>NC_067411.1:57025502-58358502 GCF_009764475.1 Pristis pectinata | reverse complement strand
AATGTGCTTCCTTTGTGCTATAGTACTTCCCTTCTTACTACTTAAACCTATCCTGTTTCAATTCAACCTTGAAGGAATTAATTTAATCTAAGATATTTAAAAATAAAAACCCCAAATTAGGCATCTGATTTGAAGTTTCCAAAGTCCTAGTTTGGGAAAGAAGAGTTCCTTGACATTTGGTGTACAACAGGTATTTTCTGGTCTACTTATTTTTGATGTTAGTTCTTCTGATTTGCAGCCATGTACTTGAATGATATTTATTATAGAAGGATGATTATTAGCTTCATATCACTTCACAAAGGTGAGATATCTAATCTGCAGTAATGCAGAATAAAGGCACTAAAAGACACACTGATGTGAAATCGGAATTGATCCAATTAATTAGGAAATTGAAGAATTGGGCCTTTTGTTCTTCGCATTAAATGTTTACAAGTGCAGAACAGCCTTCCATTTTCTGCCCTTAATACATGTACAATTCTGGAAGAGAAATAGGCACAAATGGGAACATGTATTATGAAGATGCCCATTTTGTAATTGAATTATTTACCATTTCTGCATATCTGGTGAGTCCACTCTGGAGTGACCTCTAGTGGCATCAGCATTAAATTTATCCCACAAATGGGCTGCATTTGTGTGTTTGTAAACATTTTATTTTTGCGGTTTTTAACCTTGTTGACACGGTTAGTTGAAAGAGCCCTATCACACTACACAGGATGTACATCACAGAAACAGTTGTACAGTCCATTCAGTCTATGATGGGGTTAATACTCCACTCGTGCCTTCTCCTGTCTTTTCTCATCTAACAATGTAGCCCTCTCCATTCTACCAGATTCCTCTTAAATGGATCTACATTATTTGTTTCAGCTATTCCCTCTGGCCACAAGTTCACATTCTCACCACTCTTTGGATAAAGGAGCTTCTCCTGAACTCCCTAAAGGATTATATCAAGCATCTGCAGGCAGCTAAAGCAAGATTGATTTTCTCCCTGCCCCTCCCTTCCTAGGGTGCCAGTAATCATGTACCTGCTATTTTCACCCCACTCTTTGAAGAAAAACTCAACTTACGTCATCTTCGCTTCCTCCATGTGACAAAAGGGACATTTGACCTTCTCTTTTTATGCCCTCCTTATCATAGTGCATTCATCCTAAGTCTTGAGACCATTACATGTCTGGCTTTGCACCCCATTGTAGGAAAAGTCTTGAAACAATTTCCCCCTATATAAGTTGCTTCTTAACCCTTGAATTTTGGTGGTGTGTAGTTTTCCATTCCACTTCCACCCCTTTGTCAAGCTCCTTAAACCAAAATCAATACAAAGTTGGTTGTGGGGGATTCATCATGCTTGATGAATCAATCCAATTTGATAAAACTGGCATGTATTGTGTTCACCAAGCTTTGCTTTAAACGCTCCAGCATTACAGCTTACAAGAATTAACACTTGTCCTGTAAGAATGTTGAATGCAGCACTGCATCCCAGCCAAAGTCCAAAATCATCCTGTTCTTTCTAAATTTACAGAATAGTTTATATTTGATTTTCTCCTCTTACTTTGAGCCTGCACAGGAGCAGGAGTACATCATTAGATCTTTGCAGTCTACTATACCATTCACTGCAGTCGACTCAGATTTATTTCTTGATCAGCCCCTCTTAATATTTTGCGAACATCAACTTAACCTTTACAGATTCCAGTTCATTGAATTTTTCCCCATATTTTAACCTTTGAAATCCAGCTATCAATCTGGTGAGCAGGTACCATGCACCATACAATGCCATTTTAATCGTCCTGAGGTATGCCTTCCAGAACTGAGCAATTTAATCCAGTGGAGGTCCTAACCAGGCTTTGAATAGTTGTGTTTTAATTTCTTCCCCTTTGTACTCCAGTCTTCTAGGTATAAGGCCACCAGTCCTTTTGGTTATTTTCTATGTCAGTAACATTTTAATGATACATCTACCTGGATTCCAGTCACTTTGCATCTTTCTGTTTCCAGCTTCACATCACTTAGAATGCGCTTTGTTCTGCTTTTAGATCTAAAGTGGGTGACTACAGATTTGACTACAAATGTCCCCAGTCATTTAACCTATTAATAACTAACTGTAATTTTATGTTTCCATCTGTACTGCTGACAGTGCCACCTATCTTTGGATATATCACTTTCTTTACCTTGTCTAAGTTACTATTTAATACTGTAAATAGTTAAGGCTCATTATATTATTAGCTGTTAGTCTGAAGCTGCACTCGTAAAGCATTTTTGAAGAAAATTTCAACTAGCTAAATCCAAACTTCCAGGAAAAAAAGCCAGTTAATCTGCAAACTTCACGTGGTACAGTCAAATGTATTATATACCCCTACTTTGTGTGAAGGTTGCACCATTGTCACCGTTGGAGATTTTGGCTTCATATTAACAACTCTGGTGCTGTTCTTCGATTTGTAGTGCCTGCAGGAATTTGTAACTGATAGCTAATGCTATCAGTTATGGATCCTCTATGTTCTGTCAAAAGCGCTGCACTTTATCTGCCTTTCCCTTGGTCTGAGATCTGATCTGAAGAGGAACTCCAATAGATTGCAAAGTAAAATTGATAACAAGTTGATTTTTCATTGCCTGGTGTATTCTTGGTTAATTTATTTGAAGACCTGTAATTGGCAGGGTTGTTGAAAAGTTTAGATATTAATTTTTGTAAAGAACCTATTTACTTGTTAATGAATCCTTTTGAGGTTGTATTATTTGTTTTGGGATCTGATTCCTCATTCCTTATACCCAAAGTTAGTTGTTAGTTTCTCAATGTCTAAAAATACTGTTTATTCTTCCTACCAAAATGAATAATTTCATATTTTCACATGATATGCAGCCCATTTGCCTTTAAGTAAAGGAATTTCCAAACATTTTGCAAGAGTCCTGTTCAGTGACAGTGAAGCATATTGGTTTTGGCTCCTGAGGGTTAGTAGTTTCGGCATTACATGACTGCATCAAACATCACCTACTATTTTCTGCTAGAGCAATGGACTTATGTCTTTTAAGAATGCAGTGCTTAATCTAGTTTGCTGTCCTCATCTTAATAACATTCCCTTTAATTTTCTATAATCTGTCCTCTCATCTAGTAAATTGTTTAAGATTTTTCTACAGTTCATTTTACTAAACAGACTGAATTTTACTATCAGTCATGTCTCTACCTGAAATGATACTATTCTTGATACAATTGTCTCTTGAAATGCATGTTTTTTTTTCTGTCTTCTATCTAGATACTTGCTCATTTCTTCCTTAGTTGCTCATTTTTCCCTACCATATAGATTAAGCCAACTGGCTTTTACTTAACATGAGATTGCATGGGAGATTTAATAATTGGACATAAAAATTGTGCTTTTGTTATATATCCATCATATCTCAAAGAATTATACCTCAAGAACATAATAACTGAAATTATAAGCACTCTTGTGCTTGATTAATCAAATGTTTATAAAACACTATCAAAATCACCATTGGAAGAAGTTCAAAAAGTAACAAGTCAAGAATTATGTCAGCAAATTGATACCAATCTAAGAGGGACAGAACCAATAAAAACACGCAAAATAATTCTTCTGAATCATTCTGGCCATTTATTTTTTAAAGATAGGAATGGAAGGCTAGGAGTAGGGAAGTAGACTAATTCATTCTATCTAGTTTTTGTCGTTTGCAAGCCTCAATCCCACGTGCCTTTTTTGATACCCATTACTTTTAGTTTTAATACTGTCTTTTCAAATACCTCACCAATTTCTTCTTTAGATTTAATTGTGTCTGCCTCAGTAATTGCCTGTGATTAAAATACTCCATGTTCTAATACCCCTAGGGACAGTCTATTTCAAAATTTCATTCTTTTGTCTTGATAATCTTCAGTTTGTGTCCCATTCTTCAATCAACAGAAACAACTTTCTGCAATTTTGCAAATTTCTATTAGACCCATTGTTACATTGAAAAAAAGCTACCCATTCTTGGTACTGTTTAATGAATTTTCTATATCCTTTCCATTAACTCTCAAGCCTGCTCTGCCATTCCATCACATTACAGCTGATCAGTACCCAAACTCACTTTGTTCTATCGCTACTCCTGATTGCTAAACATCCTTGCCAGCTAATAATTGTTGATATCAATCTTAGGCCCTGAAGCCCTCAATCTTTTGGGGGTAGAGAGTTCTTTGTATGGGGAAAATTGGTTTCTGATTATACTTGCATATTGCCTAAGTTTATGTTTGCTTGTTCTTCCTTCTCACACTGGAGAAAGTAGTTTCTACGTATCTACCCTATCAGATCCTCTTAACATTTAAGCAACTGAATTAGCACACCCTCAATTTTTTGTATGTTTCATGGAATAGAAACAAGCTTACGTAACTAACACTGATTGGAGTGTTAAAATGTGGCGCTTATTTAAATATGATCTGATTGACTGATGTTTGATACTAATTGGAGTGTTGGCTTGTATTTACAAAACTGCATGGCAATATAACTAATTGGACTTTGGTGCATTACTGATTTAACTGGTATACTGTATTAGCATAGCTGTTATACTAATTGGCAGACAGTTATATTGAATGAAATGGTTTACTGTAATATTAATTGGACTCAACTATAGTATTGATTACAATGGTATTTTGTAATGTTGATTAGACTCAAGCCACTGTGATGCTGTTTGACATAATGTACTGTGATAACGATTTGGTTGTTGTATTTTGATAATTAAGTTTTTTACTTATGAGGTGAATTCCACAAAATTAATACAAACATATTTGTATTTATCTCTATACATTATTTTACTTCTGAAATTAAAGGAAATTACACTGAAAATATTCAGAAAGTCAGGCAGCATTTGCTAAGAGAGAAATTGAGTTAACATACAGTTACTAGGTCATTGATCTGAAATAATTGCTCAGATTTTATGCTAATAATGATGAGACACTTAACATTGTTTGCTTTTATTATGCCATGAAATTGACAACAACTTTGGTATTTTTTGTGCTTCTGAAGCTTGACACAGAAATCCCAAATTATCAATGATCTAGTGCATCTTCACAGGCTGCACTGTCTACAGCCATCTTGAGCTTTAAAAAGTCTTCTAAATAATACTTGCAATAATTTTAACATGAATTTCAAAAACATGTAGGAGATTTTGAACAATATTTTATTTTGTAAAAGATTTATATTTGAGATTTCATTTTTAACTTTAATGTTCAAATCTTGCATCATGCTTTCCAGTATATGAGAATTCTTTGTGATTGGCCTTTCATATGGTTTAATTGCATCAGGGTTGCTGGATACCAGAGATGACTTTGACCTGATGCCTGGGGGGTTGGGGGGGGGGGGCAGGACGCTTTCTTCAAGGTTAGTGGGATTCATCATTGCCTTGTCACTGATCCATACACTTGGCTTTTAACTCTGTTTCACCCTCCATGGATGCTGCTTGCTGTGTATTTCTAACATCATCTGTTTTAATTCATGCTTCCAGCATTCCTGAGTTTTCTTTTGTTCCATTCTGAAAAGTGTTGCCCTTCAAGTCATTTGCAGTCATTGGATTAGCTATCTTTCATTGTCAGCTGAATGTAAATAACAAACAAAGCAGCAGATACAAGTTGCAGAATCAGTTTGAAACTTGGCACAATCCAGAGCAATGTCAACAAGCATGTCTGCTTTGTACCACGTACTCCATCTTAACCATTTCAGCATCTCCACCATTAACGCATTGATGGCAGTATGTATCAGTTTGCCAATGCATCTCAACTCATTATTTCAACTCTCTGGAAGGACAAGGGTAGCAGGTACTTGGAAACAAGTTTCACTCCATTTGGTGCACCATCCTAACTTGGACAACCATAGATATTGCCATTCTTTCATTGTCAATAGGTCACAATCCAGGGTACCCTAACCAGCAGGACTGTCGGAATAACTTCACTGCATGGACTGTAGTGGTTCAAGATGATGGCTCACTTTTTTCCAGGAAATTAGGGATGGACCATAAATAGCAGCCTTGTCAATGATACCAACATCCTGTATATGAATTTTAAAAATGCAGGGGTCTGCAAACATGTTTGGACACTTTCTATGGCTGTCCAATGAGTACAGACATAATTTGAATGGAGTTGTGATTAACACAAGAATTTCTAATGTAACCATATTTATCTACCTGCAGTGGATAAAGAAGCCAACATATCTCTTCCTCAGCCCAAATCTTTTCACTGGAATTGTTCATCTGAAAGATAGGCCATTCACCAAATGTGTTTGGAGACTCTGGTCCCCTATCCTTCCAAAACATTTAACCGTAGTGCAGACATCAGCATTTCCTCTAGGATTATTAGTTAGTCCATTCACCATTGTGCAAATGGGTGGGTCATCTAAACCTGAGATGCACATTTGGGCATCACTGGGTCATCTAAGGTGTCCCATTTCCCACAATTTTCATCCAACCTCGTGGTATTCATGTCTTCCTTTTCTTAAGTGATATGGAAGATGTGACAGATCCCCTTTCAGCTTTAAGTTGCATTTTGTTTGTGTAAAAAAAATTTGGGCCAATCAAGTAACACTAGTACATATCAATGAACGTTTTATCTGAATTCTTTTAGTGATTTTTGTTGACCTCTATTTCAATTTCAAACATTTTCACGAGAGTCTTGAGTCCAACTGTAATGTTAATTGTGTACAGCTGCATGGTTTGTTAAATTTATTGATCAGCTTATGTGGTTCAAAAATTAGAGGCATGCCAGTTTCATTTAGTGTATATAACTTTAACATTTGGCATAGCATCAGCTTACTCACTGCAAAATAAGAATTTAAACATCCCAAGTGTGGTAGCATCAGGTATATTGATTTGAGCATGAGAACCTTTTTTATTTGGGGTTAGAAAGTATTTTTCAAAAAAGCATATACAGAGTTTAAGATTCCGTTCCTTTGATCATGGATATTTGAATTGATGCAAGAAGTCTTTTTCTATTTGTAAGAATTGTTTGGGAAGAGGGAGCTCTAGGGACAGTCACTGGTCCTGAAAAGTTGAAGCTGGATGATTTATCTAGTTCTGCTTCTGGAGCATCATGGCCTAGAAATTTTCATGCACTGGTATACCCTTGCCTACAGGTGCCTCAGTAACTATTGCATCTGTTGGCTTGCTGCTGCAAATTCTTTGCTACTGAGCTGGTATTACAATTTTTCCATTGTGTGATCCAGTGTGGGTGAAGGAATACATGCTAACTGGGACATAGGTTCAAGGACTGGGGTCGGGGATAGGGGGAGGTTGAGGGCTGGCAGCTAAAGGGCTGATTGGTGCATTGGTGTGGTGTATGGTATGGTGTGGCATGGCAGAGAGTGGGTGGAAGATAGCATTTGGGAGATTTTTGTGATCAGAGGACTGGGGTCTGGGAGGTTTGGCGGTTTGATTAGCAATTGGTCAGCGATCAGAATGCAGGCCAGGAGGGTCTAGTGGATTCAGAAGGTAACAACAGTAGATTGGGGAAGAATGTGGCAGGTTGCAGTCCCTGTACTGTGGTCACAATCACATGGAATTAAGCTTGTGATTGTAATAGAGTAACTCGAACAACTATAAAGAATTTCAGTGCTATTCACAGCCAAGCAGACTAATTGACTGGAATCCAATCCTCTATCTTAAGCATTCACTCACTCCAGCATGGCATTGCTGCCAAATGGCCCTGGCAGAACCCACATTGATTGCCTTGATAGCACACTTCTGTTATTTTGCTGCTGATTCAGGGTAGATTGAAGGGATGGTAATTGGCAGGATTGGATTTCTTCTCCTTTTTGTATGATTCTATGGTTCTATGGTAAGGTAGATGCCAGTACTAAAGCTGTTTTGAATCAGCTTGGCTAGAGCTTGGCTAATTCTGAAACTTAACTTTAGGAATATATTTCCAGAAAATTGTTGGGGCTCTTATGTTTTCTGTGATGTTGCTGTCTCATACTCAGCCATTTCTTTATATTACATAGGGAGAATCAAATTAACTGAAGACTGATGTCTGTGACAGTGGGGATCTCAGAGGGGGACTGAGATAAATCATCCATTTTGGAGTAAAGATGGATGCAAACATTTAAGCCTAGCTGTTCTGTCGTCACTGAGGGTGGTAATGTTCATGGTACCACTTGCTCCTATTAAAAATTTAAATGTCAATTATTCACAATTGAATGTAGCACAACTGCAGTGCTTTGACATTATTGGTTAGTTTTGGGAAGCTTGGCTCTGTCTATAGCAGGTGCTCTTGTTATATTGCATACATGTACATATATAGTTTTTAGTTGTGACTGCTGCTGCTTTGTTCACAATACTGCATGTGTGGTTAGTCAAGGTTCCATCTAAGTTTTTTCAAAAATATCCCCTGAGAAATAAATTTGAGTACTTTGCTTCCTTCTCTTTTAACATTAACCTGTTATACTACTTTCTCTGTTTCAGTTTCCGGTTTGAACGCTTGTGAGAATCTGACTTCTTCCTGCTATAATTTACCAACTTATATGTACCTTTTGTTGGGGTTGTCAATTAGTTATGTTAATGTGTGCAATTAACACAAAAGCAAATTAACATGTTCATTTTTTTAAATACATTTACACACACACTTTTTTATTACAGTGATTTTTGGTTAGCAATATGGCATTTATCCTCTCTGCTGACTTGTCTGCTGTCCATACCTATGAGGTTCTCTGGTGACAACATACTTCCTGAAATTGTCCTGAATCCTCAGCCTGCTCTGCCCCTTCTTCCACTATGCTGATGTTGTTGTGAGAGAATAAGCCGCACCCACAATAACTGATGGTTAAACCATGCTTCCATGACTTAGCCAACTGTAAAACATATCAAAAATACAGAATTTCTGCCATTTAGAAACACTGAAAAATATTCTGAATTTTTTTCAGAAATTAAACTTTCATAGCTTTTAATATCTTTTTAAAAACAAAGCACTTAAATATTAATTAACCTCAGAAAAATGTAAATTATTAGTATTCTATTATTGTTTGTGCAATTAAAACTGCAATTAATTTGGGATATTTTAAATCTCAATTGTGATTATTTTTTTTAATCACTCAACAGCCCTAATCTATATGGAAGTTAATTTCCCAATTACACATCCATTCTGCAAGTCTATTAATATCTTCCCCTATTTCACCATAGTCATCTTCTGAATTAACTGCAAGCCTCTGTTTGTTGTCGTCTACATATTTTGCTTCTGATTCTTAAATTAGCATGCTTAAACAACTTTGATTTCAGGATGGAAACAAGTCACAGGGCTGTTTCTTTAATTAGGGAGTAGCGCATGATGTAGACTTGAGGAGGGAAGGAATTTAAAATGTGCCTGAGGGAAGGAGAATAAAATAAGAAGATGAATTTGATAACATTTGGCTAATTTTCCATTTACTGTTACATACATTAAGAATAAATCCATTGAAGAAACAGCATGAATGAATTGAGGATACAAGAAATCCTTGCAGTAGTTTCTGTCTAAATTTGCATAATGCCTCTTAAAAATAATCTTGACTATGACATTGTTGCAAAAGCAAAACACTTGTTCTTGAATTTTTTTTTTTAAAATTGGAAATGGACAGTATCCATGGAGAGAGAAACAGTTTATGTTTCGGGTTGATGGTTTTTGCTAATTCTACTTGGATCCCCTCAGCATTTATGGGGTAAATTGTCATTACCCCACACTTCCCTGTATTAAACTCCATTTACTAATTTTTTTTTCCCCAATTGACTAGACCAGCTACTGTAAAACTCTGTGATTAACTGTCCAACCGGGGTTTAGCATCTGGCAATCCTACACACCAGGTAATGTTTGCCGCACTCCCTTCCAACTCACAAGGGCCCCAGTACCTGCACTCCCTTACCACTCACTGCATGGAGGGAGTGCAGGGGTAATGTGTTTGCCGGGGGGGATGCTGGGTTTTGACCCAAAATGTCAACAATCCCTTTCCTCCCACAGATGCTCCTCGACCCACTGAGTTCCTCCAGCAGATTGATTGTTGTGATAGAAATACCATATACCTGTTCAACTACTTCTTAAATATTACTGAAAAGGCCATGATTGGCATTGTTAGTGCTGGAATTAGTTAGCCCTTTGTTTTGACTAGCATGGACACCACGGGCTGAATGGCAGCCTGCTACATTGTACATTTTTTATAATTATGTGAGAGACACCACAGAATCAGAATCAGATTTATTATCACTTACATGACGTGGAATTCATTGTTTTGCGGCAACAGTACAGTGGAAAGACATAAATCTATAAATTACAAAAATAAATAGTACAAAAAATGAGGAATAATGAGCTAGTGTTCATGGGTTCATAGATCGTTTAGAAATTTGATGGCAGAGGGGAAGAAACTGTTCCTGAATCATTTGAGTTTGGGTCTTCAGGCTCCTGTACCTCCTCCCTGATGGTAGCAGCGAGAAGAGGACATGCCCAGGGTGGTGAAAGTCCTTAATGATGGATGCCACCTTCTTGAGGCACCGCCTCTTGAAGTTGTCCTCTATGGTGGGGAGGGTTGTGCCCGTGATAGAGCTGGCTGAGTCTGTAACCCTCTACAGCCTCTTGCAATCCTGTGCATTGGAGGCTCCATGCCAGGCTGTGATGCAACCAGTCAGAATGCTCTCCACTGTACATCTATAGAAATTTGTAGCAACACACACAAAATGCTGGAGGAACTCAGGTCAGGCAGCATCTATGGAGGGATATGAACAGTCGACATTCAGTTCGGCAGCACTTCACATGTGAATCCATTGGTGTCATTTATTGCATCTGGTGCTCCCGCTGCAGCCTCCTCTACTTCGGTGGGACCAGACACAGATTGGGGTATTGCTTCGTCAAGCACTTCTGCTCCGTCCGCCGTAACAGCCAGGATCTCCCGGTGGTCAAGCATTTTAATTTCACTTCCCATTTCCACATCGCATGTCTTTCCCTGGCCTCGTCTACTGCTAAATTGAGGCTAAGCACAGATTAAAGGAACAACACCTCATGTTCTGTCTGGGTAGTCTCCAACCTGACAACATCAACATCGATTTCTCTAACTTCTGGTAACCACTTCCCCTAGTTTCCCCTTCCCCCTTTTGTTTTCCCTTATCCGTCTGGCCCCTTTACCCCTTCTCTTTTCCCTCACAACCTGCCCGTCACCGACACCTTCCTCCCTCTGATTCCCCGCCTCCTTCCCTTTATTCCATGGTGTACTGTCCTATCAGATTCCATCTTGTTCAGCCATTTGCTTCCACCTATCACCTCCCAGCTTCTCACATCATTCCCACTCCACCACCACCCACCCCCCCCCCCCCCCCCCCACCTACCTGGGTTCACCTATCACCTGCCAGCTCGTGCTCCTCCCCCCACCCTTTTATTCTGGCTTCTGCCCTCATTCTTTCCAATCCTGATGAAGAGTCTTGGCCCGTAATGTTGACTGTTCATCTCCCTCCATAGATGCTGCCTGAACCTGCTGAGTTTCTCCAGCATTTTGTGTGCATTGCTCCAGATTTTTCCAGCATCTGCAGTCTCTCTTGTGCCTCTATAGAAATTTGTAAGAGTCTTTGGTGACATATCATATCTCTTCAAACTCCTAATGAAGAAGAGCTGCTGGTGTGCTGCCTTCGTGATTGCATCAGTGTGTAGGGCCCAGGATAGGTCCTCTGAGATGTTGACACCCAGGAACTTGAAGCTGCTCACCCTTTCCACTGCTGACCCCTCAATGATGACTGGTGTGTGTTCTCCCGAATTATCCTTTCTGAAGTCCACAATCAGTTCTTGGTCTTGTTAATGTTGAGTGCAAGGTTGTTGTTGCAACACCACTCAACCAGCTGATCTGTATCAGTCCTGTAAACCACCTCATCATCATCTGAGATTATACGAATAACAGTAGTGTCATCAATGAATTTATAGATGGTGTTTGAGTTTGCTTAGCCACACATGAGTGTAGAGAGAGTAGAGCAGTGGGCTAAGCACGCATCCTTGAGGTGCACCTGTGTTGAGGTCAGTTCCTATGAGGTCAGGCAGCATCAGTGGGAAAGAGAAACAGAGTTAATGTCAACTCTTCTGCCTGAACTGTTGAGTGTTTCTAGCATTTTCTGTATTTATTTCAGATTCCCTGCCTCTGCAGATTTGATTTCCCATTTCCCATGACATCAGATATCCATTATAGAAACTACATATAGAACATAGAACAGTACAGCACAGAACATACCCTTCAGCCCACAAAGAAGTGCTGATTTATATAAACGTACTCCATGATCAATCTAACCCTTCCCTCCTACACAGCCCATAACCCTCCATTTTTCTTTATCCATGTACCTATCTAAGAGTATCTTAAATGTCCCCATTGTATCAGCCTCTACCACCACCCCCAGCAGTGTGTTCCAGGCACCCACAATTCTCTGTGTATATAAAAAGAACCTACCTCTGACATCTCCCCTGAATCTTCCTCCTCTGACAAACTGATGTCCGTTAGTATTGGCCATTGCCTCCCTGGGGAAAAGGCGCTGGCTGTCTGTGCTCCTCATAATCTTAATCATAATCTCTATCAAGTCGCCTCTCATCCTCCGTCACTCCAAAGAGAAAAGCCCTAGCTCGCTCAGCCTTTCCTCATAAGACATTTTCTCTAATCCAGGCAGCATCCTGGTAAATCTCCTCTGCACCCTCTCTAAAGCTTCTGCATCCTTCCTATAATGAGGCTACCAGAACTGAACATAATATTCCAAGTGTGGTCTAACCAGAGATTTATAGAGCTGCAACATTACCTTGCGGCTCTTGAACTCAATCCCCTAACTAATGAAGGCCGGCACACCATACGCCTTCTTAACCACCTATCAACTTGCGCAGCAACATTGAGGGATCTATGGATTTGGACCCTGAGATCCCTCCGTTCCTCCGCACTGCTAAGAATCCTGCCATTAAACTTGTACTCTGCCTTCAAGTTCATTCTTCCAAAGTGTATCACTTCACACTTTTCCAGACTGAACTCCATCTGCCACTTCTCTGCCCCAATTTGCATCCTATCTATATCCCTTTGCAACTTATGACAACCTTCTACACCATTGACATAGGTCCAACCTTTGTGTCATCTTCAAACTTACTAACCCACCCCTCCACTTCCTTATCCAAGTCATTTATAAAAATCACAAAGAGCAGAGGTCTTAGAACAGATCCCTGTGGAACACCACTAGTCACCAAACTCCAGGCAGAATGCTCTTCATCTACTACCGCCCTCTGCCTCCTGTGGGCAAGCTAATTCCAAATCCACGCAGCCAAGTTTCCATGGATCCCGTGTCTCATGACTTGCTGGATGAGCCTACCATGGGGAACCTTGTCAGACGCCTTACTCAAGTCCATATACACCACGTCCACCACTCTACCTTCATCAGTTTGTTTTGTCACCTCCTCCCAACTCCAAACACGACCTGCCCCTCACAAAGCCATGCTGATTATCTCTGATAAGACTATGCTTCTCCAAATGCTCATAAATCCTGTCCCTAAGAATCCTCTCCAATAGCTTGCCCACCACTGACATAAGACTCACTGGTCTATAACTCCCAGCATTATCCCTACTACCTTTCTTGAACAAGGGAACAACATTTGCCATCCTCCAATTGTCTGGTACCACTCAGGGAGGAAGCAAATATCATCGTCAATGCCCCAGCAATCTCTTCCCTCATTTCCCATAGTAATCTGGAGTATATCCTGTCCAGCCCCAGGTACTTATCAGAATGTTTTTCAGAAGCTCCAACACGACCTCTTTCTTAACCTCAATATGCTCCAGCACATTAGCCTGTTATATGCTGACCTCACATTCTTCAAAGTACCTCTCCCTTGTGAACCCTGAAGCAAATATTAATTAAGGACCTTCCCTACCTCCTCTGCCTCCAGGCACAATTTTCCCCCCTTTAATCCTGAGTAGTCTTACTCTCACTCTAGTCATCCTCCTATTCTTCACGTATGTGTAGAATGCCTTGGGGTTTTCCTTAATTCTACTTGCCAAGGCCTTCTCATGTCCCCTTCTAGCTCTCCTAAGTCCCTTCCTGGCAACCTTACAATACTAAAGAGTCCTGCCTGATTTTCTGCTTCCTAAACCTTAAGTATGCTTCCTTTTCTCTCTTGACTAAATATTCCACCTCTCTTGTCAACCGTGGTTCCTTTACCCTACCATCCTTTCCCTGTCTCGGTGAGACAAACCTATCCAGAACCCCATGCAAGTATTCCCTAAACAGCTTCCTGTTTTCCTTAAATAGCCTCATTTCTACAAAAAAATACATTCGACAATTTCTTTTGACTGAGCTGCTATTGATATGCAAATCAAGTAGATGTTATTTAGTATTGATGTATGTAATTGGGATAGTAGTCAGAAGATGAAATGGATCCAAGTGAAGTTGCATTTGATCTTTAAAGAACCAACAGTCCAGAAACCACAATGGCATATCTTTTGTTTCGGAGGGTTGTTACAATTGGAAAAAGCTTTCCTGCACTTGTACTGTGATTTAGTATCCATTTTCACAGATAAGTCAGGTGGCCAAAATTTAGTAATCAATTAAAAATGTTAAGAAAGAATGGTAACTCATTGCAGTTGTAATTTTTATTCATGGATAATACTGGCAATCCTATCTCACTTGTAACTTGATTTTATGTTAGTCATCTTCACTTAACACATCAGTGGTGGCTGTACTACATTACTCTCCCTACTTTAGTTGCTCTGCAAAAGATAACCAACACTTGTCAACCAGAGCATAAGGTACTTGGGTGAAATTATAGGATGGAGTTCAGATATAAATTTGAAATTTTATAATCTTGAGATTTGATAACCTTTATCAAATCTCAAGATTATTATAAAATAATAATCATGATTGGCTATTTATATTTGTATACTACAATTTTAGATATTCTCTTTTATTTGCGGTTATTTCCTCTCTTTTGTTGACATGGCAGTAATCACACAGAGAATTAATGATTGCTATGTTGTTACTACAGAATAATTGGCAAATTATCTGTTGTTGATTAACTGAACTTCTTTTGTCAATATTTATTAACTGGCTCTTGTGTTCTTCAATTTTCTTTAGTTCCATTTATGCCTCAACTAACTTTGATTTTGGAATGCATTTAGAAAGCAAAGATGCCAAGGCAAAAAATGTGCCCAATAATGATTATTATATGTAATTTCTAATGTTTTTTTCCAAGTATTTAGGCAGCAAAAATATCCAGCTTTTGACTTTATTTTAAAGTTTCAGTGACTTGATATGGTGGGTGCAAAGGAAATGCAGAGCAAAATTTTAATGTTTTGTTGACATTGAAAGTTATTTGAATGGTTGATCAGAACAAGTATTGTTGAATTCTGTTCATGCTTTTCTGCAGTAAGAGCTTATCATGTGCACATGGCTCTGCATGTTGCAATGAGTAGTATATCCGTTTTGTACAAGCAAACCAGGTTAGCATTCTATTGAAGGAATTTTATATAGTATTTTGTTGATGTTGTTTTACGTTGCATGCCAGACCACTTATTGCAACTTCACCAGTTGGATTTGTGCAGTTTAAATGTTTGATAATGCAAGTAAATCAAAAATAGTCTTGCAAATTCTGGCAGTGTTGGTTTCTCACAATCATTCAAAAAATCTTTCGTTATCTGCTATTATGGGAATCTTGGCATTTAATGATAAGTGGTATATGCTGAATTAAAATTTTAAAGGCCATCATTTAGTTATCCAAATGACATGAAGACTTGTGAAAAGTTAACTGGATTCTTTTCTACAAACTGTTAACTCTGCTGTGGTAAGTTCTGATGGATTCCCAGTCCTGTTGCTGTCACTGATAAATTATATAAAGATAAATGACATTAGGGTGAATACTTCTTAATGACAAATTTTTAATTTTCAGAACACGGTCATTTCTTGGTGGTGAATAAAGAGCTAATTACATGAAGATCTGTGCAAAAATAACTCCTCATTTTGAAAGATAATAGAAAAGAAATGTTGCCGATTAATGATGCTATTTATCTTTTAAAAATATTCTATCTTTCTTCATGGTAGTAGAGCTCCCCAAGGAAAATATTCATAAAATGAAATTGAAGTCGCAACTTAATAGGTTATTAAAATTGTTGAGTGCATATTGCTTTGGTTTGCTCTAACTGTAAATTTAAATTGCAGCGTTTCTGAACAGTGCATGTGGTTTTATGATGTTGAAATTGAGAGTGTACATACATCTTGGTCAGAAGATAATTTTGAATTTGACTCTGATGGTGGTATTAAAAAAGAATGAGATGAAAAGAGAGCATTGACAGCAGACGCAGCATGTTTGCTCATTCTCATTAGAGCAGTGCTGTTCACAAGGTTTTTTCTTTTGTCAAATCTTCTGCTACTTTGTTGTAACTCTCTTGGTCTGTGTCCTACAGTGATTCTTTGTTGACTTACACATCCGTTTGGTGGATCCTGGTTACCCCCACTTTCAGCTTCAAGGCATTTATTCAAATTTTTGAAAGCATAGCCTGATATTCATTTTTATCAAATCATTCTTCAGAAAGCAGAACAAAAACTCTGCTGACTGCAAACTTTTTCTTTGTAAAGATTTATTTTCTATACTTGCATATTGCATTGCTTAAACGTTTGATAAAATCAATTAAAATTTTAATCTATTTTCTCAGTGTATGCATAGTTACATTTTAGTTTTTATTGTTACCAGTTTTATGGAAATCCTGGTCAGGTTGCTGTGAGATTGCAGTAAAAACTATGTTAGATCAAGTGGCATCTTCAACAATATAAATTAGTAAATTAAATTTTAAAATGTATTACATAAATAATACTTTATTATTTATTAGTTCATTATTCTGGCCATTTGGCATTATTATTCCATTTCATTACTCATATATAGGAACAATTTGAAGCTTATTGGGAGAGGAGATACGATAATTGAAATTCAGCTACCACCTTGTTTCTTTTAAATGCAACCACACATACAGCCAAGTGATCTTGCAGATTTTTTTCTCCAAGATCCTGGCCTAATTTTTCCTAAGTCTGTAATTTTAATACCTGTTAATACATTTTACTGAAAATACCTATTTAGTAAGTGGTGAACCTTTGAATCTGCATTAATGTTATATAAATGTATAAAATTTGATCTTTATTGATATCTTTAGTACTCATGCATTCAGATGAACTTGGATCCATATCCTTTTCACTCAGGTTGCCTATTGTGCTGAAATGGAAGTACTGCAACAGTTAGGCACAATATGAAGTTTAATAAAAAGCCTTTCAGTTGTGTGATTTCAAATATCTATGTACATCATTCTGTTTATTAAAGATACATATTTAAATTACAACATGTTGGTTATACCGGAATCTTAAAAAGCATTGCCATGCTGTATATAGTTACTGAATTTAGTATGTAGGCATTAATCTAATATAATAGCCTCTTTTTGATCTCTTTTATTTTTGTTATTATTTCTTTTGAAAAGCCCCCCTATATTTTAAAAATAACCTTTATTTCTGGTCATTTATAATTTGTCTCTCTTGGCAGTGTGTTTTCCATTGGTGATCTTCATCAGGTGACTAAATCTGGACCAGTACACTCATCTGTTTCAGTATACAGTGGCATGCAAAAGTTTGGGCACCCCTGGTCAAAATTTGTTACTGTGAATAGCTAAGCAAGTAAAAGATGACCTGATTTCCAAAAGGCATAAAGTTAAAGATGACACATTTCTTTAATATTTTAAGCAAGATTACTTTTTTATTTCCATCTTTTGCAGTTTCAAAATAACAAAAAAGGAAAAGGGCCCGAAGCAAAAGTTTGGGCACCTGCATGGTCAGTACTTAGTAACACCCCTTTGGCAAGTATCACAGCTTGTAAATGCTTTCTGCAGCCAGATAAGAGTCTTTCAATTCTAGTTTGGGGGATTTTCGCCCATTCTTCCTTGCAAAAGGCATCTAGTTCTGTGAGATCCTAGGGCCGTCTTGCATGCACTGCTCCTTTGAGGTCTATCCACAGATTTTCAGTGATGTTTAGGTCAGGGGACTGTGAGGGCCATGGCAAAACCTTCAGCTTGTGCCTCTTGAGGGAGTCCATTCTGGATTTTGAGCTGCATCCTCACCACAAAATTCAGCGTCAGAAGTTTGCAAAGGAACATCTAAACAAGCCTGATGCATTTTGGAAACGGGTCCTGTGGACTGATGAAGTTAAAATAGAACTTTTTGGCTGCAATGAGCAAAGGTATGTTTGGAGAAGAGCATGCAGAATTTCATGAAAAGAAGGCCTCTCCAACTGTTAAGCAAGGGGGCAGATCGATCATGCTTTAGGCTTGTGTTGCAGCCAGTGGCACGGGGAACATTTCACAGGTAGAGGGAAGAATGAATTCAATTAAATACCAGCGAATTCTGGAAGCAAACATCACACTGTCTGTAAAAAAAACAAAGCTGAAGATGAAAAGAATGGCTTCTACAATAGGATAATGATCCTAAACACACCTCAAAATCCAGAATGGACTACCTCAAGAGGCACAAGCTGAAGGTTTTGCCATGGCCCTCACAGTCCCCCAACCTAAACATCATTGAAGATCTGTGGATAGACCTCAAAAGAGCAGTGCATGCAAGACGGCCCTAGGATCTCACAGAACTAGAAGCCTTTTGCAAGGAAGAATGGGCGAAAATCCCCCAAACTAGAATTGAAAGTCTCTTATCTGGCTGCAGAAAGCGTTTACAAGCTGTGATACTTGCCAAGGGAGGTGTTACTAAGTACTGACCATGCAGGGTGCCCAAACTTTTGCTTCGGGCCCTTTTCCTTTTTTGTTATTTTGAAACTGTAAAAGATAGAAATAAAGTAATTTTGCTTAAAATATTAAAGAAATGTGTGATCTTTAACTTTATTCCTTTTGGAAATCAGGTCATCTTTTACTCGCTTAGCTATTCACAGGAACAGAAATTTTGACCAGGGGACCATGGGTGCCCAAACTTTTGCATGCCACTGTAGGCCTAATTGCAACTAAACTACAACAAAATATAATTGCTGAATTAATTACAATATCCATAACAGTGATTGTTAACTTTGTGCCAGGCTTTGTTAAATTTTTTAAGTGAATTTTGGAGGCTTTCAAAAATAATAAAACTATTCTTTGGTTTGATTCAAATACACTCTGCCATTTCAAATCTGTACTCTGAAGTCCCTAGTTGCTATTATTTAGCATAATTCTGTTAAAATCCATAATAGGCCCTACAATGATTTTACAAGAAAAGCTATTTGGGTAATTTTTCTACTTTCTTTATTTTTGCTATTCTTGGTATAAACTTATTTGTATGAAATACAGTGATGTTTTTCATATGTTCAATATTATTATACTTAAAATTCTTTTGCCCAGTTCTACCCCTGAAGTTGAGAATGTATCTAATTTCATTGAAATGTGTAATTCTCAAACAAGTAATTTCCCTCATCCAAGCTATTTAGTTAAGCTGAGCAAATCTTCTGTTCTGGCTCCCATTTATAACAGCTTTTGATTTTCAGTGCATTACTTTTCTAATGTATGTATTTCATTATTAAACTTGTAAATAGAAAAAAACCCCTTGAGTTCTATCTTTGACCCATACTTGCAAGTGAAGTGATAGATTGCTCTCTGTTTGTCAATAATTATGTTGCTCTCTAATACTGCAGTCATTTTAAAAGTTATGATACATTATATGATCAGTCCAACTCTCTGCTGGGCCATGAAAAGGAAAAAGATAGGCATACAGTAAGGTTTTCAATAGCGATGAGTTGGTTTTCAATAGTGTTAAGCTGCCTTATGGCAGCTGAACTTTAGTTATAATATTTAATGTTATTTTATAATTATCACTCTTCATATTCAAATAAGTATCATAAGGGATATTTTAAGAGATTGGGTGGCACAGTATTAGAGTATACCTTACAAATAAATCTGGACTGCCTCCTATTCAGTCTGAGTGGTATCTGGCATGGATATATTGATCCAATTTGCAATGTAACAGTGTAGGAAATGGTAAACTATGAAAAAACATAATTAAGATACAGGTCATCAATTTCTAGATCTCCAACTTTACCCTGCCATCACTTCTTTCAACTCCTCTGCTACCTCTTAGCTGTTAGACATTATTTCCAAAGGAAGTATAAGTGTAAGATGGAATGTCCCTGCCCTGGACAGTTCCTTATTGCATTGTTAGAGCTGACAGAGACTTTTCCAAAAACATAACAAATACTTGGCTTGTCCAGGTGTGGCTCAGTTTGTAGTAGTTCTGGCAAACTCTCATTTAAGTACAACAGGAGTAGGTCAGAACTGACAGAGATTTTCAGGTCAACAGGTATCTATTCTGAGATAGATATTTATGTAAAACATTCCTGAGCCCGAAAGTGTTACTGGCCCTATTATTTTCACATTGAATGTTCTTTGTGTCATTCCTCCCCAAATTGCATGACTACCATTGCAACCCAGCTAAGAAACTGCAAGTAGATAAATATATAAGGGTGTTTGGAACCTTATACCATAAGAGTAATAGTCATCTGTCTTGTAAGGACTGGTATGTTCTTCATTAATATTGGTAAGCTTTTTATTTGCAATTCTTTTTTTTAATGCACTGGGTTGGAAAGCATGGTCCTGGAAATATATCAAATTGTAGTCCTGTTATATTTTTTCCTATTATCACTTTAACATATTAAATCAAATTAGGTGTATTTTTATTTTTCTTTGTAGTTTTTGAACTTTATTTGATTATTTAGAGTCATAATCATGGAGATGTGCAGCACAGGAATGGGCCCTTTGACCCACCACATCCATGCTGAACTTTTTGCCCATTTACACAAATTCAATTTGCATGCACAGAGTCTGTATGCCTTTCCTATTAAAGTGCCTGTCTAAATGTCTCTTAAATGTAGTGATCTTATCTGACTCCAACACCACCTCTGGGAGCAAGTTCCAGGTATTAACTACTCTGTGTAAAACAAAAACGTCCCTCTCAAATGTCCTTTAAAATTCCTTCCTCTCACCTTAAACCTATGCCCTCTTGTTTTTGATACCCCAACTATGGGGGGAAAAGATTCTGAGTATCTACCCTATCTATACCTCTTACAAATTTTTATACCTCTATTAGGTCACCCCTTTGCTCTACGGAAAACCAAACCCAGCCTAACCAATCTCTCCCATAACTAAAGTCCTCCAATCTAGGCAACATCCTGGTGGATTTCCTCTGCACTCTCTCGCAACCATAGCCTTCCTAATGTGTGGTGACTACAACTGTATTCAATACTCCAAGTATAGTCTAACCAGTGTTTTGTAAAGTTGCAACATAACATTCCATCTTTAAAATTCTATACCTGGTCAGTGAAGGCAAGCATGGCACATGCCGCCTTTGCTGTGCTATCTACTTGTATTGCCACTTTCATGGAACCATGGACTTGAACCCCAAGGTTTCTCTGTTCGTCAACCATTTTATGTATATGTCCTACCCATATTTGACTTCCCAAAATGCATTACCTCATACATCAGGATTAAATTCCATCTGCCAACACTCTGCAAAACTCTCCATCTGACCTTATCTTGTTCTACCATTGGGCAATCTCTCTCACTATACACAACATTAACTTAATGTCATCTGCAAACTTAGTAATCATGCCTTCTACATTCACATCCAACTTGTTAATGTATATCGCAAATAACGAAGGTCCCAGTACCAATCCTTGTGGTATACCACTGCTGGTAGATTTCCAATCAGAAAAGCCTCCTTCAGCTACTACCTTCCGCTACTATCACCAAGCCAATTTTGGATCCAGGTAGCCAGCTTGCCTTGGATCCCATGTGTCTTAACCCTCTGGACCAGCTTGCTATACAGCATCTTGTCAAACACTTTATTAAAGTCCAAATAGACAACACCTACTGCCCTGACTTCATCAATCTTCTTGGATACCTTCTCAAAAAAACTCAAATTAGTGAGGTAGGATTTCCCCTGCACAAAGCCATGCTGACTATCCCCAATCAGCCCATGGCTTTCCAAATGTATGTAAGTCTCATCCCATAGAATTTTCTCTTATAATTTCCCTACCACCGGCCTTTAGTTACTTGGCATATCCTTGCCATTCTTCTTAAGTATTAACTATCCTCCAGCCTTCTGACTCCTCACCAGTGGCTAACAAAGATGCAAAATTCTTGTCAGGGATTGAGCTCATCCAGCCCTGGGGATTTATCAATCCTTATGTCCCATAACGTCCAATGTCCCTAGATTACCCACGTACCCCTCCCTGAAATCACCGTCTTTCATGGAGGCACAAGAGACTGCAGATGCTGGAATCTGGAGCAATAAACAATGTACTGGAAGAACTCAATGGGTCATGCAGCATCTGTGGGAGGAAAGAAATTGTCAATTTCAGTAATTCCAAAATTTCTGAAATTGTCAATTTCTTTCCTCCCACAGATGCTGCATGACCTGCTGATTTTCTCCAGCACATTGTTTGTCACCATCTTCCATGTCCTTCTGCTTGGTGAATACAGCTGAGAAGTATTCATTTAGGGCCTTGTCCACATCACCTGGCTCCACACTTAGATTACTCCTTTGGTTCCTAAGGGGACCCACTCTTTCCTTGGCTGCCCTCTTGCTCCTGGTATACTTATGGAATGTCTTGGGCTCCTTAATCTTGCCAAGGATATTTCATGGCCCTTTTGCCCACCTAATTTCTTTGTCAAGTTCTCTCCTTCATTAGATTTCTCGAGAGAGAGTCCCTCACTCCCAGTTACCTATACCTGCTATATGTTTCCATTTTTCATGATCAAACCTTCAATATCCTTTGTTCTTTCTTTTTCAATCTTTTTATTATTTTCAAATTAATATAGATTAATATATCAAAGTTTATACATGTAATACAAAGAGATCAGGAGAACAATCATGACATGAATAATCATAAAGAACAATAAAGTATAAAAAAAATCTGTAGATCCAGTGATCAATATCCTTTGTTATCCAAGGTTCTCTAATCTTGCCATATTTGAATTTCACCTTAACTAGAACTAACTTTTACTAATTCCCTTTTAAAAGACTTCCATTTTCAGCTGTCATTTTAGCTGAAAATGTCTTCTCCCAATCTGCATTCACCAGGTCCTCTCTTATGCTACTGAAATCAGCCTTCTGCCAACCCAACACAACTTGAGGATTAACTTCGTCCCTTTCCATAATTATCTTGAAACTTTCATAGTTTACGGTCATTATTTTCAAAGTGTTCCCCTACCAACACTACCACAATCATTTTCCATTTCTAAGATAATTGGTCTCCTACTTATTGACAATAGCTCTGCTTTCAACACCATAATTCCAAGCAAACTTATTTCCAAACTTTTAAACCTAGGACTCTGCACCCCCCTCTGAAACTTGATCCTTCCTGACGAACAGACCGCAATCAGTAAAGATAGGCAACAACACCTACTTCACAATTATGCTCAACATCGGTGCCCCACAAGGTTGCGTCCTCAGCCCCTTGCTATACTCCCTATACGCTTGTGACTCTGTGGCCAAATTCTGCTTTAAATCCATTTCTAAGTTTGCAAATGACACCACTGTAGTGGGCCAGATCTCAAAACTCTGCTGGCTGCAAACATTTTCTTTGTAACAATTTCTTTTCTACACTTACATATTACATTGCTTAACGATATTTTTCTTTGATTAAAAAATCAATTAAAATTTTAATTTATTTTGTCAATTTATAAATAGTTACATTTTAGTTTTATGTTACCCAGTTTTATAGAAAACCTGGTCAAGTTGCTGTGGTAATTGCAGTTTTTACTGAGTAATACCAAGTGGCATCTTCAACAATATAATTAGCAACTGAAGTTTTAAAACATATTGCATAAATGAAAGTAAATCCTATTTCTTAGGATCTTCTCCAACAATTTCCCTACCACTGATACTAGGTTCATGGGCCTATAATTTCTTGGTGCCCTTCTGGAACAAAGGAACAACATCGGCTATTCTCCAATCCTCTGTGGGACCTCTCCTGTGGCAAAAGAGGGTACAAAAAATCTCCATCGTGGCCCCAGTAATCTTCTCTCTTTTGCCTCTCTCAATAACCTGGGATAGATCCCATCAGGAGATGGGGATTCATCCACCTTAATGTTCTTTAAAAGACCCAATATCACCACCACCTTGATATCAACATGTCCTAGAATATCAGCATATCCCTCCCTAATCTCACTATGCTCCATGTCCTCCTCCTTGGTGAAAATGCAAGCAGAGTATTCATTTAGTATCTCACCCACTTCCCCTGGCTTCACGCATAAATTCCCTCCTAGCCCTTGATTGTTCCTCCCCTCTCCCTAGCTACCATCTTGTTTTTAATATATGCCTTGGGATTCTCCTTAATCCCATTTAAGTTCTTTCTTGCTTCCTTTATATTTCTCAAGGGCCCTCTCTGATTTCAGCTTCCTAAACGTTACATATGCTTCTCTTTCTTTTTGACTAAATTTACAATATCTCTCATCATCACAGGTTCCCTTTGTCTTTCTTCCTCACAGCAACATGTTGGTCCTGTATTCTGAGCAGCTGACCTTTAAACAACTCTCATGTCTGATGTGTAGTTGCTCAATAACAGCCACTACCAATCTACCCTCCACAGATCCATCCTAATACCATTGTAATTAGCCTTCCCTCAATTTAGCACTTCTTGTCTGAATTCCTTCTTAGCCATCACTATCTTAAAACTTACAGTTATGATCAGTATGACCCAAATTCTCTCCCACTGAAACTCTGATCATTGAGTCAGATGAAAGAATGGATTAGGGAGTCACAGAAAGAACAATCTGTTCAGAATGCTAAAGCGGTGGGGGGGGGGGGGGGGGGTGCGGAATGTGTCTGATGATGGAATCCTGAAGGTGACATAAATTATGCAGGATGATCCATTGAATGTAGGAGGCTGCTGGGGTGGAAGTTGAGGACAGGAGGGGAACTTGATCCTTCTGGCTTGGAGGTGAAAGGGTGAGAGCCAAAGTGCAGGAATGGAAGAGATGTGGGTTGAGAGCCCTGTCAACTGTGATGGATGGGAAGCTATAGTTATGGAAAAAGGAAGATAGCTGGTGTGGAAAGTCTTGTCATCAGAGCAAATATGATAAAACAGAAATGGAAAAACTGGAGAATGGAAGAGAGTTGTTACAAGTAACAGGGTAGGGAGGAGGTGCATTGGAGATACCTATGGAAGTTGGTGGGCTTACCTTGGATATTGGTCCTTAACCTGTCCCCTGAGGTGGAATTGGAGATGTCAGGAAAGGGAAGGTAAGAATCAATTATGAACCTTGTGAAAGTACCAGGTCTAGAAATTGTTAGCACAGGTGATGAAACTTCCTAGTTCTGTATGAGTGCAGGAAGCAGCACCGGTACAGTCGTCAACTAACAGAAAAAATTGTTGAGGTAGGAGGCCTGAATAGGATTGAAACAAGGGCTGTTCTATTTATCCAACATAGACGGGCCAACTGGGACACATGCAAGTTCCCTTAGCTACATAAAAAACTTGAAGACACTGAGCGGCATTGAAGGAGTTGCTTTTCAATGTAAGAAACTGGTCAACCAGATGAAAGAACATGATGGTGAAGGGGGACTAGTTGGTCTACTGTCCATCCTAATGTGGGATTTGACGTTTTGGTGAAAGTGAGCTTACTGGGGCCAGGAAACTGGACACCTTTAGAAGTAGAATATTGAAGGTGGAAATTAACAGACATTTGAACTACACGGGTCAAGGAGAAAGGGAAAGTGGTGTTCAGGCCAAGATTGGATCAGCCATGATTATTGAATGGCAATGCATATTCAAGAGTCTGATTTTGTCTACTTTCCTCTAATGTATTATGCTCATTATTTGACAGTATGACGCCTTTAAAACCCTGTATAATAACCCTCACCAGTAGATTATGATAAGGACCAAATTAATTTGGTAGTTTACCAATTGATTCTAAATTCCCTTAAAATAAGAGCTTCTGAAAATATCTATCTTCTTGATATCCCAAATTACCTTTCTTTCTTTCTTTTTATAATCTTTGTTATAAATCAAATTAAGATTATGTTAAATAAAATAAAATTGTAGCATAATTAAGACAAGGTTTAGGTTTTGTGTTCTTCAAACCAGCTGGTTCTTTACCTTGTCTCTAATCAATCCCCATCCCTTAGAATTTTTTCCAATAGTTTCCTAACTGATGTAATACTCACTAGCCAGTAGTTACTTGGCTTATCCCTGCTGCTGCTCTTGAATAAAGGAACAACATTGGTATCCTGCAGTCATGTGGTCTTTCACTTATGACTGACAAAGATGCAAAAATGTCTGTTAGGTCCCCACGAATCTCCTCACTTGCCTCACAAAGCAGCTGGATACATCAAGCAAATGGGGACTTGCTTGGATGGGTATCTTGGTCACAATGGATGACTTGGGCAAATTGTGCAGCAACTTTGGGGCAGGAGCAAATGTGCAGTTAAATGTGAAGTTCTGTCAGTTGTTATCAAAATGTATAACTCCAATATTAGTTTTGCAAAGATGGCTTCTTTCCATCTGATTCCCTGTTTCAAATGCATTTTAACAGAATAAGTTACTGATATAGGCAACACCAGCATTTATTGGTCATCTTTAACTGCCCTTGAAGAAACAAAAACCATTGCAGTCCTTATGGTAATTTGTTGCTGTACACCTTGAAGATGCTAAACACTTCAACAGCAGTATGTTAGTGCTGGAAGGTTTAGCATAAAATCAGTTGGTCTGCTTTGTCCTGGAAACAGTTGACCTCGTACTATTGGAACTGCGCACATTCGGGCAAGTGGAACATGTTCTGACATGGCACTTAAATGTTGGAAAGATTTTTAAAATAAAATAGAAAAATCTGGGTGGATAAAGAGGGAGAAAATAGATTTTAAGAGTTAGCTAGCAAGAAATAGAAAAAAACAGATGGTTAGAGTTTCTATGAATAACAAGGAGGAGAGTAACCAAAATAAATGTTGGTCCCTCTGGGAGAACAATGAAGAATGAATAATGAGAATGAGGATGTGGCAGAGATGTTGAATAAATATTTTTTTATCTGTTTTCATGGTAGGAGAAACTAAAACATCCCAACATCAAAGTAGAATATCTGGGGACAAAAATAAGAGATGATCTTAAAAACTATCATTACCACTAGAGGGAAATCAATACTAGATAAACCAGTGGGAATAAAGGCTTACAAGCTCTCAGGCCTGATGGCTTAGGGTCTCAAAAGAAGTACAGAAATGTGGGTGAATTGGCTGGTTATTGCCTTCTAAAATTCTATAGGTTCTGGAAAGGTCCCCATGATTGGAAAACCACAACTGTAACCTTCCTATTGAAGAAAGGAGGGACCATAAAGCAAGAAGCTATTGGCTAGTTAGCCTAATATCCGTTGCTGAGAAAATGTTGTAATCAATTATTAAGGAAATAGTAATAGGGCATTTAGGAAATATTAATACAATCCAACATAGGTAACATAGTTTTGCAAAAGGGAAATAATATTTGACAAATTTATTGGAGCTCCTTGAGGATGTAAATGGGATAAAGAAGAATCTATAGAGGTAATGCATTCCGATTTCCAAAAGGCATCTGATAAGGTGTCATGTAAGCAGTTACCACACAATATAAGAGGTCATGGGGTTGGGGGAAAATTTATGTATGGATAAAGGATTAGTTAACAGGCAGAAAAGAGGGTAAATGGGTCATTTTCAGATTGGCAGACTGTAAATAGTGAGGTTCCCTGGAGATCAGTATTGTCACCTCACATGTTTACAGTCTACATTAATAACTTAGATGAAGCAACTAAGTATATTATAGCTAAATTTGATGGGAATACAAAGATGGGCAGAGAATCAAGTTGCGAGGAGGACGGTCTAAAAATGGATGAAGATAGGTTTAGTAATTGTGCAAAATATTGACAGATGGCATATAATGTGGGAAAATGTGAGGTTAGCAACTTTTAGGCAAAAGAAAAACAGAATATTCTTTAAGTAGAGAGAGACCGGAGAATGTACTGGGAGATCCATATTTCACATTCCCTTGTGACACAGGAGGAGACTTCGGCTGTTGAGTTTATGCCAGCTCATAGCAATTCCATTAACCTATTCTTCCCACATGCTCATCAACTCCCCCAATTCTATCAATTGCCTATACACAAGGGGAAATTTAGAATGTTCAGATAACCTACCAACTTGCATGTCTTTGGGATGTAACAACCAGAGCATCTGGAAGAAACCCACGTGGTCACAGCAAGAACATCTTATATTGGAGCTGGTTGGCACTTTTGTGTGACACAGTTGCTACTTGCCACTTTTTAGTCTTTAATTGTTGTCGAGATCTTGATAAATGCAGACACAAACTTTCTTTTTAATTTAAGATTTGCAAATCAATAGAATGTTGTCCAATATTTGCAAAAAAAAACCCATTTCTGAACATGTGATGGCAAGAATCTCATTGAATAAGCAACTGAAGACGATTGGCCCAAGGATATTGAGAACTCCTTTAGTAATGCATGGCTGAGATGACTGCCCTTCAACATTGCAGCTAATGAGGAGTTTTCTCTTTGATGTGGACCTCAATTTTACCAATCTTTCTTTTATGTCACATTCAGTCAAATCCTTCTTTGAATTGATTTCTTATATTCTCACTCATCTTGTTTTCAAACTCGGCTCTTTTGAGCAAGGCTGCAGTCAGGTCTGGCACTAACTGGGTGTGGCAAAAACCCAAAACAGCATTACAGTGAGCAAGTTATTTGTGAATGTGTTGATTAGTAGAAGTGTCAACCATACCTTCCACCATATTGCCATTAATTGATAATAGATCGACAGAAACAATAATCAGATTGGATTTGTCCTACTTTTTAAGGTCATGACATATTTGGACAATTTCCCACTTTGTCAGGAGGGTGCTATTGTTGAAGCGATACTGGAATAGCTTTGCTAGAGGCACAGATAATTCTGAATCTATCTGATTTAACAAGATAGCACCACATAAACTTTGTGGAGAGTGGCAGTGTATAGGTAGCATTTTTGCCTCCACTAAGACTGTGTTGATGGTCATTTCTACCAATGGTGTCATGCAAAATATGTCTGCAGCAGATATACTGCTGAGAATGACATGAAGTAGGTGCATCCCTTTGAACAAAATATAAAATAAAAACTGTTAGCTTCTGGAAATCTGAAACAAAACAGAAAATGCTGGTTGCACTCAGTAGAGCAGGCAGCAATCTATGGAAGGAGAAACAGAATTAACATTTTGAGTTGAAGATCTTCAGAATTTCAACATGAAATGTTCTCTCCTTTTTTCACATATGCTGCATGACCCACTGAGTGTTTTCAGTATTTTCTGTTTTTTTGTTCACTTTATCTGTTATATTAGTTCTGTCACCATCTACCATAGATTCGGGCATGAAGCTTTATTCTTCAGGACTTGGCCAGCTCAATGTACTATTGAACCACTCTTGGTGATGGGTGTTGAAGTCCTTCGTTCAGAATACGTTAAGTAATGTACACCAAGGCTATTCCATATAACAAAAACAGAGTAAAATCTACAATTTCCATTAAGCTTCACTTAATTTTACCATAGGAAATAGAATTCTTAATCCTGTTTTGTCTAGTTATGAAGAGATTCTGATTTGTGCACTCTGAATACTCTAGTGGCTAAAGCATAGTAATGCAGGAGCAGAGTGAAAGTTTTAACTTGGTCAACATACAGGGTTTGTCGATAATACCCCAGTCTATGTAACACCTAGAACCACGAGGATGAACTTTGTAGGGGAAAAAAATTCTTGGTAATAAATGTAACATAATTCATTTTGTAAATTTCTTTTGGTTATTTTTCATGTTATAGATATTGACAGGTTGAGTATACTAGCTTGAATTTGTTGAATTCAAACATAATGACAAAGTTGTTTGGGCATTTTGGGTATTACAGTATCTGCTGGTATGTGATTTATAGCTGTAGGGAAAACTAACTAAAGAATTTGATTGCCCTACTTTTTTGATTACTACCTATACTAAGTTATACAGTGTCCCAATTCTTTCTGTACTCCTGCAACCATAAACTGTAGGAGTACAGGAAGAATTGGGACACTGTTCCAGATTTTAGTTATGATTGCCTAAAGTTTTCTTGCCCAATTTGAAATGGAGGGTGGAGAGAGATGGGTATGGAATTGAAGAGGCTAGTGGAGATATAGAGTTGGCCGTAAGAGCATAAATACGGAAATTGAGCCTCCTGTTATGAAGAAACAAAGGACTGCAGATACTGATCGTTCATTGAGAGCGTGGATACGGCAGGGAACGAAGAAAAATAACGGTCCCGGTCACATCTTGGAGAGCGAGGTCCAGAGCTGTGGAAGAGAAAGAGAGAGGCCAGAAGGTGTCGGTGCGTTGTAGAAAGGATAGAGCGGAGGGAGAACCAGAGAGAGCAACGATGGATAAAGTGAACATACCAGAGATCCAGGCTGGAGCCAAACTGGGAGGCCTGGAAATGGACCTGGAAGCCATGTGGAACAAGATGGTTATGAAGATTTGGATAAAGAGAGGCATGTAAATGTAGAAAATAGTATTTGAGATACCTTTAGGTACACCAGAAATGATTGTATGGAGGTAGTGAGAGAAGCCATTGTTGGAAATATGCTGATGACGATAGGATTTGAACTAGACAAGGCTATCCTATGAAGATGGTCCTTGGAAAAGAGATGGGTAGGTGGATAGTTTGATGAATCCCATTGAAAGTAGAGGACTGATTGAAAAGAATATTGTATAATTATCACAATTGCACAGATTGGGGATTGGATCAAGGCAATTTCTAAGCTGTGAATTGGTGGACTGAAAGCTGTTACGCAGGGAGCTGGAAGAATGGCGATCCTGAAGATGGGGGGGAAAAACAGCGAATTCATTGGACTTAAGACATTAATATAGAAGAGAATTACAAGAGTTAAATGAAAAACCTTTAACTATATATTTTTTCACCTTTCACTTTTGAAGTGAACATCGAGTTCCATTGTTGTGCTGTGCTCAGAGGGTGTTTCCTTTTTAAAGCCATATTATTGAAGATGTTATTTTTAGAATGATTTGCAGTGAAATTATTTTTTAATATGTTTTCCTAATTGTTTATTAAATATTTTAAGTTAGAATTGGGATTTCAGTTCTCTTTGCATTAGCTTCAGTATTAAAACTCATCCGGCCATGCCTTTATTGAGAGGGTTGCATTGAAATTTTTTTTTTGCCTCGGTGAGTATCTAAGCTAGAAATTGAATTTGATTCTCTGTTCTCTCCACTCATTCAGTTCTCAGATCCACTGCTTTTATCAAACAGTTCTGGTTTTCTTTTGCAACTGATTTCAGTTTTTCCACCAGCAGCAGTTTTGATCTAATGCTCTGACGGTTACTGTTGCATTGCCAAATGCTCGAAGTTGGATTTATGAGCTCTGATCCAGCCACCTTGTTGCTCCTTCAGTATGTATGTACACAAGCACAAATTCTCTCTCTCTCATGCATATTTATGCATTGTACAAGCTACAAATAATTATGTCTGTTTTTAAACTCTTAGATTATATGACATTTTCCTATATGCAAAATATTTTTAATTACTAAAATCTATAATTTCCAAACAGACATTTTATTGCTTAAAGGTCCTTGGGAATCATTTTAGGGAAAAATTGATTTCAACAGAAATTATTGTTAAATATGACACAAAATTAATCTTAACAATTTCCCTAATATTCATCTTGATTAGGGTAATGGCAAAAGCCTCCATTGGCCCTGCTTTTTCTGGACGAATGAGACTGGAAGAAAATTAGCCAAGGTTCTCTTGAAATTATAGCTTATCTTTCGTCAGCACCTGCCAGAGAAAGCACTAGATAATGCATTATTGAAGTTTATAATTCTTTTCTTTAAAGAATCCATGTGTAGTGCTAATTGCACATGGTATACTGTAACAGTAATTCATCTGTTAAAGTCCATGAGCTGAAATGTTTATTTATCTTATTTTGCCTTAATTTGAAAGGAATAAATTCTAACTATTTCTTACACATGTACATCCACACAAAAAGGGTGCCACTGTGCGTAACAAAAAAAGGGAACCATCCAAGATTCAACAAAATCAAAGAGATCAATCCATTGTGACTAGAATAAATAACAACTTAAAATAATACGTAATCATTATTGATGATCCTTCTTCATTGTGATGGATGGAAACATGAAGGAACATTTAAAATTTTGACAAAGCAATTATAATGTAACCATGTGATTTTGTGTTTTGAGTATAAAGTTATATAACCCAGGAAACACTTATTTAGAGCTGCAGAAACTGGTGCTTTTTCACAACTATGATCACTTCACACCCAGATGATTTCAGGCACACATTTTGTGATAGGTAAACGTCCAGCCAATGTTCACCCAGCAAAGCTGTAAAAACAGCAAATGAGATAAATGTATTCAATCCATTTATTTCTGGATTGATCATGAGGGATGAGTACTTGCCAAGAAATCATTTTGTGAAAAAAGTACCACAGATTTGTTTGCATCCATCTCAAAAGACAGGTGGGACCTCAATTTAACTTCATATTTAAAATCCAGCACCCTCAAGTCTTGTCTTGAGGCATGGACCCACAGCCTCTGACTCAGACATGAAGGTGCTACAGCTGAACCAGTCTGACATTTACTTTAGGAGTATCCTCGAGAAAAGTCAAATTGATCAGATATGACGTTAATACCTTGAAACTTGAACTGGACTGTTGAGCAGCAATCAGTTCTCCATTTCATTTCACATCATCTCATCCCTCAACTATCCCTACTCCCCCCCCCCCAAAAAAAATCCAAATGGCTCATTAAAAATAAATGTGAGTTTTTTGTTCCTCAGAACTTGTTTCTCAGTTTGAAGGTATTACTGCCTAGTTGACTGATTGAAACAGGTACGCATTGTATTCTTGAAGGAACTGACTAAAACAATATTGTTCTATGCCACTGCATTTTCCTTCACATCTTTTGTTATGTATTGGTTTCCTAATCCTTGTGTTCAAATGTATCAGACACCACCTTTCTTGGGTGCAGTTAGCCCACTCTTCCGCTTTCTTTGTCAAAAGTTGCCTTAATAGGAGAAGTCAACAGGGAGGACAGAAATGCATTGAAAGTTCCATTTAGTCAGGGTCAGAGAGGTGGTGTTCGGAGTGACAGGCCCACAGGCAGGCCGTTCTTTGAAGCATGCCGACGCAGATGGTCCCCAAGCGTTTAGCTAACTGAAGAGAAAGAAATCTAGAGAAAGCTATTGTACAGCAGCATTGTTACAGTTGAGGAAGGTTGCCAGGGGTAACTGTAGTGTATCAGTATTGTGTGATCACTAGTGTGTACCATCCCAAAAGCCTGGATTGTGGAGTAGATTGCATTGTTTTCACTTTTTCTGTGTAAAACACAAAGCAATACTGCTTTTTTTGTGTGTGTGCTTTATCTACATAATCTATAAATGGGCTTCTGGAATCTTTTTAAATTACATTTTTAAGAATGTACATGCTCAAGCACTTGATTAAGATTTGAATGAACGTAAAACATAGTGTATGCCACACAAAATCTGCCCTTTGCTTAACCTCATGATAGAATGCAAACAGAATACAGCAAAAACACAATGAAGGTTTTGACATTGTACATGAGATTTTATTGAAACAAGGATATATATTGCAATGAAATTCTGTAATTATGCATTTGCAAGCCTTTGCTTAATGAAGCCAGTGAAACAGTGTTGTATCCTTTGCTTTTATAATTTACTTTAGTGAAGTGATTATCTTCTTGCCAGTTTGCTCCCCTCTTGAAGTCGTCAGCTCCTTGATGTGATTCTGTTCCACTAGCACTCTGCCTTCGAGCACCTTAAGTGGCACAGACAATGACTATTCCCCCTTTGATTGTTTGATGCAGGGACAAACAACATCACAGCTGAGTCTGATTCTGTCCATTCTCATTGTAAATGTATTGGCATGTCCAGCTACAGACATTGAATTAAGATTAAGAGCAGGTAATCAGGGTTTTTTTTCTCCCCTAACCCAGGGTCGTTGAGAACACTTGTAGCATCCCTGCTATTATGCTATCAGAAATCAGCTTACACTTTGAGATTGAGCAACTCATTGGATAAACTCCCTAAACTATTGATGGAACTGTCATGAATTTAGTGCATCTTACATAAATATATTGCATGGAGTTATTAAACAGGGGTTCTGTAGGGTTCAAATGGCCAGGGTTTTACTGTTAGTTGGATCCTATCATCCCCCTTTAAAACCCTTCTGTGGATTTTAATTCAGGATTTATCTTTCACTTGCTGTAATCAAATACACCTCATACTTGAAATATGTTCCATTTCTCCAATACGTTGTCGATCTGTTTCTAGATTTGTAGAATTTTCAGTACAGAAGGAGGTTGTTCGGCCCATTACATCCTTCCAAATGTAGTACTGATCCCATTCCTTGCCTGTTCCCTGTTTTGTTTTACATTCTTGCTTTTCAATTAATTGTACAGTTACATTTTAAATAATATTATACTCTCTACCTTAACTATTAGGAAAGCATTCTATGTTTTAATGACCCTCTGCGTGGGACTAAAAATGATTGCACCATTCATCCATCATTATTCTGAAGTCTATGCTTTCTTCCTGATTTTTCATCCAATCTAAAAACTGCTTACCTTTTCAAAATCTTTAAAATGCTGAAATCCTCAAATGATTAAAACCTGTATTGTTTTTGCAGAAAAAATTATAACTAACTCTTTCAATGTTTATCTGTCATCATAAAATTCAGCCCAGCTATGTGGACCAATTAATGTATCTGTGGAAGAAAAAATACAGACATTCAATTTACAATAATTAGGAGTTGGTGGCAATTTTGGATTAGAAATTCTCTTCATTTACTAGGGATTCCATAACAGATCTGGTCTGGTATTTTGTGCATGAGTGAAGTGATTCCATTTAGGTTGCATAATTCACATTCCATTGAGATTTCATCTTCATTTTGTATATTTTATATAATATATATTAGATATATACATAAATCTTGGAACTCTGCATATATCTGGAACAACTATAAGTTCATTCTTAACATTTAATGCCTTGTCATGATGCAGTTGCACAGTTCTCCCAAGGAGGTGTTGCTGCACTACTAAAATGTTCTAGGGGTATAATTACAGGGCAAACAATTACAGAAGCAGTTCCCATTATAAATGTGGGCATAGGAATGTATAATGGGAATACATAAAATGACACAGTGTATTATTTAAAAATAAGAACAATTAGATTTGTCCAGATTTGTTCTAAGTGCCCAGTCCCGTAACTCAATTTTGCTTTTTGAGTATTCTTGGTTTCAATCCTCTGTACAATGCTATGTTATATCTACGTATAGATACCTCTGTATCTATGTCTACCTCTTCATGGCAACTTGGATTGCAGCTAATAAGTTTTCCTGCTACTTTTACTTGAAGTGAGACTCCACATTAAAACTAAAAGTGACTTGGGCAATTTAAGAATTCCCACATCTATGTGGGTAGATTGACCATTCCAACATAACTAACTGTTCCATTGATCTTCAAAGGATCGATGTTCATTGAAGAAGATGCTCTGTTTTTTAAGTGTAACATTGAATTTCAAGTGCAACCCCACCCAGTGACATTCCAGTTTATGAAATCACAATACTCTTTGTACATGACTGAAGAATTTTGATGCCAAGGATCAGTGATGTTTTGAAAGAGTAATAGGGAAAGTGGGATGTGCATACCAGCAGTTCTTTTCGATCCATCACCAAATTATAGAAAAAGAATTTTGTTTAGAAATAGGAGATTTGTTTAATTATTAAAGACTTAAATACTAAAAGCTGTGAGATAATTTATGTATTTTTTTAATTTAAAACAAAATCAGCTCATTTCTAACACATGCAACATCAGGCCTTATGTTGTATAATAGAGCGCTTTGTAGAAAATTAACTTTTTTAACTATACTTGTAACCAACGTGTTCCTTTCCTTATTTTTTAAGAGAAAATATAATGTTACTTTTGTAAATAATTTGGCTTGATTTTCCAACATTTAGAAAGCCTCATATCTAGATGCTGGTGCAAAGTGTTTCATTTCAGACTAATTTATGTGGATCCGAAGTGAACATTGTCCCTGTTTACACAGTGCACTACATTGTCTTTTACACAGAGTCAGTGAATTGAATCAAATCCAAGCTGTGTGACCCTGACTCAGGAAATTACCCATGTGCATGTGTCATTCAGGAGTGCTAGGGGATTACTGCATTGTACCAGGAGGGTGGTATCGTCTTCATCTTTTTTTAACGGAACCTCCTGTAAAGGAGCTCGTTATATGATTGTCAGGTATGGTTGTGAGTGGACAAACCCATTCTCCTTAACAGAATTGTAGGAAAATGGATCATCAAAGCAGTGTGTAGTTTAACAATGAGGTAGGTGCTGGGAGAGAGATAATCTGATATTTTCAAAATCAGTAATATTTGGATTTTATTTCAGTGAAGCTGTGCATTTTCCCTATAATCTTTTATGGCATTTTGTGGAATGGGGCCACTGAGAGTTGAGCAGTACACATGCAAAATATTTCAACATAGAATAATAAAAATCCATTAACTGCTCTGTTTATCTGTGTTAAATTGTATGAAGTCTACCCCCAAATGCTGGAAATTTAATGTGATCACGTAGAATTTTACTGTAAGGAATGGGCCACAGTGATCAGTATTTTGTCAATCTTGCTGTATTAGCTAGACTTGTGGCAACTTCTTTATTGTGTTAGATTGAAGTCAGTATGGATGAGAAAGAGAGGTTTAGGGAAAGAGAAAGGGAAAATCCAGCATATAGCTAGATGGTTCCTTATTCTGATTCTCCTGTTTAATCACTTTTTTCATAAGTGTTCTTTGAGAGGGAGAAAATATTTTTGTCATCTTGAACAGGAGCAGAATTAAAAAGTATGGAGCTGCAAGAAAATGTCATGACCAGTACCAGTTAAATAATGCAGTATATTGAGCTTTGGGATGGTAATAGTTACTTCCGCATATAGTATTTCCAATTTGGTAAATTGCTCATTTCAGCCAGAGCCTGAGTAAATGAGGTTAGGATTAGGGTTAGGTACATATAAACAATGCAAGTCAATTTCTTATACAAACTCACATAGTTATCTCACTGAGTAACTTCTGCATGATCTGAGAATAGGACGGTGGCATGTGGCACAAGATACAACACACGAATGAAAAGTACATGAAACATTGAAGCTCATCTGTCTATGAAATTAACAGTTGTCAAAAAAGTTGATAAAAGTGATCTAATAATGAAAAAAATGTTTTATAAGATTGAATCCGGCTGTCCTTCCAGCAACTGCACAATTTATAGATTCCACGTATAGATGTTCAGTAACGGTTAATATAAACTTCTGTTAAAGTTACTTATAAAGGAACCATATGTAAGCACATAAAGCTTTTTGATTTTAAAACTCTGTTGAAAATGTTCACTCCAAGCAGTACTGTGTGCTATTAAAACCACAAACTAAAATGACTGAGAACAAGTGGCAGGCAAAGCTTTGGTTTTGCTTACCAAATCCCACTATGATATTAAACTGTATATTCTGGTGTACAGATTTTTATTACTTATTCTTAGTTACTGCTTTATTTACCCACAGAAAAGTAATTATTAATTATAAAATTTTGGAGTAGCTATCAGCAATTTAGAAGGGGAAGAGGGTTTTGTTGTTTATCACATATTGACTCCTGGTCATGCCATGACAATGCGCATTGATTCTTTAATTCTTATGTATGCAGTGATTTTTGAAGTCTGATTTAGTCTACTTCATTAAAGATTAGTTCTGTAAATGGTATTTATTAGAACCAAGGAACCTTACCTGCTGGACTTAAGAGTTTCATGACACTGGTGGTTGGTACTCAATTTTTGATGTACATATATTGATGGGGTAATTTTAGAAGTTTGTATTGCTGAGAAAGAGCCTTACTACATGCTAGTGTTGGTGTATTTAGTTTTCTGAGACTATCACGTTAGGGTTAAAAAGATGGATGTAAGCAAGCCTTAGAGTTCTATGGAACAGGACAGGTCAAATTTAAAGGTTTAAAAAAAATAAATTTTCTAGAGCTCTTTACCCTAAAATCATTGTTTATTATGTAAAAACAACAAAAAAAATGAAAAAGCTGAAGATGTACTGTCCAGTCTAATCAGTCTTGATTTTATGCATTTGCAATATTCCAGTTTCATTTATTTCCAGCATGCACACTATTTTTCTTTCTAAGTGCTACATTCTAAATGGTCCTGCAGTAACTCAACAATTGTTTGTTGTTTTGATTCATACTGTTTGTAGTAGTGTTATTTTTCTGCTATTTTTATACCTACGCTATATGAGGTGGGGCCCAGGCCATTGGTAGTACTCAGACCTCTGAATCAAAAGCTTGTATTTCCCACTTTAAAGAACTCTGCACAATATCCAGGCTGATGCCTCAGTGTAGTACAGAGGGAGGTGAAGGAGGATCACATGATAATATATCAGAGAAGACCAGAGAGTTATCCCCAGTGTCATGACCATTGTTAATCCCTCAGTCAATATCACAAAAATATAAATTATCTAATCATCCTTTTATTTCTGTTTGCGGTAATTTGTGCACTCAGCTGCCCCGTTCCCTGCATTATAAAATTATTCAAAATTATAAGGATGCCTTGAAGCTAATTGAGGCTGCAAATGATCCCACGTAAATTGAAATCTTGCTTTCTGTTAATTGGTCAGAACGCAAAGTGGTCAGGTGACTGTTTTTACCCCTCGTACTTTACCACACAGGCCAGTTAAAAACCAACCAGAGAATGCAGTCCGTCTTGCTTGTTGGTGCCGCACTCTGAAAACTTTTAAAGAAGCACATAATAAAGAAAGATGTCATAATGATTTTGTTATCCTTGATTTATATGTATTCTGGGGAAAACAGTTCCTTTATAGAAACAAACTTGGCAGTCTCCAGTGTGGTGGTATGCTGATGCATGTTATCTAAAGTTTGATATATATATATATATATATATATATTTAAATTATTTTATCATTATAGATATTGTAATGAAAGGTTGTAGACCATAGTTTCAAATATAGTGAAATTGTAGTCTGAATGCAGTACTTGCAAATACAATTCCACTAGATCATACTAGGGTTAAAAAGGTTCTTTTATTTGAAGAAACTGCCAAAACTACTACTATTTAGGAGCTTTTGGTTGGATACTTTTTTGAATATGATTTAGAATGGTTTAAGTTTATCCTGCTGTGCAGAAAATCAAATCATTTTCCAACTCTTAGCAAATGCTATTCAGAAAATTGGATCAAGTGCCACCATAGTCTTCCCAAAATTGTTTAAGCTGACATCAAAAGAAGTATTAGGTGGATAACCATGATATATATCAATTCCATTTGGCTTAATAAAGAGCAAAGCATAATGCACAGTAACTGTAAAACTTACTGTGACCAACTAGATTTAAACCTTAAAATCAAACTTGGGTAGTCATCAGAATTGGCAGTTTTCTGCAGCACATAAAGATACATAATCACTTTGAGGCTTTGGCGCACAGAGTTTAATCCATTAGTGCAGCATTTTTCCACTATATCAAAAATAGAATTAAGATCATAACTTTCTATTGACATAAAACTTAAAATTGTTGAGGAGCTTTGTGGAATTCATAATGAGAATGCTGTGATTTTTCTAGTCAAGAACTAGTATGTTACTACCCTCAACGAAAATAATTCCTGAAAGTAGTTTGGAAGCAGAAAATTTTGTGGTGTTCTTGTAGATGTTTTTGAAAAATATTATGTTAATGTAAATGAATTGATCATTGAAAATATTGAAATGAAGCTAAAATTGCATTATTTTGCATTTTGATGCCATTTTAATACTGCTGATGTATATTTGGCACTTTAAAGGTAAACGTACAGCAACCATTACTGCAGCAGATCATTAAATATCTTCCATTGCAAATAAGTATGTCAAGAGAAATGGAAGATGATATACACATGCATGTGTATTGCAGCATTGGTTTTTTGATGCATTTAATGTCATTTAGCATCAGGTTAGCATTTGATGAATTAAGATGAATACAATAGCTGTGAAATAGATCTTTATAATGTTAACAAATGCAAAAGATCAGAATGTGAGTGAAACTTCATAAAATTCTTTAATGTCTAATGAAAATCGAAACTGTATAAAGATTAAAATATAATATCACATTCTTTACTCCAGAGCATGTATGATTGACAGAAGGTATTGTGCAATACTTATACATTCAGACACAGGCTGCACATATTGAGTAAAGTAAAGCATTTTGCTGCATGCATCATTACAGAGGCAGAAAAATTCAGGAGCTATATAGTAAGTGCGTTCAATAAACATATAATAATGGTATTGGTTGGGACCTACTAAAAATATGGTGTGCAAAAGTGAACAGGGCCTTTGAAATTATTTATCAGCAGAATATGGTTGTACTACTTATCAATTTAAAATGAAATATTTTCACATTTGAAGATAAACAGTACTTTTGCCAGTACAGGCCATCCCTGGGTAACAGGCAGGTTCTGTTTTTACAGACGTTCTTAAGTCGACTTTGTATGTAAGTTGGAAAATACATAAAAATTACTCAATATGGTAACCATACCTCCAAAGTATTGTAATGAATGGCATCAGAAGCACATAAGACTGATAAGAAAGAACAATTACTGTAAGTGGAGAGAGAGGGGAAACTAGTACTGTACTCATAGGAATGAAGTATGAACATATGTTGGACTTTGAATTTAATAATATTGTGGGAGCTGCTTTGTATGTAAGGTTGTCCATAAGTTTGGCATTCATAACCCGGGGACAGTCTGTAGTTGTTCTAATGTAGATTTTTCTTTCCTTACGGTCTCAACATGTTCACCTTTCCACCTGTGATTGAGAGGTCAACCAAGTGCCCTGCTCCCCAACTTCAGCCTGTGCTGCTCTTGAGCTCATTCTTGAGAGGAATAAAAGTATTCAGTGATGATTCTCACCCTCTGTAGGGAGCAAGGTGCTCTTAGCGATCAGCCATGGTCAAAAACTTGGGGAGTGCGAAGAAAATCTGTGCACCATTTATTACATTGCATGATGTATGGTGCTGTACATTGATGCGCCAGAAATTACAACTTTAATTTGGGTCTTCTGCACCATTTTGAAATATCATTCACAATCTTACAAATTATTCTTGCACACTGAGGAATCTTCCTGATCATGTTAGGTTAAAACCATTACTAAATGATTAATTAAATTATCAACTATAAGGTTACCAAGTGCTTTCTAAATAGGCTGCATGATGCCTTCCTAACAAATGGGATGATATAATGTCAGAATTGTAAATTTGTGCAGGTACTACAGGAATCATGAGAAGTGACATAGCAGCTGCCCTTAGGCATCCTCATGCTGATTATTTACCCACCAGACTAGAGAAATGGTTGAATGCTAAATCTCTTTGTCTTTTTATTTATGATTGATTCTAATAATACAAGTGTAGGGCCTAGTAATTACCTTGTATTTGAATGGTCAAAATTGAAATCTTCCATTATAAAATTAACCCTATGCAGCCCAATGTTTGATCATGTCCATACAAAAACAAAGCAAGTTTGAGAAAGGGGAACAGGCCATTCCTATTAGGAACATCTAACAAGGGCCTGGATAACCCAGAAAAAGAGGGGCTGAAGCAAACAAAAGCTTCTTCCCAGCAGGAACTGAGATATGAAATGAATTTGAGAGATAGGAATCACTGTTTGTGAAGATATTAGTTTATATGGTAATACAAAATATGGGTCCCAAAATATATCTAGATGATAATAATTTGCTGCTAACTCTTAGCTGTTCGCTAATAAATGTTATCTGAAACTGTTAAAAGCTACATCTGTTTACTGTCTTCAACCATGTATCAATTATATAGAATTTGAGTTAATTTTTTAAAAATATACCTTTAAAATTTACATGCAAACTTGTATTAATGATATCTAGCAGTTGCACTGACAGTGCTCTCAGTGCTACTTGAAAAGAAGGCAAATGCTAAAGCATTGTTCAATTTCTATGATGCCTTGTGAGACAAGGCTGCATATTTTGCATCCTTAGCCACCTCAATCCAGTATCATTTACTTTTGTTTAAATACTGCTTCCCCTCCCTATTTTGTTAGTCAGTCGTGAAAATTGGTGAAAGTATACATGCTACTATTATTTTTTTAATAATTCTTGGTGAAAATACTTGTGAATCAATACATAGAGGTTTGTGATACTTTGTTAATCTACGTGTTTTAAGGGAAACTGGATTAATACTAGGACTCAATCAAAGTTTCCACCTTTGTCTTTTTGTTCTTTTGTAGTGACTTAGGCTGTAAACAAGAAGGTTGTATTGTTTCTCAAAAGAATGTTGATATACTAGTAAATTTGTGATTTTTTTTAATATAGCTTTGTATTCAAGACAATTGTGTGGAAAATGTTGTTGGAACACATTAGAGAGATGCCATTTATTTACATGTAATGAATAAAATAACTGCAACTGGTCATCCTTCTGTTGAGATGGGTACACCTATCGGGTAGTTACATCTAAACAAAATTAAAATTATTTCATATATTTTATAGATCCAGGGTGTAATAAGTCTGCAATTTTGCAATGACAGTGGCAATACGTGTTGCATTCTTTCTCTACCCCACCGTTGTGGCAAAGCCCAGCATGGTATCAAAACATGTGATTACCTGAAATTTTAGTAGTTGCTGCATTTTCTGTATGATGATAAATTTACAATGATTTTGGCAAATGAGTCAAAAAGACAACATAAATTACTCACTGTAATAATTCATTGACTTCTAATGGTAGGCAGTTCTCTCAGCAATTTAGGACTCTTCCAGACATTTGAAATGGGTGTATTGTATTGAGTACTATTCATCACCCCAGATATCCTTGCAGCTTCATCAGCCGAAAATAGTGTAAATGCTGACAGCAGAAATCACTTGCTTTTGCTTTAGACTAATCCATACATTTCAGGATTTTCTACTGTACCTCTGATGTTTTTCATTAATTTTTTTTATTAATATTTGAGTTCTCAAAGTATGTAACAAATAATGCGCTAATTCTGAGAAGAAAACCAGGAAACAATCTTATTTCAATGTATGCTTTTAAGTAAACCGATCCAGCTTTTTGACGGCCATTTAGACCTCTGTATTTTTAATGAATTAATTTATTTTGGTTCAGTATGTACACTATAAAGCCTGCAGTTTAACAGTATTGGCAATTATATCACATCATGTAATATTCCTTGGGGTGGATTTAGGCAGATTGGGCATACGTGATAAGATGGTCCACAATATTCTTTTTTAGAAGAAGCATACATAGTAAAATATTCCTCTCTGGTTTAAAATGGAAAGCAATCAGAAGTGTCACTCATGTTTATTATGTGTTTTCTTACGTTTATTTGTGAAATATTTCTAACTACCATAATTCTGTCTTCCATATTTTCATTTGAAATCTGCTAATTTACAAAATAAATAGAAATTAAAACATACTTTTTTTAAATTAGAGTATGATACAACATAATTCAGTTATGTGGTCAAGATTGTCCAATTACTTGGATTTTACAATTAAACCATAAGCTGCTGTGAAAGTTCAAACTTACAAGATAACTCTTAATATTACATGCATAAAAATACTTCAGTCTTCAGTTTTAAATCAGTACCATAGTTTATTCTCTAGTGGTCCTAGCTTCTGAAAAACATTGCCAGCTTCAGTGAATGTTGATGTATTGAGGTAAACATCAGTGTTTGTTTTCTAAACTTGATATTGAACATAGAACTTGTGATCAGTCCTGCCAGTTTTAAGTCAAATTTCAAACTTTTTATTAAAACTTTTGTTTTATTTTTCAGGTAACCTGCATTCTCATTGGTTCATCTGTGAAAAGGATCTACAGGTGAGATTTTCTCAAACGAAGGCATTAAGGAATTCAATATTATTACTTTAACAAAACTTAGAGGCTTTTTCATTAAACTTCTTAACTGAAATAAAACATTGGGGGTAATGCTGATATAAGTTTACCAACCAAGCCTTTAATCTGGTGTTCTTGGGTGCAGGTATGGGCTTTGTTGGATTTGACTAATATTAAATGCAAAGCTGTGATCTGAACTAACATTCTTTCTAACTAGATACTAAAAAGTAAATTCTTAAATATTGTTATTAATTGATAACTGTTGTTTGGATTTTAACTAGATATAGCAATATTCAAATGGCTGCAGTTTCCACTGTAATGTAAATGTTAACTTAAAGCTTACAATAGTGAATTTTCATATGTGCTGAAGGCTAATACAGTCAAGTTTCTATTAAATTTTATTTTAAATCTGTTTACCCTGGAGTATTTAATAGGGTAATTTATTTTAAAACTTGAACGCAGGACATGTTTAATGTATGTATTAATAATTTAGATCTAAATACAGAGGGTGTGATAAGGAAATCTGCAGATGTTACAGAAATTGGCCAAATGGTTGACAGTGAAGAGGATAGCTGTAGACTATAGGAAGATATAGATGGTTTGGTCAATTGAACAGAAAAATGGCAAATGGAACTTAATTCAGGTAAGCGTGAAGTAATACATTTGGCAAGGTGCAAAAAGGCAAGGGAACACAGCAAATGGCAGGATATTAAGTGGTGTGGAGGAATAGAAGGACCTTGGACTATGTATATTCACAGATCCTTGAAAGTGTCAGGATGCCAATACGTTGGTTAAAAAGCAAAACATGATATACTTCATTAACTAAGGCATAGAGTATAGGAGTAGGGAGGTCTTGCTGGAATTGTATACAATGGAGCTCTTGTTCCTCCAGCTGATGACTCTTCCTGTATCTCTGGTTGCCTGAGATGTGAGAGGCATCCTGGAGCTCACATGTGGCACAGGATTTGCATCGGACAGCGTCTGAGATGGTTTACCATGCCTTTTTTTCTAGATTAGCTCAGTAAGCTAAAATACCTGAACCTGAACAGCACCAAATTTCTCCACTAACCAAAATCCTGAATTTCATGCTTTGTGGAAGCTGTAATCTATGTTTATTTCTATGTGCATTAGCAAAGTCCTGCTGTTATTTGTTGCCATATAACTGCATTTCCTGTGCTTGCATAATATTTTATACAGGAACATAGAAAATAAGAGCAAAACTGAGGCCATTTGATTGTTCAAGCTGGCTCTGCCATTCTAAACAATCGTGTTGATTTTCTATCTTAATACCATTTTCCCACTGCCTTTCCATACCACTTGGTGTCTTTTGCATCTAGAAATTTATCCACCTCATTAAAACTATTCAGCAGCTTGTCCACGTTAGCCATCCTTGATAGTGAATTCCACAGCTTCACTACCCTCTTGAATGAAGAAATAGACATCCCATCCTGAGGAAGCATTCTCCCTACATCCGATCTGTTTAGCCATGTCAGCATTTTGTAAATTGCATAGAGTCATAGGTTCAGTGCAGAAACAGGCCCTTCAGCCCACCAACAGTCAACAGTCCATGGTGACAATGAACCACCCATTTACACTCATCCTACAATAACCCCCTTTTATATTCTCTTCACATTTTCATTAACTCCCTCTACTTGAAGCAATTTACAGGAGCCAATTAATGTACCAATCCACACGTCTTAGTGATGTGGGAAGAAACCAGAGCTCTCAGAGGAAGCCCATGTGGTGATAGGATGAGGACCTCCACACAGAACAGCACCTGAGATCAGGATTGAACCCAGGTGTCTGGAGCTGTGAGGCAGCGGCTTTACCAGTTGGGCCACTGTCACCTACCAGCAACAAAAGAAACACAAGTCATGTATAAGTGTTAAAAACTATTTTATCAACAACTACTTATGATAATAAGAAAAATAAAAGTAAAAATGTTAGATCTTAAACATTAACCCCAAAACTAAACTCGAAGTTGTGTGTGTGACAAATTCCCAAACTCCAAGTCTAGGAATAGTTCTCAAAGTTCAGTTCAGCAAACCATAAGGTGAAATGTGAGTAAAGGCTTTTGCAAAACCCCTGTTGACTAAAGAGAGAACGTAGAGAGAAATTACGAAATCCAAATGTTCTACGATGGAACCCATACGACACCTAAGTGTCCACTTAGCAATGACTATTTCACTGCTTTGTTCCGAAGTATCTGCCACCCCAAAAAGCATTCGAATCGCGGCCGTCCACACAAATACCTGTTTCCCTCTACAGGTTAACGACAAAGTGGACTCCACTGCTTTATTCCAAAAATCCATAAGTGGATTGTAGTGACAGACACAGTTATTGTTTTTCATCCATCGATACAGAGACCAGCAGGCAGGTGTCTCTGTCCCTCTCTCTCTCCTCTGACTCTAACTGACTGCTCCAAAACGTCATCATGTCCTTATCTCCTGTTGTTGTCGTAATCACACCACACACACACACAGACACACACACACAGACACGCTACTGTGCTACGTCTTAAAGGGACATTCACCAATAGTAACCTAATCCGTAACATCATTGTGTCACCCATTAACATGGCATCGTTCAATGACGTCCCTTCTCATTTTTCTAAACTCTAATGAATACAAACTTGGTTGATTTAATCTCTCCTCACACTGCAATCCCACTATCCCAGGAATCATTCTGGACAACATACACTGCATTCTGTCTTTGACAAGTATATTCTTTCTTGAGTGTGGAGACCAGAACAGCACACAGTGCTCCAAATGTGATCTTTCCAAGGCTGCTGCACTCAAATTCTTTGGATATGAAGGTCTACGGACCAGTTGCCGCCTTAACTGCTTGTCGCATCTGCATGTTTGCTGTCATTGACTCGTGTACAAGGACAAATCTCTTTGTACATCAGCATCTCCCAATCTAACAATCTAAGGGGTCCTGATGAAGGGTTTCGACCCAAAACATCGACTGTTTATTTCCCTCCATAGATGCTGCCTGACCTGCTGAGTTACTCCAGCATTTTGTGTGTTGCTCCTAATCTAACACTAATTATATAATGTACAGCCTTTCTACCAAAATGGTTGACTTAATGTTCATATACATTACACCACATCAGCCATTTATTCTGCCCACTTGCTCAGTCTGTCTAAGTTGCCTTGAAGCCACTTTGCATCTTCACAATTTGTTATCCCACCCACTACATTGTTTTCAGCACACTTTGAAATATTATGTTTGGTTCCCTCATCCAAATCGTTAATATATACAATATGAATACCTGAGGCCCAAGCAATGATACCTGATGTACCCTACTAGTTACGGCCTATCACCCCAAAAAAAGACCCATTTCTTCCTGTTTCCTGTCCATCAACCGTTTTCAATCCATGCCAATATATTTCCCCCAATAGCAGGCACAATAATTTTGCACACTAACCTTTCATGTGGGCCTTTATCAAAAGCTTTCTGAAAATCCGTATCCATCTATTGGTTGTCCCTTATTTATTCTTTCAATTGTATCCTCAAAAAAACCCAAGTACGTTCATCAAACAAGATTTCCCTTTCAGAAATCCATGTTGACTTTGTCTAATCCTGTTGATATTTTCTTAGTGTCCTGTTATCTCATCATTTATAATGAACTGCAGCTATTTTGCTTTTGTTTCTCAATTTCTAACTCTTTTATTTTCTATTTTTCCTTTCTGTTCTCTCTTCCTTTTTTAAAAATTCGTTATGTTTTATTTCACTGATGGATTGAACTAAGTACAATCACAACAGTGGACAAACTGATGGGGAAACAATCCTTTCATACGAATAGATGGACAAGTGGATAAAAGACAGGAAACTGGATGCCTACAGCAAAAGTACATGAAAGGGATGAAGGAAGTGAGCAAAAGGAAAAAGAAAAGAGCCCACCGTTACAAATGTAAAACGGGCAGAGGAAGTTGAATACAGGATTAGTAAACCCTATACTGATAGGTGCTGAACCACATTCTGGTAATTCTGATTTCTAAGCAATAATTTAGTGAAAGGATTCCCTTCTAAGTTTAAATTATTATTTTTGCAATATTTTTGTAGGTGCTTAATGTGCAATAATACCTGATGCCAAGCTGTTCTGAAGGCAGTTGCCTTTTAAATCATTTAATAGCAAGTTGCTGAAAAAAATTCACAAATAATATTTCCATGAATTGTGCTTGGTGTGCCAGTCTAAAACGCCAGTCATCAATAATGTGAGATCATGTCAGTGTGTTTGGTCAGTGTTGAATTATTTATATATTTTGAATTGTATACATAGAATTATATCTGAAGCTTTAGCTCCCCCAATGGCCTGGTGGATTAAAGCACCATTCAATGTACTGCTAAGGAAAATATGCCACAAAGATGCCAAGTTAAATTCTTGATTACTGATTAATTACTGATTGCAAGCAGGAAGACACTTAGAGCACCACAGTTAGTCTCAATACATTAGATTAGGAAGGAAATACATCACCCCAAGTTCATATTCCTAATTCTCAAATAGAGGCTTTTTGTGCTTCGAGGGGAAGAGGTGCTGTTCTGGTATTTTAATCAGTTCAATAATAAACTGAGACACAGTAGGTCACCTCTGACCTGTGGAATGCATATTGTATGCCATGTGGAAACTCCAGGTTGCTTCTCATGTCCTGGAAAACTGTAGCTGCAAGAAGTGTATACTAGCCCAGAATATGCTGATAGCTAGCAGGTGTTTCCATTCCCCAGCAGAAGTACAGAATGGGTGCACCTCAGTTCTCTCATTTCTTAACTTAAGAAGTTGATGGGGCATTTACACTTCATATCTAATCACTTATCTAATGCAGTCCCATTCAAAGGGATATTAACCTTAATTAAAAAGGTAAATGAAAATTCTTTTAACTTCTCTATGTATTTATAATTTTAGTTAATTATTGGTTTAATGCATTTCAAAACAACTTCAATTATTTAAATCAATGGTTATCAGAAACATTTTTTTAAAAATGCAAAATAGGTCTTTGTCTGGACAGTATTGCCAGTGCAGCCTCAGGAAACATTGCCTTTTGGTTTTGTTGCTACCTACAACCTGATCTGCTCACATAAGTTAACTTGGAACCGTGGAAAAATAGAATGGTTTCTTGGGTGTAATTGTGCAAAGAAATTAAATGATAACACAGAGCAATATTTCATTTATATTATTAATTCTTTTCAGAAGCCATCTGTGGATTACCGCAATCGTTACTATACACCAAGTTTCAAAAATTTGGACTGCAGGAACTGTGGCAAAAAGGGGCATCTATCCAAACACTGCCCATCTCCTAAGGTAATATGTTCTTTCTAATATTTGCTGTCAAATATGCAGTTTGATTCTTTTTGCTTGTTCTGTCCAGTAAACCACAAGTTTCGTGCTTGGTCCGCAGCTGTTACTGATTCCACATTTGTGTGCAGGGAGATTCTCTTGGTTAACAGATAATGGCCCAAACAGATTATGGCCCAAATTGGCCCAAACGAAATGGGCCAATTTGCTGTGTTTATGAGTAAAATCTTGCTCTTTAGTAGAGGACATCCAGCTCAATCCATGAGATCTTTTTGGATCTTTGGCCAGTTACACAGGATCACTGGACATAAATGATTTCATTGCACTGTTTGAGGATGAGTAGAGGACCTCTTACATTGTTCTGACCAATATTTAACTCTCAAACAACATTAAAACAGATTAGTTGTCATTTGTCCCATTAACGTTTGTGGGAGCTACTGGTGTACAAATTTTCCTACAATTCAACTGTGCAGTCATGAAAGATGCTATTCAAGTGCAAGTCCCTTCAGTTTTAATCTAAAGAGTATATAGTGTTGTAGTTACTGAATGACTTCCTCCTGAACAAGTCTTCTGCAGTTATTCTAAAGTGATGATGGCGTAATCACTGTGGAATATAGCATAATGGGCAGAGTGAGCAGAGGCATGCAGAGCAGAACAAGCCACTGGAAAAGGGAAGAGGAGATGTGGAAGAAAAGCTCTTGGCAGGATGCCATATCCAACAGAGTGTTCAATGAACAACTCTCCAACCTAAAACTCAGTAAGGAATACTATGCTTCACCAAAGACATCCTCACTGACAGCTGTCACCTGCTGCAGCCACAGCTGTGACCTCTATACAGATTAGGATCGCCTTACCTCTGACTGTCAGTATGACTGTGAGATATTTGCAACATCTCGCAGTGTATATAAGGGAGGCACTGACCTTCTCTGTTCAGAGTTGACCATATTTCATTTTCTGTTGCCAAAAACTAGTAGGTTGAGAGAGGATGTGGATTTGTGAGGAATACTGGCTTTCCCTTCAGTCAGATGGCATTGACTCAAACACATGACTTTGCAGTAGTTGTTTGTCAACGATACATTGTATTGTAATGTAGGAGATTGAGGTGTGACCTGATAGAGGTATATAAGATCACGAGGGGCATTGACAGGGTGAAAGCACATAGTCTTTTTCCTAGAGAGGGGGTGCTTTAAACAGGAGGGCATAGGTTTAAGATCAGTGGTATTGGTATTGGTTTATTATTGTCACTTGTACTGAAGTACAGTGAGAAATTTGTCTTGCATACCATTCATACAGGTCAATTCATTAAACTGTGCAGATACATTGAGTTAATACAGAGTGCATTGAGGTAGTACAGGAAAAAACAATAACAATACAGAGTAAAGTGTCACAGCTACAGGGAAGAGCATTGCAGGTAGACAATAAGGTGCAAGCTCATAACAAGGTAGATTGTGAGGTCAAGAGTTCATCTCATCGTATAAGGGAACTGTTCAATCATCACAGTGGGATAGAAGCTATCCTTGAGTCTCGTGGTATTTGCCCTCAGGCTCCTTTATCTTCTGCCTGATAGGAGAGGAGAGAAGAGAGAATGACCCAGGTGGGTGGGGTCTTTGATTATGCTGGCCGCTTCAAGGAGGGGAGGCTGGTATCCGTGATGCACTGGGCTGTGTCCACAACTCTCTGCAGCTTCTTGCAGTCCTGGGCAGAGCAGTTGCCGTACCAAGCCGTGATACATCCAGATAGGATGCTTTCTATGGTGCATCGGTAAAAGTTGGTGAGAGTCAAAGGGGACAAACCAAATTTCTTTAGCCTCCTGAGGAAGTAGAGGCGCTGGTGAGCTTTCTTGGCCGTGGCATCTTCATGTTTGGACCAGGACAGGCTATTGGTGATGTTCACTCCTAGGAACTTGAAGCTCTCAACCCTCTCGATCTCAGCATCGTTGATATAGACAGGTGCATGTATACTACCCCCTTTCCTGAAGTCAATGACCAGCTCTTTTGTTGACATTGAAGGAAATGTTGTTGTCATGACACCATGTCACTAAGCTCTCTATCTCCTTCCTGTGCTCCAATTCATCATTATTTAAGATATGGCCTACTACGGTGGTATCACCTGCAAACTTGTAGATGGAGTTAGAGCAGAATCTGGCCACGCAGTCATTAGTATATAGAGAATAGAGCAGAGGGCTGAGGACGCAGCCTTGTGGGGCACCAGTGTTGAGAATAAGCCTGCTGGAGGTATTGCTGCTAAAGTCAAGGATCCAGTCACAGAGGAAGGTGTTGAGTCCCTAATCTTGGAGTTCGGTGATGAGTTTGCTTGGAATTATAGTCTTGAAGGCGGAGCTGTAGTCAATAAGCAATAGTCTAACGTAGGTGTCTTTGCTGTCCAGATGCTCCAGAGCTGAGTGTAGGGCCAGGGAGATGGCATCCACTGTAGACCTGTTACGGTGGTAGGTGAATTGCAGTGAGTTGAGGTTGTCTGGGAGGCTGGAGTTGATGCGTGCCATGACCAGCCTCTCGAAGCATTTCATGATGATGGATGTCAGAGCCACTGGGTGGTAGTCATTAAGGCACGTTACCTTGTTTTTCTTCGGTACCGGGATGATAGCGGTCTTCTTAAAACAGGTGAGAACCTGAGATTGAAGCAGGGAGGGGTTAAATATGCCTGCAAATACACCCGCCAGCTGATCAGCACAAGATCTGAGCACTCAGCCAGGGACACCACCTGGGCCAGATGCTTTCCTCGGGTTCACTCTCCGGAAGACTGATCTTATGTCCTCGATGATGACAAGAGGTTTAAAAAGGACATCAGGAGCACTTTCTTCACGCAAAAGGTGGTGTGTGTTTGGAATGAGCTGCCAGAAACAGTGGTTGAGGTGGGCACATTAGCAACATTTAAAAGCCACCTAGATAAGTACATGGATAGAAGAGATTTAGAAGGCTATGGGCCAAATGTGGGCAGATGAGACTAGCTCACTTGGCAACACGGTTGTCATGGACGAGTTGGGCCAAAGGTATTGGTTTATCATTGTTACTTGTACCGAGGTACAGTGAAAAGCTTGTCTTACAAACTAATCGTACAGGTCAATTCATTACACAGTGCAGTCACATTGAGTTAGTACAAAGTGCATTGATGTAGTACAGGTAAAAACAGTAACAATACAGAGTAAAGTGTCACGGCTACAGAGAAAGTGCAGTTCAATAAGATGCAAGGTCACAACAAGGTAGATCGTGAGGTCATTATCCATCTCATTGTATAAAGGAACCATTCAATAGTCTTATCACAGTGGGGTAGAAGCTGTCCTTAAGTCTGGTGGTACGTGCCCTGGGGCACCTGTATCTTCTACCCGATGGAAGAGGAGAGAAGAAAGAATGTCCCGGGTGGGTGGGGTCTTTGACTATGCTGGCTGCTTCACCAAGACAACAAGAGGTAAAGCCAGTCCAAAGAGGGGAGACGGGTGTCCATGATGCGCTGGGCTGTGTCCACAACTCTCTGCAGTTTCTTGCGGTCCTGGGCAGAGCAGTTGCCATACCAAGCCGTGATACATCCAGATAGGATGCTTTCTGTGGTGCATTGGTAAAAGTTGGTGAGAGTCAAAGGGGACAAACCAAATTTCTTTAGTCTCCTGAGTATGACTCTATGAACTGAGGAGCATTCCCCTCCATTAACATCCAGGTGGTTATCCTTTGTCCCTTTCCATAATTACTCTGAACTTAATGATATTTTAATCCTCGTTTCCAAAAATGTCTCACTGAAATGTGCTCCATTTGGCCAACTTCATTCTCCAGAGCTAGGTCAAGTTCTCTTGCAGTCATTTCAAAATTCTTCCCTCTCATTTTCCTTTACATGGGTGTGTGCTGCCTATTGAGCTTAAGTGAAGTATGTTCTATGCAGGGATCTGTGGAGCAAGGCAACAACATAAGGCCACTAGCTCGTTGGCCATGGATGGCATGGTGGTGTACAGGCATCATGGTGCAGCAGGTGGTGCTGCTGTCTCACAGCTGCAGGGGCCCAGGTTCAGTCCTGACCTCAGGTGCTGTTTGTGTGGAGACTGCATGTTCTCTCTGCCACTATTTGGACTTCTTCAAGGTAGTTTGGTTTCCTCCTACATTCTGAAGACATTCAGAGAGGTTAATTGGCTACTGCAAATCATCACTTAGTTGTAGGTTAATGGCAGAAAAAAAATCAAAGGGGAATTCATGGGTCTCTATGAGAGAATAAGTTGCAGGGGTTCAGGGAAATAAGAAGGTAGGGATTGGGACTAATAATGCTCTGCTGGGACCTGGTATGGACCCAATGGGGCAAATGACCTCCTTTGTTGTTATGAGGTAATCCTTTCAAATGCAACAATAATTCTAGACCATTTATTGTGGGGTTTTTTTTAGGAAGAGGGGGTAGTTTGCTCTGTTTCCAACCAGAAATATATTTGCTGCAACAATATTGACTATCATTTGTGTCTTTGCATGGTTTGTGCATAATGTGTGCATTTCTTTTATTAAATAAGGTATTTTGTGAAAAGAAAACATTTTCTCAGGATGATCAAGCGTTGTGAACTCACACAAACGTCCAGGAGCACATATTGCAATTTGCAGTGATGTGTGCTGGAGGGCATGGCCCATGTGGTGTGATCATAAGAATAAAATTGACTAATACATTAGTGTATTGACAGTAAAACACTTCCTATTTTTACATGAAGTATATATTTTTCCAAATGTTATTTAACTTTGTTTAAAAGAAAATTGAGTTGTTTCCTGGAAGAGAGCTTCAAGACTACGAAAGGAATTGTTTCTACTTAGGGGTGTGACCGCAAAGAAATATGTAGGGAAAGTGAATGCATGTTGTTCCGCAAGGAGAGTCAAATCAGATTAATTTATATTCAGTAATGTTTAGAAGATTAAAAGGTTGATGTGATTGATGCTGAGAAGTTGTTGCCCTGGTTGGAGATCTAGAACTGAAGGGTGGGGAGGGGAGTGTAATCTTAGGATGAGGGATAGCCCTTTAAGATGAGGACCAAATCACTGAGGGCATAAATACAAGTCTGCCTTTCATTTATATTGTGCCTTTCCTATCCCTTAAAGTTTGTCCCAAAGTAATTCACAACTAATGAAGTACTTTTTGAAATGTGGCCATGGCAATAATTTAAGAAGCCAATTTATGTACAGCAAGCTTCCACAAACAGCTCAATGGGAATAACCTGATGATCTAATTTTAATTATGCTAATTGAAGAAAAAATATGCGGAATAATTTCCTGGCTCTTCCTCAGAATTGTCCAACAGAAGATTAAGAAAAACCTCTTTATCCTTACTGAAATTAGAATGTGGAACTTGCTTTCTCAAGAAACTGGTTTAAAACAAAAAAATAATAAAGGTGCATATGATGGGGTTAAATGAAAAAGCTTGGAACAAGACTTGAGAATAAACACCAGCATTGAACTGTCACAGCCTTTTTTTCTGTACTGTAATCCAATCAGTCAGGGTGGGAGGGAGATGCTGACACAATAATTTACTTTATTGATGTAGCTTACAGTAAGAGCTACAGTATTACAAATTGTGTGGTAAAACTTTAATTACATTTCAGAAATCAGAAGAACATGAAATAGGAACAGGATGCTATACCACCTCTCCAAATCTTAGTCTCTTCTCCATCTCTGTATCTCATACCTCATGATTCCTTCAAGAGTACAGAAATGTGTTCACCCCAGTCTTGAATTTATTTATGACTGACAATCCATAGTGCTCTACACTTGAAATTCCAAAGTTTCTCAACCCTCAATGATTTGCTCCTCATCTTAAAGGGCTATCCCTCATCCTAAGATTACACTCCCCTCCCCACCCCCCAGTTCTAGATCTCCAACCAGGGCAACAACTTCTTAGCATCAATCACATCAACCTTTCAATCTTCTAAACACTACTGAATATAAATTAGTCTGTTTTGACTCTCCTTGTGGAACAACATTCATTTACTTTCCCTACATACTTCCTTGCGGGCTTTGAGTCCTCCTCGCTGCTTATTTTCTAAAATAACAATGTTGAGAGTGAATTAGGATAAATTCTATCTGGTTCTTATTGACCTTTTAAACAATCTGTTAACTCCATCAACCCTTAATTAGTAACAGTTTCCAAATTTTACTTACTGTACATCTATGGGACTATTTCATTTATGCTATTAGAAGGGAAAAGTGAAAGGAATTGTATTAATCAATGTTAGGATTGCCATGGAGATTTTTACCATGTTCACATATACAAAATAAATTGCTTTCAATATCAATGAAATTTAACTTTGGCTGAGCAACGCCATTTCATTGATTAAAAACAATTATGCTTATGGTAGAAAGTTAAGTATCACATTGACCATCCATGCTGAAGTTTTGGATTAAGTTAAGTGATTGAAAGCTGTAAAATTCAAAATTCAGACAGATTTAATGATGGTATGTGATTCCACATTAAGATGGTATCTTGGAATATGAATGGAATCCAAAATCCAGTCAAACAATTAAAATTCTACAACATTTAAGTCAATTAAGACTGGAGTTGCTCTTTTTATATAGGAGACTGATTTAGAGGAGAAAGTGTCCTTAAAGCTTAAAACACCATGTATTTTCAAAAGCAGCATATTGATAGATTAATGATTAAAGGACACATATTAATAGATTAAAGGACACAAGGGATATGGATTTAGTGCAGGAAAGTGGCACAGAGGTAAAAGAAGTCATAATCTTATTGAATGGCAGAGCAGGCACCAGCAACCAAATAACTCTTCCTGTTCCTATATCTTAGAAGAGAGTGTAAGAACATAGATTTATGTACAAGCAATAACTGAAATATGTGAAGAGCTCCAAGGGAAAAGGTTTACAATGAGTAACTGGAGGGGTGCATACTTATTGTTAAAGATTTAGCCAAACTTCAGTTGATGATAAAGTAATTAACTAGAGAGAAAAATAACTGATTAAATTTGAACAGATGGACTAGTTATGGGATGTAGTTTTAAATATGTGATATGGTGGCTATTATTATAACATGACAATAAACTAACAACCAGATGTACAAGTTACAAGGTAAGATGGGGAATATTGGAGAGCAATTTTGGTGATGAAGTATTAAGGACAAAAAAATGCCACTAGTGTGTAAGTGAGTGGTAGAATCTGGGGCACATTGATGGGAATGTGGGGAGAATAGGTTACAGGGAAAATTAATGTGGGATTGGATTGCTCTGTGAGTTGAAATTGACACGATGGCTAGATGACCACTTCCTTTCTATATTGTAGGGAAAGAGGGAAATTATAAAAAAAAAATCAAGAGGTATCTGAACAATGGAGAACTTATGGGAAGAATTAAGAAATAGCAAAGGAATTGTGACTGTAGTGGGAACTATGTACAGGCCACCTCGTAGTAGCTATGTAATGGGTGGGCACATCTAGAAAAGCAGATTGAACAAGCATGCAGTAAAAGGCAGAGTTTTTTTAATTGGTGTTTTTAACTTTCGGATATATTAGGATAAGTAGAATCTCTTCTGACAGAAAGATGGTGAATTTCGAGTGTTTTCAGGATATTTTTCTGGAACCATGTGTTCTAAAACCAACAAAAGAGCTATTTTAGAATTAATAAAGAGTAATGAGCCAGATTTACTTCACAGCCTTATGATGAATGAACATAAATATGTTCAAGATAGTGATTTTGAAAAGATACAAACAAGCAAACAAAATTTTTGGATGTAGATAAAGCTGACATCTGTGGGATGAAACTTGTCAGAGTAAACTTGCCAAATATGTCAATGGGTAAAATGACAAAATTTCAGTGAGCTGTGACATGGGACATGAGAACATTATTTTAAATTATTAGAATCTATAATTAAAGATACTGAGACTAAACACTTTGAAAATGTTAAGCTAACCAGATAACCAGTATGGGTTTAGAAAGGCAGCACTCAACATGCCAGGCAGCATCAGTGGATTGATGTGAATGGTGGCCTTCCACAACAATCAACTCAGGGTCCCAATAATGCGCTGTATTTAAAATAAGGTAGAAAGCTACACATCCAAGTTTGCTATTGGCACAAAGATGAAAAACATTAAGTGAGGTAGACTAAATGCTAAAATTCCAGAAAAACTGTTAACAACATGAATGGGAAAAATTGAAGCAGATAGAGTTCGGCGTAAGCAGATATTTTTCTGGATGTTGAAAGGGTAGATATGATAGAAGTTCAAAGAGATTAAGGATCCTAGCTCAAAGATCATCAAAAATATCAATGGTAGAATGAGGAAATAATTTGAAACCTCTAATAGAAAGAATACTAGCCATTGCACATGCAGGACAAGGAACGTGTGTTCAAGTTCTACTACACCTGTACAAATCTTTGGTTAGACCTCCTCTGGAATACACGAGAAATTCTAGAAAGGTTCATTGACTTGGGAGTTCAGTATAGATACCTTGATTCCAAAGGTTAAATTACAAGAAGTAATGTAAACTAGGCTCGTATTCCCTGGAAATTGAAAGGTTACGAGATGATTGGGTCAACATTATCAAGATATTTAGATGAACTGATGGGCTAAGTAGAAACAATTTACATTCTTTGGTGACTCTAAGAGTAGAGGATAGGGTCTAAAATTAGAGCCAGATCTTCCAAGAGCGAAATTAGTAAATAGTTCTCTGTGCAGTTCTGCGTGTAAAGAAAAGCTTACAACTTTTTTCTGTAAATGGCAATCAATATCAGATCCCAGGTTAATGTTGAATTTTGAGATTTGTTAACAAACAGGGGTTACAGATCAGTTATAATCTCAAGGGGCCAAATGACCAACTCCTTTTCCTTTAGTTTAGGGCTTAAATTTTTTTGGTCTGAGTTTTCTTGAGAAAACTGTGACAAACCGAGGATGTAAGGATGTTCATTGATTTGATAAATAAATGGAAATTACCTTCCTTTCTGTTTTACCTGTTATTCACCATGCCTTACCTACACTCCTGAATTGAAAATTGTTCTCTTTCAATCTTTTTATTAGTTTTCAAATTAATACAGATTAATATATAGCATCAATGTTTGTACATGTAATACAAAGAGATCTGGATAACAATCATTGATGTAGATAATCATAAAGAACAATAAAATATAAAAAACATCTGTAGATCCAAGGATCTCTTAGTAAATGAATATAATATAAAAGAGAGGAAAGAAAAAGATTTATTATATAAATTTAAAAAAAGGAGAAAAAAAACCCAAATCAATAAGAAAAATTATGAACAATATAAACTAAACTAAACAGAAACATTTTTTAAAAAACAAGGAGGAAAAAAGACTGGACTAAAATTTCTCAGTAGAAACAGAGCAATATTATGTCATCAATTCCATTCCTCTAAGTTGGAAAGTTATTGAAAGGGGATCGACATCATGTGAAAATATTGAATAAATGGACTCCAAATATCTTCAAATTTAAGCGAAGGATCAACAGTACCACTCCTAATTTGTTCCAAGTTTAAACATGATATAGTTTGAGAGAACCATTGAAAAGTAGTAGGGGGTATTGGATCCTTCCATTTAAGCAAAATGGATTATTTGGCCATTAATGTAACAAAAGCAATCATATGGTTAGCGGAAGCAGATAAATGGCCAGACTATCCTTGGTAATCCAAAAATTGCAGTGATAGGGTGAGGTTGTAAATCAATCTTCAATACATTTGAATAATGTTAAAAATGTCTTTCCAATATTTTTCCAAAAGAGGACAGGACCAAAACATATGTGTCGAAGAAGCCACATTCAATTTACATCTATCACATATAGGATGTATATGGTTATAAAAACGAGCTAGCTTATCTTTGGACATATGGGTCCTGTGAAATACCTTAAACTGTATCAACGAGTGTCTGGCACACATTGAAGATGTATTAACTAAATGAAGAATTTTCTTCCAAGTCTCTGTAGGTATAGATGTCTGGAGTTCACTTTCCCATTCATTCTTAATTTTGTCCAGTGATTCTGGACGTATTTTCATAATTAAATCATAGATTATTGCTATCAAGCCTTTCTGATAAGGATTAAGATCTAAAATTTTTTCCATAGTTTCAGTTTTGTAAGGTGTTGAAAAAGAGGGTATAGAAGCTTTTAAAAAATTTCTGATCTGCAAATATCGAAAAAAGTGTGATCTAGGCAAATTGTATTTGTTAGACAGTTGTTCAAAAGATGAAAAACATTTAACAATGAAACATACTATTCCCTTCCTTTTCCATATGGAAAAAGCTGAGTCAACTCTGGATGGATGAACTGAATTGAAAATTGTATCAGAAGAAATTGATATTATGACTGTGTACAGATTCTGAGCAAATGTTGATTGCATTAGTTTGCTTTCATTTGATCTTTCCTCTTAAACCAATAAAGTCCCAGTGGAGAATGAACAATAATTTGCTGTTAAACATTCACCCCCCACCTATCCCCCCCATACGAAGAGTAAGGACTGAAAAACTGAGATGCAGGAAATAGCTTCTCAGAGCATTTTGTAAACTGTGCCCCAGCCAATGAGATAGGACGGTCAGGGGAAGCTTCAGGTCCAGTTGCTGATTATTCAGTGCTACCTATTTTAAAGGGACGATGAGATTTAATAAAGGCTAAATGTAGTCTTGCCCTCTGCTAACAAAATTCTAACTGTATTGGACAGCACAATAATTGTTTGACAGAGAATGAGAGTTTGGTGTGAGAGAATTAAAGAAGTACAAATTAAGATGAGAGTGATATTGGCAGATCACATTAAAATTATATAGTATATCTATGAATTTTGCATGTCTTTGTACCAACCAGAACAATAAAGGAGTGGGTTGGCACAGTTAGTTCTCTACAGTTCAAAGGTTTCCATTGCTAGACCAATTCCCATAATCGGTTAGAGCACAAAGTAGTTCAAGTGTATGAGTGCTAAAAATCCAATCATAAGGGAACAATAGAATTATATGAAAATAGTTCCTGCTGAAAGACTTCTAACACCAAATGTCCAAAAGCACCCTAAGGAGCAATGTCTTGCCCAGTGTTTTAGTTATAGGCCCAGGTTAGTACTTTGCAATCAAGATTTAACATTAATGACATTACTTAAATGTCCAATGGAATTTTTGAGGAATATCTTCAGCTGCCTAGAGATTGTTAGTTTGCCAGTGATCAAAAGCACACTATTTCATCCTGTGTAATCCATAGTACACAGTCTTCTGCTGAGAGGTCACTTCCCAGCATGTCGGTGTGGCCTAGGTTATCTCAGAGCCTCTCCCAACACAAGTTGCTTGCTGCACTGGCAGGACAGTCTTGACAGCTGGTGAGCCCCCACACTTATCATTCACTTAAGTTAGGTGGTCATCAATATTCAAAGGTATTCAAAGTTACTTAGGATCCATTTTAATAAAAAAGCTTAAAATATTTTTGATGCTGTTCTTATTCCTCTGATTCATTCATTCATCAGTGATCAATGTGTTACAGAAGCCTATTCTTTTGTTTGTTCTTTTGAATAATTTTCTTTCTTACCGCTTTTTCTAGCTGTCTAAGTGTACTCTTTCCCACCCTCATTCTTTTTTTTAATTTTTTATTTTTTTAAAATTTTATTTACAGTGTGGTAACAGGCCCTTCCAGCCTAACGAGTCCATGTGAAGTCTCAACCTATTTCCTTAGTGATTTGCTTAGTTTCTTTTTCTATCCTTTTCTTTCTTTGGTAAAGGAGATTAACATTGCTGCACCAGTATCCCTTCATTTGAGCAATTAGGAAAGTTTTTGTTTCAAACAAACTTAATTAACCAGTTACCTTCTGTAAAACAAAAAAAGACTTACTGAAATTAGGGCCCAAGTCTTTACTTGGAATTGAGAAAGGGATTGAGAGGATTTGTGGATAGGGAATTCTAAAGTTAGCATTTCCTGACAAATTTAATGGCAGGGTGGTTTCAAATATTAGGTTTCTCACTTGTCACCAGGTCAATTTACAAGCTTTCTGTGTATCGGAAAGAATGCAGCTTGGGGAGGAACTGGTGGTAGGGTTGGTGGGGGGGAGAGTGGTGGATTTTGTTGACATTATGGTTGAATGTAGAAAGGGCTGAGATACAGATATGCAGGGGAAAAAGAGAGAGATGGCAGCATGAGTTGGAGATATCTGGAGCTTGGGAATGGGGATTGAAACTGAGAGGCAGCAATGAATTCAAAATCATGAGTGACAAATGACCATGACTTTGTGGTGTGTTGGCTACCTGCATGGATGTAGGTTTATTATCCCTGAAGAGGAATTGTTTCTTCTGACCCTCAAATAATGCATGAAAGCTGAGTTAAAAGGGGGTAGCACCTTTCTTAAAAAAGTTTGGTGACTACCCTCTTCTGAGAATTCATTGGTGTCCTGCCCACCTCCTGTATAACTTGAAACTAGTATGTTAGGATGGGGTATGCAAATTAAAAATGAATTTGTCTTCCTTTCCACATGTCCTTAGGAGTTGCAAATATTTTCGCTTCCCCACCCCCAAACACACACCTTAAAATGCAACCACAAAATGAGTGGAGCTATCAACATAATGCGTAGATCACTGTGTTTTCTGTGGGACCTGTTTTTGAAGCTTTAGTAGCTTTATTGACTCTGTCTCAGCTCATTTTCATTTTTGTTAAGACACTTTTATTTGCCTTAAAGTTGGCCATTCAGTTTGTCCAATTTTTCCTTTGATTTTTACATTTATATATTTTCCCTGTCAAGAATTATTTACCACTTAGTGCTGCCCCTTTTTTCCAACTGAGCTGCCTTATTTTTCGTAGAAATGTTTTTCTTTTAAAAATCAGGGCAATGCACATACACTGTAGTTCCTGTGTTTCCATGAATCCTTTTTTCTTTCAATATATTTTCATTGTAATTATTTGTCATAAAACTGTATACCCTAAGCTATAGCACCGGAGTTCCACCAGTTAAATATATTATTCATCAGGTTGGGGTTATGAAACTAAATAACATTTATATCAACAACAAAGCTTTCATTCCCATTATTTGCCACTTTGTCAAAACTCAAAACAATAGACTGTACAGGTGAAATGGTGAGCACCCATATCAAACTGACCAAAGATAATTATTAGAGGAGCCTGTGTTTTAAATTTATTAAATATACCTGTCAAGTTTACAGCATTTTATTTACATTTTATATTGTCTAAATTTGTAAATATAAAATCACAGTGCTCATTGTCTTTGACATTTTTATATTTATTATCATGCTTGAATTTTCAAGAACAGTCACCAAATAATTTGACCAAAAGCTAAAGGAAGTCAATGGTGAATGGCAGTTCTTGGCTATAATATCTGTTTACAAAGTAATATTTTATAATCTGTTTTATCTTATTCGTTACAAGTGGTAAATTCTTTTCTCTTGCAGAAATTTCCTCCTTGCTCTTTGTGTGGAGTTAGAGGTCATCTTAAGAGATGTTGCCCAGAGAGATATTGTACAAACTGCAACATGCCTGGCCACTGGTTTAAGGACTGCATTGAAAGGGCATGCTGGAAAAAAAAGTGTCATCGTTGTAACATGACTGGCCACTATGCTGATGTAAGTATTCTACTCAATAAAGAAATAAAGATTGTCGAGGATACACCTATTTAAAATGAGAAGGAAAAATACACTCATGAAATCAGTTTGATCATATATCTTTCTGTTTATAGTTGTGTTCTTTTTGTTTTCTAACTGCAATATTTTTTGAATGCTGACCTGCTGTTCATGTGGAATGCTTTGATGCTACATTAAGATTTATTCTTCCACATTGCGATGCGCAACACAAAATATTTTTAAAGATATTTAGGTTTTAAGGGTATGGGTTGATTAGATGTATTGCAGCACTGAAGTGTAAAACAATACACTGATTCCCATAAAGCAACTTCCAGAGGGCTTGACCTTGCTGTGTTGAGCTGACTTACAGCATGCAGTGGGGCATTCTTAACAAAAACCAAGCTGACAAAACACCAGAGATTGCAGTAAAAATAGAAATGTAAGTTGTCTACAGTGATTGTAGTCCTGGTGCCATGCCATAGATCAGTTAGTGCTGCAAGACTTTTTCTGAGTGGAACGGATGTAGCTGCAGGGTCCCAAGTCTCCTGGGCAAGTCGCTCACTCATTAGGACCTGCCATTACCAATACCAATGTTATGCATGTATGTGACGTGCATTCTGTTATTGTAAGCTCTGCATGTCAGTGTGCCGTTTCCTGACACTCACTTATGTCACTCTTTATTCAGAAAGGAAGAAGCTTTTGATAATTTGACAAGACAAGCTCTTAAACGATCTAGGTCATGGCCTTCACTGTCTGTGATTGTGAACATATTTTCTGAAAGCCCTGTCAGTCATCACAGCAATGTTTTCTTCCAGAGACCTGCTGGCAAATTAGGATTTTTGCTAATTTATCCATTCGCGGTTACAAATACGTGAAGTTTGCAAGTTTGTATATGAATTTAGGAATTTCCTTTTTCTGCAAGTCACAAAACAGTGGGTTAAGATTTCCTCTGTTCTTTTCTCAGCAAGATTTTGTATAAAGGTCCTCTAGTACAAGACAGACAACTGTCTAAGGATAGCTGGATGAAGGAAAGGCCATTTAGTGGTGTTTTGTGTTTGTTCATTGTTGTGGAAATATGCGAACTGGTGGCAAGGGCCCTGTCTATTGAGCACTCAAGTCTCTGTCAGCTGTCGGGGCCTGTTCAAAATTGTGTTTTTTATTTTCTTTGATGTTCACATTTGAGAATAGGGAAGTAGGAATTAAACAGCAGATGTAAAGGCTGTATTTTATTTTTTTAAATTGTACTTCACAGCTAATGAATTATACAGAGAAAATGTGAGCTGAGGCAGTGTCTTAAGCATGAAAACAAATTTTCTGCAGAGGTATCTTGAAAACTGTAAAGTGTGCATTTCCTGCCAAAGTTACAAAAATAAATACTTAGCACACACCAAAAAAACACAGTAAATGCAAATCAAGAGAACACAGTTGTGTTTAACATTAGGACATTAGGGAAAGAAAAATATATATAAGGGAGAATTGACAAAATCAACAATTTCTTGTGTTTATAAGAAGAAAATATTTAGATGGAATGCAGATGGAGCACCACTTATTTACCCCAACTATGATCTGCTGTCACTATACAAGAAAATGGAAGGAAATTTAGTGATTCAAGTATTATGTACATGGAAATTAACCTCCAGCAAGAAAATAACCTATTTTTTCCCCATAAAAATGTGTCCATTTATTACTTTCTTTTTAGATTCTGGTTTCACTTGCAAGGCCAGCATTTATTATCCTTCTATTAATAGCTAACGATAATGAAGAAACAGTCAGAGGGCAGTTTAACCCATTCATCTTCTTAAAAGTTGACCTGTGGTAAAGACTAATCCACTTTTTTTTACGGGCTCCATTTATAAAAAGAAAGACATATGTATACTCTACGTTTTTGGAATAAAACGGATGATGTCATGTTGAATGTCTGAAATGCACCAAACGGAAGGTTTGCTTCATTTTTATTCAAAATTTGAATTATTTCATCACCAAATTAATACATTTATGTTGAAGCTTCAATTTGTTTAAAATTGGAATGAAAGTAAAATAGCATTTTGAGAAATCTGTAGAATTAACTTTTTCTTGTTTCTAATATTTACTATTTTAGGTTCAGGGAAAATCAGATCAGCATCTAAAACCACAAAGCAAAAATTTATTATAGTAATTGAGTTAATGTAAATGAAAGCTTTTATTCCTATCTGATTAGGGTATAGATGTTCTCCCAGAGGCTTAATTTTTCGTATCCATTGTTGCTTTTAAAAGATTAACAAAATTTGAAGTTTTGTTGTAAGAAATTTTAAATTAATTTTACCAGCAATGTCTTACTAAAAGAGTTACTAATTTCCATACATGTTCTACATTATTGTACAATAAGTAGATGCTGCTTGGATCATGAATAAAATTGAATGCTTCAAATAATCTTTCGAAATATTTGAGTTTAATAGTGTAAAAGACTATCTTAAGTAATTTGTTTTACTTAACCACTTAATTTAAAACAGTTTCAAATACACAAAATAAGCAAACATTTTGTGGCATTTCCTTGCGATCAAAAGTATCTTAATTTCATAGTTCAGTTTATTTTGAGTGGGGTATTGTTGGTGGGCTTTGATACCAGAGGAAGAAAAAATCTTGGGTTGTTCCAGTTCTTAACCAAATAGAAAACAGCAGATCTGATGGTTTCAAGTGATCATTCTGTTAGTTTGAAAATATACAGAATTCTTAATTTTTAGGATCTTTATATTAGACATTATATCTTGACCATTTTTCAATGGTTTGTTGCAGTTCGTTAGAAGGTTGCTGCTTATTATCCCTCTGATGGGGTTCAGAGCAAAGTTCACTACAAGAAGTGGAATTGTCTGTATCTAATGGTCATCTGACCAACATTGACAGTTTTTTGCTTGTCCTTTTGTCTAAATTTTAAACACTCCACTGAATGTTTCAAAGAACTATTAATTTCAAATTACTTAGATCCTTGATATATTAACAATGTCATCTGAAATACTATTAAACTGTCAACTGGCGCAGAAATGTTTGCATTTCTAAAGCTCTAATCAAATCTTTTTCGGTCAAACCTTTTTCAAATAAAGATCAGTGGCTGTCTATTAGACCAAAACATCTGCCCTGTTAAGCCGGTGTATCTGTTGCCCTGAGCTGATGGTGTTTTTTTCCCTTTCTCTTATAGGCTTGTCCTGAAATATGGAGGCAGTACCACTTAACGGTAAACTTTTTTTTATACCATGTCCTCATTTCAGTTTTACTGTCGTTTAAAAAAAAACTGTCATAGGGTTTTAAGTTTTAATCACGTATTATTATTGTCAGAGTTATTTTTATATGGCATGACTTGATGTTAAAGTAGTTATCATAGTGTATCAATGAATGGCATTACATGGGTGGAGCAGCAATCGTATTTATTTCCTTATTTTTTTTCAAGCAATGTCTATTCAGGTAGAATCCATTGAATAAAATGGGCGTGTATTAGTACTGCTCATGATAGAGCAAGGTAGCAAGTGTGTCTACGATGTATTTTTTTTGGGGGGGATGAAATTAATTTCATTTTTTTGTTAAGGGAAAAGTTCTGCATGTGCTCATCCTTGCATATATTTCCAATCAGATCATTCAGAGAGAACTCAATTTCCTTCTGTGATTCTCTTGCCATATTGGAGTACATACCTTGAGTGATACTCCTATTTTCAGTCTCTCCTTTTATCCAACACATCATAATTTGTATGATCTATGTTTGAGATCATTCAAATTACTATGCTAAAATGTTAAGGGGTAGAAATTATGTTTATTCTATGTCCATGTTAACTTCTAAGGCCAGTATTATGAATTTTTTTTGTTTGTCATTTGGTGGCTGACTGAACTTAGTTGTTGTAACTGGCAGACTCTGCAAGTGACTAACAAGTCTTGGCCTTTGTCAAAAGAGCAATATCCTAAAACAAAGTAAACCCTGCAGGGAAGTTTCTTCGCAAAATTGTCTCCCACCAAAACAACCAAATCTTTTGTTTATGCAAAATTTGAAGTAGTTTTTTGGTTTATAAATCTTAATTTTTAAAAATTTTTAATTCTGGTATACTTCATCTTGAAATGTTTCCTGAAATTTACCTTAGCTTAATTAGCTGTAATGCTATGAGATTTTAAATAATAAAGGTTGATTGTTTACATTAATCGAGTAACTGTCAAAACAAGAAAGCATAGCTTTATAAAAGAAATAACCAGATTAGTAAAATTGATGTAAGTTTTAACTCTTGTTTACTTTTGACTATGGCATACATACTAATCTAATCCATAAATATGAACATGTTATATTTTCATTTTTTTATTATGTCATTCCATTTTTATTAAAAAGGCCTTTTAATGTCTGTTGTTTTGATGTTTTTAATTGAGACAAATTTGCACAGCTTTAATGTACATGAGAAAATACAAATAATGAAATGCATCCTTTTTTGGTAATAGCAAAGTACGAGCCGTTGATCACATCTTCTGCATGTAGAATTAGTGGCATCGTCAATACCTCAATGACTTGAAACTTATCTGTAGTAGATACATTTGTAAATGTCTACTTACAAAAGTAATATATTGGAATATTGCATAAATAACACATAATTGGAAATTGGTTAGATTCTTCTTGGTGACTGACCTTTCATGCTGATTCCTGTAATTTTTTTTAGCCTGGGATAGATTTGCATCCTTGCAGCAGCAGGTAAATAAGGCCCTCAAATAAGCCCTCCAGTCTTTGTTAAAGATGGCAATTTAAATGAATAATATTTAAACAAAATAAAAAAAATTGAGAGCCTGCAGCATATTAGATAAAATAGGGAATAGCATAGTTAAGCTCCCATAATAAGTAAGATCCTCCTACAGGACATGTTTACGTATTAATGCTTACAGAAAAGCCAGGGACAGAATTAACATTCTGAGACGCTAGAGGACTTCCACAGATTCTGATGTCTGTACTTCTGTAGAATTACTGTAAATTTAAAATATAAACATTTGAATTTTTAGTGGAATTCAGAATTCCAGATCTCATGAATAGATCCACAATATTATGCTCTGAATAAACAAAAATAACTGACATTTGCATTTGTGTAAAAATGTTACCAATTCTCAAAGAACTCAATTTTTTTGTTTCTTTGACCTTAGTTAAAATATTGGACTGCAATATATCTATTTGTGTGCTCTAAATTAATGTTTTTTTTAAACTAGATTTAAACAGGATGTGTAAAATTCCTGTATGAAATTCATTAATGTTTATTGTTAAATGCATTAACTTTGTTTTCTGCCTTCAGTGTCAGATCATGTGAATTTGATTTTCTTCCTTCCTTTAAGTTAAGCAGTCAGCCAGAAAAAATATTCATCTGTTTGTTTGAAATGTCATTGTGGTATCAATAATTGAGTAATAAGGTGCATTAAGATTACTTTTTGACAAACAGATGTTAAATAGTTGTAACACAATGTATTTAAATATTTGCACGGTTTGCAAGCTTTAAGAGTTCATTTTGTCCACTGTGAACTTAGTCTGTTTTAATTCCAACCAAGTACTACGCATCAAAAGAAGGCAAATATATAGTAATATAACTTCTGTAAAAGTTAAAATGGCTATTAAGTAAATGCAAATCAACCCATATTTTAAATAGTGTCATAAGAACATAAGAAATAGGAGCAGGAGTAGGCCATCTGGTCTGTCGAGCCTGCTCCGCCACTCAAATAAGATCATGGGCTGACCTGGTCCATGGACTCATCTCCACCTACCTGCCTTTTCCCATAAACCTTAATTCCCCTACTATGCAAAAATCTACTCACGTCTTAAATATATTTAATAAGGTAGCCTCTACTGCTTCCCTGGCCACAGAATTCCACAGGTTCACTACTCTCTGGGAAAAGCAGTTTCTCCTCATCTCCAAACTAAATCTATTCCCTCGAATCTTGAGGCTATGTCCCTAGTTCTAGTCTCACCTACCAGTGGAGGACAACCTTCCTGCCTCTATCTTATCTATCCCTTTCATAATTTTATATGTTTCTATAAGATCCCCTCTCATTCTTCTGAATTCCAGCGAGTAATAGTCCCCAAGTGACTCAATCTCTCCTCATTAGGCTGTCCCTCTCATCTCCGGAATCAACCTGGTGAACCTCCTCTGCACCACCTCCAAAGGCAGTGTAGTTCTTCCTTAAGTAAGGGGACCAAAACTGCACGCGGTACTCCAGTGTGGCCTCACCAGTACCCTGGACAGTTGCAGCATAACCTCCTGCCCTTAAATTCAATCCCTCCAGCAATGAAGGCCAACACTCCATTTACCTCCTTGATAACCTTTTGCACCTGCAAATCAACCTTTTACGATTCATGCACCAGCATTCCCAAGTCCCTCTGCACAATAGCATGCTGCAGTCTTTCATCATTTAAATAATAATCTGATCTTCTATTCTTCCTTCCAAAGTGGATGACCTCGCATTTACGAACATTGTATTCCATCTGCCAGACCCTTGCCCACTCACTTAACACACCTATATCTCTCTGCAGACTCTCCACATCCTCGTGCACAATTTGCTTTTCTACTCATTTAGTGTCATCAGCAAACTTAGATGCACTACACTCGGTCCCCTATTCCAAATCGTTAATGTATATCGTGAACAGTTGCAGGGCCCAGCACCAACCCTGCAGCACCCTGCTCACCAGTGATTGCCAACCGGAGAAACACCCATTTATCCCAACTCTCTGCCTTCTATTGGTTAACCAATCCTCTATCCATGCTAATACATTACCCCCAACTCCATGCACCTTTATCTTATGGATAAGTCTTTTATGCGGCACCTTACCGAACGACTTCTAGAAATCCAAGTATACAACATCCACCTGTTCCCCTCCATCCACTGCGCTCATTATATCCTCAAAGAACTCCAGTAAGTTTGTCAAGCAGGACCTGCCCTTCCTGAATCCATGCTGTGTCTGCCTGATGGAATCACTTCTATCCAGATGTCTCGCTATTTCTTCCTTAATGATAGCTTCAAACATTTTCCGACTACAGACATTAAGCTAACTGGCCTATAGTTACCTGCCTTTTGCCTACATCCTCTTTCAAATAGCGGTGTGACATTCACTGTCTTCCAATCCGCTGGGAGATGCCTAGAGTCCAGAGAATTTTGGTAAATTATCACAAATGCCTCTACTATAACTTTCTCGCCATTTTTTTCAGTACCCTGGGATGCACTCCATCAGGGGCAGGGGACTTGTCTACCTTTAGGCCCACTAGTGTGCTCATCACTACTTCTTTAGTGACAGTGATTATGTCAAGGTCCTCACCTCCTATTGCATCCATAGCATAGGGTATTTTGTGTAGCACTACACTTTGCATGAGAAACACATTTCATGCAACGTTGATGTTAAGCCATCTTCACCTAAAACAGAAATCTTCATATATTAACTCCATATATGCGCCTAGTCCACAGAAACACATTGCAATGTTAAAATAATATGATAAAATTGCAATGGAATTTTTCCCCCTGAAAGAACAGCCTTTTTGGGGAGGGAATTTGGGATTTCCAAGACCCATTATGTGAATTTGCATTATCCCATGACCCGTGTACTTTTCCTTAACCTTGGTGCCCATATCTAAAGCACACACCAGGTTGGGTGTCAACAAGACTTTTACCAGTGAAAGATTGCTTCCTCATGCCTCGTTGGTTTTGAAAAGGTTGGGAAATCTTATTTGACTATAAAAAGCTAAAAAGGTAACTCATTAGAAAAGAAATTGACTTGCTTCTGCAGCCCAGGTAAAATCAGCCTATAGCCAATGCTGAAGCAAGCCTCAATGCTCAGATTAAGATTAATGTTGCTGTTGGAGGCCTGCACTGTTTGTGGGACTTGCGTATGCAGTCGAATTTCACTCCAGTGACATCAATCAGGTACTGTTTGCTGTGCAATGTGTGCCTCATTGTCTCATGCATTTGTGTGTTATGTCTACTGAATGTACTAAAAGTGCAAACATTTTTTTGTATGGCAGATAAAAGCACTGCAGTTCTATGGGCATTTCTGGTTATCATAATTATGGAAAAATCTGAAGTCCTTAGAGGGGGTACAGAAGAGGCATACCAAGATGCTATCTGGGATGGGGGACATTATTTAGGAGGTGAGGTTGGAAAATGAAGACCTATTGTCATAAGAACAGGGAAGATTAACATTTAACCTGATAGTGAGGCTTTCAAGTTGAGAAGTTTTGATAGTTGATAGAGGAAAAAAAGGTTTTTGAATAGCTATTTGACAATGAGTAGTTTATAGGATACAAATAAAAATGATGTGGCAATAAGCATAACTGCTCTTTTGAATAGCCAACAGGGACGCTAAGGGCTGAACGGCTTCCTTTAGTGCCCAGCTTTCTGTGATTCCATGACATGTTCAGATGAATTTCAAGAAGGCACAACACTCCATTATCCTTTATTATTTGTATTTGCTTGCCAGCTCTTGGTAATTTGTGTACATGGCCGTCCAGTTCCTTTCCCTCCTTCATAGCTCCTCTCTCTGTCTGTCTCTCTCTCTCTCTGTCTGTCTCTCTCTCTCTCTGCCTGTCTCTCTCTGTCTCTCTGCCTGTCTCTCTCTCTCTCTCTCTCTCTCTCTCTGTCTGTCTCTCTCTCTCTCTGTCTCTCTCTCTCTCTGTCTGTCTCTCTCTCTCTCTGTCTGTCTCTCTCTCTCTCTCTGTCTGTCTCTCTCTCTCTCTGTCTGTCTCTCTCTCTCTCTCTCTCTCTCTGTCTCTCTCTCTCTCTCTGTCTCTCTCTCTCTCTCTCTGTCTCTCTCTCTCTCTGTCTCTCTCTCTCTCTCTCTGTCTCTCTCTCTCTCTCTCTTTCTCTCAAATAAATATTCCAACATCACAAGATCACAAGACAAAGGAGCAGAAGTAGGCCATTCAGCCCATCGAGTCTGCTCCATGAGCTGAACTAAAACTATTCCTATCTAGCCCCAATTTCCGGCCTTATCTCCATATCCCTTGATACCTTGACTAATTAGATACCTATCTATCTCCTCCTTAAATGCCTCCAATGATCGAGCCTCCACAGCTGTACGTGGCAAAGAATTCCATAATTTCACTACCCTCTGGCTAAAGAAATTTCTCCTCATCTCTGTTTTAAACCGGTACCCTCTAGTTCTGAGATTGTGCTCTCTGGTCCTGGACTCACCCACCAAGGGAAACAGCTTAGCCACATCTACTCTGTCCAGTCCTTTCAACATTCTAAATGTTTCTGTGAGGTCCCCTTTCATTCTTCTGTACTCCAGTGAGTACAGTCCAAGAGCTGACAAACGCCCCTCGTATGTAAGCCCTTTCATTCCAGGAATCATCCTCGTAAATCTCCTCTGAACCCTCCCCAACATCAGTACATCCTTCCTAAGATATGGGGCCCAAAACTGCACACAGTATTCCAAATGAGGCCTCACCAGTGCCCCAGAGAGCCTCATCAACACTTTCTTACTTTTATACACTATACCTCTCGAAATGAATGCCAACGTAGCATTCGCTTTCTTTACCGCCGATCTGACCTGGTACCTTTAGGGTATCCTGCACGAGTACCCCCAAGTCCCTTTGTACTTCTGTACTTTGAATTTTCTCCCCATCTAGATAATAATCTGCCCGTTTATTTCTTTTTCCAAAGTGTACAACAGCACATTTCTCAACATTGAATCTCATCTGCCATTTCTTTGCCTATTCTCCTAAACTATCTAAGTCTCTCTGCAACCTTCCTGTTTCTTCAATACTCCCTACTCCTCCACCTATCTTGGTGTCGTCTGCAAACTTAGCCACAAGACCATTTAGTTCATCATCCAAATTATTAATGTACAAAGTAAAAAGAAGCGGCCCCAACACCGACCCCTGCGGAACACCACTAGTAACCGGTAGCCAACCAGAACAGGATCCTTTTATTCCCACCCTTTGCTTTCTGCCTACCAGCCAATGCTCCACCCATTCTACTATCCTACCTGTAATTCCATGAGCTCTCATCTTATTAATCAGTCTCTTGTGCGGCACCTTGTCGAAGGCCTTTTGAAAGTCTAAATACACAACATCCACAGCCTCTCCCTTATCCACCCTACCTGAGGTTTCCTCAAAAAACTCCAATAGGTTGGTCAAGCAGCATCTTCCCTTCAGGAAACCGTGCTGGCTTGGACCTATTTTGCCTTGCATCTCTAGGTATTCCATAACCTCGTCCTTGAGGATTGATTCCAATACCTTTCCCACCACTGATGTCAGACTAATAGGTCTGTAATTTCCTTTATGCTGCCTCCCACCTTTCTTATACAGCAGAACTACATTTGTGCTTTCAGAACAGTAGATGACTATTATATTGCATTTATCCCAGCATTTCCAACTCACAACATCTAAGTATGTTTCAGTATAAGTTCCCACTTCTTTCTATACACCTAGAAGAATTTTAAAATGAAAGTAAGTTAAAGATATTCTATTTCAAGATTTTAATATACAAGAAGTCTCAACACAGTTTGTTATTGGTTTGTCCAACTTCTTTGTCACCGTAACTGATAAACCTGGGATCCGTAGTTCAGTTTTTCTCCTTCCCTTTTCCAGATCTGAGTGACATTTGCAGTTTTCCAAACTATGGACACAGTTTCTAAATTTCATGAGTTTGGGAAATTATAACCAATACATCTGCAATCTGTTTGTCTTCACTTTTGGTAATAAAAGAATCAAAGTTTAAAGATTTGTCATCTTAAGTCCCATTATTTTCTCCATGATTGCTTTTTTATGTTCTATTAAATTACTCCTCTTGACGTATTTTAGGCAGTGTTATTTTGACATAATCCTACATGATAGTTGATGCAAGATTTTCATTCTTTATTAAACATGTTGGTTTCTTGCCTTAATAAGCTTGCACTTCTCTTTTTCTTAGCATGCTTATTAAAAATTTTGTTCCGAGTCTTGATCCTGCAGTAACATTACACAAAATCCTAAGACCAAGGGTGGCATAGTGGCACAGGTGGTAGAGCTGCTGCCTCACAACTCCAGTGCTCTGGGTTTGATCCATCCTTCATTGTTGTCTGTGTAGAGTTCGCATGTACTTCCTGTGACTGTATGGGTTTCCTCCCGTATTCTAAGGACATGAGGGTTGGTAGGTTAATTGATCACTGTAAATTTCCCCTAATTGTGTAAGTAAGTAGAAGAACCTGGGGGAAATTGTGGGGAATGTGGGAGAATGTAGATGGGATTAGTGTAGGGTTATTGTAAATTGAAGCTTGTTGATGGACCAAAGGACCCATTTCTGTGCTGTATAACTCCATGATTCTATTGAGAGAGTATCAACTAAGGCATATATTTTTCTGTATTATTGAACAGAAAGCGACACTAGTGTTCTGAAAAGATACTTCAGGCTTACACATAAGTGAATGTTCATAATTAAGATACTCTCTGCCACCTACTGGAGAGAAGGTACCTTGCATTTGGGCAAAGAATTTCAAGGCTTTGTTGACTTCTGGTTTATTTTGTCGGGACCACATTCCAAATGAATTCTTTAAAGAGAATGTGTGTTCACTGATAGCCTTGTCCCTGTAACAATTAAAGATGTACATAACTAAATGGGAAACATAGGAGTTACATAGGCTATGTTGTATGCATTATCTTTAAATGTAAATCTTTTATGTGCATCAAATGCAGCTCATTTTTAGAGGAATATTTTATCTTTCATTTTCTGAAACCTGTGTGTAATTTTCACCCTGTTAAATTATGATGAATGTGGTGTAGTTTTGAGTTTTTAATTTTGTTTTCTGGAGATTAACCTGATTGCATTAGAGCTAATGCTGCTTGCAAGTAGATGTATGTCAACAGTGAGAAGTGATCTTTAGCCTTGGTCCTGGAGGTGAAATTCTTTTGATTTCTCTTTAATAAAAGCAATATAGAACAGTCAGATTGATATCACTAGTGTTAGAATCATTGAATCATTTTTTTTTCTGTAGAAATAAAATACATTTAGATAAAACTGGGATACATTACAATGACCTGTGAGGGCTGATAGAGCCATAGGTTAACATTCCCTTCAAAAGATGGTGCCTTCTATATTATGTGCCAACTTTCCAGAGATGGTCTTGAACCCGCAGTGTTCTTATTGGGTACAAGGACTAACATAGAGCCTGCTTCCTGAAGTTCCATCCCTAAATCACTTATTATTTTTCCTTTCCCTCTTTACAAGCCTCATCACCACTTCAAAGCTTTTAGTCAACTTTGTAATATTTCCTTCTTGGTTCAGTATCTATTTTCCTTAAGAATGACTTTTTTTTTTATCATTAAAACTAGGACATAACTGCAAGATTTTGTCATTGTTGTTATGACAGCACACAACAGAGTGTGGTGACTTAAATTGATCTAATCATTAAAATTATTTATTTGAAACTTGACTTTGTACATGGACTTTGTAGATTCACAGTAGAATTAAGAATGTGGCTTTCAAGGGACTTAAGTAAAGAATGCATCCTGACTCAAGATTGCTAGAACTTTTTATGTCTTTATTGGAAAGTTGGATGTTCATGTTCGCAATGTAATCCATGAAATAAGAAATTATTTTAATATTTCATTACGGAAATGGATAATCCCATCAATTCGGCAAAAATGAATGGGAAAATAATGTGTGTGCCTTTGGCAATTTTGACTTATCAACATATATCACATCTTGTCATTGGTAGGACCATGTGCTAAAGGGAATGCATATCAAATTAGTTGTCTCTATTGCTTTTATGAATGATGTAATAAACCACTAAAGTTCATATTTTCTTAAAGCAGCTTATATCTAGCAAAGTAAAATTAAATGATTATCTTCTTTTAATTCTCTGTTTATCTCGTTGTTCATTTCCATGTTCATGTGTTTCTGTTTGTCTTTCATTTTTATCCAATTTCTTTCTATGGTTCACACATTATCATCACCTTTATTATTATCCGTAGCAGTATCTACTAATCCCACCTTTTCCACTAAGTAGTCAGTCTTTTAATATCATTTTCTTGGAATGGAGAAAGGTAAAAGGTAAAGGAGGATTGCTGGCCAGACCAAGGAGAGAACACGCCATTCTTCTTCTTTACAAGCAGAAGGAAAACTGATGATTATTCCTGCTACAATATCAACACTTCCTTCACTGGAAGTCTGCAACATCACATAATTTAACAGAAAACAACAGCTGCACAGTTTGATTGATGAACCAGTCTATGGCCCCTTTTCAGATTTGGCTGAATTGGAAGAAATAAGTGTTCAGCTTGGGCAGGAATGGACTTCTTCTTAATTTGTCATCTTTACACCCTCTGCATAGCCCATCTGCATTTGAGACCCAATTACTCAGTGAAGTAAGGAGGAGTCTATCGATGATATATTGCTCAGGATCCATCCTCTGCTGCATTTATGCCAATGGACTCTAGGAAGAATAATTTGTAACCAAATTGCATATTCTGCTTCTGTCTTATTTTGACCTTGTGTGGTAGTTTGCTTTTTTCTTTTGGAGTTTGTGCCCGGACACATACAATGATGCTGCTTATATTCAGTCTGTATTTGGGTATTGAAGATGATAAAATTGTATTGCTGTAAATATACTGTGATTATGATTGACAGTTGTATATGTGCTGATAATTGTGTATTGATAATCATGGTATTCATGCTACTCAGTAGGATTAGATATTGGGTAGGTTCATCACAGTTCTGTTACTTCTTTAAATACCTATTCAGGTGCTAGTGAGGCCGTCATTTTACTCTGCTGTGAATACACAGTGTTCCAGAAGTGTCATATGGAAACTAGCTGGACTGATGGTGAGAGCTTTTTGGTTTAGTAACTTCCAGGAAACTAGCTGTGATTATGTGATTCTTGTATACAAGCAATAAGTTAACTGTTTCATACAGAAGCTAATGCAAATAATTGCATGCTGCTCTTGACCACCTGATTGTATTCTGGGAGTTTACCACGGAAGGTGTAAAATGAAAGCTGCTATCTTTTAAGTGAGACACAGAAATTCTGCAGGTGCTGGAATCTGGAGCAATACACAAAGTGCTGGAGGAACTCAGCAGGTCAGGCAGCATCCATACAGGGAAATAAACAGTCGATGTTTCGGGCTGAGACCCTTCATCAAGACTGGAAAGGAAGAGGGCAGAAAGCCAGAATAAGAAGGTGGGAGGAAGGGGGAGGAGTACACTCAGGCAGGGAATTGGTGAGTTCAGGTGATAGGTGAGTCCAGGTGAGAGGGGGAAGGTGAAGAAGTGAGAGTACTTGCAAGGAGGAAGAAAAATACCCAGTAGCTGGCAATACTTCCAACATTCATTGTCAAAGTAAACAATAAAGAGGCCACTGGCAGCAAAGTCTTGTGTCTTAACACTTTGTGCTGCTAAACTTCCATTTTCAGCTGAGTGCAATAAGAGGGGCCCAAGAACATTCCTTCAGGGAGTGGAAATTGGTACAGGTGTTATTCCTTGACAAGTCTTCTGCAACTTCTGGCAGCTAGCTCGCTGTGAAGTAGGCAAAACCTAGAAGCAACCAAGTTGCATGCCATCTAGGTGAAGGAGATGGGGTGAAAGGGACATCTGTACATTGAGTGGTTGAGTAGCATGCAAGCAGTGAAGTAGCAAGTCCATTGGAGTTAGCTTTATGAGTTATGATGAATTAAAAAATTGCTCTACTTTCATTAGCTGTGGAAAAAAATATGGATTAAAGGAAACTTGAGAAGCAGTGAGCTCCATTTGATTTTTGAAAAAAAGATTGGTTTGTTTGACCTAAACCAGAACTCTACTGTTTCAGAAAATGCTGGATTTTTATATTCTAACTTGATGATTAAGATCTTGCTTGTGCTGTGTAAAATAAATAACAAATATACACTTAAGTCTTGTAAGCAAGAGAGATGCCCGAAACATCTAACACAGAAACAGATTGTTCAGTTTAACCATTTTCATAGAAAAGAAGATTTAAAAACTTTTCCTCCAAACATATAGGGCTTTACTGAGTTCTAACCTAATGGATTTGTAAAAGTCAATTTCCCTTCCATGAAATTGTGTGTTTCCGAGTGTCCTGCAACCTTGTTCTTACATCAATTCAAATATTTTTCCTCCTACTAATATCAAGATTATTAACTAAAGCTTCCTGCTTTCTCTCTTCCTTCGTCTTTGGAATAGTAGGATTGCATTCACTACATTCCAATCAAGATTCATCGTTATAGAATTCTGGAAAATCAAAACCAATGCAACCATTATCTCTATAGTCGCCTCTTATAAAACTGTAGGATGCAGGCTATCAAGTCCAGAGGATTTTTTGGCTTTTGATTCCTATTAGATTCTAATTTTTTTTCTATTTTTCTTTCCTGATGTTAATCACTTTAAATTTTCTTTGATGAATGCCTTAGTTTCCTGCAATTTTCTATATTTTTTACTGCAGTAGGAAACTAACTCTGTATGAAGAGCAATCCATTGATTGATTGAATGTGTGAACCTGGTGTGTAAATAGATAGGGTCACTTGAAAAGATACAATGCTACTATTTTAAACCTGAACTTAGGAGAATCTATCCTAGAAATATACCTCAATCAACACATAGAGCTGGACAACACAGAAGTGGGCCCTTTGGCCCTACTCATTCATGCCAAACATGATGCCTATCTATACTAATCCAATTTGCCTGCAATAAACCCATATCCCTCTAGAGTCAAAGAGTTATACAGCAAGGAAACGGGCCCTTCGGCCCAACTGGTCCATATTGCCCATCCAAGCTAGTCCCATTTGTCAGCATTTGGCCCATAACCTTCCAAACCTTCCCTATCCATGTGCCTGTCTTTTAAACATAGTAATTGCATCTGCCTCTACCACATCCTCTGACAGCTCATTCCATATAAACACATCCTCTGTGTGGAAAACCTTACCCTTAAGATCTTAAATTTCTCTCTCTTGCCTTAAACCTATACCTTCTAGTTTTAGACACCCCTATCCTAGGAAAAAGACTGACTGCTTATCCTATCAATGCACCCCATAATCTTATAAACCCGTATAAAGTCACCACTAAGCTTCCTACACTCCATTCAGAACAAACCCAGCCTATCCAATCTCACCAGAACTGTACATGGTATTCCAAGTGTGGCCAAACCAGTGTTTGGTACAGCTGCAACATGACCTCCCAACTCTTCTATTCTGTGCCTAGGCCTTTGAAGACAAGCATGCCTAATGCCACCTTTGCTGCCTTATTCCTCCTGTGTCGATATTTTCAGGGAACTATGATTTTGCACCCCCAATTCCTCTGTATAGTACTTCTCCTCAAGTCCCTGCCATTTACTGCATATGTCCTTCCAGCATTTGACAACCCAAGATGCAATACCTCACACCTGCTTGGATTAAATTCCATCTGCCACCACTCCATCCAACTTTCCAGCTAATCTCAGTCCCTCTGGATCTTTGGACAACCTTCTTTGCTATATGCAACTCCACGAATTTTCATATCATCCACAAATTTGCTAATCAGATCATGGATATTCTCACCCAAACCATATATATATATATATATATATATATATATATAGGATTTATCATAACTTATCATATTCATCATAGCAATTTTTTTTATTCATCATAACTCATAAAGCTAACCCCCAATGGACTTGTTATTTCACTGCTTGCATGCTACGTAACATATATATATAGTGTGTGTGTGTATTTTGTGTATATATATATATATATATGTTGTGTGTGTGTGTGTGTGTATATATATATATATATAATGTGTGTGTGTGTGTGTGTGTAAAATATACATACACACACACACACAACAAAGATCCCAGCATCGATCCCTGCATTACACCATTACATCACTGGTTATAGATATCCAATCAGAAAAGCAACCTTCCACCCCTGCCCCTCTCACCAAGCCAGTTTTGGATCCAGTTTGCCAACACACCTCAGTGCCCATGTGTAACCTTGTCAAAAGCCTTGCTAAAGTGCATGTGTACCACATCTATGTCCCTGCCTTCATCAGTTTTCTTAGTTAACTCCTCAAAAAACTTAATCAGATTTGTGAGACAGGATTATCCCTGCACAAAACCATGCTGACTCCCCTAATCAGCCCCTGTCTTTCCAAGTGAATATAAATTCTTTCCAGAATTTTTCCAATAATTTCCCTACTGCTGATATGAAGCTCACTGGCCTGTAGTTTCCTGGCTTATCCCTCCTGCCCATTTGAACAAGGGAACAACATTTGCTATCCTCCAGTCTTCTGCTACGTCGCCCAAGGCTAACGAAGATGCAAAAATCTCTTTCAGTGCCCTCCCTTGCTTCTCACAGCATCCTAGGGTTGATCCCATCAGGCCCTGGGGATTTACGCACCTTAATGAGTGTCAGTGTCTTTAACACTTCCTCCTCTTGATATAAACATGTTCCAGAATATTAGCATACCCCTCCCCTAACTCTTCATCCTCTACATCCTTCTCTTTGGTGAATACCGGTGAGAATTATTTATTTAGGACCCCACTCATATCCCCTGGTTCCACACATAGATTTCCTTGTTGGCCCCCAAGGGGACCTGCTCTTTCCCTGGCTATTCTCTTGCTTCTAATATACTTATAATAGGTGTTAGGATTCTCCTTAATCCTACTTGCCAAGATCATGTCATGGCCCCTTTTTGTCCTAATTTTCTTAAGTTCTCTCCTAATAAACCTCAAAAGACTTGTATGATCTGGTCATTTATATCATTGCTGTTTTTTTGAATTGGCTGAACCATTTTCTACTTTACAGCAATGAATTAGCATTAATTTCCTGTAAAATGCTTTTAGTCATCCTCGGGTCATGAAAGATATATACATTATTTTTTAAGCAATTTCAGACCTTGCATGCCTCTTCCAATCAGATTGCAATTTTTGCTTAGATTCTTAAGAGTACCGTAATGTACTCTTTTCTCTACCACTTTTTCCACTGTTCTTCTGAAGTAACCTTTGTGTATGTTAGATTAAATAGGTTGCAACATCTTTTAAGAGTATGTGTTCACATTCTTTATTGGTAATTTATACAAGGATTCAACGAACCTTGTGACATTACCTTATATACTTCCTAAATTTCATATGGTGGATTTTCTAAACGCGAAGTAATTTTTTGAAGTAAAATCTTTACCTGATCCATTAACCTTTTTGCGTTAATGGATATGCTGAGTATTTCCATAACCATAAGTATTTATAAAGTCTTTAACATGGACAAGTGTGCCAGGACACTACGGAAAAAATAGTCAGTGAGCCAGTGAGAACATTTTGGAAAGGGTTGATTAAAGCCTGATCAGAAACACAAGTTTAAATCTGTCAGTTTAAATTTTAAATATGTGACATTGCATAATTGGTTGTTTTGTTTGTCTGTGTGATTACTTTTCAGATTTTAAATTGTGAATTGCTCCACTGACAGGAGGGGAATGGTGTGGGTGCAGGTCTTGAAAATGATTGAGTATTAGTGATTACCACAACCAAACACATCATATCACAACAAAGAGTTCTTCGTTCTTTCTATCTTAAGCTCTCCACCTGTGTATCACATCCTCATTTAATCTTGCATTGCTTGTGTTCTGGCAGTTGTTGGCCAGTTCTGACTATAGAACAATAAGTATACGTGATTACTTGCTTTCCTTAACGTAACTGATGTTCTATTTGATAGAAAGAAAGGATCTCTGTTTATGTAGCACTTGCACATCCTCCAAATATTATGCAACACATCATGGCCTTTGAAGTGCACTCCCAGTTGTGCAATGGGCAAACACAACAGTTATTTGGCAAATAGGAAGCCACTTTTGGTCCCCATATATAAGCAATGTAGTAAATGACCAATTTTTGGTAATGTTGACTGTTTAATGTTGGTCAGCACAGCAGGAGAACTTGGCTTGTGTTCTTTGACTACTTTCACCTAAAGGATCTTTACTATCTACCCGAGCAGGCAAATATTTAACAGATTATATGACAGTTGGTTTTGTCAACAGTACAGCATTCTATCTGTACTGCTCTGAAAGTTGGGCTAATTTATGTACTCAAGTCTCTGGAATGCAGCTTATCCCATGACCTCCTGAATAAAATGTCCCAGCTGAGTAATGACTCGCCATTTAGTTTAAGATGGGATACATTCACTATTTGTGGTCATCCCTACTTGTGGATAAGTGGCAAACTCACCAGTACTTGTATGTAGATTAGTTTGCCGTTTATTCACTTGTACTGAATATAACTAAAATGAAACCAATGGGGGATGCTATATTAAAGGTCAGCTATTCACTCCAAACGTTCATGTTGGAAAAATGCATGAGAAACCATCCAATCCAGCTAAAATTGGAGTTGGATTTAATCTCATCACTTCATTATATAGCTCTTGATTTCACCATTCCTGGGACAGGAAAGACCTGGATCGTTAGACTGGGCTCCATCAAACTGGGGAGGGACAAGAGTTATAAGAACATAAGAAAATAGGAGCAGGAGTAGGCCACCTGATCCCTCAAGCCTGCCCTGCCATTCAATAGGATCATGGTTAATCTGCCTCAGGCCTTAACTTGTTTTCTGTGCCAGTTCCCCATTGCCCTCAATTCCACAATCATTCAAAATTCATCTGCCTCCTCTTTAAATACCTCCAATAATCTAGCCTCCCCAACCCTTCAAGGCAAAGAATTCCAAAGATTCACTACCCTCTGGAAGAAGAAATTTCTATACACTTTGATTTTGTGACCCACCTCCCCTTTTCTTATAACTCTGTCCCCTCATTTGAGAATCTCCCACCAGAGTCAGCCTCTTAATGTATTGGTTTATTATTGTCACCTGTACCGAGGTACAGTGAAAAGCTTGTATTACAAACCGATCGTACAGGTCAATTCATTACACAGTGCAGTTACATTGAGCTAGTACAAAGTGCATTGATGTAGTACAGGTAAAAACAGTAATAGTACAAAGTAAAGTGTCACAGCTACAGTGGAAGTGCAGTGCAATAAGGTGCAAGGTCACAACAAGGTAGGTCGTGAGGTCATAGTCCATCTCATTGTATAAGGGAACCGTTCAATAGTTTTATCACAGTGGCGTAGAAGCTGTCCTTAAGACTGGTGGTACGTGCCCTCAGGCACATGTATCTTCTACCCGATGGAAGAGGAGAGAAGAGAGAATGTCCCGGATGGGTGGGGTCGTTGATTATGCTGGCTGCTACACCAAGACAATGAGAGGTAAAGAAGGAGCCCAAGGAGGGGGAGGCTGGTATCCGTGATGCACTGGGGCTGTGTCCACAACTCTCTGCAGTTTCTTGCAGTCCTGGACAGAGCAGTTTGCCGTACCAAGCCGTGATACATCCAGACAGGATGCTTTCTATGGTGCATCGGTAAAAGTTGGTGAGAGTCAAAGGGGACAAACCAAATTTCTTTAGCCTCCTGAGGAAGTAGAGGCACTGGTGAGCTTTCTTGGCCGTGGCATCTACGTGATTTGACCAGGACAGGCTGTTGGTGATGTTCACACCCAGGAACTTGAAGCTCTCAACCCTCTCGACCTCAGCACCATTGATGTAGACAGGTGCATGTATACTGCCCCCCTTTCCTGAAGTCAGTGACCAGCTCTTTTGTTTTGTTGACATTGAGGGAAAGGTTGTTGTCATGATACCATTCCACTAAGCTCTCTATCTCCTTCCTGTACTCCGACTCATCGCTGTTTGAGATACGGCCTACAACGGTGGTATCATCTGCAAACTTGTAGATGGAGTTAGAGCAGAATCTGGCCACACAACCGTGAGTGTATAGGGAAGTAGAGTAGAGGGCTGATGAAGCAGCCTTGCGGGGCATCAGTGTTGAGAATAATCGCGCCGGAGGTATTGCTGTCTATCCACATTGATTGCGGTGTGTTGGTTAGAAAGTCAAGGATCCAGTAACAGAGGGAGGTGTTGGGTCCCAGGTCTGAGTCTGGTGACAAGCTTGCTTGGAATTATTGTATTGAAGGCAGAGCTGTAGTCAATAAACAATAGTCTAACGTATGTGCCTTTACTGTCCAGATGCTCCAGAGCTGAGTGTATGCCCCCTTAGGATCTTGTGTGTTTCATAAAATCACCCCTCACTTTTCAAAAATATACAGATCCAACTTCTTTAGCTTCTCATGTTAGTACAATCCTCTCATTCCAGGAATCAGCCTGGTGAATCTTTTTTGGATGGCCCTCTATACATTTTAAATAAGGGGACTAAAACTGCGTACAGCATTCCAGGTGTGGCCTCACCAACACCCTGTACCTTCCTACTTCTAAACTCCAACTGCTTGGAATAATTGTGTTCAGTACTGATTGCCCCATTACAGGAAGGATGTGGAGGCTTTGGAGGGGTTGCAGAAGAGGTTCACCAGGATGATGCCTAGATCAGAGAGTATTAGCTATAAGGAGAGGATGGACAAACTTCTTTTCCCTGGAGCATCAGAGGCTGAGGGGAGACCTGATAGAGGTTTATAAAATTATTAGAGGCATGGCTAAGGGAGATAGAGTGTTTTTCGTAGGGTAGAAAAGTCAAATACTAGAGGACATAGTTTTAAGGTGAGAGGGGGAAAGTTCAAAAGAGATGTATGGGGTAACTTTTTTTTACAAAGAAGGTGGTAGGTGCCTGGAATGAGCTGCCATGGGTGGTGGTGGAAGCAGACACAATAGTGGTATTTAAGAGGCATTTAGGAATGGAGGGATATGGATCATGTGCGGGCAGGTAGCTTTAGTTTAATTTGTCATCATTGGCACAGACATCGTGAAAGCCCTGATCCTGTGCTGCACTGCTCTGTGTTCTATGTAAAGGCCAATGCTGTTTCCCTTCTTAACTTGGAGAAGGTGCTTGGGAAGCTGAAAGGTCTGAAGGTAGATAAGTCACCTGGACCGATGGACTCCACCCCAGGGTTCTGAAAGAGGTAGCTGAAGAGATTGTGGAGGCATTAGTACTGATCTTTCAAGAATCACTAGATTCAGGAATGGTTCCGGAGGACTGGAAAATCACAAATCTCACTACTCTTTAAGAACGGAGGGAGGCAAAAGACAGGAAATTATAGGCCAGTTAGCCTGACTTGAGTGGTCGGTATGATGTTAGAGCCCATTATTAAGGATGAGGTTTCAGGGAACTTGATAAAATAGGCTGAAGTTAGCATGGTTTCCTTAAGGGGAAAATCTTACCTGACATATCTGTTGGAATTCTTTGAGGAAGTAACAGGCAGGAAAGACAAGGAGAGTCAGTGGATGTTGTTTACTTAGATTTTCAGAAGGCCTTTGATAAGGTGCTGCACATGAAGCTGCTAAACAAGATAGGAGCCCGTGGTATTACAGGAAAAATACTAGTATGGATAGAAGATTGGCTGACTGGCAGAAGACAAAGAGTGGGAATAAAGGGGGCCTTTTCTAGTTGGCTGCTGGTGACTAGTGGTGTTCTGCAGGAGTTGGTGTTGGGTCCACTACTTTTCACGTTATACGTTAATGATTTGGATGACGGAATTGATGGCTTTGTGGCTATGTTTGCAGATGATACAAAGATAGGTGGAGGGGCAAGTAGTGTTGAGGAAGCAGGGAGTCTGCAGAAGGACTTGGACAGGTTGGGAGAATAGGCAAAGAAGTGGCAGATGGAATACAGTGTAGGGAAGTGTATGGTCATGCACTTTGGTAGAAGGAATAAAGGCTTAGGTGCAAAGGGACTTGGGAGTCCTAATGCAGGATTCCCTAAAGGTTAACAAGCAAGTTGAGTCAGTAATAAGGAAGGCAAATGCAATGTTAGCATTCATTTCAAGAGGACTAGAATATAAAAGCAAGGATGTAATGCTGAGACTTATAAGGTGTTGGTCAGACCACATTTGGAGTATTGAGAGCAGTTTTGGGCCCCATATCTAAGAAAGGATGTGCTGGCATTGGAGAGGATCCAGAGGAGGTTTATGAGAATGATCCTGGGAACGAAAGGGTTAATGTGTGAGGCGCATTTGATGGCTGTGGGCCTGTCCTCACTGGAGCTTAGAAGGATGGGGGTGGGGGGAATCTCATTGAATATTGAAAGGCCTGGATAGAGTGGACGTGGAGAGGATATTTCCAGTAGTGGGAGAGTCTAGGACCAGAGGGCACAGCCTCAAAATAGAAGGACATCCCTTTAGAACAGAGATGAGGAGGAATTTCTGTAACCAGAGGGTGGTGAATCTGTGGAATTCATTGCTACAGGACAGCTGTGGAGGTCAAGTCATTGGGTATATTGAAAGTGGAGGTTGATAAGTTCTTGATTAGTAAGGGTGACAAAGGTTACGGGGTGAAGGCAAAAGAATGGGACTGAGAAGGAAAAAATAAATCAGCCATGATTGAATGGTGGAGCAGACACGATGGGCTGAATGGCCTAATTCTGCTCCTATGTCTTATGGTCTTATGGTCCTGGTTATAAGAATAAACAATGTCCTTACAGGACCTTCAAACTAATAAATGAGGAGAAAGGACTTGGGGTGAAGACAGTATTAATAAACTTCCCAAACAAGGCAGAAAAGTAAGCTAACAGAAATGATACTTCAGGCACTGCTGGTTAAAAGAAAACTAGAGAACGTAAAATGATGAACCAATAAAAGAAAAAGAAATATGTGACAAAAACTTTAGTGTAGGTCAATGTCAGGTTATAGTCATTGGGTCACAAAATCATTGCCAGTTAAAATTCAAAACAGCGTGTAACCTGGTGGCCATTATTGAGCCATGGCTCACAACTGTTAAATCTGGGGACTAAGTAGACCAGATTATATGGTAACAGGGCAGATAGGGAAAATGGTAGAAGGGGGCAGTAGCCTTAGTAATTAATGATGAAATACCATTGATGATGAGAAACTAAGACGTTGGTAGGCAGCAGAGACTCTTGAAAGAATCAAAAAATAGAAAATCATTTAAAACTTAAATGGGCGGTCCCCTAGTAGCACAGATGAAGTGGCAAAATATATAATTGCAGAAATTAGGCACACATTTACTGATGGTTGGATCTTTTAGAAAGGGATTTTTAACTTTCATGTAGGTTGAGATAAGCAGATGAGCTCATGTCTGTAGCATGATCAACTTCTAGAGTGTGTTCAAGGTGGCTTCTGCAGCAATGTGCATAAAACCAAAGTGGAAGCAAACCAAATTAGATTTAGTATACGTGTTGAGCCAGATTTTGTTAACAGCCTAAAATTGCATAAGCATTGAATTCAATACAATGTACAAATGGAGAAATTTGAAACAATTACTAAGATTCCAAATTTGGCTACAAGGTGAGAGCTCCAAGTAAGCCAGCCATGGATTACGAGGTCAGAGACAACATAAAACTAAGAGAGAAAAGGCATACAAAAAGGTAAAAACTAACAAAGGCATGATCTAATCTTTACAAATTCTTGCTGGCTCTCTCTGATCAACTGAAAATTCTGAAGGTGTTCAGCTGTTCTATTCTTTAATTGAATCAAGTAATTTCCCCATCAACAGATGTTAAGTTAACTGATCTAAAATTCCCTGATGTTCCTCAGTCACATTTCTTAAATAGATGGTGTGACATGCACAGAAATCTGATCTTAGGAACCAGCTTCAAAATCAAGATAATTTTGGAAGATTATAGTTAGGGCATCTGTAATACACTCAACTAGAAATTCTAGTGTAGCTTAATGAGTGCACTAGATACACTTACTAGTGGGCCAGCAACCATTTCAGCTATTGGCCCTTGGCCGAAAAACATATTAGGCACCAAGAATGTGCTGTCTGGTAATTTCTTCTGTTCTTGGGTTGGAGAGGAAAGGTAGAGGGAAAACGTTAATAGTGTCACAGGCCTGATTTTAAAAAAATGAGTTGCAAAAAAATGTGTTGATTTATTTTCTATTTTTTCCCCACAGAATCAGAATCAGATTTATTATCACTGACTTGGGTGACATGAAATTTGTCGTTTTGTGGCAGCAGTACAGTGCAAAGACATAAAATTGCTATTAATTACAAAATAAATAATGCAAAAAAAGGAATAATGAGGTAGTGTTCATGGGTTTATGGAACGTTCAGAAATCTGATGGCGAAGAAGTTGTTTCTGAATCGTTGAGTGTGGGTCTCCAGTCTCTCATACCTCCTCCCCTATTGTAGTAATGAGAAGCGGGCATGTCTCAGATGTTTAGAGTCCTTAGTGGTGGATGCCACTTTCTTGAGGCACCGCCTCTTGAAGATGTCCTCGATGGTGGGAGAGTTATGACTGAGATGGAGCTGGCTGAGGGTTAACCATCTGCAGCTTCTTGCGATCCTGTGCATTGAAGCCTCCATACCAGGTTGTGATGCAACCAGTATGAATGCTCTCCACCATACTGCTAAAGAAATTTGTAAGAGTCTTTGGTGACATACTGAATCACCTCAAATTTCTATTGAAGTAGAGCTGTTGGCATGCCTTTTTCATGATTGCATCAATGTGTTGGGCCCAGGATAAATCATTTGAGATGTTGACGCCCAGGAACTTGAAGCTGTTCACCCTTTCCACCACTGACCCCTCAATGAGGACTGGTGTGTTTTCTCCCAATTTCCCCTTCCTGAAATCCACAATCAATTCCTTGGTCTGGCTGATGTTGAGTGCGAGGTTGTTGTTGTGACACCACTCAACTAGCCGATCTATCTCACTCCTGTATGCCACCTCATCACCGTATAAGATTCTACCAACAACAGTGGTGTCATCAGCAAATTTATAGATGCTGTTTGAGCAGAGCTTAGCCACACAGTCATGAGTGTAGAGAGAGTAGAGCAGAGGGTTAAGCACACATCCTTGAGGTGCACCTGTGTTGATTGTCAGTGAGGAGGAGACCAAATTATTCTGTATCTTAAATCTTTGGGTTGTGATATTTGAATTCTTTAAGGGCAAATTTCCATAACCCAAGTGGATGTTACATGGGTCACCTGTATTAGCTTTCCTAATCATTTACTATCTCTGCATACTAGTTTTTGCAAATATTTCATGAGGACACCCAGACCCCTCTGCTTCTCAGAACTCTGCAATTTCTCACCATTTAGGTAATATGGTTTGATTTTACATTCCCTGCCAAGATGCACAATTTCAATTTTTTCTCACGTTTTCCATTTGCCAGATCTTTGCATCCACTCATGGAATCCCTTTGTGGCTTCCTTATACACTCTTCACAATTTACTTCCCTTTCCACCTTTGCATCATCAGTAAATTTATTAGCCATACCTTCAAGCCTTTATCCAAGCCATGTATATAAGTTGTAAAAAGTTGACGTCCCAACACCAATCCCTGTGACACATGTTATATCTTACCAACCAGAAAAAGAACCATTTATGCCTACTCTATTTCTTGTTATCCAATCAATCTTTATCCTCACAACCGTAAACTTTTATTTTCCACAATAACCTTTAATATGGCAGCTTCTTGATTGCCTTGTGGAAATCTAAGTATTGTACATTCACCCATTCCCATTTATCCATGGAACATGTTACCTCGAAGAATTCTGACAAATTTGTCAAATATGATTCCCCTTCCCAAAATCATTTTTACTTTGCCCAATTACTTTGATTTTTTTTCGAAGTCCTATTGATTTTTTTTCAAAGTCCCATGCTGTAAATTCTTTAATAAAAGCTTCTAACATTTTCCTATGACAAATGTTAAGCTAACTTGTCCTGCTTTTGGTCTTTCTCCCTTCTCTAATTGCCAATAGAATAAAAACGCGATTATCTGGCAGATGCAAGATTTGAAAGGTGCCCGTTAATCAGTTGTGCTGATGAACCCCATGTTCAGCCCGGGAGCTCCCTAAGTGCTGCTCCAATGCCATCTCTGTAGTATCACTTACCAGAATATGACAGTGAAAAGCCAGATAACTGAGCTTTTATTGTACTTACTTGGGCAAGAAGCAAGAGACCATTTGGTATCTGGGACATCTGATGCCATCAAAGCTTAGCCGTCTTTTGATAAAAGTGGCACAATTGGTGAAGATAAAATAGGGGAAAGTAGTTAGATGCAGAGTTAGTTGTCATTTGCTGAATTATGGTTCCTAAATCTCACAATGGGAATGGGAAATTTATCATTAAGTATTATTTATCAGAATCTTGCCATGCTTCTAATAAATACCAAGGTCAAAACCCTGAGATATCTATCCTCGTTAGAGTAATCCCCAACTTAATTTAGTGTTCTATATTATGACAGCAACAAACAAGAATGAGTTGAATTAGGAAAAAAAACTAACAATATAGACTAGTTTTGGATCTGTAATTTGAGTTGAGGGGTTTGTTAAGTTCTTGCTTTGCTCTCAAACTTCATAATATCTGAATGATTTACTTTGTTTGACTTCCACTAAGTTGTATATTTTTATTCTCCAGGTTGAGAATTATTTCAGGAAATGCAATCTATGGCATTGTTTTTATTATTTTAATGGTCTTTTAATTACTGATTAATGACGTATTCAATAACTGTGAAGTTGGTATGTACAAATTAAATGCCTGCGAAAGCTTCATATCTCCTGTAGAGGTACTTAAGATTTTTTCTTCATCTTTAGATTTATCTTTTTGTAGTATTAGAACACTTTGTTCATTTAAGGCACAAAGTCAACCTTATGCTACTTATTTCAAGTGAATTCTGTCAGAGTCATCCCACTTGTCCATCATTGTTTGCGGTCAAAACAGTGAAAAATATTCTGTCAGTGATCCAGAGTGTTTGAATGACTGTGCCTTCCCGGACAATCAGCAGAGGTGCTGAGAAATATTCCTGAGAGGAATTATTTAACCTTTCAATTTAGAGGGCACAAAGCCATAGTGATTAATGAACTTTCTGATTGCTGCCGATAAGAGGATCTATTTCTTTATTTCCTACAAAAGGATTTCCTTCCACACTCTGATATTACTATAATCTTAAACATAAAATGTGGCAAACAGATTAAAAAAAACAGCACTAAAGAGTTTATCTCACCAGCAAACTGAAGCAGCAAATTAAAATTGGTAATGAAAGCAGCCTTGAAAGTGGCTGAGCTGCTGTATGTGGTTTTAAATGCATCCTGTATTTGAAGAGACTTATTCCTTCTCTGCCTGGTAATGACTGCTTTGGTGCACAGTCAGACCAGGCTTCTGTTATCCAAAAATTAGTTGTGTTATCTGGATGACTGCAGACACATATGCATTCCCTTTTCTTACTGCATGGGCAGACAAGGTCGATAGCATTACAAGGTATTTGTGGCAGTGCTTGTTTCAGTTTTCATAGCTGCCAGTTTCTGGCCAGATTTGAATTACAAAGGAAGAAGCTGGCATGGAAATTGAAGGGGGTTATCGGTGGTCTGTAGCCTCAGAGCAATGTGCTTATTTATGCAGTCCATCTGCTCCTGTAAGTGTGAAAAGGAATCACAAGCCCAATGTTAAGGCCACAAAGACCAAGATGTATTTAGGAAGATAAATCTTTTTAATATTATAGAAATAGAATCTTTTAAATCTATTAAACAGTATCCTGAAAAGTTGCTTATATTTTTGTGTGTTTTAACTCTGTGTGTGTGTGTGTGTGTGTGTGTGTGTGTGTGTGTGTGTGTGTGTGTGTGTGTGTGTGTGTGTGTGTGTGTGTGTGTGTGTGTGTGTGTGTGTGTTGTCAATTGAAAATAACAACTTGAAAGTCTGTACTTTCTTTCATGTGATTCTTACAGAACTGGGTAAATTCATAACTTCAAATTCATAAGTTATTTGCTTAGTAAATGATTGAATGTGTCAGCTTAAGTTATATTAATTGAATGTGGATGATAATTTTTTTTTACAGATGTATAGTACAATACCTTGTTTGTTAGTTTAGCTGTTATCTAGAAGGGCACCGGGCTCTTCAGTTTGACAAACCCCAACACCCAAATGACATCAAGTTCCATATTCAGGTTATTCATCCTGTTGATGATGGTGCATACTGTATATTAAAGCATATGTCATTGTGGTAATGCTGTTGTTCTCGCGTGACTGTTATATTAGTGCTTGAATATTTAAATAATGTCACCACCTTTTTAACCCTTAAAGGACTGCAGCATTTTTTAAAAAATCCTACCCTTTATTGTGTCTTTAAAAATAAAATTGCTGGACACCATGTTTTTTAAATGCACATGGATGAGATGCAAGAAATATAAGTTAGTCTTAGGCCCTTACAATTGTGTTCAAGAGCCCAAAGGTGGTTCGCAATCATATACTTAAGGGCATAAACCTCCCAATTCTGTAAATCACATGGATCATCCATCTTACTTGCACCTTAGAGAGCTACCATCACCTTATTTTAGACTTATGTTTTTCCTTGAAATGTGAACAGAAGCTACCTATTAACGTTGCAAAATTAAAGTCAGCAAAAAAAACTGAGATTACCAAGAACTCAAATAGGTAATTTTTCTGCATATTTTGCTGATGGGAGAATATTAATTGGGGGGGAAAGTAGTCTGGCTGTGTTACTTTTCTGTCCGGGATCATTAAAACCAAATTGAAGCTTGGGAATGTTGATACCTGCTTTAAGATTTCATTATCAATTTTATTTTAATTTGGACAGCTGGCACATCCTAAGTGCAACATTGTCAGCACATACACATGCCCACCAACTTAATTATATACACTTTGATTTGATCAAAATTGCATGTTCTCTAATTCACATATTCCCTAATTAACACACATATACTCATAAACATCACCATTTTCAGATATACAGGCACACAATTAAAGCCAATTTAACACTCCTTTTCAACTGTAATCTTTGACTCAATCAAAAGGACAATCTCCCATACTCACTTTCTTGTAGGTTCTATACAAGTAATACCAAGAGTCCAACAATAAAGTTTTGTGATACTATTTAGAAAGATGGTGTGAGCAGGGCAATATGAAGGAGATAGAAACTCCAACTTCTATCTTCTGTATACTTATGAATGTCACAAGCCATTTTGTGTTCAACAAACCAGGTTATGTGTGATATTGCAGGGTTATAATAGTCAGATGGGAGAGTCTGTACCTCCTGCACAGTGACCTGTTTTTTACGCTATCTGTCTAAATACTAACATAAAGCTTTATTGTTTATTATAGGCCTGAAAGATACATAGTAGGCAGAAGGAGCAATGAGATCTCAATACACGTTCACAAACTTTGTACAGTATCACAGAAAGTTCCAGTTCCTTTTTTTTCCAAATTGTGTTGTGGGACCTTCTATATATCTGTTCAGACAAATGATACTCAAGTTTGATATTTCATCAAAAGGTTAGCTTTTCTAGTACCATAGGGCTGTGTTTGTGTGTTAACCTAGCTTATATGGTTGTCTAATAATAATTGAACCCAAAACCTTTTGTCTGTGGTGAGGGTCTTGCCACTGAGGAGCTTGACATAAAAATATATTGTACACTTCTTATAAATGCCTTATAAGATAGTTTTAATACAAGCAGGTCCTGGTTTTAATTTTGAATCTTCATGTACCAAGTGCGGAAGAAGAATCAGATTTATTATCACTGTCTTACAATGTGAAATTAATTAGAAGATGTACTGCAGCCAGAGAAGTTGGTTCATGCTTGGGATCTCTTTCCTTTTCTGACTTAGAAGTATTCCAGGGTTTCATTTTGAGTTTTTATACAGCCTCGCACAAGTCAGTAGGGGTTTATATTCTGTGTTCCTTCATTGGAAGAAACAATTAAATTATGTAATTTTATAAAAGTTGTTTTGTTAAAGTTTACTCCAATTCTTTAAGATTTTCTGATTTTATACATTTTTATTTTTGTATAGCTAATTAATCTTATTAAGTGTAGTATTTGTTGACTCTTTCAATGCAGCAGACTGTGAATTTATGTCATCCTTTTAAAAGGACAAAAGGATCCAGGGACCAAATAAGTCTTTTAAAACTAACGTGGCTAATATAGGCATGGGGCCAAAGAAACAAAAGACAGACAATGAGGACAAAGAACCAAGGCTTTCCTTGTGCAAAGGCTACTCATCCATAGAAACAAATACAACTAATTCAAGTGTTTAACACCCGCTAAAAGTTGACGAGGTCTTCCTTGAAGACTGAAGCAATAGTTTCACTATTCATTCAGCCAAAGGCTAAATATACTCCCAGAGCACTGTAGCCCTCTGTGCAAATATTTAATGTTGCTTAGAAAAGCTGGTTGGTACTGGTGGTACATTATAAGGTACTTGTAAGGCTTGTGACTACGCTAAGGTTTTCAGTATTCCACACCCTTGTGTAGTAACTTGATAGCAAAAAGTAATAACAATAACAAAATGAACTATCAAAAAAAACTTTATTTTGATAGTTCATTTGAGCATGCAAGCAATTAAAGTGACCTTTGGTCCGAGGCAAAGGAAAATGTTGTCTCTGTATTCTGTCAAATATCTAAGCAGTAATTCTGTTTGCCGGCATGGCTTTATTCTTCACAACATTCAAAAAGTTGTGAACAAAATTTATATCTGACTTCAAAACAAGAAGGCCTTGAATAGACAAATTGAGCCAGCATTCATACTTTGCATGTCATAGCACAACCATCTACAATGAGCGATCTGGAAAGAAATCTGGGTATTTCTACTGATGATGGTTAATGACAAACACGAATGAGGGGATACAGCGTTTAATTCAATTTTCAGGTGTCATAGCCTGACTCTTTAAGCTCTTGCGCTGTATTACCAAAACACACAGCAGCTTTCTTTTAAACTCCCACTTTTGTGTATTAGATTATCTTAACTGTTTTTCACAAGAGTACATTAGGTTCAAGCAGCTGAGCCAAATTTGTGGAATTACTGTTTGATTGCTGTCATGCAACAAGACAAAATCCCCCAAGAACTCAGAATAATTCCATTTAGCTAACCATAGGGATAGGGGATGCAAGATATCTAAAGGCATACATTTGAAATAATTCTTCAAACAACTTTATCAGGCACTACCTTGGACTGCCAAGTTAGACATGTCATATGACTGAGTTGGACTCAATCCCCAATCTTAAAACCTCCATATCTGATCAACAATAACTGTACTTCAAACATTATTTTGGTTATAAAACACTTTGAGATTGTGAACAGGGCAGTATAAATGTAGTTCTTTATTCATGCTTACTGGCAGAGAGTAGAAGGGTCTAAATGTTTGTAAAATTAGTTTAATTTTGTTTTTGGGATAGTGGTATCAACAAATACAGAATCTTGGACCGTGTCCAAATTTAAACACAGGAAGTCAAAGTAGCACTTTTAGAATGGAACACAGGTTCCATTACGTGGAACAAATGCCTATATAATTGTCAGGGTTTTAATTTAAAACAAAAGGATAGAAATAAAAGTCACCCTTTTCAGCAATTCCCACAAATTTTACGTCAGAGGAACTGATGGGGTTCTTTGAAGTTGTGTTTAAAATTGTTCAAGAATTATCTCAGTTTTCAATTTTTGCCAAGGAGAAGGGCCCAGCATAAAACTGAATGTGATCCAGTTGGACATGAGGCTAATGGAGTTCTGCTGAAGATCACTGACCTCAAACGTTAACTCTGTTTCTATCTTCACAGATGTTGTGATGAGGATATTTGTACTCTGCACCAGGATGTAGATGGGATGAGTGACTGGGCAAAATCTTGGCATATGGATTTTTTTTAATGTGGGAAAGGCTGAAGTCATGCACTTTGGTAAGAGGAATCAAAAGACAGCCTATTATCTAAGTAGAAAGAGATTGCATATGGGTGAAGTACAGAGGAATTTAAGTGTTCTCATGCATGAATCATAAAAAGTTAGCATGCAGGTGCAGCAAATGGTTAGGATGCCAAAGGGTATATTGACCTTCATTGCAGACAGGTTTGAGTTTAGAAATTAGGAAATATTATTACAATTGTGCAGTACCTGAAGTACTATAAACAATATTGGCCCCTTTACTTAAGAATGGATGTACAGGTATTGGAGACTGACCAAGAGAGATCTACTAGGCTAATTCCTGGCATGAGAGATTTGACCTGTCACAAAAGGTTAAAGAGGCTACATCTGTACGCATGGAGTTTTAAAGAATGAGGGTGATCTTATTGAAATATATAAGATCCTAAGAGGGTTGATGACAGGGTGGACGTTGAGATGTTTCCACTAGCATGATTGCCTTGAAAGAGGGGATGTTGTTAAAAGATAAAAAGGTGGTCATTTCAACCTGAGGTTCATAGGAATTTCTTTTTGCAGTGGATGGTGAATCTCTGGAATTCTTTATCTCAGAGGATTGTAAGTATTTAAAGAGGAGGCAGATAATTTTTTAAATATGGGGAATTCAGGGCTATGGGGAACTAGTACAGAAGAGTTGAGGCCTGGGGCATGATATATTGAATGGCATGGAAAGCTTGAGGGGCTAGATTGCTTATTCCTGCTATTTTCTTGTGTTCTTGTCTGCCATAGCATTTCTGAAATTTTCTGTTTTTAATGTAAGCTTTCCAGTATCTACAATATTTTGCCTTTGAAATATCTGGCATGCAGCCTAAAGACTTGTTTATTTATTGCTGCAGTGTGATGTGCCCCTTTCTACTGTGTGTGTAAGCGAAACTTTAATAAAAAAGCATTTCTTAACAGATTTTTATCTTATCTGTGTATTAACTAGCTGTTTCTCCAGCATTATGAATGATGGTTTGAGTGTAACTGCAAGTCTAACAGATATCAGTGTCTCCACCATCTCACGCATAACTTGATACCCAGGAAAGATGGGTGCTTTTTCCTTCTTCAGATATGTTTTACCTTCTTAATGCTAATGTAGGATATTGAATAAAATTGACTTTTAGATATTAAATCAATTAATCACTCCATACGCCAGTGTTAGTTGTAGGTCGTCATCTGTTAACAGACTGTTCCGAAAATTATGTCCTTCTTCTTAAGTGTACTTAAATTGTCATGAAGATCAACGCAGAAGAACAAAAAATGCTGATAGTAAAAATATGAAATGAAAGCAGGAAATGCTGGATTTACTCAGCAGATCATGCTTCATCTGAGGAGAGAGGAACAGAATTAACAATTCAGTTCTGATGATAGGTCATTAATCTAAAACATTAAATCCGTTCTCTCCCCAAAGTTTTTGTCTGACCTATTATTTCCAATATTTTCTGTTTTTATTAGTTTTTCCTGATTTCTTCATTTTATTAGTTTTCCCTACGATCATGTCCTGGAGATGCGGGTATCCAGTTTATTGCATTAGTCCACATAACTATTAATGGGTAACTCTTTTTTGCTGGTTCATAAGATGTTTAGAAAAAATAGAGGATTCAAATCGTAATTATTTTAAGACAGTCATCAGTTCAGTATTTCAATAAACTATGAGTGATACTAAACTGGACATAAAGCACCATCATTATGTCAAGTTGTTGGAATCCTATTTGGCACTATAAGGACTATGGTGGTACAAAAATAATACCCAGTAACAACACCACAGAGCATCTAGTGTTAGACCAAAGTGTTGTTTTGCTGGTGTCATTGAGCTTGAGAACAAAATAAAGCAATCCCAGTTACATCACACAATAGAACAACCACTTCCATTTAACATACCTCTTTTGACACAACAATAAGATCCCAAAGGAGCATTATCAAAAAAAAGATTGCTGCCCATCCACATTAAAAAGGTAGATAACCAAATAGGCAGATGTGAAGGAATATAATCAAGGAGAAAAGAGCGGCTGAGAAGTGTAGGAGGAATTTCCAGGGCTTAAAGTCCTGACAGCAGAAGGCACAGCTGCTAATAATGCAGCAATTAAATTTGGGCATGTAAGAGTCCAGAATTGAAGAAGTGCAGATATTGCAAAGGAGTATAAAATTGGAGAAGGGAGAAGTAGGGAGGGCTGAAATTTTGGAGTAAGACTGAGAATTTTAAAATGGAGGTTTTCCTTTAGCAGGAGCCAGAGGCAATGATGGGTAAAGAAGCCAGGGTAAAAGCCAACATGCAGGAAACAAGTTTGGATGTCTTTAAATTTGCAGAGTGCAGAATGAGAGAAGCCAGTCAGGACTGCATCCAAGTATTCCATTCTGGGAATTGGAAAGGCATGGATAAGGATTTTATCAGTGGATAAGGATTTTATCAGCAGATAAGCTGAGATGGGGCCTGGCCTGGGCAATGTTATGGGGTTGGCAATAGGTGGTCTTATAATTTGACATAGATACTAGATCTCATTCAAATTCAATCAATTGCAGGGAAAGCCTTGACAATTGTGTGTGGAGTTTGTGATTGACATCAAAAATAATGGATTCATTTTCCATAATATTGTACAAAATTTATTCTATTACAGTCCTAGATGTTGGACAAATGGTGAAAACTTAGAGACAATGGTGGGGTCAAGGGAGTTGATGGTGAGGTACAATCACCTTATCAGCATGCATGAGGAAGGTGATCCTGAGTTTTCTGGATGATGTTGATGAGGGGAAATTTATAATTCTCAACTTGTTGACTCTTAAATGCCCATGAGGTCATTTGGAGTGGGAACTGCCTTTGTAAACCATTCACTGCATCGCCTCCATTGGTGGGAAGGTATAATTACACTGCAACAAATTTCCAAAAACTCTTTCCATCGTACTTGTGGATGTAGGAATGTACAGGGGATACAGAAAGGTGTAATAATTTAAATTAGAGATTGGAGTTGTTTTAGATCCACAAACCCTGGATAACTATTCCTGCCCTCTAATTCTGCCTTCAGTGAAAACTATACTTATTGTTGTTACCCAGTAGTCTAAGGAGGATTGTGAAAATAAAATGAAAAGTGTTTTTGGAAATCACTATTGTGGGTACACATTGCAAATCTTTTGAAGGTAGTATTTCCTATAATAACAGGTATACATTTGTGGTTATGCAATCATTTTAAATACACAAACATACAATAATCCAATTTAAATGTGGCAACCATTGTTTATTCAGGTTTGTTCTTCTACTAATGTGAATTGTACACTTGGGAATGTACAGTGGGCAAGGGGTTGATTCATAGTTGTTTATTCTTGTTAATGTATTCAACACTTATACCCATATCAAAACAATGAACATAAAATGACTGCATATTAAATGCAGATCAAGGTGACCATACATTGTGTTGCACAGTTAGCAATTGGCATGGCAAGAGAAAGGAAGATTAGTTGTTTTATTTTCCCAGTCTTTAAATGTTGACAATGTGCATTTGTATCACCTACACATGCAAATTAAAGATAAAAGCAGTTGCAGGAGGTAAGTGAAGTTTATAAGGAAATTAATCCTTTAACTAGAAGCAGATTACTAGTTTAAACTGAGAACACAGGGAATAAATATCAGGCAAATCAGTATCAGCAAAGGAAAAAACAAGTTATGGCATTTAGGATTATCCTGCTTAAATTTTCCCTGGAATACTGTTTAGCAAAAGTTTTTGAGAGTTTGGCCCTGCTGAAGGTAGATTCATCTGTACCAATTTCTGGTGTTTAAGCAAAATTTTGCCCTTCTAGTTTTAGTATTTTTTTTATTCATTCAGTAAACCATACTGACTGTAGTCTTCTAGTTCTAGCATTTACTGTTTCTTCAAGATTTCACTGACTTTAGACCAAGTAATTGTTGGCCCATATATCAGCACAGCATTCTTGGACCAATGCACCAATGGCAAGTAAGACTTCAAACTCCACTTGCTTCTGAAATCATTTATTAAATAGTGGTCCATTAAGAATTCTATGCTTGCTCAAACTGGAGAATTTAAATTTTTGGTCTAAGGAAAGACAGGTGCACCATGACTGATGCCCAAAACAGAATTCTGTATAAAATGATTATCCCTAAATGATTTTATATGCCTGTTGTTAAAGGTACCTGCTTGCAATCATGAGTTTTATTTGAAGAGAACGCTTATCGAATTTAAGTCAGTTTTGATATGAATAGCTCAAGGTCACCCAGGGAACTGCCCGACAAGTGCATTTACATAAAAAATTACTTGCAAAGATGGGTTGCCCAGACAGCCCGTGCATTTTGTCCCCTGGTTCTTTGTCATGGAGATTCCAATGTGAGAGAAGGAGGGAGGCTAGTGTCGCAAGATAATGATTAACTGTTTTAATGACATTCATTCAATCCGTAGTAACTACTCATGCAGAAAAAGGGTTATGTAAAATGACATTAGGAGAAAATCATTTGTAATCGCATCGGGCTGCACTTTCAGGAGACATTAGAAGCAAATCCATGGCGTAGTTGGCTTATGCTTTATCTTCTGATATTTACTGAGTTTACTGGTGCATGAAAAGCTTTCACCAAGGATAGCAGATGGGATGAATCGTTTATAGGTATTGCTATCTGCTGACTTATTACTTTTATATTTTGATAGTGTGGTAATCTGAAAGATATCAGTCTGCAAGTACAGATTATTTAAATGTTTGTTAAAATTATGACATGGAGGCATTTTCACCAATAGATCCTTTCTCCTTGTTCTATCTGTGCCTGTAGATAAATTCTGAAATGCATTGTTCTCCAATGGGAAGCAAAATCAAAACAGATAATTTTATTACTATTTTGACATGCATGATTATGGACACAAAAATTTTGCTGTTTTCTGTGTACTGTGTAAATTCACGCATATATCTGGTTATTTTATTGCATTTTCTTTTTTTTTTACATTGGTAGTATTTTTAAAAGATTTACATTTATTTAGCACCAGCCTTGATCACAGGGCATCTCAAAATGCTTTGTAGCAATGAAGTACTTTTGAAGTATAGTTATTATTACATTGTACTCAAGATAGCAGAGTGGGCCTTAACATCTCATATCAGTTCAGGAGTGTCTCAGAAGTGAGACTTCATCACATGACTTATTGACTCTGGTGAGAGTAGTATCCACTCAGATGTGGCTGGTAAGATTCTTGTTACGTGACATTCTTGCATAAAGTTTTCTTGTACAATATTGCAAGATAAAAGCAGGCATACATATTTTTTCCAGGATCCTGCAATGAATTATCCTAGAAGCTAATTTTTAAGAGACAGTGCATTGGTTTCAGTAAAAGAGCAGGAGTTTTATCTACCAAACACCAAATTATTATATCTCAACTTGAAATTCTTTATTCTAGCATAAGGAGGAAATATCTTATTAGCTATATCATATAAATATACCATTCTAGTTCTCTCTGCCTCAGGATCTATAGCGTTGAAACATGTTATAACCATTAGAGCTTGTTTTGTTAGCAATAGGGTGTCTTTCTAATATGAAGGTGTTTCATATTAGTTACGTGGTTTATTTCTTCATCCATATATACTTTTTTTACTGGATTATCATCAAATGTTTATTGGTTTGGATATTCAGTCTGGGGCCCTTTGGAGATTTGTGTTTTGTGCTAATCATAAATGCAGTATGCATTTTGTTCTATTTCCTTGATGACTTTTGGGTGGAAGTAATCCAGATTTTCACACCCCCATGCATGATATTGCTTGCTGATTTCATCCTTAACAGCTGAACTCTAATGTTAAGATTGTGTCTACTATTCTAGATTGCATCACCAGATGGATTCATTTGTATGTATCTAGTCAATTCAAGTTCCGTTAAATTTAAACACGTTAATATAATTTTTCTTCAGAATTCTGAAATCTAAATGAATACAACCCAAGTTTATGCATCCTTGCCTCATAATTTAAAACCCTTTTAACCTGGCATTGTTCTAATGAATCCTTCCTTTGCTACTCCACAGACAATTTATCAAGAGGTTTGGTATTCAATACTGAACACAGGTATCCGAAGGGTAGTCTGGCCAAATCTTCGAACTGAAGCAACTGCATGAATTGCTATGCTTCCTAAAAGAGTAAATTGCACACTTGAAGATATAACTCTATTGTTCATCCAACTGATTAATGCGCATGATGAAAAGCTGAAGCTATGACACTGATTCATGGGAATCATCATTTCTCATCTCTTGCCAATTGGAGAACATATCCTTTATCCATACTCTTTCCACCTCCCAACAAATCATTATGGTGACTTTTCACAAGATGTTCTCTGACTGTCAAATGATTGACAAAGTTTCTTTTGACAGTTGGGTTCCTTTACTGATTCTGAAACATTTTGTTTCAAAAAGATGCCCCCAAAAATGCCAGATATCCCTAGGTTTTACTCCTTGAGCATCTACTATCTGAGCAACAAATTAAATTTCCCATTCTCACCACATTGTTTCTGCTACATACTTCCCTGATATTTCTATTTGTACATTACTATATTAGTGCTCTCAGAGCTCTGTAGACTATTCCTTTGCCCATTACCTATGCATCATGGCTTGGTTTGGTAGCTGCTCTGCCCAAGACCGCAAGAAACTGCAGAGACTTGTAGACACAGCTCAGCATATCACAGAAACCAGCCTCCCCTCCATGGACTCTGTTTACACTTCTCATTGCCTCAGTAAAGTAACCAATGTAATCAAAGACCCCACCCACCCCAGACATTCTTTCTTCTCCCCCCTCCCATCTGGCAGAAGATACAAAAGCCTGAAAGCACTTACCAACAGGCGAAAGGGCAGCTTCTGTCCTGCCTGTTATAATACTATTGAATGGTCCCCTTGTATGATAAAATGGACTTTTAAACTCACAACCTACCTCGTTATGGCCTTGCACCTTATTGTCTGCCTGCATTGCACTTTCTCTGTAACTGTAACATTTTATCCTGCATTCTGTTATTGTTTTTCCCTTGTACTATCTCAGGGTACTGATGTGATGAAATGATCTGTACGGATGGCATGCAAAGCAATAAACCAATTTACCAAATTACCATGGTTTACCCCACCAGCCTCTTCTCTTCCCTCAGACCTCCTCATTACCTTTCTTCCACCCTACCACTTTCCCAGTGTCAGGCACCCTCTCTTTCTTTCCTCTGGGCTTCTTCTCCATCCTGCAAGTCCTCACTACAGCCATCCTTTCTCACAATCCCTGAAAACCAGCCCCTCCCCCCACTCTTTGTCAACATGTCATTTCTCAGCAATATTCCCTCAGCAATAGGTAAGCTGAACTGCAGAGCAGCTGAAGAAGAAGATCCTGAGTCAACAGATACACCACAGTGCTCCCTGTCACACTTTGACCCCTGCTCTGGGGTTGGTTTGTTTGTTTGTTTATTTATTTATTTATATTTATAGACCCTAAAGGAGGTTGAAATTTGGCAGCCCAAGGGGTGTGGGTGCTTGTTTATCTGTGTGCTCACCTAAGTGTGTGTGTGTTAATATCACACAGTAGAACCAATCTACAATTGCCCCTTGCCACTGGAGACCTGGCTCTGCTTCATAATAATACCACACACTCTGATATGCCATAGATATCCTCTTAGCCCCAACCTTTGCACCCCCTTTAATACACGGGCAACCACTGCTTAATAAGAAGTTCAGGACCTTCATGCACAGCCAAAGTGGTGACAGATCTAAATGCTGCTTTGCTATCTAGCATAGGAGAATGGATGTTTTGTCAATATCATCATCGCTCTGAGACATGGCAGGCAGGAGATGGTCAGCTCAAAGGACAATGTGGTAGGTACACCACTTTGTGGAAAGGCAAACTGGAAGGAGAATGCCATCTTCAGGGGTTGTGAGCTTGGTCATCAAGAATGAATAAGTCTGGCAACTCCCCTGTGGGATAAGTGAACATCTTATGACCATCCTACTCATTCCATCATAGAACCAGCATGCACCCAATCCTGGAAGCTAAGGATATGACCAAGGAGGACTTCTATTCTGACCTTGGGAAAAACCCTAGCCTGCATCCCAGAGAGCATCAGACTGATCTTTTGAGTCAATCCTTCTCAAATATGGCTGCTACAGAAATTTATCACCATCTTGCATCTATTATATGACGGCATGCAAGCAATAATCTTAAGCATTGGGTTCAAAGTGACCCAGTCTTGGTGCAGAGTGGTACCAATCAAGGCTGCATCGTTCCCTCAACACTCCATTCGTGACAGAATGCTGCACCTCACAACAAGCTTCCTGCTGAAGTGGAGATAATGTTGGGGAGTAATGATCAACCTATTTCGCCTCCACTCCAGAAACAGGGATACCCCAACTCCAGTCACCAAGTTGAGGTATGCAAACAACACTTACACATGCGCATATTTGGAGGCTGAGCACCAAGTAATCGTGACTCATTTATTAAAGCTAATGAGAGAATGGATCTCACACTCAACATCTGCAAATCAAGGGTCCTCTATCAGCCTACCCCTGTTGTACAACACTGCTTTCTGAGAATAAATAACCATGGCAAGACCCTGGAAAACGTCTGTCACGTACCAGCAACAAAAGAAACACACCAAGTCATGTTTTTAACACTTATACTACTTTATTAATAACTATTTACGATAATAAGAAAAATAAAAGTAAAAATGTTAGAATGTTAGAAGTAAAAAGGTTAGATCTTAAACATTAACCCCAAAAGCTCTAAACTCGAAGTGTGTGTGTGGCAAATTCCCAAACTCCAAGTCCAGGAATAGTTCTCAAAGTTCAGTTCAGCAGGCCATAAGGTGAAACATGAGCAAAGGCTTCTTCAAAACCACTGTTGACTGAAGAGAAGATGTGGAGAGAAAATAGAGAGTAATTACGAAATCCAAATGTTCCACTATGGAACCCATACGACACCTTAGTGTCTACTCAGCAGTGACTACTCCACTGCTTTGTTCCGAAGTACCTGCCACCCGGAAAGGCATTCGAATCGTGGCCGTCCACACAAATACCTGTTTCCCACTACAGGTTAATGACAAAGTGGACTCCACTGGATTATTCCAAAAATCCATATGTGGATCGTAGTGACAGACACAGTTATTGTTTTTCATCCAGCGATACAGAGACTAGCAGGCAGGTCTCTCCCTCTCTCTCTCCCTCCCTCCCTCCCCCAAAAACATCATCACATCCTTTATCTCCTTGTTGTTGTCATAATCACGCCACACACACACCCTACTGCACTATGTCTTAAAGGGACATTCACCAATAGTAACTTAACCCATAACACGTGGACCATCTCAGGGTCACCTCTCAATAAAGTTAAACATTGATGTTGGATGTCAACATTGCCTTCAATGCACAGCCTTTGACTGTTTGTAGAAAAGCATTTGAGGATCAAGACCTCAAACTTGGCACAAAGTACATGCAGACAACTGTGATCCCTGCCAATCTGTATGCTTCTGAGAGATGGACTACGTATCGCAGGCACCTCAATGCACATTAAAGAAATTGGCAGGATGTGAATCAATGTCAGTGACTTCTCCCAGGCCAAGATCCACTGCATTGAGGCCCTGATTATGCATCCATTTGGCAGACCACATCATTTGCATACTTGACACTAGCCCACGAAGCAGATATGCTATTTTGAACTCCATCAAGGCAAGGAATTACCAAGTGGACAAAGGCAAAAAAATTCAAGTATGTGCTCAAAGCTCCTTGGAAAAAGTGTAACATTTCCATCAAATTCTGAGAATCCTGACTGATGACCACATAAAATGGAGAAGGAATATTTGGGGTGGCATTTTAAACCTTGAGCCTGATTTTTGGGAGCACACAGAAATTCTGTGTAAAAGGCAAATGAGTGAAGTATTCACCTATGATGCTGGAGGAACTCAGCAGGTCATGCAGCATCCATGGAGAAAAGCAGGCTGTCAACGTTTCATGTCAGGACCCTTCAGTCCTGAAGAAGGGTCCTGACCCGAAACGGTGACAGCCTGCTTTTCTCCACAGATGCTGCCTGGCCTGCTGAGTTCCACCAGAATTGTAATTTTTTCATCTAGATTCCAGCATCCACAGTCCTTTGTTTTTCTGAAGTATTCACCTAGATGCCTCACAGAGTACATGCTGTCTCACTCATGGCAGAGTCTGTGGGTACCACAGTGGTCTCATCAGCCATCCAAGAACCCATAGAACTGTAGTTGAAATGAATCATCCTCGATCCCAAGGTAGAGCCCAAAAAGAAAACAACAACAATTAGTTCCCACCAGAGCTTACATCCTTTGTCATTCTCAGGTTTAATCAATAGGATTTCCATTCCCTGATCATCCCTACTGAAATGCTTTTCTTCTGCCAATGTGATTGTGTCATTATTGCTGTTATTCTTACATTCCCGTTTCTCTCCCCTTACTAAAGTCATATAATCTGTATTAGTTAACTTTTATTCACAGTGGTTTGTAGCCAGATCAATGTACTGAATTATACACTTTAATAACATTGGATGTTGGATTTGCCCAATTGAAAATAATGAGTGTGTGTCAAACAAAAACATTGTAATATGTTGGGATACAAGGATATCACAGGCTCTACGTAAATGCAAATGTATTCATCTAATAAAACCTACACCACAGGTTTTATTAATTTAGTTAAGATTTTCAGTGAAGAACAAAGATCTTCAGACTGAGCATTGCTTCTCAACCAAATAACAAATAAAATGAGGCAGATAAGAAATGCGGCGTTACCTTAAAATCACTTGTTCTAGTGAATTCTGAGATCCTGAGGGATCTTGACAAGATTTATTCTCTTGTGGGAGAATCTGGAACTAGAGGTCACTGTTTGAAAATAATGGGTCACCCATTTATGAAAGGTGAGACTTTTTTTTCTTTCAATATGCCAGGAATCTTTGGAACTCTCTTCCTCAAAGGGTGGCTAAAGCAGTCTTTGAATATTTTTAAGGTGGATGGAGATATTCTTGAGAAATGAAAGGTTCCTGGGGTAGGTTGCAATGCGGAGTTTAGATTACAGATCAGCCAAAATTTGTTGAATGGTGGATTGGGCTCTTAATTCATTTATACAGATAAATGTGCAAATGAATTTGTGGTATTGATCTTGTCTTTCAGTGAATTGTAAACCAAATACATTTAAATAAAACCAGGTTTGTTCAGGTGCTTAAAAGAGTTAATCAATTGATTGTGGAATTTAAGAATAATCAAGTATTAACAGTCATTTTAATTGTACTAATAAACAATGGACTCTGCATTGTCTTTAACTCCCCAGAGGAATTCACTTTGCTTATAAATGATTTTTCAATGGTCCAATGTAAAACTAATAAAACATCAGGGATTAGCAGCAGGCCAAGGTACCTGAGACAAATGGCAGGCTCTTGGGAGTAATTGTAAATCTTAACTTTTTTTTTGAAACTCAGTTTCTTTCTTTTGCTAAGGCTGGATGGTCCCACAACAATGTTACAACCACAGGGCATGGCCGGGTGGTGAGGATCCATGGCAAAATTACAATTAGGGCATCTTTGGGAATGTGGTAGCAAGCAGTGGCAGAAAGTTTGGCCACAAAATGGCTTCTCGAGGAAGTTGGGGATCTGCAACAAGATGGTGACAGGGTTAGGAAGGGTTATCTGTAACTGGACATCAGACAGACCTCTGAGGAAATATGTTGGGCTTGAGATCTCTTTCTCTCAGTTTCTCCGTCTCCATTGCATGTGTTCTCAAGATGAGGCCTTCCATTCCAAGACGTATGAAATGTCCTCCTTTTTCAAGAAATGTGGCTTCCATTCTACTGTGGTTGATGGAGCCCTCTCTCACATTTCCTTTGTTTCCCAGACTTCTCTCACCCCCTCCACTTCCAAACAGAACAGAGATAGAGTTCCCTGGTCCTCATGTTTCACCCTACTAGCCTCCACATCCAGCATGTCATCCTTTGTCATTTCCGCCAGCTGCAGTGGGATCCCACCACTATCCACATCTTTACTTCCCCACTGGTTTCTGCCTTCTGCAGGGACCACTCTCCCTGTGACTCCCTGATCCACTCATCCCTCCCCACCCATCTTTCCCTGACCTCTGGCACTTATCCCTGTAACCAAAGGAGTTGCAGCACTTTTTCCCTATACCTCCTCCCTCACCACCATCCAGGGGCCTAAATAGCCCTTCCAGATGAGGCAAAGATTCATGTCCACCTCCTCCAACTTCATCTACTACATTTGGTGCTCCCAATATGACATTGATGTGACCAAGTGCAACTAAGTGACCAGTTTGCAGAGCACCTGCACTCTGTCTGCAATGGCTGTTCAGAGCTCCCAGTTGCATGTCATTTCCAACTCCCCTTCCCATTCCCACACCTGCCTATACAGTATGTCCTTGGTCTTCTCTACTGCCTGGGTGAGGCCCAGTGCAAACTAGAAGAACAACCCCTCATATTCTGCCTGGGTAGTCTAGAACCCAATGGCATGAACATTGAATTTTCCAATTTCAGGTAACTGAACCTCCTATGTTCTCCTCTCCCTCCCTCCCTCCCACCCCCCTGTCTCTCTCTCTCTCTCTCTCTCTCTCCCTCTCTCTCTCTCTCTCTCTCTCTCTCTCTCTCTCTCTCTCTCTCTCTCTCTCTCTCTCTCTCTCCCCCTCTACCTCTCCCTCTCCCATTTTGCTGCCTTTCCCATACCCCGATCCCTCCTGCCCCCCCATCACCTATTTTTGTCCCCCTCTCCATTGCCCATCTGGGTCCATCTGCCCTCAACTCTCCCTTAATGATTCCCATTATCATATTCCTTACATCAGACTCCAGCACTTGTAGCCTTTGTGTCCCTGCTTATCACCTTCCAACCTCCCTCTGTCTCCACCTTCCCCTCCTCTCCCCCACCTGGTTCCATTTGCCTCTTTTTTTCCTTGTTGCTTCTAACCATCATCCACCTGCCTCTGTCTCCCAGCTCCACCCCTCCCCCTCATCTACCTGGCTCCTTCTGCCCATCATCTCTCACTCCTCCTTGGTCCTCCTAACATCTACCAACCTCCGTGTGATCCCACCCCCTCTCCTCTTTATACTGGCTATCTTCCCTTTCCACTTTCAGTCCTGATGCAGGCTCTCAACCTGACACCTTGACATTCCTTTCCCTTCACATGGGCTCTTGACCCACTGAGTTTCTCCGGCAGTTTGTTCTTTACTAGTTGATTTACATGTATTTCTTGCTATCACTTCCAAAATGTTCATTGAAATAATTAATGGCACTTGCAGTATTCAGTACAGAAGAAATGTGGCGAATGTTCAGGGGATATTTGTGTGGAGTTCTGCATAGGCATGTTCCAATGAGACAGGGAAGTTACAATAGGATACAGGAACTGTGGTGTACAAAGGTTATAATAAATCTAGTCAAAAGGAAAAGAAAAGTTTACAAAAGGTTCAGAGAGCTAGGTAATGTTAGAGATCTGGAAGAGTGTAAGGCTAACAGGAAGGAGCTTAAGAAGGAAATTAGGAGAGCCAGAAGGGGACATGAGAAGGCCTTGGCGGGCAGGATTAAGGAAAACCCCAAGGCATTCTACAAGTATGTGAAGAGCAAAAGGTTAAGGTGTGAAAGAATAGGCAACAGTGCAGCAAGTTGCTACCAAGTGCAACAGTGGGAAAGTGTATATGGATCTGGAAGAAATAGCGGAGGTACTTAATGAATACTTTACATCAGTATTCACTATGGAAAAAGATCTGGGGGATTGTAGTGAGGACTTGCAGCAGGCTGAAAAGCTTGAGCATGTAGATATTAAGAAAGAGGAGGTGCTGGAACTTTTGGAAAGCATCAAGTTGGATAAGTCGCCGGGACCGGATGGGATGTACCCCAGGCTGCTGTGGGAGGTGAGGGGGGAGATTGCGGAGCCTCTGACGATGAACTTTGCATAATCGATGGAGACAGGAGAGGTTCCAGAGGATTGGAGGGTTGCGGATATTGTTCCCTTATTCAAGAAAGGGAGTAGAGATAGCCCAGGAAATTATAGACCAGTGAGTCTTACTTCAGTGGTTGGTAAGCTGATGGAGAAGATCCTGAGATGCAGGATTTACGAACATTTGGAGAGGTATAATATGATTAGGAATAGTCAGCATAGCTTTGTCAAGGGTAGGTCCTGCCTTATGAACCTGATTGAATTTTTTGAGGATGTGACTAAACACATCGATGAAGGAAGAGAGTAGATGTAGTGTATATGGATTTCAGCAAGGCGTTTGATAAGGTACCCCATGCAAGGCTTATTGAGAAAGTAAGGAGGCATGGGATCTAAGGGAACATTGCATTGTGGATCCAGAACTGGCTGGCCCACAGAAGGCAAAGAGTGGTTGTTGAAGGGTCATATTCTGCATGGAGGTCGGTGACCAGTGGTGTACCTCAGGGATCTGTTCTCGGACCCTTACTCTTTGTGATTTTTATTAACGACCTGGATGAGGAAGTGGAGGGATGGGTTAGTAAGTTTGCGGATGACACAAAGGTTGGAGGTGTTGTGGATAGAATGGAGGGCTGTCAGAGGTTACAGCGGGACATAGATAGGATGCAAAGCTGGGCTGAGAAGTGGCAGATGGAATTCAACCCAGATAAGCGTGAGGTGGTTCATCTTGGTATGTCAAATATGATGGCAGAGTATAGTATTAATGGTAAGACTCTTGACAATGTGGAGGATCAGAGGGATCTTGGGGTCCGAGTCCATAGAACGCTTAAAGCAGCTGCACAAGTTGACTCTGTGGTTAAGAAGGCATATGTTGTATTGTCCTTCATCAATCGTGGAATAGAATTTAGGTGCCAGGAGGTATTGTTGCAGCTATATAGGACCCTGGTCAGACCCCACTTGGAGTACTGTGCTCAGTTCTGGTCACCACTACAGGAAGGATGTGGAAGCCATAGAAAGGGTGCAGAGGAGATTTACAAGGATGCTGCCTGGATTGCAGAGCATGCCTTATGAAAAGCAGGTTGACGGAACTTGGTCTTTTCTCCTTGGAGTGACGGAGGATGACGGGGGGACCTGATAGAGGTGTATAAGATGATAAGAGGCATTGATCGGGTAGGTAGTCAGAGGTCTTTTCCCAGGGCTGAAATCGTTGCCACAAGAGGACATAGGTTTAAGGTGCTGGGGAGTACGTACAGAGGAGATGTCAGGGGTAAGTTTTTTACTCAGAGAGTGGTGAGTGAGTGGAATGGGCTACCGGCAATGGTGGTGGAGGTGGATACGATAGGGTCATTTAAGAGACTTCTGGATAGGTACATGGAGCTGAGAAAGATAGAGGGCTATGGGTAAGCCTAGTAATTTCTAGGGTAGGGACATGTTCGGCACAACTTTGTGGGCCGAAGGGCCTGAATTGTGCTGTAGGTTTTCTATGTTTTGTGTTCTAAAAAATTGTGTACGCTGATCCATCCTATTTTATCCCCAAAATAAAAGTTCAGTTTTAATCTCATCTACTCTGAATTTTAATCTTAGTTTTTGGTTAAAAAAATATTTCTGCTGAAATTCAATACCTATTTTCTTTCTCATTTAAGTTTCGATGCACTTCTGCATTTCTCAATCACAATATTTTCTGCTGTATTTGGAATGACTTCCACAACTGCTGTAGAAAAACTTGCTTCCAAATTGAATTTTATTAGCAGAATCAGAATCACGGACATATCATGAAATTTGTTGTTTTGCGGCAACAGTACAGTGTAAGACATAAAAATTACTATAAGTTACAAAAATAAGTAAATAGTGCAAAAGAGGAATAACAAGGTACTGTTCATGGACCGTTCAGAAATTTGATGGCGGAGGGGAAGAAGCTGTTCCTGAAACATTGAGTGTGGGTCTTCAGGCTCCTGTACCTCCTCCCCAACAGTAGTAATGAGAAGAGGGCATGTCCCAGGTGGTGAGGGTCCTTAATGATGGATGCCGCCTTCTTGAGGCACAGCCTCTTAAAGATGTCCTCAATGGCGGGGAGGGTTATGCCCGTGATAGAGCTGGCTGAGTCGATAACCCTCTGCAGCCTCTTTCGATCCGGCACATTGGAGCCTCCATACCAGGCGGTGATGCAGCCAGTCAAAATGCTCCCTACCGTACATCTATAGAAATTTGTAAGAGTCTTTGGTGACGTACCAAATCTCCTCAAACTCCTAATGAAGTAGAGCCACTGGTGTGCCTTCTTCATGATTGTATTAACATATTGGGCCCAAGATAGATCCTCTGAGATGTTGACGCCCAGGAACTTGAAGCTGCTCTCCCTTTCCACCGCTGACCCTTTGATGAGAACTGGTGTGTGTTCTCCTGACTTCCCCTTCCTGAAGTCCACAATGAATTCCTTGGTCTTGCTGACATTTAGTGCAAAGTTGTTGTTGTGACACCACTTGACCAACCGATCTATCTTATTCCTATATGCCTCCTCATCACCATTTGAAATTTTACCAACAACCGTGCTGTCATCGGCAAATTTATAGATGACATTTGAGCTGTGCCTAGCCACACAGTCATGAGTGTGGAGGGAGTAGCATAGCTCATTTTTAAAGTTGTCACATGCTTTGACTAAAGACTTATTCATTAAGCATCTTATCCACATCTTCTACCTCCAGACATACATTACCTTTTTTGGAACCTATTGGCCTTGGTCTTTATTTTTAATTTCTTTAATTTTACTTTCCAGTGAATCATCTTTCAATTTTCTTTCATTTTCAGCTTGTGTTTAACCTTCAGTTATCTTGATACTGGAGAGCTCCTTGGCCCTGTGGGTAGAGGACTGCTTTTCTTCTCTCCACCTTGTCTGCCAGCCTGATACGGAGATGAAGCAATTCAGGGTGCCAACTGTCTTCTGTGTTTTGCAATGGCCTGTGCCAGCCTTCACTATCTGTAGACTATACGCAGTTTCCATTTCAGTGATCATAGCAAAAAACTGCAGATGCTGGAAGTCTGAAATAAAAATGGAAAATGCTGGAAGTACTCAACAGATCAAAGGCATCAAAGGGAAGAGAAACAGAATTATTATTTTGGGTCAAGCATCCTTCGTCAAAAAACTCCTCTCCCTCTCTGCATTTTAACGTGCTTCAGAGAATCCTTGTACCATCCAGAAACAGGCCCCTTTGGCCCAACTCGTCCATGCTGACCTCGATGCCTATCTATGCTAATCCCTTTTGCCTACATTAGGCCCATATACCTCTATGCCTTTTCTATCTAAGTATCTGTCCAAATGCATTTTAAATGTTGTAATTGTATCTACCCCTACCACCTCCTCTGGCATCTCATTCAAGACAACCACCACCCTCTATGGAAAAACTTGCCCCTCAGATCTCTTCCCTCTCACCTTAAACCTGTGCTCTCTAGTTCTAGAACCCCTTGCACTGCGTAAAAGACTCTATCTATCTTATTTATGCCCCTCATAATTTTATAAACATCTATAAGGCCACCCTCGGCCTCCTACATTCCAGTGAGATTAAACCCAGCCTGTCTAATCTCTCCTTGTAACTACAGCCCTCCATTCCAGGCAACATCCTGGTGAAACTCTTTTGCACTCTCTCCATTGCTGCCACATTCTTCCTGTAATATGTTGACCAGAACTGTAGACAACACTGCAGATGCAGTCTTATCAGTGTTATGTACAGCTGCAACATGACATCCCAATTCTTATACTCATTGCCCAGGCTTAAGAAGCCAAACATACCAAATGCCTTCTTCACTGCCGTATAAAACTGTGTTGCCACTTTCATTAGGCTTTGGACTTGCACTCCAAGGTCCCCCTGCCATTTACTCTACGTGTCCTACCAGAATGTGACTTCTTGTTTGTCACTTTCCTGGTTCTAATGAAATGGATCTTGACCTGAAACATTTCCCCCTGTTTCTCTTTCTATTGATGCTGCCTGACCTGCTGAATGCCCCCATAATTTCTGCTTTTATTATCGCAACATGTAGATAGCACTAAGGCAATAAAAAGCATGATTAGCAGTACCTGGTGGCTGAAGTCTCGATAACGAGATGGCAGCACAAATTTTAAGGTTCCATTGCATATTTTCTACATCACCCAATTTCATTCCCCACCTTCACCCCCCCCCCCCCCCTTGGTCAACCTAATGATACCAACTGGCAAAAATGAAAAGTAGTTTTCATGTAGATGAGCCCAAAAATGCAATCCTTTTACAGTGACAGCAACTTTTTATTTAAATATCTTATGGCATCATATTTCTGTTGGTGGTTTCTGAGTGATTCTAAAAATTACTGCTTTCCATGTTGCAGACCAGCCAAGGACCAATAGTAAGTGGATCTATCCAGCCTGCTTCGAAGAAATCTGTGTATTGCTACAATTGTGCAAAAAGAGGACATTATGGTCATGTAAGCGTCAATCATTAATCCATTTGTATCATTTGTGCTTCAAGTGTAATGCAATTAAAACAAACCCAATGATTGTCAAACTGCATTTAAGATACTTAAGACAGAGCCAGAATGTATTATCTGAAATGTTACCGTCTCAAAAAAATCAGAATCAGGTTTATTATCACTGACAAATGTCGTGAAATTTGTTGTTTTGCGGCTGCAGTACAGTACAAGACAAAGACATAAAAATTACTGCAAGTTACAATAATAAATAATGCAAAAGAGGAATAACGAGGTAGTGTTCATGGGTTCATGGACTGTTCAGAAATCTGATGGCGGAGGGGAAGAAGCTGTTCCTGAAACGTTGAGTGTGGATTTTCAGGCTCCTGTACCTCCTCCTGGATGGTAGTAATGTGAAGAGGGCATGTCCCAGGTGGTGAGGGTCCTTAATGATGGATGCCGCCTTCTTGAGGCAGCACCTCTTGAAGATGTCCTCGATGGTGGGGAAGGTTGTGCCCGTAATGGAGCTGGCTGAATCTACAACCCTCTGCAGCCTCTTTCGATCCTGCACATTGGAACCTCCATACCAGGCGGTGATGCAACCAGTCAGAATGCTCTCCACTGTATATCCGTAGAAATTTGCACGATTCTTTGGTTCAGTTCAATTTCCTAATTTATTTACTGTGATGTTACTGCATGTTTGCAATACAGAAATCAAAGTGTCAACTACTAATGGCTTCCATTGCAGTGATACATGGAGGACAGGAAAATAGCAGGGTAAATTTGTGCAAACCGGCAAATATCTTCCTGTATCCTGGATTGAGAATGCATTTTATGATTTTCTTTATACTAAAGAACTGTGTTTGGGTAACTTATAGGAATGTTCAAGCAAATGGATGAATAAGCACATCTTTCCTGCATCACCACTTGTATACTACTATGATACTGAGAAGGACATAAAAAATAGAGAACGGAGGATACAGAGGAAAGTTGAAGGTTAGTCCTTTTTAATGTTGGAGATAAAGCTTGCATCAGTCTCAAAAAAGAAACTGTTCAGTTCTGATTTTTTTGATTTGTAATGTGACTTGCACATTAGATTTCTGTGGAATGCAGGGACGTGGGTTGAGTCCCCAATTGCAAAAGCATTACTTTATAGGAGATAAGATGAAGAGAACCAACAAAAGGCCACTGTCACTGAACTGAGAACAACCAGCTGATGAGCAGCATCAATGGAGCTGTGGGAGACCAGCGTAACCATTGATAAAATCTATCAAATTCTGCATTGAATAATTAACCTGGTATCCACAGCATTTTGAAAGAGACTGTACCAGATTTCTATTAGCTCCTATGTGGGGACAGTATCCTTCCTGAATTCACTCCTGAATGGCCTGACTTTAATTTTAAGATAGTGTATGTATGATGCTTCTGAATTTTCTATTAGTTTTCTTGAACCTTCTCAGCAGGATCCATGGAATCCCTTTTGAACACCTCAATTAGCTTGCTCCTTGTGTTTCTAAATTTGAAGGAGTACAAACCAAGTTTATGTCACCTCTCACTACTGACATTGCCCCACAGGCAATTCAACAAACCTGATACCCCAGAGATCTTGACCTCTGATCTACTGTGGCAAATTGGGCTGCCTGGGACATTTCATTGGGTAGCACTCTTGCTACAAATCCAGAACCTTGTGACTCAGACTCTTTCTCCAGACATTGGAGCGCAAAAATCTAGGCTGACACCTCTGTGTCAGAGAACTCTGAATTAGCTCATAAACCAAGGTTTATTGCATTCCTCTAAATTGGTGAGTTACCTCTGATGCCCTGATCAATATCTTACACTCATTCAACATCACTAATATGGATCATCTGTTGTTTATGGAGTTTGTTTTGCACAAGTTGGCTTCCTCCATTTCCTGTATTGTAGAAGTACTCTATTGGTTGTAAAGTGTTGTGGACATCTTATGAGAGTTGTGAAAAACACTATAATTTCAGGTCTTTCGTTCATTCTTTCAAATGTGATACTCAGTTTATTCCTTAAAACTTATAATCCATGGGCTGGTTCCAGAAAATATCTATATGGCTACCAGCTTGTTGCTTCAGTAAAGTCCTCTACAGAAAGTAATCGGACTGCAATCCTACACTTCATGGTTAACTCATAATGCCCAAAGGGAAACTAGGGATGGCCCCATACCAACAGTAAATTTGAAAGAATAATTTTTTGAACCAAAATTTCTTCAACTAGTTTAAACCCAATAATAATTACAAGAATTGTGGCCCATGGTTGGAACTATCACATTCCACACTTGGCAAGGTCACTGGACAGATGAAAAGTAATGAAAGTTAAGATTCTTCAGTGTTAATTTGGCTGTTTCTCCTCCAGAACTTCAAGATGCCGGGCTTCTTGAAACCAGCTTTCCTGCTAAGAGATGGTGCAAGGGGTCTGCAAGCGAAGATTTACTTTCCAAGAAATCAAAGAAAAAACTGAAGAGAGAGTTGTTGAAGAAAAGATATGTGGAACAAGAGCAAGGAGAGTTCACCAGAAACAGTTCAATGACAAAACGCAAAACAAAACTTCACCATCATTTCTCCCCTATTCCAAAAAGGTTCAATGAAGGTGCTGAGGAAGATTTTCCAAGGGGATTTGCAGCAAAATCAGGAGCAACTAAGACTGCTCACCCCAGAAATCACCAAAGCCTTCTGCTTGTGCACAGTAATCCCCCACAGTCTGATGGACAACTGAATCAAATGAGCAATAAGAGGAACAAGATAAGGAGAAAGAAAAAACATATGACTGCTAGTATAAAGCAGATAAAGAAAGGGAGGAAAAAGGCTAAGAAAACAAAAGTATCTATCATAGAAGGTACAACATCCCCCATCCCAAATAATGCTTTACTAATAAAACAGAAAAAAAAGCGCAAGAAGCACTCTAAAATTAAACTGCAGGAAGCTGTAGACTAGTCAAAATAGTAAATAGTTTAATTTGTTTCTTGGACTGGAGATACCACATGGCAACAATTAAATAATGTAAACATCATTGGTACTAATTTAATGTGACATGGCATTCATAGAATCATACCCACAGAATTCTGTGTGTCACCAAGCCACTAGGTGATACTGAGCAAAAACTAGGTTTATACAAATGTGAGGATGAATAAATTGACAATGGTTCACCATGGACTGCTTTTGCATGTTCTGGAAAGAAAGAGGCACCAAAACCAGAATGCAGGCAATCCACATAGTCTCTAAACAAAGGCCCAAAATTATTGTACAGGAAAGGAGCAACTTGCTATTTTTCAACTAGATTAATAGTTTCATTTAATAAAGATTTGATAAATTTTAACCACAATTACATGCTGTGAAGTTATATATTGTTCTTTAAGTTATAACCTGCAAAATGACTTATTGCTTGTGCTGTCACCTTACAAGTTATTAAATATTTCAGCATTCCTTGTGTAATAAATTTCTTCATGTGGAATCTTCAGCTTCACCACAAGATTTGTTATCTTTTCCTGTTTAATCCTGAGGTTATAGTCTTCAAGATCCTGATTTTTATTTTACTTCCTAATTCCACATAAAAGATGTTCTATGAATGTTACTTGAGAACGTGTGAGAAGGAACATTCTAGAAACTAAATGTTGGAGAAATAAGTGGCATGGAATTAGTCCCATTTGACTCCAATTAACCTTTGGGAAGTTTATCATCACCTACTCTCACCACCAATTCTGTCACTGTCCCTGGCCAAATCTGGGTTAAGCCAGGTCCGTTACGATTTTGGCACACTTTCTGAACCAGAGGTGAACCTGGAGACACAAGAGACTGCAGATGCTAGAATCTGGAGCAACACACAAGATGCTGGAGGAATTTAGTGGGTCAGGCAGCATCTATGGAAGGAAATGGACAGTCATCATTTCCCTCCGTAGATACTGCCTGACCTGCTGAGTTCCTCCAGCATCTTGTGGGTTGCTCCAGAGGTGAACCTGACCTCATTTGACCTTCCTTTAAATTTAGTTTTGACCAGGCCTTTGATTACATCCCCCTTATCACCTCCACCCTTGGATCATTATGCTTCTATAAAGCTTAAAGATTCTTCATAAATACATTCCAGAAACTGAATGTTAAAGTTTGAAGAAACAAGCAGTGGTTACTGACTTGCTCTCACCTTCCGCTCTGAGAGAGGGTTCGGGAGAAGATTTCGCATTCATCCATCCACTCCTTTCAAACATAAATGGAGTAATTTTAAAAATTAAATTTGCATCATGCACACACTTAATTGCAGGCATTTTCCATTAGACTGTAGTGCAAATTAATGGATCTCATGTACTAGGGAAAATGTCTTGTCCAAAGGAAAACAACACATCCATCTTAGAAGATTTAAGTGGCAGTCAGGAGATTTCTTGTAGAGAGTTTCAGTAAGAATTGACAGGTCCCTTGTATAGGATTTGATGGATCCCCTCAAAAGATCTTGAGATTAGAGACCTTTTGTAAAGATTTCAATTTGGAGTTGGCAGATCCTTTGCAAAATAAGGCAGCACACTGATGCCTTATAGCTCCAAGGTACCAGATTTGATCCTGATCTCCAGTGCTGTCTGTGGAGTTTGGATGTTTTCCCTGTGACTGCCAGGAGCTCCAGTTTCCTTCCACATCTCCTAGTTGACTATTGCAAATTACCCCTTAGGGTAAGCAAATGGCAAAAGAGTCAAAAGGGAATTGATGGGCATGTGAGAGAGTATAAATTATCAGGCTGCGCAGAAATGAAAAGGGGAATGGGACTAATGGGGTCGACCACCACAGATCCAGTGGGACTAGTGGCTGCCTCATGTATTGTAAAAGTAATTTGGCTTCACATAAAACATCTCAAGGTGTATCATGTCAGCTTGATATAAAATAGACACTAAGCCAGATGAGGTATCAGAACAGAGTGAAAAGGGGACAGAGAAGTGTACAGGGAGTGTTCTGGACCTAAGGGTTTAGGCAGCTAAAGACAATTATAGTGGGGATGTAGAAGAGCTAAAGTGGAAAGTTGGGAGAATGAGGGTGGGGATTGGGTTGCAGATTTTAGGAGTTGCTGCAGGTAGCGGAACCAAAAATTCTTTTGCATCCATTTTGGTGCATTAAAATACTACAATGATTGGGCAAAGATTACTACTTGGATCTGGGAGAGGATTGGGGGTGTAAAGACTGGCACATTGTTGGGGGGGGGGGAATGGGGGTGATTTGCCAACATAGGTTATCCTATGAGTGCCCAGTGATAGTCCCAGGTTCCCCAACAAAAAGAATGTTAAACACAGAATGATGTAATCATGCCCTCCCCTGCTGCCAGGAAGTACCCAGTTGAATCCTCCAACTTGTGTGGAGCAACCCAGAAATGGTGATTTGAAGGGAAGAATAAGAAGTTAAACACTGAGGTACTGCCAGATCAGGAATCAATGTAAGTCAGCAAGTACAGGGATATGAGTGAATGAGATGATGCGTGTTATATGGGCAGCAGTTTTGGATGAGCTCGAGATTGAGGGTGGGTTGTGGAAGAGGTAGCAAAGGCTAATGATTACAGCCACAGAGAGCTGAGGTTAGCATGGGGCCAGAAGTAGATGGTCACCAGGAAGGGGTGGGATGCAGGGTTCAGAAATGGCACCAAGTTTGTAAATGGTCTAGATACAGACTGTTGCAAGAATGGAGAAGATATCTGGAAAACGGCGATCTTATATGGAGCTCTGAGAACAAAAGGATCTCTTGTATGGAGTCCCCATTAGTCAACAAATTCCTTCTGGAATTTGTTGACCATTTGGAGTGGACAGGTTCTTTAGAGATGGCAACTTTTGTGTAAAAATTTCGTCTGAAGTAAAATGTTCCTTATAAAAGATTTTGTTGTGGAGCCCTATCCACTTCCTTGGCAAAATGCCAGTGGCTTACACAATTCCTGTCAGGTTGCTTTCATACCCTTATTAACTTTTAAATTAGGAAAATTAGCTTATATGAATTAGCTTATATAGAGTCATTACATCACTGAAGAAGACCATTCAGTCAATGCTTCCTGTCTTTAGAGCAATGCAATAAGTACCAGCTTGCTGTAGACCAATTCAATTATCCCCAGTCCCTGGATTTTTCCCCACAGTTCTGCAAATGATTCTTTTGTTCAGTTCTCTTTTACAATCCCTGACTGACTCTTGTTTCTAAGGCATTGAGTTCCAGATCATAATACCTCATTGCATAAAATCATCCTCCCTGTTCTTTTTCCCATCATTTTGATTATGTGCTCCCTGGTCCCTAAACCATACACTAATGGAAATAGCTTCTATTCAGCCTGTCCAAGCCCATCACAAACTTGTACATTTCCTTAAATCTCTCCTCAACCACCATTAATCCAAGGAGAATCATTCCAGTTATTCCAGCATAATACTGTAGCTGAAATCCATTATCCCTAGATCCATTCTAGTAAATCTTCATTTCCCCCTGACTAGAACCTGCACACCTGCCATCTTTGTTATTTCCCTAATTAAGCAAAAGCGTTTGAGACTTTTTTATATATTCACTCAAGGAATGTGGGCTTCACGGACTGAGCCAGCACTTAATTGCCCATTCTAGTTCCCTTGAGAAGGGGTGGTGAGCTGCCTTCTTGAACTGTTGCTGTCCTTGAGCTGTGGGTATACCCACAATGCTGTTTAGGAGAGAGTTCCAGGATTTTGACCTAGCAGCAAAGAAATGGTGATATATTTCTGAGTCAGGATGGTGTGTGGGGGCTTGGAGACCAACTTCCAGATGGTGGTGTTCCAATGCTTTTGCTGCCCTTGTCCTTCTAGCTGGTAGATGTTAAGGGTAGTTGCCCTTACTTTACCTCTCGTGTTCAGCTCTTTTGTCCATGTTTGCATCAAGGCTTTAATGAGGTCAGAAGCTGAATGAACTTGGCAGAACTCAAACTGAGCTTCTGTGAGCAGGTTGTTGCTAAGCAAGTGCTGCTTGATAGTACTATTACCTCTCCAATCGCTTTGCAGATGATCGAGAGTAGAGTAATGGGGGCAGTAATTGGCCGGGTTGGATTTGTCCTGCTTGTTGAGGACAGAACCCACCTGGACAACTTGCCACGTTGTCAGGTAGATGCCAGTGATGGAACTGTGCTAGAACAGCTTGACCAAGAGCCCATGGCAAGTTCTGGAGCACAAGTCTTCAGTGCTATTGCTGGAATGTCATCAGGGCCCATAGCTTTGGCCGTATCCAATGCCTTTAGCCATTACTGGAGGAGGCCGAGATGGATCATCCACTTGGCACCTCTGGCTGAAGATTCTTTCAAATGCTTCAGCTTTTTCATTTGCACTGATTTGGATGTAATTGAAAGGGGTGTGTGCACCAAGTTGCTCCTTGAATTTGGCTTGATATAATCAGAAATATTTGGAATAGGCATTGCAATCCAAAAGCTCATTCATTTTGGAGGCATTCCCTTTGATATTAATTGGGGTGTTCCCTCATGGTTGGATGGTAAGAAGAATAGTTAGCCTTTAAATATAAGTATCAAAAAACTGCAAAGACTAGAAATCGGAAGTAAAAACGAAGTGCTGGAAATAGCCCATAAGACATCATTCTGTGGATACAGAAACAAAGTGACCTGAAATGTTAAATGACCTTTCGTCAGAACCAGAGAAGTGGGAGAACAAGTGTGTTTAAGTTGCAGAGACAGGAGGAGTAGGGAGAGCAACAGGAATGTGGATTGAGGTTGTGCAGCTAACCCAGTGCCTTTGAAGCCATCTAATTAACAGATGAATGAGGGCAGTTAGAGAATAAAACACAAAAGCACATGCTATAATAGCAAGAGATAGACCACAGTTATGGCTAGAATTATGAAACTTGTGTTTTCCAATTTTCTAGAATGCTGAAAATACCCAGAGCATTTATGCAGACAGGAAAAACTGAGTTATGATGGATAACTGTACATCAGAACTGGCTGGTTCTGATACAAACGTGGTTATCTGAAATAATTGAATTCAATAGTGAATCCTCAAGGCTGCAATGTGCCTAGATGGAAGACAGGGTGCTGTTGTTTGAGCTTACCTAAGGTTTGCTGGAACAGTGCAGGAGACCAACAACAGAAGTGGGAGTTGACAGCAACAAGAAACTTAGGGTCACCCTGGCAGACTGAACAGAGGTACTCTCAGTTACTCTACTGTGTTTGGTCTTTTCAGTGTAGGGGAGACTGCATCATAAGCACTAAATGCAATACACAAGAGGAAGAAGTGCAAGTGAATCATTGCTTCATCTAGAAAGATGTTTGAGTTCCTGGATGTGAAAGGACTGGTGTTGTGACTCCTGTGGTTGCATAGGGAAGTCCATGAGAAGGGAATGGTTGGTGGAGATGGAAGAATGAACTAATTAAATCACATATCCAGGTAGTTCACATCCAAAACCCAATGTGTCTTCTGTCAACCCTTGGTCTGGGCTCTATTGCAGACATTCCCTTTGTTCTTTCCACCCTTGTCCCTCCCTGCAATTTAAAACCCATTTGTTTCCTCACCTCTCCAGTTCTGGTGGAGATTCATTGATCTGAAGCATTAGCTCTGTTTCTTTCCATACAGAATGCTGCCTGACCTGATGAATATTTCCAGCAATTTGATTTTATTTTAGCTTTTAAATATGGCCAGACTGGTGAAGTGATGGCCATGCAAAGCATCCTCACGGAAGTTACATTTGATGGAAGTAAAGCTTTTTATCATTAATGAGACTTTAGTTTTAAGATGTTTTTACCAATCCTGACCTCCCAGGTACAACAAAATTGGGCAGGATCTTATAATAAGGAGAAATGCAACTGTGGGATATCTTTCAAATTGACCTTTGTGAGGGCCATTGGACAAGTAATATACATTGCTCAGTAAATCAGTTCACACAAATGCTTGAAAAGTGCAATTATTACTTGCATCTGAATTTTAGAAGTGTGCATCCAAATTGCATGAAGGATGCATTACTAAAAATACTTGAGAAAAGGTCTAAGTGACGAATTCCATCCCCATATCTTGGAAAAGCATCTCACTCACTGTACTCTTACTTGAAGAACTACAATAATCCCTATTGTGTAGAATTCAAAGTGTGTGAATCCCCCAACCAAGAGTCACTCTAAAACCTTAATGATTTTTTCTTTCTAACAAAGAGTTGTGCTTTGCACTTATTAACACCATTCAGGTATTTGGACTTAAATTAGCACTCCTTTTAATTCCTTTTTATTTAATCCACTCTCTTGCCCCATTGCTTGACTCCACTTTTTCATCAGCTCATCCTTAACTTTATTTGTTATAAACTCAACTATTCAAATGGTCTCCTGCACACCACTCAATTTTTCAAGAATGTGAGTGCATCCAAACCTCTGCTGCTCACATCCTAACTCACACCTTCACATTTGCCCTTCATCTATTCCAGCAGGAGCTAAGTTTTTGAAAATGTCATTTGTTTTAAAATCCCTACATGGTTTTGCCCCCCCCCCCCCAATTACACAATTCCCTCCACTCCTCTGAGAACTTCGGTAGGCAGGACATGCAGGAGCAGGACAGGGAGTGTGAAAGGTCTGATAGGCTGAAATGTATTTTATTGTAATGCAAAAAGTCTGACTAGTAAAACAGATGAGTTCAGGGCGTGGATATTACATGGGCAACAAACACAAAATGCTGGAGGAACTCAGTGGGTCAGGCAGCATCTATGGAGGAAAATGAACAGTCAACATATTGGGCCAAGGCCCTTCATTGGGTGTGGAAAGGAAGAGGGCAGAAGCCAGAATAAAAGGGTTGGGGGAGGTAGTTACATGGGACTGGGATATTATAGCTATTACAGAAACATGGTTGATAGATGGGCAGAACTGGCGGCTCAGTGTCCCAGAGTACAGATGCTACAGGTGTGATGGAGGTGGGGGTAAGAGAAGAGGGGTAGTTGCTTTTTTGATTAGGGAGAACATCATGGCAGTACTTAGGATATTCCTGGGGGACTGTCCAGTGAGGCTATATGGGTGGAACTCAAAAATAAGAAGGGGGTAAGCAGTTTGATGGGATTGTACTTTAGACTTTCAATGGTCAGCAGGAAATAGAGGAGATTGCAGAAAGCTATAAGAATAATAGCGTTGTGATAGTAAGTAATTTTAACTTCCATAATATTGACTGCGACTGCTGTAGTGCTAAGGGCTTGGATGGGGCTGAATTTGTTGAGTGCATTCAGGAATATTTTCTCAAGCAATATGCAGATGGCCCCACTAGAGAGGGGGCAACACTGGATCTCCAATTGGGAAATGAGGTAGGGCAAATGACTGAAGTGTCAGTGGGGGAGCACTTTGGGACCAGTGACCATAATTCTATCAGTTTTAAAATAGGACTGGTCCACAAGTTAAAATCCTAAATTAGGGCATGGCTAATTTTCATGACATTAGGCTGGAACTTGTAAAGGTTGATTGGGAGAGGCTGTTTGCACATAAAGGGACATCCGGCAATTGGGAAGCTTTTAAAAGTGAGATCAGAAGAGCTTAGGGCCAGCATACTACTGTTGGAGTGAAGGGCAAGTCTGGCAGGATTAGGGAACTCTGGTTGACGCGGGATATTGAGGTCCAGTCAAGAAAAAGGAGGTATAAGTCAGGTATAGGCAGCTGGGATCAAAACAAACCCCTTGAAGCGTATAAAGGATCTAAGAGTACAAGGGACATATAAGGGACGTAGGAGGAAAATCAGGAGGGGAAAAGGAGGACATGATAGCTTTGGTAGATAAGAGAGAATTCTATTAGATTCTATAGGTATATTAAGAGCAATAGGGTAACTAGGGAGAGAACAGGGCCTCTTAAGGGTCAATGTGGTCATCCATGTTTGAAGCCACAGGAAATGGTGTATTGTGGAGGATCGTGGCTGTCACGTGACAGCACTACTCCCTACCTGGTCGGAAGACACACCACTGCCAATCAAGGTTTGGCCTCACCCCACCCATCAGCGCACACCTGACCATTGGCCTTTGTAATCAATTAGTCCTTGCTGGCACCGGGCCATTGGCCTTTGCAAATTACCTGGGCTGGACCCCCCCAGCCCTCCAGCACTATAAAGAGTGCCACATGTGCTCAGCTCTTCCTCTGTCTGCTTCGAGGGATCACCCTGCTTCACTCCAGGCCGAGCACCATGAAACGGCACTGGAGGAATCATTGGTGAGGTGTGCACTGTTAAAGGGTTGGGAGCATCTTAGTTAGTGTCCCTAGTAGCATAGAGCTGTGCCTGCACTGAGTCAAGGGGTGGCGGGTATCGTATTGTCTTTCCTTGATTGTCTGTACCTAGTTTGTTTTGTTTGTGTGTGTGTGTGTGTGTGTGTGTGTGTGTATTTTACCCCCGTTGTGATTTTCCCACGCTCGCTATAAACTGTGTGTGTGGGTGTGTTATCCCCGTTACCATTTTCCCACGTTTGTCTTTTGTAAATAAATCATTTATCTCCAGACTGTGTTCAGAGTCCTTGCCTTCTGAGACCCTGAATCTGTTTCACAACGGATGGCCAAGAGCTTAAGTGAATATTTCTTGTCAGTATTTAAAGTGGAGGAGGTTATAGTGATGTCTTGAAACATGTCCACATTACAAAAGAGGAGGTGATGGCAGTCTTAAACTGCATAAAGAAATCCCCATGGCCTGACCAAGCAAGCCATTATGGGAAAGTAGGGAAAGAAATTGCTGGTGCCCTGGCAGAGTTATTTGTATCATCACTAGCCACATGTGAGGTGCTGGAAGACTGGAGGGCAGCTAAGGTTGTGCCTTCATTTGAGAAGGGATGCAAGGACAAGCCAGGGAACTGCCGGCCATTGAGCCTGGTATCAGTGGTGGGAAAGTTACTGGACAGGATTCTGAGAGGCAGGTTCTACCTGCATTTGGAAAGGCAAGGACTGACTAGGGATAGTCAGCATGGTTTTGTGCTTGAGAAATCATGTCACAAATTTGACTGAGCTTTTTGAAGAGTTGGCCAAGAGGATGGATGGGGCCAGGGTGGTAGACATTGTCTATATGGACTTCAGCAAGGCCTTTGACAAGGTCCTGCATGGTAGGCTGATCCGGAAGGTTAGATCACATGGGATCCAGGGTGAGCTAGCCTATTGGATACAAAACTGGCTTGGTGGTAGGAGTCAAGAGGGTGGTAATATGGGATTGTTTTTCAATTTGGAGGCCAGGTGCTGGGTCCCCTGTTGTTTGTCATCTATATTAATGATTTGGATGAGAATGTAGGTGGCATGGTTTGTAAGTTTGTGGATGACACCAAAATTGGTAGTATAGTTGACAGTGAAGAAGGTCATCCAGGATGACAATGGGAACAAGATCAACTGGGAAAGTGAGCCAAGGAATGGCAGTTGGAATTTAACTCAGACAAGTGGGAAGTGTTTTATTTTGATAAGTTAAACCAGGGCAGGACTTTCACAGTAAAGGGTTGGGCCATTGAAAGTATTTGAGAACAGAGAGACCTAGGGATACAAGTACATGTTACCCTGAAAGTGGCAACACAGGTCAACGGGGTGGTGAAGAAGGCATTTGGCATGTTTGCCTTCATTGGTCAGGGCACTGAGTACAAGAATTGGGACATCATGTTACAAGTGCATAAGGTGTTGGTGAGAACATACTTGGAGTACTGCGTGATATGCTGGTCACCTAGCTGTGGGAAGTATGTCTTTAAACTGGATAGGGTACAGAAAATATTCACAAGGGTGTTACTGGGACTGGAAGGCTAGAGTTCCAAGGAGAGACTGGGTAGGCTGGGGCTTTTCCTCTGGAGCATAGGAGGCTGAGCGGTGACCTCATAGAGGTTTATAAAATCATGAGGGGCATAAACAAGGTGAATGGGCATAGTCTTTTTCCCAGGATAGAGGAGTCTAAAACTAGAGGGCATGGATTTAATGTGAGCAGGGAAAGATTTAAAGGGGACTGGAAGGGAAACTTTTTCCAGAGGGTGGTGGGCATGTGGAACAAGCTGACAGCAGAGGTGCTAAAGGCAGGTTTACAATGTTTAAAAGGCATTTGGAAAGATATATGGATAGAAAAGGTTTAGAGGGATGCGGACCAAACACAGGCAAGTGGGACTAGCTTAAGTAGACAACTTGTTCAGTATGGTCAAGTTGGACCAAAGGGCCTGTTTCCATGAAGTACAACTCTATGACTCTATAAACTCTGCTTTCCAATAATTTTGACCTTTTCAGCATCCACTATTTTAAAATCACTCCACCACTGGTTGCTAAGACCCCCTGCTCTTCCATTAATCCCTTTCAAGATGCTCCTTAAAATTTCCCCTTTCAATCAAACCTTTGGTGGCTCGTCCTAATATCTCAAGGAGCTTGGTGTCAAATTTTCTTTCTTATTATACATCTGTGATACATCATTGAAAATTTTACAATGTTACACTGCTACAGAGATTTATCTTCATGTTTTACAAGTTGCAGTTTAAAACAGAGATCTATTAACAATGTACACATTTTAATTTTAGGAAACTGTAATATGTTTTGGTCAATTCATTAATCTGGATTGGACATGAAGCAGTATACCCGTGAGTGGAAAATAGCAAAGGAGATACCGCTTCGCCGCCTCCCCCCCCCCTCCCCCACCATCCCCAACAGCAACTGCACTGTTGGACAAAATGTAAATCAAAAAATAATGGAGGCTTGCAGGAAAGATATTGCAATAATCTTGGGTGACTTTAATCTTCATGATGATTGGACAAATGCATTAGTAAAGGTTGTCTGGAACTTAAGCTCATGAAATGTATTTGGGACAGTTTGTTAGGATACATTGTGGAACCAACCAAGAAAAAAGTGATTTTGGTTCTGGCTCATGTGTGATAGAATTAATTAATAATTATGGTAAAGGATCCTCTGGGACTGAATGATCATGATAAGTTTCTCACTGTTAAACAGAACATTAAATTCTAAGTCTGAAACCAGTGTCATGAACCTAAATAAAGGCAATTACAATGGTAAAGTGAACTGGTAAGATGGTAGATAAACAGTGGCTACACTCAGTGATTTAGGAACAGCTTCTTCCTCTCCACCACCATGAATCCATGAACACTACTCGTTATTCCTTTTTTTCTTGCACTATTTATTTATTTTGTAATTTATAGTAATTTTATGTCTTTGCACTGTACTGCTGCTGCAAAACAACACATTTCATGACATGATAATAAACCTGATTCTGATTTATGGAGGTATTTCAAGTCTCATCAAAGATCTTTTCCACTGAGAAATAAAGATTCAGCAGGAGGGATGATCCATCATGGCTAAGGAAATTCAGGGTGGAGTTATATTGAAAATGGCTTGCAGCGTTGCGAGAATAAGTGGTAGACCAGAAGGTTGAGGAATGTTTAGAAACCAGCAAAGACTGATTGGAAGAAAAATATATAAAAAGGCTTAGATAGATTATTAGAATAAGCAAACAAGAATTATTAAAACAAACTGTAAGAGCTTGGATAAGTATATACAAAAAGAGAGAAGCAAAGGTAAACTTAGAGCACGAGACTGCAAATTAATAATGGAAAATAAAGTGACAGAGACTTGAACAACAATTCTGTTTCTTCTTCACTGTAGAAGACATTAAAAGCATCCCATAATAATATAAAATCCATAGGGAAGGGGAGAGGGGAATCAAAGCACTCTAATGTTGACAAGTTCCCTTGACCTGTTGGCATGCATCCAAGGGTCTTAAAAGCAGTGGCTGCAGAAAAAGTTGATGCATTGGTTGTGACATTCCCTAGATTCTGGAAAGGTCCCAGCAAATTGAAAAATTGCAAATGTGATGAAAAAATTCAAAGAAAACATGAAGACTGAAAGCAAGAAACTAAAGATCAGTTCGGCAACATCTATAATTGGGAAAATCCTGGAATGGATTAAGATCATCCCAGAACATTTAAAAATCATAATACAAGTAAACAGAGTCAACATAGTTACGGGGGAAAATAGTGTTTGACAAATTTATTAGTTTTTTTGAGGACATAGTAAAAGGAAAGGTTAAAGGGAAGTAGTAGATTTAATGTACTTGCATTTCCAAATGCCATTTGATAGGTGCCATATAAAAGGTTACTGCACAATCTAAGAGCTCATCGCTTTATAATGTACATTAACATGGAGAGAGGATTAGCTAACTATCAGACAAGAGTTGAGATAAATGGGTCACGTTCAGTTTGGCAAGCTGTAACTAATGGAGGATTGGGATAAAAGGGATAAAAGCCAGGATCTCAAGTACTGTACATATTAATTATTTAGATTTAGGGACTCTATGTAGCCAAATTTACTGACAACACAAAGATGGGTGGGAAAACAAATTTTGAGGAAGATACAAAGAGTCTTCAAATAAATAGATATGTTAACTCAATGAGTAAATATCTGGCAGATGAAGGATAATTTAAGAAAATGTGAGGTTTTCTTCTCCAGTGGGAAGAACAGAAAGCACAATATTGATTAAATGGAGAACATCAACAAGGTGTTGTAGCACAGAAAGATGTGTGTTCTTGTACATGAAATACAAAGTTGGCATGCAGGTACAAGTAATCATGAAAACAAACTGAATGCTAGATTCTATTGCCAAGGGGCTGGAGTATACAAATAGGGAAATCTTACTACAAATGTGATATTACAACTGAATATTGTGTACAGTTTTGGTCTCCATACTTGCATTGGAGGCAGTATTAAGAATGTTCATTCGGTTGATTCTGGGGTTGATGGGACCTCTTAAAAGGAAAGACTGAGCAAATAAAAGCTACATTCATCTGCCCTGTACCTACCCATTAAAGCCCCCTCAAATGAGTGTAGGCTTACTTGTTCAACCTTTCCTCATAAATGAACCCCTTCATCCCAGGAGTCATGCTCTTCATTGCCTCCGGTGCAAAGTAAGGAGACCAAAACACTTTTTTCTTGGCTCACGACTCACTGGAATTCTCTATCCTAGAACACTCAGGAGACTGAAGCACTAAGAATATTCAAGGCCAGAAAGACAGAATTTTGGTATCTAGGACAGTCAACAGTTATGGGAACAGGCAGGAGCGTGCAGCTTAAGGCTAAGATTAGATCAGCCATGATCTTATTGAGAGGCAGAGCAAGCTCCAGGGGCCAGATGGAGTAATCCTGCTTTTTCCTATATTCCTCTGTTATTAATTAATAGCAACCATTCTCTACCGAATTCATCTAATAAAAAAATGTTACAGCATTTTATTTCTAATGATCTAATATATTTGCCCTTTTTTTCCACAAAAAAAATTGGAGATAAAACCTACTCAAAATTTGTATTTTCTATGTAACGAAAAAAAATCTACACTTAATCAAAACAAAATCTTTTAAAAAAACAAGTTATCTCACATGCAGCAATACTGCACCTCCCCCACCGTACAGAAATCAGCCAGATCCACTGTAGATTAGCAATCAAGGCACATTCTTTGTTTAGGGCTGTGGGGAAGGAGGACCAACAAGCAATACCAACCCTCAAAGGAAGTACATGCAGTAACCGCATCTTGTGAAGAGGCATTTTTGAAATCCAACTCATGGTGAAGAGGGGTAGGAGTTGCAGAAAAACAAAGCAGATTTTGTAGTTTAATAGTTTTAATGTTTTTGGATCACATAATATACACCATGTCTGCCAGGCATTCAAGGTCAATTATGTTTGACTCGTTACAGTGGCTGATAAAAATAAGGGCTAAAAATAATAAATTCACTATCACATCTCTTACACAAAAGGGAAAAAAAGGGATTCCAGAGAACTATCAATCAGCATGTGTTTTTTGGGAACATTGTGGAACAACTTTTTTTGTTTTATGTTGTTTCAGAGAATTTATATATTCAAAAATACCAAGGTTCATTGAATCATATCAACATAAATTTTAACAAAGTTTCTTACCGGAGGTATTGAGATGGGTGGAATAGAGATGGGCTGGGGATGATGTGGTTGAGGCAGATGAAAGACCAGTCATTGACAAATTCATCACTAAATCTGCCTTTTTGTCTCTTAAATTAATTCCTGTATCATTAACTAGCATGACAAATTCATACTGTAACAGACGCAGAAGGAAAATTGCAAGCTGTTACAAATAAGAAATATTTAAAACAGAAAAATATAATGTATCAGGTCCATTTGAAGACTCCATCAAGCCAATTGCTCCGACAGCATGTCAGCTGTATGTGAGCAGAACAGCATTGTATTATTGTAAGTAAAATACATTAGCTAGTCTAGAGCAGCTGTATAATTTCACCTTGTGCAATGTGTTTCCCACAGAACTATGGGTCAAAGTACAGTTACTGGAGCTTCTATTCTCATGTTTTCTGATGAAAGGAATTCTGCAGCATATCCACATGGGGACTGGTCAGGAGAGACTTGAAAGATGGGAGTGGACTTGCCACTTTGTGATGCTGTTGTAAAGCAGTAGGCAAACTTGTGTGCATAGATGGGATGATAGCATTGGAATTAACAGGAGTAGTGCAGAGTGCATGTGACATGCTAGGTACTGTGCCATGGACTGCTACAGCAGTTGTGAAAGTGGATTTTGTAGAGGGGGCTGAGCCACCCAACTGAGCACTGGATTCAGTTATATTCAAAAAACTGCCATTCCCCAATTCCATTTTTCCCATAATCAGCTGATTACTCTCTATTTCTTGAGGTAGAAAGTCCTTCAGAAGTTTAGGGGAAGCGTGCTCCTTGTCGATCTGCACTCTGATCTCCTCTTTATGAACTGTTCTGATGTGCTTCTTTAGGTTACTGGGATGGCGGCAGCGTTTTCCACATACCTAGTGTAAAAGCAGAATACCAGGGTTAATGCAGTAACACTGTAGACAAGCAAAAATTACGCAAGCAGTACAGGAAAACAAGAAGTGGTACAGGAAGCCATGTGGTGAAATTAAAATTACTGCAGTGGAAATGCAAGACTAGCTTAACAAATTAATTTTATTTAATTAGTATTTCACTTCTTATCAGTACAAAGTTGGTAACTCTTATCAAAATGTCCCTTTCCTATAATTGGATTTGTAAGAAATTCCAAGTCCTAAATCTTAACAATGAAAGTTTTATGGAAGACTCCTTTTCCTGCCAAATTACAGGTGACTAAGCACCAGTGCCACATATAACAAAGCAAGTGGAGATTTGATATTTGTTTATGAAAAGACAAGACAGGAAAGCCCATCAGCCCTAGAATCTTAACCCTGTCTAATCTGCAGTTTTATGCTCCATATTCACCAGTCCTCAAGAATATGAAGAAAGCAAATAAAAAAAGGGGAATGCCAGGACTAGTCTGAAAATGCCAACTCAACTCCGTGTGGCAAAAAGCAAACTCCAGGAAACAATAGTTAACAACTTAACTATGTTTTTTTTGATTTTAAGGAACTTGAACAATTACAAGGGTCACAGAATTCCTTACCTACTAACTTTGATAACCTTCTGCAGCCTTGTCTACCAACAATTCATCTATCAATCTCTTGGATTTATAAAAAAAATCGTTAATTTTTTCTTCAGAGTTAAGTTTCTCAGTGTAATGCAAAACCAAAAGAGATTGCAGATGCTGGAATCTCAAGCAAAAGAAAACAGAATGTTGGAAGAATTCAGCAGGTTAAGCAGCATCTGCGGAGGCAAAAGGCATATGTTGATACTTCAGTTGAAACCCTCCATCAAGACTGAGAAGGGAGAGGAAATGACACTAGCTCCAATGTGATCTCACCACTAATCACATCTTACCCTCCCCCCATTATGCTTTCCACCAGGATCACACTATTTGTGACTCCCTGCTCTGCTCATCGTTCCCCACCCACCCCTCTGTGTCCCCTGGCACCTTGCCCTGCAACCATAAGTCAAACACCTGTCCCTTCACCTCCTCCCTCACCACAAACACAACCCTTCCAAGTGAGGCAGAGGATCATCTGCAATTCTTCTAACCTAGTCAAGAGCATTCAGTGCTCACAGTGTGGATTCCTCTACATTGGTAAAACCAATAGAGAAGCCAAACACAAATTAGAAGAACAATATCTTATATTCTGCTTGGATAGCTTACAACCCAATGGTACAAACATTGTATTTCAAGCAACCCCCACACACCCAGTGCTCTCCTCCCACACACACTCATTTGTCCACCCAGTTTTCTTCTCCTTTTGTTCACCTTTCCCATCTCCTCCCCCCTCCCCCCACCTGGTTCCATCCCCATCTGGTTCCACCTACCAGCCTCTGTCCCACCTCTCCCTTGTACTGCTAAATACTGGCAAATTTTCCTCTTCCCTCTGTGTCCTGATGCAGGGTCTCGACCTGAAACGGCGCATACACCTTTTGCCTCTACATATGCTGTTTGACTGGCTGAGTTCTAACAGCGTTCTGTTCTTGGTACAAAACGTGTGTATGTGTGTGTGTTGAAAAGTGTACCACCAAGTACAAATAAATTTCATCAGGTTATTTCAACTTTTTAGAATGACTCCAACTCACTTTTAGTCCCTCACAAATCAGGAAATCTTTTGTGTCGGAAGTCAGAAATTCTAAATCATAGAAGACATATGCTGGTGTGTGCCAGCCCAGATTGGCAATTCAGCTGAACCTCAACACTATTATTAAATGTGCAGATATTCATATAATTTGTGCATTAGTTCAGATCAAACCAAAAATCTCCAAAATCCAAACCACTGGACATCAGCTTGAAAGACAGAGGAAAAAATACATACTAGAGTAATCTGAGAAAGAGGGCAACCACAAGTTGAATCCATGTGTTCCAGCTGATCCAGTGATGGCACTGGGTGCCTCAGAACCTAAAACTACTGAGGATCAAGGTGAACATCACCATTACATAAAACCATCTGCAGCTTAGTTTTACATAAACCCTCCCTGCAGCTCAGTGTAATATACCTTTCACCTTTACACAAACTCTGGTTGTTGTAGCCTATATCACCTTTACAAATCTGATTGTTTATAACAAGCAATTACCCGGCACTGATAAGGTAACTCCCCTGTATGGGTCCATGTATGCCTCTTCAGCTCAGACAAGCGATAGAATGCTTGCAGACAGAACTTACACTGGAACTTCTTAATGCCACTGTAAACAAAGAATAGTAAAGAAATGACAGCAGCACGTTATACAATGGACTTCTGCAGAGTGATATCACAGGTGTAAAAAAACTCCATCAAATCATCAGCAACAGGCTATACGGCCTCTCAAACTTGCTTGTTCAATTAGGTCTTTGTTGGATTATGCCTTGAACTCCCTTTGCCAGTCTTGTATATCCCTCAATTCCCTCTTCCAACAAAAATACAAGATCCTCAGTAACAAAAATGTCAATTATCTCTGCATCCAAAAGGAAGTGAATTCCTGATTTCTACTACCTTTAATGTAAAAATGTGCTTCCTGATTTCACTGCTAAATTATTCAAGTCTAACATAAAGTTTGTGTGCTGTTGTTCTAGATCCACAATAGAGGAAATATTCTCTATCTATTCATACTAATGTCTATCATTTTCTAGATGCTAACTTGGTCACACTTAAACCCTCAACAGTCAAGGAAATACAAGCCACATTTATACAATCTGTCATCATAATTTATCACAGTGGGTGTAACTTGTGGCCTTGGTTGCAGAATTCTAGTTTGTTTTTTTAAGTAACCTCAAGATGCAAGCACAAACTCCAGCCCGACACTTCAGTACAAAGCTGAGAGAATGCTGCACTGTCAAAGTTATCACTTGAAATGCTAACCCAAGGCTCCTTCTGCCTTTTCAAGTAAAAACAAAAAAATTCTAAAGTGTTAGTTGGAAGAGAGCAGGTTATTTCTGTTAGTCAATATGTATTTTAAACCATCGTTACTAAAAATAAATCTTTCTATACACTAACCAGTTTCCACATTTATCTACATTACAAACACTATGCTTGCACACTATTTGGAATATCCAGAGGCCAAACCTAAAGCCAACTGCAGATTAACAGTCACTCCCAGCAGTGTCACTTCTTAAATCAGTTTTTACCTGCAGAAAATCTTATGGCTCTTGTAATGTTTCACAGCCTGACCACAAAATTCACACAGTTGTACCAGAGGTGGCTTCCCCTTTGATGCTTCCATGTGTTTGACACGGATGTGCTGCGTGAGGTCATCTGCAAAGATATTTTAAACTCCTGTCAACTTGCTGTGGTGTAACAAATTATATTTCATACGGACATACAGCACAGAAATTGGCCCTTTGATCTACCAAGTCTGCACCAACCATACACCACTCATTTACACTAATCCTACATTAATCCTTCTTTTTAATCCCCCCACATTCTCATCAACTACCTCCAGATTCTACCATACAACTATATATATTCGGAGCAAATCACAGTGGCCTACCAACCCATGTCTTTGGATTGTTGGAGGTAACCGGAGCACCTGGAGGAAACCCACACGGTCACAAGAACATGCAAACTCCACACAGACAGCACCCTGAATGGTGCTGTGGGGCGGGGGTGGGGGGGAAGCAGGCAGCAGGGGCATAGGAACCGCCCCCCACCATAATCATCAAACCCAATTTGGATGCAAACCTGTGAATGTTAAACATCCATTTGAAGTGTCATAAAGCAGTTACATTTAAATCTCACGCATGGCTCTTGACATTTTTCGAGAGTGATTTGTGAGAGTTAACAATGCCATGCTCTTTAGCTAGGGAAAGGGGCATTAGAGCAAAGGGTTATCCTTCATAAACAATTAATATTTGGAATGAATATTAATTATTCATTCCAAAGCCAGAATTCACTCCCCATCTCAAAAGCAGGGAACAAGGAAAGTCTGATAAGCTAAACTGCATTTATTTTAATGCAAGAAGCCTGATGGATAACACAAATTAACTCGGCATGGATCGGCACAAGGAATGGTGAATTATAGCCATTACAGAAACCTACGTAGTTCAGGGATAGGCAGGACTGGCAGCTCAATGTTCTGGGTTACTGATGCTTTCAGCATAACAGAGGTGAAGGTAAGAGAGGAGGGGGAGTTGCACTATTGATTAGAGAGAACATCATAGCAGTACTTAGAGACGATATCTTGGGAAGAACATCCAGCAAGGCCATATGAGTAGAACTTAGAAATAAAAAAGAGGAAGATCACTTTGATGGGATTATACTATAGCCCCCACCCCTGCAATAGTCAGCAGGAATTAGGGGAGCAAATACACAAGGTAATCGCAGATAGGTGTAGGTATATTAGGGTTGTAATCGTAGATGATTTCGACTTCCCTAATATTGACTGGGAATGCTCAAGGATTAGATGGGGCACAATTTCTTAAGTGAGTCAAGGATCGTTTTCTGAAGCAATATGTAGATGGTCCCATTAGAGAAGGGGTTACACTCAGTCTCCTTTTAGGAAATGAAGCTGAACATGTGGCTGATGTCTCAGTGATGGAGCACTTTGGAACCAGTGACCATAATTCCATTAGTTTCAAGATAATTATAATAAAAAATAGTATGATTCCACAAATTGAAGTCCTAATTTGGGGCAAGGCATTAGACAGGAACTTGCAAAGTTTGATTAGGAGAAGCTATTTGCAAGTAAAGGGATGTCTGGCAAGTGGGAAGCTTTTAAAGGTGAGATAGGAAGAGCTCAGGGCCAGCATATTCCTGTTAGAGTGAAGGTCAAGGCTGGCAAGATTAGGGATCACTGGCTGATGAGGGAATTGAGGATCTGGTCAGGAAAAAGGAGGAATATATCAGGTATAGGCAGCTGGGATCAAGTGAGTCCCTTGAGGAGTATAAGGGATATAGGAGTACACTTACGAATGAAATTAGGAGGGTAAAATGGGGATATGATATGTCCCTGGCAGATAAGGTAAAGGGGAATCCCAAAAGATTCTACAAGTATATTAAGAGCAAAAGGGATACCAGGGAGAGTAGGTCCCCTTAAGGATTAGTGTGGTACTTTATGTGTGGAACCATGGGAGGTGGACTAGGTCTTAAATTAATACTTCTCATCTGTATTTATTATGGAGAAGGACATGGAAGCTAGCATGTTCAGGGAAGCAAACAGTGATATCCTGAATCATATGAACATTATGGAGCAGGAGACGTTGGTGTATCACAGGACATTGTGGGAAGAAAGAGAGGAGATTGATGGGGCCCCAAGAGAGATTTTTGTGTCTTTGTTAGCTACAAGTGGCATACTAGAAGACTGGATGATGATTAATATTGCATGTTTATTTAAGAAGGGCTGCAAGAACAAGTCAGGGAACTGCAGGCCGGTGAGTCTTACATCAGTAGTGGGAAGGTTACTGGAAGGGATTCTGAGAGTCAGGACTTACTTGCGTTTGGAAAGGCAAGGACTGCCTGATTACGGATAGTCAGCATGGCTTTGTTTGTGGGAGATCATGTCTTACAAATTTAATGGAGTTTTTTTTGAAGAGATGTGCAAGACGATTGATGAGGGCAAGGCGGTGGGTATGGACTTTAGCAAGGCCATTGACAAAGTTCCACATGGTAGACTAGCCTAGAAGATTAGAATGCATGGGATCCAGGGTGAGATAGCAAACTAGATACGAAATTTGCTTGGTGGTAGGAGACAAAAGGTGGTAGTGGAGGGTTGCTTTTCAGATTGGAGACCTATAACCAGTGGTGTGCTGCAGAAATTGGTGTGGGGTCCTTTATTATTCATCATATATACTAATGATTTGAAAGAGAATGTAGATGGCATGATCAGCAAGTTTGCAAATGACATCAAAATTAGTGGTATAGTGTATAATGAATTAAGCTAAGGTTACAACTGGATCTAGATCAACTGGGGAAGAGGGTGAGGGAACGGCTGATGGAATTTAACTCAGACAAGTGTGAAGTGATGCATTTTGGGAAGTTAAACCAGACCAGGACATACACAGTGAATGGCAGGGCCCTTGGGGGTGTCGTTGAACAGTGACACCTCGGGGTACAAGGACATAGTTCCCTGAAAGTAGAAACACAGGTAGACAGGGTGGTGAAGAAGGCATATTATATGCTTGCCTTCATCCATTGAGGCTTTGAGTATTGGGGTTGGGGTGTCATGTTGCAATTGTATAAATTGTTGCTTAGGCTGCAGTTGGTGTATTGTGTGTAATTCTGGTCACGACGCTATAGGAAGGATGTGATTCAGCTACAGTGGGTACAAAGAAGATTCACAAGGATGTTCCCTGGACTGAAGGGCTTGAGAAATTGGATAGGCAGGGACTGTTTTCCCTGGAGCAAAGGAGGCTGACAGGTGGCATGATAAAGGTGTATAAAATTATGAGAGGCATAGATAGGGTAGACAGTCGCTGTCTTTTTCCCAGGGCAAGGGAGTCTAAAACTAGAGGGCAAAGATTTAAAGTAAGAGGGGAAAGATTTAAAGGGGATTTGAGGGGCAAGTTGCCAGATGAGGTGATAAAATCAGGAAAAATTATGATGTTTAAAAGATATTTGGACAGGTACATGGAGAGGAAAGGTTTAGCGGGATACGGGCTAAACACAGGCAAATGGGATTAATGTCGATAGGCATCTTGGTCATTGTGAATAAATTGGGCCAAAGGGCCTGCTTCCATGCTGTATGAGTCTCTAAGAATCTATGATGCAATTGTAATGATCTTCCTAAATTCCCCAGATTTTTGAACTGTCCAGCAGATTTGAAGGTGGCACTGCTGTTTAAGAAAGTCGAGAAAGGAAAATTAGAAAACTAACACCTGGCTTTGGCAACCCTCCCTCAGGCCTTGGAGACACAGGCATTAGGCATTTGTATAGCAAGCACCTCAAAGCACTGAAGAGGGCACTCCAAGGCCATCTCCAAGAAATCCTCTAAACTGTCCTCTCTCAGGCCAATAACGCAGAGAATAAATTCAATCAGCTCCACTAAGTGGGCCACATTATCCATGTGCCAAACCCTCAAATCAAGACCTCTTTTCAGAACACTTGTTATGGCAGAGATCTCCAGAACAGAGAAAATACTACAAGAATGTTCTCAAAACCTCCCTGAAATTATTCAATGTCAACATTAATTCAGAAGAGTCTCTATTCCAAACTGTTCAAACTGGGATTGGGGGGAGAAGTTGGAAAGGAACTAAGTACTTCAAAATTCTTCGATCTGAGCAAAGGAGCTCACAGCAGCTCAAACCACCACCTACTTATCATGTGAAGCACCACCTTCCCTCCCTGTGGCAGAGTCTGTAGATCTCACCAGCCATCTCTGGACTCCCAAGAACTCATGTGGAAGCAAGTCATCCTTGACCTTATGGCCAAGTTGATACAAACTCAAATCACATTAAAGCAGCTGGGGAATTTAAATTCAAGTAGAAATGTACCTTATTCTAACGCCTTTATCTGCTCTGGCCTTTATTAAGATTCCAAACTGATCGATGTGGCTAACCCTTAACTGGCCTCTGAAATGGCTTAGCAAATCACTCATTTCAGGGGGAAGATAGGGAATAGTCAATAGATGGATCTTCACTGCAATAATGCACTATGTTGTGAAATATAATTGTAAGTACACCAGTACAGATTCACCTGAAAGATAAATGAGCTGCCAGCCACTCGTACTTACTTTTTACCTTGTACGCCTTGTCACACAGGTTGCATTGATGAGGCCTAGCTTCTCCATGGTAGGCCACATGGTCACGCAGTTTCTCCATAGATCTGAGCTGTTTGCCACACTGGTCACATTGATATAACTTCTTGCTGTGGTGGGTTTTCTGGTGCTGGCTTAGCTGGCAACTAGAGAAATGGTATCTTTCAATTAGCCACTTTATCAAACAATAGAATAGCCCCTAGTAACAAAATATCATTACATTTGCTCAGGGTACTCAAGGAGACAGTGGCATGGCTATGCAAGATCAACAATTCTTTCATTCAGAGGCAACTAAGTTGTGTATGAAGAGAATGGGAGGAAATTTGGTCTCAAAGTTGCTAGAAAACTCAGACCTGACTGCAACCTAATTAGGTTTGAAGGCAAATCACCTGAAAGATGACAACTCATATTAAATAGCCAGAAAGCTTCAAGAACATTAAATCCTTTGACAATTTGAGGTTCCCTTTTAAAATAAAAAAATCCAATTTACTTACCATTTGGCACCAATTCTCAATTCCTCTCCATACTTACTTTGTTACTACTATTATAAAAAAGTCCAGAAATGTTACAACCAATTTAAATTGTTCTGTTCAGACTTATTTGGACACTACCTTAAAATATTTTTTTCAACAACTTGCTTTTATCCAGAAATAAGCAGGTCAGCAAAATTGTATGTGACAAATGCACAGGACTGAGAACTGTATCACTCCTATCAATACATGGTCAAGTAGGTTTTCTCCTTGTGTTAGTTCTCCCATCACCTACCAAAGTCTGGCAGCTGTGTCGATTAAAACTCTCCTGGCCCAGTCCACAGTGCTCTCAGACTACCATGGAAATTGATGGCCCGCAGAGTACATTTAATCCCTTACTGTTTTCTCCAAATTATATACATTATATAATAGGAAACATTAATTCACTGGGTTTGCTTGCCTACGTTTGACCCAATGCAGTGAGACATCATGGAATCCAGACTCAATGTGGAGTCCCTCCCATCCAAATCCAACTTTGCCACCATCTTTGGTGGTCTACCTGGCTAGATGGACAACTCAGTTACCCTAACATGATCTGGGAAAATCAACAAGGTATAGTAGGCACAGAATTCCTAAATTGCATTCAGAACTATTTTTAACCAATGCTCATCAAACCCAAAAAATATAGAGGGATTTCTGGATTTATTTTAGGTAACGGAAATGGGATCAAGAAAGAAGTATCAGAGGGAAATTTAACTCAGTTAAATTTAACTCAAGTAAATTTAGCAAAAATATGAATAAAATTTTTAAACTGGGATAAGGCCAAAACTTTACAAGGCCAAGAAGCGATTCCTCAAAAGTGGACTGGAGACTGCTACTTGAAATGTTAAAAAGGCGAAGCATTTAAAATTAGATTCAAGGTTCAAGATTGGGTAAATATGCTCCCACAAAGATAAAGGGTGGGACAGCCAAATCTAGAGCCCGCTTGGATACGAGTTGCAAAGACAATAACGTAAAGCAAAAGAGGGAAGCTTTTGTTAAATATTGAGAGCTTAATACTGCACATAGCCTGAAAGAGATTAGAAGGAAATAAAAAGAAAAACTTGTGTTTCACTAAGACACCAATGTAGTGATTTTATTATTGGATAATTCATTCAGAAAACATATTCAAACTTTGAGAATCTAAATTCTTTTTTTTTCAGAAATATTAAAACAACACAGCAGTACCCAGAGGGCATATCCTGGAGGGATCATCAAACAAGGCCAAATGGGTAGAACTTAGGATGAAGAGAGGGGCTGTACTACAGATGTCCTAATAATCAATGGGAATTAGAGAAACAGATATGTAAACAAATTGCAGAAAGGGGTAAGAGCAAAAGGGTTATGGTAGCGGGGGATCTTAAATTTAAAAAAAAAATTTTTTAAATTTTAATTACAGCATAGTAACAGGCCCTTCCGGCCCAACGAGTCTGCGCCGCCCATTTTAAACACAAATTAACCTACCCGTACGTCTTTGCAATGTGGGAGGAAACCAGAGCACCCGGAGGAAACCCACGCAGACACAGGAGGACGTACAAACTCCTTACAGACAGCGACGGGAATCGAACCCCAATCGCTGGTGCTGTAATAGCGTCGTGCTAACCACTACACTACCATGCCGCCCTTAACTTGAGCAATATTGACTGTGAATACTTTAGTGCAGGGCTTTACTTAGGTGGAACAACTTGGATGTAGGACACAGGATTAGTAAATCTGTGGAGGACACAAAAATTGGTGGTGTAGTGGATTTTGAAGAAAGTTGTCTAAGGCCACAGCAGGATATAGATCCAAGGGAAAGTTGTGCAGAGCAATGGCAGATGGAATTTAATCTCAACAGGTGCAAGGTGATGTATTTTGGGAAGTCAAATAAGGGTAGGACATAAGTAGTAAATGGTAGGACCCAAAGGAATGTTGGTGAACAGAGGGACATTGGGGTATAAGTCCAGAGTTCCCTGAAAGCGGCAACACAGGTAGATAGGGTGGTGAAGAAGGCATACGGCACACTTGCCTTCATAGCTCAAAGCATACAAGATAAGAGTTGGGACATCATGTTGCTACTTTAGAAAACACTGGTTAGGCTGCATTTAGAGTGTTGTGTGAAGTTCTGTTCATCACACTATAGAAAGGATGTAATTGTGCTGGAGAGGATGCAAAAGGAGATTCATCAGGATGTGTTCTGATTGAAGGACTTTAGTTACTGGGAGAAATAAGATGGGCTGGGTTTGCTTTCCCTGGAGTGAAAAAGACTGAAGTGTGACCACATGGAAGTATGTAAAATTATGATAGGCATAGATAGGGTAAAAGTCAGAATCTTTTTCCCGTGGCAGGGGTGTCATAAACAAGAGGGAACAGGTTTAAGGCAAGAGGAAGGAGATTTAAAAGGGATCTGAGGGTAAATTTTTCCACACAGAGAGTACTTGATATCTGGAACTCACTGCCAGAGGTGGTGGTGGAGGCTTATACGATCACTACATTTAAGAGGCTTTCAGACAAGCAGTTGAACAGGCAAGGATGCAGACATAATGCAGGCAAATGGAATTAGTATAGTTAGGCAAGACAGTTGGCATGGATGTGGTGGGCTGCAGGAACCATTTCTGTGTTGTACAACTTGATGACTTTCTGACTCTAAAAAGCTTTATTGGTAAAAGTACAAATTAAGTTGCAGGATAATTATAAAATCCAGTTTTGTTGTCTTTTGCCATTCTTGCCTATTATACCATATGGTGAACTTCTAATTGTCTTTTGGTCAATCAATTGTAACAATCCGCTTCAAGGAGGTTGTCCTATAACATCCTAACAATACATCCCAGTATACTGTGTGAACTGAAAGATAGCTAACTGGCTGCAAAATGAGATACATCCCCATAGTGATCCTGAATTCCTTAGAGGCAAAAAAACTCACCTGTAATTGAATAATTTCTCACAGACATCACAGTTGAAAGACTCCTCACCAGCAGAAACTTGATGGGAAAGGAAGCGAGTATAAGTCAGCAACTTCTTACAGCCTTCACACCTTACTCGTTTCCCATCCAGAATGTTATCTCCAGCTCCAGCAAGGTCTTGGGTTATCAATACAGAGGCTTCCCTTGACTCCTTCCTTGATTTGTTTGGTTGGCTACTCTCTGGTGCTGGTGAATATTCCACATTTAAAGATGTTAAAAGATTGCTGCTATTCCTGGCATTATTGTGAATGTCATAGCTCAGGTCTATTGCCTCCAGGGGAACGTTTGATGTTCCAGATGCAGACTTTTGCTGAGATCCATTTGTTTTAACTTTAGTCCACTGACATGGAGTTGTGCAATGATCAGACTTTGCATCATTCTCTTGCCTCTTCTTCCTCCCATTTACATGAACTAGCCTGGTCTGAGGATGGGGCAATTTTCTACTAGAATTGATTGCTCCAGATAATCTGGCAGTCTGCAGTCGAGTTTTGATTTTGGCCAGGCAAGCACCACGTACCTTTCTGCTCATGACTGATCCATTTTCACGTCATCTGTACACTGCAGACTTGTTGTCTCTACAGGGTTCTCCTTCTTTGTTCTGTTAACAGTTCAAGATCTTCTAAATCTAACTCCACTTCATGGTTGCTTATAGAAATATTCTGTATTTTACAGGCTTCTTGGCTTGATCCTAATCCATGTCCCGTTTATATCATCAGTATCAAAGTGAAGCTTTGCTGGTATAACAAACATTCAGACTCTGAGCAGCTGAAAGGAAGTCATTCATGTGACAACCTGGGACCTGAGAAGTATAAAAAAAACTCTAACAAATGACTAAACCATCCAAGCTGACTGTATCCAAAAATACTGTGCATTCCTGATTGTTCTTGCTCAAGGTTGTGTAAAAGTAACTGCTACATGCAGACAGAATATTTTTGTGAGCATGAAAAGTCTTTCCCTCTACCACAACAGCAATGTCACAAAACAAGCCCATGTTTCGCTGTTCGTAAAGTTTTTGAAGAATAGCTTGACAGTGATTGTAACGTTCCTTGATACAGGTTGGATTATCCATTTTCCCCAAAGACATTCAATGGATCTGGACCTTCATCAAGTCTTATTAAGACACATCACTAAAGTTGGACCACAGTCAGGCATTTAATACTTCAAAAGTTTAATTTTTATTGTTTATCCATGTTCCACTGTGCACACCATTCCTCAGAGGATGTTGTTCGTCCATAACCAAAGTTCTGAAAGTAAACCATGTAAAATAGCAACAAATAATTATAAGTAACATTCATTACTTTAAATTCCCATGGACAAACAACATCTAGAGTCTTAGTTATGCATCTCCATCTTATTTACTTATAATGACGCAGGAGGCTATACAACCCATCAGGTCCACGCCTGCTCCCAGGGGAGCAATTCCTCCTCTCCTTATTCCCTGCATCCTTGAAACATATTCTATCTCTCATAAACACATCAGCTGCCCTTTAATCCTTTTTGCCATTAACCTATACTAATTCATGGTAGCCAATTAATTTGTATGTATATCTTTGTGCTGGGAGAAGAAACCAGAGCAGCTGGAAGAAACTCACATGAGCACAAAAAAGAATGCATAAATTCAGCATAGATAGCCCTGAGGTCAGGATTGAACCTGGGTCCCTGGAGCTGCAAGACAGCAGCATTACCTGCTGCTGCACTGTGCCATACACAAGTACATGTGCATATGCACCAAGTACCTTAAATGACTACTGCACACTGGCGCCACTAGGGTTTCAGCCTCAATGTTTCATTCAACCATTTATTGTCAGGTTTTCCTTGATTCGACTGTAAAACTTTAAGCTTGGGGAATTTTCAGCTTGCTGGTTGAGATATGTAGTCTACCCAATTAATCCCCCCAAAAATAAGGCATCTTCTAGATGTTTAGAAACTAGTTTACCAACAGGGCACAAGCATCAGAATCAGTTTGTTATCACTGACTTAAATGTTGTGAAATTTGTTGTTTAGCAGCAGCAGTATAGTGCAAGAGACATAAAAATTACTATAAATTACAAAATAAATAAAGTGCAAAAAAAAGGAATAACGAAGTCGTGTTCATGGGTTCATGGACCAATATAGGTTTATAAAACCAGACTGGGGGTCATATTTGGGAGTCAGGTTTGCCGCATTATAGATGCAAGTGCATTTCCAATGGTTCCCAGAAAACACCACTCCTAAATTGCAGTGTTGCAATCATACCATCTCCATGGTAATCCAGAAATTCGAGTTTGCATGGTGTTTTCACTTAGAAAACTCGTGCATGTATGGACATGGTCACGTATTATCTTTACAGGATAATGCAGTCTATTTTTTTCTTTCAAATTATAAAAGATATTGGATCAAGCAAGTTTCAAAACTTTCTCTAATTCTCTACAGTGGCAAAAAGTATTTTAACAAGTGAGGTGGTTGTTTTTAATCAATACATTAATTCAGGGGGCAAAGCTTCTTCCTACCTCATTTCAGTAAATAATTTCTGAGGCCTGGAATATTTCATAAATTAATAGCGATGGGAGAAGTTGCTGCTCCTCTTCCAGAGGGGCTGATGCTCACGTTTTGGCTGGAGTCCCAGACTCCTGATCTTTGGGTAACGGTGAAGAACAAACGTGGAGTGACCGTGGGACTTACTCATCAGACTACTCTTGGGCTGCCAAAGTGACCATCCACAAGTCCAAGCTGAGCTGAAGAGAAGTCCGTCCATCTGACCACCTTTCAGCTAATTCGAACTACCATTATGCTAAGAGATCTGCGACCGTCACGCCTACAAGGTCTGGAGGGCATCCTGGATGCTACAATTATATTTCAATTCTAGCTTTGTTTTGTAAAATACAACTATTAAAAACTACTCGTCAAATGAGATTCCCTTGTTCTCGTTAAATTACATTTTATTAAGTAGAACACAGTGTTTCAACCTATTCCGTGCAGCAAATTTCACACGTTTTCCTGAGGAACGACACTTTGAATGAGGGCTACAAAACTGCAGCGAGGGTGCAACTGAGCGGACCCCATGGGTCTTAGTCTGGCCGTGGGTTCAAGCGCGTCTGAAGTGGGTTCTGCCAACCACCCTCCGCCGCCGCGCCTTGAGGTGCGGCATGACGGCGGCCTTCCCTCGCAGCAGCCCGGCGGCGAGCCGACGCTCTCCCCGAAGCAGACCCACAGGCCGCAACTTCCACCCTCAGGGTTGGACACTCACGCCTCCACTTTCGCCCGTCCCCGATTTCCCCACTCACCTCCTCATCGGTCGTTTCCACCGGCCACAGGCCGCTCCCCCCTCCAATCCCGGGGGCAGTGGTGAGGTTCGCCGGAGGGGAGGTGACTGAAAGGCCGGGTCCGCGGTACGGTGGGGGGTTGCTAGGAGATTTCGGAGGCAGCGGTTGCTAGGAAACCGGGCGTATTGACGTGAAGGAAAACTTTGCTCGGCCATCAGACTCGCGGGGGGAGGAAGCGGATTCGCCAGACTGGCAGTCGCGGGGGTGACTGGGGTTGGCAGAGGGGGTGGATGTTGGGAAGGAAGAGCGGTTGCTAAAATTTGGCTGCTGCTTGGGCACTAGACTCACGATGGGTGATGGTTGCACGGCGACAGGATCCATTGAGGTCAGAGGGCAGTTGCTGTGTGATTGGATTCACGAAGGGTGGTAGTTGGTGGGTTCGGTGTGTTGGCAAGGGGGAGGATAGCTGCCAGTAATAGGACCCGCAGCAAGAAGGGGTCGCTTATGGGTTCATAAGGGTGGCATTGATGGGCGATTGGATTGGGTAGGAACATGGAGCAGTGTATAGATGGCTGGATCTGCTATGGGTGGTAGGCAGGACACTGAATTTGCTAGGTGTGATGGGGGACAGATGACGGCCCTCAGGAGAAGGGGTGATCGCTTGTGACTGGATACACAAGGAGGGCACCGCAAACTGACTCCTGAGAAAATGCTATATGACCTATCTACAGTGAGGTTCTTCCCAGCAAACTGTGGTTGACTGATGAGTTTCTGTAACACTCAGCTCAAGCATCTTTGTGAGATGTTGATGGGATCAGGTAAAGGACAAAGACGTGGAAGAGAAAGAGCAAGACCAATATTGGTTCACTTTTGACCACTTCAGATAAAACAGTGACTATGTTGGATTAGTCTCTGCAAATAAGTATATCAATTAGCCTTCAACAGAGCCAAGTATGTTTTAGTATGTTATTGAGGGGAAAAGTCAACCAGAAATCAGGAGAATTCACAAGTTTCATAATGAGGTGTAACTGTATGCTGGGGGGGTGGGGGGGTCAGTTCAAAATCTTATACAAAAGAAACATTAATGAGAGTGCACCACTGCCTCTAAATATTGCATCAAAGTACCAACAGATTATGAACATGCTGAAGGAGGAGAATGAATCCATGATCCACTGGCTCAAAGGAAAGCTTACTACAAATCGAGCCAAGCTCAGAACATAAGAAATAGAAATAGGAGTTGACCATTTGTGCCTTCCTGTCTTCTTGTCTGCTTTGCTATTCAATAAGATCATGTATGCTCTTTTACCTCAGTGCCACTTTCCTGTACTAACCTCACATCCTTTAATTCCCTTAATATCTAAAATCCTGCAATTTTTCTTTGAGATCAGTCTATTAGCAAGGACTGGACAGTCACAACTAGTGCCACTCCAAATGATGCCTCGAATATATTATATCTCAATATGCAATTTGATGCAAGCACTATAATTAAATCAAAGTTTCTCATCTTTTCTCCAAGCTAAGGAATCTATGGACTAAAATAAAATATATACATCTGGAACTACTGCATACATAAACTTGTTTCTCATAATTGCTTTCTATTGCTTTTGTGAGGTACCAATGTGTAATCCCCTCAAAGAGAGAAGCTAACTTCAGAGATAAGACTATGCCTTTGTTTATTCATTCTTGAGTGCATGTGGACATTTTATGCATGTACTACCCGGCAACTACAACCAGCATTCTGATCATGGAAACTCTAAAACACTCCAGACATACTGGAACAATGAAACTAACTGTGGAAATTGAAGTATCCCAATAATATTTCTTTCTGGTGAAAAAATGCATGTGTGTTCACTTATTTAACCTGTGGTGAATGATTTTGATATGAGTTGCACAATAAGACCAAGTTAATTTTACTCACCAATGGGATTCTGGGTTTGTCTGGTATATAAGACTCTGACATAAGGCCAGAATGTACAACTATAAGCCAGAGAAGGACATATGATCTCATAATGTTTCTCCTAAAGTCTTATTCTTCGTGTTTAGTAGTTTTACACTCATTGGCTGTCAAGTGGACCTGTATGCTTGGAAAGATATGTGAGTGCTGTTGCTTCATTGACTGATAAATTCTCAGATCTGTTAGTATCCTGAACTTCAGGCAATTCAACATTAACTAAAACTGGGACTTAAGCTATGACCCTTGAGACTCCATGTATGGACCTAAGGATGCAAGTAGGAACAATCTTGGAAACACTGTAATTAAAGATAAATTATTTGTTCTGTAGTTTCCTATTTAATTTTCAAACAAAAGCAACAACTTGCATTTATTAGACCATAAGACATAGGAGCAGAATTAGGCCATTTGGCCCTTTGAGTCCACCCCGCCACTCAATCATGGCTGATCAAGCACCTTTAACGCTGATAAACACCTTTAATGTCAAATTGTCACCACACCAAGCATAATTGGATAAATATGGAAAGTCAAGGACAGATAACCATATTATCTGTTAAATGGATGGGTTTTAACCAGCATCCTATTTGAGGATAGAGAGGGAGAAGAGTTTAGGAAATGAATTTTACACCAAGGTGCCTCGACCAGGGAAACCAAAACTATGGCCCACCAACAACATGGTAAAATAAGTCCTTCCTCAGCAAACCCCATCATTGCAGAGAATGGAGGGAGCAGAGAATGTGAGTTGGAAAAAGGACCACTGGGGTGAAGGGATCGGGAAAAAAACTTGAATGTTGAGTATGGCAGATAATCCTGTGGTGGGCAGATGACAGGGGGTATTAGGAAGTTAATGAGTGTCTATTAGGATACTGGCTGCAAGGAGTTGAAGAATATTTGAATCACTAATAATGCAATCACTAACCCCAGTGATCTTCTCCTGTATTTGGAAGAAGATTGATGCTTTAGATGTTCCAATGGCAACCCAGGTATGGTAGGGCACTTTAACCACTGCCCTCTAGTTAAGATCTGAAATAACATTCTTGTGGGATGTGTGTGTACAATAGAATGTTTGAGCATTGTACTCCATTACATTGTGGATGCCAGCATCTTTCATGTGCTTGTGTATAAAGCACATGGAAGTGGCAGCAAAAATCCAGTCCTTAGTTTTGTGTGTTCCGAAGTGGCTTATGAAACCAATGAGGGAACTGCAGACTCTTCCGCAAATGGGGCAGGATGGGCAGGTGAATAGTTTGTGAGGTGGTGCATTCCATCCACTGCTTACACAGGACTTTTGTTTGTTCTCCATGCATGGTCTTGAAGTTCTCATTAATATCTTCCTGAATATTCCTTTCCCACTTTCAGTGGTTATGGACCAGACATTCCCAGGAGATGCTGCAATGCTTGAAGGAAGCTTTGAGCATGTCCTTAACTTTTTTCCTCCATACCCCTGGTAATCTCCTCCCTCAAAAGTTCGTGGAGTAGAGTTTCTTTTTCAGGAATCAGGTCAGAACAACCTGGTCTACCCAATATAACTGACTGATTAAAACTATTTAAGGGCTGTATTGGGGCAGAAACCTGATTAGAGATGTGGAATAACAGAGAGATAAATATGAACTTTGGTAGTGATAATACAGTCAAGATCTCAGAAATTAAAAGGAAGGATGGTTTACTAGTTTTACTAGTTTGGCAGGACTCAGGGATTGATAGGTCTCTTTTGGAGCTTGTGATAGAGCCTTTGATAGGGAGGGCAACAGTGCGTGAGGAGAAACAACTATTTAGATAAATCATTTAGTTATTGAACAGGGTGTGTTAGTAATTTGGTGGTAATTGAGTCGGAGGTACAAGATGCAAGTCCCATGACAAAATTGGTTTTTAAAAGTAAAATGACGAGTAAAGAAGTTATAGAAAGACACAAAGACAAGGGACAGAGCTGGAATAAAATCTTGGAAGAAACTTCAGTTGGTGGGCAAGGATGAGGGGATGTAGAAGAGGTAGCTGAAGTAATAGATGGTCTTGATCTTGTAACAAAAGAGGACATGGGCTCTTTGCATTTGTTTCTGGAGTTGTTAGTGAATAGTGTGGATGTAAATAGTTGAAGGTGATTGGTTGTGGGAAAAAGATGTAGCAGTGGTCTATTTTTGTTCTCCATGATGATTTGGAGGATAGGTGATTTTGATGGAGGAAACTTTGACCCAATAGTATTGATGTAATCCTTCAGATCCAATGATGGATGGTGAAACCATTTGTATGCCAGACATGCTCAAGTTTGCCACTCTTAGGATTTGAAGAACTAAATGGGGTGGGGGAGGGGGGAAGAGAGGGGGAAAATGACCAAACGTCCAACGTGATACATTTTGGTACAAAGATTGGGGGAAAATTATATAAATTAAATTGTAAAATTTTAAAGGGGAATGCAGGAACAGAGGGACGCAGGGTACACAAAGGCGGTAGAGCAAGGGTGAGAAGGCTGTAGGAAGTATTATGGACTTGTGGCCTTATAAACAGATAATTACTCAAAACTTTTATAAAATATTGGCACTAGCAGGAATAGTGTGACTAACTCTGGGCATTATTTTATGAAAAGTGTACCAAGGCCTTACAGAAAGTGCAGAGGATATTTGCAGGAACAGTATCAGATGTGGAAGACTTCAGATGCAAGAAGAACCCAGAACTGGGCTTGTTCAGAATAAAATGAGGAATATTTGGTCAAGCTATTCAAAATCATGAGTGTTTGGATGGAGTAAATAGGGAGAAACTACTTTCACTTACAAAGGGTAACCAAAGGACGTAGATTTAAAGTAATTGGCAAAAGCACTAGAGGTACCATGGGAAATATTTTCATTCAATAAATTGTTATGATCTGGAATGCACTCACTAAAAAAGGGTGATAGAAAGTCAGTATAATGCTCAATTTTCAAAAGAAAATCGGATAACTACTTGAAGGAAATACATTTGAAGAACTGTGGAGAAAAGCAGGAGAGTAGATTAATTATATAATTGTTTCAAAGAACCAACACAGATATGACGGACTGAACAGCCTTTTAGCTATGTTTTCTGTAATTTTATGATGGGAGGGAAGTAAGGGCTTTGCTGGAGCCAAGGAAGAATTGTGTGGTTGATCCGAGTCAATGGCTTTATTGTGAATAGAACACCAAGGCTAGAAAACAAGTTGCTTAAATGTATACTTGTAATTGATACAGGGAGAACTTTCTAGGCTTTTCCAGAAATGGGGTAGTTGTTGGGCTGGGATAAATAAATCGTGCAGTTACAAGAAATTGATCAAAGATGCCTCATCTGAAGTAGAAAAGCCATGTGTCCTGATGGAGACAATCAGGACCCAGAGGGAAAATAAAAAAAAAACTGCAAATGGTGGAAATCTAAAAATAAAAACCAGAAAATGTTGAATTTCTCTGCCAGTCAGGCTGCATCTGTGGGAAGGGAAACAAAGTTAACATTTGAGGCTGAGTATTTCCAGCATTTTCTGTTGTATTAGAGGACGCAGCATGTTTGGGCTGGATAATGGAAGAAGACTTCTTTGGGCTATAAATAACAATATAGTGGCATTAGGGCCAATGGTCTGTTTCTGTATTGTATTCATATAGCTCAAAGGCTTCTTTCACACAGAATATTTATTAATTCCATGATAGCTCATTAGTTAGAGGTGGTGAAATATACGACTCACAGCAAGCAGTCTATGATGCACCAAACAAGTCAACTTGCTCGAGCAAACAGAGTGGCCTAGAGATTCATTTGTATCATATTTTGGCTTTGTTGCATGTCTCCACAATGCAGTTTTAATAGGCTCTTTGTGATATTCAACAGCATCATTATAAAATAAACTTATTGAGGCTCCCTTGTTATATGTCATGCTGCTTGGAAACAACAGGCGTTACTGGAAAGCTCTAATCAAATTTTCTCCCAATTGCAGTGCTTAAATGTATACCTGACAGCTTATCAACCTTAAAGGTACACAAGGACAACACCATTTGCGCTCTTCCAGTTACTGGATAGTGAATGCTTACTTGCAGATAGCAGTGAACATTTTCCAAAGTTTACTGGGAAGAGGCAAGTAGATCACATCCCTCACCAGAGGGATGTTCTTTATTCAAGCTGGCCACAGAGACACAGTCCATATCTCAGCACTCCAGCAGGAAATTACCAGGTGGTATTTGTAAAAAAGACTGTTTAAGAAATCCTGCATTTCAGGAAACTTGCAATGGCAAGCAAATGCCTACAGCTAGTCCTCCTGATCCTGACAGGGAAATAGAAGAACTTTGTGGAGTAGAATATGAATGACCTCCCCAATGCAGGCAGTGATCAGCAAACTGATATATGGGTATATACCAGCTTATGGGGCGGAAATAATCCTGAGACATGGAAGTTGACAAAGAGGGTGATCTTGTTATGACTGTCAGAAAATCTAGGGCATATATGTGAGTTTCAGGCATGTGAGTGTGTAAGTGTGGCCTGCAAGAAGTGTAGGTAAAAACATAGCTCCCTATGAAGGCTGAGTGGATAAGTTATGGATGCTGAGCCCTTGCATGCCTCATGCCAGTGGTGCCTGCGAGACATTATGTCATCCATGAAGGAAAGTCTTGGATCTTGATAAATCAGCATATAAATCTCTTTTCGTTGCAGCAAAGTATTTGAAGCTGCAAGGAAGGCTTGGTCTTATGTGTGAACTGTATACAGACTAAGCGGAGAGTACGTAGTGTGGTGTGCAGCAAGTTGGCTATGAATGCAGGTCGAGTGTAGTTGTCTCTTTAAATAACACCTTTGAGCCTTCAGTGTTAGTAAGAGCTGTTTCATCTGTGAATTAACATCAACTGTTGTTATTTGGACCAATGTGGCAGAAAATAGTGAGACAACTTTTGGGTATTGCACTACTGTTGATGTCAATTGAGTGAACTTGATATCAAACAAGAAAATTTCAACCAAAATGACAATATGATCCAAAAAAACAAACCGCTGGAGGAACTCAGCAGGTCAAGCAGCATCTGTGGAGGCAAAGGAATGGTCAATGTTTGGGCCGAGACTTGGCATCAGGACTAGGAGTAGAGAAAGGAGATAGTTCATATTAAGAGGTGGGAGGGAGGGATGAAACAGGGACTGATAGGCGATAGGTGGAATCAGGTGAGGTGGGGGATGATGGGCAGATAGATCCAGGTGGGGGAGGGGACATAGTTGAGACTGTGGCTGGTGGGTGGAAATGGGTAAGGGAAAAAAAATGTGCAGATGGAGCGAGCTTGGGGGGAGGGGAGGGGAAGGTAGAAATAGAGGATGGAAGGTGATGTGGAACCAAATAAGGGAGGGGTGGTAGCCAGATGGAATTAGATGGGGGATGGGATAGGAGAGATAGGCCAAGGGAGAAGAAACCCAAGTTGATAGGTGTGTGGGTGATGGGTAGGTGAAATCAGGTGGGAAAGGTTAACAAATCTAGGTAAAGGGGGGAGGGGGATGGAAAAGCTGAATAAAGGGTAAGGGAACCTAGGAGGACCGGTAAGAGTGGGAAAGGAACACAGGGGGTGTGGATTACATGAAATTGGGAAATTCAATGTTCATACCATTGGGTTGTAGGTTACCCAAATGGAATATTAGTGCTGTTCACCTAGTTTGCGTTCGCCCTCACTGTGGCAGTGGAGAAGGCTGATGACGGGTCAGTGTGGGAATGGGAAGGGGAATTGAAATATCATGCAACTGGAAGCTCAAGATGGTCATTGTGGATAGACTGCAGGTGCTCTGGAAAATGGTCACCTAATCTAAGCTTGGTGTTGTCGATGTAGAGGAGGCCATATTGAGAGCACTGAATGCAATGGTTGAGGTTGGAGGGGGTGCATGTGAATCTCTGCTTCACTTGGAAGGACTGCATCTCCTGACAAGATGATGTCAGTGGCACCCAAGAACATAATTGCATCACTCCACATTAATTTTCAACATTGCAACTCCATATTTTTTTTGCTCTTGTGCAGACAGATTTTTAGCCCAGCTTCTTTAAAATGTAGAGAAAACAGAAATTACATCACACTCCTCTTATAAAAGCAGGGCACTTCCCCAGAAAATTGCAGTAGGTGGAGGTTAGTTATATTTACATCAGTTGTATAAATCATCCCAACCCACCTTCAGTAGTATGCATAGTGTGTTTTATTGAGGATGTATCCCAATCATCTTCATTCCACCTGACAAAGTCATTAAACAGCATAATTACTTATTTCAATTCAAAAGGAGGCCATTCAGCTCATCAGGTCCATGCCAGCTCCTAGCAAGAGCAATTCCCCTTTTACTCATCTCCCTGGAACTTATTTTCTGTCATACACCCACCAACTCCCTTTTGATTCCTTTGACACTTACCTAAACTAAGGGGAGTTTACTACAGCTGATTAATATACCAGCGCATCTTCAGGATGTGGGGAAAAAAACTGGAGCACCTAGTAGAAACCCACACAGTCACATGCAAGCTCCATGCAGACAACACCCATGGTGAGGACTGATCCCAGGTCCTTGGAGCCTGTGAGGCAGCAGCACTAACTGCTATGCCATCTAGACTTCTTCATAAGAGAACACAGGTTCGGTTAGAATTGTGTGCATTCCTTTCACTATAGACAATCAAGTAATCATGCAAGAAAACTTTAGCAGAGTTTGTAAGTATCCAGAACACTAATAATATTACTTGCATAGGGATTTTATTTGTTTTTCCCTACTTAGCTTGGAGGTAGACTTTTGAATCAGCCTGACAAATATAATGTTTGTTTCTTCATTGGCCTGGTTCCTAAGTTGAAGAGAGACAATCCAAGTGGAGATGTTAAGCATTTTCTGCTCTGGTAATTGTTCCCATTAAAATTACTACAAATTAAAAAGACATTAAAATTATTTGAAAATTACATGATATTTATGGTGGAGTGTTGAGCTGAAGTGGTAGTAATTCTTTAATTCAGAGTAGCCAGGAAATAAACTTTTGAAAACAAAAGTGACTTTTGATTTCAATGTCAAAAATGCTGCAGGAGCTCCCAGAGGATTAGAGGTTGCTGAGTTTTTCAGTGCCGTGTCCTGAATATGTGTGTGATATTTGGAAGAGGAATTAAGCTTGGAAGTCTTGTTGCACTTGTAACAATGGAATAGGGGTGGCCTGATAACTCAAGCAGCTAAGTTCTTGACTCACAACTAAAAGGTTGTCAGATCAATTCTTGGGGCTGGCTGTCATTCACACTGATCTGCTTCAATGTCATCAAAATGTTGGCTTGAACCCTGAGTAGCAGTCAAATGTTCCATTTGAGATGAAGGAAAAAGGACATTGTGTAGTTTGTCACACTTAAATTGCACCTTCAGCAAGCTGATCATAAAGTGGAAATCTCTGAACATCGCTACAGACCAAAGTTAAGATGCAAGAAAGAACATACAGGAAAAAAATCAGGCAACATTTACTATATTTTTTAAAATATTCAAAGTGTGATTTAAGTATTCTGTACAATACAGCCATAATGTTACAAGGCAGAAAGCCAACACTCTATTTACAATAAAGTTACTGATTAAACAAAGTCAAATTTGGAAAGACTACATGTTTACATAACCCCAGGCTAATGTAGAGAAACAGAAGGACATCACCATGTAACTGAGGGAAGGCATGCTAAGTGCAAGATTTAACATATGTTTTGTTTATCAATCAAACTGTTAACTTAACCTCCTGTTTACCGCTATTTGTCTATTTATTTATTTATTTATTTATTTTTGGTGTGCTGAATATGTCATAAGGCAGAAATGGACTCAAGGGAGTGAATTTGAACCTCCAAAATTGGAGGTTTGGATCTGATGCAATGTTAGTTGGCAAGTAGATTTAACTGTAAGTACGTTGTGCCAAATAAGCAATGGTCATAAATTGCAGCTTTTTCAAATACTATCATATCTTTCAATCTGAGAACAGATGATATACAAAATTTCATCACCTGGAAAACTAGAACCATCATGAAACTTATTATCCTGCTATATTGCTCTGATATCACTGAGATATACTCAGGCACAACATGTGCACAGGCAGAAATTAAGAACTGCTGTGATATATCGATATATCTTTTTCACATTCTAATATCCCACTTAATAATCATAGTATCAAGTTATCTTCAGCCATGGAAAAAGCTCTGGAGCTAGGTGGAAATTCAACCCTCCCAGTGTGATCGAAACCTGGTAGATGGGCGAGTAAAAAATAAACTGCTGGAAGAACTCGGTAGGTCAATCAGTCAAACAGGCTGAGACCCTGCATCAGGACTGAAAATGTAGTGGGAAAATAGCCAATATATAAATGTGAGAGGGAGGGGTGAGACAGAGGCTGGTAGGTCATTGTAGAATCAGATGAAGTGGATGATAGGCAGTTGGAGCCAGATGAGGGGAATGTTGTAACAGAGGCTGAAAGGTGATAGGCGGAAACATTAGAAAAGAAAAAGAAAATTGGCAGATGGAGCCAATTGGGGGAAGGGAGGGGGAAAGTAAAGATAGAGGCTGGTAGGTGATAGGTAGAACCAGATAAGGGAGGGATGATGGGCAAGGTGGAACCAAATGGAGGATGAAAAAAAGGAGGTGAACCAATGGAGATGAAACCCAGGTAAACAGGTATGTGGATGATGGGCAAATGTAACTAGGTGGGGAGGATGGTGAGTCTGGATAATGAGGTGGGGGGGGCAGGATAGAATAGGGATAGAGACTTGTGGGAGTAGGAAAGGAAAGGAATGTGGGGAGTGAGCTGCCTGATAAAGGTGACTAAGTAAAATGGACTGGGAGACTTAGCAATTTCCTGTACAGATGCTGATAGATCCTGATTTTTAACTCCTCATGAGAACTTGTCAAAGCTACTGGGTTAACACAGTAGTTATGGGGAGAGATTGCGTAGGCTGAGATTGTTTTCCCTGGAATAAAGGAGGCTGAGGAGTGACCTGATAGAAATATATAAGATTACGAGAGGCATGGGTGAGAGTAACCTTTTTCCCATGATAGAGGTATCAAAAACAAGGCAGAATAGATTTAAGGTAAGAGGAAGGAATTTTAAAGATGATCTGAGAGGCAAGTTTTTTTACACAGAGAGTGGTTGATATCTGGACTGCACTGCCAGAGGAGGTGGTAGAATCAGATACAATTATTATGGTAGAGGCATTTAAACAGACACTTAAATAGGCAAGGCATAGAAAGATAATGCGGGCAAATCAAACTCAAGTTTATTGTCATATGCACAATTGCATGTATGAACAGGTGCAATGAAGAACTTGCTTGCATCAGCATCACAGGCACATAGCATCAGATAGGCATCATTCACAAGAAAAACATAACTTAAGTATAAATTTTGCACAGGTTTTACAAGAATGAACACAATTAGAACAAAAAATAAAGTCCATTGCAGTGCAAAGTGATCATAGTGTAGCTATACTGAGGTAGTGATTGGGGTTGTGTAGGTTGGTTCAAAAACAGCATGGTTGAAGGGCAGTAGCTGTTTGTGAACCTGGTGGTGTGGGACTACAGGCTTCTGTACCTCCTGCCCAATAGTAGCTGCAAGAAGATGGCATGACCCAGATGGTGGGGACCTTTGTTGATAGATGTCACCCTCTTGAGGCAGGGCCTCCTGTAAATACTACCGATGATGTGCCTGTGATATATTGGGCTGAGTCCGTTATTCTCTGCAGCTTCCATCGTTCCTGAACATTCGAATTTTAGTGGGATTAGTGTAGATGGACAAAAAGGATGGCATGGATGTGATGGGCTGAAGGGCATGTTTCTATGCTTTATAACTCTTTGACTAACATCAGAGGTGTTAATATGCCTTTATTATATACTTCTTTTTAGGCTGTCCCTTGGGATCAAGGGTGACTTTCACTCTGGTTTTGTGGGGTCTAAGGTGCCTAATGAGGCCAATGTAGGAATTGCAAATTCTTCCACAGATGAGGCAGGAGGTGGCTGATGGCAGGTGGGTGGATAGTTTGTGAGTGGTGAGCTCTTTCTGCCGCTTCCACAGGTTTCTTTGTGGTGCTGATGCATGGTCTTGAGGTTCTCAATATCATGCTGAATGAATCTTCTCCACTTTGAGCAGTCATGGGCTGCTAGGAGTCCATAGAGGTGCTGCACTTCTTGAAGGAAGTTTTGAGCACATCTTTCAGCCTTTTTCTCTGTTTTCCTGTAATCTCCTCCCACAACCAGAGGTTCCAATATAGTGTCAGTTTCAGGTGTCAGGATATGAATATCTTGGCCAACTGAAAATAACTAGAGTACCAATGCTGGGGATATTGACCTGAGAGAGGATGCTAATATTGTTTCACTGACCTTTCCAGTGAATTTGGAGGGTTTTGTGGAGACAATGTTGGTGATATTTTTCCAGTGACTTGAGATGTGCTCCAAAGCATATAGGAGCACAGGAATTACTGCTGTCTGATATCCATGAGTTTTGTGCCAGGTTTGAGGTCTTGAGCTTCAAATACCCTTTTGTTCAATTGACCATTGGCAGCACTGGCACCTTGATTGCAATGGTGAATTTCATCAGAGATGTGTGGTTTCAATGAGAAGTGGCTCCCAAGATATGGGAAGTGGTTCACGTTTTCCAGGATCTCACCATAAATCTTTATTGTCGGAGGTGCAGTGAGAGCAGTTGGTAGAGGACCATCCTCTCATATGCTTTGATGAATAAGTCATCAATATTCCAGACCTTGGCCTCCAAGCATGCACAGATACATTGTTTGCATACTGCTGCTTGACGACTGAGAGTTGGGTGACCTTTGTTCTGAAGTGTAATTACAGCTTTCCATTAGTTCTGAAGATTAACTTCATTCCCATGGGAAATTTGTTATAGGTGAGGTGTAACATTGCAACAGGAAAGATTGAGAAGAATGTTGAAGTCTTCTTTGTTTTTGTTGAGATTAGTTTTGTTGTAGACCTGTTGGTTCATATCATGCCTTGCACGTTGTTGTGCAGCAAGTGTAAGATAGAGGCAAATTTTGTGGTCAGCTGAATTTGAGAAGAGTGTTCCTCAGTCCCTCCCAACTGATGAAGTCAAAGCCTTTTGTGAGGTCGCAGAAGGCTACTGCTGCTCCCTGCATTTTTCTTGAGAGTTGCTGCAAGGTGAAGATCATGTCCACTCCTAAATGGAATGGAGTACACACTGTGACTTGGGGAGCTTATTTTCAGCCACTGGGAGGAGATGGTTGAGGAGAACTCTGGCAATGGCTTTCCCTATGGCAGTCAGCAGGAAGATTTCTCAGTTGGGAACATGGGCCAGGTGTGCAGTTGGAGCAGGGGTTTAGGAACATGCAAGAGGTGTGTGCTGGAGCTGAGGGGTGGGATCATGAGTGGATGTGCAGCTTAAGCCAGGGATGGAAGCATAGGTAGGTTTATGGCCAGAACCAGGGACTGGGAATGGGTTCCAGGAGGGAGACATTGGGCAAGGGCTGCTGTGCCCAAGCCCAGATTTGTGTGTGTGAGCAAGTGTGCACAAGCCCACTGTTGTATATAAACATTAATAAGCATGCAGCAGAGCCTGGTCTCCAGTTGTCCAGGTCCCCTTTGCCATTGGATCAAGACCTTAGGCTGTGAAGCCCTTGTGTGCAATGGCTACCCAATGTTAAAAGAAACTGCACACAAGTAACGTCCACTCCAAAATATGAAGTTTGAGACCTGGAATGTCAGGACCATCATAGATATTTTCAACAGCAACACCCACCCCCAAGAGCCAAGAATGGGATGAACTCATTAGAGACAGGGAGGCAACCATTGCCCACTGGAAAGAACCCTTAAAGGATTTAATCAGGACTCTGTCCACAATGTGAATGTCCTGGACTCCTCCCATAGTTATCTATTCAGGCTTGCCTTGCTGCCATTCCTGAATGACAAGAAGTCCATATCTCTACTCAAAAACAACAAGGCTTCAGAAGCAAAATGTATCTCTCCTGACATCCTAAAATTGGTGGTGAAGAGCTTCAGTCTAAATCCGCAATCTCATTGTCCACATCTTGGAAGAAGATATGTCGGGAGATCTCAGAGAATTTATTATAACAATGAGTATCTGTTTGACATTTAAAGTTGGATCTCAGCAGGGTGACACAAGTTGGGGTGACTGGGACCTGTAGAGAGCCAGAAAAGTTTGTTTTCTTATTTTCCTTTAGGGGGACTAGGAGTAGGGCTAGAAGAACTTCTCTGCATCCCACAGCCCCTCTTTTGTCCTGGACTAGTTTTTCCCATTCCCCCTTCCTCTTAGCTGGGGACAGACACAAGCTGTAATTTTGTGAGACTAAAATCCCTTTCCCATCTATGTCCCAATGTTTCAGATAGGAAGTAGGCAGGGTTATTATAATAAATCCCAAAGATCAAAATATCAGTGCTGCTAGAGGAAGATGGTGGAAATCTGAAATAGAAATAGAAAATTTCCTCCACTTCCTGGTCAGGAGTCATTCAGTGCAATTGCAGTGAAAAGTGCTGTGGGAAGGACAGTCCGCATTCAAGATTCAACTAATAGTCCCTTTGGAGTGCTGAAAGGGAAGGGAAGGGGAAGATGTTCCAGTTGCATCACATTGGAGGTGTTGGAAACTTGGAACGATAAGCCTTTGAATGTGGAAGCTGTTGGGATGGAAAGTGTGGAGAACTTTATCATTGCTCCATTTGGGAGCAGAGGGGATGAGGGTAAAAGTGCGAGAAAGATACAGTTGTATTTGAGAGCCCTGCCACCCGTGGTGAAGCCTTGGGACCACTTTTGCTACCATGAAGGTGGTATATAAAGAAAGGCTGTTATTTTCCGTCACGCCAAATATGTTCGCCCTCCCTCCCCCAATTGTAAAAGCCAATCAGTAGAAGGTTTATCTTTTGGTTTCTACAGAGTTAATATAAGAGAGTAATGCAGAGTGGAAGTTTTTGCGGGGCGGATGAGGTAGACAGGAATACCCAGGCGCTTATGTTTGACCCCGGGAAACCAAAGTCCTTTACAAATCCACTAACCCGTCCAGTGACGACATGGGCTCCATCAAATATTGGTCAGTTCGCGAGACTCCCCTTGTTTGAATGAACTCAGTCAGGAGAGAAGGTCTCAAAGTCCCTGTTTGCATTGGCGATACGCGTTGGCAGGATGTGGCTGAGGAGCAATGCGAGGGGTTTAAGCTGCCGTGTGCTGTCAGAGCTGAGCCGAGCTGTGACCAGTGAAGCGGGACAGGACATGCAGAGCAATCAGCAGCTGGCGCGGGTGTACGTGACCCGGCGGGTCCCACAGAAGGGCTTGCAGGTGCTGCGGGACTCGGGCATGTGAGTAAGGAATAGTGGACTAAAAGTCAGGTGATGGAGCAGGTGTCAGTGTCTATATTCCTGTCGTATTCCGCTGCTGGGGGGGGGAAACATTGATTTTCTAAATTTCACTTGTCGGAATAATCCTTCTGTGGCCTATAATCACCCAAAGGCTGCGAAAGGGGAAGGACTTGTAGTTTAAAATAAACTTTGTACTGGAGGCATTTGATCAGTTGGACAGTGCATGGAGAACAGCCATGCAGATTCAGGAAACAACACGGAGAGACACTGATCCTGTTAATGAAGTCTTCAGAGCTTAAAGATTTTCTGCATTTTCAACCCGTTGAAAAAATTCGTTGATTTCTGTACTTTTTCCGTTATAACATTTACCCCCCATTTTCACCCCCGGATCTCCGCTTTCCCCGGGGTTGCCTTTGACTCAATGTTCCCCGTGTGGATGCAGTTTCAGAAAAGAAAAATAACAAACGCTGGAAACAGACAGCAGATCAGTTAGCAACAGATGTGAAAAAGAATGATGATGTTTAGCGCTAAAAGCTTTCTCAGTACCGTATTCACTTGACCATGTGCAAACTTCAGAGGAACGCTGACAGAGCAAAGAAACATTACATCCCAACATAGTTCCCCCTCCCAAAACACACACGCATGTGTATACACAAACAGGCATATACACTTGCCTTTTTGGCAGGGATCTATGTTAATTAAACTTTATTGCTACCTGAGCCATGCAGAACAGCCTGTCATCCAAGGTATTCTGCAATTGATGAATGCATCACTGTTATATATGGGAGAAAATTAAATTCTCATGGTGTCCATCCAGGGATAATTGCTGGAATTAAGCATGTGTGATTATGGGGTGAAGTTAGGATTGAGTAGTCTTTGAAAATCATTAAAAACTGCTGATGCTGGAAATCTGATGAAGGGTCTCTGACTTCTCTATCTTTCCCCAGATGTTACTTGAGTGCTTCCAGCATTTTCTGTTTTTTGTTTGAACTCGTCTTTGATATTGCATGTTCATATATGAAGAAAGGTCAGTCTGGCAGATATCAGAAACTTGTCAGGGAAGCTAGACTCCCGTGAGGAGAGTTAATGCCTTCAGCAGTGAGGGAGGATCACAAATCTTTCTGAGACTCTGTAGTATAAAGAAAAGTAGTAACTGCTGATTTAATGTAGAGTTTCAGCTAGCCAGTCATGACCTTGCTCTATCTGTAAAAGGTTTGGGGAATGAAGAAAGGCTTTTTGGTTACTTTGAAAGCCCTTACTTGATTTATTCTATCTAATTAGTTTAATATCCATTGATTCTCAAAGATGAAAAAAGAGCAAGTAAGTTCTAATTATTTATTTGTAATTTTAAAATAATATGATGTAGAATCAATTAGTGCTCCTAAATGTATTGTTCAGGGCCAAATATTGAATGCTGTTTTCCATTGCTGTGTGCTGAAGATGATTGAAATACATCAGCTCTGATCTGTGCATTTCTTAATTCACAACACAATGACCATTATGTACTAAGGGCAAATCCAGATTTGCCTACATAATACCTTCATTGTATTAGAAATGCTTTGGTGTGTTTCTGATTGATATGAGAAGGTACTATGTGGAGGAAGTTTAAACTTTGAAGGAAAAAAGTAATCAATTCCATGTAAAAGATAACAACTTCTAATTGCTCCTAGTTCATTAAAAAATAAACAGCAATATAGCTTTAATCTTGTCCAGTGTAGGTCTTATTACTGGACAGCATTATGTAGAGCTGCTTTAAGGAGTTGTCATTTATATACTAGTTTGTGGATAAGCAGAGAGCTGTGTAGGGGATGGTCCCATTATACTTCCTACGAAAAGGAGCCCTCTGCTAGCTAAAGTCACAATGTTAAGATTTGTATGTTAAAATTATGATTAATATGTGTTACATTTCAAGGAATTTAATAAGTCCCTCCCTCAAGGTTTGTGGCACAATCAATAGAAACCCTGTTAACAAGTAGTGAAGTCTTGGGGGAGAAAAAGTGCCATGGGAATTCCTGGCATGTGTTTGAAGAATCAGAAATTTGGTTCATTAGAAGACAGTATTTAATGCCACTCATTCGCCTTCAATATGGCCTATGTTGGTTTCAGCTACAGATCAGATTTTGACCACTTGTGGAGTAGAGGGGGTGGGGTGATCACCAAAACCTTGGAAATTCAGATTTCCCAGTGTGTAGGTTTCTTTATTGAACTTACTGTGAAGTTTTGTTAGTGGAATGGGAGAAACTTCAAAGAAATTCACTCCTCCCCACTTACATTTTTCCCCTCATCCACTAGATGACTAAAAGCACACTTTTTAAATGCTTTCTCCATAACTCATCATAAAAAAAAATACACCTGGGGGATAAATTATTTTGTGATGCAGTGACCATTGCTACATTAACTGCTGTAAAGATTTCTTGCAGAACTGTGCTTACATTAAAATATTAGAAGAATTTAGTTGTGATCACATCTCACATTTACAAGGTATTGAGCTGGTCATGTAGTTGTGACAACAATGTCATTATAATTATACAGTTTAAAAATAGATGTAATTATTTGTTTTTACTTTTAAAGCTATAAGGGAACAGGAAACCCTGAGAACCATGTAGCTATTTTGGAGTTAGGGAAGGGAGGAGTGGGATTTGGGAGTGGTTGATATGTTGGTGAACTCTCCTCAGCTTGGTTTGTAACTTGATTTACTATTGCTTAACTTCTTCATTGTTCTTTTTTTTTAATTAATGAGGAAAGTAAGATGTAGGACCGAGGTTTGGAGTGAAAAGATATGAAAAAAAGTGAAGCAAATTGGGTAGGTAGTTTTAAAAGCCTTAATATAGTATGAAGAAGGCAAGACTGAGGGAGATAAAGAGTAACGTGAGTAGTTGTGCTCTGAGAGTAAGTCGGTTAGATTAGGAAACAATGTGAGTGGCATTTTCAACACAGCAGAGAAGGCATGTGAGGAAGCATGTTTGGAGATGGGTTCAGACTTTGCTCTTTAGGAAATGTAAATAATTCCTACAAAACATTCACCAACAACAGATTAAAAATCTGGCCATGATAAGAGAATCAAGATCCCAAAACACTTTAGCTGAAGGCCATCACAAAATCCTTCATGCTGTACAAATGAATTTTAATACAAACCATTCCCTCTTTGTTATCTCCAAACTCTTATCAAGCCTTCGACGAGCAGCTGTTTACAGACTCGAATCACTCCCGACATAAGCCCACATTGTAATCACAAATCTAAATTTCTTATCTGTTTCAATTGCGCCACTACAGAAAATTATGGAAAACAATTGCATAGCCTTCACTATTCAGAATCCCAAGAGGATCTTTTCCCAAATGTGACACAATGTCAGATAGTCCTTTTGAAAAGATCCTTCATTCGCCTTACATCATTCTCTCAGTGCTGCAGTGAAAATCCTACCTACATTATGTGCTCAGAACCTTGAAGGGAGGTTTTAACCCATGACCTCTTGTCAGAGGTATTGGTGGTACATACTACTGAGCTATCATTGACTGTTTCAGTGAAAGCTTGATGGTGAGGGACTTGGCTTTAGATGGACAAATAGACAGATATGGAATAACTTTATTTGGAGTCAGTCTTTATTCATTGAAATCTGTGGTTTCTCAGTTGAACTGTGCTTGCTTTGCCTGTTCTTTCCATGTCTATTATATGCTCTTACATACTTGTTGCATGGGCTATTTAAGTAGTCTTGGAGCTGAATTGGTGGACTCTACGACGAATGAGCCAAAACATCTTCCTGGATATCCAGCCTGATGTGGGCTTAAATAAATACTATCATACATTAACCACGTAATGCTGGAATGGAAACCCTTTTCATTCAAAAAGCAGAGGTTTTCAAGAGTTCTTTAAACAGCACAAGTTCCGTTGATTTCTTCCTGTCGCTCTGGTAAACCACTATGCATCCAATGAACAGGAGTGCTTTCTGTCTTTGTTTCTCTGGTTCCATTGTGAAGGTTGTGATCTATTCAGCTCTCTTGAAGTGGCTCTCCAGCTGCAGAAGTGAGTTAACATGACACAAATCACTGGATGTTCTCTGGAACGATATAAATGTAGAGGCATAGAAGACAGTCTTGAGTTTGTGTAATCAGGGCCAACCTCTCCGATTCAGTCCTCCCTGCCCATGAAACTGTTAGTACCAGTAAATTTGGTACTGTCAAAGAAACTCTGGTAACTCACAAGGCCAATATTAACTCCAGCTGGCATCTCAATGCACTGGGAAATTACCACCAACCTCAGTCTCCACAGAATCTTCAAAATTCATGGGCAGGGCAAGTGAACCAACATCAATGCTCCATCCCAGGTCAACATCCACTGTACTGAGGCCCTAGTTACACTCAGTGGGCTCACTAGGCGGGTCACAACATTCACACGCCTAGCACCAGACCTCTGAAATATATATTCTATTCTGAGCTCTGTCACTGGAAGAGATTACATGGTGGATAGAGGAAAATTTTCAAGAATATGCTCAAAGTCTCCTTGAAGAAATGCAAATGCAAATGGTCACAGTGGAGAAGGTGCATTCAGGATAGTATTGAGAACCTCGAGCCCATATCTCGGGAGCATACAGAGGCTCTGCATAAGTGGTGGAAAGAGCGGAATACCTCTCAAACTCTGCTTTTGCACACCATCTGCTCCATCTGTGGAAGAGTCTGTAATTCCCACATTCACCTCATTAGCCATCTCAGAACCCACAAAACCAGAATGGAAGTAAATCATCCTCAATCCTGGGTGAGTGCCTAAGAAGAAGGTAGTGAGTCACTGTATCCCATAGATTGTACACACTGTTGTCATAATACATTGGTATAGAGGGAGTGTGCATAGTCTGTGAACTGTACAGAGTTTGTATGTCCTGAACATGCAAGATGCAATGTATATACAGTATGTATAAAATGCTTACTTCATGGGAAGCTGAATTTCCACTATATAGAATTATATGTGACGATTTTTTATAAAATTACACATTCATACAGAGCCATATTAGATCTCTCAATTATCTCCAAGTGTTTCAAACTCAATGAATTATCTTTATGTTCAGTGTTGTTTGTGAGGAAGTGCAACAGCCATTTTACACATCGCATATGTCACATACAGCAATTGTCCTCTTTGTGTGGTTAACCTGGACACACTGACGGAGGTGAAATATTTTCTGTTTTTGTAACTTATAGTAATTTTTATGTCTTTATGTCTTGCACTGTACTGCTGCTGCAAAATAACAAATTTCATGACATATGTCAGTGATAATAAACCTGATTCTGATTCAAAAAAATAAAATATCACATTAAAATCCACACAACCCTGAAATGTTATGAGAGTGTTGACACCTTTTTGAAAATGTGCTCCTAGTTTTCATAAATAATTTCCCACTCTCATTATCATCATAATCAGTGATACAGTTTGTTTGACAATTACTTTTTTCAAGGAATTTTGGGTGAACTTTGAACTTCTTCCCAAAGTGGACTTTGCTGCTGAGTTAAAGATTCCATCTTTTGAATGAGATATTAAACCTCTTAATAAACATAAACCTACATGTTCTATTCATTAACCACCATGCAAGAGGTTAATTGTGTCTCTGAGCACCTAAGCTCAATGCTTAATGTAATATAGTTTATGCATCTGAACTTTAACCATAAAAAGCAATACATAATTATGTAATTGTACAGTGTCCTTTACTAAAATCATGCAGTGATTATAGCAGCACCTCTATAGCAATACAAGTTGCTTGTCAATTATTTCTGTTGGATTACTGGTGGCTATAGAAATAATAAATATTCTGCTTACCATCTTTCAAAATGTTATAGATTCTGGAATTGTTCACATAAATAGGAAGGTAACTAATGTGACCCACCATTTAAGGTAGGAGGAAGAGAGAAAGCAGGGAACCACTGTTAGCCTTTGCTGAAATCTATAATGAATGATATAGAAACAGAATATATTGAAATGAATAATACTTTTTGAGTAGGGGAGAGAAAATAAAGAAGCTTCAAGAGGATAAAGATAAGTTGAGTGAGTGGGCAACACCATGTATCCATTTTGGTGGATAAAACAGAAAAGCAAAGTACTTTTTAAATGGCGGGAAACTGGGTAAGGTTGACGTACAAAGGCATGCAATTCACTGAAAGCAAACATCAGAATCAGATTTATTATCACTGACATAAATGATGTGAAATTTGTTGTTTTGCAGCAGTAGTACAGTGCAAACAGGGAAAATTGCTATAAATTACAAAAATATATAAATAGAGCAAAAAGAAGGAATAACGAGGTAGTGTTCATGGGTTCATGAACCGTTCAGGTATCTGATGGCGGAGGAGAAGAAGCTGTTTCTGAATCATTGAGTGTGGGTCTTCAGGCTCCTGTACCTCCTCCCCGATGGTAATAATGAGAAGAGGGCATGTCCTGGATGGTGTGGGTCTTTAGTGATGGATGCTGCCTTCTTGAGGCACCGTGCCTTGAAGATACCCTCGATCGTGGGGAGGGTTGTGCCCATGATGGAGCTGGCTGAGTCTACAACCCTCTGCAGCCTCTTGCGATCCTGTGCATTGGAGTCTCCATACCAGGCGGTGATGCAACCAGTCAGTATGCTCTCCACCATACATCTATTGGAATTTTTAAGAGTCTTTGATGACATACCGAATCACCTCAAATTTCTAATGAAGTAGAGCTGTTGCCATGCCTTCTTCATGATTACATCGATGTGTTGGGCCCAGGATAGATCATCTGAGATGTTGATGCCCAGGAACTTAAAGCTGCTCACCCTTTCCACTGCTGACCCCTCAATGAAGACTGGTGTGTGTTCTCCTGGCTTCCCCTTCCTGAAGTCCACAATCAATTCCTTGGTCTTGCTGACGTTGAGTGCAAGGTTGTTGTTGCGACACCACTCAACCAACCGATCTTTCTCGCTCCTATACACCCCCTCATCACCATCTGAGATTTTACCAACAGCAATGGTGTCATCGGTGAATTTATAGATATAGAATTATAGGCGTAGTTGCAGCAAGTGATTAGGAATGTGAATGGGATGTTGGTCTTTATTACGAGAGGGTTTGAATACAGGAGCAAAGATGTCTTCCTGTGTTTATAAAGGTTTTGGAGATACTGCACCAGGGGTATTGTTCATGGTTTTGGTCTCCTTATCTAAAAAATATCTACTTGCCATAGAATGCAGTGAAGATTCAGATGACTGGTTCCAGGGATAGCAGGTGTGCTGTATTAGGAGAGCTTGAGTAGACTAACCTGTATTCTCTAGAGTTAAGAAGAGTCATAGAGTCATTGAAAGAAACAGTATGGACACAAGCCCTTCAGCCCAAAGAGTCTACACCAACCATCAACCACCCATTTTTGAATGAAAGCAGTTCTCTCTGAAAGTTCATAATTCTTTTAGGGCTTGGAAACCTAGAAGAAAGGAGGATATTTCTCATGGTGGAGAAGTCTGGAACCAGGGGTCACAGTCTCAGAATAAGGGTTGACCATCTGGGACTGAGATAAGGAGAAACTTATTCATGCAGAAGGTGGTGAGTCTTTGGAATCCTCTAACCCAGAACGCTGTGGAGTCTCAGTTTATTCAAAACAGAGATCAGTAGGTTTCTGGATTATAAGGGAATCAAGTGATGTGCGGATAATGCAGGAAAAGGGCATTGAGGTAGAAGATCAGATATCATCTCTGAATGGTGGAGCAAACTTAAAGGGCCAAAATGACCTGTTCTTATAGCTCTGATAAAAGATGAGATGGTATAAACAAATGCTTGACACATTTTTGACAGGAGGAAAAAGGAAAGGCAGCCAACACTAAGATCAGTTAAAAAAATATGGAGATTAAAATGAAAAAAAATTATGGCCGCCATAAATACAGTAAAACTGCAATAATCTAGTATCTGAGTATTTGGAAATCCTGACTACTCAGCACCCAGCTCACAGGGAATGTTTCCCGGGCTCCCTTGACACTCCCCAAGGTCCAGGATCCCTGTCCCACCCAGATACTCACTGGATCCCGGGTTCACTGCCCTGTCCCAGACACTCCCTGGGGTCCTAGGTTCCCACGCTGCTTATAAACTTACTGGGTTCGATAGAAAAGTTATTATGAGACTGTGTAACATATTGAAAGTCCTGAGCGTGCCAGATTATTGGTGTTTTTGTGGCGACTCATCGTCTGCGTAGGCGAACCAGCTCGGCGGTCGGGGCACGCGTCGTTGGAGCGGCGGGGCCCAAGATGGCGCTGGGCCTTTGTCTTCCCCGAGTGACAGGGGAGAACCCGTGCGCGTGAAAAGATTTCGATGATGTAGCACGTACGTCATTTCCATTTTCAGAAGGCCGGAACCACGCAGCTTAAAAGGCCCGCACAAGGCGGGTAAATAAATCAGTCTTGTTCCACAGCTTGCAGACTTGTGTCTTTATTCTCGCATCGCGGTAGCAGCTGCTACATTGGTGACCCCGACGGTCCAAATGGATTTTGGACCCACACAATGAATGACAACGCAGCAGCCAATGCAGTGGCGCTCAAGCTGCCCATCTTTTGGATGCTTTGGCCCCGCGTGTGGTTCGACCAGGCCGAAGCCCAGTTCTAACTTCGACAGATCACCTCCGACTCCACACAGTACTACCACGTGGTCAGCTCCCTGGACCAGGAGACAGCCACCCAGGTCAGAGACTTCATCCAGTCTCCTCCAGAGGAAGGCAAGTACCTGGCTTTCAAGGCCCTTCTCATTCGGACCTTTGGCCTCTCCCGTCGTGAGTGCGCCACCCACCTGCTTCATCTCGATGGCCTGGAGGACAGATCTCCATCGGCCCTGATGAACGAGATGTTGGCCTTGGCTGAGGGACACAAGCCCTGCCTGATGTTTGAGCAGGCCTTCCTCGAACAGCTGCCCGATGACATTCACCTGCTGTTGGCCGACGCCGACTTCAGCAACCCACGTGAGGTAGCCGCCTGGGCAGATGTCCTGTGGAAGGCCAAACGCGAGAGCAGTTCATCCGTCGGCCAAATCACCAGACCGAGTGCCCAAGGCCTACCTAATCCAGTCCCAGCAGCCGGGCGACCACACCCCAGAAAAACAGACGATGACACTGACGACCAGCTGTGTTTCTACCATCAGAGGTGGGGCGCGGAGTCCCGTCAATGCTGCCCACCCTGCAAGTTTCAGGGAAATGCCAGGGCCAGCCGCTGCTGATGGCTACAGCAGCTGGCCACCAACACAGCCTCCTATTCATTTGGGACTTCGTGGCAAACCTACATGGGGCCCACATCTTCTCCAAGGTGGACCTCCTCCGGGGATACCACCAAATCCCGGTCCACCCTGACGACGTCCCCAGAACTGCGCTCATCACTCCGTTCGACCTCTTCGAATTCCTTCGAATGCTGTTTGGCCTTAAGAACGCCGCGCAGACCTTCCAGCGGCTGATAAACACGGTAGGCCGCAACCTGGACTTCGTGTTCATTTACTTAGATGACATTCTCATCGCCAGCCGTAACCGCCAAGACCACCTTTCCCACCTCTTCCAACTGTACTCCCACCTCAGTGATTTCGGCCTCACTATCAACCCAGCCAAGTGCCAATTCGGCCTCGACTCTATCAATTTTCTCGGCCACAGAATCACCAACGAGGGAGCAACACCCCTACCCGCCAAGGTAGACGCTATCTGCCATTTTGCCCGTCCCAACACAGTCAAAGGCCTGCAGGAGTTCATTGGGATGGTCAACTTTTACCATCGTTTCATCCCTGCAGCAGCCTGTGTCATGTGCCCTTTGTTCTCGCTGATGTCTGGCAAGGGCAAGGACATCGCCTGAGACGATGAGGCCACGGCTGCCTTCGTTAAGGCCAAAGAAGCCCTAGCAGACGCCGCGATGCTGGTACACCCCAGGACAGACGTCCCAACCGCCCTCACGGTGGATGCATCCAACACCGTGATTGGTGGGGTACTGGAACAAGTAATCGAAGGCCATTGGCAACCCTTGGTGTTTTTCAGCAGGCACCTTAGGCCACCTGAACTCAAATACAGCGCTTTTGATCGAGAACTACTAGCGCTGTACCTGGCAATCTGGCATTTCCGGTACTTTTTAGAAGGCAGGCCTTTCACCACATTCACTGACAACAAGCCATTGTCTTTTGCCTTCTCTAAGATCTCCGATCCATGGGCAGCCCGCCAGCAGCGACATTTGTCCTACATTTCCGAGTTCTCAACGGATATCCAACATGTCTCCGGAAAGGACAATGTCGTTGCTGACGCGTTCTCCAGACCGACCATCCACAGCCTGTCCCTGGGTGTAGACTACACGGCCCTGACTGACGCACAGCAAGCCGACGACGAGCTGCCCAGCTACAGAACTGCAGTCTCAGGCCTGCAGCTCCAAGATTTTGTAGTTAGCCCAGGTCAGTGGACCCTCCTGTGCGACATCGCAACAGGTCAACCCCGCCCTATAGTTCCCGCAGCCTGGCGGAAACGCGTTTTCGACTTGGTACACGGGTTGGCGCACCCATCCATCAGATCAACTGTCCGACCAGTCGCCAGCAAGTTCGTCTGGCACGGCCTGCGCAAACAGGTCAGTGAGTGTGCCAAGACTTGTCCGCACTGCCAGACATCTAAAATCCAACGACACACCAAGGTCCCGCCGCAGCAGTTCGAGCCTACCCGTAGAAGGTTCGACCACATTCATGTCGACCTTGTTGGTCCCCTGCCAGTTTCAAGAGGAGTGCAGTACCTCCTTACCATCGTGGACTGGTTCACGAGGTGGCCAGAGGCAACCCCTCTCTCAGACATCACGACCAATTCCTGCGCCCGGGCGCTGCTCACAACTTGGGTCTCGCGCTTTGGTGTTCCGGCCCACATCACTTCAGACAGAGGCGCCCAGTTTACCTCCAGCCTATGGTCTGCATTAGCAAACATGCTAGGAACGCAGCTGCACACCACCACGGCCTACCACCCTCAGTCAAATGGGTTGGTAGAACGTTTCCACCTAAGCAACGGCTAGCACAGCCAGCGAACTTTGGGGACCGTATCGCCGGTTCTGCCAGTTCGGGGGGGGGCGTGGTTGTGTGGCGACTCATCGTCCGCGCAGGCAAACCGGCTCGGCGGTCGGGGCGCACGTCCTCAGAGTGGTGGGGCCCAAGATGGCACTGGGCCTTTGTCTTCCCCGAGTGACGGGGGAGAACCCACGTGCGCGAAAAGATTTCAATGACATAGCACGTACGTCATTTCCGTTTTCGGAAGGCCGGAACCACACGGCTTAAAAGGCCCGTGCAAAGCAGGTAAATAAATCAGTCTTGTTCCACAGCTTGCAGACTCGTGTCTTTATTCTCGCATCGCAATAGCAGCCGCTACATTTTAGGGAAGTTTATGATTCATTATAGAACCAAACTAAATACAAAAAGTAAAGCAGGAAATGAAAAATAAAAGATGTATGAACCAAGGAGAGTAGGTTTGCTGCTAACATAAAAGGGAGTCCAATGTTTTGATATAAACTTATAAATGATAAAAAGGAAACTATGAAGATATCAGTGCAAGGTTGGCTAAGAAAGTTGAGGAAACTACCTTAAAGGGTATGACTGTGGACAGGCAATGTCTAGAATTAAAGAAATGATAAGTGATTTCCAACAAATATACATTCCTTGAAGGCACAAAAAACACAATAGGAAGAGGTCAAACCATGGATTACAGGAAAAATTGAAGATAATGTTAAATCTAAGGAAAGGGCTAACAAAGTTACTAGAAAGAGCAGCATGCTTGAGGATTGGGAGCATTTTATAATTCAGTAAAGATCGACAAAGAAATTGTTAAAGAAATAGAAAACAGAACATAAGAGTAAGCCAACAAGGAACATAAAAACAAACTGTAAAATCTTCTCTAGGTAAGTGTAAGGGAAAAGACTAACAAGGTCTGTCTTCATGAAGGAAATCAAAATCTTCCCAGAAATATTGGAGAACCAGGGCGCAGTGCAGATGTGGAAATAAAAAAAAGTAGTAATAAGGAAGTATCACCAGGAAAGTCAATGAGACTAAAGGCTGTTAAATCCCAAGGACCTGAGCTGCAGAGGTGGCTATGTGGATAGCGGTTGCTCTGGGTATCATCTTCCAAAATTCCATAGATTCCAGAATGGTTCCTGCAAATTGGAAATTGAAAACATGTGACATCACTATTTAAGAAAGGAAGGACAGAGAAAACATGGAACTACCAACTGGTTAGCTTGACATTGGCAGGAGGGAAGATGCTGGAATCTAGAAGAATGGATATGATATTAAAACACAGAAAATATTAATATGAATGATGAGAATCAAGATGAATTTAAGAAAGGAAATCATATTTGACTAATTTGTTGGAATTCTTTGAGGATAGCCACATGAATGATGGAAAAATGGAGGGGTATGTGGAAGGGAAGGGTTCGATAGATATTAGAGCAGGATAAAATGTCGGCACAACATCATGGACTGAAGGGGCCGTAGTGTGCTGTAATGTTCTCTGTTCTATGTATCTGGTAGAGTACGTGAGGGGGAACCAGCAGAGGTGGAGTATTTGGATTTTCATAAGGCTTTTGATAGGGTCTCCCAGAGGAGGTTGGTGAATAATGCTAGAGCACATGGAATTGGTGGTAATATACTGTACTAGTGTGGATTTAGAGTTGGTTAGCAAGTAGAAAACAAGAGTAGACAAGAGTAGGAATGAACAGATCCTTCTCAGACTGACTGCTCAGACACCACTTCAATCCCAACTATTCAAAATCTGCATAAGAATATAAAAAATAGGAGCAGAAATAGGCCACTTAGTCCCATGAACCTGCTCCATCATTCATCCAAATCATAGCTGGTCTTCCATTTCACCTCCCATCTTTCTGCACTTTCCCCATATCCCTTGATTCCTTTAATATCCAAACACTCCTCCAATAGGTAAGGAGATCAAAATTGTACACAATACTCCAGGTCTGGTTTCACCAAGGCCTAAATAATTTTAGTGAAATTTACTCTTGTACTCAAATCCTATAGCAATAAAGGCCAACATACAATGTGCCTTCCTAATTGCCTGCACATTAGCTTTCATTGTCTCATGTCCCTTTGAACATCAACATTTCTGAATCTCTTACCATTTAAAAAACATTCACGTTTCCTTTTGTCTACTGAGGTGGACAATTGCACGTTCTTCCATATTGTTCACTCACTTAACTTTTTTAGATTCTCCTGAAGCCTCTAATAATCTCCATTTTGAATGAACTCAATGACAAAGCCTCCATCGCCCTCTGTGGTAGAGAATTCCAAAGGTTCACCACACTCTGAGTGAAGAATTCACTCTGTATTCAGGCTGCTGAGCCCTATAAGAACTTCGTAAGTTTAAAAGAGAAAATGTTTCATTCTTCTGAACTCCAGAGTCTACAGGCCGAGTCTGCGCTATCTCTCATCACAGATCAAACCAACATTCCAAGGAAGCAGTCTGGTGAATTTTCATTGTATCTTTTTTAGGTAATGCGACCAAAACAGTATAGAATAACTCTAGGTGTGGTCTTGCCAAGACCATATATAATTGCAGTAAGACATGTTTATTTCTGTGCTCAAATCACCTTGTGATAAAGGCCAATATCCCAGTTGCCTTCCTAATTGTTTGCTGCAGTTACATATTGGCTGTCAGTGACTTTTGTACAAAGATACCCAAGCCACTTTGAACATATTCATTTCCCAATCTCTCAGCATTTAAAAAGTACTCTCCTTTTCTGGATAACCTCACATTTTTCCACATTATATTCCATTTTCCATATCCTCAGCCACTTTATTAGCTTGCCTCTATCCCCTCTTTACATCCTTCTCTGATCTCACTACCACACCTAGTTATGTATCGACAGCAAACTTGCAAATATGACATTTGTTCTCCTCAGCCAAATCATTATAGATTCTGTATGCCTGGGACCCAAACACAGATCTCTGTGGTAATTCACCGATCATGGCAACCTGGAAAGGTACATGTATTCCTACTCTTTGCTTTCTGTCTGTTAACATAATTCTCAATGAATGCTTGTATATCATCCCAAGTTGTGTGCTTTAACTTTGTTTACCAATCTCTTATGTGGGAAAACCTGAAAATATACCATATTCACTGGTTCTCCTTTTGTATTCTACTAGTGATATCCTCAATGAACTCAATCAACCATGATTTTCCTTTCATAAATCCATCTCAACCCTGCTCAATCTTATTATTTTTTGAAACTGAAAAGCTAAAAATCACAACTACTGGAAATCTGAAATAAAAATAGGTTTATCTCCAACATTTGTCTTTTTTTTCTTTTCTAGATATTTTGTTATTACTTCTATTATTATAGATTTTATCATTTCCCAACTACTGATGTTAGGTTAACAGGTTGGTAATTCCTTCTACCCCCTCTCTTCTTACATAATGTGTGCACGTTTGCTACTTTCTATAGGAATCATTCCAGAATCTAGAATTTTGAATTGCCAATGCATCCATTAACTCTCTATCCACCTCTTTCAAAACTCTGGGACATTGATCATTAGGCCTTGGGATTTGTCAACCTTCGGACTCAACAACTTCTCCAGTAATTTTTTTACTAAGACTAATTTCCTTCAGTTCCTCATTCTCAATGGGCCCTTGGTTTTATGGTGTTTCTGGAAGTTTTTGAGTCTTTTTCCGTGAAGACAGATACAAAGTGTTCGTTTAACTGCTCTGCTATTTCCTTATTTACCATTATAATTTCTCTGAATTTTGTCTGTAAGGACCCACATTTGCCTTTGCTGATCTTTTTACATACCTTTAGAAGCTCTGACTGAGGGGACCAAATGTAATATTTTTATGTTTGCTGATGACAAGGAAACTAAATGGGAATGGGGATTAGTAATGAAGATGCAAAGAAGTTTCAAAGGATGTAGACAAGATAAGTGAGTGGGCAACAACATGATTGATGGAATACCATGTGAAAAAATATGAGGTTATCAACTTAAGTAGGAAAAATAGAAAAAGTCAATGTTCAGTCATTCAAAACACATTGTTAGGGTTCTGGATGTTAAAGGAATCAAGGGATAAGGAGACAGGGCAGGAAAATTGCCTCAGAGGTAGAGGATCAGCCATAATGTTGTTGAATGGTGGAGAAGGCTTGAGGGGATGAATGACCTAGTCCTGCTGCTATTTTTTGTTCTCAAAACGAATTGTCAAAGGAAGAGTTGCCCTGATCAGGGACTATAAGGACATGTTCTTGTGGAGGCAGAGGGCATGGTTTAAATATTAAATGACTACTCTGCGCTTATCCTCACTAATGTTAATGCTACAGTAAATTTGAAAGTTGGTGAGAAAATTGCGTAAGATTGCAATTAAAAGATTGCAGTGCTCAAAGTAGAAAGGTTATCCGATCCTAATTGTTGAATGAAGTAAAGATGGAAATTGTGGACTTTCTGGCCATAACTTTTCAGTCCTTCTTCAGTTCTGTGGATGGTGGAAATGGCTTGGAGGACTGCAAATGTTAAACCCCTGTTCAAAAAAAGAGGCGAGGAATAAATTTGTCAACTATATGCTGATCAACCTGATGGTTGTAATAGGGAAACATTTTAGAAGCAATACTTTTATACTTCTATAAACAGTAATATATAGGACAAAATTAATTGCTACTTGGAAAAATATGGGTTAATGAACGTCAGCATGGATTTGTTAAAGACAAGTCATGTTTTACTAATTTAACTGAGTTGTTTGAGAGTAAAACAGCTGACGTAGTACCTGTAGACTTAAAATGGATTATAACAAAATACCCCAAGATAGCATCCATATGCCCCATTGGGTTTAAAGGAACAAATGCTGCCTGGATACAAAAGTTGTGTTCCATGGGGATCAATATTATTATTAGTGCTCTTTTGCTAAATATTAATGCTGAACTTGGATTTACTGAACATTATTTCAAAATATTCAAATGATGCAAAACTTAGATAAGAGTAAGGGGAATAATAATACAACAGCTAAAGAAAATCAAAATGCAGATACTGGAAAACTGAAATAAAAATGGAAAATGCTGGAAATAATCAGCAGATCATGCAGCATTTATGCAAAGAGAAACAGAATTAGTGTTCCAGGTCAGGTATCTTTGGTCAGAACTAATAAACATGGATAAATGAGGACTAAATAGATATGGACTGATAAAATGGACAGACACACGGTAGATGATATTAAATGTAGTTATGTGTAACGTGATGCATTTTCAATGTAGGAGAGACAATTTAAACCAAATGGCTCAATTTTAAGATTGGTCCGAGTATAAATGCATAAGGGTTTTACATAAATAATTTTTGAATGTGGAAATCTAAGTCAAGAAAACTGTTTAAAAAGACATACAGGAACCTTGGCTTTATAAACAGTAGTCTGGCATATAAAGGAAAGGAAGTTAATGCTAAATCTAGGCCTTGGAGTAATTTCCCCAATTTTGGGTATCACCTTTTAGGAAATATCTCAAGACCTTGGTTAGTGTGCAGGGGAAACTTACTAGTACCAGGGATGAAAAACGGGAGATATGTGGAGATAATGGAAAACCTGGTTTGGTTCCTTGGGGAAGTTACGGTTGCTTTCCTTAAGGATAGAATGCTAAGAAGATTTGATAGAATTGAAAGGCTTGAACCCATGATCTTCTGACATTCAAGCAGAAGTGATATAGCTAAATTGGTCCAAATCCATCTTTGTTTTCTTTTGTTTCAGCTGTGATATTAAGCAGTGGGATTCTGATGACCCTGTTCCTCGTTCAGAGTTGCTCAAAGGAGTTGCTGGAGCACATGGACTGTATTGTTTATTGACTGAGAAAATAGACAAAGAACTGTTAGATGTTGCAGGTATGATTAAGGTGCTTCACAGTTGTTTAAAATTTGAAAATTTGAAAACTTGAGCTGTACTCTTTACCGCATTATGGTTTTGTACCTTTTTGTCTGCCTGCACTCCACTTTCTCTGTAGCACTTTATTCTGCATTCTGTTATTGTTTTCCCTTGTACTACTTCAATGCACTGTTGTAATGAAATGGTTTGTATGAATGGCATGAGAAACAAAGTTTTTCACTGTACCTCGGTACCTGTGACAATAATAAACCAATTTACCAATTTATTAGATCAATTCAGCAAGTCCTTTTTTGTTCATTATCCTCATTTTTCAATGAAACTTCACAAGATGTCAAGGTTTGTGCTGACAAAATAAATTAAGTAGAATTTTTTATTTTCTATGATTCTAGTGTATTTTTCATTGTCAGCATAAACCACTGGTCCCATGATGCATAAATGTGCTCCTGAACTGATTTTTTTTTAATTTTAGGATGTGGGTAACAATAGAGTGTGATCAATGGTTTCCATCCCTATTTGCTCTTAGGTATTGTGTTTTAAATCAAGGAATTACCCAGTATTTCAAATGCCAGTTAAGAATCAATCATGTTGATGTGGGAATGGTTTCATGTATTGGCCAGACCTGTTAGGAATGGAAGATTTTATTGTCCCAGGAGACAATAATGAACCAGTTAGATTTTGACTATACTCTCTCAGTTTCATGGTCACATATGTTTTTATTTGTCAGGTTTTTCTACTTTAAAAACAAAATTTTGAATTCAATACTTGAGCCTATGGGGAAAGAATGGCCGTATCAAGCTAATTGGATACTTCTTTCAAAGAGATGACGTAGACATAATGGCTTGAATAACCTCATCTGTAAGATTTTAAGATTTTGTGATCTTATCATGGTAGGAATTGAACTGGTTTTCTCTGGATTACTAGTCCAATAGCATAATTACTAGACTATTATCAGTGTTTATTGCCAATTAAGTTAATCGCATGGTACAACAGATTGGATCGGATGTGAGAAGTGCATATTCACTTAGTGAACCAATTAAGTTTTTACAACAATCTGATGGTTTCCAGCATCATCCAGCTCAATAACCCTGGTTCCCATACACAGATTACCAATTTATTAAATCCAGCTTGCTAGAGATTGTTTGTTCAGTACTTTAACCATCAAGTTACTTTAATTAGGAATATTGCTTTGTCTTGAGTAAATTAAGCTAAATTCTGCTTTTGATAGTATGATGGCTTTTTGATAGTATGATATTATGATAACTTATGATAGCTTTTGAAGTATGCAAAATTGTGAGGTTTTTTGTTTTACTGTTAGCTGTTCTTAATAATGAAGAATTATTTTAAAATATAAAATTTGTAGTCATTTTACATTGCCTGTCCACCAGGAGGATTCAGTTAGTGTCACGCTTTCCCTCTTATGCCCTCCCCAAAACAAAGATTCCCACATTTACATTTGTCTCTCTCCAGTGACTTCAACATTAGCAGACAATTCAGCAGTTAGATCTTAAAATAAAACAGATATTGCTAATTCTGATGAATGATCATTGCTTGAAATATTAACTGTTTTTCTCTCCACAGATGCTATCTAACATGATGAATATTTCCAGCAATTTCTATTTTATTTTAGATTTCCTGCATCTGCAGTATTTTGAGCCAGATCTCATCCTTCCCCAATGACTACACCACCTGCAACTTTCAGTACATCTCACTGGATGGAGCTTAGCAGTTGACTTTGTCCGCATTTCCCACTGAGGACTCCTATATTGCCAGACTGAGATTAGCTACTGCAGATGGGCGCCAGAACTATATAGTCTGTATTCTTCAGTTACACAGGCTTCACCAATTGGGGAAAGTTATTGATTCGAGTAAACACAGTGTAGTTCTAGTAATCTGTTGTCATCAAAATGGGATGTCACTGAATGTGACCTTGCTTTCCTTTAGCTCTTCTCAGTGTTTAATGATGCATGAGGCAACTATTTTCTCCAGTCCTTTTACATCCAACAGATTGCACCTGAATTAAATATCTAACAGGTATTACCCTGATCCCCAACTTACCATCAGAAGAATGTAAGAAAATAAGAAATAAAAGCAAGAATAGGCCATCTGGCCCTTTGTACCTGCTGTGTCATTCAGTAAGGTTATGTCTGATCCATTACCTTGCTGTCACTCATGTAATAACTGCACATCCCTTTGTAACATAAACATTATAAAAATTCAATCTGTCTTGAATATAGCCAGGTACCTCACATAGAGACGCCACAGACAATTCCAAAAACTTACTAGCCTCTGGGTGAAGAAATTCCTTAGCTGATCCTTTACTTTGCAACTGATCCCTGGTTCTGGACACACCCAGCCAAGAGATACTTCAACCCTGAATCTACTCTCTCAATGCCCATGAGAATTTTATATCATTATGATCACCTCTCTTTCCATCTGCTTAATCTCTCCTCATTGGACAATCACTTCCATCCCACTAATTAACCTGGAAAATGGCTAGAGGTGACGAGATGGGCCACACTGTTGCTGTTAGATGCAAATACCCTACTGGATATCAGTTCAATATGTGAATCCCATTGCTTTCCAACTCTGAGATGGAAGTTATTTTTATGGACCACTGCTCAGTCTGTCCTTCAGTTCGAAGCTTGAAATGTAATAACAACTCACATTGTTTTTAGTAAAATTCTATACAATAGAAGATGAAAACTCTTTAATTCTGAGGTTAAAGTCAATATTCTACAGAAATGCTAAGTTAATGTTATATTTTAACATTGTTCTTGATAAAGGACCTAACCTGAAAGTTATCAGCACCATGTCTGTGGGGTTTGATCATCTCTCTCTGGAAGAAATCAAAAAAAGGTAAAATATTTTAATATCAATATTACAGATTTTGCAGTTGAGAGTCTCTGTGGTACGATGTTATTTAAATTAGTGACAGGATAAACGTTGCAGAGTTTAATAACTAAGAAGTGAAAGTTGTGCAATGTTTTTGTCTCTAGACAATTTACTTAATTGTAAGTATGGTATCTGATACCTTCATTCTTAACAAATATAATCTTGAACGAGGTGACACAGAGGATTAGATGCCAGACTTTCACCTCTGGAACCATAGTTCAAATTCACCACAAACCAATAAGAAGAAAACCGTTCTGTCTGTCCCCTGTAAGAATCCAGGAGGACACGGGCACAAACTGCCCTGATTTGGTACACTGACAAAGTTCAAAATGGCTGGTATGGGAAAAAGAAAAAAATGTTAGATTTGTGGAGCAAGTGATATACTTCTGTTCCAAGTATGTTGTTAGTTTTCCTCTGCATCTAACTAGGCTGTACATGGAAGTTTTGAGACAGTGGTCTATATCTAATCTGTGCTGCATCTGTCCTGGGAGCATCTGGTGGGACAGCACATTGAGGTCTTTACTCTGTATCTAACATGTGATGTACCTGGAGGTGTTTAATACTGGTTGCCTGGAATTGGAAGAGGCGAACAAGCTGCTTCCTTATTGATAAAGCAAATAATGAGATTAAAAATTCAAAATGAACATCTTGAATTTCCAGCCATGAAGATGAACACTTCTTTCAATGTTAAGTTAATACATAAAAGATATGCATTTTAATTTTATAAAGAAACTTGACCACTGGGTCTGTTGCAATCAATGTAAAATATTGATTTCAATAAATTATCCAGTTGGTATATCGCTTATTTTCTGTCGTGTTGCTCTGGAAAATGATCTTCCAGATGATTTTCTCCATCATAAGCCTTTTTAAAAACTAAGGAGTTACAAACCATGGTGATTTTTTTTTCCTGTCTGTTTTTTCTCTTTACTGAATGTCCTTGCTTTATTGGAGAACTCTGATGTTTGGTACTGAGAAACTGAGGGATCCGGCATGTATGGGAGAGAAATTAGCATGAGTGTGTCATCAAACTATGAGTGCTCAGTGAACATCATCAAACATTCAGCAATTATCACCACGGATTTAGTGATCAGCATGAAACCAGGTTATGGGATGCATCATGCTCAACTCAGCTAATGCTCACTCCCCGTGCTTTACGTTTAACTGCATTTTCTCCAGTCCCCTAGGTCCAAATGAGGCCTTGCTGCTGTGGCTGTCCTGAGTGAAGAAATCCATTGTGACTAGGCCTCAGGTGGTAGATCTTGCGGCTGACCTTAGACTGATCTAATGGCCTTTGACAGCTAGAAAGTAATTGATAGCATTAAGTAAATGAAAGAATAAAATCAAATATCTGCAAACTTCATCCAATACTTCAGCTCAGTATGTTTGTGCTCTGCCCCTGGACTCAATAAGTCCAGCAGCAGAGTGGAAGTTCAGATGCATTTCTTACTTCCCATTGCAATGTGTGGGCAAGGCAGTCAAGAACAAACTGACCTGCATGCAGCCTGGGCTATTCAGTTATACGGCAAATTTACTCATTCTGACTGTCAGGATCAGTTATTTCTCTGTGTTCAAACAAAACTGATAATTATTAAATGGAAAAATAATTGGAACTCCCTATACAACTTTGTTTCATTTTTGACATTTTTAAGTAAATTGAGAGATTTAAAATTTTTTGTTAGCAACATACAAACTGCATTTTAACAACTTACTTTGGTGCTACTTCTAATTGTGTTTTTATATTATCACTGTTCACCATGCAACCTCTTCAATTCCGAAGCTGCATCTTATCAGATTTCTGCAAAAAGTATGGGCCTTTTGGGTTCCCCTGAACTTTCTTTCCCATGCCAAATCTCAGACTTTATTCCTGGTTGTTCCAGATGATATTAATACCAACACCACACATTCAAGTCAATTTGTACAAACTAAAGCACATATAAAGCACAATTTTAATAATGATGCACTCTGTGCCTTCAACAGTATGAAGTCTTTTTTCCCATAAATCAGTTTCTCATTTATGACTAAACCAGGAAAATCTCCACCTGGTCTCTTTCTCCATGGTTCGTTCAAGCAGCACTCCCCTCCCCCCAAATCATCCCTGTGTGTGTGTATATATATCTCCTTTTTCTCTTTAGCACCAAAGTCCAGATATTTTTATGAGTTCACTGTGGGTCAAAGTCTGAATTTTTCTGTCTGCAATTCAGCTTTCTTTCAGGTAAAATCTAGTCAAAGATGTAGTGCAGGTTAGATGTTTCTCACAGTTGGGAATGCCAAAGCAGACTAAGGATAAAAACAAAGGATGTGCTGCAGTGCTGATTGCTGGCCGTCTTGACTTTACAGGCATGAAGACTACCCCTGCCTTTACTTTTACAATGATATTTAAAACATACTTGTTTTAATTTTGACCACTGAGACTGTTGTAACGAAGAAAACTGACTTCCATACTCTGTTTGAAGGGGAATTCGAGTGGGCTACACTCCTGATGTCCTGACCAATGCCACTGCTGAACTCACTGTAGCCTTGCTCCTGGCTACATCTCGTCGACTGATGGAAGCAGTAGCTGAAGTCAAAAAGTAAGCTTGCTTTTTTTTAAAGAATGGATATTTCCTAAAATGTTTCATTTTTATCGAAAGTAAATGTGATTATATTCAGCCATGTCTGTTACATGTCAGCTGTATCTAAGACAACATCTATCAAATTCAGATTTACTTTGTCCTGTCTTTCAGTGTACAGGCGATCCCCACGTTACAGGGCTTTGCATTCCTAGAAAATGGTCCATATTGCAATTTTCCATAATGTAGTGTTATCTGCGCATGTGCCAGGAATTGCAAGTTGAAAATAATTGTGTTTATTTATTTACTTATTTGTTCACATAAATTCTGTGTGAGCGAATTTTATTCAGTATCTCAAATTTTTGGGTAGTGATCTGTGAATTCTGTAAGAGCAAATTTCTGTTACCCGAATGGCTGTAACGTGGGGGTCACCTGTATTTAGTTTTTAGAGAGATAAACACTCTGAATATTAAACTTTGTGATTTTTGGAATACGTGAAGACTTGAGTGCATTGAAGTATTGCCTTCAGCAAAGGGATTTACATTTATTTAGGACTTGGGCACAGGCTGAGTTTTCACCTCTGAATGATGAATACAGATTTGAAAGTAAAATCTAATTTGGACATATATCACTATTCTTTCATTGTTGCCAGGTCAAAGTCGTGGAACTCCCTGCCCAACAACAGTATAATGGGAGCACTCTCATTACATTACACTGATTGGAATGGTTTAAGAAGACTGTTCACCAACTCATTTTATGGGCAACTGTGAATGAGGAATAAAACCCTGCTTTGGGAGTCATGTCCACATCCCCAGAATGTATATAAAATGTACCTACCGCTGTTCCCTTCTCTCCTAATTTTCTTGTAAAGACTTACATACAATTTCGTTTTTGAACAACTTCAAATAGATGCCTTGCAGAAATATTAAAAATTCAATCCTGAGTGAAGTTTTTCCAAAATTTGAAGTCAGCTTGTGAAGCCTCCTCTCAAATTATGAGAATGGTTGAAGTGTATCAATTGGAAGAGCAGCCGGTGTTCAGATGGTCCAGAATCTTTCATAATTGCAAAGTGTCTGTGTTCATAGTACACGGCTTATAACTTTCTCCTAGATCTCTCTAAGATAAATGCTTCTGAATTATGTGTGCCTCATTTTATTTCTCATTTTTCGGTTCTCCTCTTTTTCATATGTTTTTTACTCCTATTTGGTTTACTGCCAGAAGACAGGGTCTGACAAAGGGGCAGCCTGATAATACCATTGGTTTTGGAACTGCACAGTTCTTTCAGTAAATGTTAGTAACTAATGATTAAAATACTAAGTTTTGAGACTAGTATCCAGAGGCCTGGACCATCCTAACATGGCAGCTGAGGATTTTAAATTAAAGTAATTAAACCCGAAATGAATTTGTTATGAATGATAATCATGAAACTACTGAGATTGTCATAAAAACCTAGTTCATTAGTGTCCATGTTAAAAAATTGTAGTTCTTACTCAGTATGATCTCCGTACAATCCCAGACCCAGCAATGTGGTTGATTCCCCACAACCTCAGTTCAGGGACAACAGGACATAGGTACAGTATTGGTATTGGTTTATTATTGTCACTTGTACTGAGGTACAGTGAAAAGCTTGTCTTACAAACCGATCGTACAGGTCAATTCATTACACAGTGCAGTTACATTGAGTTAGTACAGAGTGCATTGATGTAGTACAGGTAAAAAACAATAACAGTACAGAGTAAAGTGTCACAGCTACAGAGAAAGTGCAGTGCAATAAGGTGCAAGGTCACAACAAGGTAAATCATGAGGTCATATTCCATCTCATTGCATAAGGGAACCGTTCAATAGTCTTATCACAGTAGCGTAGAAGCTGTCCTTAAATCTGGTGGTATGTGCCCTCAGGCTCCTGTATCTTCTACCCGATGGAAGAGGAGAGAAGAGAGAATGTCTCGGGTGGGTGGGGTCTTTGATTATGCTGGCTGCTACACCAAGACAACGAGAGGTAAAGACAGAGTCCAAGGAGGGGAGGCTGGTGTCCGTGATGCACTGGGCTGTGTCCACAACTCTCTGTGTCTCACATAGAGATTACTGCCAGTCTGGGCAGAGAAAACAGGAAGATGAGAAATTTGGACATGTAATACTTTTTTTTGTTTCATGCTTCCAAAAATATTTTTCCCCTCAATAGAATGTGATTGTGCCCATTTCTAGATCAAATCTTACCACTTGAAGAGCATTGCAGAGAAAATTAGAGCATTCTCCTGGGAACCACCATCACAGTAGAACTGGACCATCTTAATGCATTTCTGGAGTGGGACTCCATTGGGGCAAGTCTACTACAGCCCGCTTCTTCACATTGCACTGATCAAATCTCTCTCTTTTATCCTCTCCCTAACCCCCACTCCACCCCAAGCAACCCAGACCCAGACTTCTTTTGTCTTTAGCCCCCTTCCCTTACAAACCTCACCATTCTTTTCTCCTGCTGTGATTTCATTCTCCGGACCCCTGCTTCTCCATTGACTGAGGCCCACGATAGGTGCTACAATATCTGTTCCCTTCACCATCCCATCTCAACACAATCTTCCCTGTAACCCGACTCAAAAGAACCATCCCAATTCTCCTCCCCAGATTTCTCCCAACTCCTCAGAGCTAGACTCAGTAGCACATTGTGAATACACCCTTTCAGTAGCAATAGTGAATCTCAAGGCTATAGTGTTTGCTTTTAATTTCCTTGCTCTGCAAACACATCTCCTTCATCCTTGCCACAGAGAGCTGGCACACTGAGTGTACCCTTTTAAATTCAGTGGATGTTGAATAATGAAGCCTCAGTGTGAATCCTAAGTCAGGCTGCCAAATTACAGGTTGACAAAGGTTGAACTTACATTAGAACACTGGCCACATTTATTTTGATAGGAACCTTCTGCTAAGCTGTTGAAGATCCCATGCCCTCACTAATGAACAAATTTGGCTGCAAGGTGGTGGGTGGCCCATTGTTGATCTCATATTTAATTTTACATGGCCGTAATCAGCAGAGGTGTTTTAAACAATTTGGGAAGTTGGGAAGGTCTGGAGTGATCCTCTGAGCTTCACAAAAATAACATAGCAGAACCAGGCCCTACATAAACAGCAACACCCTCACTCTACCCACTATCCAACACAAGAGATCAGTCTGCCTAGTACATGATATTGTGCTGGCAAGCTACAACATGGTGCTGTTTCGTACCTCATAGCCTGTGACAAGGCTCAGCCCCTCATAGTGCAGCTTCCCACCAAAGAAATCAGTTAAAATCTATCTCCATGTATTTCACCTCAAGTTACTGTTCATCTGAAGGATAATTCTTTATTAATTCTGGCTAGGAAATATCAAGATTTAGATATGAACCATTGATGCATGGGTGTGCATGCAAAAGAAAACTGTGGGATTGAAACTCAATGTTGCTGTGCCCATTTTTGCTTAATTAACACTTGTTTTTTAAATTAGCTATCACAACCCAGATCAGGGCAGTTCTGCCTGGATTAGAATACATTGCTGTGGGGCCAAGAGAAGAAGCAATTGCTCCCATTTAGCTCTGTAGTTTTCATAATTGGGCCTCCTTTGCTGTTGCTACAGAAGCACCCAGAACCCATTCTGAAGCTGCTGTCAATGAGCTAGGTACTTGCCTAATTATTATGACTCTGAAGGAGGTAATTTGCCCCATCAACTCCCATTCCTCCTCTCCTTATTTCCCCATAGCTCTGCAACTTATTCCCTCTCACATGCTCATCAAGTCATCTTTGATTCTACTTGGTACTTATCTATACTAAGGGGTAAATTTTACAGTTGATAATTAACCTGTCAGAATGTTTTTGGGATGTGGGAGAAAACTGGAGGCCCCAGTGGAAACCCATACAATTACATGGAGAATGTGCAAACTCCACATAGGCAGCATTCGAGGTCAGGAACAAGCTCAGGTCCCTGGAACTATGAGACAGCAGCACTAACTGCTGCACTATCATGGATGTTTGATTATTTGGCATTTTGTCCAAATGGTGTAAATGAGGTCTAAGGCCTGAGCATAAACTGTCCACAAGCCACTTGGTTGAGTCAAACAATGTCTGCAATCAACTTCTGGAAATAATTTTTAAGAGCTCAGCAGGTTTATGCATTAGAATTGTTCTTTCATCTTTGTTTTAAAATATCCAATTTTAATAATGGATTCAAGTTGCTTTAGTTTAAGTTGTGGTCATCCTGTAACCCGAAACCTTTCTACTTCCAGTGGCGGCTGGGGCACATGGAAACCCTTGTGGCTTTGTGGCTTTGGACTGTCTGACAGCACTGTGGGGATTGTGGGGCTGGGAAGAATAGGTGAGTCATTGATTAAGGTCTCAAAATAATTGTGGATTGAAAGGCCATTTGAACCAACTTTAATCTGTCCTCCCAGAGATCCTCTTCGACAGGGAAAGAAGGGAAGGTGAGTCACCTTGAGCTTTTGATTGGACATGAGCAGGTGGATATAGGTCTCATTCTCTGGGCAAGCATAGTGTATGGCACAGAGAAAAAATACAAGTACACTTTGAAGAACAACCCTCAAAATGAAAACATAAGGGACTGCAGATGCTGGAATCTGGAGCAACAAACAATGTGCTGGAGGAACTCAGCAGATTGAGCGGCATCTGTGGGAAGATTCTCCACAGATGCTGCTTGACCCGTTGAGTTCCTCCAGCAGATCAGCAGATTGTTTGTTGCTCAAACTGAAAACCAGACCCACTAGAAATTCAACACACAATAGATATATATATTGTTAATTTTATATGTACAAAAAAATTAACAAAGCTGATGGTACTAATGTTAGTGATTTTTACATAGCCTTTAAGGTGGAAAAGGGAGCATTTTGTTTAAAAAAGCCTTTGGAAAGTGTGTGGTCTAGAAACTCAGTCACGTAGCATTCCCTGTCCCAGCACCACACATATGAAAATCAATGTGTCCCGGAATGGAGTACGATCACGATTGTTTTCTGGGTGAGTGACAGCAGTCAGGAAATTTGACCATGCTCTTCCTGTTATGAATCATGCTTCTGCAGGTCAGCCATTTTCACTTTGGATGTATACATTTGTTATCATTCTGTGTGTAGCATATATTTATATCAATGCTTAGAGAACTTACCACATGTTATTCTCAACTGTGCCTGTTATATGGTGCTTCCAGCACAACTGTTTCAATAGCACCAGTTGCTCTCCAGCAGCTCAGTTTAACGGGCACCTCCCCGAGTAGGTCCCAGCCTGGTGCTGTAACTTAGGTTGATCTGCTTTTTCATTGCCTCTCCTTCCCACCGTACTGACCTATCTCTGACTTTTTTTCCCCTGGATCACAGACCCCACCTTATCTGATTTCTTTTGTGTGCTTTTCACTGTCACAAGGCATAAAAGGTGCAAGACCAGTTCAGTAATGCCTGGCACCTCACACTTTGGGTACTACTGAACTTCCAAGCAATGTCTAGCAATTGATTTACTCTCCTCTGCAGGCGTAGATGAATATTCAGGCCCAAACATAAATCTCTCAAACTTAAATCTCTTCTTGTCCACACTTCACTTTGATTTCTCCACATTCAAATCAATATACAAGTTGATTGTCACTTCAGAGGCTACAACATTGTGCTGAGTCAGCACTCTTTTGTGCTCTGTGCCAATATGATGCTGACAGATTTTCAGATCGAGTTGCTTTAATTACTTGATTTTACTAATAATTTTTGTTGGTGCAGTGGCTAAACTGGTGTGAGTTGTGCCTGGCTGTAAGGTCACACTCACAAATCTAGTCCAAAATGCATTCCGTTCTGATAAGAATTAATGATCATCTGCAGCATACAGAACAAGCAGAGTGTGCATAGATCAATGTGCAGTTATAATATGCTGCCACCCCTACAGGTTTGAACTCTATGATCTAGGTTGTCTTAACCTTGCCTAGCTGAACACAAAGGGCCCTTACTCCCACAGCAGAAGCTCCATTTTCAGGGATTATGAACTATTTACTGGTTAGTTGCTGATTTCTTTTCTTCCTACTGATGATGCAATTTTCCATGTCTTGGAACTCTCCTATACTTGGCAAAAGCTTGAGCCATCCATAAGGAGTGATCTAGTTGGTGCTGAAATACACTTCTGTTCACTTAAAAGGTTGTACTGAAACAAATTGCTTCCAGACAGTAATGACCTTTTAAGGTCTCCTTGAGAAGTCGAGGATGGCCTGGAGAATGAAGCAAACCCACAGAGGACAAAGCAAGCTGCAGGAAGAGGAGAGGGAGAGAGGACAGTAACAATGAAAGATGTTTTTGAGCGAAAGCTATAAGAATGCTGAAGGAGCCATGCTTTTGCCTCAGTTTCAGTGACCACATATATGAGATATCTTCATCCCAAAGGAGATCATAACTGAAATCCACCAACTGCCGTAGCCACAACTGTAATTCTCAAAACGGGACATAGACGACACTGAGCAGCCAAAGTGACACTGCTGCTTCCTGGCTGCTGCTGGGAATATAGCAACACCTTACAGTCTGCAGTGGAGAGGTGTCACTGGGGCCCTCTACAAAGAGATAATTTCATTTCATTTTCTCTTTTCAGAGGCAGGCAGGCAGAGTGAGAACAAATGTGTAAGGGTTGTAGGCTTCACCATGATTGAGGGTGTCATTGGCTCCAGGCTCGTTGCCTGGCATATACTTCTTAAACTCTACCATTTTCATGAACCGATTTACATGTGCAGATGGTCTGAGACCATCCGTGTAGTGCATCATGCGGGTGAATAGTCTTTTCCTTATGAAAATATGCAGCAACTCCCCATACTGCCTGCATTTGACCCAGCAGAGCAAGACTGGCTACTGAGGAACAAGGTTTCCCATTTCCAAGAACAGAGCAAGCTTATAATGAAAATTATGCTGCTGTTCGAAACATTAAAGAGTACATCATTGGCCTGGTCAAGCAATCCTTCCAGTGCCTTGATCAGAAAGCAGAGGAAAACTAGGAGAGACCATGATATATACAGCCCCTTTCCACATGGGCGTTTTATCATAAGATTGATGAGTTATACCAGTAACCTCAACTACACCACCCCATTTACCAACAGTTCTACATTCCTTACCCCTCTTCTGTCATCAACCACCATATCATCCTCTCACTGACAACGTATTAAATATCATCAGCAAATTCACATTCTGATCCAATCTCATAATTTCGATCATTTCACAATGTTTATAAACATATTTTAATCACTCTTCTGTATTCCCTTGGAGCTTGCCTTGTGTGTCTTCATGTTTTCCGCTGCTCCCATAGCTGTTTTGCAGTCCGGATGACCATTAATTGTGGAACCTGCAAGTACTGTTGGAAAGTAACCTGTGGGCCCAGGGAATTTGTCTTGAGACACCATTTAATGTGTATTACAGAAGTCTAGGTGGGCTGCTGACAGGCAACAGTAGGGGGACTGGGGGAGTGGCAGGGTGGGAGCAACGACGCTGGTATTGTGAAAGAACAGCAGGTTTGTGATTCATGGAATCACTGCCACTGTCCCAAGTCCCAACAGGCCTGCTGATCCATTAGAGAATAAATTGAGGACTGCTAGGATACCCTGAAAGGTCCTTTGGAGAATGGTCTCCAGAGCCATAATCGCACCAGTTGAACATGTAAGGTAATGAGATATTTGGAAGGAGTTTATACTGCCCTTGGAAGGATTGATATTGGACAGTATATATTGTATCATCATGAATTCCACAGGTATGTTGATGGTGGTTATTTTAATTTTAATAATAAATTTAAAATAAAAATTATGAAAAAAACTGGGCCACATTAAAATTGGACTTCTCAGTGATCTTAGACATTATGTGCAGGCTTTCTAGCAGGTTTTCAAATTCATCAAGTATTTGATTAGCTGCCAGCTGTCGGCTGCCCCTTCATGGGCTGGCTGCTCTGTAAAGGAACTAATATGCAACCTTGTCCTCTGGTAAACTGGCAGCTACGCTATACCACCTGGTTATTGCAAATGCAGATGCTTCCTTTATGCTGCCCCTAAAATATGTCAGTGCTTTGGCATCAAGTTTGGTGCAGACATTGTGGCCCAAAGGATCTGTTCCTGTGCTGTACTGTTCTATGTTTTAATAGCTGAATTGATGGTTGCAACTGTAAGATTGGGATGAAGAGATGTTGTTAACTTTCTTTTTCTGTATATGGATTTCTGAAATGAAAATGGACAGTGTTGGGTTTGCGTAAGGATAGGGGAGAAAATAGATTTATGATTACAACCTTAAAGATCTAAAGTAAAAGATAAACAGTCTAACTATAAAATGGGGACAAAATTTTACACAGTAGTGGAAAAGTTTGACAGCTCTGCGAGCAACAACATAAAAGGTCAGCCCATGTTTGAGAGAGGTTTAATGGAAAGAAGGGTGAATATTTGTGCTTTTTTTGTCTGTCTCAAAGGTTTAGCCGTCGCACAGCGATTGAAGTCATTTGGTGTGAAGAAATTTCTATACTCGGATTTTGAGCCAAAGCCAGAGGTTGCTGCCGAGATACAGGCTGAATATGGTGAGGACAAGTGACAGTGGGTAATAATGATAATAATGAGAGAATGTTGGTGGATGTGGGTGAATCAGATTACAGTAATCAATTGGGTTTGTAGTAAAAATCGAGCTGATTCACTGAATATGCTTTAGGGAAGGAAACTGGCCTCCTCCTGGCCTTTGTGACTCCAGTCTTGCATCGAATCCTTGCAACCCACTTGACCTGCAGTTCAAGAAAACAACCCACACTTTCTCATCAAAAGCAATGTGGAATGGGCACTAAATACTTGCATTATCAGAAGTTCCCACAAATTGAAAATTATTTTTATTTAAAAATTGCAATAGTTTCAAGCAGCAAAAGATCTTTAATCACTCTAAGTCAAACATCGACTTTTGGACTTCTATTAGCCTTGATCTCATTCCAAACCAAGGTTCTATTGAATTCCAAATTGAAATTATTTAAAGTTCCTTGTCTCATGATCCATTATTAGAACCATAATTCACAGCTAATAATTAAAATAAATTATATATTTAAACAGAAATGTTTTATTTTGCATCAAATCCTTTTGTTTTCTACCTCTCCCACGTGCCCTTTTTGCTTGATGCTGCTGAGTTGATACCTTGAAAAAGTTTCATTGCACAGAGGCCACCCTCCAATACTTTGCTCAAGTAGCTATTCCTGTGCGAGTCTCAGCCATGGGCTGCTTAACCAAGGTTAGCCATTGCCAATCCTGCCCTCAGCCAATATGGTTTTCTTCTATATGGCTTTATCAAAAGTGAAACAGCATCTTTATGGGAATTGCTAATCATCACAGACCAGGAACTGAACCTGGGATTTTCCAGTGCATACCATTGAACCATCACAAGAAATTTATATTTAAGTTGAATTAAGATTTTCATCCATACTTAATATTTTTAGTAAATTTCCCTCTTAATTCTTCTGAACTGTGGCACATTCACCAACAGAGGGCACAGTGCCTATACAATGTTATTAGTTTTTAAATCTTGCTATTTGTAACATTGTTAAGTGACAACTAAATGTTTGTTTTTTCAATTTCGTATACTTTAAATTTCCAATTTTATCAAATTTCTCCTTACTGAGTTAATGAGCCAAACTGAGCAGCTGCTCTATACAGAGGACCTTTCTGATAGAGCGACACTGAGTTTTTAATGCAGTAGACTAGAACTGCAGGCCTTGTGTGCATCCTTTCCCCTTCCTTTGCTCTATGCCATTACATTGTCATCATAATGGTGGCCCCTTCAATGAACATTGCTGAGATCAGGTGCTCTGCAAATGGGCAGCAGCAAATGCAAACCAATATCCAGCAAACCCATTAATAATTGAAAATGCGCAATTCCAGGATTATAATCCTTCTGTCTCCTTTATTTAAGTCTAACACCCTTTTGTGGATTTATTGCATTCTGAGTAACACTGTGAGAAGATGCTTTGTTTGAGAATGAAGAAATGTGTGCACCATATGAATGTGTTGTTTATAACACGCGTACACCAATGCAAGACACCATATTTTGTGCAGATTAAAAAAAAGACCAGTCATTGACCTCCAGTCTGAAACCATGACTCAGTCAAAGCCACTTTCTGATTAGCCTCAGTAATTTGGAAGGGACTACAGTGATGTGGATTCTTCTTTTAAAAGCCACATTCCAAGGCCCAAAGGCCAGATTAGCAAATAAATATAACAACTGTGCTCTATATTACTCCGTATTCTGACCACTTCCATACATCCAACTTATTTTACTGGCCAGAACAATCCTTCAATCTCTCCCCCTCCCCCCTCTCCCCAGTGTTATGTCTACTTATGTCCTACATGAGTTTTCACCCCCCTCAGTGCCTTCGTGTTTCCTTGTTTGTTGGTGGCTAGAATTAAATACAGTTATTCAGTTGTATAAAGAATTTTCTTGCTTCTGCATTATTGATAGATGGGCATTACTAATACACTGGTCATCATTACAAAGCATTTACAGTGATGTTTGTGGCCAACTGTGAATGGCTGTCTAGTACTCTCATAAATAAAGAAGTTCCTTATCAGAGAATGTTCTGTTTGCTGGAGGTTACAATATCACTTCATTGATTGGGAGTAGGTTAAGACGGTGATATGATCTGATTGGATTTATTCTGTTTTTTTGTGGACTGAACATGCTTGAGCAATTTTCTACAAAGGTGTGGAATAGTAAGCCATTTTTTCATTGTAGATTTAAGCCACTAAATTCTCACAAGACAGCATGAGCTACTTTGGCTGGGTAAATGATCTTTTCAGATGTTTGGTGTAAAGTTTTGAAGGTTAGTCAGCCCAGGCAACACTCCAGTGGATGTATTGGCTGGTTACAAATTGCATTGGAAGACTCCATTACTGATAAGGTGCTTGGCTCATTGTGGGCAAGCTAAATTATAGCAAAGGAGCAAAAAATGTATTTCATAGTTTTGCATTTGCACAGTGGCAGGAAGGTAAATAACTTAAATTGGAACTAACAGACAAAGTCATTCTGATACTTCTTTATTTCAAAAATATAGTTTATTCATAAAAAATATATACAGAAAATACAATAAAATCAGAAAATGTCTTCTTTTCCATTCATTGTGCTATTGAATCAATATCCCACTTACTATGCAAAGTAATTCTGACAGCTGCATGGCTACACTGAAAGACAAGGTGAAGAGTCTAATAGGCAAAGGAAGGTGTTGAAAATTCTAGGTTAATTCTTTTCAGCTAATAAAAATACTAATGTTGGCTCTTTCATCGCAGTGCCTTTGGATAAACTAGCAGAGGAATCAGACTTCGTGACAGTGCACTGTGCTTTGACACCTGAGACAAAAGCCATGTGCAACAAAAATTTGTTTTCAAAAATGAAAAAGACATCAATATTTATCAACACAAGCAGGTAAGAAGTGAATGCAGCAATTTATTAAGTTATTTTCAAGTAAATCACAAACGCAGCAGTTGACTGAGGTGTTTTCAGGTGAGATGGACTTCAGCAAGGCTTTTGACAAGGTCGGGAAGGTGAGATCACATGGGATCCAGGGTGAGTTAGCCAGTTGGGTACAAAATTTGGTTGATAGAAAGAGTCAGAGGATGATAGTGAATGGTTGATTTTCAGATTGGAGGCCTATGATCAGTGGCGTGCTTCAGGGATCAGTGCTGGGTCCCTTGTTGTTTGTCATATATATTAACAATTTGAATGAGAATTTGGTGGCGTGTTTGTGGATGACACCAAGGTTGGTGGTGTGGTGGACAGCAAAAAATGTTGTCTAAGGTTACAACGGGATCTAGATCAACTGGGAAAGTGGGCAAAGGAATGGCAGATGGAATTTAACTCAGACAAGTGGATAGCGATGCATTTTGGTAAGTTAAACCAGGACAGGACTTACACAGTAAATAACAGGGCCCTGGGGTGTGATGTAGAACAGAGAAACCTAGGGGTACAAGTACATAGTTCCCTGAAAGTGGCAACACAGGTAGGCAAAGTGGTAAAGAAGGCATTTGGCATGCTTGCCTTCATAGGATGGGGTGTTGAGTACAAGAGTTGGGACATCATGTTACAACTGTATAGGACATTACTGAGACCGCACGTGGAATACTGTGTGCAGTTCTGGTCGCCATACAATAGGAAGGATGTGTTTAAGATAGAGAGGGTGCAGAAAAGATTCACAAAGATGTTGCCAGATCTGGAGGGCTTAAGTTATGAGGAGAGATGGATCGGCTGGGACTGTATTCCCCGGGGCAAAGGAGGCTAAGGGATGACTTAACAGATGTTTATGAATTCATGAGGTGCAGATAAGATGGATGGTCACAGTCATTTTCCCAGGGTCGGAGAGTTTAAAACTTGAGAGCATAGGTTTAATGTGAGAGGGGAAAGATTTAAAGGAGACCTGGGAGGCAAGTTTTTCACACAGAGGGTATGGCTATATGGAATAAGCTGCCAGAGGAAGTGGTAGAGGAGGCTACAATTACAATGTTTAAAAGACATTTAGACAGGTTCATGCATAGGAAAGGTTTAGAGGGATATGGGCCAAATGCCAGCAAATGGAACTAGCTCAGGAAGGCACCTTGGTCAGCATGGACAAGTTGGGCTGAATGGCCTGTTTCCATGCTATTTAACTCTATGAATATATGAGATGTGAATGCAGGAGTGTACTGAGGTGTTTTCAGCTGAAACACTGATGCAATGGCTTATTGAGGAGTTTTCAGATGCATTTTTTAAAGCTCTATGAATTCAGTAGACTGGCTAAAAATTTACCTTAATTCTCGTCTTTTAAACAAAAGTCCAAGTATTACTACTATGGTGCTTTTCACCAGTTATGAACTAGCATTGCCATGAATACAGATCTTCCTTACCAGAGAATGTTCTTTCTCCAGAGCTGTTCTTTAATTCTATTGACAAATTATAAAGGTATCAAGATGTACTTCCCTCTGTGAGTGAATATAATCCCCAAGGCTATTCTTGCATTCTGTATATAAAGTGGATTCTGGCTTCAGGTAGACTCTGTGTATGAGTTTACATATCATCAACATGTGGGATCTCAGGATGAAGCTATAGCATTTCCTCAATTTTTTTTCTGCTCCGTGACAACAATGGATATTTCAGGTCACTTACGATCAGTGTTTTGCAATATAACATTTCCTCTAATCTATATTAGTAAATAATCTTGTTCTCTCTCTCTTAACTTCCCACAACAATCATCCTTTTGAAATAATTGGATTATACAATCTTGGATTTCTTTCCATTTTCACTCTATGAGATTGAGCCAAGTGATACCAGATTATTTTCCTGATGTGATCAGGAACCTGGGTGTGATTAATTGCTACTAAAAAGTATTGGACAATTTCACTCAGTGGTCTAAGTAATCTATTTGCATTGTATATGAATGTGGAACTTGAACATTTTTGTGCATTTCTTCACAAGATGAGAAACAGAGTGTGCGAGTGTTTTTGGTTGTGCAAGTGTTTTTGGTTGTTGTTTACTGTGTTTGTTGAGTGTAAAGCAGATTTACTTGATTTGTTTGAAAGGCATTTTATATTTAAAATTTTATTGGATAAAGACTGCTCCAGATCAGTTGGTCTAACATGTATTATGGGAAAACTCTTAGAAACCATGTCAGGTAAAACTTGTATGCATTTGTTCTGTTACAGGGGAACCAGCATACATTTGTTAAAGCCAAGTTGTGAATTTTTAAAGAAATAGCTGATTGGAAACAGAAGAGAATATAATAGACGTTATTTAAATGAATTATCTGTGTTGTTCCTCTGGCAGTTCATTCCATATACCCACCATCCTCCGTGTGAAAAACTTGCCTCTCAGGTCTCCTTTAAGATCCATTGTGCAAGGAGAAATATAGCAGCATTGGTTGGTAAGGGCAGATGGGTGTTTCTAGGATAAATATTTAGAAGTGGCATATCCCAAGAGTTATATAAGCAAGATGATTTGTATGAGGGCAGAACATTTGCTATCAACACAAAATTATAGATCTGGCCAACAGTGAAAACAACATAAAATAGGCTGGTTGGCCCAACAGGGAGACAAGCATGAATTTAAAGTGGATAAATGTGAGGTAAGCATTTTGGAAGGAAAAGCAAGGAATGGGAATATACAATGACAAAGATGCTGAAGGGTGTGAATGAATAGCGGGATCAAGTGATTGAAATACATAATCCCCTGTGAGTATAAATAGAATCATAAAGAAAACCAACTGTATTTGAAAGTACAAGAGAAATTGCATATTTGTGAGAACTTCAGTGCTGGACCCTGGGTTGTTTTTGAGCAAGCTCTAACCAGCAATTACAAAGCTTTGAACAAGTCTGACATCGTCTTTGCATTAGCCTGAGTTTCAACCTGCAAATTGTAAAATAAAATAATGGTCTAATTCAAATCACTTCTTCAGTGCTTTGGAAAACATGTCAGATCCACTGAATTTTTAAGTCATCTTGTCTTCCACAGGGGAGCAGTGGTAAACCAGGATGACCTTTATAAGGCTCTGACCACTGGTCAGATCGCTGCAGCAGGGATGGACGTCACAGTTCCTGAGCCATTGCCCACTGACCATCCTCTATTGTCACTGAAAAACTGTGGTAAGTTACTGGAAAACATTGGGTTCATTAATGTTCTGTGTTGTTTTGATTTTGCTTTGTTATATTCTCTGGTTTCTGCACAATTTCTAAATTGCTTGAAGTGAATTATGGGTAATGTCTAAAAATTGTTTATTTTATGTTCCAGTTATTCTACCACATGTTGCAAGTGCCACAATCACCACTCGCACTGCCATGGCTGTGCTGACAGCTAATAACCTCCTGGCTGGTATCAAAGATGAACCAATGCCGAAAGAGCTGATCCTGTAATGTGCAAGGCATCTTGTGGCTGCAAGGAGTTCTTCTGTGTCTGACCTGTGCCCTGAATCTTTGACTCCCATTGTATAATTGTAAAAGTCTGTTCAGCTGCTTTGAAGAAACAATCTTGTATCCAATAAAATGGAAGTCCTCATAGCAAGTCACTTATTTCAAGTCATTAAAATTCATATTTTATGCAATTTAATTCTTTTCCAAATATTTTAAAGGCAAGGCTAAATATCCTGAAGCAGCCATTCTGAAACTGATCTACAACCTGTTGTGATCTTGCAGTTGTCAAGTTATTGGTGCAGAGTGACAGTGAGTAGCCTGAAGTGCAAGTCACATTTAATATGTGGAATGTTTCCTTTTTTCTTTTTGTTCGAATCCTGTTGAGATTGTTGGAAGTACATTTTTCAAAATTTTAAATCATGGTCCTTTGTTAAGTAAAGATGACATGACTTTCCCAAGGCAAATAAGGAATGAAAGAAAAAGTTAATCACCTCATCTTGTACCACCCCAAGGTCAATCTCTCTGCCTTTAACATTTCTCTACCAATCTCTCTCTTAAAATTTGAGACATATTTAATCTCAATTAATCCACTGGGAAGTTGATTAAGGGCTAATCACTCTTGGTAACATTGGTTCTAAATCTCCCATTGCTTTTTAAACCTGTCCCAGATTTCTTTATATTACATTTACTGCATTACATAATAAGACAACATGTAAACAGGAAGGGGGAATGGGCATCATGATTTAGGAAGGTACCTTGTGTTCACTTCTTCTTAAGTATGCCTTCCACGGGAGTTGTCTGGGTTAGTTACACAACATCCCTTCCTTAACCTCCTCTCCAACCCTTGCCCCAGCACACAATCTGAACACTGTTACGGATTAGGTTGCTATTTGGTGAATGTCCCTTTAAGATATAGTACAGTAGTGTGTGTGTGTGTGTGTGTGTGTGTGTGTGTGTGTGTGTGTGTGTCATCATTACGACAACAGCAGAAGATAACGACGTGCTGACATTTTGGTTCAGTCAGAAAAGAGAGAGAGGAAGAGAGAGACACTGCCTGCTGGTCTCTGTATCGATGGATGAAAAACAATAACTGTGTCTGTCACTACAATCCACGTATGGATTTTTGGAATAATCCAGTGGAGTCCACTTTGTCACTAACCTGTAGAAGGAAACAGGTATCTTTGTAGGCGGCCACGTCTTGAATGCCTTTCAGGGTGGCAGATTCTTTGAAACAAAGCAGTGGAGATCATCAGTGACGGAGGTGTCGTATGGAACATATGGATTTCATAATTTCTCTCTACATTCTCTCTTCAGTCAACGGTGGTTTTGCAAAAGCCTTTGCTCACGTTTCACCTTATGGCTTGCTGAACTGAACTTTGAGAACTATTCCTGGACTTGGAGTTTGGGAATTTGACACACATACACTTCGGGTTTAGTTTTGGGGGTTAATGTTTAATATCTAACATTTTTATTTCTTTTCCTTTCTTATTATCATAAGTAGTTATTAATAAAATAGTTTCTAACACTTATACATGACTCGGTGTGTTTCTTTTGTTGCTGGTACATAACAAAATTGGGGGCTTGTCCGGGATTTGAACCCAGGACCTCTCGCACCAATCGTGAGTTCGATTTCAGACAACCCTCGTCAATCTTGGGATTGCTGATGTTTTGGTTCAGTCAGAAAATGTAGAGAGAAATTATAAAATCCAAATGTTCCACGATGGAACCCATACGACACCTCCGTCACTAATGATCTCCACTGCTTTGTTCTGAAGTATCTGCCACCCAGAAAGGCATTCGAGACGTGGCCGCCCACAGAAATACCTGTTTCCTTCTACAGGTTAATGACAAAGTGGACTCCACTGCTTTATTCCAAAAATCCATACGTGGATTGTAGTGACAGACACAGTTATTGTTTTTCATCCATCGATATAGAGACCAGCAGGCAGTGTCTCTCTCTTCCTCTCTCTCTTTTCCGACTGAACCAAAACGTCAGCACGTTGTTATCTTCTGCTGTTGTCGTAACGATGCCGCGCGCGCGCGCTCACACACACACACACACACACACACACACACACACTACTGTACTATATCTTAAAGGGACATTCACCAAATAGCAACCTAATCCATAACAACACCCTGACCAAAATAAGTCTTGCCACAACTGGTGTACATATTGGTGTTTGGGCTTATTTTGTAATAGCCACACAAGCAACAGGTATTGATAATCTACAAAGAACTTCTAATTACCTCTGACAGTCATTGTCAAATACTCCACCACCATGGGTGCAGTGATTGGGCAATGATTCAAGTTACTGGTGCAGTGATGTGTCAACAATAATCCAGAGGCCTGGATTGATAACCTACAAACATTGTGGAATTTTAATAGCTAATCTACAATTTTAAAAATGGTAACCACACAACTATCAGATTGTCATCCGGTTCACTAATGTGATTTAAGGGAGGAAACTTGCCTTCTTACACTATGTGACCCAGACCTGCAACAATTTGCCCTCCAAAATTGCCGAGCATCTTGGTTGTATCAGAAATTCAATGTTAAAACAGAATTTACATAGAACATAGAATAGTACAGCACAATATAGGCCCTTGGGCCCACAATGTTGAGCCGACCTTTAAACCTTACCAAAGACTATCTAACCCCTTCCTCCCACATATCCCTCTATTTTAAATTCCTCCATATTCCTATCTGATAACCTCTTGAATTTGACCAATGTACCTGCCTCCACCACTGCCCCAGGCAGCGCATTCCATGCCCCAACCACTCTCTGGGTAAAAAAAAACCTTCCTCTGATATCCCCCTTGAACTTCCCACCCATTACTTTAAAGCCATGCCCTCTTGTATTGAGCATTGGTACCCTGGGAAAGAGGCGCTGGCTGTCCACTCTATCTATTCCTCTTAATATTTTGTACACCTCTATCATGTCTCCTCTCATCCTCCTTTCTCTCCAAAGAGTAAAGCCCTAGCTCCCTTAGTCTCTCCTCTTAATGTATACTCTCTAAACCAGGCAGCATCCTGGTAAATCTCCTTTGCATCCTTTCCAATGCTTCCACATCCTTCCTATAATGAGGTGACCAGAACTGGACACAGTACTCTAAGTGTGGTCTAACCAGAGTTTTATAGAGCTGCATCATTAGCTCGCGGATCTTAAACTCGATCCCTCGACTTATGAAAGCTAACACCCCATAAGCTTTTTTAACTACCCTATCCACCTGTGAGGCAACTTTCAGGGATCTGTGGATATGGACCCCCAGATCCCTCTGCTCCTCCACACTACCAAGAATCCTGCCATTAACTTTGTATTCTGCCTTGGAGTTTGTCCTTCCAAAGTGTACCACCTCACACTTCTCCGGATTGAACTCTATCTGCCACTTCTCAGCCCAGCTCTGCATCCTATCAATGTCCCTCTGCAATCTTCAACAATCCTCTACACTATCCACTACACCATCAACCTTTGTGTTGTCTGCAAACTTGCCAACCCACCCTTCTACCCCCTCATCCAAGTTATTAATAAAAATCACGAAAAGCAGAGGTCCCAGAACCGATCCTTGTGGGACACTGCTAGTCACAACTCTCCCTCTACCACAGACCTCTGCTTTCTACAGGCAAGCCAATTCTGAATCCACACGGCCAAGTCTCCCTGGATCCCATGCCCTCTGACCTTCTGAAGAAGCCTACCATGTGGAACCTTGTCAAATGCATTACTAAAATACATGTAGACCACATCTACTGCACTACCCTCATCAATCTCTCTGGTCACCTCCTCAAAGGACACTATCAGGCTTGTGAGACATAATCTACCCTTCACAAAGCCATGCTGGCTGTCCCTGATCAGACCATGATTCTCTAAATGCCCATAGATCCTATCTCTAAGGATCCTTTCCAACAGCTTGCCCACCACAGACGTAAGGCTCACTGGTCTGTAATTCCCTGGACTATCACTACTACCTTTTTTGAATAAGGGGATAACATTTGTCATCCTCCAATCCTCCGGTACCATTCCCGTGGACAACGAGGACTCAAAGATCCTAGCCAAAGGCTCAGCAATCTCCTCCCTCACCTTGCAGAGCAGCCTGGGGAATATTCCGTCAGGCCCTGGGGACTTATCTGTCCTAATATTTTCTAACAGCTCCAACACATCCTCTCTCTTGATATCTACATGCTGTAGAACATTAGCCTTACCAACACTATCCTCAGTGTCACCAAGGCCTCTCTCCTTGGTGAATACTGAAGAGAAGTATTCATTGAGGACCTCACCCACTTCCACAGCTTCCAGGCACATCTTCCCACCTTTATCCCTAATCAGTCCTACCTTTACTCCCGTCATCCTTCTGCTCTTCACATAAGTGAAAAATGCCTTGGGATTTTCCTTAACCCTACTCGCCAAGGCCTTTTCATGTCCCCTTCTTGCTCTCCTCAGCCCCTTCTTAAGTTCCTTCCTTGCTACTCTATATTCCTCAAGAGACCTATCTGATCCTTGCTGCCTAAACCTTATGTATGCTGCCTTCTTCCTCCTGACTAGATGTTCCACCTCTTGTCAACATCTTCACCCTGCCATTCTTTCTCTGCCTCACCGGGACAAATTTATCCCTAACATCCTGCAAGAGATCCCTGAACAATGGCCACATCTCCATAGTACATTTCCCTTCAAAAATGTCATCCCAATTTACACTCACAAATTCTAGCCTCATAGCCTCAGAATTTGTCCTTCCTTAATTAAATATTTTCCTGTCCTCTTTACGCCTATCCTTGTCCATGACAATGCTAAAGGTGAGGGAGTGGTGGTCACTGTCCCCCAAATGCTCATCCACTGAGATATCTGTCACCTGATCCGGTTCATTACCTAATACTAGATCTAATATGGCATTCCCTCTAATCACCCTGTCAACATACTGTGACAGGAATCTGTCCTGGACACACTTAACAAACTCTGCCCTGTCTAAACCTTTGGTACTAAGCAGGTGCCAATCAATATTTGGGAAGTTGAAGTCTCCCATGATAACAACACTGTTATTTTTGCACCTTTCCAAAATCTCCCTCCCAATCTGCTCCTCAGTATCCCTGTTGCTACCGGGGGGCCTATAGAATACTCCCAGTAGAGTAACTGCTCCTTTCTTGTTCCTAACTTCCACCCATACTGACTCTAGAGAGGATCCTGCTACATTATCCACCCTTTCTGCGGCTGTAATAGTATCCCTGACCAGTAACGCCACCCGTCCTCCTCTTCTCCCCCCCTCCCTATCCCTTTTAAAACACTGAAATCCGGGAATACTCAGTATCCAATCCTGCCCTGGTAACAGCCAAGTCTCTGCAAGAGCCACAATATCACAGTCCCATGTACTTATCCAAGCTCTCACTTCATCACCCTTATTCCTGATGCTTCTTGCATTTAAGTAAATGCACTTTAGCCCATCCACCTTTCTACTTTTATACCCTGTACTCTGCTTCTCCTTCCTCAAAGACTCTCTATATGTTAGATCTGGCTTTACTCCATGCACTTCTTCTACTGACCTATCCCTCCGGTTTCTATCCCCCTTGCAAAGAGTTGAAACCCTCCCGAACCACACTAGCAAACCTGCCTTCAAGGATATTGCTCCCCCTCGAGTTCAGGTGTAACCCATCCAATCTGTACAGGTCCCACCTTCCCCAGAAGAGATCCCAATGATCCAAAAATCTAAAACCTTGCCCCCTGCACCAACCCCTCAGCCATGCATTCAACTGCCATCTCCTCCTATTCTTACCTTCACTATCACGTGGCACTGGCAGCAGTCCTGAGATTGCTACCCTTGTGGTCCTGTTCTTCAGCCTTCTGCATAGCTCCCTAAACTCCCTTTACAGGACCTCATCCCTCTTCCTACCTATGTCATTGGTACCAATATGTACCACGACTTCTGGCTGCTTTCCCTCCCCCAGAAGAATGCTGTGGAGCTGATCAGAGACATCCTGGACCCTGGCACCTGGGAGGCAACATACCATCTGGGATTCTCACTCATGTCCACAGAACCTCCTGTGTGTTCCCCTGACTATTGAGTCTCCTATCACTATGGCCCTCCTCTTCTCCTCCCTTCCCTTCTGAGCAGCAGGACCAGTCCCAGTGCCAGAGACCTGGCTACTGCCGCTTGATCCCTGTAGGTCACCTCCCTCAACAGCATCCAAAGCGGAATACCTGTTTTTGAGGGGAACAGCCTCCGGGGTCCTCTGCTCTGTCTGCCTGTTCCCTTTCCCTTTCTCTCCCCTGACAGTCACCATCTATCTGCCTCCTGGACCCTAGAAGTACCTGCTCTAAGGGGGGTGACTGCCTCCCGATGCACAGCATCTACATAACTCTCTCCCTCCCTGATGCTTCGCAGTGTTTGAAGCTGCGACTCCAGCTCATCAGTTCTGAGCCGAAGTTCCTCCAGCCTCAAGCACTTACTGCAGATGTGGTCACCATGCGCCACAGCAGGGTCCACTAACTCCCACATCATGCAGCTGCAGTACATCACCTTGCCCTCCATCTGAACTTTTTTTTTACCTAGCAGTAGTATAATTAAAAGTTATAACAATAACAGCAAACCTTATCTTTACTTACCAGCTACTCACCAGTGTTGTTGCAGATGGACTCCGCCTCTTGATGCTGAAGTCTGTTGTGCCAAAGCCACTCACTCTGACTCTGTCCACTCCGACAATGGCCGCTCCGCTTGACACAACCTCTTTTTTATTGGCCCTTCTAAATTAGCCCAGACCTGTGAGGGACCCGCTGCTCCTTGGTCTCTCAGCTCCTGATTCACTCCTAAGAAAAATCGTCCAAAAATACAAAGTTTTTAAAGAGTTTTAGACTGTACCTGTGAGGGACCCGCTGCTCCTTGGTCTCTCAGCTCCTGATTCACTCCTAGTAAAAAGCCCTCGAAAACACAAACTTTTTAAAGGGTTTGAGACCTTACCTGTAAGGGACCCGCTGTTCCTTGGTCTCTCAGCTCCTGATTCACTCCTAATTTCAGACAATGCTCAATTCCATTCACAACTCAATAGCAAACGAAGCATGGCCATTGTCTGCATTTGCCGTCTGCTGCCACCCGGGCTTGGTGTTTCTTTTAGGAACTCACTGCCTACAAAGGTAGTGGAAAGAGAATTGATTTGAGCTTTCAGAAAGGAATTGGATTGACATTTATGAGAAAATAATTTAGAGTGCTATAGAGAAAGGGTATGGAATAGGACAGAATGGGTTTCTCAACCATCATGGAGTCAATACAGCCCAATAATTTCCAGTGATGATTCTAGGATTCTTCCTGACGTTGCAAAATTGGTGTGGCAGCTCATGACTGGGCTTCTGTTAGACACTGTAGACCATGAGCAGCAGTTGAAATATACATCACCACAACTTGTGCAATGAGAGGCAGTTTAAAGAACCATGTATGGAATTTGTCAGCGATATAAATTCCTGTGTGAGCAGCTTATTCTTCTTCAAAATTTATATAATCAGTTTATACCCTTGTATTCAGCAGGTGTGTCAGATGTAAGAAGTAGGCTCAGTTCATCCAGGGGTGATCACTTTAACATTAATTGGAAGGACCAATATGGGCAATATTGAGTAAAACTCCATCTACATTTTTTCTTCAAATCATAGGTACAAACTAAAGCTCTTTCTGAGTTGTGTTATGAAATACCAAAAGGCTTGGGAAAGCATGAGGTAAATACTTGACCAAATGGCCTTCTATGGCAGAAATTTATAGAATTAATAGATATAAATTTCCATGATCCTCTAACACTATCCATTGAGACAAATCAGCAAAGATACAGAAGGACAATCATAATAAATTCCATCTGCATGTAGGTGAGATAGGGGCTAGCTTTACATACAAATTATTCTATGTAAATGTCACACCCAAGGCTGAATCTTATGACAGTTGACCTACAACTCTCTGTGTTTGATTAGAATCTCACCATGGTAAGATGATAGTCTAATGGGAATCTCAGCAAAGTTGCTCATGTTTATAATCACTGATATATGCTGTTTCACCGTCCTTGAAAATGGGAACTTTGGCTGAAGAACTCTGTGAATCCAGTGATCCCGGTTATGGTGGCAATGACTCAGCTTTTCCCTCACTGCGTTCCAGAGACACTGCTCATATCACATCAGGATCTTTTAATATAAAGTGATGACTGTTTAATTTGAAGCCATTTTTGTCTCAGCAGCCAGCAATCGGTGAAGGCAGACATCAATGATGAAATTCACCCCTGCGATCAGTGGGTCAGCACAGCATCTGATCACATGGGGAGGAGGATACTTGATGATCAGGTCCCCAAACTGGTACAAAACTCATGATCTACTGAGCAGCAGCGATTCCTGCTCTGAGACCCAGACTTTCTGCAGCAGGTGCCTCGGGACACTGGAAAAATATCACCAATGTTGTTTCTGTAAAATTCTGCAAACTGACTGAAAGGATAAATGAACCAACACTGGTCTTCCCATCCCAGTCTGCAGTACTGAGTCTGGTGACACTCAGATAGCTATGGTGGGCAGACCTTCCATTCGCATGCCTGACTTGAGACTCCCAGGACGTCTCCTGTCCCACCAGGAGCCCAAACACCCTTGACCATTGCTACACAATCTAAGATGCCAACCGAGCCACCCCCCCCCACCCACACTTTGGTAAATTGAACCACCAGGCTGTGATCCTCCTCCCTGCGTACAAACAGAAGCTGAAGCGGGAGGATCCAATACAGAGAGTCGTGCAGTACTGGTCTGAGGAAATAGATGAGCTTCTACACAACTGCTTTGAGTCTGTAGACTAGTCCATGTTCAAAGACTCAGCTGCCAGCCTAGATGAGCATATCACCACCATCGCGAACTTTATCAGCAAGTGTGCTGAGGACTGTGTACCAAGCAGACAATCCAGGTATTCCCAAACGGGAAACCATGGATGAACCAGGTGATCCACTCCCTACTGAAGTCTAGGACTGTGGCGTTCAAATCAGGTGACCCTGACCTATACAAGAAATCGAGATATGACCTCCGTAAGAGATGCCAAGAGACAATACCAGTCCAAAACTGAGTCCCAGACCAGCCGCCAGTTGTGGCAGGGCTTACATGCTATAACAGGCTACAAAACAAAGTCGGGCAGCATTGCCAACAACAGTGCATCCCTTCCTGATGAACTTTATACATTTTATGTATGTCTTGAACAGAAAGAGATTGCTATGTCACCACCCTGCCCTATAGCCTCCAATGCACTTGAACCCACAGTCACTGTTGCAGGCATAAGATCAGGCTCCTGGAGAGTGAACCCACAGAAAACATCTGGCCCAGATGGTGTCCTTAGATCCTGTGCAGATGAGCTGGTGGGGGTGTTTGCAGACATTTTTAACCTCTCCCTGCTTCGTTCTGAGATTCCCACCTGCTTTAAGAAGAGACTGTCATCCTGGTACCTAAGAAAAACAAGGTAATGTGCCTTAATGACTATCGACCAGTGGCTCTGACATCCACCATCATGAAGCACTTCGAGATGCTGGTCATGGCACACATCAACTCCAGCCTCCCAGGCAACCTCGACCCACTGCAATTTGCCTACCGCTGTAACAGGTTTACAGTGGATGCCATCTCCCTGGCCTTACACTCATCTCCAGAGCATCTGGACAGTAAGGACACCTATGTTAGACTATTGTTTATTGACTACAACTCCGTCTTCAATACTACAATTCCAAGCAGACTCATCACCAAACTTCGAGACATGGGACTCAACAACTCCCTTTGCAACTGACCAACAGACTGCTATCAGTATGGATAGGCAGTAACACCTCCGCCATGATTATTCTCAACACTGGTGTCCCACAAGGCTGCATGCTCATGACTGCATGGCGAGATTCTGCTCTAACTCCATCTACAAGTTTGCAGATGATACCTGTAGTGAGCCGTATCTGAAATAACAATGAGTAGGAGCACAGGAAGGAGATGGAGAGCCTAGTGACATGGTGTAATGACAACAACCTTTCCCTCAATGTCTGCAAAACAAAATAGCTGGTCATTCACTTCAGGAAGGGGTGCAGTGACCATGCACCTGTCTACATCAATAGTGCTGAGGTCAAGAGGGTTGAAAGCTTCAAGTTCCTAGGAATGAACATCACCAATAGCCTGTCCTGGTCTAACCACGTGGATGCTATAGCCAAGAAAGCTCACCAGTGCCTCTACTTCCTCAGAAGGGTAAAGAAATTTGGCATGTCCCCTTTGACATTCATCTATTTTAACCGATGCACCACAGAAAGCATCCTATCTGGATGCACCATGGCTTGGTATAGCAACTGCTCTGCCTGTGACTGCAAGAAACTGCAGAGAGTGGTGAACACAGCTCAGCACATCACAGAAACCAGCCTCCCCTCCATGGACTCTGTCTACAATTCTTGCTGCCTCGGTAAAGTAGCCAGCATAATCAAAGACCCCACCCACCCAGGACATTCCCTGTTCTCTCCTGTCCCATTGGGCAGAAGCTCAAGGACAGCTTCTATCCCGCTCTTATAAGACTATTGAATGGTTCCCTAGCACGATAAAATGGACTCTTGACCTCACAATCTACCTCGTTATGACCTTGCTCCTTATTCTCTACCTGCGCTGCACTTTCTCTGTAGCTGTGACACTTTATTCTGCATTCTGTTATTGTTTTACCTTGTAGTACCTCAATGCACTGTGTAATAAACTGATCGGTATGAACAGTATGCAAGACAAGCTTTTCACTGTACCTCAGTACATGTGACAATAATAAACCAATTCCAATTCCAAAGCTCATCACGGGGAGAGATTGGATTATCAGGGGACAGAGGAAAACAATTAAAGGGTGTGCAAAGATTCATCCCTACTGACTCCTGGGAAACCCTGGACCGTGATCACTCAAAGTGGAGAAAGAGCATTTGGGGTATCATTGGGACTAAACATAGGAAGAACATGGAGGCCACACATGAGCAGCAGAAGAAGCTTCACAAACTACCTACTGGTCTGTCCTATTGTCCATCACATGTCCCATTTGTGGAAGAGTCTGGAGTTCCCTCATTGGCTTCATCAGCCACTTCAGAACCTACAAAACTGGAGTGGAAGTAAGTCATCATTAATCCCGAGGGACTGCCAAAGAAGAAGAATTTGTAGTTAATAACTTTTCATTGAATTGGATACTTCAATAGTAAATTATTCTTCCCATTTTATTCCTCCATTTACCGGAGCTAAGGATGTTCACATTGACAACCTCCACTCCTGATCCTCCCACATCATCCACACTAAACACGTGTAACCAGGTGACATCACAAAAGGAACCAAAACCAATCACAGAGCAGTCAATCTAAGCCCGAATATCTAGTCCATTATTTGATCACTTGACGGGCTGTACAGGTGTGAATGTAGTTTGTACATTCTGTCTTGTTTCTGATCTCATGTACTCAGACTACAGGCAGAGCACCCTCCTTTTACACCTCCTAACAGAGAATACAGAGTAAGAGTCTCTCAACATGCAACCATCAAATACATGCAGCTGAGGTATAGACCAGCTGTTGCCGGTGTTAAATAGTTGCATCAAAGGTTGAGCCTCATGATAACTACTGAAGAAACTTTCACCTTTCATCGGCAAAGTCAGGGTCTGCTGACAATCCCATTCTTTACAATCACTGAAGCATGTTGCTTCATCCTTTTTTCAATAATGGTTTTAGTCCAAGTTGATGAGCTCCAGGAATTAAGTACCTCACAATTAACATGATTTTTTATTTATATGGACTAAATTCACCCACACAATCAGCCTCCACTTCAGCTCCTCCCACTTTAATGCCTCTTCTCACGTGTAACTAATTTCCTTTAATGTTTTCTTTTAATTCTACTCTTGGCTCCTTAACATTTCTGGGAAGTCTTGTTTTTTCCGTGTTGCCCTGCGAATTATTTTCTCTTTCGTGCCTATCCAATTCCCTTTAGAAGCTTGACAGTGAATTCCAAATCAAAACTAATTTCTGCGTAAACTTTATCCTCACATCCCCCTTGTTTCTTTTGCCCAAATTTTAAATCTCTATTTCCTGGTCCTTAAACTATAAAAATTTAAAATGCTGGATATACTCAGCATGTCAGGCATCATCTGTCTGAAATGTTAACTTTGTTTCTCACTGAAAATCGCCAGCATTTTCAGTTCTTGTTTTAGATTTCCAACGTCTGCAGATTTTTGCTTTTGCATCAGTGACAACAGCTTTTGTCCATTTACCCTACCAATTATTACCCTGTCTCCTTTTTGTTAGGCAGTACCTCAGGATCAAGGATGACTCGTTTCCACTCCCGTTTTGTGGCTGATGAGGTCAATGTGGGAAATGCAGTCTCTTCCACAGATGGGGCAGGACATGCCTGTGGGACAGGCAGGTGGGTAGATTGTGAGGAAGGGCACTCCTTTGCCATCTTTGTAGGGCTTTGTAGGGTTCCTGATGAATGGCCTCAAGGTTCTCAATATTGTCCCAATTCTCCACTTTGAGCGGTGATGGGCCAGATTCTCCACAAGTCAGTGGGAATGTTGCATTTTTTCGAGGAGGCTCTGAACACACATCCTTGAATCTTTTCCTCTGTACTCCTGGTAATATCTTCCCTTGACAGAGCTCAGAACAGAATGTCTGCTTCCAGTGTCGGCATGTGAATGATGTGGTCTGTCCAGCAGAGCCAACTGACTGTAACCAAGCCATTGGTTCACATTTCTTCCAATAAATTTGGAGCAGTTTGTGACGGCATCATTGTTGGCTTCACTTATTGTGCCTTGAGGCACCTGCTACAAGTAGCCCAGGTTTCAGAAGCATATAAGAGGTCAGTCAGTGATCACTGCTGGCTGGTAGATCATTGGTTTGTGCCAGATCTGAGGTCTTGATCTTCATAAACCTTTTCCATTTCTGTAGGCATTAACTAAAGTCTGCAAGCATTATAATGAAGTAATTCAGCAAATTTTGTGTGCAAGCGACGCTTAGTCAACCTGACATATGTGTCTCACACCTCACTATTCCATTGCAGGTTTTCCTTTACATCTGTGGTAATGCAACTCCCTCTCCCACCAGTAAATAAAAGTAAGAAAAAACTTGCAGGTGCTGGCAGGGTTCTGATGAAGGGTCTCAGATCTGAAACGTTAGTTGTTTCTCTTGCCGTAGCTGCTGCCTGACCTGCTGAGCTTTTCTTGCATTTTCTGTTTTTATTTCCTCTCCCAGCAGGTGGCAGCAGCGGGCGGGCCTCTCTGCCTCTTCACGCTGCGGCGCCTCCCCCAAACCGCCAGGGGGTGGCCTTGAGCCACACCCGTTGCTTCGGCCACGCTGTAGTGGCTCTGTAAACCGCCAGGGGGTGGCCTTGAGCTAGACTCACTGCTTCAGCCACGCTGCGGCGCTTCCGTAAACCGCCAGGGGGTGGCCTTGAGCTAGACTCACTGCTTCAGCCACGCTGCGGCGCTTCCGTAAACCGCCAGGGGGTGGCCTTGAGCCGGACTCACTGCTTCAGCTGTTCTCCAAAGTTGGACGTGGATGGAGAGGCGTTGGCGGAGATGAAGGCCACGCAGAAGTTCATGAAGGTGTTTGTGACCCGTCGGATCCCGCAGGACGGGTTGAGGACATTGACCGAGTCCGGAATGTGAGTTCATAATGATGGCTGAGGCGTGCACCAGGGTCCGGTTGTGGTTCTGCGGAAGGACAAAGTTTAATTAAAGCGGCAATTGTACGTGAATGGGGAGACTGGCGATGACCTCGGCACAGGAGTAATGTGCTGCATTAGTGTGAGCAGACCTTGTCTGAATGCATTGCACGGCATTTACTGAGAGTAGGTTTGTACAGGATTGAGAGTGGGCCCTGTTGGAGATTAATGCGCGGTCTATGCTGAAAGAGGCCCCCGTACGGAAATGTTCCATAGCCTCCACTATACATCGACTCTGCACCATCTGTGCTAAAAGTGTACATGATTAATACTTTGCATATTCTGAAAGTGGGGTTTATAGAATTGATGTATTGCATATATCGAGAGTTATTGGTATTGGTTTACTATTGTCACTTGTACCGAGGTACAGTGAAAAGCTTGTATTACAAACCGATCGTACAGGTCAATTCATTACACAGTGCAGTTACATTGAGTTAGTACAAAGTGCATTGATGTAGTACAGGTAAAAACAGTAACAGCACAGAGTAAAGTGTCACAGCTACAGAGAAAGTGCAGTGCAATAAGATGCAAGATCACAACAAGGTAGATCGTGAGTCTTGTTTGCACATTAATGAGAGTGTAGACTTTCCAGGAATACTGAGTAAAGTTGTCAAATGATACAGCAGGATACAGGTCGGTCAGAAATTTGGGTGGAGAAAAGGCAGATGGAACTTAATCCAGACAATTGTGAGGTATAGCATTTTGGGAGGTCCCATAAAGTAAATGGCAGGACCTTTAGTTGCACTGATGTGTAGAGGGATCTTGAGGTTCAAGTCCATAACTCCCTGAAAGTAGCAAGACAAGTGGATAGGGTGGTAAAGGTGATATACAGCATGCTTGCCTTCATTGGTCAGGGCATTGAGTAGTGTATAAAACCTTGGTTAGGCCACATTTGGAGTATTGTGTGCAGTTCTGGTTGCCACATTATAGGAAGAGTGTGGAGGGTTTGCTGAGGGTTCAGAAGAGGTTCACCAGGATGTTGCCTGGGGTAAGTGTACTAGTTACAAGGAGAGGTTGGACAGACTTGGATTGTTTTTGCTGGAGTGTCGGAGGCTGAGGGGCAACAATAGAAGTTTATAAAATTATAGATAGGGGAGGCATATATAGGGTAGATGGTCAGTGTCTTTTCCCCAGGGTGGAAATGTCAAATACTAGTGGGTATAGCTTTAAGGTGAGAGGGGGAAAGTTTAAAGAAGACTTGTGAGGCAAATTTTTTTACACAGAGTGGTAGGTGCCTAGAACGTGTTGCCAGGGGAGGTGGTAGAAGCAGATACCATAGCACAGTTTAAGAGGCATTAAGATAGACACATGAACAGGCAGGGGATAGAGGAATATGGATCATGTGCAGGCAGATGGGATTAGTTTAGATTGGTGCAGATGTGGTGGGCTGAAGGGCCTGTTCCTGTGCTATGTTCTAGTATAATGCATTTACTGCAGAGTAGGGCTTGTATATGAACAATGAACTGGGGTCTAGCTCCTGTTGAGGAACAGGAATTGAGAGATGTGTGTAACGTGGTTGAGGGTGGATTCTAGTGTCATATCTGTTTGCATTGGATAGGAATTTCCAAGTTATCGTTCAATGAAAATTGTTTCTGAGGTTGCACTGAATATTTTGTTTTTATTTCAGATTTACAGGATTCCCATTCTTCGACTTTTCAATTACCAGTCTTAATCCAAATTATATTTGAAACAACATCTTGGAATAAAGATAAAGGGATTTGAGAGTCTTTATCAGTTCAGTTTCTCCTTGATTCACTGCCGTGATTAGCGAAGGTTAATGTTGCTGTCCTTCTCAATGCACTTTCTCCTTTGCAGTTTCTTGAAAATCATTCGCTGCATTTATTCATAAAAGCTTGGTGTGGGCTGAAGCATGTTTATGGTTCTTTCAATCTTTTGTTTTTTCTTTGATCTTTATTCCAAGATATTTCAAATATGAGTTGGGTTAAGATTTTAAGTGAATTGAAAAATCAAAATAAAATGGGAATGCTTAAATAACAAAAAAATGCTAGAGATTCACAGGAGGTCAGGCAGCATCTGTGGTGTCAGAGTCTTGGATGGAGAATAGAAGCAGGCCTTCTGGCCCACACACATACCATCAATCACTTATTTACATTAACCCTACATCAATCCCATTATATTCTCCCTACATTCCCATCAACTCCCCGAAGATTTTACCATTCACTTACATGCTAGAAGCAATTTACTGTGATCAATTGATACACCAATCTATAGGTCCTTGGCATGTGGGAGGAAACCAGAGCACTTGGTGAAACAGAGTTGGTGTTTCAGGTTAATGAACATTCATGAAAGAAGCGATGAAGGTAGATCATTATGTTTTCCTTTCTACAGATGCAGCCTAACTTGCTAGGTATATGCAGCAGTTTCTGCTTTTATTTAAGATTATAACAAGATAAAAATATTTTTCATTCTTAAATCGCTGGTTTAATGACTATGCTGCAAACTTTGTGCATGTTTGTTCCTAATGATGTTTACATTAAAGTTTAGCTGTTCCAATTGTATAATTAACTTGGTTGAATTTTGTAGTTTTATAGTAGACCATTCAGCCCATCTAGTCAGTGCTAGCCCTCTGAAAGAGCTGTCACCTTGCTCCCTATTTTTCTGCTCTGGTAACTTTCTTTTTCACACTTATCAAGTTTCTGCTTTCAGTGCTGGTTTGGGATTCAATGTCCTAACAACCCTTTGTATCTAAAAACAATCTTCTAATCATCTGCCTTTGTTTTATTGGGGCTGGTTTTGCTTTTGTGTCCAATAATCTTTTGACTCATTGAAACAGCTCTATAAAAAAAATTAGGAGCTTGTTAAATTAAATGATCTTAATCTCTTTTTAATAATAAAGAGAACATAGTGAGGTGTTTGGAAGACCTCTAACAAAAGCTCTAACAAGAGTTGTGTTCTATTATCGCATCAGTCCAAGGTAGATGACAGGTCAAACTGTGCTAGCTAATGGTTGACTATTAGCCCTGTGAAGCTCAGGACATATTGGACTTTGGTGTATGTGTTGTCCAGTGCAAAAGAGAAGACAGACTAAAGGTCAGGTGTTGCTGTGCTCACTGACCGGCTGAGGAAAGAGTCCAGATGCACTTTGCATCTTACCACCAACTTTATGTCAGGGATGGCTGGCATGGGCATGGTGACCCATTCCTCTGAATGAAGTTGCTGTTCCTGTTGTTGATAAGGCTAAGTGCTTTATTTAGTTTGCTTTCTATTTGTTAATTGCTTAATGTGTTTTTAATGAAATTGATCATGAAACATTTTTGTTAACTTTTGTATTATTAACTTGAGTCTTGATTTACCAGTGACATTCAAAAACCCTTCACACACAGTGAGCTGACAAAGGTCATCAGGCTGAGACTTCTGGTATGTTGCCTGAAGTCTTCTTGCAGCTCCGAGCCTGTTCTGAGTCGGCAGAAGCCTGTGAGGGGTCAGTTGTATAGCGCTTTGCCTCGAGAAAAGGCAGGCGCGGGCTGTATGATCCAGCTTGATATGTCAATCCCCAATCAACATGCATCCCCTGTGGTTTCCTAATCAGCAACCTGAGGTGTCCTGAAGGGATATCATTTTACTTCTTGTACATAATGTGGCATCACCTTATCTGCTTCCGAGATGCTGGGTGGAAACAAACAGAATTCTCCACTGATGAAGATAGTGTTAGACTGAGTTTTTAACTGCAATTTACTGTGATATTCAATTTGAAGTTCTAATAATTTTGTCAGGAACAGCATTTTAAGTGGGTTTATTTAACTGACGGAGACTGGAGGGATGTGGCATTCTTGACGGCCCACTTCTGTTGTGTTTCAGCTGCAACATTCAGCAGTGGGACTCTGATGAGCCAGTTCCGAAGGAAGAGCTGCTGAAGGGAGTTGCAGGGGTTCATGGCCTCTACTGTATGTTGACGGACAAGATCGACAGTGAGGTTTTGCAAGCGGCAGGTATACCACTACAGTTGTGTCACAGAGCTGAACTCAGTGTTTGTACAGGAAAGCAGCATTTTTATTTTGAGTTTAATTGTCCATGAAAATGCCTGTAATATTCTATCTACATCTTCAGCAGAACAGTAAGGGGATATTTAATCCAATAATTAAATAAATGTCGATCGATCCTGTTTGTTTTTGTTTTCTTACTGCAACATTTGCAGGGCTGCTCTAATACTGGAGGTGGTGGTGGAGGATGAGAGAGAACACCTGTGCAAATCCTCCTGCGCTGTGTGTCTTTCACTGATTTCCAGACTGACGTGCCCAGCAGCTGGGGCAGTCTGCTGTCTGCCAGAGGAAATTGGAGAGGTGGTTGGTGCATGGCTAAACATGTGCTGCACGTCTGAGCTGTTTGTTCTTGCTGTGTTACAGGGCCGTGTTTGAAAGTTATCAGCACGTTATCCGTTGGATTTGACCATCTTTCACTGGGTGAAATTAAAAACCGGTAAAACAACTTTTTATTGTTCAGGGTCAAAATGGGCAAGGCCATGCTGTTGCCCACCCTTAGAATCAGACACGGTGAATCATACCCCTATCCTTCCAGTGGAAGTGACAGGCGGGGGATGGGATGCTCTTTTGTTCTTGTGAAATTGCCACCCTCTTTTCACCCCTTTTCTGTCATTTAATCTCTATTGCTTTCCCTTTCTTTCCCTCTCTAGGTTGTTTCTCTGCATGTTGAATCCTGTTTATTGCTAAGTTTTCCCATTTCTGGTGGAAGGTTATTGACCTAAAATGTTAACTCGCTGACCTGCTGAGAATTTCCAGCAATGCTTCTGTCACAATTATGGCCCATTGATTTTATGATTCGAGCAGCCAGTATGATTTGCTGGTAGTGTTACAGTTTAAACCTGAGAGATTCGCCAGGTTACAGTGGCTCCTAATACCTAATAAGTGAAGTTCCGGTCTTGGAAGCAAAGTAAACCGCAAGCTTCATTATTTACCTCCTGAAACTAATTCTCATGCAGTTTAGATTTACTAGATTGTTGTCAACTTTATCTTTTTGGTTGGAGTAAGAAATGAGGTGTACATGAAGGTGAGAAACAGAGTGGAGTACCCTGATGTTTGGCTCCTTAAACACTCCCAGAACAGATAAAATTCAGTTCTATCAAATAATTAAAGGGCAGTTCTAAATGGGAGTAGATATAATATTAAATTTCTCCCTACTCTCTATATTCTCCAAAGCCAATCTTGGATGAATACTGTTCGTTGAACCTGTCTGGCACTTTTCAATATCTTGCACCAAAATCCTTTCACCTTCCTGAGTGAGACTGCCTTTTTTTAATTGCTAATTGTTTCTAAATTGCCAATTTCATAGGCAATGGAAGAGAGCTGACGACAGTAGATGAGGAAGTTACCGTAATAGTTGTAGAAAAGCAACAACAAGCTACTTAGAACAAAATATTTAGTCTTAGAGTAATGCAGTATGGGAACAACTATGGCCCACTGTGTCCACGTGACACACCGTAATTCCATAATTCAGAATGTCATTCCAAGATTATCCCTTTTGCGCACAAATTCAAAGCCAGGCTTTAGAGGAGCTGGCCACAGATTTGTGATCAGATATCATTCAACTAAAATACAAACTGTATTTTTCAAAATTTCAATTTTTTTTGTAATGTAAAATTGACAGACCTCCCTGGAGAGCTGCTTGTCTCTACATTGGTACATGGTCACTGTCTTCACTTGGTCATTGTTCGTGGCTTATCTGATTCTTTTTAAAGAATATTTGAACTCTGCTTCGACAATGTTTTATGACCGAGTGATGCAGTCCTTATCATTGAATAGTGTTTTCTGTTTTCTTTTCCTAGTTGCCTTAAATGTATGCCCTCTCTCCCACTTGTTATTTGAGCAGTTTTAATGTTGTTCTGTGTTTGAAGGGGAATCCGTGTGGGCTACACTCCTGATGTTCTGACTGACTCCACTGCTGAACTCACTGTGGCTTTGCTCCTAGCGACATCTCGTCGATTAATGGAAGCAGCCGAAGAAGTGAAAAAGTAGGTGGCGATTAGAGGAAATGCAATGTTGTTGAAAAGTCTCGCTGTATTTTTTAGTCGATTACTTTCAGGGGCTCACCAGTTTGTTTGTCTGTTTCAGCGGAGGCTGGACTACCTGGAAGCCCCTTTGGATGTGCGGCTATGGATTGGCTGGGAGCACCGTGGGAATTGTGGGCCTGGGAAGAATAGGTACACCCAGAAAAAGTTTTCGGAGGTCATCGGTTCAGCTGTCTTGCACATTGTGACAAGAAAGTAATAAATAAAATGCAGAATTCTTGAGCTGTTGAGCAAAGCCATTTCATGGCTCAATTAGTTTTTGGTATCTTTGTGTTGCTTAAGTCAAATGAAAGTCCACATGCTTTGTTCTTTGTCTAACTTAACTTTCAGTTGTTAAATAACCAAATAATTTACTAGGTGATGTGCCTGAATGAATACAACTGGTAGAATTTTAGGTTGTAATTGTCATTATTTCAGGTAGTACAGTGGTAGCAAAATTATACTCCTGAAGTGCTGTTGCTTCAGAAATACCAAATTGACTATCCTATCTATGGAGTGAATTCTTGGGCAATGAATGGGACAGTGACAAGAGTGATGAACACTCTGTCCATCTGATGGATTTTAAAGCATAAACTACCCTGGATTAACAAAGAACACCTTTATGAACCATCCCACCTTCTTCCCTCCCCCCCCTGCCAAACAACTGCATTAAGTACCTCAAAAAGTACCAGAAAATGCTGGAAATGTTCAGCAGGCCAGTCAACATCTGCGTAGGAAGGAAGCTAGTTAAAGCTCACAAGATGCTGCCTGTCCTCAGCATTTTCAGGTTTCGACACCTACCTTTCAGCTGTAACTACTGACTGCTTTCAGGAGTAGCTTGCATACAGAACACATGATAAATTCTAACAGTAATCTCTTTAGCTACCTACTTTGTTAAAAAGTTACAGACAGTTCAGAGTGATGTAAAACAAGTTTGTGTTCCAAAGTGATGACCACTTTTTGACACTTGTTTACCCTCTTCCTTTATTTCTGCCAGTTGTGTTGGGTACCTAATTTAGGACTTGAGTAGATCATATAGCCTGACACAGAGGTGCTGGCTATTGGCTGAGATCCCAAACCCTATCTGCCCCCTCACATTACATGACAAATCCCGGGGTCGTTCTTAAACAAGAAGAGGGAATATTCCTAATGTTTTGACTCACATTTATCCTTAAAACTAATAATGCCATTATTTGATTTTCTGACCTTTCTCTGCACAACTTGGCAACTACGGTTGTCTGCATTACAAATACTACACCTTTGATGGTGAGGTGCTGAGGATGCAGCAGTTGCCATAGAAATGCACAATCTTTATTTTATAGTTTTTGTTTTAAGCACTCTGCTGTTTTTATTTTAGGCCTTGCAATTGCGCAGAGACTGATGCCATTTGGAGTGAAGAGATTCCTATACACTGGACGACAGCCAAGGCCAGAAGCTGCTGCCAAGATACACGGTGAATACGGTAAGAAGGCAGTCTAGGAAATTCTAATCAGCCTCATGCCCAGCTTCTTAGTTTTCAGTCATAACATCTCCATGGTTTTAAGCTAATTACTTTCCATATTTGCGTCTGTCAGGGTTTCCCTTTTCTATTTTATCCAAGATCTTCCCACTCACTTATGTTATGGTAGTTGCACACACAGGATTTTCTGTTTCCTTCAGTGTTGGACAGATATATTACCAGAATCACTTTCTCCTTTCTATAATTCTAACATTTGTTAAGACAAAAAATCATTTGCATGGTTAATGAAATTCATGTCTTCCCCATGCCACAAATTCCAAAAGGGGATTTCAAAGTTCTGGTGACCACGGTTACCAGTGAGGGTGCAGTTCATTAATCCAAACAGCCTGAGGCCATCCATCCACAAGCATCTACCAGTTGCTTTGTTATCTGATTGATTACTTGTAATAACTAGATCCACTGATATCTAATATGATATATTGTCTTTATGTAATGGAACAACATTCCTAATAATTAAACATTGCAGCTAAACATTCCATGTTTTCCTAATCACAACCAACTTAATTTACCCTCCTTGTGCAAAGAGAGTAGCCCATGTTGGAGTACCATTTTGTGCCTTTTGGGATGTCTTTATCCAAGTTCTGATGTGGGGAACATGTGACTTTCAAGTGTACCAAACCCTCCTGTAACTTTCTGAGTTTATGGATTCCAGCAATATTTGTAAAAAGCATGTTTACTTTCTCCTTTACACTACTTTGAAGGGCTTCTTTTGGTATGTTCCTCCTGCCATGTCCTTCTTGCTACATTTCCTGATTTGGGTAAAGTTCTCAGAGCTCGTCAAGTTTTGCGGTTGGAGCTGGAATTTCTGTTCTTTATTTCACTACCAGATGATTGTAGGTATGCAGTCAGTGTATTGCATAATGTCACTGCTTGGTTTGATGAATTGAACAAGAAGTTAGTGCAGAAAAAAATGTCCAATTTCATGCAATCCTGTTGAAGGATACTGGATATTGCAGCTTGAATCTGTATGTTCCCATCTTACACAGTGCCTCTGAATGAATTGGCTGAAGAATCAGACTTCATTGTTGTATCGTGTTCCTTCAGTCCTGAAACCAAGGGAATGTGTAACGAGGACCTGTTTTCCAAAATGAAGAAGACAGCAATATTTATTAACACAAGCAGGTAAGTGATATCGTGGCCCAGCTCTGCATTATCATCTCAATTCTTTATCAGAGAAGCTGATTTTAAGGCATCTTTACAGAGCTGCATATATTTAATTTTCATGTATAATTTCCTGTTAAATTAATCTGCAGAAACATTATTTCACTGAGTGAATGGTTCCCTTGGGTTTTTCTCAGCTCACGTCTCAACCTATTACAGGATAATTGAGAAATCGTTTGCATTTGTTAGTCAACAGTTTCCACTATTACCTCTATTGTGTGACCAAAAGGATGGCAGAAAAGCCAAAGAGAGTTTAGTCTTTTTCTTCTGTCAATCCTTTCAAGCCGATTTGAGATGTCCTCCTTTCCATAAAGATGCTGCCCTAGTATGGAGGTTAAGGAAGTGGTATTTGTAACTGATTTACTTCAGTGTAGGGACCACTATGAAGAAGTTTGATACCAAAATTGGCAGTGTGGTTGATAGTGACGTAGAAAGTCCTATGATACCAAAATTGGCAGTGTGGTTGATAGTGACGTAGAAAGTCCTATGATGATACCAAAATTGGCAGTTTGCTTGATAGTCACAAAGAAAGTTCTGTGCTGTAGGAAGATATCATGCACTAGTTATTTGGGTGCAAAGGTAGCAAAGAGAATGCAGTCCTGAGAAGCGAAGTAATGCAGTTAATAATCTAGTATTGTATAATGCATTGCTTAGGCCAAAGTTAAAGTACTGCATATAGAAAGGACTTTGAGAGGACATGGATGGGATTTACATGGATGTTGCCAGGGCTGGGAATTATGGTTATGTGGAATGACTGGCCAGGAATGAATTGTTTTCTTTGTGACAAAGGAGACTGTGAGGAGATTTAACTGAGATGTATAAAATTGAAAGGCTCAGACAGTTTAACATGGAGACCATTTCCCTTACCAGAGGGAATGATAACAAAGGGATAGAGATTTAAATTAATTGCAGGATTAGTTGGGAGTTGGGGTAAACTTCAGCGAATATGGGAGTCTGAGACTGACTGCTAAGAAGGGTGAGGGAGACGGAAACCCTGACAATAATTACTTGAATAGCTGTAATCCACGAGGTTAAGAACCAAGAGTTCACGTAAGACTAACACAAAGAGTTCATTTTGTCCAGCATGGCACAATGGACTGAACACCCTCCTCCTGTGTCATGAATTACTGTGATTCTATGATATTATTTTCTAGTACTCCCTTGCTGCAGTAAGTAACTCATAAATTGAGCCATTGGGACTCGAGTTTTGGCATCCAGTTTACCAAACCCTCACCATAAATATCTTGCCCCTTTAAGTGCCTATGCTTTAGTCTTCTAAAATATCAGAACATGCCTTGGTGGGTATTGATCTCTAGGTTTCTACTTTAGCATTAACATTCCTGTGGTTCCCATATCCTGAATTAGCTGGTCTTGGTGCAGGTGAGAGTGACAAAGCTGTTACTTGAACACCATGCTGAAGATGGGGGAAAATTCATCAAAGGTTCCTGTTCACAACCCCTATCAGCTGCTAGAAAAATCTTCTGCAGGATACAGATGTAGTTAAAACTAGACTCTGCTTTAGTGACCCCTACAGCCTAACAGCAATCACTATCTGACTGGCAATGGCAGAGTGTGAATGCCACTGAAAAGTCAATACTTGAACAGATGGAGAGAACAAAGTGAGTGGTTAAATTTAAATGATGTTTTAGTAGTTGCATCTTACTCACATCAGTGAGTGGCAAAATATTGGATAAAATAGAAAGGGAAACCCTGACAATGGCAAATATGGAAAGTAATTAGTTTACTATTACGACTGAAAACCGTGGAGGCTGGGCAGCCTACATGAAAGTCTGGCCAAGATGAAAGGTTTCCTTAAAACACATCCTCTGTTTCTGATGATTTCTCTGCCCCACAGGGGAGCAGTGGTAAACCAGGATGACCTTTACAAAGCTCTGACCACTGGTCAGATTGCTGCAGCAGGAATGGACGTCACTGATCCAGAGCCGTTGCCCACCGACCATCCTCTATTGACACTGAAAAACTGTGGTAAGTTCTAATTCAATTTATTTGAATTTGCACAGTCACCAACTTAAACATTGCCAAAGCAATCTTAATTAGGAAAACATTGTTTTGTAATTGTGGCCATATTTTCCATGTATATTTTTCTGCCAGTTGCTTTGTTATCTGATTGGTTACTTGTAACTATTGGTCCACATTGCCCCAGTGAATGCAATTATCTTTGCACGTGACACAGAAATGTGTTTGTTAGGCAGTAAGCTGTAAACTGCAGAAAAATCTCAATGGATTGAACAGCTAGGCAGAAAAGTAACAAATGAATTTGTCTGGAGAAGTGTGAGAATTCATTGATGCAGAGTTAATGAGGCAAGGGAACACACAAATAGGCCATTGAGAAGTGCTGAGGTATAGAGGGATGTTGATGTTTTATGTCCACATGCCTGCAGGCAGGTGGATAAGGCATTTAGTAAAGTGTATCATATACTTTACTGATTAAGACAGAGAATATTTCTCTTATTTTCTCGTGACATACCTGGCTATTCAGACCATCAAGTCTATGCTAGTTCTCAGTGCAATCCCATCAGTCCTATTCCACCACTTGTTTTCCCTGTAACCTACCCTCTCTCACCTGCCCATCAACTCCACTCTGATGCTCCTGTTTCTGACCTATACCAGGGTAATTTACAATGGCAAATAAACCTACCAACCTGCAGGTCTTTGGAGCAGAGGAGGCTGAAGGAACGTTTAATTAAAGAGTATAATATAGAGTCCTAGATAGATGGAACATATCGATTTCATCCAGCAGAGAGGTCAATAACATAAAATAATTGGTAGAATGTTTAGAGCACAATTGTGGAGGATTTCTTTTATCCAGAAGGTGTTAGAGGCCTGGAATTCGCAAATGGTTGATAGATGCAGTAACCATCGTAGTGTTTAAGAAGTACTTGGATGACTACATGATGTGCCACAACGTACAAGCATAGCACATTTTATTTTCTATTGTCCTGGATATGATGGGCTCAGTAGCGTCCTTTTTGTATGTTTCAGTAATTCTATAAACAGTGAAACTATTGTAAAGAACCTTCTAATAACCTAAAGATGATACAAATCTCTCACCCTTATAGAGACTGTGTATCAGTTAAATTTTCAGAGCTGTCAAAGTTTGGGAACATATATTTCTTGGTGTGAATTTGAAATCTTATATTGTGATGATTTTCTTTCAGTTATACTGCCTCACATTGGAAGTGCCACTTATGCAACTAGAAACACCATGTCTGTACTGACAGCGAACAACCTCCTGGCTGGTCTAAAGGGAGAACCAATGCCAAGTGAACTCAGACTGTAACTGGAAAGATTTGTTAATTTGCACACAGAGAAAAATGATTCAGTGAATCTCAAAGAATTTAACTGTGTAAATTTAGTTTGAAATTACTTGAACAATTAGATTAAGTCTTGAATTTAAAACATTGAAAACTTGCAGTTGAATTGCAATTATAAGCAAATAAGAGTGGAAAAGGCAGGCTTTGTTCTTGTTTGAATCCAGAAATTGGATCTAGCTTATGATCAAACAAAATGAACATGGCAAGGCTGACGTAATGCATATGCCATTTAGTTCCTTGATCATGATTGATCTGTGACCCAATTCCATATACTTGCATTTTCCTTTCTCACATAATAACAAGAATTTAAATAATTGACCCAGAATCAGTTGCTGTTTGTGGAAGGGCCTTCCAAATTTTTACCATACTTTGCATCCTGGAAGCCCAATTCTAATATTGAGACTTGCCTTGCATGTGACATATTGTTAAAAAAAAATAAATTACATTGCTTTTGGCTCCTACGTAGTTTGTACATGGTGCTGCTAATGCAACATACACTCCCTGGAGTTAAACGGCAGCCTTTTAATGGGGAACTTGTTTATCACAATTGTAGGTTAGGAAAATGCTATTTGTCCAGTCAAGTTGGGTTCTCTCTACCCTAACCTATCTGGACTACAGCCCAATAAAACTTTGGACGGCTATTGTGGCTTTGGAGTCTATTTGCAAGGGAGTGCAGGAAAATTGATTCAGGCCAAGATTCTGGAATCAGCTATGAAAAACAAAGGCTATTCGAACAGAATTGGTGTAGTAGGTAATACTGCTGCCACGCAGCCTGGCTTCATTCTTGACCTCCGATGCTGCTTATGTGGAATTCATTTTCCCTGTGACCGTGTGGGTTTTCCCAACACTAGTTTCTTCCTACTTTCCAAATTTGTGCTGGTTGGTTAATTAATTACCACTGTAAATTACCTCTAGTGTAGTTCCTTAGGGAATTGGGGGAGTTGATGAGAGAAATGAGAATCAAGCTGTGCTGTGAACGTGCTGGTATTTTAACCTGGCCAATCACCTGGTTAGGACAGCCTTACGATGAACCTCAGCTGGTGGATTATTAAATGGAGTTGAGAATTACGGCATCTATTTATAAACCTAATTTTTATTCATCAAAATTTCTGCCTTCATAGATTGATATTTTAAAAATTGTACTCTCTCAGAGATGTGTTTTAAGAATGGTGTTTGGAGAGGAAGAGAAAATTTGGGAGGGAACTGCAAATGCTGAAGCCTGCATCACACTTAGAACAACATGGCCCCATCTCCTTACTGAGGTGGATGCAAAGCATCCCATAACAATGGAAAATAAAAGCAGAAAATGCAGCACGTGGAGAAACAGTTTAGTTCAATGACTATCCACAGTCTTTTGCTTTTCCACAAAAATTAAGAGTTCTCCTCAATGTGGCATGAATCATCATCACTAAAAGCAGATTTTCTGCTACCTTTAGTTCATTTAGTACATTATGCAGGCAAACTTTGTAAACGGTAATGGTTTTCCAAAAGTAATTAGCTGTCGCAATGGAATGGTATTACATAAGAGCAAGTTTTATCATTTTCAATTTTAACTTTCAAAATAACATCAGTACAGTGGAGATTGGGATGTTAAAACTGTAATACATTTTTTTTTAAGTCAACTGGTTGGACATGCAGGGAGTCAAGAACATACAGGTTGTGTGGCATTACTAATGAATTGTGTCAAACTAATCATATGCCACAGTGCTCAATATTTACAAAATTGTCTTAGGAGGTCCCTCGAGCAAGGATGACTTTCTTTCACTCCATTTTCTCTGGGTTCCAAGGTAACTGATGAAACCAATCTGGGATGTGCAGACTCTGCCACAGGTCAGGCAGGTGCTTGATCTGGTGTGTGGAGAGAGAGTTTGGGGAGGTAGTGTGCTCCTTCCATCATTTACAATGAGCTTGTTTATGTCACAATGAACAGACTTGTGGTGCCCAATGCCCTCCTAAATGTTTCTTCTCCATTTTAAGCAGCCACAGGCCAGGGACTTGCACAAGTTGGACTTTCTACGAAGGCTTCTGAGACTATACTTGAATTGTTTCCTCTGACCACTCTGGTGTTCTCACGATTTGGCAGAGCTTGGAGTGTCCATTTGAGGAATCTGGTGCCTGACTGAGTATACTTAGGGCTCCAGAGAAAAACACTGACATTGGTTACCTTATCCTGCCAGTGGATTTGAAGTATGCTGTGGAGACAGTATTAACAGTACTTTCCCAGTGCTTTGAGGTGCCTCATGTAGGGTGGTGTATGAATCACTGCTGTCTGGTATACCATGAGCTTTTTGCCATATTTGCTCTTCACTCTTTTCCACAGATGGCCAAACGCTGTGAAGGCATTGGGGGACTTCAATCAATATATGCCTTCATTCTAATTTTTAAGATACAAGAAGTGGTCCATGTTTTTCAGGATCTTGTTGTGGACCTTTAGATGATGGGGGTGTAGTGTTGTACAGCAGAGTCAGATAGATAGAGAACTTTGTTTTGAGAGTGTCAAGTATTAGGCCCATTCTCCTTGTTTCAGTGAACGAGTCAACGATGATTTGGAGATGGGCCTCCAAGCATGCACATAGTGCAGCTTGATAACTAAACACCTGGTGATTTGGTTCTGGAATGGAGTCAACATTGTTTGAATAGGTTTCCCATTTGTCCTGCAAATTAGCTACATTCCAGTGGCGAGCCTCGTTGGCAAGATGCAACATTGTGGAAAGATAATTTAAGTACTGGGACTTGATACCAGTTGTCACTGAACTCGTGTTTGTTGTGCATCCACTAATTTAAAATAAAAATCACACTGCAGTAGATGCAAGATGAAGATGAATTTCTGTCAAATTTGAGAAGGATGGTCCATGGTCCCTCTCAAATGCCAGAGTCAAAGGGTCTAATGGTTAGAAAAGGCCATGTATAGCAGTGATGTTGCTCCAAGTTGTTAAACAGGGAAGAGAACAGAAATGCAATTTAGAATAACTTTATTCTCCAATGTAGTAGATTGAATAATTCATCCACCCTTGGGGGCTAATTTGATTATGGCCAAGTCATTCTGAACCATCCTTTGTTTAAAACGAGTATGGTTATTTAAAATATTCCATAGCAGATCTTAAATAATATATATAATTAACTTAATCTCCATCAGAATTCTTAAAATGCAGTAAACTGACCTTTTACAGAGAGCAGGTTGTTTGTACTATTGTAAACACGATTCTCCAAAGTATTTTTGGCTGTTTCTCACCATTATTCCTTCAATCTCATTCAGGAAGATTTTTTTGGCATATTATTCACCAGAAGGCTCTTCATTATTCATAATATGATAAACACACCTTTCCCCAAAGCTTCAGACACCAATACAGTGTTTGGCTGAATCTTTGGATCAGCTTCAAAAAGGTGCTCCTACTCAGCCCAAACATCACACCACAATGGGAAGTTGCAATCTCTAAATACTAATATTAACAACATCACTGCAGATGAGTCTTTTGAAAATTTGCACTGTGTTTCCCTTTCAGCGTTTAAGTTAAAAAAAACATTTAAAAGAAAATTGTGTATTCAGAGAATTTTGGGTGAATTAATGCCAGTCTTCAGATTTCAGAAACCAGCAGAGACACTACAGGCATCCATAAACTGTTGACATAATATTCCAGAAAACTCTTGCACTTGGAAGTGTACTGTGAAATTTGGATTACAAGTGACATTATTAGTCACTTTCTTATTTGAATGATAAACTTAGGAAATATTATACAACTTTACACCCTCTTTGAACAGTCTGATTTTGTGGTTTTAGGAGGACAGGACTCGGTAAAATTAACAATGAAAAGGGTTACAATGAACGGAACTTCTCCATTCAAGTTTCTAAGACGGACACAGAAAATACTTTACCTGCCTGCATCTAGTATTACAAATTACACTATGACAAACTGATCCACACAAAGCACTAGCTGGTATTTTGGAAAGGACTACTGTTATCTCAAATGTAGAGACAGTGAGAACAAAGGAAGCTTGAGAGCAGCAGGAAAGCCATGGAAACAGGAACTAAGAACCTACAGGAAGAGATCAGGGAGTTAGAAGATCCCATTGAAATAACTTTTATTGCAGCCAATGGCCTCTTACAATTTACATCTATGCTTCTTCAACAGAGTAAGGATGTAAATTTTCTCTGGCAAGCTATTCTGTCCAATCCCTATTTGTGCTCCAATGCATTAGGGTTCAGCATTCTCCCAGTGCATTGCCATCTACTCTGTCCATTTCCTATCTACTCTGTCCATTTCTGTGATAGTGCTTTATTGTCCAAGTGATGCTTTGTCTTCATTGGCATTGCCCTAATCCTCTCCATGCTCTCCACTTACTTTACATAAAAGGGAAACACTAGGACAGGGACTAATAAATAATATCTGAAAAAGTCAGATCAGCGGTTGTTACTACTCATGGAGAAAGTTAATGTATGCCATCAGTATATCACAATAATAATGTTCGAGAAAGAATGTTTTTGTGCATTACATTATGCACTGGGTTCACCCTACAATTGAGTCAAATCAAGTCTGCTTTAAACGATACACTGCATTAACAGCACAGGATGGAGCTTTCCTTGCATCTCCACATTCCAAGAGCTTTAGCTCTATGTTTCTATTTACCCACGACAATTAAGAAAAGTTATTGTCAAATTCTGGAAATTCTGGCTGTCAGCCAGAGCCCCATCAGGAACTGGGTTCATTTCACCTGATCAAAACAATTCCAAAAGGCAATTCTCTTCATTCATAACACAGCTTTCATAATATCTTTCTCTCCACAGAAACTACCTGACCTGCTGAGTATTTCCAGCATTTTGTGATATTTTTCAAAATTTCCAGCATCTGAAGCATTTTAATTTTCGACCAGAATATCTTTTATGGATTTGGAAGATCAACATATGGTCAATGCTGATTATTATTTGTCCTGTCCTCCTGCACAATGACATAATTAGTAAAGGCTTGTTCACCAGTAGATAGTGAGATTCAAACCTTCCTTCTACTCCCCCAACCCTCCCACCCCACATAAATACATAGATAGATAATCACTAGTCAACATTATTCAGCCTACAGGTCTCCTTTGCTTCTTGATTTATACATCTTCTAGATAAAGCACAAGCTATACTTTCAGAAAATACACAAACAGACAATTCTGTGCTAATCACTTTGCAGATTTTGGTTAGTCAGCAACTACTGAAATAAAATAGCTGAACAGCATAGAAAAGTGCAGTACATATATTTTACAGTTACTAAATTCTACAAAATTTAATTTGCCCTGAACTCGGCACCTTACTGACACTTTGCTGTTAATTGCAAATTAAAAGTCTGTTTTCATCTTGTTCACCTTACAAGAGCTCCTTTTTTAAAAAAAAGTCAGCACCCTTTACAGCAGCAAATACAAAGTATGCTGAATGTCTATCTCAAAGTAGAGTACTTGGCAAGTTGCTGCCATGCCATCTCAAGCAGGTGGTTTTAGAATGCTTGTATAAGTGACTCGATTGACTGAATCTTTTGCCACATTTTAAACATGCATAGGGCTTCTCTCCAGTGTGAACACGAATGTGTTTCTTGCAATCCGTTAACGTTAAAAATGTCTTGCAGCAAATTTTACAAGCATATTTACGGGCACCTTCCACCACCAATACATTGTGTTCTGACATGGCTTTCTTACACTTTGAAAGTACATCTGCAGATGCCCGTGTCAGCTGCGGAGGGCCTGACTGCAAAGAATGATTATTTTCAAAAGTAGAAGAGGTACTATTTAATATTCGGACCTGAGAAGTAGAGCCAGCGTCTTGTGATCCAGAACCTCCATCGCCAACAGAGGTCACTATGGGCATTTTTGGGGCAATGCGGCGATAACCTGGGAAATTACTGGCTCCTCCTCGTGATGAAATGATTGATTGTCTGGAAAGTGAATGCAATCCAGAGCTGGGCCTGGGAAATTCCAATCTGAATGGTTCTCCCCCAGTTTTGTACTCTGAAGACTGCCCACATGATAGGCCCAACAAGTCCTGCATAGGTCGCATGAAATGAGAATCAGTATTGTCATTAAAGGGATTCTCCATTCGAGTTGCTACCATTGTTGAATTGACACCAGCAGAAACACTAGACACTGGGCTCATTAAGTAAGTAGCTTCACTCTCCATTCTACCATCACTTGTTGTGTTCGGAAGGTTGTCATCTGCATTTTGGCCCCCACTGAAGCTGCTTGTTCGGTTCTTATTCAAAAAGGTGGAAATATGAAAGGGAGCTTTTGTGTCTGTGTTTGCAGATTCTAGAATGTGTATGTCAGTGACCCTGTCTGTACTAGATTGAGGATCAGAAAAACTTCGGTCACTGCTCTCTGGACTAAGCTCCAGTTTTTCTGCACTAGGCATTCCTCCTTCCACCTCCACTGACTCACTACCTTCAGCCTGTGAAGCAGCATCACTCGTCTCGTCTTGAGGATCAGGTGAACTCAGTGGTTCAGCCTTCACAACAATTCGGACCTGTTCCTCATTTCCATTTATGTGAAGTTCTGTAGTCTCAGAATGAAAATCTGATTTCTCATTTGCAGACTCTTGGTTGAAACCAGTTTCGATGTGACTTGCTTGAGAAGCCACAGATACTTGTGAATGGCTTACTCCTTTGTCTGACTGACTGGGCACCTGATTATCTTCTGGTGTGCTAAAGGCCTGCTCAAAAATCATAGCATTTTCCACCTGGTTTTCAACACTTGTATCAGTTTTTGAGCCATCTCCCAATTTCAGGGAGTCTGGTGTAAACAGTTCCTCACAAGTATGTACCACAGCTTGCCCATTGTCTGATGTCCCTTCAGTGATGATAGATTCATCCATGGAAGGTCTTATCCTTTGCTTTGATCTTTCATCAGGAATGGCTTTCCTTTTCTGCAGACGCCTGACAGGAAACGCAGTCGACTGATCCTCCAAGTGGTGGCGCAGCGATGAGTTCACACCAACTTGCTCATCCATCGTCTGACTGGAGCTGAGGGCAGAATTTACTAAGCTCAAACCTAGCTGCTGAAGCAGAAACGACCTCTGCATACGAGCATTTTGTTCTTGAAGCCTTTCACTTGTAGGGGACATAGGTACAGTCCTGGTTGTTAAGTAATGTTTGCAAGCCTTCACCACAGAATTCAGGTGGAGGTGGGAAGCTGCTAAAAGCACGTCCATGACATTACTCTCTCCCAGCATTAGCGTGGATGTGTACATCATTTCAACAAGGGCCGCAAAAGCCTCTGCCGTGACCACTTCACTGTCAAGCTGAACCATGTTCAGTGATTGATCAGTCTCAGGGACAGTAAAGAGAGCTCGAAAGTGGGTGCTGCATGCTGCAAGCACAGAGCGATGAGCTTTGAAATGTCGGCTCCCAACAACAATCACACAGTCACAGAGTTGTCCATGTAGTCGCTGATAGTTCAGCTGCTGAAAAACTTGCTCAAAGTGCCCTGGAAAATCCATGATCCTATTAAAACAGGAAAAAAAAAGGGTATAATTGTTTTTTCCAACTGCAGCAATCCTGATTTCCAGGGAAATAACATTTTCTATAGCTGCAAACAAGCCTTTAGGCATCATCTACCTGCTTGCAATTAGCAAATAACAATGTGAAATAACTTAAAGAATGGTCTTCTCCTAGAGTATTTTTATAAAAACACAATGTAATCATAGCATTTACTTAATCATTCCATTCATGCACTAAGTTTTAAAAACTGTTCCATTATTGACAGTAGCTATTATTTGCAATAGAGAGCCACACACACAAATAGCAGATTTCTGACATCTGATCAATCACTAGTTGAAGTGATAAAGGAAATAAAACTAATCCAATTCTCTCTTTCACAGAAAATAATTTCAGTTTCTGCATTAGTAAGGCTGTATCTATGAATTCTAACTTCAAAAAGCTGGATCTTCAAATGGGTACTTCCCCCAGTGGGCTGAAAGGCCACTGCTGTATTGCTCTGTGACCCAATTATACTGCACAAGGGGTCTTGGACATTTCTGACAGAACCCTGTACATATTCTCAATCTGGACTTGTTCATGTGCACACAGGTAGCTCCACACACCTCCACAAAGTAAAAAAAAATTAATTTCTATCTAGACATTACAAATCTAAATACATGCAATATATCACATATTTTTAAACTTTGCATTTTAAACTTCTAATACAGCACAACAGCAGCTGCATGCAGTTAGCAAATATGCTGCAAAACCTTCTCTTCACAGCAGTCATATTAGTGACTCCAAACTGTCAATCCCTCAGAAAATCAGCAGAATTACACAGCACATCTGGACTTTTCATGGAACAAAGTATCAGTTAGCCTGGGGGCAACATATGCAACTGGACTGTTGGTCAAGTATGAACCACTGATGACAGAAAAAAAAGGCAGTAATGGGCCAGTCTCTGCTGCTTAAACAATACCTGTTTTTTAAAAAAAAATAACCAAAATTGACAAAATATCTAAAATGTGCACAGAAATGAAATACTGCAGAGGGATTACCCACTAATGACTTGTGGAGCATACAATTTCCTCTTGAACATAATTCAGAGGCTAGAATCTCTATACAAAAGGATTTTCTGTTCGTCATGCCATTGTCTCCTTTTGTTTTGAAAGTGTCCAAATAATTCCACTACTGACTACCCATTTATTCTCTCCAAGTTTATTTACAATTGTGATATAGCCTCCACAACCCTCCTGCATAAAGAATTCCAGAGATTCACCGCTTTTCCTTTCCAAGAAATGACCTCTCCTTATCTCGTAACCATGACCCTTGCTTGAAACTCTTAGGATCTTATACCTTTCAATAAGGTCACCCCTCATTTTTCTGAACTCCAAAGAATAAAGATCCAATCTCTAGCTACTCATGATAGTGCAACCCTCTCATCTCATAAAACAGCCTAATGACTCTTCTGGACTGCCTCCATTATTAATCTCTCTTTTCTTAAATAAAGGAGACCAAAGCTGTTCATAGTACTTCAGCTGTGACCTCATCAACACCCTGTACAACTGTAACAATGCTTCTATTTTAAAAACACCAACACCCAGCAATAAAGGCCAATATGCCTTTATCCTTGTGAATTACTGACACTGCATGATAACTTTGTTTCATGCATAAGAACACAAAGTTTCTCTGTACTTCACTCATTTGCAGTCTCTCTCCATTTACACGTCTTTTTAATTCCTCCTACCAAAGTGCATGACATCACACATTAAACTTCATTTACCAAGTTTTTGCCCAGTTGCAGAGTAAAATCACGCTCATTGCAATGTGTCTTCCATCCATTTTTGTGTCATCAGTAAACTTGGATACCTTACACTGCCCCCTCCTCTAATTCAATAACATAGATATAAATAATTGAAAGCCGAGGACTGATCCATGGGGTACGTGACATATTCCATTTTTCCAGTTTGAAAAAAGTTATTCCTTCTATGCAATAACCAGTCTTCATTTCATGTTAGCACACTTCCTCCAATATCATGATCACTTTTATTGTGCACTAGCCTTTTATATGGAACCTTACAGAATGCCTTCTGGAAATCTAAATACACTAAGTTCCCCTCTATTGACTGCTTGTTATATCCTCAAAGAATAGCAAATTTGTCAAACATGACTTCTCTCATAGAACCATGAAGACTGGTTTTATTTCATTAAGCTTTTCTAAATGACTAGCTATTTCTTCTTTGACTAAAGACTCCAGCATCATCCCAACAACAGATGTTAAGCTAACTGTCCATTATTTTCTCTTTTTTTTAAGTCCCTCTTTTCTTTCTTGAACAAGGGTGTCACATTTCTGGTTTTCAAATCTGTTTGTATGCTCCCAGAGCTCAGAATTATGAAAATCTTCAAACAATGGCTCTACTAACTTTGCAATTATTTCATTTAAGACCCACGGATGCAGGCCATCACAGCCTGATGACTTGTCTGCCTTTGGTCCTAACAATTGTTCCAATACTTTTTCCCCCTCAAAAAAGGAATTGATGCAAGTTCATCCCTCCTATTTGAAAGTAGCCCATCTGTTATCCTGGGAATATTTATAGTATCCATGAAGACTGATACAAAGTATTAACTTATTTGCCATTTTCTTGTTTGCCATCTTTAATTCCCCAGTCTCACTCTCCCGGAGTCCCACATAATTCCTTGTTATACATCTACAAAAGCTCTCTTACTGTTTGTTTTGATATTACTTCCAGATTACTCTCAATCAATTTTCTCACCCCTTATTAGCTTTTTAGTCTTCTGCTACTGGTTCCTAAAAAAATAAATCCTCATCCTCTGGTTTATGACTAGCTTTTGCCACTTTATATCTCTAGTTTTTATTTAGTATTTCCCTTGACTTTTGTTAATAACGGATAGTTCATCTATCTCATTGGGATAAACTCTGAGAATTATGAAATAGCTGCTTATATATTTGCCACAACTCATTAACTGACCTTCCTTTAGCCTATTTTCCCAATCCGCTCAAAACAACTCTTCCTTCAAACCATTGTAATTGCCCTTATTTAGTTGAAGATACTGGTTTTGGACCCAAGGTGTTCCCTCTTAAACTGTATCTGAAATTCTACCATGTTCTGATTACTACTCCCCATAAGATCCTCAAGTACAAGATCTCTTGGTATTCTACCTCATTACACATGATGAAATCTAAACCAGCCTGTTCCTGGGTAGGTTCTGTAACATATTTCTCTAAGAAACAATCACTGATATATTCTACAAATTCCTTTTCCACAAGACCCTTACCAATTTGATTAGTGCAACCAACATGCGATTAAAATTACCCATAATTGCAGTTCTCTTCTTGAACGCCTTTGATTTTTCATTTATGCTTTGTCCTACTGAGGCAATATTTGAGACCTATAGACCTCTCCCAATTGTGCCTTTTCTTCCCCTTGCTATTCTTTATTTCCACCTAAACAGATACCACACCATGATCTGTGTCTACGTCATTACTCACCAGCACGAGATTCTTTTTTTTAACATCGCTACCCCATCTCCTTTCTTTTTAGACTGACGAATAACCTGGGACTTTGAACTCTCAGTCCTAGTCAACCTGCAGCCATGTGTCTGTAATAGCTATCAGAACAAACTCATTTGTGACTATTTGTGCCATCAACTCATCTAGCTTGTAACAAATGCCGTGTACATTCAGATAAAGTGCCTTAAACTTCAATTGTTTTTTTTCCCCCACTTATTTTTACTTTGGTTTCACTTTCTAGTGTATACTTTTCCTTACATTTTTCTGCACTTTCCAATCAAGCTTTGATTTTCATTCGCCCCCTCACCTCTCTGTGCCACCACTTCCTCATTTTATTTATTTATTAAGCTTCTTGTCACTTGCACCCTCCCTCACACTCTAATTAGTTTAAAGCCTGTCCACAACTCTTGTTATGTGATCCAAAAGGTCACTGACCACAGCATGGTTCAAATGAAGTCCATCCCAAAGAGCTCTCTTTTCCCACAACATTGATGCCCAATGCTCCACGATTTTGAACCCATTTCTCTCTCAATCTTTGAGCCATGTGTTTATTTCTCTAATCTCCAAATTGGCAGAGGATAAATAAAATTATCAACTTTTCGGTCCTGCTTTTCAAAATTTTGCCTTAAACTGCTCCTAATCCCTCAACAAAACCACTTTCTTAGTTCTAGCTATGTCATCAGCGCCCATGTGGACCACAGCAACCGGGCCCTGCCCTTCCCATTGCATTCCTGTCCAAGTAAGAAACAACCTTAGCCTTGGGACTGGGCATGCAACACAAACTACAGTACTTGTCTTTACCACAGAGAACAGTCAGTCATACATCATGGTGGGTCAAAAGGACAGTTTCTGAGTCTGTACCAACTATTAAAATCAAAAACCCTTTTACATTTTATTTTCCCCACATTCCCATCAATGCCCCTCCCCAGATTCTACTACATACTAGGGTCAATTTACTGCAGCTAATTAAACTACCAACCCTCTACCTTGAGTGGGAGGAAACCAACACACCCAGGAAAAATCCATACTATCATAGAAAGCACCTGAGAATCAGGATTGAAAGCGGGTCACCAAGCTATGAAACAGCAGCTCTACTGGCTGTGCAACAGCACATGTTCCTTAACTATGCTATCTCTGCAATGACCATATTTCTCTCTCCCTCCCACCACCCAACTTGAATGGCATGGTGCTATGGACAGTTTGCACATACTATATCTCCATCCTTGTCCACACAGAGCTGTTAAATAAGAGTAAGCGCCAAGGTTTCTCTTGAGCTACCCACTGAATCCCTCTATGTGTCTCTTTTGCAGTCACACCCTCTTATCCTTGACCACTGATTAACTTCAAGATAATTAATCTGAAGGGTTGACTGCCTCCTGGAACACAGGGTCCAGGAAACAATCCCACTCCCTGATGTGTCACAACATCCATGGTCTGGACTCCAGCTCAATCAATTCAGAGTTGAAATTCCTCAGGTAGCAAACGCTGTCTAAAGATACGGTTAGCGTGGTTATAATGGGACCCTCATTCCCACAGGTTGAAACTACAACACATCAAGTGCCCAGCCTGTTAAATTTTCTTTTCAATTAATTTGTTTGAATTTATTTTAAACATGTACTCACTACACTGTACTGACATACAGCAATTTAAATCTCTTAACCAATCAGAAGGAACTGAAATACCCACCAATCACCCACTTGCTGTCCTGTGATGTCACACATTGGCACTGACAGGCAGGAACAGGTAGTGACTGGGCCTGTGCCACTCCCCTCACCCAGAATCCCACTTTTTTTTCCACAACCATACAGTCTATCAATCTCTTAAGAATATTTAAACATCCTACTGAAATCTCCAATAACTCTTCTGCAAAAGAAAAAAAATCCCAAATTCGTCAATCTCTTATAGTAATCATTATAGTAAACCTCTGCAAATTCTCCAAGGCTTTAATATTCCTCTGAAAATGTGGTATTAAAATAGGACAATAGTCCATCTAGTGATCTTTAAGGGTTAATGTTTCTGTACATAAGCAAATATTATACTATGTTACTTTACAGCCTTTTTAATTTGCCTGTCACCTTCAAAGATTTGTATGCAAGAACCCAAAGGCTCCTCTGTTCCAGCAAATTACAAGAAGATTGTGAATGAATTATTCACACAAATCTATATGCTGCATGCCACAAATGTTATGTATGCCAATGTCAAAAGGCAAGACAACTGCAATTTTAAAAATAACTACCAAGTTGCCAAAAATACCAGATTTGGATATTTATTCTAGCCTGCTTTCTAGCACTTTTTTTTTAAAACTTGGCTTAAACCATCAAGTAATTCCACCACTGATTCATTATGCTCAAAATAAAATCTGCATTTTCCCTTTCACAATCAATGTCACTCACTGCAGAAGCACACTGGCCTTTGCCACTTCTAGCAGTGTCTAATTCCAGAGTTCCAGTTTCATACTTGAAGAATGGCTAAACATGCTAATTGTTCAGTGTTGACTGATGACTAAACTATACTCAGATCATGTCACAAATTATACTGTGCATGATAATAAGACTTGTAAGCTATTTCCCTCACCATTTTCTCCATCTATAATCTTTGACACAGCCGAGGACACCATTCTCATCAACACCATCATCATGCAGCTAAGTGAGACCCAACCTGCTTATTTCCATTCATACCCGTTCAGTTATTGCTCAAGAATTATCTGCAATGCTTGTGGGGAAGCAAGAACCCAGTTTGTCATCTCTGGGGTCTCTTAAAGATTGAACTTTGAATTACCACCCTCAGCAGCTTCCAATTTCTCATCTACATGCCACCCTCTGCAACATCAAACAACGTATCAGGTTATAAATACAATCTGACAGCACCCTGGTCTATCTATCTCAATACCATTTTGCTCAATAGCTTCAGTACTTCCAATCTGTCACAATGCTTCTTTGATATCCAAAGCCTGAGAAGCAGAAATTTACTCCATCCAAATATTGGAGCAGAAAAGCAATTATTTTCAGTCTGCCAAAACTCTGCCTTTTGTTTCACACTTCTATCTCCATAATATGGTCAAATTTGCCTCTGCCCCAGCTTGTCTGCTGTGCAACACCTGCTGAGTAAAAGCTGCATTCCTAGTTTCTGAAAAATGCAAAAGTACCATGTACAAAATCAAAGAGGAGAAACCAACTGCAGCTACTGATTGCTATTATTCATCAGCTTCCGACAATTATAATTAGTACATACGATGCTTATCTATTTATGTCTAATAGACAAGTTAATTCCAGCTTTCTTTCACTTTTGGGGGCTGGTGTTTCATTTTATTACCATTCACTTCTAGCAATTTCACTTTGCAACAAATGTTCATGTTTATTCTGTGCCTTTTAACCATCTCACTTTAAATTACCAAACATCATGCTGTAGGTCCTACACAGGCCTTCTCCCAGTAACTTGATGATCGTGCTCTTGTACAGATCTCTTAAGTTTCTTGGTCTAGGCTGCCAATTTCCACCCTGCTCTCATCTTCACATGGTCTATTTCCAACCCTTCCCTTCCTTGAGTTTTCTATCTCCAATATGGGATGCCACAGCAACCAATTCACATTAGAAGCCCACAGATCCCCACAGTTATCTTGACTACACCTCCTCCCATCATGCTCCCTGCAAGAACTTCATTCCATTCTCCTATTTTTCCTGGCTCTGTTGCATCTCTTCAGATGAAGACACTTTCCACATCAGTGCTTGAGGTATCTCCACCACAGACAAGAGGCTCTCACCAGCTTCAATGAAATGATATCCTCAAATAGATCTTTCTGTATTCCAAAGGGACCGGTCACTCCATAATTTCCTGATTCACTGTTCTATTTCCATCAACTTCCTTTTTCATTGCAATATGCAATCTCAGGAGACTTAATACCTGTCCTTTTGACTCATCCCTTCCATACAGATTAGATGCCATTAAATAGCTTTCACCAGTCTTTCAATCCACACCAATCTGCATCATCTACTCTCTCTTGGTCTTGTCCCTATCAATGACATTCCCTTTATTCTCTCCAACCCTCCCCTTTCTCTGCAACTTAATACATGGTTGTTTTCTAATGTTTTCTAGATCTAATGAAAGGACATCAACCTGAAACATTAGTTCTGCTTTTCTTTCTCCAATGGTACCTAACTAGTATTTTGTGCTTTCATTTCAGATTTCCAACAGCTATACTTTTGGGCTTTTTTGATCATGATATGTGTCTCTAACCATAATCAGCACCTCTATTCATGCTCACTTCAAAAAGTAGCTTTCATAGCCACCAACAACTCTAAGGAGCTGACACCAAATGTCAAATTCATTATGGGAACAAAATATAAATAAAAGTAACACTGAACCAGCAATACAACTATTGCAGAATATACAACTGTGATTACTTTGTTTTCTGTGACAGCAACAAATCAATGAGATTATTGTTTCTTCTAAGCTCCTAATGTGATGTTTCTCAGTCATAATCTGCTTCTCATCTCAGAAACTATGACCAGAAACATTCTAAATCTCTGATATATCTACTGGAACAATAGCATGATTTGCTGTTCCTCTTATGTGCCTGATTATCAGATCAGGCAATTGTAAGGCAAAGAATATTTTCAAGGACCAAGCTTAAAACATTTGAAAATTTGCAAACTTTGTTAACTTTGAAGATTCCTATTGAGCTAATGTCCAATCATTCATAGCTCAAAAGATCCATAACTTTATTTAGATGGTATGAAAATCCAGAAACAGAAGATGAATGTATTCATTCAGAACCACAGGTACACACAAAGGAAGAATGTGATATAACAGTATTCTCCTCGAGAGAGGAATTAATTAATATTAGTATAAATCTGTCATTAAAACATATTGCCTCCCAAGTTTCATCAAAGCTCTCATGTAATGAAGAACAGCTTAGCTTTCCTTTCAAAAGTCTATACTGTAATTTAAATGAAAATATTGATACTTTACCCTGTAACGGAAATCATTATCTGTTTTGCTTATTAGAAAGAAGTCATCTCATTTTCTTAAATTGGGAACTTGAATCAATCAGTATTAGTATTTTGTAGCACCTTCAATGCCAAATATCCCAATGCATGTTAAAGGAGTATCATCAGACACTTTTGGATTGGTAAGTGACAGATCAAAGGTAACTTTTAATAAGAGATGTAAAGCTGAGGTTTAAGGAGGCAATTACAGAGCATAGGGCAGAGGCAGCTGAAGGCATGGCTGAAAATATCAGAGCAATTCAAATCAGAAGCACAAGAGGCCAGAAATGGAAGACCACAAAATTAGACGGTTATGGAGACAGTGGTGGTAGTTACAAATTGGTACAGAGATTATGGGGAGACAAGGCCTCAGGAAATGAGTGAGAAAGGTAAAGCATTTTGAAGTCAGGGACAGTGTGTGATTTGGAGTGAAACTTTCAGGGGAAACATGCAAATAGTGATGTTCCCAGGCACCTTTCCTTTTGGTGGTACAGTCACAGGTTCAGAAGACACAGTCAAAGTACTCTAACAAGTTGCTGCAGGATATTTTGTGGATGGTTTATACTGTCCCCATGATATATTAGTGAAGGAGACAGTGAATGTTTAGGTTGGTGGATAGGGAGCCAATCAAGCAGACTGCTTTATCCTGGATAGTGCTGCATATCTTGTGTGTCGATGAATGTGCTCATCAAGGCAAACAGAAGTGTCCTGATCTGTGCCTTGTGGATGTGGAAGAGCTTTGGAATGTCAAGTGGTGAGTCGTTAACAAGAAAGCCAGCCTCAGATGTGCTTTTTTTTTGTCACAATATTTATGGAGGTGGTCCAGTGGAATTTTGGTGCAATGGTGACCCAACCCCCCCCCCCCCCCATCTCTGCAACACGGTGCCCAGAATTCTCCACAATACTTCAGTTGATCTCATCAAATCAGTGTCCTACAAAAGCTTTGGTGTAACATCCTTTGTCTTCTATTTTATACTTCTATTTATAAAGCAAAAGATCCAGAAAAAATTGTTTAACTTGTCCTGACACATTCAATAACTTGTGTACATATACGCCCAAGTCCTTGCTCCTACATTTTATTTATAAAAAATGTATCATTTAACATATATTAGTTTATGGGGTCCTGATCATTCCCCGGTCTTCAATCCCTCAAACCCGATTTAAGCACACTTGGTAGATAATTGGCTTAGCTACCCATTACCATATCTGGGTGAACCAAATCAACTGCCATCAGATCATGCTCATCTCTGCCAAAATCATTCAATATTCCAAGATTGCACTGGCATAGTTTCACCTCTACCAAACATTCAAACTTCCAACAAGTGCAAGGACATTGTAACCTTGTATACATCTTTCTCATAATGATAAAGACCATCTGTTGAGCCCTTTTGTTACACATTAAGCCATCTTTCTTAGAGCTAAGATGTCACAGTCTCAGGGCAAGAGGAGGTTTGCCATTTGGATCAGAGCTGAAAAGAAATTTCTTTACTCAAGATGATGTTAGCATTTAGAGTTCGCTACCAGACAATTGTGGATACTCAGACTGAGTATCTTCAAGACTAAAAATAGCAGAGTTCTGGCTGTTAAGACAATCAAAGGATATAGGAACCATGCAGAAGTCTGAAGCTGATGTAGAAGTGCTTGTAGAGAAAGTCCTGCCTTCGTATTGAGGACATGCTCTATTTTGTTATGTGGCAGTACATGCATGGTAAAGGGAATTAACTCAGAACAGATCTGGAAGCTCAAAACTAGGTATCTATAAGGTGCCTCAAACCAGCCTAATGAACCCACAATACAAGTCTACTTGTTGGCTAAACAACAAAATACCACGTAGAGCTAAGCAATTTCACAGCCATGGATCAGATCGAAGCTGTGCGGCCTTACCATATCTGCCAGGAATGGTGGTGGACAGTTAAGCAGCTAATGCGTGGAGGAAGCTCCAAGTAATTCCTATCCTTGAGGATTGCAAGGCCCTGCACGTGGTGAAGACCGAAGCATTTGCAACCACATTTAGCCAGAAGTGTCAAACAGATGATTCATCTCAGCTTCCTCCCAAGTTCCCCACCATCCCAGAGCCAATTTGATTCGTTCCATGTAATATCAAGAAATGGTTGAGTGTAATGGATACAGCAGAGACAATTGAACCAAGTAACTGAGCTATAGTACTGAAGACCTGTGCTCTAGAACTAGCTGCTCCTCTAGCCAAGTTGTTCCAGTAAAGTTTTAACACTAGCATCTACCCAACATTGTGGAAAATTGCCTGGTTCACAAAAAGCAGGACAAATCCAACGTGATTAATTATTGCCCCATTCACCTGCTCTCAATCATCAGCACTCGGCAGCACTGTGCCAGAGACTTGGATTTCATGCTGACTTTGGGTTCTATGTGGAGTTTGCATGTTCTCCCTGAGACTGCATGGGTTTCTTCTGGGTGCTCTAGTTTCCGCCCACATCCCAAAGAGTGCAGGCCAGTACAAATTGGCCACTACAAATTGCCCCTAGTGTGTAGGTGAATGGTGAAATCTGGGAGAAATTGACAGAACGTTGGGAGAATGGGATTAGTGAAGGAATAGCATTAAGTGGGTGGCTGATGATCAGCATGGACTCAGTGGACCAAAGGGCCTGTTTCCATGCTGTATGAAAGGTATTATCGACGGAAGCATTTATGCTCTTAAGAAGCATTCACTTATTCCAAATAGAACTCCCCAACTAAGTCCAACTGTGCCCTTACCTCTGCCCTTTGACTTGCAACTCACCAACCTCCCTTCCAAAGCTTTGATACCAGCTGGGACAGCTGACTTGCGATAATGGACCTCCTTCACAGATGGGAGATGTGTAGATGATTTCAGATGAGACATTAAAATGACATGAGTTTTAAAGTCCCTTGGCACTATTTTGAAGAGAAGGGGCATTACTCCTGGTGTCCAGGTCAATATTGTCCCTCACTTGATATTACTAAAACCGTTGCACCGCTGATGGTCAAACCTTGTAATGAATAAATTGACTTCATAAATATTTTATTGACTATAAAGCACAATGGAACATCCTAAAAAAAGTGTTACAAAAACAAGTCTTAATTTCCAGATAGTTTGTGTCCATGTATAAATAAAACAAACTATGCAAATACAACTTGAAAAGCAAAAGAATAGGCAATTTTAAAACTTGATTATTTCCTTGAAGACATGAAGGGTTAAGCCAACTCCCTCTCTTAGACAGTCCCTAAGTGTTGAACAAGATTCCAACTCCACTTCTGAGGAACGGAAGATGCCCGTGCATGAACTTTTATTTAACATAGCTGGTGCGCAATGGCCAACTCACATGACAGACAATAGACAAGGTCTTGGTCTGAAGGCAAAGGTGACAGGAGACTACGCTCTGATGTAGACTTAGCATATTGAAGCAAATGGACACATACAGATACATATTCCTGATTATCTTTTTCCTCCTGCCCCTCCCTAGCCGTACCTCCCTGACCATGATTCCTCTCCCTTCAGCCCACACTCCTTCAGTCTCCTTACTTGTCTCCCCTCCCTCACAGTTCCCTGCCCCTTAAGACACCCTCTTAACTAGTAGTCCCTTTCCCTTTACGTCCAAAATCTCTGCCTACCACCCAAACCCTAGTTTTCCCCTCCCCTACTCTCAGAGACCAATGCTACTTGCCCCTTCTCTTTCATTACCTTATTTCTGATCACCCTTACCAAAAATCCCCTCCAACCCCAATTCCCAGCAACCTTACTACCCAAGCCCAGACCCCCTCCTACACAGCGTCTTCCAGAATACGTCAGGAATACCTTCAACAGCCCACCACTGCCAGATATCAGCTGATCAGTCTTCCAGAGCTCTGCAAACTTTCTTTTTAAAACTCAAGAATTTTAAAACATGATAGTTCATGTTCACAAATGGCTCTCAATGCACAGGCGCAGCGCGGGCAACTTAAAAAAGCAAACAGCCTATAGAGCGGGCAGCAGAGTGAGAGGGAGCAGAGTGGTCGGGCTTTGGCTCAAGGGGCTTCGGCGTGAAGGGGCAAGGAGGGTAAGTAGGTAAAGGTAAGGTTTACCTGTTGTCTATTATAGATTTGTAGGTGGGATTGACTAGGGGGAAAAGAGGTAGTTAGATGGAGGACACGGTCATATGCTGCAGCTGTTTGACGTGGGAACTCGTGGACCTTGCTGCGGTCCAGGATGGCCACATCTGCAGTAAGTGCTTGAGGCTGGAGGAACTTTGGCTCAGAGTTGATGAGCTGGAGTCACAGCTACAAACACTGCGCAGCGTAAGGGAGGGAGAGAGTTATGCAGACACGGTCCATCAGGAGACAGTCACCCCCTCCTTAGAGCAGGTACATCTGAGGTTCAGGAAGCAGATAGAATGGTGACTGTCAGGGGAGGGAAGAGGAAGAAGTCGTCAGGCAGGCAGACAGAGCAGGGAACCCCGGAGGCTGTTCCCCTCAGAAACAGGTTTTCCGCCTTGGAGACTGTTGAGGGGGATGACCTGCAGGGGCCTAGCTACAGTAACCAGGTCTCTGGCACTGGGACTGGTACTGCTGCTCAGAAGGGAAGGGTGGGAAAGAGACATGCAGTAGTGATAAGGGACTCGATAGTCAGGGAAACAGATAGGAGGTTCTGTGGCAGTGAGCATGAATCCTGGATCGTATGTTGCCTCCCAGGTGCCAGGGTCCGGGATGTCACTGATCGGGTCCACAGGATTCTTGAGCGGGAGGGAGAGCAGCCAGAAGTTGTGGTCCATGTTGGCACCAACGACATAGGTAGGAAGGGGGATGAGGTCCTGAAGAGAGAGTTCAGGGAGCTAGGCAGAAGACTGAGGAACAGGAACTCAAGGGTAGCAATCTCAGGATTGCTGCCGGTGCCACGTGATAGTGAAGGCAGGAACAGGAGGTGGTGGCAGATAAATGCGTGGCTGAGAAGTTGGTGCAGGAGTGAGGGTTTTAGATTTCTGGATCATTGGGATCTCTTCTCGGGAAGGTGGGACCTGTACAGAGAGGACGGGTTACACCCGAACCAGAAGGGGGCCAATATCCTTGCGGCTAGGTTTGCTAGGGTGGTTCGGGAGGGTTTAAACTAGTTTGTGAGGGGGAAGGGAACCGGAGGAGTAGGTCAGAGGAAGAAGGGGATGGGGAAAAGTTAGATCAAACAGGTAGAGAGGCTTTGGGGAAGGAGAAGCAGAATGCAGGCTATAAAAGTAGTAAGGTAGATGGACTGAAGTGTGTTTACTTAAATGCAAGAAGCATCAGGAATAAGGGAGATGAACTGAGGGCTTGGACAAGTATGGGGGACTATGATATTGTGGCTATTACTGAGACGTGGCTGACGTCAGGGCAGGAGTGGATATTGAATATTCCTGGTGTTCGGTGTTTTAAGAGGGATAGGGAAGGGGGGGAGAAGAGGAGGAGGGGTGGCGATACTGGTCAAGGACACTGTTACGGCTGCAGAAAGGATGGATGTTGTAGAAGGATCATCTCTAGAGTCCGTATGGGTGGAAGTAAGGAACAAGAAAGAAGCAGTCACTCTACTAGGAGTATTCTATAGTCCCCCCGGTAGCAGTAGAGATATAGAGGAGCAGATTGGCAGGCAGTGTTTGGAGAGAAGCAAAAATAACAGGGGTGTTATAATGGGAGACTTCAACTTCCCAAATATAGACTGGAACCTGCTTAGTGCCAAAGGTTAAGATGGGACAGAATTTGTTAAATGTGTCCAGGAGGGATTCCTGACGCAGTATGTCGACAGGCCGACTAGAGGGAATGCCATACTAGATCTAGTTTTAGGAAATGGACAGGTGAAGGATCTATTGGTGGGTGAGCATTTGGGGGACAGTGACCATTGTTCCATAACTTTTAAAATTGTCATGGACAGGGACAGGTGCAGAGAGGACAAGAAGGTATTTAATTGGGGAAGGGCAAAATATGAGGCTATAAGGAGAGAACTTGGGAGTGTAAATTGGGATGTCCTTTTTGAAGGGAAATGTACTATGGAGATGTGGTCGATGTTCAGGGATCTTATGCAGGATGTTAGGGATAAAGATGTCCCGGTGAGGCAGAGAAGGAATGGCAGGTTGAAGGAACCGTGGGTGACGAGAGAGGTGGAATGACTAGTTAGGGAGAAGGTAGCATACATAAGGTATAAGCAGCAAGGTTCAGACAGGGCCCGTGAGGAATATAGAGTAGCGAGGAAGGAACTTAAGAAAGGGCTGAGGAGAGCGAGAAGGGGACATGAAAAGGCTTTGGCGAGTAGGGTTAAGGAAAATCCCAAGGCCTTTTTCACGTATGTGAAGGGTAGGAGGATGGCTAGGGTAAGGGTAGGTCCGATTAAAGACAAAGGTGGGAGAATGTGCCTGGAGGCGGCGGAAGTGGGAGAAGTTCTCAATGAATACTTCTCTTCAGTATTCACCAAGGAGAGGGGTCTTGATGACGCGGAAGGGAGTGCTGGTAAGGGTAATGTTCTCGAGGTTGTAGATATCAAGAGAGAGGATGTGTTGAAGTTGTTAAATAATATCAAGACAGATAAATCTCCGGGGCCTGACGGGATATTCCCCAGGCTGCTTCGAGAGGCGAGGGAGGAAGTTGTTGAACCGCTGGTAAGGATCTTTGAGTCCTCGTTGTCCGCGGGGATGGTGCCGGAAGATTGGATGGTGGCGAATGTTGTCCCCTTGTTCAAAAAAGGTAGTAGGGATAGTCCAGGGAATTACAGACCGGTGAGTCTCACGTCTGTGGTGGGTAAGCTGTTAGAAAGGATTCTAAGGGATAGGATCTATGAACACCTAGAGAATCATGGACTGATTAGGGACAGCCAGCATGGCTTTGTGAAGGGAAGATCTTGCCTCACAAGCCTGATAGAGTTCTTTGAGGAGGTGACGAGGAAGATTGATGAGGGTAGTGCGGTGGATGTGGTCTATATGGATTTTAGTAAGGTGTTTGATAAGGTTCCTCATGGTAGGCTTCTTCAGAAGGTCAGAGGCCAAGGGATCCAGGGAAGCTTGGCTGTGTGGATTAGGAATTGGCTTGCCTGTAGAAAGCAGAGGGTTGTGGTGGAGGGAGAGCCCTCAGATTGGAGGGCAGTGACTAGTGGTGTCCCACAGGGATCGGTTCTGGGACCTCTACCTTTTGTGATATTTATAGATGACTTAGATAAGGGGGTGGAAGGCTGGGTTAGTAAGTTTGCGGACGACACTAAGATCGGCGGTGTTGTGGATAGTGTGGAGGGCTGTTGGAGCTTACAGAGGGATATTGATAGGATGCAGAGCTGGGCTGACAAGTGGCAGATGGAGTTCAATCCGGAGAAGTGTGAGGTGGTACACTTTGGAAGGACAAACTCCAGGGCAGAGTACAAGGTAAATGGCAAGGTACTTGGCAGTGTAGAGGAGCAGAGGGATCTGGGGGTTCATATTCACAGTTCACTGAAAGTTGCCTCACAGGTGGATAGAGCAGTTAAGGCGGCCTATGGGATGTTAGCTTTCATAAATTGTGGGATTGAGTTTAGGAGCCGCGAAGTGATGATGCAGCTTTACAAAACTCTAGTTAGACCACACTTAGAGTACTGTGTTCAGTTCTGGTCGCTGCATTATAGGAAGGATGTGGAGGCGTTGGAGAGGGTGCAGAGGAGATTTACCAGGATACTGCCTGGATTAGAGTGTATGGAATATGAGGAGAGGCTTAAGGTGCTAGGGCTTTATTCACTGGAAAGGAGGAGGATGAGAGGAGACATGATAGAGGTATATAAAATATTGAGAGGAATAGATAGAGTAGACAGCCAGCGCCTCCTTCCCAGGGCACCAACACTCAAGACAAGAGGGCATGGCTTTAAGGTTATGGGTGGGAAGTTCAGGGGAGATGTCAGGGGGAGGTTTTTCACCCAGAGAGTGGTTGGTTTATGGAATGCACTGCCTGGGGTGGTGGTGGAGGCAGATACATTGGACAGGTTCAAGAGTTTGTTGGATAGGCACATGGAGGAATGTGGGATAGAGGGATATGCAGGAGGAAAGGGTTAGATAGTGTGAGGGTGGTTTGATGGACAGCACAACATGGTGGGCTGAAGGGCCTGTTTTGTGCTGTATGGTTCTATGGTTGACACTAAGACTGGTGTACAAAAAACTAACAAAATACATGCAGAATGCCAACATATTCTGACATGTCTACACTGCAACCTTTCACTAATCTGACCTATTTTGAAATTTAACAGCAAAGGCTGCTTTTAATAAAAAAAATTCTTTTCTCCCATTCCAGAGTTCACTTATGAAAAACATTATGGAAAACAAACATTAATACTGTTTAACTGGCCACAAGGAAGTTCGTGGAAACAGTCCAGAGATATTTCTGGAAACTACCATCCAGCTTTTCATGTATCAACATGGCTGACGCTCGGGAAATCAGCACGTGGAGCATCACAGGCATGCAGCCATTACTTACATTTCTGGCTTACAGAATAGGCTTTAGTATGCTGTCCGAAACAACTTTCTTAAATTAACCTTCCTGTCCACAACCCAAAATATTTCAAAACTATTTTGAATTAGAAAAGATGTATAACATTGAAGACTGGTCACCTTCACTGATGCCGAGCTTCCCCATCTCAAGATTTAATTTGGAAAATGGTTACTGACCAGGGCACAAAAGACAAATAATACCAGAGAGGCAAGCCTGGAATCATAGGAGAGGGGGACAGAATTAGTTGAAAATGTGAATGAAAAATTTAGCTGCATCATCAGGAAGATCTTCACACTGTCTGCCAAAATTACATTCAAAAAGATTCTCAGATTAAGGAATAAGGCAAATGAGGTCATTTGTGGGGAAAACACTTCCAGCAGAAGGTACTCTGAGTAACTTTTAAAGAAAACCCGTGTAGCTCTTATTTCATAATAAATGCTATAGATTTTGTTTCAATGAAAGAAGCCACTCTTTTGACAGGAGAAAAAGGAAATCCACTGATAAACACACTCTCCAACATTACTCCGACTGGAAGGTAATTGAACTAGAAAAATATTGCATCCACATCCCAATTAGCAAACTGCAGTATTAAGAACAAAGCCACTCGATGGCACTGTTCAGGTTTTATTCCAAGGCAAGTAGTGAACTGTAGACTTTAAGCATTACTTTCAAAAGGCCAATGATTAACCAAATTATCACCAAATGCATTAAAAACTGAGAGAAAGTAACTTGACTGTTCCATGCACTAAGCCACCTGAACAAATTTAGATCGACTCTTCAGGCTTCTCCTTAACACACTTAAACATAAATCAGAACGTATTGGCCACAATAATAACCAGATAGTAACTATTATTATAAAGCCACTGCAACTACTGTAACCTCAATAACCACCTAAATGCACAGTAGTGTACTTCCCCCAATATTGTGCACTCTAATTTTGTTTAGTAATCTTGTGTGGCACTTTATCAAGGACCTTCCTAAAGCCCAAATACACAACATAACTGGTTTATCTTTATCTATTTTGCTAGTTACCTCAAAAAAATTCCAACTGATTTGTCAAATTTGGTTTCTTTCATATTAGCTCTGAACAATTTTTAAATGCCCTCTTGCCATTTCTTTAAATAAGATTCCAGTACTTTCACTGTTGCTGACATCTGACCCACTATTCCAATAATTTGCTCTTTTCTCTCATCTCCTTTTCTTAAATGGTGGGATTACGCTTGCTTGCAACCTTCCAATCCCTGGAAATTGTTCAAGAATCCATGGAATTTTGAAAAATGACAACCAATGCAATCCACTAACACCAGAGCAATCTCTTTCAAATCCTGAAGATGCAAGACATTAGGTCCTAGGGATGTATCACCTGTCAATCTCATTAATTTTTCCAAGACTAATTTTTCACTAATACAAATTTCTTTTGAGTTCCTCACCGTGCAGTGGGGGTGGGGAGAAGATCTGAGGGGGAGGTGGGGGAAGAAGGAAGAAGCTCGAGGAAGAAAGGACTGGGGAGACGGGGACGGGGGGGGGGGAAGGTGGTGGATGCGTGGTGTGTGGATGGCACTGCATGGGGGGGGGGGGGGGGGGGAGATGTTACGGACAGAAAGCGGCTGGCCGGGAGCCGAGAAGCCCAGTGGGGGAGGCGACCGGCCGGGGAGGGGGGAGGGGAGTGGGGGAGGCGACCGGCCGGGGAGGGGACCGGCCAGGGAGGGGGGGTTCAGGCCGGGGTTAGTGGGGTTGGGCCAGGGAGGGGGGAGGCGACCGGCCGGGGAGGGGGGGCCGGGGTGGGGTTCGGGCCGCGGGCCGGGGTGGTGGGGGGAGGGGTTCAGGCCGGGGTTGGTGGGGGTCGGGCCGGGCCGGGGTGGGGTTGGGGGGGGGGGTGTCGGGCCGGGCCGGGGTGGGGTTGGGGGGGGGTGTCGGGCCGGGCCGGGGTGGGGTGGGGGGGGGGGGGGTGTCGGGCCGGGCCGGGGTGGGGTGGGGGGGGGGGGGTGGCGGGCCGGGCCGGGGTGGGGTTGGGGGGGGGGGTGTCGGGCCGGGCCGGGGTGGGGTTGGGGGGGGGTGTCGGGCCGGGCCGGGGTGGGGTTGGGGGGGGGGTGCCGGGCCGGGGTGGGGTGGGGTGGGGGGTGTCGGGCCGGGCCGGGGTGGGGTTGGGGGGGGGGGTGTCGGGCCGGGCCGGGGTTGGGGGGGTGTCGGGCCGGGCCGGGGTGGGGTGGGGTTGGGGGGGGGGTGTCGGGCCGGGCCGGGGTGGGGTTGGGGGGGGGTGTCGGGCCGGGCCGGGGTGGGGTTGGGGGGGGGGTGTCGGGCCGGGGTGGGGGGTGTCGGGCCGGGCCGGGGTGGGGTTGGGGGGGGGTGTCGGGCCGGGCCGGGGTTGGGGGGGGGGGTGTCGGGCCGGGGTGGGGTTGGGTCGGGCCGGGGTGGGGTTGGGGGGGGGGGTCGGGCCGGGGTGGGGTTGGGGGGGGGGTCGGGCCGGGGGGGGGTTGGGGGGGGGGGTCGGGCCGGGGTGGGGTTGGGGGGGGGTCGGGCCGGGGTGGGGTTGGGGGGGGGGGTCGGGCCGGGGTGGGGTTGGGGGGGTCGGGCCGGGGTGGGGTTGGGTGGGGGGGTCGGGCCGGGGTGGGGTTGGGGGGGGGGTCGGGCCGGGGTGGGGTTGGGGGGGGGGGGTCGGGCCGGGGTGGGGTTGGGGGGGGGGGGTCGGGCCGGGGTGGGGTTGGGAGGGGGGTGGTGTTCGGGCCAGGGGCCGAAGGGTGGGGGGTGTTCGGGCCGGGGGGGTGGTGTTCGGGCCGGGGGGGCCCGGGCCGGGGGTGGGGGGGTGGTGTTCGGGCCGGGGGAAGGGTGGTGTTCGGGCCGGGAGAAGCCCGGGCCGGGGGGGGGGGTGGTGTTCGGGCCGGGGGAAGCCCGGGCCGGGGGGGGGGGTGGTGTTCGGGCCGGGGGGGGGGTGGTGTTCGGGCCGGGGGGGCCCGGGCCGGGGGGGGTGGTGTTCGGGCCGGGGGGGCGGGGTGTTCGGGCCGGGGGGGCGGGGGAGGGGTGGTGTTCGGGCCGGGTGGGGGGTGGTGTTCGCGCCGGGGGGGTGGTGTTCGCGCCGGGGGCCGGGGAGGTTCGGGCCGGGGTACCGGCAGGTTGGTGCTCGCGCCCCTCATTGTGCGTTCGCCGCGCACGCGCGCCGCCCGAACAAACTCTACCTGTGCCGCGCGCCGCTTCCTCCCGCGTTGTTGCAGAAAGCGGCCGGAGCGCGGGAAGCCGGCGGCCGGCTGGGAGCGGCCGGGATGTAGGCCCGGAGCCCGCGGGTCGCCTGCCACAGGCCCGAGCTCCAGCCCTGGTGTCGCCGCGAATGAGAACGGCAACGGGCACCACTTTCTCCTCCCCATCGGCCTCTGACAAACTGTCACCTCTCACCCGGAACCGGAAACTACCGTGTCCTGGATTGACGTGCAGCTTGGCGCCCTTCTCCGTGTCATTGCTTGGCTGAGTACATGAGAACAAGTAATGTGTGGATAATAGAAAATAGATCGCTTCATGGAGCATGAGACTTTAACTTCTTTAAATAACAGCAAAGTAAATATTTTTATTATAAAGAAGGAACTTGCATATCACCTTTCACAGTCTCAAAACGTACCAGTTTCCGAGTCAATTAAATTGCAAAGGGGAGAATAGCGCAACATATATTAAATGAATCAAGCTATTTTAGTGATGCTAATTGAAGGTCGGTCTGTCCACATTTAACAACGCATTCAAATAGTGACATCTTTTGCATTCCTGTTTTAAATTTATTTTCATGGGATGTTACCATCACTGGTATAGCCATTATTTATTTGTCTACAATTACTGCCGTGTAGGTGGCGGACCTGCCTTCATGAGCTGCTTCAATCTTGGCAAAGGTGGTCCCATAAAGTTATTGAAAAAAAACAAGGCGCTTGAGGAACTTAGCGGGTCAGGCATCATCTGTGAAGGGAAATGGACAGACAACATTTTGGGTCGAGACCCTCTAGATGAAGGGCTGAAACATAGACTGCCCATTTCCCTCCACAGATGCTGCCTGGCCCACCCAGTTCTTCCAGCATCTTGTTTTATGCTCCAGATTGCACCATCTTTAATTTCTTATGTCTCCATAAAGTCGTTGGTTGTAGATCCAAAATTGTAGATAGCAGTAGTGAAGGAAAGAATTGCTTTAATGTAAAGGTGATGGTCTTAAGAATGAGCATAATTTATTAGAACTGTGTTGAAATATGAGCCTGGACAATCAACAACAAATTTCATTTTATATAACTTGGTAAGATATGCCAGGCACTTCACTGTATTGTCATCAAACAAAGTTTTCAGAGGCACATATAGGACAGGTCACTAAAAGTGTGGTCAAAGAGTTAGATTTTAAAACGTATCTCAAAGAAAAAATGAGCTGAGGAGGCTTAGGGAGGGAACACTTGGTAGTGAAGACATGTTGCTAATGATGAAGTGATACCATTCAAGGATGTTCCAGAGACCAGAGTGAAGGTATTTGTGACGTTTGTAGTATTAGAGAACATTATTGAGATAAGGACAGGTGAGGCCATGAAGAACTTTGAAAATACAGATGAGAAAAGTAAAATTAAAGCTCTATTAGGTCAATATAGATTAAGAAGCAACTGGTGTGAATGGTGAACAAAACTGAGCCATAACAATTCCTCTCCACTGATGCTGGGATTTCCAGCATTCTCTTGCCAGCATCTGTGGTACTTTGCTTTTACCTAATATAGAAGTATTTTTAAAAGAATTTCTTTGCCCCTAATGATCAAGGCTAAACAATGTTACCTTATAAAAAGTTGTAAAACAATCAAAAGAGTATACTTTAGACCACAGGGCTTCAAGGGGAAGTTTTGTGCCTCTCCATTATTATGCTGACCCATTGTGTTTGCATTCCAGAAGAGAACCTGAGATTTTATTATGCAACTGGAGGAAGTGGTCAGAGTTGGAAATGCAAGACAGCAGCATCATGTGCAACACACAAAAGGTTGGAGGAACTCAGTGGGTCGGGCAGCATCTATGGAGGGAAATGGACAATCGATGTTTCACTTTGAGACACTTCATCAGGACTGGAAAGAAATAGGGGAGATAGCCAGAATAAAAAGGTGGGGGGAAGGGGTGGAGCAAGAGCTGGCAGGTGATAGATTGATCCAGGTGAGGGGGTAATAGGCAGGTGAGGGAGGGGGGAGAGTGGGAACGATATAAGAAGCTGGGAGGTGATGGGTGGAAGTGACAAAGGGCTGAACAAAGCATAATGTGGCAATACGGTAATAGGGAAGTGGCACAGTTGCTGCTTCCAGGGAGTTGAAGGAGGAAATTACTTCTGCACAAATACAGGAATTTTTTTAATTAAGAAGTGAAAAATTGATATTGGAAACTTGAAATAAAAACAGAATACTGGAAATACTCAGTGAGCTAAACAGCATCTCTGAAGGCAGAAACAGTTAATGTTTCAATTTGATGACCACCCCTTTCTCTGCAACTTATGTTTAATTTCTAACTTGTCTTAGTTCTGATGAAAGGCCATCCACTTGAAATGTTAACTCTTTTTCTCTCTCCATGGATGTTGGTTACCCTGATATCCAGAATTTTCTTTTTAGAAATATTACATTGATTACTAAAATCAAACAAGTTGGATGCTAATAAAAACAGTGACAAACCGATGGCTAAGAATGAAGTTGCATTTGCTCTTCACACTAAGTCACAGAAAGAAAGTGTAGATCTTTGCCAATAAGAAGTTTGTCAATTTTACACAATATAAATACATGTTAACAAATTGTTCCTAAAAGCAGATGTTGTCATAACAAAGTCCAGGTAAATCAGAATCTTCACTTAGGTTTAAATTTGTTAAGACATAAAACATCTGGGAGAAATGGGCATTTTTATAAATCCACCTGAGCGTAAGCAAATGTAGAATTATAACGTGGAATAAATCTAACAATAATTATGTTTTAAGTTAATAATATCTTAAAAGGACTTATGCAATCTTAAATTATTTGAGCAAAATGAGCAATAATTGTGATTATGTTCCAGGAATCTGTTCAATATTAACTCAGAAATGTGTATGCGCTACCAGAAATTAAATATTTATATGTTGGTAAGTAACTCACAGCTTCATTTTTCCAACTCCACCACTCACCACTGTCACCAATACTTATTCGCCCAAGCAAACCTTAACCTCATCAGATCGCACTTTGTGGGTTTTTGCTGTGAAAGTTATATAGAGCTCTCTTAAAATACCACTTGCCACAAATTTGGCTGGTCAGCACCCATGGGTGCTGATTTATTATTGATATAGTACTCAATGTGTATGTGCACTCATTTGTAGGACAAGTCACACTGGCAGGCATTGTTGGGAAAGTGTCAGCATATGATGAAAAATAGATAGATCATGTGCAATGCTGATTTACTGCCATCACTACTAAATCAAAATTCAACTATGTATTAAGTACACATGGGGAATCAAATTTTCACACCATCCATAGCTTTTTAAAAAGAACATCAAGTGTATGGAGGTCTGTTACTGTTTCATTTCCACTGAGGGTTGTTTTGAGTCAATCAGTACTTGTGGACTTCTCGGTTGCTAAAAACTGCAGATAATGGTTTACCAGGAGATCGTGGAGTAGTCTAGATTCTATTGTTCCTGTTTCCTCTTGTTGCTGAGTACCCATTGTTGTAGGCCTTTTGATGATAGAACCACCCAATTGAATACATAGCATTAATTGATGGCTTGTCATTGTATGGAATGTTCTCTCTCTGGGGAGTGGTGTTATCAATGCAACCCCAAAAATTAGCGCCATCAATTGGTTTCCAACAGTAAAACTTATTATTGGCCTGTTTGCCCTTTTCTCAACTTGTTGTTGAAGTCTATCTGACATATAATTGGCTTTAGCTACACACCAATAATTTGAGACCAGTTTCTGCTGTAAGATCTTACTAGCACCTGAACAGGAACTATTTACAACTGTGTGATTAAGGGTGAATAGGATGTCTGGGTAGATGCAATAGTCTTGTTGACTAAAATCTCTAAAAATCTTATTAGAGTGGTCACTTTGTATGGACCAGAGAGGAAAACATTTTTGTTTTATCCTACCTCCTTCTTTAGTGAATCTTTCCATCTTATCTTGCCATGGAAAAACTGCATCAAGGGCTTTGTTGAAGCATTTAGAATATAAACAAGTGATACAAAAAAAATCATCATGTTATCTTTAACATTTGACAAAGGAGTGGAATAGTAGACATGTGGAAACTAAGACATTTAAAATCTTTTTGGTAAGTATGGATGCATACATGTATACTATAAAGAGGAAGTGCAATAAGTCTGATGTGAAGGAATCATCATTAAAAAATGGTTTCTCTCAATGCTCTAATCTAATGATGTCAATGTCATGTTTCCATGACTTGGACCATTCAACAAAATAGCAGTGTCTGTATATTTCTTCAAGTTTGGAGGGATCCATTTTAAGGGATTCCTCTATTAGCTTGTCATCAGTATCTGGGCTGGATTCCTTTAATCTAGTTATGGTGTCATTAATTAATTTTGTAATGGATTCCTTTCATTCCTAGGTGTCTATGTTCATTTCTTCCGCAATACAGATAGAGAATATTTTGATGGATGGGGACAATCACCTTGCCAGAGGTAAGGATTAAAGGCTCAAACGTATTAGTCCACATATGACCAAGTGGTAGAGGCCATTTGGTTACACTTATATTAGAATGATTATTGCTTACAGATCTCTTGGCTCTAGTATTTTCAGAGATGCTAAGTTCATGGGTATCTGTGCCAGATGAGGCAACCTCTGTGGTAAATGCAGCTTCATCTTTTAAAAAGCATATAGTGAGTAAACCAGCACCGACTATTATTATAATAAGCATAAAGATTAAAAGAAAGACATAGCATGAAAAACATCGCATGATTCCTTCTAGAATCTGAACCTTTCTTACACCTAAAACAACAAATCTTCTTGGGTGTATCATTCCTAGGCACTGTATCTAGGAGATCTTCTTTGAGTGATTGGAACTTTTTATTTCTTTTTAGACTTAAGCACTTGTGTTATCTTCTCAGTCCACTTTACCCATGTCTCATCAGGATGTGAGGGTTCCATAGTGGATGCATATATCAATTTAATATGGGGGTTCCAAATCATGGTGGATATAAATGTTGCTGGGGCAGGTTTAATGTTGTTTATGGAAACAGATTTACTTACAGTCCTGTTTCCCCACTGATCTCGATTACCACAGTACTATCGCTGATAACCTGGGTAACAAGACAAGGAGGTTTCCATTTAGGATGGAAACTAGGATCAGAATTATTCTTTTGGAATTTCTCTTCTTGAACCCAATCACCTATTTTCAGTATCCAATACCAAGGTTCTTTTATCATTTCTGGAATTGCCATAAACTCTTTAAACGCATTAAGTGGAGTCGAATCTGGTGTAGGTGATGGATGGCCTGATTTAGCAATCAGGGATGTATGCAAATGGACATTAAACATTTAAAAAAAGATGTCACATTCTTATGTACCCCTATATTTGCTAATGGCATATTGTTTGCAGATAGCTTTTCTCCACCACCCCACTCGATTGCGGGTGGAATGGAGTGCTGTACTCCACTTGTGTTTCATAGAACATTACAGCACAGTACAGGTCCTTCGGCCCACAATGTTGTGCCAACATTTTATCCTGCTCTAAGATCTTCCCTCCCACATAGTCCGCCAGTTCTCTATCATTCATGTGGCTAGCTAAGAGTCTCTTAAACATCCCTAATGTTTTCTGTGACCTTCTTTGACTCACTGCCACATGTAGACCTTGCAGCAAACAGGAGCTTCTATAAAAACAGACTATTTGCTGACCCAAGGAACACTGCAGATGGATGTCAAACCCGCAGCTTTCACCAAGAATGTTTTCATTTAATACCAAAATAAAACTCGACTGATGCATTTATTTAGCTAACCAGTCAGCATTATGAACTGCATACTTCATCATAATTTCTAAATGTTAACCCAGCAGTGGACATTCACATAACCAATACCTGGGTTGTACTGAAGTAAACTGAGTTTTGCTCATTGCCTGGAACTGATAGATGGTAGCAGAGAGGAAGCCTTACCCTGTAGAACTGTAGTTTCAGCTAGCTGAGGGGGTGCCTGGGTGTTTGGCTCAGGAGCCAAGGAGTCTCCCAGCCTGCTTGTTCACACATGGCTTGAAATCCTTTCCCAATGAAGACCCTCAATCTGCATGTAAACAGGAAGGAGTGCCAGCATGTGGGAATATCGAGTTCTGGAGTGCTCTGACGGTAGCTGTCTCACTACAAGAAGTGGTGGGAACTAACCATGTATATACCGTACAAAGATCAACTATCACGAGGATATACTTATTTGGTTTCCAATAAGTGGATTGCCTTGGGATGCCGGAAATGGGCCTATGTAATCAATTTGCCACACCTACATCAGTGTCTTTGGCTGTATTGTCTCTTAGGAGGTGGTCTTGTGAGTGCTCCTTTATTATAGGCCAGACATTCTTTACAATTTGCACCAAATCGCTTGCAATCAATCAACATACAAGGTCACCAATATAACATGGCTAATTTTGCATGAGTGACTTGTTCACCACCATGATTGTGTCCAAATCCTTGGTGAGCTTCTCAAATCAGTTCTTCCCACTCATTAGCAGGAGGTATTTTCTTATCTTTTTGAGGGTGGCATACCCAAACTTACCTTCAGCAGCAACCTCGTATTTGTACTGTGTTGGAAATCCCTTGGGATTGTGTTTAGTAGTATCTAGGAGTATTCTTAAAACATCATCCAGGTTATTTTTTATTTGTTGCTTAGTTACTGCCATAACCTTGGCCTCCCTTACCTTAGCAAGGTCTACCCCAACAGCTTGCTTTGCTTTCTTTAGCTAACTTATTACTATAGCTGTGTAAGTGGCCTGCAGTATGTCCCAGGATGTGTAACACCTGTACTAATGGTCAAGTCAATAATAATTCATAAATAGTCTTCCACATAGACGTGTGGAAGTGGTTTTTTTCTGTGTGTTTTCCATCCAGTTGTTGACCAGGTAGGGAGCTCCCTTTCCACTGCATTTCTGACATAATTAGAATCAGTGCAGAAACCAGGATTAGGTCTATCAAGTCTACATCCTACTCTATGTTCTACTCCCTCGTCATCCTAGTCTCTGACTTGGAGAATAAAATATTCATCATGCTCAATTTGAGGAGCATCAAATCTATTATTCCATATTTCTGCTATACTATTAACACATTCATAATATTGACCAGCATTTGCCTGAGCAGTTACTGGAACCAGGATGTCAGCCATTTATAGTACTGGGTGGTATGCTGTAGCACTTATCAAGTGCACTCTGAATTGGACAACTACTAACTAATACTAATAATATATACACAAGAGATTCTGCAGATGCTGGAATCTGGAGCAACAGACAGAAAGTGCTGGAGGAACTCAGCAGGTCAGGCAGCATCTATGAAGGGAAATAAACAGTCGACGTTTTGGGTTGACATCCTTCATCAGGACTGGAAAGGAAGAGGGCAGAAGCCAGAATAAGAAGGTTGGGGGTGGGGAGGAGCACAGGCTGGCAGGCGATAGTGGGTGGGGGAGGGAGAAGATGTAAGAAGCTGAGAGGTGATAAGTTGAAGAGGCAAACGACTGAAGAAGAAGGAATCTGGTAGGAGAGGGCAGTAGACTGTGGAATAAAAGGAAGGAGGTGGGGAATAGTTGGGGTCGTGAGGGTGGGGGAAGGGGAAAGAGAGGGGTGAGGGGGGTCACAGGAATGAGGGAAGACAAAGGAGGGAGAAAAGGGGTGGGGTTACCAGAAGTTAGCGATGTTGAGGCCGTCAGGTTGGAGGCTACCAAGGCAGAATATGAGGTGTTATTCCTCCAACCTGCATCTGGCCGCAATGTGGCAATAGAGGAGGCCATGGATAGACATGTCAGTATGGGACTGGGATGTGGAATCGAAGTGGCTGGTCACTGGGAGATCCTTGTTTTTGCAGTGGACGGAGCGAAGGTGTGCAATGAAGTGGTCACCCAATCTGCGTTGGGTCTCACCAGTGCAGAGGAGGCCACACCAGGAGCACCAGATGCAGTAAAAGACACCCTTAGATTCACACCCTCGCTGCCTCACCTGGAAGGATTGTCTAGGGCCCTAAATGGTGGTGAGAGAGGTGTAGGGACAGCTGTGGCACTTTGTGCGGTTGCAGGGATAAATGCCAGGAGGGTCATCAGTGGCAACGGATGAGTGGATAAGGGAGTCACAGAGAGAGCAATCCCTGTGGAAAGCAGGGAAGGGGGGTGGAGGGGGGGGCGCGGAGATGTGCCTGGTGGTGGGATCCCATTGCAGGTGGTGGAAATTGCAGGGAATGATATGTTGGATGCAGAGGTTCGTGGGGTGGTAGGTGAGGACAAGGGGAACCCTGTCCTTGTTATGCCGGGGGAAGGAATGGGGTGAGGGCAGATATGCGGTAAATGGAGGAGATGTAGGTGAGGACAGCATTGGCAGTGGTGGAAGGGAAACCCCCTTTACTGAAAAAGGAGGATATCTCAGATGACCTGGAATAGAAAACTTCATCATGGCAACAGATGCGGCAGAGGTGGAGGAACTGGGAGAAGGGGACATCATCCTTGCAAGTGACTGGGTGGGAAGAAGTGTCATCAAGGCAACTGTGGGTGTCAGTGGGTTTGTAAAAGATGTTTGTGGTTAATCTGTCTCTCGAGAGATCCAGAAAGAGGAGAGAGGTGTCGGAGATGGACCAAGTAAATATGAGGGCAGGGTGGAAGTTGGAGGCAAAGTTGATGAAATTAACAAGCTCAGCACGGGGGCAGGAAGCAGCCTCAATGCAGTCGTCAATGTAGCGGAGAAAGAGTTGGGGAGTGTTACCGGTGTAGGCTTGGAACATGCACTGTTCCACATAGTCAATGAAAAGGCAGGCATAGCTGGGGCCCATGGCTACACCTTTGGTTTAGAGAAAGTGGGAGCAGCCGAAAGAGAAGTTGCTAATAATATATACTTTTTTTTGATAAATGTGTCCCACATCGGGTGCTATCTGTGATGATATTGAGTGTACCCATTCTAGAGTCCTAAACTTAAGTCAAGACCTTAAGTCTTATTAGTTATAGGTGTCTATCAGTATGCTCACTTTAAGGAGATTATACTGTATCAACCTCTTGTTAAAAGACTAATTTACTTAACTGCTTTAGTCTCTTTTCTAAAGGGGGTTAGCTGTCAATAATCACTATTACGAGCAGTGTGTCTCCCCTCCTCACCAAGGAGGAATACTTCCAGCTATCGAAGCAGATTAAACACAGTTACAGTATTTTATTTAAATGGGGAACATTTATTCGAGGAGTAAATTCTAACAGAGGTTATAATTCTACAAAGGATTTCAAAACATAAGGACGGTTTCTTACAAACTAGCAAAACATAGCAATGAGTTGCAGACAAACAAGTCATCCGTTGCAAAAAGGCTCTGGGAAAAGATCCTTCTCAGGTTGAGGCTGAGGAGTAAACTATATGTCTTCATCTCTGCAACTACTCCCCACCCTTACTGCCTTCTAATATTTATATTGTTTCTTTTTGCCAGTCATCTAGTGATGACCTCATCTGCATGTGATGTTTTCACAACTACATTGATCAGGTCAGATGGCTGGAGCCTTTGATTAGGTCAACATAGACAATGTTATTTCTTCTGAATAGGTTGCAGTCTCAGTTAAGTCAATAATAGGCTTCCTGAGCCTGAACAGTATTGTTTCTCAAGAGGATGGTTAAATAGTACTAGGTAAAGATGAACAATAAACATCTTGAACCTTTGACAGTTTCTTCTGCTGTGCTAAAAAGCTGAGGTTAGCAAAAAGCCTCCTGACCCTGGATAGTGAATATCCATCACAGCAATTCATGTGCACTTATTCCAATCCAGTGTACTGCATTTGATGCTGACAATGTGGCCTTCTCTGTACTGGAGAAACCAAATGCAGATTGGGTAATCGCTTTGTGGATCACCTGCATTCAATCCACAGGGGTGCTCCTTAGCTTCCTGTTGCCTGCAACTCTGATTCTCATTCCCACTCTTATTTGGACCTCTCTGTCTGCAGCCTCTTCCACTGTCATTGTGAGACCCAACATAAATCAGAGGAACAATGTCTTATGTTCAGTCTGGGCACTTTGCAACCTTCTGGAATGATCACTGACTTTTCCAACTTCAGGTAAACTGTTATCCCATTCTTTTCCCATTATCATACTTGTGTTCCTTTTTCACTTTGTTGCTATAAAAAGCCTCTCTAAAGGTCAGTACTCACAGTCCCTATCACCTGATCTGTTTTAACCAATCTCCATGTAGTCTTTTGGTCTTGCTCCTTGCTCCTCCCAGCTATTCTGTTTTGAAAACTAACAGCCCAACACTCTTCCCCTAATTCTGACCTGAAATGTTAACTGGTTTCTCTTTTCACAGATGTTACTTGACTGGCCGAGTTCTTCCAGCATTTTCTGTTTTTATTTCAAAATCCAGCAATTGCAGTTTTATTTGTTTTCCATTGCCCTTGAGAAGATGGTGGTTTTCTTGAACCACTGCAATCCTTAGGCTGAAGGTTCTCTCACTCTAATATCAGATAGAGAGTCCCAGGATTTAGATGCATCAACAATGAAGGAACACCAATATATTTGCAAGTCGTTTTGATGTGCAACTTGGATAGCACCCTGCATTGATAGAACCCTCTTATACATTTGCTGCCTTTGTCCTTCTTGGTGGTAGAAATTACGGGTTTTTGTAATCTATGCATAATCTCCTTATATAGCTCTGAGTTAAACTTGCCTGATAAAATGCTTTGGGTCATTTTGCTTTGTTAAAGATGTAACAAAAATGCAACTTATAGTTGTAAAAAAGCAAATGTTCACAATAAAACCTATGTTAAATACTGAACTTAAGGGACTGTAAATGTTTGAAATCAGCAGTCAGCGCCATTGAGAGTCTCAGGGTCCTGGGCTTTTCCATGGCCGGTAAGTTTGTTCCACTGAGCAGCAGTGTGAGTTGGCACTGAGACACAATGGATGGAGGGTGAAGTCTACAAAAACTGGAGGAGACCTTTGTTTCATATAGACAGCTGGAACATAATAATATAAGAAACAGGAAGAGGGGTGGGCCATATGGCACCTTCATGCTTTTCCAGCATTCAGTAATAAGACTGATCTGATTATTTGGTTTAACTCCATCTTCCTGTCTAATCTCCATAACTGTGTCTATCTTGTAGTCCAAAGAATTTTGTCACCTCATCCTTGATTTCTTGTATTCAGTTTTGGTACCTGGGTGTTGTTGGCAAGGCCAGCATTTATTGACCACTCTTCACTGCCCCTGTGAAGGTGGCAGGGTCTTTCTAGTGAAGATCCTCCCATAGCACTGGTGGGTAGAGAGTCCGAGGATTTGGATGCAGTAACGATGAAGGGACTGTGATATATTTCAAAGTTAAGGTGGATGTTAAGTATTGTAAATGTATTGGAATGGCTTTATTACAGTTAGCTGTGGAGTACAGGTCTTCACGGAGCCACAAGAGATTCTGCAGATGCTGGAATCTGGAGCAATATGCACAAAATGCTGGAGGAACTCATCAGGTTTGGCATCTTTGCTGTCTGGGTCCCACAGACTTTGCTGTTTCCTGATTATTGCAGCAACAACAAGGACTGCTAATATCTGAAATCTTAAAAAAAGATGCTGGAAATCTAAAATAAACATTAGAAAATACTGGAAACACTCAGTAGGTCCGATATTACCAATATTCTCTGTTTGTATAGCTAACTTCTCCATTTTAACTTCTAAATGGTGGTGTTCCAAGCTGCTGTGAGGGTGAAGATGAAATGTTAGGGGTGTCTGACTACTTCGTCCACTAGGTGATAGTGCGTAAGGAACTGGGCAGCTTTCCTACGTGTTGGGAGTGCGGGTGATGGGTGTGGGTGTATTGTGATCGCTGGGCACTTTAGCGGAAGGTAGGTGGCCGTGTGATGGGCGCGGGGTAGTTTGCCTGGGAGACGGCGGTGTTGCTGGCGGCGGGGCAGACTCCGTGCCTGCAGGCGGCGGTGTTGCTGGCGGCGGGGCAGACTCCGTGCCTGCAGGCGGCGGTGTTGCTGGCGGCGGGGCAGACTCCGTGCCTGCAGGCGGCAGTGTTGCAGGCGGCGGGTCCACAGCGGTGCGAAGGCATGGGTTGCGTTTAGCCTTGCTGGCGGCGAGTTGGTGTTCGCGGCGATGGCAGCGCACGTTGTGTGGAAATACCGGGAGAGCGCAGAGCAGGAACCGGAACAGTGGGCCACCCTCGGTAGCGCCCGTGATACCCGAGGCGGCGGGACGGGAATATTTATTCTCCATCAATGGGGAGAGCGGAGGGAGGGGAGGGGAGGGGAGGGGAGGGGAGGGGAGGGGAGGGGAGGGAAGGAAGGAAGGTCGGGCAGAGAGTAGCAGGAGAATAGAAAGTGGAGGGAGAGGGAGAATCTGTGTGTTTGTGGTGTCGGTGTGAGAGACGTGCTGGAGCTGGGGGTATTGCAGCCTGAGACACGGACGACTTAAGGTCTTTCGTGATTAAACAGTCCAACTCGAAACTTGCATGTCCATGGCAGTGGCTGAAAGTGTGTGTATCATCATGGGATAGATAGACGTTGTTAGCTTCTCAGCGTGGAAGAGAATGCAATGATGGAAAGATGGAGAGTTTGTGTACGCTAGGCAGCCTGAAGGCTTTATATGTTCCATCTGTCATAGGTAACAAAATTGTTGGTAAATGAGATGATTGTGGGGCATCTTTTTAGGAAAAGTAATTGTAAAATGATATAGTTTGAAATGCCGTTGGAAAGGCAAAGGGTAACTCGGATTAGAATAGTAGATTGCCTTGAGGTTGATTGAGAAAGATAACGAGGTGAATGAAACTGGAGAGACAAGAGATGGCAGATCCTGGAATCTGAAACAACAAACAAGATGCTGGAGGAACTCAACGTCCAGATGAACGGTCTCGACCCAAAACGTCGACTGTCCATTTCCCTCCACAGATGCTGCCTGACCTGCTGAGTTCCTCCAGCAACTTGTTTGGATGAAATTGGAGCATTGTAGCAGTTAAACTGCTTTGAATGATAGTGCTTTTAGAGTTAGACTAGAGGCCCACAGGCATTAAATCCAAATCCCATTGATGCAAATAGTGCACATCAGTTTCAACTAAAGTATTCTTTGAGCTAACACTTGTTAAAATGATATCAAAGCTATCAGGGAATCATTAAAAAAGCTTAATTGTTTCATAAATACCTTTTCAGAAAAGGGGATATGCCACTTCAACCCATTCTGGTCTACGCTTGACTCCATTCCTGACCATGTGGTTGACCAATTGCCTTGGCAATTCAAGACGACTTAGGGGAATATTTATTCTCCATCGAAGCCCAGAGTGTGGTAATGGGGAGAGCAGAGCGATCGGAGGGAGGGATGGATTGTCCAAGTGTAGCAGGAAGAAGTGGAGGGAGCAGGGACAGAGGGGAGAGAGAAAGTCTGTATGATTATAGTGTACGTGTGAGAAAGTGAGAGACACAGTGGAGTTGGGGGTATTGCAATCTGAGACATGGGCAACTCATAGTGTTTCATGATTAAATAGTCTTGTCTGAAACTTGCATGGCCATGGCAGTGGTTGAAAGTGTGTCACGATGCCCTCAACACAAGAACAACTTTTTACAAAACTAGTGCATTAGTATATTTTGTTTGTAATAAAAAAGCATTAGTTCACAGATGCTGCATACCCAGTACTGCATATTAGGATCTCTGTTGTACAAATTTAATATCTGGGCCTCTAGTTTCAAAAATGTTATCTTCTTTTGCAGTTCAGTTTTCCAATGGAAAGCTTACAAATTCAGAAAATGTGGAATTTCAGCTACATAAAAATATATATAAAAATAATCCCCGGAAGAAACATCAGCTGATCTTGGTAAGAGTTTAGTGATGGGTGCGCTTTGTAATGAGTTGCAATTAACACTTTTCTGCTTTCATAGAATGTTGTGTTATGATTAAAAGCGATGTGGCTAATCATTCAGACAGTGTAACTTCTTTAAACTGTAAACAGCATTAATACAGTTCTTGAAATTTCTTAAACTTATTTGTTCAGATAGTTTCTTTTTCATTCCCATGTAGTCTGCTGAAACGGACAGACTGACATATCTTGGAAATAATTTTGGACAAAGTGCTCTCAAGTGTAACTCATTATGCAAGTAAGTGTGTTCCTCTGACTCAGAATTAGTTGAACAGTGTTGTCCCAATCCAAAAAAAATGTGACTCTTGCACATAGTTAATATTAAAGAAGGTGATACAAATAAACTAGAATGGTCCAGGAACTGAAACATTAACTGCTTCTCTTTCCACTGATGTTGCATGATCTGCTGAATGACTTCAGCATCTTTTGTTTTAATTGACTTGGATGGTCTCCCCATTTGATCTATCATCTATGTAAACTGGATGAGCAGTAATTACAGCCTTTCTCTGGGTAAACTTACTGTGTGTCAGTTTTGCATAGGAAATTTTAATTACAGGTGTGGAAATGTGGATGTGTGATTTTAAAATGGGCACTGAATTATTTCTGCTCCCCATAGTAAATTGGTTTATTATTGTCATGTGTATTCAGGTACAGTGTCTTACATACCAGTTATTTCATTACAACAGTGCATTGACATAGTACAAGGTAAAATAACAGAATAACACAGAATAGTGTTACAGTTACAAAGAAAGTGCAGTGCAGGTAGACAATAAGGTGCAAGGCCATAATGAGGTAGATTGTGAGGTCAAGAGTTCATCTTATTGTACTAGGGGACTGTTCAATAGTCTTATAACAGCGGAATAGAAGCTGTCCTTGACCCTGGTGGTACATGCTTTCAGGCTTTTGTATCTTCCGCTCGATGGGAGGGAGGAGAAGAGCGGATGTCCAGGGTGAGTGGGGTCTTTGATTATGCTGGCTGCTTTACCGAGGCTGCGAGAAGTGTAGACAGAATCCATGGACGCGAGGCTGGTTTCTGTGATGTGCTGAGCTGTGTCCACCACTCTCTGCAGTTTCTTGCAGTCAGAGACAGAACAGTTGCCATACCAAGCCATGATGCATCTGGATAGGATGCTTTCTATGGTGCATCGATAAAAATTGGTGAGGGTCAACAGGGACATGCAAAATTTCTTTAGCCTCCTGAGGAAATGGAGTCACTGATGAGTTTTCTTGGCCATGGCACCTACATGGTTGGACCAGAATAGGCTATTGGTGGTGTTCACTCCTAGGAACTTGAAGCTCTCAACCCTCTCGACCTCAGCACTGTTGATGTAAACAGGAGCATGTGCACAACCCTTCTTCCTGAAGTCAATGACCAGGTCTTTTATTTTGCTGACATTGAGGGAAATGTTGTCGTAACACCATGCCACTCGGCTTTCTATCCCCTTCCTGTCCTCCGACTCATCGTTATTTGAGATACGGCCCACTACGGTGGTATCATCTGCAAACTTGTAGATGGAGTTAGAGCAGGATCTGGCCACGCAGTTGTGAGTATATAGGGAGTAGAGTGGGGGGTTGAGGATGCAGTCTTGTGGAGCACCAGTGTTGAGAATAATCATGGCGGAGGTGTTGCTGCCTATCCTCACTAATTGTGGTCTGTTGGTCAGGAAGTCAAGGATCTGGTTGCAAAGGGTGGAATCCCAGGTGTAGGGGTTTGGTGATGAGTTTGCTTGGAATTATAGTGTTGAAGATGGAGCTGTACTCAATAAATAATAGTCTAATGTAGGTGTCTTTATGGGGCAGATGCTCCAGAGATAAGTGTAGGGCCAAGAAGATGGCGTCAGCCGTAGACCTGTTTTGGCGGTAGGCATATTGCGCTGGGTCGAGGTCCTCTGGGAGGTTGGAGTTAATGTGTGCCATGACAACCCTCGCAAAGCACTTCATGATGGTGAATGTCAGAGCTACTGGGCGGTAGTCATTAAGGCAAGTTACTTTGTTTTCCTTGGGTACCGGGATGATAGTGATCTTCTTAAAGTAGGTGGGAACCTCAGATAGAGGCAGGGAGAGGTTAAAAATGTCTGCAAGTACTCCCACCAATCTGCGCAGGACCTAAGGACATGGCCAGGGACACCATCTGGGCCAGGTGCTTCCCACGGGTTCACTCCCCAGAAGACTAATCTTGCATCTGCAACGGTGACTGTGGGTTCAGGTGCATTGGAGGCTGTTGGGGTGGGTGGTGACATTCCATTCTCCTTCTGTTCAAAATGTGCATAGAATGCATTAAACTCATTGGGAAGGGATGGGCTGTTGTCCCCAAGGTTGTCCAACTTTGTTTTGTAGCCTGTTATAGCATGTAAGCCCTGTCACAACTGACAGCTGGTCTGGGACTCTATTTTGGACTGGTATTGTCTCTTGGCATCCTTGATAGCTTTATAAAGGTCATATCTCGATTTCTTGTATAGGTCAGGGTCACCTGATTTTAACGCTACAGTCCTAGACTTCAGTAGGGAGTGGATCTCCCAGTTCATCCATGGTTTCCAGTTTGGGAACACCTGAATTGTCCTCTTTAGTACACAGTCCTCAACACACCTGTTGATAAAGTCCATGACTAATTTAGGCAGGCTGCTGAGTCTTTGAACATGGACCAGTTTACGGACTCAAAGTAGTCGTGTAGAAGCTCATCTATTTCCTCGGACCAGCACTGTATGACTTTCTGTACTGAATCTTCATGTTTCACCTTATGTCTGTACAAAGGGAGAAGGAGCACAGCCTGATTTACCAAAGTGTGGGTGGGGATGGCTCGGTAGGCATCTTTGGCTGTGTGGCAATGGTCAAGGGTGTTTGGGCCCCTGGTGGGACAGGAGATGTGCTGGTAGTATTTGAGTAACACACTCTTGAAGTTGGCCTGGTTGAAGTCACCGGCTATGATGAAGAGGGCCTCAGGGTATCCTGTTTGAAGGCTATTGATCATGGAGTATAGTTCATTAGTGCAGGCTTTGTGTCTGCCTGGGGTAGGATGTAGACTGCCATCAGGATAGCTGAAGTGAACTCCCGTGGCAGGTAGAATGGACGGCATTTCATCATTAGATATTCCAAGTTGGGTGAGCAGGAACTCGCTGTAACCATCACGTCCGAGCACCATGAGGAGTTGATTAGGAAGTGGACTCCTCCGCCCGAGGATGCTGTATGGTCCATCCGGTGAATTGAGAAGCCCTCAGGTTGTATGACGCAGTCAGGTGAAGCAGGTGTAAGCCATAGCACACAGCAGTCCCTCAGTTCTCTTTGGTACGTCAGTCTCACTCTTAGTCCGTCAACTTTGTTCTCAATGGCCTGGATGTCAGCTAGTAGTATGCTGGGGAGAGGAGACTTGAACCCACGCTGTTTCAGTCTTATCTGCAGCCCAGCCCTCTTACCACGCTTCTGAGGTAAGTGGCTGTGTGTGGTTGGTCCTGGAAGTCCTGGAATGGAGTCACCTGGACTGGAAGGTAAGTGACTGGTTAAGGGCAGACTTGGAAGTCCTGGAGTGGCCTGTAAGGTAAGTTGTTGTTCACATTACAGGTCTGAAAGTCCTGAAGAGGAGTGGGCTGCTCCAGCAGGTAAGTGGGGGTGTCTAGGGAAACCTTGGCTTGGTGAATACAGGTGGGATGTATTCATTTAGGAGCTTGCCCATATCCCCTGGCTCCAAACATGTCCTTTGGTCTCTTGAGTACCCACTCTTTTCCTAGCTACACTTGAGTTGACATGCGATTGTGTGCTTCACAACAAATACTGCTGGAAAATCTGGTTGCCTCTGCCCCATGCCAAGCAGTCAGTCTATTTAAAAACAAATTTTATCATGCCAAATAAATATATTATGAATTGGCCAATGGTGGATTTCACTAACTTGCCTGTTTCTTATTTCTTCTTTCCCTGCCATTTTCTCTCTCTGAAGTATGTTACCCCCAGCTCCACAATGTCTCTCACTTTCTCACACATACAGTATAATTATACAGACTTTCTCTCTCCACTCTGTCCCTGCTCCCTTCACTTCCTATCCTCCTGCTACGCTTTGCCTATCCCTCCCTCCCTCTGATCGCTCTGCTCTCCCCATTACCACAGTCCGGGCCTTGAAGGGTGTTAATGATCTACTGAATTATACACATTCTTTATGGGTGAGACTGAGTGTTGACCATCGAGGAAAAGGTGAGTGTTTCACAGGCAACCTCCAGGAATCATCTTACAGCCCAGTGATGTTTCCAGATCAGATTGCTGGGGCATGTCGTGTTGAGGAGATGCTGAGCTCTGTTCTTAAAGTCAGCTAACCCATCATTGGATGCAAGTCCAAAGTGTAGGTCCCCAACTGGGACCTTTCTGATTGGGTTGTCATCAGAAAACAGTGATTGTTTCGACTTTTTATTTTGATATGTTCTATAAATCTTCTGCGACCTCTGATTTTAAATTTGCCAGATTCAAAAGGTGACTAAACAGGCAGTGACAAAAACAGATTTTACCAACACAGAGTGATTTTTCAAAGGCTGGTGTTGACACAAAAAAAACAATTCAGCTGTTTATCTTCCACATTTGATTGAGTAATTTGCTTGTTCAAGAGAGCTGAAGGAAGGTTATTGACCAAGTGCTGGTAAATTGGATATAGACATGTACTTGATGATTGACGTGGACATAGTGGGCTGAAGCACTGCACGACTCTTTGAATACAGCATTGAGAGGGTGCACATTCATGTGTTATTTGCGTAAAATAAAAAATGCAAATGGTTGCCATTTAGTGTATATAACTAACCAATAAGCTTTCATTAAGTGACAATTTCTGTTTCATTCAGGTATTTTGTTGGCGTGCTAAATAAAAGTACGGGGAAAATGGAAGTGCACGATGCTCAGCTGTTTAACATGCAGCCCTTCTTTCCTGGTAAGGTATCCAGCACAAAGTTTTTGACCACTGATCAAAATTATTCGTGGCAAGATAATAGAAAAAAAATTGCTGGAAATATTCAGGTCAGGCAGCATCTTTAGAGAGAAACAGTTAATCTTTCAGGTTGATGGCCTTTCTTCAGAGAGGTGACATTTGGATGTTTTTATTTCATATTTCCAATATTTGCAGTATTTTGCTTTTGTGTTAACATATTGTACACGCCATTATTACTGCAGGAGCATCCCCAGGTACTTCATGTAAGGATCTTTGGCTAAAATTGGACATTGAGTGAGATAGTATGACTAAGGTCAGTGGAAGAGAAGGTTGTTAACAAAGCCCCTGAAGGGTGGTGTGAGAGTGCGAGAAACCTAGAGATGCTTTTGTTACGTTCAGATGCTAAAAGTGATCCAAATGAGGACTGCTTGAGGGAATGTTTCTAGGCATTTCCTTTGGTTCCAGACTGATCCTGGGTTAGTGAGTGGTTTGGGCAGTGGAGCAGAAGTCCACTTGCACTTGTTTTGGTCCAGCCAGATATGGCAATAGATGGTCAAACCAGCTGTGTGCCACATATGTTCAGATCACTGTCCCTTGGACATGAGGGAGTGAAGATGGGAATCATACAAGAGGACTGGAACAGAATGCGAGAGTTTTTTCCCCTAGGAACAGGAGCATTCTGTCAAAACTAAGGTAAGATTGTGGGCACTGAGGATCGTGATTGTCTGAAGAAACACTCGGAGAAATAGGTTTGTGATGATTGAGTGCACAGGATGTGAAAGAGCTTGTTGAATTTTAATCCCAGAGAGTGTGATGAGCAAGAAGGTAGGTGAGTGAGGAGGATGGGACAAGTAAGGAATTGGCTGCCTATTAAGATCTGTTAAAGGAGAAGCACAAAGATACCGCAAAGATGGTATCCAAAATGGAGCTGAAGCCAGTTAAATAAAGGGGCTGAGACAGGATATAATGCAGTAAAATGTGAGGTAATCCAGTTTGGTAGGGAAAAAAGATAAAAAGAGGGGTGATTTTATTTTTGAAGGCTAGAGACTGGAAGGTGTTTGTCTTCAGAGGATCCTGGGTGTCCTTTTACATGAATCATTGAAAATTAACATGCGGGTACAACAGTCAGTTAGGAAGGCAAATGCATTTTGGCCTTTATTGCAAGAGGATTTCAGTACAACAGATGTCTTGCTCCAATTATATAGGCCCTGGTATGACTACATCTGGAATATTGTGTATAGATCTGGTCTCCCTACCTAAGAAAGGATAAACTTGTGAAAGAGGTAATACAGTCAAGATTCACTAGCTGATTCCTGAGATGATGGGAGAAGAGATTATGCAGGCTGGGCCTATATTCTCCAGAGTTTGGAAGGTGATATTGACGTTTTCTTAGGCTGGCATAACTAGAACCAGGGCAACAGTCTCAAAATAAGGATGCGTCCATTCGGGACAGGAGCAGGGTTGAGAGGAAATGTCTTGATTGAGGATAGCGAATCTTTGGAATTTTCTACCCAAGGTTTGGAGGCTCTGTTGCTGAGAATATTAAAGACAGGGCAATAGGTGTTAAGTGAATTGAGGGTTTTGGGGTTAATGTTTAAACATCACAGGTTGCCCATTTAAGACCAAGATGAAACAATATTTTCTATGGGGATTGTGAGACTTTGGAATTCTCTTCCTTTTCTTCTAAGGGTGATGGAAACAGAGATTTTGCATATTTTTAAGGTGGGGTAGAAGAGGCACAAGGCCTACTTCTTTCATTGCCTTTGTACTCGTGCAGTATTGCTAAAGGTTAGAAAGGCATAATGGTAGTCATAGTTTGGGATGGAAATGGAGTTGAGGAGAGGATGATGGGGAGAATAGTACATCTGGGGAGAAATGGAATTTGTCAACGGTGTATTGTGAGGGAGTAAAGTTGGAAGAAATTTATCTGGAACAGTTGCCAAAATGAGCACATGAATAAAAATGTTTTAGGGTTCATTTGACTGCAATTAATGTCATTATGAAACTTTTTTTTAGTTGAGGTGGTGGAAGTGATAAGTAGGAATGAGATTGTCTTAAATGCAACCAGCCTGTCTACTTATTTTTAAATAATATTGGCTGATACTGTTTGCAGGCTCCTGGGGTCAAGAAAATGGCCTTTGACTTGGACTTGTGCTCAGTTGGCCTGTGCCTTTTGAGGCCACTGTTGAAGTACTCCTCCTGAAAGCAAGACTCTTAATTGGCATACTCCTGCTGGTTTCATTTTACTCTGACTACTTGCTCTAAAATAGTAGTAGAAGTTAACTGTGAGCACTTCAGCCAATCAAAATGGCTGCATGCAAAAGCATTTTTATTCTGACAAGAAACCAGAGCACGATTATCTGTGACATCATTTGTGTGCATGTGTACCATTGGACCTGCAGCTTCATCTGCCAAGATATCCATTGAGTCAGAACAACATATCAATGCTGGTATTTTCTCTTCAGGTGAATCTGTGGCAGAAGAATATACCAATGAAAAACAAACCTCATATCGAGAGAAGGTAAATATTCTTTTATGCAGCATTTAACAATGATGGCATTACGTTATCTGTGGTCATGCACTGCAACTACTTGCCAAGACTGCTTTACCAGAACTTCACAAACTTGTAAGCTTTAACATTACAATGTTTGCATGAGGGCTACCAACACCATCATCCCAATGCAACTAACTGGTTTTACTAATGACACGCACATTAAAATTTAAGAAATTTTATTTACAGCATGGTAACAGGCCCTTCCGGCCCAACGAGTTCGCGCCGCCCATTTTAAACCCAAATTAACCTACCCGTACATCTTTGGAATGTGGGAGGAAACCGGAGCACCCGGAGGAAACCCATGCAGACACAGGAGAACGTACAAACTCCTTACAGACGGCGACGGGAATCGAACCCCGATCGCTGGTGCTGTAATAGCGTCGCGCTAACCACTACGCTACCGTATAATAAAATAATAAATAAAATGCATTACTGAAAGGTGAAATCCTAACTACAAATGATACTACATGAAAACAAGCCTAATTCGATATATAAATTCTTAGTTCTGTCCACCCCCACCACCTTCCCTTTACTTCTGCTTCTTCTACCCATGCCATTACAGTCAAGGGTACTTCACTGCTGCCTGGTTAATTGAGGATAAGTGCTCCCTTTCTCCCAGTATTGGGTACTCGCTGCTGCTACAGAGGGGATCCACTTTGCTGGTATGTCCCGAATTTTGTGCTATTCCTGGATGCCAGGACTGTCATTACTGAGCTCACACAAGCACACGTGGATAAGTTGTCAGCCTACAGCATTATAAGGAATGACACTCATCTGCAACCTTGCCTAGGAGGTTGTTCTGTTAGCCCACTGAGGCCTTCTTGGTAACATGGAATCCTGTCCACACAAAAGCACTGCTACACAGCAGTCTACAATTTTTGCCTTTCCACTACTGGTGAAGATAATATAAATATTCTCACTGCTCCTTTGCTGAGAATGACTAATTTGGCACATATCAGAGATAAAACTGTTGAGCTGTTTGCTACATCATCCATTACATCCATCTATTGTAAAGTGTTGTGATCTTAAATGAGTTGCTTTCCCATAAGGAGAGTTTAAGTGAAAAAGACCATTCAATTCATTAGCTCAATTTCCAGAGGCCCTGTGAAATGTAGCATACTTATTGAAGAATTTGTTCTGTATGAAAATGCAGTGATCTCATGATTGGTATGGAGAAATATAGAGGAAGACACAGTGAATTGCTTAAAGATAAGGTTCTCTATCATAACTTGTATGTCAGGCTACTGTTCACTGACTACATCTCGGCATTCAACATAATCATCCCTTCTAAACTTATCATAAAGCTTCAAAGCCTGGGCCTCTGTACCTCCCTCTGCAACTGGATACTCGATTTTCTCATCAGTAGACCTCAATCGGTGAGGATTGGTAACAACATCTCCTTGCTGATCATCCATACAGGTGCACCTCAAGGCTGTGTGCTTAGCCCCCTGCTCTACACTCTATACACACATGATTGTGTGGCTAAGCACGACCCCAATGCCATCTTCAGATTTACTGATGACACTACTGTTATTGGACAAATCACAGGTGGCGATAAGTCAGCTTACTGGAGTGAGATGGGACACCTGGTTGAGTGGTGCCACAACAACAACCTCTTGCTCAACATCAGCAAAACTAAAGAGCTGCTTGATTGTTAACTTCAGGAAGGGGAAGGAGGGCAAACATGTGCCAGTCTGCATTGGGGAATCAGCAGCTTTAAATGCCCGGGTGATAACATATCAGATGACCTGTCCTGGGCCCAGCACATAGATGCAATCATAAGGAAAGCGTGCTAGCATCTTTACTTTCTTAGGAAGTTAAGGAGGTGCAGCCTGTCACCGAACACTAACAAACTTCTACAGATGTACCATTGAAAGGATCCTGACTGGTTGCGTCATGGTCTGGTATGGCAAATTGAATGCACAGGAATGCAAGAAGCTGCAGAGAGTAGTGGTCTCTGCCCAGTACATCACAGGCACATCCCTCCCCACCACTGGTAATATCTACAGGAGGTGATACCTTAAGAAGGCAACATCTATCATCAAAGATCCCCATCATCCAGGCCATGCCATCTTTTCGTAGCTACCGTGGGGCAGGAGGTACAGAAGCCTGAAGTCCCACACCACTGCGTTCAAGATAAAGCTACTTCCCTTCAACTATTTAGTTCTTGAACCAACTGGCACAACCCTAATCACTATAGTTTAGCAAATCTATAACCACTTTGATCACTTCGCACTGAAATGGACTTTTGTTTTTCTAATCATGTTCTTTCTTGTAAAAATTGAGTATAATTGATGTTAAGTTTGTTTTTCTTGTGAATGCTGCTTATATGCTGCTATGTGCCTATAATGCTGCTGCAACTAAGTTTTTCATTGCAACTGTGCATACACGTTCTTGTGCATATGACAATAAACGTTGTCTCTAAATACACACTTAAATGTAACCTGATGATTGTCAGATTGAGGGTTAACATCCCTTTATGAATATGTCTGACAAGTGCAGCGTAGAATACAATTTAATTTCATGATGGTAGAGATAAGAAATGAATTTGAAGGGGTGCATGAACTTATTACACTTGCCATTTCAACATGCTTGGAAAAGTTATTTATTTTTCCTTTCCCTCTAGCTATTATTATTAGACTAGGCCTACTTGACTGGTGATGCTGCATCTCAATCTTACAGTACCCTTCAGCTTAATATACAATACCTTTGTAATACAGGAGGTGATGTTCAAGTGTGTTGATTTACAGTCACTTTTCTATCCCACATGGCATTCTGTGTTCATGAGTCAAGCAGGTCCAATGAAATGTATTTCAGCTAATGCAAACAAATGGGAGTAAGTGGAAGCTTGAAGACTATGCAGCCATTAGGTCAGTGGCTTGAACAATTGGGAATTAAAATATTAAAGTTGTAGAATTTTAGCTTAATTAGCCTGTATATCTAAATAGAAAGTAAGTAATTGATTAGCAATGTGTTGCTATTAAAAGTATTTTAACTGCCCGCTGATTTCCAGGTGGACTCCCTCATTGAGGCATTTGGTACCATCAAGCAGAAACATGCGCTCAACTCTCGCAGGTTGAATCAAGTTGGGAATGAGACCTTGCAGGAGGCTGTGGCAAAAGCGGCAGAAAATATCATTGATAAAAAAGGGATATCAGGTAAAAGAGTCAAATTATGGGGCAGAGACTGTTTTATAATTATTTAAAGACTATGCAATCTCCATGGAAATAAATTTACATTTCTAACAATCTAAATTATTGATTAGAAGAAAGATGTAAAGGGAGCAGAATGAAGGTTTAATATCTTTTTGTTAGGTTATGTGAATAAATCTTGCATTATGCATTGTAAAACAAACTGCCATGACAATTGGCCAGTGCTATGCTTTTATATTCCATTTGGCACTGAATCAACAACTGTGACTGAACAAATGGATGCATCTGCTCACATTAATAACACCTATTATGTACATGCTGCACAAAAGAATCTTTAATACAGAGAAACTTAACATTATGGATCTCTTCAGTGTGCTATTATGTTGTGTCAGGAGGTGTACAATATTAATTTGTTCTTAATCTTCCTACTGAAAGCATTCAAACCCTAGTCCATCCCATTATGTGGTTCTTTAAGAGATGTGCATAGTAAATAAATCAAGCTTTAAGTCATTGTGGCTGACAAAAGGGGAAAGAATATTTTTAAGGCTAGGAACAATTCTAAGACGTAAGACATAGGAGCAGAATTAGGCCATTCAGCCCATAGAGTCTGCTCTGCCATGCGATCATGAACTTGGTGATCAAGATGAAGGAATTTTTATATTGCTGTACTTTTTATATTTTAAATGGGATTAATGTCTGATAAAATTGTATTAGGCAGGAATATCTTTTGATACCTGTATGAAATTATCTGATTTCAGTAATAACTCAACTGGCCACAATTAGCCCTTGTTGGCCGACTCGTTGCTAATTTTAAAATCTCAGTTGGACTGTTCAATGCAGTATCTGGTTTTGTTCCTCTGTCTTGCAGATATGGTCAAAAATGTGATTTCATTTGTACTCCAGTGTTAGTTTGGGAGGTGGCAGGGTGGGGTGATGCAAGCTGGAGCTGAGTAGTGGCTTGGGGATGCAAATTCCATTGATAACATGTACAACTCGCGGTCAGAGGCATCCAAGAATAAGCTCTTCCTCCATAGCTGATTGAGAAGCTGAAGTTAATATTTTGTATTAATGAATGTTTCAATAAAAGTTTTGAGCTTCAGAGGAAAATCATTATTGTAATCCACTTTCTTGTTTTAGATCCCTAAATAGAGCAGTAGAACACCAAAGAACGAGTAAATAATGATGTAATTGTGTTGAGAAAAGTATATGGAAGCAATATATAGAAGTTATAAGAACAATGGATTCTTGCCTTGTCAAATAGTCAACTGAGTTGCATAAATTTGATTGCTTTGTAGAATACTTGAGTCTTTCTACTAAAGTTTAGTATTTAATCTGTAAAGTCTATTTTTGTGATGTTTTATGATGTAGTGAGAATTTCATGAAATCTTCAATAACAATGTACTTTGATGTAGTGAACTCCCGTATTATGGCAGTTCAGTTAATGGAAATGTGTCCTTATGGAGTTGACAAATCACTACCAAAAAATTTGAGATATGGAGTAAAAATCTGCTCTTAGGGAATTTACGTGCAAAATAAGTAAGTACAAAAGGTATACAGGGAACTGAACTAGTTTACCCAAGACAATGCTCACAGGCTGCTGGTTCACAGCAGGAGGCCACTTAATAGATTTGCTTTGGAAACTGATTGGGCAATCTCTTCTATTGATATCTGTATAATGATACTTTGTCAATCAATGTAACATCCGTTTCTGTTAATTAAAACAACCCCTTCTATTCTGTCTGTTTCATTACCATTGCTTGGAAATAATGCCTCTGACTTTACTCCTAAATGTTCTACCTCTAATTTTAAAAATATACTTTTTGCTTGGATTCCTTGTATCTATCCAACTGAATTGTTTATCAGAAAAGCTCTTGATTAGATCATTTTTCAGCCTTTTAAACCCGAGGGAATGCATGTTTACGTAGCTTGATCCAGAAATTTAACACCGCACGGCCTGGTATGACTCTTTTGAATTTATGAATAGGTGGATCTCTTACTTCCTCATTTACAATCAATATCCTTTTGAGCTTGGTGTCCTAAAAATGCAATCCTGACTGAGTTCTGTATAACACGCTCATGAATGCATTGGCAAAGACTTGAAAGTAAGGAGTAGTTGTGGTACTAAACCAGCATTGTAGAGATTTTGAATTACAGAGCCCATTATAGCAAGTTGTGAACTTCAATTCAAAATGTCTGGTTGCTATGGGAAATGTATAAAATAAATTCAACTGCTTCACTAATTCTCATCATGGAGTAATCGTCAATCTGGTCTACAATATATAGTTGGTTTGTAATTACCTCAATTGCTCCCTGTCGCCATCTCAGGGCTACCAGAGGTAATTGCCATCCACCTACCAGGACCAAATTAAAGAAGACTGTTAACACCACATTTTTAAAAAAACTGCTGTAGCTGTGAAGGTTAAAGTTAACAACAAACAGTTAGAGATTTTTTTCAATCCTACTGTTATGAATATCTGTGAGAAAATAGTCACTCTTTTTCTTTATTATAGAATGTGTTGGAGCACTGTTTTGATTGTAATATATTTCTGCCATTCTGTTTTCTGAAAGCTTTGGCCAATGAGGCAATTCAGTTTGAGTCACAGGACATGTCAGTCTTCCTTCCACCTTGCCATGCAGATGCAGACAAGCCTGAGGATGTTTACAAGTTTGAGGACAGTATCCTTATTGAAAGTTGAACATGTGCTATATAGTATATTGTTTTTCACTAATGATGTACAATTTGTCTTTCTGATCCGTAGATGAAGTACATAATTTTGTTTTAAATCATATAATATGTTTACACAGAGACCAGAGCTATTGGCAATATTTCATATAGGATAATTCAGATTTCATATGTTAACTTTTCAGCCTTTCAATTCCATCTCTAGAAATGGACACAAGTGCTTTGTTTTTTTTTTGATGATTTTATTAACTTGCATTTCTTCTAGTGGGTTACTTGTTGCCTCATAACCCTCTTTTCTAGCTCATTTTCCAAAGAATTTGTGACCCCAAGATCCCTCTGTACATCAACACTGTTAAGAATCCTGCCATTAACAGTGTACTGTCCCTTCACATTCAATCTCCCAAGGTGCAACACCTTACATTTGGCCGGATTAAACTCCACCTGCCATTTCTCCGTCCGTATCTGCAACTGATCTATATCTCGCTGTATCCTTTGGCAACCTTCTACACTATCCACAACACCACCAACCTTTGTATCGTCAGCGAACTTACTAACCCACCCATCCACATTTTCATCCAGGTCATTAAATATATAAATGGACCTCCAGCTAGAATAAGTCCCATAGACCACTATCCTCTGTTCTATGGGCATGCCAATTCTGAATCCAAAAGGCCATTCACTGTGGATCCCATTTATCTTAATCTTCTGGATGAGCCTTCCACGTGGGACCTTGTCAAATGTGTTACTAAAATCCATGTCGATGACATCCACAGCTCTACTTTCATCGTTCACCTTCATCACCACCTCGAAAAACTCAATCAAGTTAGTAAGACACGACTTACCCTGCACAAAGCCATGCTGACTGTCCCTAATTAGGCTATGGTTTTCCAAATGCTCATAAATTCTATCCCTGAGAATCCTCTCCAGTAGCTTCCCTACTACTGATGTGAGACTCACTGGTCTGTAGTTTCCAGGATTATCCTTATTTCCCTTCTTGAATAATGGAACAACATTAGCTACTCACCAGTCTTCTGGGACCTCACCTGTGGTTAGAGAGGACATGAAGATCTTGGTCAAGGCCACATCAATCTCATCTCTTGCCTCTCTCAACAACCTGGGGTATATCCCATCCAGCCCTGGGGATTTATCCACTTCAGTGTTCTTTAGGAGACTCAACACTACCTCCTCCTTTATCTCAATATGCCCTGGCATATTAGCACGCTCCACACTGATCTCCCTATCCTCCACGTCCTTCTCCTTGGTCAATACTGCTTAAGGACCTCTCCCACATCCTCTCCCTCCAAGTACATGTTCTCTCCTTTATCCTTGAGTGGTCCTGTCCTCTACTTATCCTCTTGCTCTTGATGCATCTATAGAATTCATTAGAATTCTCTTTAATCCTACTTGCCAAGGACTTTTCATGGCCCCTCCTGGCTTTTCTAATTCCCTTCTTGAGTTCTTTTCTAGCTTCTTTATAATCCTCAAGGGCCCTGTTTGATTTTAGCTTCCTAAACCTTACACGCTCTGTTTTCTACTTGTTGTCCTACTGAAAGGTCAGTCACCTGACCAGGCTCATTTCCCAATACCAGCTCCAGTATGGCCCCTCCTCTTGTTGACCTATCTACATACTAATTTAAGAAACCCTCCTGGGTTAAGAAACCTAATAAATTCTGCCCCTTCTAAACCTCTTGCACTAAGGATGTCCCAAGTCTATATTAGGGAAGTTGAAGACACCCATGACAACAACCCTGTTGATTTTGCACCTTTCCCTAATCTGCCTGCATATCTGTTCCTCAATGTTCCAGTGGTTATTGGGGGTCTTGTAGTATAATCTGATCAAAGGGATTGCACCTTTTCTTATTTTTGAGTCCTATCCATATAGACTCAGTGGATGAGCCCTCCTTTATGTCACCTCTGAGTGCAGCTGTACGTTGTCCCTGATTAATAGTGCAACTCCCCCCCCATTTAGTTATCTCAGATTATACCATGGAACTGGTGAAGCTGTTACATTTTACATTAGAACAGAGAAGGCTAAAACAAAATCTGACGGTATTATTCAAAATTGAGCATTTTGATCTATTTTCTACTAATTAGTGAGTTAATCACTGGGAGGATTTAAAATTGAAATCATTAGCTAAAGAATTGAGAGAGAATAGAAGAGCTTTTAATGTGGAAGATTGTTGTGGAAGATTGTTATGGCAGGGAGTGACCTATCAGAAACAGTGGAATAAGAATCCGTAATAGTTTTTAAAAGGCAACTATGGGGAAGGGCAGGGCAATGTGGATAATGGGCACAATGTCCTGAGCCACGTGTGCTTTAAATTTTTAAGGCTATGATAACTTAGTGCATGCAAAAAATGTGATGGTGAGCTATCCTGCATAAGCAATGTTACAGTAAAACTTTGGCACCCTCAGGACTGGTGGTGCCAGACTGGCAGATTTTTTTGGACTATTGGATATTAGTCCTATTAATATCCCAACACACTTTTAATTCACTTTTTTTTAGATGTTGCTCAGTAGTTTAAATTTTCCAGTGAATCAGGTGAATTTAAAGGAAGTACAGGAACTAGGATCCTGGGTGAGTTTTAAGAGTGTGTGGCAACTCCAGTCCTGGTGATTTAAAAGGGAGCATGGGAAAAGGAGCCCAGTCAGTTTAAAAGGAGCGTGGAAAACAACTCTGGTCAGTTTAAAGGGGCTGTGAAAAATTGAGCCCTAGTAAGTTTAAAGGAGCGTGGGAAACAGGTCCCTGGTCAGGTTAAAAGGACCTGTTAACCTGACCAGGGACCCGTTTCCCATGCGGAAATGGGGTCCTGTCAGTTTAAAGGGAATGCTGGAAATAGGGCCCTGGTATGTTTAAATGGAGCGTGGAAACTGGCACCCAGTGAGCAAGATATGAATGGAGATTTCAAAATAATCGGATAGCAGGGGATTATTGGAACTTTACTGTAATCTGTATCCAGCTGTATTGCATTGGTGTTGAAGAGGTAGATACATACATCAAGTGATTTTAGTTTCTGTAAATTTCATGAGGTTCTCAACTTTCTTCTGTGCAAGTGGCTCCTTAATTTCTGATAAGTCATTTCAACTACTGAGTATCAAGCAATCAAGCCATACTGTGAACCACTGAAGATTCACACTGCAGAAGAAATTCATAAATTGGCACAAACTGGCAAGTAAGTTTATAAGAAATTCTGTCAGGATGAAACAACCAACAGCAACAGTTGATGTGTACTGGGGCAGTTTTGGTGCTTTTAGATTTAATTTCATATTTGAAGAGTGGATTTTATATATTTAAAAAGTCTTAATCCAGTTTGTATATTGTTGCCTGTTGGTTCCCTGTTTTTTTATATGCTAACATCTTTTTTTGAAGCAAATTGGTGATAGAATTTTGGAGTGGTAAGATTGGAAAAAGTTTGCAACATGATACTGAAATAATAAAAGCTTTATTCTTTATTTTTAGCTACTCGTCTTTTGTTCTGGAATCACTTAAATCAGTACCTCAAGATGAGGAAAGTCGAGATCATAAGATTCACTGCCTGTTTTATCTTCAGATTCTGATCAAATTGCACAACTTAAAAAAACGTGAATTTAAGCACAAAGGTAAAACTCCTGGTATCTTGTATATTTATCAGTAATCCCGAATACTAACGTAACTTTAATCAATGCAAGAAATTAGAACTGGGGCTTTGGGAATTTTAACATTTAATTCTGCAAAATGCCTCTCTGAAATCTGGGTAACCGCCCAATCCAGATTCAAGCAAAAGGTCTTGACCAGAAATGTTGACGGTCCATTTTCCTCTACGGATGCTGCCTGACTCACTGAGTTCCTCCAGCAGTTGTATTTTGCTCAAGCACAGTATTGTTGCATGTGTTGTGTAGAAATCAAGCATACACTCTGTGGTAATATGAACAAGGTCAGGCTACTGATAGTAATCTCCTGGATTCTACCCATTTATTTGGAATTTCACAGAAACAGAATGGGCCAGATCTTGCTGACCTGGTTTCCCCTGGTCTGGAATTGCCACCTCTGTTTCACCTACCAAGGCCAATACCACTGGATGGAATCATCCAGTGGAGCAAGTAGTGGTGCACAGACCAGGCCCCCCCCCAGTCTTCCCTGAAAGCTGACAACTGGTAATGCTCTCGCAGATATGGTGGCCATAAATGCTGTATGATATTTTCTGATGAAGCATGATTGACCTGAAATTTTATTTTTTTTCTGTCTAAATGGTGGCTTTCTGAGCACTTCCAGCATTTTCAGTTTTTACTTCTGATTTCTTTGTGTTAACTGTTCCTTAATCTGTGTGCATCACCTCTATCCCATGAATCTTGTGTAACAGCCTATTGTGTGGCAAGTTTGCAGATGACTCAAAATTTGGGGTGTTGTAGATAGCAAGGAGGCTTGTCATAGGTTGCATAATCCCTGAAAGAGACAACACAGGCAGATAGGATGAAGAAGAGGGTACATAGGTTGCCTTCTTCACCATGGCATATAATTTACGAGCAGCAATGTTACGTTACAGCTTTATGAAACATTGATTAGTTCACATCTGGAGTGTTGTGTGCAGTTCTGGTCACCACATGATAGGAAGGATGTGGGTACAGAGAAGATTCAACATGATGTTGCCAGGATTGGAGCATTTCAACTATAAGGAGACATTGGATAGCCTGGGTTTGTTTTCCCTGGAGTGGAGCAGGCTTGCAGGTGATCTGGTAGAGGTTTACAAAATTATGAGATGAATAGAGTGGATGGAATCTGGAATGTGCTGCCTGAGGAAGTGGTGAAGTCAGGGACTCTCACAACGTTTAAGAAGCATCTAGACAAGTAATTGAATCGGCAAGGTATAATAAAAGGCTGCGGACCAAATGCGGGCAAATGGGATTAGTATAGATGAGTACAGTGGTTGACGTGAACATGGTGGGCCAAAGGATCTGTTTCTATTCTGTATACAACTCTAACAACTAATTGAATGCCTCGCAAAAAATCTAAATGTACTACAGTCACTAATTTCCTATTTATCCTGCTACTTGCACCTTCAAAATAAACCTCTGGTGGATGTGTTGAACATTTTCCCTTGATAAAACATTGTGTAGTTTCTGCCTAATATTGATTTTTTTCCTTATGTGCCTGCTTCTACAACTTAATAATAAGTTATATCACTTTCTGTAACACTGATATCAGGCCAACAAATTTATAGTTGGCTGCTTTCTCTCTCCTTTCTTAAATTGTAAATTTACATTAGCTCCATTCAAATCAAGGACAACTTTTATTGTCTCTACAGCTACTACCTCTGCAGCCAGCTCAAACCCTAAGATGTAGCCCAAAAGCTTCGAGGGGTTTTATTGTTTTGCATTCATGAATTTTTCCTGCACTTTTTTTTTTAACAAGTTTTTTAGCAAGCAGCTTTTTAGCTTTCTGTATGCTGTGTCAGGGATAGTAACAGAAGCAGATTCAATTGTGACATTCAGAAAGTAGCTGGGCAAGTATCTGAAAGGAAAATAGCTGGGCAATGGAGAGAGGATGGGCAGGCATGGTAGTGTAGCAGTTAGCGTAACACTATTACAGCGCCAGCGACCTGGGTTCAATTCTGGCCACTGTCTGTAAGGAGTTTGTACGTTCTCCCTGTGTCTGCGTGGGTTTCCTCCGGGTGCTCTGGTTTCCTCCCACATTCCAAAGATGTATGAATTAGGAAGTTGTGGGCATGCTATTGTTGGTGCCGGAAGCGTGGCGACACTTGCGGGCTGCCCCCAGAACACTCTACGCAAAAGATGTATTTCACTGCATTTCGATGTACATGTGACTAATAAAAAGATATCTATTTAGTTTGCTTTTGGAAGAGGAGTAGCTTTGAAGACAGAATGGTCTCCTTCCATGAAGTATTTATTCTGTGATACTGGAATTGCAGTAAATTCCTCTCTGTCGTTAGATCATTGGTTTTCCATAATTTCTTTGTGTTTCTGTTGTGAAAAGAGACCAATATGTTTAATCAGTGTGCAGATTACTTATTCATCATTATTTCTGTCTCTCTGCCTATGAGGGAATTTCATTTGCTTTTGTTATACTGTTACTATCCTCCTTTGTGAACTATAACACTTTTCTGCTGGAGTTTTTCAATGAAAAGTAAATTTTTTTAAATATATCCCCTTCACTTCCACAGAATATATTTTAACATAATTTCCCAATTGCCTCTATTAACTTGCCTGTCATACCTCTGTTAATTGGTAGCTTAAGACATCACACTCAAATGTAATGTGAAATTCACCATATCTTGATCACTCTTCATTAGATAATCCTTTCCTATGTTATCCCAATTTTAAGTTCCCACTCCTGCCTGCTGCAAAATCACATAGCGCCACGGATTAATTCTGTTAAAACGCGTTTATTAGCAGTATACTGCCAGGGAGAATTCTCCTGACTCTCATGTAGAGTCTTTATCAGAGGTCTCCACAATACAGAGGGGCAGATATTAGTTTATACAGTCCTTGTCACACACTCAAACAATGCAACTACATCAATTTCAGTTGGGAAGCTTAAGACGCAAAGACAACCATCACACTCATTGTTTAGTATAATTAGCTTACAGTTGAGTTTCGGACGCAGTAATTACCACCTGGTCTTGAGTCGGGCTTGCGTGCGTGGTATTTTTTTATTAGTTATATGTACGGTCACAATTTCTTAACCCTTTACTTCCTCATCTATACAAATACTAACTAGCCCAGTCTTGCCACATGTTGCACAGTAGTCTGTTCTTTGACATGGTGTTCTTGGGCACTGTCAAACTTGTTCTGCATGGTTCTTTTGCCAACTTGATTTGAGCAGGTTAAGTTCCCCCAGGATTATTGACTTACCTTTATTAGATTCTCCTGTAACATTTTGATTCATACTGTGCCCAATGCTTATTATTATTGCGCAATCTACATCTTGGATTTTTGGGCCAATGACATTTACCACCTCCTTCATTCTTGGGGTATTCCACTTCCCTTTCTCTTTGTCTATCCTTTATGAAAGTCAAGTATTTAGTTTGAAATGGACATTCTACAAATGCATGTAAGGGCTAGATAAAACCCATTTGTATCTAGAGTAACAAACAGTCTGCTGAGGGACAGCAGGTAAAGCAGCATCTGTGGTGGGGGGAGGGAGAGGGGGGGAGGGGAGGAGAGGGGGGGGAGGAATTGTCAAAATTTCAGGTCGAAACCCTGAAATGGAATGAGAGTGGAGAAGTGAGATGGCCAGTATAAAGAGGAAAAGGGGAGTGGTGAGAAAGGATTTTGAGGTGATTAGTGGATTGAGGAGGAGATGTAAGATGACAGGTAGGGGAGGGGAGCCGTGGTGGAGCTGTGAGACACTAGCAGGTGAACGATAGATGGAGGCAGACAGAGGAAAAAAAATATGGAGAGGCAGGTGGGGGAAGGGGAGTGTGAAGGAGGGAGATAAGCAGGAACACAAAGGGCCGCCAGCGCTGAAGTCATATGATAAGTAAAGGAGATGAGAACGGGAACCATTCGGGGAGGGGGGAATGGCAGTTGGAACCGGAACCAGTTGGTGTGGGGGGGAGTGGGGGGTGGGAACCTGTGGGTGAACTGTGTGTGTGTAGTGGGTGGATGGAACCAGGAGGGGGGAGAGGGGCAAAGATGGGGGAGGGTTATGAGGGAAAGGGGAAAAAATTAGGAGGACCGGAGTAGGATTGGAAGGAGAGGGGAGAAGGTGGGGGAAAACACCCCACTGGAGGGGAGGGGTATCTAAAATTGGAAAACAATATTCATGCCATTGGGTTGTAGACTACCCAGGCAGAATAGGAGCTGTTGTTCCTCCAGTTAGCATGTCCCCATTTATACCTGTGTGTGCAATTAATTCATCTATTTGGTTCAGATATGGCATCTTTAATTTTAATGTTTTGCCTTAGTAGCTAATTCCATAATATAAACCTTACCTTACACACCCAAATTGTATTTGCAGTCAACTAGCTATTCTATTTGACATATTATTTCAGGATAACGTATTAGTTCATTTCTGAACCTTCCCTCTCCAATATTAGCATAATGCCCTAATTTTTTAGTCTTCCAGAACACTAGTCTCAGCCTGGTTAAGTGGAGACCATCTTAAAAGAACAGTTTCCTTTTTCCTCTGCATTTGTGCTGGTGGCACTTTAGTTAAAACCTTTGCCTTGTACAGTACTCTGACATCTGGTTATTTAAATGTGCATTACTCAGGGATAGCCTTTTGAGATTCTGCCTCTTAATTTATACCCTGCCTCTTAACACTACCACAGTAGCACCTTATTTCTGGTCCATCACATTTCATTGGTTCCAATGTGGACCAGAGCCATCTGTTCCATTTCCTGCCCCAAGGTTTTCCCCAGCCATGAGCAGGTCTTTAACCTTGGCTCTGGGGGGGGGTGGGGGGGGAGGGGAGGGAATCAATTCAGAACCCCCTCAAAAAATTACTTCTATTATGACCTTCTGGTTTCCATCATTTTAATAACTTCTTTGCTATAGTGCCATGGTTCATTTGTCTACCCTCCCTGCAGTCTTTCGTTTCCCCAAACTGATAACAACAATCTTGTACCTGTGGGAAAATGGCCAAAGCTCTTCCTTAACTGTGTCTGTGATCGTTTGCAGATACTTGCCCTTGCCAGTAGCCAAACCTTGAGATAAAATTTCCCTCATAATTAAGCAGAAAATGCAGTACTTTTGAGGATGTTATGTTGTGTAATTTTCAACTGCTATTTGATGGAGGGAAGTGATTTTAGTAATTTATTATCTTTTGCCAATTGATGTACGTTATCAGGAAAGAAACACTGGTAAAATAAACAAGTTTGAATAAATCCCATGAAATGTCAGTATATTTATTTAAAATGCACATACTTTTTAAAATCATTACCCTGAAGTGTTATGGAATAATAATTGTTTCAAGTTCAGATGGTAATTATGAAGCTTTTTTATTGTACAATCTATCTGTCTGCCAATCCTTGATCAGGTTCCTGCCTTCGCTCCTTAGTATAAATTGCCTTTTTAAAAACAATGATTGTTATGTTTTTCTGATGAAAATATAGCATGCAAGTAGTTTGTTCAGATACCTATTGATGTGTATATATAAATTTCAAAAATCAATACACTTAACACAGCTTTCTGCTCTAAGGTCTCTCTTTGATTTTTCTCTAAGTGTGACTCAATGCTGTATTTCTACAGTGTAAGCTGTCTGTTGCTAATTAAACCATATTCACGTATAATTTCAAAACTTTGTTACAGGTTCCCTTGGGAGTGATGTTGCAGATGTTGTAAAAAACAGTTTGATGAAAAATTTCACAGTATTGTCTTACAACAATGGACGGTAAATATGCATCCAATATGAAGTTATTCTGAAGGAGAAAGGCATAATTTGCTTTGCAAGTAGAGGGCTCAAGTAACACAAGCTTTTCTGAAACCATTTAAAGAATTTCCTATTTTATTGGTGTGCAATTGGAAAACTGCCAATTGACCTCAATGCCACTTACATTTAATATTATTGCTTTAAAATGTCAGAATATATGAGCACTTTATTAACCAGTTCATTTGAATTAACTTCTTGAAGTCAGAGCCATACAACATGGAAATGGGGCCCTTCAGTCCACCATGCTAATCCAATTATTCCTCTTGAATACCCATCAACTCCTCCCCTGATTAACCCACCCACCACCTGCACTAAGGGCAGTAGCCAATTAACCTTCCAACCAGCACATTTTTGGCATGTGGGAGGAAACCAGAGCACCTGGGGGGAAACCCACAAGGTCACAGGAGAATATGCAAACTCCACACAGCCAGCAGCCAAGGTCAGGATTGAACCCATGTCACTGGAGCTGTGTGGCAACAGTGCTGATTGCTGTGCCACTGTGCTGTCCAAATGATTCTTACTATTTTTTTAATGTTACAATTCTGATCCATGGTGTTTGATTAAATGCCACATTATAGAATCTTGAGCAAAATTTAAGTTAGTGAAGGAGTAGTGGACACAAAATTGAAATCAGAAATCAAAATATACATTAGTGTCTATTGGGGTCAATGTTCGGACCATTGCTCTTTTGAAGTACATGGATGAAACACAGAAGAACACCTCCTGTGCAGTATATATTGCTCTACCTCTTTTCATTAAGGGTTTTAGGAATGTATTCTGTTATCACTTTTACCATGTTGAATGCCTAATCATTCGCCTTTAGCTGTCCTAAAAGCTGCTTAACTATTTTTTCCTTGCTCTTGTTAGGAAAGCTTAACTGTTAGAAGAGTGGGTGTTTTGGAAAGATTGAAGAATATCAAAATTGCATGGTCGTTCCATTGGTCACTGCCAAGATAGTAATGAGCATTCAGTTTTTGAATCTACATAACTCAGCATCAGATTGAGTTATGAAAATAAACTACCAAGGGTTTTTGTATCTTCAGTCATTGCTAGATACCATAGAATATTTTAGTGATATTTATATTAAATCAAATAGAGTCACAGATCATCATTTGCAATTAAGGGGCAATGTGTTATTCAGAACACAGTAGAAGGAGGCAAATTAGAGGAGAATTTTAGTGGGAAGTCTATTGAGCCATCTAAAGCAGTCTTGAAAATCAAAGATGCTGCAGATGCTGAAAACCTGAAATAAAAAGAAACAAAGTGCTGTAAAAACTCACGTCAGGCAGCAGCTGTGGAAGGAGAAGCAGTTAATGGTTTGATGAAGTGTCTTCGACCTGAAACATTGATGGTTTCTCTTTCCACAGATGCTGCCTGGCCTGCTGAGCTTTTCCAGCATTTTCTGTATTTATTTGAAACGTCTTGATGCAGCGGGAAAAGAAAATGCAAAATGAACTAAATATATAAATCGATTGTAGAAATGAATACTTAATATTTATGTGAATTTGTACAAATGGATTAAGCATTGCATGGCACGAATTGAGTTTTCCTTTGTGAGATAATTTCTGGATGAAGTGTAGATTATATTGTGTTTTTTGGCTTGAGTGATTTGTAAACTTGTTTAGGCATCAATGAATTAGAATACCATATTGTGGCAAGTAATGTTGGAAAAAAATTGCAGCATTGTGTGTGTGAAGTTCAACTCTCAAATCTGAAACTAATCAACTCCCTATTGTCTTTCAGTGTACAAAACATAATCCCAATCTCCATGAAAGCTAAAATAGTAGCATATGTTATTGCATTGGCTTTGCACATTAACAGTTTTCAAATTGACCTCACATATCTGCAGCAAGATTTGAAAATCAGTGAGAACAGGTAAGTTTTTTTTAACCTATTTTTTGTGGTTATTCAGTTACTTTCAATTTATTACTGTCAAAGGACCAAGTATCTCACTCTGGGTTATTTGGCAACCAACTCGAAGATGTATGCAAGAGTAACCAGTGCTAATTTCCTCTAGCTTCTTACTTTCAGCAATCTTTCCCTACTAATGGTTAAGCAAAGGGGTGTGAGCTTGCTTGCAAATGTGCTCTTTGTATTTTGTGATTGTAGCACAAAAGGTTTCACACATCAGCTTGTGTCATTATAACATATTTGATTCCGGAAAAGCCAATGGATCTCAGAAGTGTTACAGGTCAACCAAGGCCCAGGATTGCTTTCTCTTGTTAATTGGAAAATTATGTAATGTCGCCTGATTTTTGCATTTGAACCCTATTTGACGATGGAGTATTTATACTTTGCCTAGCTTTGGGTGGAAACAATTTTAACAGAATGTGGTGAAACTTGGCAAGAGGATACTATTTAATTGCAAGCAGTACTTGGATTGAGAAGAGCAGTTTGTTGAGTGATTTACCTTTGCTGAATCCTCCTTCAATATCCTGAGCATTTACCAGATACTTCACTTGATAAACTGCATAAATACTGTGGCTACAAGAGCAGATCAGGGGCTGAGTATCTTCCAGTGAATGACTCGCTTCCTGATTCGGCAATGTTTTTTCACTACCTATAAAGTACAAGTCAAGGTTGTGATGGAATACTCTCCTGTGTGAAAATGGTACCATACCATGCAAGATACATTGCACTATCCAAGACAAAGTTACCCTCTTAATTGGGATCCCACTTGCATCATTCACTCCCTTAATCACTGGTGCATTATAGCTGGCATTTATACCATGAACAGAATGCATTGCTGTAACTTGCCAAGACTGCTTTATTAGCCCCTTCCAAACATGCATCCTATACCAGATGTGTGTTTTGTACAACTCAGAAGGACAGGGGCTACAATAAAATGGGAACACCACTCGAAGTTTTATCTAACCCTGAGGACTCTATTACTTGATGCATGAAAGCAGAAGCTCAGACTCTGTACAGATTGTTGAATGAACATAGGAACAGGTAGGCATCTGCAATCAGCCTCTCAAACCTGTTTACCCATTTAGTTGGATTATGGGTGAACTGCATCTTATTATGTTTGCCTGCCTTGATTAACAGAAGATTATCTTAATTCAACAATCACACAAATTTTTCTGATGAATGTGTAACAAATAATGCATAGGGAAGCAATCCCCTTGTATGGATCATTTTTATCACATGTTAATGCAGAGAATAGTACAAAACACATTTCTCAGTACCTGTTTTGATGTACTTTGCAGAATTTTGGACATTGCAAGAGCGATGGGTTTAAAAGTTGCAAAGAAAAAAGTGAATATTCCTGGTGGCGTTGCAGAGGATCATAAAATGGCTACTCTTTCATTACCATTGGTTGTGCAAAGTAGAGTTCGTGGTAGGAAAAGGAAGAAAATGACATAAAAACACAATATAATTCTATTTGAATGTGGAGTTGACAAACTCTTCAAGTTTCTATTTCGCATGGAAGAATCTAGGTATTATTACAGTCCAATGGAGATGTAATTGGTGCAATACATTGAATTAATGCTTGACTGTCATGGCATTCATAGTTTTGTTATTAAAATTACAAAAATAAGTACTTCATATGGAGTTGTTTATTTATTGTTGATAATCACTGGACTTTCTATCATTTATCATGAAATGCAACACTTTGAGCATTTATACAAACTGATCATGATGTATAGTTCAGCAAAATATTCCTTTATATTTGTTTACCAATTCAGCCATAGTTAAATTTGGTGATATTGAAACAATTGTTTTCAATGAAATTTGATGTTACATAGATATAGAATAATTTGCTTAATATTCTGTCATTTTGTTACTTGGGGTTGAGGGAGAAATTTGCAGAACTTGGGTTTAAGTATATTTTGTCAATTTGGGTGGTTGATATAAATGAGGTAGCACAAATAAAATCACCATTATAGCATTTAAATATTTAAAATAAATCCCCAACTTCTACCTTATCCTCTGCATGCTTCAAATCGGCCCTAAGATTGGTTCTGTGCAGTTTTCCCTAGTGGTGATTTGGAGTGGTCCAGAGTATGGAGTATTTGCCAGGAATATGTCTCAAGTCTGAATGAAACTTGGAACCATAACCAACTGAACTACAGTTGATGACATACAGAAATAATGGATCTGGATCTCAGAGTCATTACCTCAACAGAGGAGTAATTCCCACTCATCTGTTTTTAAATGAGTAATCCCTTATTCTGAAGCTCTTTTAATTGCCGATTCTTCCTTGACAAATCCTCTCAGCACCTATTTTGTCAATCCCTTTCAATCTTATGTACTTCAGAAAGATTGCCTTCTGTTTTTCTCAACACCAAAGAATCATGCTGTACAATTATTCCTCATTGGGCATCTTCATCCCAGGAATCAATCTAATAAACCTCCTCTTAAAAAAGGGGTCCAAAACAGGACTCCAGGTGTGGTCTTGCTAATGCCCTGTATGGTTATGCATTTATACTCTATCCCTTTTGTAGAAAAGGCCAACATTTTATTTGTTAGTCTAATCATAGAACAAAGTAGTGAGAGTGACGGTCCTTGACAACAAGTCATCATTTGACTTGGTGTGATTTGGACTTGGCAGTCGGAGTGTAGTAAGTGGCTTCAGTGAGGGAGTGATGGTTTGTGGGGTCAGTAGGAGCAACTTCACACTTACCTTTGGTTGCATTGTGTGAAGTTAGTGCAAGTCAGGTTGATGGTGAGCAATTGGTGATTACATTCTGAAATCATTCTACATTATGTTATCTGTGAAGGGAGGCATAGAAGGCCAACTGAGCTGATAGGATGGTGGATTCTGTCCCATGTAGGAACTGCAGTAGCTTGAGTTCCAGTTTTTAGAGCTGGAGCAGCACCTGGAGTCTGTGGTACATCCTTAAGATTGAGAATGTTGTGGATAGCTCATTTAGGGAAATAGTCACACCACAGCTTAAGTATACAGATAGAGAGAATGGGTGGCTGGAGACCCAATGTTAACCTCGATCACCAACTGGTTTTGTGTTTTTGATAATGTTGGGGGTGATGTTTCCTTGGAGGAGTGCATGCAGAACCAGAAACACAACATAATGAGTAGCTCTACAGTGCAGGTGGAGAAGAGTGGGCCAGTAATGGTGTTAAGAGATAAAATAGGTAGAATGGACAGGCACAGGCATTACCCTGGGGTGGTATGTTGCCTCCTTGGTGTTCCTAATCGAGCAGCTGCAGAGCATCCTGAAAAGGGAGGGTGACAAACCAGAAGTTGTCTGTGTCGGTTGCACTGACTTGGTAGAAAAAGAGATTAGGTCTCGCAAGGAGATTTTAAGAATCTAGAAAAGAGATTAAAAAGCAGGACTTCAAAAGGTAGTAATCTTGGATTACTACCAAGTTCAGGTTCAGTTTTTATTGTCATAGGCATACATACCCAGAGTATAAATGCCATGAAAATTAGCTTTTTGCAGCAGCAGCACAATTTGTTAATATAAACTTAATGTAAATTATAGATAAACTAAACACTACAACATTAGTGCAAGACAAGAGGAAGAAAAAAGAAATAGTCTGAGGTAGTGTTTTGGGGTGGTGGGCTTGCCATACACAGACAAATTGAATAGACTAGCCTGTATTCTTTAGAGTTTGGAAAGAAGAAATACCTCACAAACTTACTAGGTGCTTTCAGAGTTCAACAAGGAGGACATTTCCTCTGGTTGAGAAGTCATGAACCAGGATCCAGATCAGTCAAGTAGAGTTTATTGTCATATGCACAGGTGCAATGAAAAATAAATGGACTTCATATAAATGAAGTCCAAGTTTACAAGTACATATTCTATGGATTATCAGCTGTACATTTTAACATTAGTGTCCCCAAAAGGTCTCTGTACTGATTAACAGCAGATAGATGAAGTTCTTTTCCAGTTTGAGCTATCATAACATTTCAAAGAGAACCATCAGAAATTGCTTTGTGCACACTTTTTTCAATCATTCATTCGAACCATGTTGCTCTTGTGATTTAGCAACAAAGGGAGGGTGCATTAGGGATGCCAAGTGCAAAGAGGAAAGATTAGCCATCAGATGGAGGTAGTATCTCGAAGGTGATCATTTTTCCGTTTTCTTTCAAAGGTAATACTGCACAGCTGATTACTCACCTATTTCAGTATTGCAGTTTGTTGGGGTTTTTCCAACAGGTGGACACCATGCACTGCAAGAGTACAGAGCGATGGGAAGGGTGTGGTTAGTAAAGATTTAAAGTTATTCTTTGGATGTGTCACAAGGAACAACAGTGTTTCATTCCTCTACTGGTACCTTCAGCTGCGATTATTACAAATCAAACTTGGCTCTTAGAACAGGCATTTTAGTAAACACAAAGTATAATTGTTCCTCTTGTAGTTGGTGGAGAGCTGCCTCTTCCTGCTCACTCCCAGCATTGAATAAAGTCTCAGTACAGCATTAGCTACTATTTCCTCTTACCAGTGAGACTGTAATATGCCAGTTGGTTCCTACACATTGTTCAATGCTTTATCAACTTCTAACTGAAATTTAAGGTATCATTAAATATTTCACAAAATAAATAATCCATCTTGTGTCTCTCTATGACTTTAAAGTTTAAACTTAACAATTTTGACCTTTCTTAAAACTCCAGTGTTTGATGTTATGAAAGAATTTAGAATAGAACAGTTTGAGTATGTGCAGTTTTTCTAATTTCATAGGAAGCATTTGTATAATTTCAGGTATTCAATAATTGTTTAGATCTGTTTTAACAAGAGTGTGAAACAGAATGAGAATAGATACTTTGAGTACACCTGTTGATTAACTTTTGAATACAAATCCAAGGTAAAATGCATTACACTGAGGGGAGAGAAGCAGAAAATAGTTTAGTTTCGTTAGTTAGATTTTGAAGCTAACCTTTCTGACCATCAACAGATAGATGTTATTTAAAACTCTTTGACATAAGATCACAAACTGCTTGGGTTTGCAAGGGAGACAGCTAGTGTCTTATTATAATTTGGTACATCATATTGACTTAAAAGGAAGTTTAAAAGGTTTTAATTGGATTTACCCTTTCAAAGTTTAGTCTTTGGCTCCTGCAGACCTGACCTTATACTAAGCTACAATTAACAATATCTCTTTGCCTTTCAACATCCTACATGACCATTTGTTTTTTGACCTAGTAGGTTAACCTTCCACAGAGGACCTTGTAGTTAAGCCCACCCTTAACTCAAAGTACTGTTTCTCTAAGGGTGCATAAAGGAAATACACAAGAACAATTTTGAGTACAGACTGCAGGTTTCACAATTATTTTCAAATTACTGAAAGAGCAGTGCACCCTTTTTAATGGTGGATCTTGCAGGGATTGGAGTAAAAAAATTTAAAAATGATTTAATTTCATATGAGCTTCTTAGTGCTGTTGGCTCACTTAGTTACACACTCTTCTGAGCTCCACTTTAGAGCTATATTTAGGAGTTACCACACCTGTCATTTTTGAACAAGAACCATCTGCTTATTAAGGCATATATTCTTCCAATATCCTGGACATTGCTTGGGTATGGAATCCTGCTGTGTATGAAATGAGTTGTCATGTTTCCCAACATGCCAACCCTTCAAAAAAAAACTTCATTGTCTATGAGTGCGCTAGATGAATCCAATTTTTTCTTGTATTTAAATATTTTCTTTCATATTGAGCCATAGCATTTGTAAGCAGCTACTCAATGTAAAGTCAGAGATACCACTTCAATATATTTCATTCCCTTTCTAAAGTAAATAATTGCTTGATGGTAGCCTGCAAAGCTACTGCAAGGATTGGGGGGATTAATAATTTCTAGGTTTCATTACCATTTAAAGTCATTCCATAAAAAATGCATTTTAATGAATTCCTGTTTTACCAAATTGAGCCTTCTCTGAAATGTGTGGATGTTGGAGTACAAAATAGTATGCACCATGAGTAGGCAATTCATGTCACACTCTATTTCTAGACTTTCATTAGTGAATCTTTTGCCTTTTTTGTTCTTTGTGAATGCAGAATTATACACAAACTGCATTCACAGAACAAAAAAAACAGGTGTTGCTGCTTGTAAATGCGAGATGGCCATTCATGTTCTGGCTCAAGTTGAAGAGTTCCTCCCTGTGGGTTCTCCAAATAAGATACAGATGAGCAATGATCATCCAGTAAAAGACTGTAGATAAAAAAAACACTACAGGTGCTGGAACTTGGAGCAAAAGATGTCCTGCTGAGTTCTTAGAATAGTTTAAGCATCATCCATAAATGCAAAGGGATATTCAATGTTCCTTGTTGAGTCACTGCCTCAGGACTTAAGAGTGTAAAGATGGCCAGTACATATAAGTGAAGGGGGTGGGGGACTGGAAGGTGAGAGGTGGAAACATATGAGCAGGGATGATGGGCAGATGGAGCCAGCTGGGGGAGGGAGTGTGTTGAGACAGTGGTAGGTGATCTACCTACCAGCGTCTGCCACAACCCTCCATCACCTTGCTCCATTCACCCACTCATCATCCCCTGCTCATACGTTTCCACCTCTCACCTTCCAGCACCCCTCATCTCAGCCGCGACCCCAGACTTTAACCGGCTATCTTCCCTTTACATTTCTAAGTCCCAAACAAAATGTTGAATATCTCTTTGCATCCACAGATGACACTTGTCCTGCTGAGTTCTTGCAGCAGTTTATCTTTTGCACTGGTAAAAGATCACCTTTACTTTCTCTGAAAGAGTGAGGTGATTGGTGGGGGTGAGGCGAGTGTTTCCACTGGGATTTACTGTAGTAAAAAAGAGTTACAATAATCCTAGAAAAGTAGCTCAGACACTGCATACAAAAAGAAAAATTAATGTGGAAACTCTGAACTTAACTTTAGTCAGTAACCTTTACTTTTCTGGAATCCTATGTGGTAAAAGACTTGTAATCATTACAACTTTCCAACACAAGTTAGAAACATCCAGGTCCAGACTAAAGCCATAGTACTTCTTGCATATCTGCCTGGAATCTAAATGCACAGATTAAGTTGGCAGTTTATAAGAACACAAACTGTGCTATGAAACCAGAACTTTAATAAGGTTACTCCAAGTGGAGCTTAAAGTCAAGTCATGCTTTTTGTTCTTTTCATTACATTATATTCCAAGATAACCAGCGAAGTAGTGAATTAACAAAAAGTGAGTCCCAGGTTTGTTCATTACTGAAAGTACATAGAGACAGATTGAGGCTAATTCTGTACCAAATATAATTTTAAATCATTAAAGAATGGAACAGAAGATGCTTCCATTGTCATGGCAGCCCCTTTCGACTCTTGCAGCTATTCGAGTTGTCATGGATGCAACTCGTTGACTGGTCTGGACTATAGAGAGGGGTCGATTTGATCCATCAACAAGCGGCCTTGATGGAGGATTGTCCAACTTCCAGACGATACCTGATCTGCAAGAACTAAGAAAAATATATTCTATTATGGACAAGGATAATAAATGTTGTTTGCAGGTCACTTAGGTCACAGAACATAAGTGATGACATTCAGTTCACAATCTTGCTCCTCCTTAAAACAGTGACCAGTGCCAAGCACAGCATGAACAACAAAAAACTTTTGCCTTATTAATAGATTTACATTGCACCATCAAAATTAAAATATGCCTGTAGGTATGGTGCCCACCTGTACTATACAATCCCCAACTCTATAGTTGCATCCTTAAATCAGACAAGGAGTGCTAACTAATTTCCATCACCACTGTCAATTACGGACTCAGTTTTCAGCATATTAGGCATCCCAACTATTTCTGAATAACAGGTGTTCAGTAATTTTACAGCTCACTAAAGTACAATTACCTTAACTACAAAATCCCTAGTAAGCAATGTGTTATAACATGCAATCACAGAATCATAGAACAGTACAGCACAATACAGGCCCTTTGGCCCACAATGTTGTGCTGACCTTTAAACCTTGCCTAAGACTATCTAACCCCTTCCCCCAACATATCCCTCTATTTTAAATTCTTCCATATGCTTATCTAGCAATCTCTTGAATTTGACCAATGTACCTGCCTCCACCATCACCCCAGGCAGCGCATTCCATGCCTCAACCACTCTCTGGGTAAAAAACCTCCCTCTGATATTTCCCTTGAACTTCCCACCCATTACTTTAAAGCCATGCCCTCTTGTATTGAGCATTGGTACCCTGGGAAAGAGGCGCTGGCTGTCTACTCTATCTATTCCTCTTAATATTTTGTATACCTCTATCATATCTCCTCTCATCCTCCTACTCTCCAAAGAGTAAAGCCCTAGCTCCCTTAGTCTCTCCTCATAATGCATACTCTTTAAACCAGGCAACATCCTGGTAAATCTCCTCTGCACCCTTTCCAACACTTCCACATCCTTCCTATAATGAGGCGACCAGAACTGGACACAGTGCTCTAAGTGTAGTCTAACTAGAGTTTTGTAGAGCTGCATCATTACCTTGCGGCTCTTAAACTCGATCCCACGACTTATGAAAGCTAACATCCCATAAGCTTTCTTAACTACCCTATCCACCTGTGAGGCAACTTTCAGGGATCTGTGGATATGGACCCCCAGATCCCTCTGCTCCTCCACACTGCCCAGAATCCTGCCATTTACCTTGTATTCCACCTTGGACTTTGTCCTTCCAAAATGTACCACCTCACACTTCTCCGGATTGAACTCCATGTGTCACTTGTCAGCCCAGCTCTGCATCCTATCAATGTCCCTCTGCAATCTTCGACAGTCCTCCACACTATCCACACTACCACCAAACTTTGTGTCATCTGCAAGCTTGCCAGCCCACTCTTCTACCCCCTCATCCAAGTCATTAATAAAAATCACGAAAAGTAGAGGTCCCAGAACCGATCCTTGTGGGACACCGCTAGTCACAGCCCTCCAATCCAAATGCACTCCCTCCACCACAACCCTCTGCTTTCTACAGGCAAGCCAATTCTGAATCCACTGCTTATTTACAAATTATCATATTAATCATATTAATTTTCAATTACATTTTTACAACAAGTTTTTGAAGCAACCAAACATAACTGTTAGTTTGGACAAGATCAAATTTATTAAAATCTTAAAAGCAGTAAGATAAAAGATAATCATATTTCTCACATTCAGACTTAATAACAAAGAATCTCACAATATTCTGACAGGATGTGGATCAGTTAGCAGTAGCAATGGGAAAAAGGTTATATACATACTTCATACTGGCAGATGTTTCAACCACCAGCTTGATTGTGATGGGGACTCCACACATACTACAATCACCCTTTGGTGCTATAAGTGGACAATACTTCTGAGTCCACATATAGTTTAATAACCTTCATCAGAATGTTGAGTGTTTTGGAAGTTTATTGGACTCCCACTATATAGAACTAATGCCTATTATTAACTTGTTGCTGCCATGAAAGGAATGTTCATTTGGCAGTCAAATCAACCTTTACACAGTAATCCCCAAGGGCAGAAAGCAGAAGACTTGAAAAGAACAGGTAGATCTGCTTTTGGTTAAAAGGAAAATGGCACTAATTCGGATACATCACATTGAATTTGCATTTAGAAAACAAGGTAATCAACACTCTATTAAGGAACAGCAGATAAGTGCAATTTCTGTATCTTAAAATGCTCAATGAGAACCTGTTCACCTAAACAAAAAATCCCTCAGGCACAGAAAATTAGCTTTAATTCTCGTCTTCAATCCCATCCAGTTGATACATTTTTGAATTTACTAGCATGTATAATACATTTATGCTTTTACTGAAAGTGAGGAAAGCCAATTTGAAGAAAGGAGATAGACGAATTAAATTGTGAAATGAATCAATAACTTCAGTAGTGGGCTGTCAATGGAAGCAAAGAGGAGTATATAACTAATTAAACAACTCACTTCTTGCTCAAAATGAAATTGTTCCTTTCATATTTTCCTCGTTCAGTTTTTCTACCTAATGCCACAGCAACCGGTTCACTTATGACAAATCCACCGACTGACAGTGTCAGTGGGACACGGAGCTCAAGGGGAGTATGGTCTAGGTTTCAATGCCACACTGATATTGGGGCCCTTTTCAATGCAGATCATCACGAGGGTTGACAGATCAGTGGACAATGAGATACCATACCTTCAAAGTGAGCCTATGGTGTTTGAAATTCAGTATGTCTGCTTAGTTCTCCACTTCCAATAAAGAAGCTTTGGTGAAATTCAGAGTGCTGCACCTTCCAACTGGTAGGCCACTGTCCAAACTTCCCAATTACACTGAATCACCTTACAGTTTAGGAGTCTGGAGGCAGATCAGGCTGAACCACAGAGATACCCAAATTGTGGCCTTCTTATCTGTGTATTCACGCCAAGGTTTTAGACTAATAACTATAATTTTAAACCCACTATAGAGTTAAACCATACTAAAAGCAAAAACCACTTGAGTAAAGCTACAAACAGGGTCAAATGCTCTAGTACTGATCCTTGAAGCACACTCAATGGTTTCAATAGGTGGAAATACACCAAATGGTAGAGCAAAAATTACCACATCTGATCCCTAGGCAAAATGACAACCGATTGGAGTTGGCACAGCAACAGAGGTGCTAAAACTTGGCTTGGAATGTATTGGTCCTAAGCCGATTGCCATGGAGGCAGAAAAAGTTAGATCATTGTATGTAATCAAATTTGTAGTGTTCCAATAACATGGGCAATGCTAATGTGGGTAGAAGGGCATAGATAAGGCCCATTTTATGTATTTCGCTGAAAGCTTTAATGTTAAAGCTACAATCAGAAGGATGGCCACTTTCGTACCTCAGCTGCAGATGAGCTGTCAAATGTTCCCCAACTCTGACATCCACTGTTCCACATACTTGAGTAGGGCTGCCACAAACCCCAAACTTTTACAAGACTAGTGACTAAAAATATTTGTTTTTCTAAAGCCCAACAAAGAAAACATGACTTCACTGACATTGTTCTTGAAGTTGGCTAGTTGAAGAGTGCAGGAGTCTTTTCAAAGTATTATCATCAGTATTTATTGCTCAACCAATATCATGAAAAAACATTAATTTATCTCATTACCTTTAGTAAAATTTAGCTGTGTACTAAAAGGCTGTTGTATCTCTCAACATTACAACAGTTACTAATACCTCAACAGTATTCAGTATCTGTGGAGCACTTTGGGGATCCTAGAATTATGATATAAATGCATATTTCTTTAAAATCTAGAAGTCGAGCATCTCCTTGGCATTCAGTGGCCAGCAATATCCAAAGAGTTATTGAAGCTCACTTTAGTTTCTGCTATGAATTGGTAATTCTGAAAGATATGCAGACATAATTAAATGCAGGCCCATTAACTGAAGGGCTCATTTTACAACCTTTAACACACAGTTTATGTTTTTCCCCCTCCGATCTAAAATTCAGATTGTGGGAGTGCAATTCCAATGCACACTCAGTGCCCCACTTTTCACAAAGCAGGAGCCCTGAAAAGAAACAATGGAGACACTAGAGACTGCAGATGCTGCAATCTGGAGCAACAAACAATCTACTGGAGGAACTCGAGCAGCATCTGTAGGATGAAAGGAATTGTCAATGTTTTGAGTCAAAACCCTGCATTATGACTGCTCGACCTGCTGAGTTCCTCCAGCAGATTGGTTGTTGCTCTGAATAGATGACACCTAACACACACCTAAAAAGATAAATGGTCACAGAAATGAAAGTATGGAGATGGGGAATGTAACTGCACAAATGGAGCCAACTGACCCATCAGAAATGTGCCCAAGAGAAATGTAAAAATATACAAACTGCCTACCTTTTGCTGCATGTTAAAATCTCATTGCTCTGGACAGTACATTCCTGTGAGTTTTCAGTTTTTTCTAAAATGGTCTTTCCTACTTTTCCTCGGAAGATCTGATTTTCTTGCACCAATCCTTTAGCTTGGTCCAAGATTGCAATCCCATAGTCATGAAGAGATTGGATTCTGTTCTTTGTCACCTGCAGCAAAAAATTTAAGTCTTATTTCAAAGCCTTTTCCCAGTCGTAACAAACTATACCCCTTCTATTCAACCATGAAGCTCAGCTACATTTACAAAGCTTCCTTGGTTAACAGTTAATGGCTGTTAAATTGCTTAATTCAAATAATCTGCTAAATCAAATTGTCAAATCAAACTGAAATTGAAAAAAAATATTCCTTTGGACTTTTATTTCAAGTGTTTATTTTTTGATCCAAGGGCAGTTTTAAATGAATACAAGTCACTGTAATGTCAGGTAGATTACTTAATGGATTGTTAAACACAAAAATCTGGAGTTGTAGCAAAGAAAGACATGTCTAGCTGAATGATTTTACATGTTCCTTTCATGTCATGATTTCAAATCCCACTGCTTACACCTTCACTTGTTATTCAGACAGCACAGTTAGGGGAATCATTTTTTGGATGAGATATTATCCGTAAGGCAGGTACAAAAGATCCCCTGGTACCATTCAAAGAGGACCAGTCGATGTCTCCCGGGTTCAACTACTCTCTCAACTAACATAATTTATTTCCATTTATTTCATTGATCCAGGAGGCTGCTTTTTCACTACATACAGTAATAACTACACCTCAGTACACTAGGTTGGTTGTGAAGTTATTTAGTCCTAGCATAATTTCCTTACATTCTAAGTCACAAACATTTAGCAAGTAGCCTCGATCTCAGATCAGTGCAATTATAAAAGATACATGAAAATAGTCTTTATTCATCAAAAGGCTTTAGTTTGTTGCTCACGTAAGAGGCATTCAAACATCCTTACGCTCTTCAAACCCTCCTAACTGCTGGTGTTAGAAAATGCGACACATAAAGCTCCTTGATGATTGACTCAGGGGAAACTCCTTTGACTTGATCTCCTGATAACAGCCTTCAATGCAGATAAACAAATTACCAGATGAACTTCCCACAATAAGACCTGGAGTTCAGAGGCACTTCTTGCTTTCTGTCTCCATCTCTGCTTCAAGAATCAGTCATCTCACTACCCTCAATGTCCGTCAGCAAGTGTATGTTATACACCTACCCTTCTTGCATGTCTTACACAAAACTGCATTTCAGGGTACTCTGTTTCCATTGTGAGTTCTGTTCTGATGTGAGGACTTACCCAGTGAGGGGTGGTGGGGTCAGGGAAGGAAAGGATTTTGAAAGCGGTTGCCAGATATAAAATACGGTTGTGACCTAAAGTTTAAGATGTTGATTTTTAATTGTTGTTTATAGCAGCTGTTATAGTGAGGGCTATTTTCCATCACCAAACAACAATGTCGCACTATACAGTGAGGCTATCTGCAACCAGGGTTGGTAGATATTGTCCATTTCAGCCTTCCCAGAGACAGACGGTGCAGTGTTCCTCTCACACTCTTGCATTCCACGATGGAATGTTTAGCTTCCTGTGAGTGTTGAATGCACAACATTCAGCATTTTCCCCTAACCTCAGTTTTCTAGCAGCACTTGCAAATATCATTCTTGGGTCAGTGGTAGCATTCATATTCAATTTGTGACCATCAGTTCATTCCAGGACTCGAAAGATCATAATCTAGGCTAACACTTCAATACAGTTCTGAGGATCACCTCCTGATAGGTGCCATCTTTTAGATGCAACATTAAGCACTGCCTGCTGCTACAGGTAAATGGAACAGATTTGGTGGCACTATTAGAAAATAAAGCCACGCTCTCCCAATGTGTCCTAGCTTATATTTAATAAATATCATTACAAAAAGCAAAAGTGGAATTCAAGAGGCTTTTAGATAGGCACATGAATATGCAGGGAACAGAGGGATAACGATCATATGCAGGCAGAAGGGATTAGTTTAATTTGGCATCATACTTGGCACAGACATTGTGGGCCAAAGAGCCTGTTCCTATGTTCTAAGCAAATGAACACTTCATTGCTGCTATGTGACGTGTTTAAGATAGCCTCCTTGTTTGCCTATAAAACAACAGGGACTACATTTCAGAAGTAATTTATTCACCAGAATTTTAAGGAGCCAAAATCTGAGTAATGGTGTTTGTGCAAAATTCATGTACTGAAGTGAAAAAAGGCATGGGTCTTCAAACATGAGCATACAATGCAACCAAACTAAAACTGAACAAGTAATTCTGGATTACATTCCAGACCAAATATTGCATCTGTACATATAACATATAAAAAAGTTTTTACATATTGTATGTATAGCTGTAATTTTTAGACCAGAAAATAATGGTTTTGTCTATGGATCAATAAAGACCATTTAAAATTATAATGGAGTACCCACCTTCATATCTGCATTTTCAAGTAGCTGCAACCCATATCCATGGTTTCCCAGAATGTCATTCTCCAAGACACTACCTTCTCCCTTCGAGGTGACACCATGGCTGTTGTTGTCATAGATACCATTGCCCCGAAGTTCAACTTTGCATCCTGCTTCTACAAGAACTCCACCTACACTGTTACAGGTGATGCTGTTGTTTGTGATGTGGGTGAACTGACTGCTCTGATAAACTGCAATCCCATTATCGTGGTTGGCATGGATTGCATTGGCTATAATGTTGAGTGTCTCACTGCTTTTTATGTAGAGACCAGCAGCTGATGTGAAAATATTAAAAGAAAAAGACAGTCAGCATGTAAAATTATGTTATTAAAAAGAGAAAATGCTGAAAATACACACATTTGCAGGGTTTTGCTTTATGAAACCATATTAGCGATAGGCACACAGGCTGAAACAGCAATGATAACTGGCGATGCAACTAATGATCTCAACTGTATAACATTACAGCTGAAATTTGATCTAATTGGTATGGCTATTGTGGGAATGCCATTTCCACAACAATTGTTCAAGGAGAAGGCCCCCCACTAAATTCATAGGGCAATGAGAGATGGGTGATAGGTATTGGTATCATCCATACAGGAACAGGTGTGGTATCATCCACACAGGAACAGGAGTACGGCATTCAGACAATTGAGCCCATTCTGTTATTTTGTTAGACTCTGCCTCAATTCTATTTACCTGCCCTTATTTAAATCACTTGATATCCTCAGCCAACAAAATTTTATCAATTTCAATTAATTTGATATTATGCATGCAAAATTGCTCCAGACTTTCATTACACTTTTCATGAAGGGTGCCTCCTGAGAAGAAAACAAAAGCCTGAAGAACATATTTTTGGAACAAATTAATGGTTGGTTATTATTCAACATCAATGAACATTGCGATGAAACACTTGACCTTTGAAGCAGGTCACTCAAAAACAATGGTCAAACAACAATCCATGTTCATAACCATAATATTAAAAGTTATCTCAAAGTCCATTGAAGATGTTTTAGTAAAATCAGCCAGGAGGATCAGTTTGTTTCCTGTTAAAACTTGGCTCAGGGATTGCTGAAGGTTAGAGTAAAATTCCAGTTCGGCCTCCATGGTGAATGGCTCTGCACAACTGCACAATTCATCTGACAGTAGTAATTGCACACAAGTCTCCCTGTTCTTAGCAAAAATATTCCTCAGCCACCACTTCCTGGTAGCAGGAGAGGTCCTCCCTGAGCTGCAATTCTGATACAATCCATCTTAAGGCACAATGAACGGAATCTATGCTGCACAACAAACCCAGAAAAATGTAGGGATACCATCACTGGAATCATACAACTTGGAAACAGGCCAGTTGGCTCACTATATCGATGCTGAGCCTCAAGTACCTATATGTATTAATCTCATTTCCCAGCACTCAGCCCATTGCCTTCTATGCCATTATGCTTCAAGTATTCATCTGTATACTTCTTAAATGTTGTGATAAGTCCATGCTTCCACCATCCCTTTGGGCAGTATGCTCCAGATTCCAACAACCCTCCAAGTAAAATATTTCTTCCTCAAATTCATTCCAAGTTTTCTCTGGCTGATTTTAAACCTATGTCCTATGGCATCAAGATCATAGATAAAGGGGAAATTTTTTCACTGACAACCCTATCTATGATCCTGATCATTCGGAATATCCCCCCACCCCACAGTCTTGTCTGCTTCCAGGAAAACAAACCCACCTTCTCCTGTCTCTCCATGTAGTTGAAACATTCAATTTCAGGCAACATCCTGATGAATCTCCTCTGCACCCTCTCTAATGCAATCGCATCTTTTCTATAGGGCGGTGACTAGAACTGCACTAAGTAGTCCAGTAGTGGCCCAACTAGTTATAGTTGTACCATAACCTCCCTGCTCTTATATTCTGTACCTGGCTAATTAAGGCAACAACACAATAAAATAGGAGCAGGATTAGGTTACTTGGTCCCTCAAGCCTTCCCCACCATTCTACCCAAGGCCTCAACCCCTCTTCTGTGTCAGTCCCACATAGTCCTCAATTCCCTGATCTTTCAGAAACTTATCTCCTATTTAAATATCTAGTGATTTAGCCTCCACAACTCTCAAGTAGAGTTCCAGAGATTCACCACCCTCCATGAGATGAAATTTCTACACACTTCAGTTTAAATAATCTTCCCCTTATCTTGTAATTAGTTCCCTCATTCAAGACTCTCCCACTGAGGGAAACACCTCAACATCTAACCTTCAATGTCCCCTTAGGATCTGGTATGTTTCAATAAGATGATCCTAAACCCTAAAGAACTTAGACGTAATTCATTTAGCCATTGAGATACCTCCACCAAGGACACAACAACTCTCTTATCCCTCACTCTCTCTTCTGGACTGCCTCCAATGTTAGCATATCCTTAAATAAGGGGACCAAAACTGTACAGTACTCCATATGTGGCCTCACCAACACCCTGTACAATTGTAATAATACTTACCTGTTTTTAAACTCCTACCCCTAACAAGAAAGGCCAATATGCCTTTAGCTTTCTTAATTACTTGCTGCACCAGCATGCTAACCTTCAGTATTTCAAGCACAAGAAATCTAGATCTCTTTGTACCGCACTCATTTGCAATCCCTCTCCAGTTAGGTAAGTCTGCCTTTTAGCTTCTCCTACTGAAGTGTATGACCTCATACATTCTTACATTAAACTCGATTTGCCATGTTTTCACCCACTGACTCAATCTATTGCGGAGGTTGCGGAGTTCAAAATCTTCAGTACAACATGCCCGCCCACTGCCTCTCACGTCAGCAAACTTGCTATGAATCTTTTAATGCCTTCTTAGCCATTTTATCTACTATGCTGCAGCTTTCAAGGATCTTTAGACACAGACACTGCGATCCCTTGGTTTCTTCGTATTTCCTAGGGTCCTACCATTCATTGTACATATCCTAGCCTTAACAGTCCACACATTTTTCAAGATTAATTTCCACCTGCCATTGCTTTACCTATCTTACCAACTCATCAATATTGCTCCGTAGCCAAAGACTAACCTCCTCACCATGAACAGCATTACCAATGTGTGTGTTATCGGCAAAACAGTAAGGCCTTCGACAAGGTCCTGCATGGTAGACTGGTCCAAAATGTTAGAGCCTATGGGATCCAGGGCAAGCTGGTAAACTGGATCCAAAATTGGCTTGGTAATAGGAGGCAGAAGGTGGTAGTGGAGTATTGCTTTTCTGATTGGATGACGGTAACCAGTGGTGTATCACAAGGATCAGTGCTAGGACACCTGAGGTTTGCTTTATACATTAACAATTTGGATGTGAACATATGAGGCATGATTAGTAAGTTTGGAGATGACATGAAAATTGGTGGTGTTGTGGATAGCTTAGGCTACAGTACAATATTGATCAGCTAGAACGTTGGGTGGAGTAACGACTGATGGAATTTAATCCTGATAAGTGTGAAGTGATACATTTTGGAAGGTCAAATAAGGTTAAGACATACAGGGTAAATGGCAAACCCCCTAGGAGTGTTGATGAACGGATGGCCCATAGATCTCTGAAAGTGGCAGCAGAGGTAGGGTGGCAATAGATCTCTGAAAGTGGCAGCAGACATCTTCATCAGTTGCGGCATAGAATATACGGACAGAGACATCATATTATAACTTTATAAAACACTGGTTAGACCACACCTGTCATACTGTGTGCAGTTCTGGTTGCCACACCTAGGAAAGAATGTGATTGCAGTGGAGAGAGTGCAGAGCAGATTCACCAGGATGCTGATTTCATTTTCTCAGGAACAGAGGAGGCTGAAGGGAGACCTCAGAGGAATATAAAATTGAGGGGGATAGATAGATAGTAAGAATCCTTTCCCTTGGTGGGGGTGTCTGAAGTAAAAGGGGAGGTATGAGAGGTAAGAGCTTTAGAGTGGATCTGAGGGGCAATCTTTTCACACACAGAATGGTTAGAGTCTGGAATGTGCCGCCTGAAGAGGCGATGGAGGCAGACAATCTCATAACATTTAAGCAGCATCTGGACAAGCATTTGAATTGTAAGGCATAGGAGAATACAGACCAAATGTGGGTAAATGGATTAAATACAATGGCTAACATAAACATGGTGGGAGAAGGGCCCATTTCTGTGCTGAACGACTATGATTCTTTTAGACCACCCTCTCATGTGGTAGCATTGTACACAGCTTTATTGCCCTCTCGAAAGCCTTCTACTTTGTCAACTTTATGAAATTAGGCTGCCACTAAAATTCATCACCATCTACTCTTCTATTAAGACAAGCAAACTGTGATCCTCATCAATGGATCCACCACAGACCCAACCCCAGTACAAATTGCGATCAAGAAAAACTATGTCATTGCATCAAACCTCAGTGTGGCAATACTGCACCTTGCATCCACCAAGCTTTCAGCTGAAGTAGCGGTGGTCTATAAAAGGAGAGGGAACTGTTCGACCTTTGTCATCTCCTCATCAGAACAGAGGCCACTCCAGCCTCATCATTTAGTTAAAATATGCAGATGAAGCTGAGTACATGCACACTCAAAGGCTGAGCTCCAAACCACTTTTACCTTCACCAGAGCCACAAGAAGATAGACCTTACATTAAACACCCATGGGAGATAAAGGTTCCCCAGCAACCTTACCTCACTGCAAACATCACTCTGACAATCAAGATCCAAAAAGAGAGACTGGATAAGGTGACTAACTTTCCATATTTTGAGAGCCAACTCTCACAAGCATCAATGACAAAATCCACCACTGCATTCAGTATGCCAGTGCACCCTCTGGCTGCCTTAGATCAAGGCCTCAAACACGACCCAAGCTCGCAGACTGGAATGTAGTAATGGTCACCGCCCTCACAACTGTTTCAGGACATGGATAACTCACAGTTGACATCTCAAAGCAATGGAAGCACCACCAACGCTGCTGCAGCAAAATCTTCCAAATCCAGCGGCAAGACATGTAAACCAACATTGGTGCCCTCTCCTAGGTTAACATTCTGAGCATCAAGGTTGTGATCATGCTCAACCTGCTCACACCCTAGTCAAGGATAACTGGATGGTTGGACAGTAAATCCACCAGCAACTGTTCTATACCACCACCAATGTGGAACTTAAAAACTAATCCTTAAAATTCCTCGCATTTAAATTTTCCGCTGCTAACTTAAACACATTTCCAATACCGGGTAAAATGCACAAACACTTAAGGAAGGGGATTGATTTGGGAACTTTCAGCATTGTTAGTTTGTGCTGGGCCAAATGAAATTAATGGAAATAAAAATTGGGGAAAGTAAAATAGGTGACTGAAGCAATAATATGCTTTACACCAAGGTCAGGATTATCCTCCACCAGCCTGAGGGAGATGAGCAGAATATCTTAATTCAGAACTTCCATTATCATGAAGGAATGAAAATTAGCTCTACAGAAAGTCCTCATGTTATGAAGGGTTCCGTTTCTGAGAACTCTTCATAACCCAACTGTTTGTAAGTGGGAAATGAACAAAAAGACTGTGTGGGAGAGGATCACAGAAACAGCCGTGACAGGAAAGCAAGCTGGCGTGGGAAGAGCAGCTGCCAGCCGGCCTCATTGACTGATTGAGTCTGCCCGGCGCTCCCAGCTCTGCTTAGCTCAACCCCAGATTGTTGCGACTTGTGAGGGAAGGCACACAAAAATGTCCGGTTACCCAACACCCCCCCCCCCCACCCCCACCAGAAGATGCCTGTAGCCCTGCAGCAGCCAGAAACTCCATCCCCAGTCATCCCACCTGTCTCCCAAACATGTGTACAGGGTGTCCATAAGTTGGCTGCTGGGAACCTGGTGAGAATCTGTACTGTATTTTACACAAAGTAGTGTCACTGTTCTCGCAGCAAAGTCATCTTCAAATACACACTGAGCAAAATGTGACACATTTTATCACATCAAAGGCACCTCTTCATTTGGAAAAAAAAGGAAGCACAAAGTTAAAAGGTATACACAGAATTGCATACCTAGAGTTTAGAAACATGAGCAGATAATTTGGCCCAATGTCAATGTCCACGTTCATGCTGCAGCCGAGCTTTCTCCCACCTCACTTCAAATATCCTTCATTCCTATCTCCTACTTATTTATCCTACTTTTAAAGCCATCTATGTAATTTGGCTCAACTTCATGTGCTAAGGTTTTCCAGATTCTAACACTGTTTCTAGTAATAAAATGATTTAAGCAAAATACTTAATTATTTTAATTCCCATCATTCTGTGCTCAATCAGCCAAAATGTGATTAGTTTTTAAAAATTAGGTCATACCATCCTAGCTTTGAGACTGATTGGCATAACTCTGATGTATAATATTCAGCTGTCAAAACCAATTAGTCAAAGGGCCTGATCTGGTGCCTTCTCAGACCTTGTGGGAAGCTAGAGAAGAAATTGTGGAGATTTTTGCTTCATCTCTGGCCACAGGTGAGGTTCTGGAGCACTGAAGAGTGGCTAATGTGGTACCATTGTTTACAAGGGGTAGCAAAAAACAAGCCAGGAAATTATAGGCCAGTGAGTCTGACATCAGTCGTGGGTAAATTGCTGGAGGGGATTCTGAGGGACAGAATCTACCAACATTTGGAGAGACAGTTTCTGATGATTCTGGACAGTCAGCGCGGCTTTGTGCATGGGAAGTCGTCTCTGACAAACCTCTTGGAGTTCTTCGAGGAGGTAACCAAGAGAGTAGATGACGGTAGGGTAGCAGATGTTGTCTATATGGACCTTAGCAAGGCCTTTCACAAGGTCCCTCACTGCAGGCTAGTCTGGAAGGTTAGGTCACATGGGATCCAGGGGGAGATAGCGGATTGGGTTCATAATTGGCTCAGTGGTAGGAAGCAGAGGGTGATCATCAAGAGTTGTTTCTTGGACCAGAGACCTGTGTCTAGAGGTGTGCCACAGGGGTTGGTGTCGGGATCTATGTTGTTTGTAATTTATGTAAACAATCTGGATGTGAATGTACAAGGCATGGTTAGCAACTCAACAGATGATACTAAAATAGGTGGGGTTGTAGAGAGTGTAGAAGGTTATGAAAAATTACAGGGGGATCTTGATCAGCCAGGTATGTGGGCTGAGGACTGGCAAATGGCTTTCAATCCAGATAAATGTCAGCTATTGCATTTTGGGAGATCAAACCAGGGTAGGACTTATACAGTGAATGGTAGGGCCCTGGCGAGTATTATGGAACAGAGGGACCTAGGAGTCCAAGTGCATAATTCACTGAAAGCAGCTTCACAGGTAGATAGGCTGGTGAAGAAGGCGTTTAGCATGCTGGCGTTCATCAATTAGGGCACTGAGTATAGAAGTTGGGAAGTTACGATGCAGTTATACAAGACGCTGGTGAGGCTGCACTTGGGAGTATTGTGTACAGTTTTGGTCACCCTTCTTATAGAAAAGATGTTATTAAGCTAGAAAGAGTGCAGAAAAATTTACCAAAATGTTGCCTGGACTTGGGGGCCTGAGTTACAAGGAAAGGTTGCATAGACTAAGACTTAATTCCCTGGAACGTAGGAGATTGAGGGGTGACCTGACAGAGGTATACAATATTGTGGAGGAGCATAGAAAAGGTGAAAGCACATAGTCTTTTTCTCCAGGGAGGGGGTGCTAAAAACAAGAGGGCATAGGTTTAAGATCAGAGGTGAAAGATTTAAAACAGACATCACAGGCAGCTTCATGCAAACGGTGGTGCATATTTGGAATGAGCTGCCAGTAATAGTGGTTGAAGTAGACACGTTTGCAAGATTTAAAAGCCACTCAGATAAGTACATTAATAGGAGAGGTTTAGATGCATGTGGGCCAAATGTGGGCAGATGGGACTAACTCACTGGGCAACACAGTTGGCGTGGACGAGTTGGGCCAAAGGGCCTGTTTCCATGCTGTATGACTACCTCTGAAGAGCTATTTTCACAGGTTGCTGTAACTTTGATCATCCACTTACCGCCATTGTGATTGATGTTGTTAAATTCAATAAGTGCTACAGTGATTGGCTTGTGCGAGGTGTATCGCTCCTCATCACTGTCAAAGTCATTTTCCCAATTGACAATCTCCCATTCGTCATTGAAATTCTCATTGCCTCCTCGGTTGTTGAGGTAGTCATTTGTGTCATCTTTACGACAGAAGACGGCCACTCCATAGATGTTGTTGCGGCTGATCTGGTTATTGGCAATGTGTGGGAGACTAGAGGACATAACCCACACACCACAGCCCTTATTGCCTGCACAGATGTACAAGAATGAAATAAAATTCTTATCAGGTGAATAAAGTACAGAAAGACTTTGTTGAAAATGCATTAAACTTTCGCATTTTACGCTCTCCTTTTCATCTCTCTGAAGTACAACTCCTGGTGGGATCCTGCTTTTCCAGTATTTCATCTGGCAGCTGATAAAATTGCAGACACAGATCCCATTCACATACTCTTGGCCCCTCTCTACTGCTATTCCAATGCATCAGCTGCCTTGACACAAGAGGACTCCTACCCTGTGTTGGGGTAGGGGGAGGTGGGATTTTAACCCTACCAATCCACTTTAAGTACAACAGCAACTTTACAGGACAGTCGAAGTCTGACAATGACAGGATGTTACTGAAACACAAGATTTTGAGGACATGAATAACACGGATCATGTAGAGGACCTATTAAAAGCACCGAAAGCATAACTGTACTGGGCAGACAAGAATTGCCAATGAAACTATAGAATAAAACTGACATTAACACAGGTCATTTTCAAGGGCTGAAAAGATTATCCAGAGTCCAAATCAAATGCAGCTGCAAGGCCTCATTATTTCATAAACCTGAATGCAAAACAAATCATCAGATCAAAAAGTGCCAACACTCTCTGATCAAACAGAATTTCGACATACAAGCTCAAATATGTTCAGGTTAATTCAGTATGATTATACGTTCTCAGCATAAAAGCTCTGATAATCATTGAGATTAATTTCCAACTCTGAGCTTGTCTTGGTATGAAGAAGGTTGGTAACAGAACTGACTCATTTGGAAACCATGTCTTGCATTTCCAATGCAGCTATGGATTTTGTGCCGATCACAGTGGGCTTGTTTACATTAAGTGCTAGAATTAATGACATTTGTTAAACTTCAGTACATAAAAGCAGTGTAATGGCAGATGTTAATGTGATAAGATCACAAGATTCTGATTTCATATTCCTATTAGGTAGTAAATCGGTCATTAATTTGTCAAGAGGGAAAATAAAAAGCTGTCTTTGAGCCAGCTTTTGATGTTACCAGATAAGGTTCAGGACAAAATAAAAAATCACTTTGCTCTATCTTAGGGCAAACCTGGAATATCCTCAGTGTAACAAAATCTTACAGTAAGAAAACAGGTATTTAAGCTCATAGTGCCTGTGCCAACTCTTAGAGAGAGCAATCTAGCTGGTTCCCCTCCTCTGCTCTATCCCTATAGCCCTATAGTTCTTCCTACTTAACGATCCTGTGATTTATACCTTCGTTATTTCCCCCCATTGGCCAACCGTTTGCCTTTATCATTTTCCTGTTCACATGATTTACTTTGAGACAATTCTCCAATCTACCTAGTCTGTATTGTCTACAATCTTGTGAAGTTTTGCAAGGTCTCCTCCCAAGATGCCTTCTTTCTAGGCAAAAGGCAACAGTTCTCCATCCTTTTGCTTTAACTTACATAGTACCGGGAATTAGCCTTGTAAGCTTCCTTTGCACCGAATCCAACTATCATCAGTTTCAGTGACCGGCACTGTACTCAAGCTAGTCTTAACTAGAACCCTGTGCAATTGCATCATTAACTGCTGGCTTGTACTCTTAAGGATGTTAAATTACATTGCAAATCCTATTGTCTTTGTTGATCCAACTTTTACTTTGGTGTGTTGAATGATGCATTATGAAGATCTCAAAGACTTCCAAATCATCCTTTCCAACATCATTCACAGCAACACAGGAGTTCTCCAGCCTACAGTAGTATTTCTAGAAATTGTTCCAGTTTGTAACTAATTAAATCAAGACAAGATAAATGTCTGCTTCAACAGCAAGCTAGGTAACCGAACTGAATAAAGCAGAATAGGAGGAAGAAATTGGTCTGAGAGGAACAGGGTAACTTAGTGGGGAATGGGATAGATCCGAGAGCCGGACTTGATGGGCCAAAGTGGCCTCCCTTTATATTACATGGAAACACAAAAAGCTCATGTGGAGAGAACTGATGCAGAGGCTGTTTGAACCAAATGCGTTGCCGCTGAATATTGATACTACATAATTCTGCTTTGCATTCTGTAAACCAGTCTGCACAAGTTCCATTTATAATTGTGTATAATTATGCATTTATGTACTATACTGTAGCTAGACATCCCAAGGCACTTTGCAGGAGTGTTAACAAAAATGACATGTTATAATACACTTAACATTGCCAAACAAAAATTGCTGTTTTACCACAAGAGGTGGTATTTGGCAGGTGACCAAAACTTGGTCAGAGATGTAGACTTCAAGAAGTAGCTTAAAGAAAGGAAGTAGAGGCTTAGGGAAAGAACTTTATAGTTTTGGGCCTTAGATATATCATTAATTAGACAGGATATCTTAATTCAATAAACTTAAGCAACTTGCAATCAAACCAGTGTAAACCTAGTTTAAGGTTTGATTGCACAGGCCACAAAAATTTAATGAGCTGAAATACAATGCTCCACACTCCTTACCATATATGTTGTTTCCTTCAATCAATCCTTTCCCTCGTTCACCCACGACAACGCCATCTGAATAACCATAGCAGATGAGATTGTTTCTTAGAATAGGATCTCCTCCTCGTCGTATATCTGCACCTCCCCAATGATTTTCACGTATAATATTTTCTAAAATTGAAGTGAAATACATACAATTACAATAACTACAAGACTAGTTGAAATAATAAACCACTCTGTAGGATAACCTACCCTTTCATTAAAAATCTTGAGTCATTTGATAATGGAAGGGGCAGTGTTTAACTGTTTACATCCATTTCTAGCAGTAGGGGTTGAGACTCAGCAAAAATTAGTATCATATCACCAAACAGAACTATATATTAAATCAAATTAGCGATAGGATACTAATCAAGGTGTATAACAGCATGCATAACACTGCACTGTGTCATTTAAACACCTAAACCCATCTCAGTAACTCTATAATCCCCTTAATTTCTTCAATGTCTCTGCTCCTTTCCTGAAGGCTGTGATCACTTCAAAGGTACGAGGCCACAGGCATTCTCTCAGAATTCCCAAAATCAGCAGTTTTTAAACTGCAGACTTGAAAGGTGAACCCCTTATTACTGTGAACTCTTCTACATCTCTTTGCTCCTCAGATTCTGACCACTTGCAGTCTCCTAGTTTTATTTGCCCCAAAACTTGCAACTACTTTAAATTGCTTTCACCCTAGGCCTTGCAAGTCTTTCCCTAAAAACTCAGTGAACTCTCTCCCATCAGATACTGACCCAGCTTCCCTTTGAACACAAAAATTGCACGCACCTGCACTGCTATCTCTGGCAGTGCATTCCAACCACATGCTGTGTAAATAAGTTTTTCTTCACTTTTGGTTCTTTTGCCAATCATCTTCCTTCCATATCCCTTAGTTCTTGATCCCTACACTAATGGGAATAATTTTCTCTATCTACTGTCTATACCTTCCATGATTTTAAGTACTTCCAAGAGACCCCCTGCAATCATCTCTGTTACAAGCAGAACAACCCTGTAAGGAGTTTGTATGTTCTCCCGTGTCTGCGTGGGTTTCCTCCGGGAGCTCTGGTTTCCTCCCACATTCCAAAGATGTACGGGTAGGTTAATTTGGGTTTAAAAAATGGGCGGCGCGGACTCGCTGGGCCGGAAAAGCCTGTTACCACGCTGTAGATAAAAAATTTTTTTTTAAAATTTAACTTTAAAAACCCTACCTTCTCCAATCTATCTACGCAAGTCTCTCATTCCCAGGATTATTCCATAAATAATTTCTACACCCTTTCCAAGACCTTTACATCTTTCCTAAAATGTAGTGACCAGGTGTACTCTAATTATGGTGGAGCCAGTGTGCATAAGTGTTCATTATAACTCCCTTACTCTTGTATTCAGTGCCTCTATTTGTAAAGCCATGTGCTGCTTGCTTTTTTAAACCTGCCCTGCCACTCTCAAAGAATATTCACAAATATTCCCAGATCTCTCTGATCTTGCACATGTATAATTGTTTGCATTGCCTCTTCTCATCCTTCCTACCAAGATGTAACACTTCACAGTTCTCAGCATTAAATATCACATGTCACTTATCCACCCATTCCATCAGCCTCTCTCTATTGCCTTGAAGTCATTCACCATCCTCCTCACAGGTCATCTCTCTACGTATCATCTGTCCTGATATCTCTCCCCCAGGCTGTCAAAATTTTGTTTGTAAGTGGCCCTGTCGATCGCCTTGGGATGTTGCATTACTCAAGGCACTAGCTTTTCACTGAAGTACAGTATCAGAGGCTTATCCAATCTTTCCCTCGTTAATCCAGCAATGTTACAGGCTGGAGAACCACCACTATTTCTGTGCTTTTGCTAGTTATTGAGGAATGCAATTATTTATGTACTTTAGTGGAAGAGCTCTAACCTCTAACCATTTGATTAAACCATAAGCACATTCAAGAATGGAAAGTGTAAATGGAAGAAGTCTGGGGAAAAGAACATAGCCCTGATGAATTTGGCTTTTGAAAAGTTTATGACATTTAATGGGAACACAGCACTTTTTAATTCAAACATAGTACATAATTGGATTTAGGAATGGATTTCCAGTAATAAGCTACATTAATTTATCATTTTTATATAATGCAGGAAGTACCTGATTCCTTGCAGTAATGATAGCAAAACAAACACTGCTTCAGGGTGCTTTATTTAAATATTTGGTTAAAATGGCCAGTGCTTTGCAAATTGTATAGCTCCATACTGACCTAATATTTGGCCCCTTCCATTTTCATTCACTGCAACACCTGCAGCAAGTCCTTGATAGATGTGATTTCCACTGTAATGAGAGACGTGATCAATTGAATACATATAGAATTAGGAAGTTTTTATTTTATTTGCTTGTGGAGACGAAGGAGGGGAATCTTCTACTTTCACCTGCACAGTAACCACTGGTACACACCTGGGTTCCAGTCATAGACCCTTTTACTTTCTCCTTAAGACATTTCTCCTCTGGATGTCCACTAGAAGTTTACTCATGTATTTCAAAGGCACTGGGCAAATGACCAACAGAGTGAATGAAGAAAAAAAGTTTCCATTTATATGTCGCCTTTCTCAGACTCAGAATGCCTCACAATGAAGTACTTCAGCCCCAAACCCAGGCTGCAAGAAATACAGTATTGAACAAAGTTATTATCTGCCCAAATTTCAGGAATGCATTCATCATTTTCTCCACATCACCATTCCTGAAGGAGACTTTCATGATTTAGAACTCTTGGTTATCACAGATCATGCAACTATATTTACGTAACTGTAGCTATGTTTTATTACCTTAGGAGAAAATTGATTGTTAACGTTTGAAAATAAATATTCAGTATCTAGGTCAGAACTCAGCTTGGGAATATTCCATTGCACCTTTTCCAAATAAAAGCATTGCTTTCAGCAAAATTCAGTGGAATGGCTGACATCAAGGCTCCCAGACTTTGCCGCAAGTCTAAATGCCCATTGTATCTTTATTCTCACTGATACTTGAACAGTAGGTGGAAAGAAAACAAGAACACATCCCATGCAGGTTACATTTAACTATTTATGACATACAGATAACAGAGGTAATGCAACTTGGGATCTGTTGGTTCAGTAATTACTCACTAGAAAAACTGGCTTTGCTAATTGTACACAAAGTACTAAGCAACAAGAGAACACTTGAAGTACTATAAATTTGCTTAAAAGACTGCAGATCATGCAATTATCTGTAACACTTAATCAGACACTACACAGAGCCTAGAAGTCACAGCAGTGTTCAAGAGATTAGGATCAAAATGAAAGAAGCTGTAAGGGAGACACATTGGACTGCTCACCTTACCACTGGGTTTCCATTATACAAAATGTAGATCCCAGCTTCCTTATTTCCATAGATACGATTACTGCGAATGATGCCTTTTCCATTCCCAAGCACCACAATCCCTGACCGATGGCCACTGTGTATCTGGTTGCACTGGAGAGCAAATCAAAAAGGGGGGAAACACCTTAAGTGAGTAGCATTGCTTTATAGTATCACTTCTACCACACTGCAGTGTTTCTTCTAAAAATACAAACTCTAGGCAAGTGTATTCTTTGGCCATTGCAAAATAGATCTGATAAGGCTCTCTAAAAGTTCATTGACTGAATATTCGTGCATAATCATTGAAAGTCATGCTGTCACTGTGAGAATGGAACACATTTAGAGCACATATCAGATGAGGAATAATGGTGGAGAATAGGGACATTAGAATCTACCTAGAATATGTATGCATTTACAAAGCAAGCAACAATGTGCTGGAGGAACTCAGCAGGTCACGCAGCACCTGTGGGAGGAAAGAAATTGTCAATGTTTTGGGTCAAAACCCTGCATCAGGACCCGCTGAGTTCCTCCAGCACGTTGTTTGTCGCTCCAGGTTCCAGCATCTGCAATCTCTTGCGTCTCCATTATACAAAGCAAGCAACTGTTTTTCAAGTCAGTTGTGAAAGTGTGCTAACAAGACCCTTCAGGACTATTGGTTCCTGTTGCCAGTTACTATCCAGTACTTCTTCCAAATGTCATATGAAAAACAATTGAATTTGCCTGCAATCCAACCCCACCCAAGATCATAAATAACATTCAAAACATTCTTGCACATTTGAAAATAAATTCTGACAATCAGGTTAAATAATTTCTGTTGAAGATCAAACACTATTAACATTGATTCAAGCCTAAAAGCAATGGAAACAAAGAGTCACACAAAACCAAGTGTTAATTACCAATATCAAAGGGTTAGCTCCCTTCCGGATATCAATGCCAGCCTCTGAATTGGAATGGATGTTGTTGTCTGCGATTAGACCTCCTGCCTCCAGTCGTAAAAAGATTCCTGATGCTTTGCACTGACTAATTTCATTCTTTATCATTATAATCTAAGGGGAAAAGAGCAGGATTATTAGCTAGCCACCAATCTGAGCATATTTGGTTAATAATAAACCCGAGGAGTTATCATGATAACAAGTTATTAATTGCACTCTGTTATTATCCATTAAAATTAAATTTAAATTTAAATCCATTAATTTTGTGAAAATGCAGCATAAATGGTTAGTCTTAGCTAAATGAAAACCCTCTCATGGCTGAGTCAGAAGACTATGGCTTCCCATGCCAGTAATTTAAGCACATGATCCAGGCTGGCATCAGTGTCTCACCATGTTGCACTATAACAAGTGCCGTTCTTGACATGAAATGTTAAACCAAGGCCTCCTCTCCAAAACCATCTCCAGTTTTACAATCCAATGAGAACTCCTATTCCTCTTATACCAACACCCAAAACTCTTCCTTCAAACTCTGGCAGCTGCACCTTCAACTGTAAAATTCCTTCTACAACCTTGATGAAATTCTCCTCCTTTAAGACCCTCTTCAAAGCCACCTCCTTGGGAAGCCTTTGGCTATCAAGCCTTTGGCTAGCACAATAGCTATTTCTTTGGTTCAGAGGTAACTTTTATCTGATTATGGTTCTGTCAAACAGTGGAACTGGTTGTGACAGTAAAGTGCTCTTCCTATTCAGACTTTCCAAAAACCCTTCTTTCACACATCCGTTGTTGAGGCTTCCATCATTGCCCCAAACCAAACAATATAACCATAGATACGAAACACAAAAAGATGTTTTGTTTAAAAATACCTAAGCATTTTTCAAAGAGCTATTTCTGGGTAGAAGAAATTGGCAGTTTACTGGATAGAACTGGTCAGAGGCACTAAATATGAGAATATCTTGAGTACAAAATAAAACACATACAAGCACAAAGGAAATTTCAAATCGGCTGCAAAGGATTTCTCTGTAACCAGGATTGTAGATGTATAATTTTTGTACTGAGCATAATTTTCTTTTAAACCACAACAGTGCCATGGTAACCTAAAATTATCATCAGTGAACAGAAAAAGGCTCTTTTAATGCACACTGATGAGTTGGACGGTGTACAGCACACAATTTCAAACTCTGCAGATGATATAAAACTTCAAAATACAGTTACTGTGAGGCAATTAAAAATGGGGGAATACCAATTACCTGAAATTATTCAACAATGTTGAGTCTGGCACGCTGTCAGAGGGACATGGACAGATTGATGGATTGAGCAGATGTATGGTAAATGAAATGCAACACAGAATAGTGTGAGGTGATGGGCATCAAGAAAAAGCAGAGGCAATACAAGGAGATAGTACATTTTCAAATTGGGTACAAGACCAGAGAGGTACTTGAGGTCAGTATACACAAATATTTGGTGGCTGGACATGCTAACGAAGTAGTTACTGAAACATATGGGATGGAAGACTTTCTAAGTAGGGTGTAAAAGGTGAGGTGCAATGCTGTCTATATAGGGCCCTAAATTAAAAAGCCTGTCAAAGCTCTCCAGCCTAATCCTACCTTCCAGCATCAAAATCATTGCACTGCAGGTCACTGTTTTTGAATTACACATGCAAATGTTGTTTAAATGTGCTGCGGGTTTCCAAATCTACCATCCTTTGAGGCAGTGAGTTACAGATCCCATCACTCTGTGAAAAAGTTTTCCTCATCTCTCCACTTGCCCTTCTATCAATTAATTTAAATCTAAGACCCTTGTTTTGACCTCTCTGATAAGGGAGAAACAGAGTTAATATGTTTTAGGTCCATGACTCCCAAGTTCTTATGAAGGATTTCAGATCTGAAACATGACCTCTGTTTCTCTTTTCAGATATGCTCCTTGATTTACTGAGCATTTCCAGCATTTTGTGTTTGCATTTCTGATTTCCAACATCTGTAGATTTTATTTTCCATTCTTAGGTTCAAATTGCCACTTTCCCTTGGCTCCCATGAGCTTTTGCTTTTTTGACCAGCCAGCCACTTAGGGCATTGTCAAAAGCCTTCTTAAAATCCATGCAGACTACATTAATTAATTTACCTTCCCTGTTACTGAGTTGGGCTGCTGTACACTGGACATCTTTCTCTTCCAGCAGCAAGATATTTTTTAGCCTCATTACCAGTGTTCCAAATTAAATGAAGTCTCTTTTTGAAACAATGTGTTACTCTCTTGGCATCATAAGTTTGTTCAGAGAATCTGAATCATTAGATCCAGTTAAGCCTACACACTTGATTTCAACCTATTCCCAACAACACAAAATTGACCGAAAACCTTTAGAAGCAAGCATCTGATGGCATTGTCTAAATTCTTTCTCTGCAGTATTTTATGAATAGCACTACTGGTGAAATCCTCACTTTAACATTATTCCAGTCTCAATAATTGTACATCCTGAACAAACCACCAATGCTGTCGTGAATCTGCTCCTCTCTAATACATCATCTCATCGAAACTTTTAAATTCCAGAAACATATGATCTTCTGCAACCTGAGCAAATAAATCAGATGCATTCCTGGCCTCAATTACAGAAGCAGGATATCTAAACAAAGGTTAAAGACATTTAAAGGGCACTGATCCAATTCAATATAAAAAAATCTTCATGGTCTATTTCTCCTACTTTATTAAATTTTTACCCAGCCAGCCCACATTTGTTTTTTTATTACCCTTTGTCCACTACTATGCATGACATGCTGTGCATCTAAATTTAGCCTGTACAACATGCTGGCCCCGCCAGCGTTATCTATGTCCTACTGGGCAAATGTTTGTTGGGGCTATTTAAAACAATTACAAGAAGATACTGCACAAATATTAACAACAATTAAAAACAGATTTTAACGGTATCTGCAATTTTCCCTAGGACCAAAAAATAAACTACATTCCTACAATGCATAATACACTGCAATGCTGTACAAAAGATATAGCACAATAATAATGGCGCTGTATTTCAGATGTGATGGCAAATACTTACTAGCTTCTAAGGTGATGTAAACAATCCAAGAGCACTATTTACTGCCCTCAATAGGATTTACTGGCAACCATCAACTATCAGATTAGCTGATTATCTATCCAGTGCTGCTTCTGGGGCATTGGTGGTAAAAAGTGGCTGCAGCTGTTAACACTACCTTACAACAGTCACTGCACTTCAAAAGTATCTCATTGACTTATGTGCCTTGGGACACCAAGGCGGCAAGAAAAAAGCTTCATCAGTTCATTTAATAATTCCAAGTCACAGCACTCATTAACCTTTTGAATGTGTCCTCTACCCAATACACCATTGAATGGACCATCTCTACTTCTCAGAGTATCAATAGCTGCCTCTTGCCATCAAACCATATGCTCAATGTTTGGTACAGATTGAGCAGACAAAATCCTGCACTCTAGGAACACCTTTCCTAAAAGAACTAACTAATAATTTACTCTGACATTGTTATAATTCACAACCCTGTTCATCTGCTCATAACACACCATTTTAAACATCTCTCGAGTGCTCCCTGCTGCTCTTTTCAATTATCTTGTCTGCACTGTTTTGACTATTTTCTCAACAGAAGCTTTTCCCTCATTTATTATATTAAGCCCCTCAATTTTAAATGCCTTGATTATATCACCCTCAACCTATTCTAAGAAAAACAATCCCAGCTTCTCTGAAGTTGTACAGCACAGAAATGGGCCCACACCGGCCTTTTTGCCCTCCTGCACCAATACCATTTGCCCGTATTAGGTCTATATCCTTTTATGTCTTACCCAATTAAGTGCTTGACTAAATGCCTCTTAAATGTAGATTTGTATCCAATTCCACCACCTCCTCTGGCAGTGTTCCCAATATCAAGCAATCTTACCCTTTAGCTTCCCTTTAAAACTCCTTCCTTTCACCCTAAACCCATGTCCTCTTGCTTTGATACCCCTACAATGTGAAAATGACTTTGACTATCTACCCTATCTATGCCTCCTGTAATTTACAGGCCTCTATCAGGTCATCCCTCAGCCTCCTTTACTCCAGGGAAAATAAGCCCAGCCTATCCAATCTCTCCCCAAAACTAAAGACTGCCAATCCAGGCAACATCTGCCTGGTCCAACCACATAGATGCCATGGCCAAGTAAGTGCACCAGTGCCTCTACTTCCTCAGGAGGCTAAAGAAATTTGGCATGTCCCCATTTACCCTCGCCAATTTTTATAGATGCACCACAGAAAGCATCCTATCTGAATACATCATGGTTTGGTATGACAACTGCTCTGCCAGAAACTGCGGAGAGTTAATGGATACAGCTCAGCATGTCACGAAAACCAGCCTCCCCTCCATGGACTCTGTCTACACTTTTTACTGCCTCAGTAAAGCAGGCAACATAATCAAAGACCCCTCCCAACCCAGACATTCTCTCTTCTCCTCCCCCCCCTCCCCACCCCCACCATTGGGCAGAAGACACAAAAGCCTGAAAGCACATACCACCAGGCTCAAGGACAGCTTCTATCCCGCTCTTAGACTATTGAACGGATCTCTTGTATGTTAAGATGGACTGTTGACCTCACAATCTACCTTGTCATGGCCTTGCACCTTATCATTTGCCTGCATTGCACTCTCTCTGTAACACTATAATCTGCATTCTGTTATTGCTTTTCCCTTGTACTACCTCAATGTACTGATGTAATGAAATGATCTGTATGGATGGCATGCAAAACTAAATTTTTCACTGTACCTCAGTACAAGTGACAATAATAAATTAATTTACCAATCCTGGTGAATCTCCTCTGCACTCTCTCCAGCACAACCACATCCTTCCTATAGTGTGGCAACTAGAACTGCACACAATAGTCTAAGTGCGATCTAACCAGCATTTTGTTAAATTGCAACATCACATCCCAACTTGTATTCTACGCCCCGACCTATGAAGGCAAGCATCTCATATGCCCTCTTCACCACCCTATCTACCCATGTTGCCACTTTCAGGGAACCATGGACTTGAAGCTCCATGGTCCCTCTGTTCATCAACATCCCTTTATGCCCGGCCATTTACTGTATATCTCCTACCCTTATCTGACTTCCCAAAATACATCACCTTGCACTTATTGAGATTAAATTCCAGCTGGCAACTTCCCATCTGATCTGTATCCTGTTGTAGCCTTAGATAATCTCCTTTGCTATCCACAACACTAATTTTGGTGTCATCCGCAAACTTATTAATCATTCCTCCTACATTCACGTCCAAGTTGTTAATAAATAATCACAAACAGCAAGGGTCCTAGCACTGATCCCTGCAGTACACCACTGGTCACAGACTTCCAATCAGAAAAGCATCCTTCCACCACTACCTGCTGCCTCCTATCACCAAGCCAACTTCAGACCCAATTAGCCAGCTCGCCTTGGATCCATGCGCCTTAACCTTCTGGGCCCACCTATCATGCAGGAGCATGTCATATAGACAAGTCTACATAGACAACATCTACCACTCTGCCTTTATCAACCTCCTTTTCACTTCCTCAAAAAAACTCAATAAAATTAGAGAGAGACAGAATTTCCCTCACACAAAGCTGTGCTGACTATCCCTGATCAGCCCCTGCCTTTCCAAATGTACATAAATCCTATCCCTTTGAATTTTCTCCAATAATTTTACTCACTAATGTTGGACTCACTGGCTTATAGTTACCCTGCTGCCCTTCCTAAATAAAGAAACAACATTAGTTATCCTCCAGTCTTCCGGTACCTTGCTCAGGGCTAATGAAAATCTCCATCAGACACCCAGCTATATCCTCCCTTGCTATCCCTAGCATCCTAGGATAGATCTCACCTCTCCTGGTTATTTATCAACTCTTATGCAATCCATGAAATCTAACCTCCTCCTTTTCAACACTGACTTGCTCCAGATTATTAAGATATCCCTCTCAGAACTCACTTCCTTCCATGCTCTTCTCCTTGGTGAAAGATGAGAAGTATTCATTTAGGACCTTGCCCATACCTCCTAGTTCTACACATAAATTACCCCTTTGGTTCCTAAGGGGACCCACTCTTCCCCTGGCTACCTTTTTAATCCTGAATACATATAGAATGAATTTGATTCTCCCTAATCTAATTTGTCAAGGATATTTCATGACCCCTCTTTGCCCTCTAATTTCTTTCTTAAGTTCTCTCTTATACCCTCTATACCTCTATAATCCTCAAGAAACTCACTCAATCCCAAATGCCTATAATCTGTCATACGATTCCTTTTTCTTAAATCCCTGATCAAACCTCAATATCATCTAAGGTTCCCTAATCATACAATCTCCATCTTTCATCCTTGATGCAACATGCCGACCCTGTACTCTTACTAATTCTCTTTCAAAAAGGCTCCCAATTGTCAGATGTCGTTTTATTCGTAAGTGTCTGCTCCCAATCTACTTTCACCAGGTCCTCTCTTACGTCATTGAAATCAGCCTTCTCTCAATTTAGGACTTGAACTTGAGTACCAACCTTGTTCCTTTCCATAACTCTCTTGAAGCTTACATAATTATGGTCACTGTTCCCAAAGTGCACGACACAGACACTTCCACCACCTACCCAATTTCAGTTCCTAGGATAAGATCAAGTGCTGCCCAATCTCTAGTAGGACTACCTACATATTGCCCCCCAAAAAAAACTCTTTGGGGCATTTAAATTCTGCCCCATCTAAGCCCCTTGCACTAATGCAATTCCATTAAATATTGGGAAAATTAAACCCCCCCACTACTATAACCCTATTACTCTTACACATTTTTCTTCACCACATAACTGAAACCCCTCATCGCTAACAAAGTTCAACTAAATGCCCTTGGCACTTTTTCCAGCACTTTATAAATAGTTGGCATAAATTACTTGCTTTGGTACTCTGCTGTTCTATTAACAAAGTTAAGAATTCATTTGATTTTCTGTAAAATCGATTTTGCCTGCCATCCTCAAAGATTAAAATTGAGTTATTCATAGAACCATAGAACAATACAGCACAATACAGGCCCTTCAGCCCACCATGTTGTGCTGACCTTCAAACCACACCTAAGACTATCTAACCCCTTCCTCCCACATATCCCTCTATCTTAATTCCGCCATATGCTTATCTAACAATCTCTTGAACTTGACCAACGTATCAGCCTCCACCACGACCCCCGGCAGCGCATTCCATGCACCAACCACTCTCTGGGTGAAAAACCTCCTTCTGACGTCTCCCTTGAACTTCCCACCCATTACCTTAAAGCAATGCCCTCTTGTATTGAGCATTGGTGCCCTGGGAAAGAGGCACTGGCTGTCCACTCTATCTATTCCTCTTAATATTTTGTATACTTCTATCATGTCTCCCCTCATCCTCCTTCTTTCCAATGAGTAAAGCACTAGCTCCTTTAGTCTCTCCTCATAATCCATACTCTCTAATCCAGGCAGCATCCTGGTAAATCTCCTCTGCATCCTTTCAAACGCCTCCACATCCTTCCTATAATGAGGCAACCAGAACTGGACACAGTACTCTAAGCGTGGTCTAACCAGGGTTTTGTAAAGCTGCATCATTACTTCGCGGCTCTTAAACTCTATCCCACGATTTATGAAAACTAACATCCCATAAACTTTCTTAACTACCCTATCCACCTGTGTGGCAACTTTCGGTGATCTGTGGATATGAATCCCCAGATCCCTCTGCTCCTCCACACTGCCCAGAATCCTGCCATTTACCTTGTATTCCGCCTTGGAGTTTGTCCTTCCAAAGTGTACCACCTCACACTTCTCCGGATTAAACTCCATCTGCCACTTGTCAGCCCAGCTCTGCATCCTATCTATATCCCTCTGTAACCTTCAACAGCCCTCCACACTATCCACAACACTACCTATCTTTGTGTCATCTGCAAACTTGCTAACCCACCCCTCCACCCCCTCATCTAAGTCATTAATAAATATCACAAGAAGTAGAGGTCCCAGAACCGATCCCTGTGGGACACCACTAGTCACAGCCCTCTAATCCGAATGCACTCCCTCCACCACAACCCTCCGCTTTCTACAGGCAAGGCAACTCTGAATCCACACAGCCAAGCCTCCCTGGATCCCTTGGCCTCTGACTTTCTGAAGAAGCCTACCATGCGGAATCTTGTCAAACGCCTTACTAAAATCCATGTAGACCACATCTACTGCACTACCCTTATCAATCTTCCTGGTCACCTCCTCAAAGAACCCTATCGGGCTAGTGAGGCAAGATCTTCCCTTCACAATCCATGCTGGCTGTCCCTAATCAGTCCGTGATTCTCTAAATGATCATAGATCCTATCTCTTAGAGTCCTTTCTAGCAGCTTACCCACTACAGACATAAGGCTCACTGGTCTGTAGTTCCCCGGACCATCCCTACTACCTTTTTTGAATATGGGGACAACATTCGCCACCCTCCAATCCTCCAGTACCATCCCCGTGGACAACGAGGACTCAAAGATCCTAGCCAGCGGTTCAGCAATCTCCTCCCTCACCCCCAAAGCAGCCTGGGGAATATTCCGTCAGGCCCCGGGGACTTATCTGTCCTAATATTTTCTAACAGCTCCAACGCATCCTCTCTCTTGATATCTACATACTCTAGAACATTACCCTTACCAACACTGTCCTCAGCGTCATCAAGACCTCTCTCCTTGGTGAATACTGAAGGGAAGTATTCATTGAGAACCTCACCCTCTTCCACAGCTTCCAGGCACATCTTCCCACCTTTGTCTTTAATCAGACCTACCTTTACTCTAGCCATCCTTCTGCTCTTCACGTAAGAGTAAAAAGCCTTGGGATTCTCCTTAACCCTACTCGCCAAAGCCTTTTCATGTCCCCTTCTCGCTCTCCTCAGCCCCTTCTTAAGTTCCTTCCTTGCTACTCTATATTCCTCACGAGCCCTATCTGATCCTTGCTGCTTACGCCTTATGTATGCTGCCGCCTTCTTCCTAACTAGTTGTTCCACCTCTCTTGTCACCCGTGGTTCCTTCACCCTGCCATTCCTTCTCTGCCTCACCGGGACAAATTTATCCCTTACATCCTGCAAGAGATCCCTGAACAACGACCACATCTCCACAGTACAGTTCCCTTCAAAAACGTCATCCCAATTTACACTCTCAAGTTCTCGCCTTATAGCCTCACAATTCTCCTTTCCCCAATTAAATATCTTCCCGTCCTCTTTGCTCCTATCCCTGTCTATGACAATTCTAAAGGTTATTGAGCAGCGGCTGCTGTCCCCCAGATGCTCATTCACTGAGAGATCTGTCACCTGACCCGGTTCATTACCTAATACTAGATCTAATATGGCATCCCCTCTAGTCGGCCTGTCAACATACTGTGACAGGAATCCGTTCTGGACACACTTAACGAACTCCGTCCTGTCTAAACCTTTGGCACTAAGCAGGTGCCACTCTATATTTGGGAAGGTGAGGTCTCCCACGATAATAAATCTGTTATTTTTGCATCTTTCCAAAATCTGCCTCCCAATCCGCTCCTCAGTATCCCTACTGCTACCGTGGGGCCTATAGAATACTCTCAGTAGAGTAACTGCTGCTTTCTTGTTCCTAACTTCCACCCATATTGACTCTAGAGAGGATCCTTCTACATTATGCACCCTTTCTGCAGCTGTAATAGTGTCCCTGACCAGCATCGCCACCCCTCCTCCTCTTCTCCCCCCCCTCCCTATCCCTTTTAAAACACTCAATATCCATTCCTGCCCTGGTGTCAGCCATGGCTCTGTAATAGCCACAATATCGTAGTCCCATGTGCTTATCCAAGCTCTCAGTTCATCTCCCCTATTCCTGATGCTTCTTGCATTTAAGTAAATGCACTTTAGCCCATCCACCTTACTACTTCTATAGCCTGTACTCTGCTTCTCCTTCCTCAAAGCCTCTCTACCTGTTAGATCTGAATTTTCCCCATCCCCTTCTTCCTCTGACCTACTCCTCCGATTCCCATCCCCCTTGCAAATCCCCCTTGCAGACCACCCTAGCAAAACTAGCTGCAAGGATATTGGCCCCTCTCAGGTTCGGGTGTAACCCGTCCTCTCTGTACAGGTCCCACCTTCCCCAGAAGAAATCCCAATGATCCAAAAATCTAAAACCCTCACTCCTGCACCAACTTCTCAGCCACGCATTTATTTGCCATCTCCTCCTATTCCTACCTTCACTATTGCGTGGCACTGGCAGCAATCCTGAGATTGCTACCCTTGGGGCCCTGTTCTTCAGCCTTCTGCCTAGCTCCCTAAACTCACTTTTCAGGACCTCATCCCTCTTCCCACCTAGGTCGTTGGTACCAACATGAACCACGACTTCTGGCTGTTCTCCCTCCCACTCAAGAATCCTGTGGACCTGATCAGTGACGTCTCGGACCCTGGCACCTGGGAGGCAACATACCATCCACGATTCATGCTCACTACCACAGAACCTCCTATCTGTTTCCCTGACTATCGAGTTCCCTATCACTGCTGCCTTCCTCTTCTCCTGCCTTCCCTTCTGAGCAGCAAGACCGGTGCCAGTGCCAAACATATTCAATCATATTTTTCCCACTTTTCCTTCCAAAATCCATAGTTTCACCACATATTCACCAGTATGCCCTCCCAAGATGGTGCTTTTATTTTCTCTCCTCCTCACATTTCAATTTTTGTGCATATATATTGAAATTTATCATTACCTTGTATTTAGAACCATAGAAAACTACAGCACAGAAAACAGGCCATTTGGCCCTTCTAGTATGTGCCGAAACATTATTCTGCTAGTCCCATTTACCTGTCCCTAGCCCATACCCCTCCAGACCTCTCTCGTCCATGTATTTATGTCCCCTTCCTCTAGGGTCATCCATGCAAATGCAGCTTCATCATATCAAGTTTATCAAACTCTTTTCTCGGATCACCAGAGGAAAAAAATGAATCTTGCCTACTTAATTGTTGTTCTAGCACTGAGAGAAAACCTTGCACCTTGCATGTCAGTCATCACCATTAACAATCACTTCCTGATCTGCAGACAAGACCAGGTACATTCTATCTCTTATCAAAAGACTCTAGACCAATAGACTAGAAGCCAGGCTGCTAAATTGTCAAACATTAATAATATGGATTTAAGAGTTGGAGAATCAGGATGTTAAACCCTGCAACCTTGTCTTAAAATCTTGACCGTCAGTCATACCTTGGCGTTCTGGATGCCCCGCACAGCATAGCTGAGGTTTCTGAAGATGTTGCATTCCAGTCTAGCTTGCCCTTGACTACAAATAAACACACCACCCTTTCCATCCCGAAAGAGGCACTTTCGGATTAAACAGCCCTGCAGGGTGCTGGCAAGAATCTGAGCCTCTTTATCCTTTTGCAACTCCTTCTGCAGAGTTTTCAACTCCAAATCCATTCGCAGAAGATCAGCTCCCTTCTTCTGAAGTCTAAGCGGATTAGTCCTTGACAACAAGCGACTCAGGCCATGGGACTGGTAAGAAAGTTTATACACCGATTGCTCATCATCTTCATTCTCACTACTTGTGCTCATTTCACTGTCACTGTAATCAGTATCCAAGGTTACCACCTCCCCATCACATGGCTTCCCTTTCAGGACACATCCCTCTCTGTTGTAATGACCATCTCTTGTGTAGGACATCTGGAAGTTTTGAGTGGAGCCGGATGTCTGCCGTAAACCAGTCATACTCTCATTTGATTCAAATGTTCCAAAGTTGCTTGGTGAACTCTGACAATGATTTCTGGAGTTACAAGTAGTTGAAAGAGCTTGGCCTGGTGAATTCAAAACAGATTTAGATTTGGCAGCCACTGCCAAGTGTTTGCAGGCCCAATTTCTGTCAGTCAGGCCAGGGCCTGCCACACTCACTGATATACTGTCACTCCCAATAAACTCCGAGTTTTCAATTATGCTGAGGGCAACATTGTGGAAATTGATGCTGGACTGGCTGAAAGTACAAAACTTCACCTGGCAGGTCCCAGGTGCATGGATGTGTAGCTGCCCGTTCTCTACATTGCAGTTATCAAGCTGAACATGGCCGGAAAATGTCTGTTGATTAAAAAGTAACAAAGTCAGTATGTGCTTATCAATCTCTTCACACTAAATTTCTCAATTTTTTTCTGTTCTCAGGATGGGGTAACACAAGACAACAATTCTTGTCCATTTCCAGCTTTCCTGGACCAACCACATTAGATGCTGCTGGAGCCATACTGACCCAGAATTTAAAGGGGTGGCAGGCTGCCCTTCCCGAAGGGGAAATCACTTGTTTCATAAACCAACTGGCATCTTTGATGGTCGCTTTTGTGGTTCATACCCACAAATGACAATGTTTATTGGTGGTATTTTAACTCCCCACAGCTGCTGAGCCAATAAAACCAGTGTATATATCAACATAGCATCAATTATATTTTATATTTCTCCACTCAAGGAAGACAGCTTTGCATGACAGGAACATCTATTGGGAATTAGGCGCAAAACTCAAGCATGCAGTATTGTACGATGTCACTCTTTTCTAGTGGATAATTTCAATTTTGGAGGATCATCATACTGACACTAATCAACCATTGTTCACCTTCCCCCACTCCCATTAGCTTTTACCAATTTGCAAAAGTAGAAAATAGTTATCTTTAGTTTCTATTGCAAAATAATTACATTTTAATACAAGAATTAGAGAAAATATAGTTAAATACAAGAAAAAAGCATTTCAAATTTTCTTTCCGTTTTGGTTAACTCTGGTCTCCTGGCATCATGCATCATTTAGAGGTGATGTTTTCCCACAAACACGGAGTCCCCAGGTTATGGAAGATCTGACTTGCGGATGTCCAACTTTACAAAAATTCTCCCACGCCAAAAATAAGTTTGGATGTTGTTTATCCTTCTGAAAAAAATCACTGCAACCTTAAATGGATACTGAACTTTCTTCTCCCAAACCAGAAATTGAGCAATTTCTTCCCTTATCAATAACCTGCAACAGTGAAAGGAACATGGTAGTTGTTTGTATAGAAATCTGAGGATGCTGTTAGTTCCGTACCTTTCTGAGCTCACATAAACAAGAGAAATGGAAATATTACCATCCCACAAGAAAATAATTTGATATTTTTTCCTCCAGATTAAACAACAATCAAAAACATCCCCAAAGAAATTCTGAGTTCAATCAGTAGTTAAGACAGGAGTTCGGAACTAGTCAATAGTCTAAACTCAGCAGTACAATTAAGGAGGACATTTTTAAATGGAAATTCAGTTAATCAACTAATAATCATTAACATTATACTTCAAACAAAATTTTCTACCAATCTTCTGCCAAGGTATTTTGTCTTTCTTAGTCTATACATCAAATTGTAATATCTACACATATCTTGGTTTTAGGGAAAATTATTCATTTCTAACTTACAGAAAATTTGGTTTATAGCAGTTCTTAGGAACAGACCCATTACATAAACTGGGCACTGCCTGTATTTACCAATGCTGGTGATGCCACTTGACCTTTCCTCCATTATGGGAAAGGGTAGGATAGGGGAGATAGAGCGAGGACTGGTTGGGTCATCTTAAAGAGAGTAGAACCAGGGAGAGAGAAATGTGTATTTCCTTGCGATGCCCAGCATTGAACTTATGCCATTTTGCAATAATAACTAATATTTAACGATGCATAACCATCTGAAGCACCATGCAATTTGTAAGGTAATTTACAAAAGAAATTGCAGCCCAGAATGTTCCTTTTGGCCCAATATGTATACATGCTGTTTAGGCTCCTCCCATCCTTCTTCATTTAACCCAATAATGCATCTTTCTACACCATGCCCTGTCAAATGATTATCTAATTTTATGTCAAATGCATTGACTATACTCGTCAAAACAACACTCTCAGTTCTAATCATTGTCTAAAATAAATAGGTCAAGTTCCCCATTGGATTAATTAGTGGTCATCTTATATTTATGCCACTTCAATCGCAAATGGACTCTCTCTACATGACTTCTTAAATCCCTTCACAATCTCTTTCTCCTCTCAGTCATCCCAACACCCTCAGTATTTCCTTTTCTAGAGAAAAATGCCTCTCCATTCAATCTTTCCTCTTGGCTACAACTCCAGTACTACTGTAAGTGTGGGCTAATCAAGGTTAGAAACAGTTTTAACATGCCTTCTCTACGCTTCAAGTTTATCCTTCTGGAAATGGAAAAGAAATCAATCACCTTAACATCCTTCTTCACTGCTTTTATTGACATATGTATCTGAAGACCCAGATCTCAGTTCCTCTGCCTCACTTTCTTAGTTCCCAAGCAGTATGTGGCTTCACTCTTCCAACAAAAATGAACCACCTCACACCTGGTTCATTTACCAATTACAGGACCATTTTGTAAATTTATTAAAATCTTCTTGTATTTTATTAACACAGGATGACTGCATTCTCCCAATTTGGTGTTATTCTCAAACTTTGAAACTTGACATTATTCCCAAATCTGCAATTATTGCAGTTGCAAGAGGATGTCAGAACCCCCAGTGATTAACTGAGCTTCTAACTCCCCAACCCTATTCCACCATCTAAAAGGCTTTAACAACACTCAAAGCTTTAAGCTAAATGGAGGTGGGAGAGTTCCAAGAACAAGATGTTTAATAAATTAAGCAGAAATGAGAGAGCAATGGCACAGGATAATGAGGGGCAAATTCACAAGCAAAGGCAGAAAATATAAACAGAAGTATGCAGCACAAAACAAATGCAGAGTTAGCAAAAAACCATTAAAAAATTTAAAGTTTTATGACCTCTGTTTGAATGTAGTAGCATTTGCAACAAGATAGATGTAAGGAAGTAAAGGATTAATAAACTATAACTGTATTCACATCTTATAACTGATGAGAACTGTGGCTACACGAAATACTGATTAAAAAGGTGGTTGGTAGGCCAGAGCAGCAAAACCACTTTTTCTAGGCTGGGTGCTGAGTGATGATTGCTGTGTCCCGGACTTAATTGGCTTGCAATCAAGTTAAACTATAAGGACAATGCTTGCACTTAATAGGAAATGGGAAGGCTGTCCCAAACAATGAGTGTGATACCTGTCTTTGTGTCTTTTGATTGCAAACCGATTAACTGAACCTTGGGTGCGATGGTGTTCTTTGTTTCTCTGCAGTTGTCCTTTGTTTCTTTGCTGCTCAACCCAGAACCGTGGCGCCTGGCTCATTAAAGTGTGTGTGACAATGTTTGTATAAATTACTGTCTGCCCCCTCTGTACCTCTGAAAACTCCGCTGCGGACTCTACCTGAGAGTAAGGAGGTTTCTCCCTAGCGATATATTGCTAAATAAACGCGTTTGAATTAACCTGTGGCACTGTGTGATTTTACAGCAGACAGAAGTGGGACTTCAAAATCAGGTTAACAGATGGGTTGACCAAACAGATAGTTATTAGATCATACTCGCACGTTGCTATTACAGAAATCATGGTTGCAGGGTGACCAGGACTGGGTGCTCAATATTCCAGGCAATAAAATTCCAAAGGAACAGGACAAAAGGGAAAAAGAGGTGGGGTAGCATTTTTATGAAGGAATGCATCAAAGTGGTGTTGAGTTGAGATGTAGAGGCAGTGGATAGTAATGTACAATTAGTTGGGTTGAAATCATGAATAGCAAGGGGAAGAAGCCACAGGTTGGGGTAATCTATAGGATCCCAAAATGTAACCTCATGGTGAATATGGGGTGGAGAAATAAATGGGGATATACTTAGGGCATGTTTGAAGGGAATTGTTGTGGAAGATTTTAATCTACATATTAATTGGACAAACCAAACTGGCAGGGGTATCATAGAAGGAGAATTTGTGGAGTTCATCAGGGATTGCTTCTTAGTATGCTACTGAACCTACTCAGCGACAGGCTATTTTAGATTGGGTCATGAGTATTGAGGAAGGATTAATAAGAGATCTTGTGGTTAAAGATCCCTAGAAGGTAGTGACCATAATTTGATAGAATTCCAGTTGTAATTTGAGGGTGAATACCATAGGACCAAAACCACTGTCTTCAACTTAAATAAAGGCAATTATAAAGATATGAGGGAGAAGTTGTCTAAGATGGACTGGAAAAATAAGCTAAGAGACAAGTCAGTCGATGAACAGTAGCAGATATTCAAAAGCTGATCCATAATGCTCAGAAAGAGTTTATCCCAATTAGAAAGTGGGATTCCATGAGAAAGAGGCAGAATCCATGGTGAACAAAAGGAGGTCAAGGCTAATGTTAAATTGAAAAGGAGGGCATACAAAGTGGGCAGGTCTGATGGTAGGCCAGAGGACTGGGAAGTTTTTAGGATCCAGCAACAAGAGTAAAAAGCTCATATTAAGGTCTGATTCTGACAGAAAATTTGCATGCAATATCAAAACAAACACTAAGAGTTTGTATGGATATACAAATAGGAAGAAGGCAGCCAAGTGCGAGATCTTTAGAGAACAAGGATGGTGATTTAATAACAGGAAATGAAGAAATGGCAGATACGTTACGTCAGTTTTTTGCATGTCTTTGCTGCAGAGGACCATGCAAATATTCAAATCTAAGATAACAGATGGGCTAATTTCAAGTACCATGGAGGAACTTGTAAAAAAAACTCCCAATCACAAGGCATAAAGCATTAGAGAAACTCATGGTGTTAAAGGTGGACAAATCGTTGGGAACCAATGACCTGCATCTAGGGTTTTCAAGGAGGTGACTGAAGAGATAGTGGTTGGAATTTTTCAACACTCACCAAGTTCCAGGAGGGTACCAGAAGATTAGATATCAGCCAGTACGATTCCCTTGTTCAAAAAAGGAGGAACTATAAGCCCATTATTATAACATCCACTGCTGGCATGATGCTAGAGTCAATAATCAAAGAGGAAATAACTAATCATTAAGGAAAGCTTAACGTAATCAAACCTAGTTAACATGAAAGGCAAATCAGGTTTGACAAATTTGCTCAAATTCTTTTGAGTTTTGTCACAGGGAGGAGAGTTAATAGGGAAGTTGTAGATGTAGTGTATTTTGTTTCCCAAAAGGCATTTGACAAGGTGCCAAGAGGCAGATGCATAAACTAAGAGCCCAAGATATTGGAAGAAGTCACTGAGTCATATAGCATGGAAATGGGCCATTCAGCCCACAATGTCAATGCTGATCAGTAGTCACCCATCTGAAATAATCTCATCTTCCAGCACCTGGCCCATAGCCTTCTATGCCTAAGCAATTTAAGTGCTCAACTAAACACTTTTTAAATGTTGTCAGTGACTCTGCTTCCACCATTTTCTCTGACAGTGCATTCCAAGTACTCACCACTCTGGGTGAGAAAGGTCCCCCTCAGATTCCCTTAAATCTCTTATCCATTACCCTAAGTCAATGACTCCTAGTTTTATTCACCTCTGATGAGGGGAAACGTTTTCTGTGGTCTACCTTATCAAGACCCTACCATGAGTTTCACATACCTCAGTCGTGTCCCCCCCCCCCCCCTTAACCTCCTTGACTCCAGGGAATACAGATCTAATCTCTCCAGCCTCCTCCTCTTAACTGAAACACATCATCCCATGCAGCATCCTTGCAAATCTCTTCTGCGCCCTCTCCACCGCTATCATGTCATTCCTATCGTGTGGTGACCAGAACTGCACACTGTACTTTAGCCGAGGTCTGACCAATGTCTTATCAAGTTGGAACATAACCCACCACTTGTATTCAATTCCCTGAATAATGAAGGCTGGTATCCCATATGCCTTCTTAACCACGTTATCTACCTGCACTGTCACCTTCAAGGATTTTTGGACTTGCATGCCAAGGTCCCTCTGTTCCTCAATACTCCTTAGAACCTTACCATTCATGGTGTATGTCCTAACTTCATTAGTACTCCCAAAGTGCATCACATCACATTTATCTGGATTAAACTCCATCTGCCATTTCTTAGCCCATTTCACCAACACCTTGATATCACCCTGTAGCCTAAGTCTACCTTCCACATTGTCCACAATTCCACCAATCTTCATGTCATCTGCAAACTTACTGCTTCTCATGCAATCTACACCCACATCTAAATCATTCACATATTACAAACAGCACGGGTCCCAGCACCAGCCCCTGCGGAATACGACTAATTGCAGGCACCCAATAACAAAACTAGCCCTCTAGCATCACCTATCGTCTCCCATTGCCATGCCAATTTACCAACTTGCCCAGGATCCCATGGGCCCTGAGCTTTTGGATCAGACTCCCACGTGGGACTTTGCTTTACTGAATCCATGTAAATTACATCCACTGCATTGCCCTGTCCTCATCAATACACTTAGTTAACCCTCAAAAAATTCAATCAGATTGGTCAGACGAGATTTGCCCTTGACAAAGCCACACTGGCTATCTGATCAGTCCCTGCCTTTCCAAGTGATCATTAATCCTCCCCTCAGAATTTTTCCCTACTGCTGATGTTAGGCTCACCGGTCTGAAATTGCCAGAATTTTCCCTGCTGCCTTTCTTGAAAAGGGGAACCACATTTGCCATCCTCCAGTCACTTAGTACCTCATCTGTGGCCAGCGAAGAGTTAAGAACCTCAGTCAGAGCGCCAGCAATCTCTTCCTTCGCCTCCTACAGTAATGGCGCTAGGACAAATCTCATCCACCCCTGCAGATATATCCTCCTTTAAGCCTGCTAAGGCATTGAGCATCTCCTCTTTATTTATGGAGACTTGCACTAGAATTTCACCTTCTCCTTTGCAGAATTCTCCAACTACAAAGTCTCTTTCCTTAGTGAATACTGATAAAAAGTATTCATTTAGGAACTCACCTATGCATTGTAGTAACATGCACATATTGCCCTATTGTCCTTAATGGGCCCTACTCTTTCCCTGGTTTTCTTTAGCCCTTAATATACTTATGAAATGCCTTTGGATTTACTTCTGTCTGCCAGTGATATTTCGTGACCCTCTTTGCCTTCTTAATTTCTTTTTTTAAGCATCTCCCTACATTTCTTATGCTCTTGATGAGCTCCCCCATCTTTAGTTCTCTTTATCTGCCATATGCTTCCTTTTGATTCTTTAACCAAACCTCAATATCCAGGATTCCCTGTTCATTATCCTTGGCTTTCAACCTTACAGGAACATGTTGGCCCTGAACTCTCATTATTTCTCCTTTGAACGCTTCCCCTGTGCAGATGTAGACTTACTCATAAGTTGATGCTCCCAATCTATGGTTGCCAGATCCTGTCTTACTTAATTGCCCTCCCCCCACCCCAGCTTAAGACTGTTATTCCTGGTCTATCCCTATCTTTTTTTCCATAAATACTCTGAAATTTATGACTTTATGGTCATTATCTCCAAAATGCTCCCCCACTGCACCTGACCAGCTACATTCCCCAAGATAAGGTCCAGTTATGCTCTTTTCCTCATTGGTCCATCTACATACTGCATCAAAAAGCTCTCCTGGACACACCTCAAAAATTACACCCCCCCCCCCCCAAGTCTTTTACACTAAGGCAATTACAGTCAATAATTAGGAAATTGAAATCCCCCAACACTATAACCGTATTTTTAATCACATCTCTCTGCTATTTGCCTACAGCCGTTGACTGTTAGGTGGTTTCAGCAAAAGGGCAACACCTCTTTGTTCCTAATCTCCATCCACTTGGCCTTGTTTGAGGAGCCTTCTACAATATCCTCCCTCAATACTGAAGTAATGCATTCCTTGAATAACAGTGCAAAGGCAAATCCTTTCACTCCCCCCTCTGTCTCACCTGAAATTTTTACACACCACTTTACTAAATTGCCAGTCCTGCCTGTCTTTCAACCATATTTTTGAGTGACAGCAACAATATCATTGTCCTACGTTTTAATAAAAGCTTGGAGTTCACCTACCTTAGCAGTTGGACTCCTTGCATTAAAATAGATGCAATTTAGCATTCCCCTAAGGTACATTTACCCACCTGCTCTACCTACTGGACTTACTAACTTTTTCCCCTCTGGGTGACTGTACCTCCCCAACTGAACATCTACTCTGAGCCCCAGTTCCCTGACAATTCAGTTTGAACCCCCAATAGTACGAGCAAACCTCCCCACTAGCATATTGATCCCATTCCTGTGTGTTAGGATGGATTGAAAACTGGCTGTCACATAGAAACAATGAGTTGAAATAAATGGGTCCTTTTCGGGCAGCAGGGATGTAACTAGTGGAGTACCCCAGAGATCAGTTCTTGGCCCTCAATTGTTTACTACTTAAATTAATGACCTAGAAGAAGGAACAAAATGTTAGGTTCCCAAGTTTGCTGATGATACATAAATAGGCAGAAGGGCACGTTGTGATGAGGACACTGATTCTGCAACGAGATATAGATAGACTGAGTGATTGGGTGAAAAACTGCCAAATTGAGTTGAATCTGGGAAAGTGTGAGGTTCATGCACTTTGGTAAGAGAAATAAAAAGATGCATTATTTAAATAGAGAGGGTCTGCAAATGAGTGAAGTTCAGAGGGATCTACGTATTCTAGTGCACGAATCGTAAAAAGGTAGCGGGCAGGACCATAAGCAGTTAAGAAGGCAAGCAGCATGTTGTTCTTTTTTGCAAAGGGGTGGAGTTTAAGAATAGGGAGGTTTTGTCACAGTTGTATAGGGTGTTAGTGAGGCCTCACCTGAGCACTGCACACTGTTTTGGTCCCCTTACCTAACAAAGGGTATAGTAGCATTAGAAGCAATCTAAAGGAGATTCACCAGGCTAATTCCTAGGATGAGAGGCTTGTCCTATCAAGAGATGCTAGACAGTTTGAGTCTGTATTCCTTGGAGTTCAGAAGAATAAGGAGTGATTTTATTCAAACGTATAAGAATAAGGGGGCTTAACAGGATAGATGTTGATGTACTGAGATGTTGAGATAAATAAATGAAATATCGAGGAATTGAGGGTTATGGGGAACTGGCACAAAAGGCAAGATGAGGCCAGTGTAGATCAGCCATAATTACATTGAATGCCAGGGACAGTTTGAGGGGCCTGGTGGCCTACTCCTGTTTCTATGATTTTGTTTTCCTATGCACACTTGTAAAACTCCTTAACGTTTTTGTTTACATATTAAAAACACCACTTGCTTGCTCTTGTACTGTTTGTCCCCTTTATAAAATCTAAACAATTGCTTTTTTTTAAATATAGCTTTATGGCTTTCTATGTGGGTTACTTGAAACTGGAAAATATCCAAATTCACTACGTACTGTTATATACTGACAATCTTTCTGTTCCCTCTCAGTCCTGATGCAGAGTCTCAACCAAAACGTCAGCTATCAATATAATGCAATTGGGCACAGTTCCACATATAATGAGTTTCTTGACTGATTAGAGAGAAATTTCAGTTTTATCCTTTTGAGATTTTTACCCATTATAGCTCATGATATTAAACAAGATGAAGAGTTTAAAGTAGTCCAAGTTTGAAATTTGTCTAATATGGGCTAAATACTCTGTTTCACATTTCTAGGATATATTCCAAACACAAGATCACTGTTCATATCCCTTACATTCATGACCCTTCCTGGCATATCCATTAACAAATGACCCCAGACTTGCTTTAGAGGTGAACTTGCCTGCATTTCCCTCAGTTACTATTTGGAGATTTGGATGCCTCACACAGATGTGTGCATATGTGGAAGTCCTAAGCTTCCTGAATGTTGCTCACCGTGGTCATTCTGAACTCACTCCAATGTTGAACTCCTCATGGAATCCAGCAACAAAGCTCCAACTCCCTTCAATTTCTCAGCAGGTACTCTGGGAAATGTGCCTTCTCCAGGTGCAGGTTTAGTGACTCCATCCACTTCAATGGAGAAGAACTGCTGCACAGGAGAGTGGCAAGCTTCAGGTAATTTACATTTTAGAAAGTGTGTTAAACAATTTTTAGTCCTTTTTTAATATTTAAATTTTTGAACTTTGTTGAATTGTAGAGACCTTTAAAGATTTAAACTGTTTGTCAAACAGTTAAGCCTGGGGGAATGACTGAACAGGCAAATTATATTTTTGGGCAGGAGTTATTCAGGCCCTACCACATAATGCTTGTTACAACCAGAAGCAGCTATGCTTCGCAGAGCCTTAAAGATCATATTGGAGTTAGTATTGCTAAGGAAGTTCTCACAGGGGGATTTGCTGCCAATAAATGCAGACCTATTGCATCAGGGAGTGAAGAGCGTGGGAGGCTTAGACCCACAAGAAAATTCCAGAGCAATAAGATTTTTGTCAAGCTCTTTTTCAAACTATATTGTCCAAAGCAAAAGTACTTGCAAGGCCATAGCTTTACCTTTTGCCTGTTTGTTTCCTGACAGCACAATGACTTAAATCATCAGAATAAAATTTGACCATGTATTAGTTTAGCCATAGCACAACTTATCTGATCACAAACTTAAGAGGTTCATAATTAATACTCTAGTAAATATAAATTTAACTAATTGGTTATGGTTTATAAAAGACCAGCAATGTGAATGTTGTCAACTAAATGGGAAATAGTCCACTAAAGCACAAGACTATTTTTGCACAACGTGTCTCATTATAAAGTACAGGCAATGTGATTTAAGACCCTGACATTAAGACATCTTTTTTTTATTACAGAAGATGATTAAGTAATAGGGCAATAGACTACTCAAGCCTTTTCCATCATTAAGTCTATCAATGATCCACATCTCAACCCCCTTTGATCCATATACCTTAACATTTCATCAATCCCAGTCTTGAAAATAACATTCAGGAACAGCGCAAGCTACATCCTCAAAATATGCAAGTGACTGCAAGTCACATTACCAGTATACTGGACAACTGCATTTAAACAAAACTGTATGCAAAATGTCAACCACATACTGAAGTTCAGGTAAATGTTAAGAATATGAGGCTGATGCATTAAGCCAGCTTGACAATATGTACCCAATATAGAGTTAAAATGGCTATATATCACCGATTTTCAGGGGGCAATTGCTTTCTACCAAACAGTGAAGACATATAATTGACATTTACTCTGCGCCAACTTGATCTCGCTCTTCAAAATTTAAAGAGCAACAAGGCCTGGCTCAGTAGCAAGGCTCAAATAAATTGCACGTTAAAATCTGTACCCCACACAAAATCCACATTGCAAGAAATTGGATGTGGTTCCGCAAAAGAAAAGGCAATGAAGAGTGACATATTAATAGATCCATAACTTCAAGTTTCCACTAAGATCAGACAGCAGCGCCTTTGTAGAATTTACGCAACCATCCTTTAATGGATCTGCTTCCAGCCAAGAGTGATTATCAACTATTTCCAAAAATGGTATACAGTAAATAAAAAACAAAAAAATTGCAGATGCTGGAAATCTGAAATCAGAAAATGCTGGAAATACTCAGGCCGCATCTGTAGGAAGAGAAACAGAGTCAATGTTTCAGGTAAAACATTAGCTCCGTTTCTCTTTCCACAGATGCGGCCTGACCTGCTGTGTATTTCCAGCATTATCTGCTTTTAATATAAATAAAAGACCTCTCCCTACAAGACATTTACTAAGGATTGGGCATTTTATTAAATCAAATTTGTTTTTAGCAGCCTTTCAGACCTAGTTACAAACCCAACCCAAAAACACAGGGCAAATTTTTCATCTGCTAGCTGAAAGGATCTCGGTGAATTGAGTTGTCCATCTCCATCCAACTCCCAGTAGGAAAAGCCAGACTGATAAACTGGCAACCTGAGTCCAGAACACAGGATGGCTGATGTAGGAAGTAGAACACAGAACAGTACAGCACAACACAGGAACAGGTCCTTTGGTCCATGATGTTGAGCCGCACTAATTAAACTAATAATTAAACGCCTAATCCCTTCTGCCTACACAATGTCCATATTCCTCCATTCTCTGCACATTCATGTGCCTAAGAGCCTCTATCATATTTGCCTCCAATACCACCCCTGGCAGTGCATTCCGGGCACCCACCACTCTCTGTGTATCAAAAACTTGCCCACACATCTCCTTTGAACTTACCCCCTCTCACCTTAAGCGCATGCCCTCTATTATTAGAGCATTTTGACCTTGTGAAAAAGATACCGGCTCTGTCTATGGCTCTCATAAACTTCTATCTGGTCTTCCCTCAGCCTCTGCCACTCCAGGAAAAACAACCCAAGTTTATCTAACCTCTCCACGTAGCACATGCCCTCTAATCCAGGCAGCATCCTGGTAAACTACTTCTGCACCCTCTCCAAAGCCTCTACATCTTTCCTATAATGGGGCAGCCAGAATTGAATGCAATACTCCAGATGTGGCCTAACTAGAGTTTTATAAAGCTGCAACATAACCTCCTGACTCTTGAACTCAATGCCTCGACTAGTGAAGGCAAGCATCCCACACGCCGCCTTTACCACCTTATCAACCTGTGCAGCCATTTTCAGGGAGCTATGAACTTGGACCCCAGGATCCCTCTGTACATTAACACTGTTAAGGGTCTTGCCATTAACAGTGTACTGTCCCTTTACATTTGATCTCCCAAAGTGCAGCACCTCACATTTGGTAGGATTAAACTCCATCTACCATTTCTCTGCCCATATCTGCAACTAATCTACATCCTGCTGTATCCTTTGGCAATCTTCAACACTATCCACAACACCACCAATCTTTGCATCGTCTACGAACTTATTAACCTACCCATCCACATTTTCATCCAGGTCATTTATATAGTGTATATCACAAACAGCAGAGGTTCCAGTACAGATCCCTGTGGAACACCACTAGTCACAGACCTCCAGCCAGAATGAGTCCCATCCACTACTATCCTGTGTCTTCTATGGGCATGCCAATTCTGAATCCAAATGGCCAAGTAACCGTGGATCCCATGTATCTTAATCTTCTGCATGAGCCTACCATGAGGGACCTTGTCAAATGTCTTACAAAATCTACGTAGACAACATCCACATGTAGACATCCACGTTGACAACATTCACAGCTCTACTTCCATCAATCACCTCAGTCATCTCCTTGAAAAACCCAATCAAGTTAGTAAGACATGACTTGCCCCGCACAAAGCCATGCTGACTGTCCCTATTTAGGCCATGGTTTTCCAAGTACTCATAAATCCTATTCCTAAGAATCCTCTCCAATAGCTTCCCTACCACTGCCGTGAAACTCACCAGTCTACAGTTGAAGAGTATCAGATAGTGCTGGATGACAATTAAGAGAATCCAACTTACTGATCCAAGATTCTGAAACAAAATATTTCATTCCCCAATAGTTAAGTCCCAAACTTGGGTGAGCATAAAATTCAAAAAGCAATGATGTATTTCTACACTCTGAAGTTTGACTGGTCAATGGGAGAGTGAGCTGCATTACATTAAACAAACAATGGAATTTGGGCACAGTGTCACAAACCATCCTACAGTTAATTCAATTTTTAAGTCATAATTTTATGAGGTGAAAGGTCTCTTTCTAACAGATACATAATCCTTGCTTAATCCATGACAAACCAAACATTCAGAACATCAGAGACATTTAACATAGGTTATGTCAAGAAGACCTATGTTTTCCAAAGTCCTCCACCCTGGTATTTTACTTCATCTCCTGTCTGGATCAACTCCATTATCACTGTGTCATGTAACTATTAGGAAATAGATCAACCTGACGGAACTTGGCAATTTTTCATCTTGAATTTCCCACATCCCTGCCAAACATTTTAGAATAAATGCTCACCTTGTACACAACAGGTGTGAACCACGCAGGCATGAGGACCAAATTGCACAGCCGTGCTGTTGGACAGTGTTGGTCAAAGCTAACAAGGAGTGCCACATCCCCTAACTTCCCAAGTCCAATTATTTCTACAGGGACCTTTAAAATCACCTCATTCTGTTCTTCATATACACCAGGGCAAACAAAAATCTTATCATACACATTGGCAACAGCTAAGGCACTCCTGAGGTTCAGATGTTCACTTGTTGGGCCGACGAATATAGTTTTTCGATCCTTCTTCCGCCGAAATAAATGCAAGCAGTTTGAGGACTCCATGTCCTGGGCATTTTTGGTCCAAATTTTAGAAGCTAAATGGTGTTGCCTAAATGCTTCCCGCCAGGAATGTGGTTCAACATCAGGTTGATTTGGCCAGTTTGGGTGTTTGCATTCATTGCATCCAAGACACAACTGCCTCCATCGAGTATTATCCAGACTGATTATCAGTTCATACCAAGCCCTGCACACCACACAGCAACGACCCAGATCTGGGAGAGGCAAATATGCAAGGATCAGACGCCACAGCTCCAGTGGGAGACCGCTGATCTCCATAGTCACCTATGAATTAAAGAAAGAATTAGGCAAAGATTAAAATCTGTGAAGGTGGAAATAGTTTTGTGCAGTGCTGCCAGTATCTTCAGAATACTATTAATGTCAATAAATTACTCGGAAGTGCAGCCAATATTTTATATCAGCATGATGTGAACAGCTGAACAATCTAGTTTTCTAACAAACATGCAAGTTAGGGGCAAGGGTAGGCCACTTGGTCGCTCAAGCTTGTTTCACCATTTACAATGATCATGGCTTATCTGATTATAACCTTAACTCTAAGATCCCCCCACCTAACGCTGAAAACCTTTTATTCCCTTACTTATTAAGAATCTAACTCTGGCTTGAAAATATTCAAAAACTCTCCTTCTATTGCCCGTTGAACAGAGTACCAAAGACTCACAATCCTCAGAAAATATTTTGCCTCATCTGTCTTAAATGGTTTTTTTGAGTAGTGAGCCCTAGAGCTATGTTCTCCCATAGAGGAAACATTCTCTCTCTATTCTTCCAAGACCCCTCAAAATCCTATCAATCAAGTTGCATTCACTCTTCTAAACTCCAGTTACAACCCTACAGATACAAACCTAGCCTGTCTTACTTTTCCTGGTATTTGTCTGGTAAACTTTCTCTAAATTACTTCCAGTACATTTACAATTTCCTAAATACTGTGCACAGTACTCCAAATGTAGTATCACCAATGCCATAAAGAACTGAAGAAATTGATGTTATTTGAAGTATCCATACTACCCTGGGGAGAGAGAAGTCTCTTGCTTATTACGAAACAGGACTACAAAATAACCTACTCTTGCCTGAACACATAAGAGCTTAGCCTCAGTTGAAAGGCAAAATTTGTGACAATGCAAACCCCCTGTTATTCAGTGAAATGCCTACCTAGATTGTGTACTCAAGTCCTAATGTAGGACATGAAATCGTCCTCTGATTCAGAGGCAAGAATGAAACTACTGGTCATAAAAAAGGACCAAGCTAATGGAGATGATATATCTCAGAATGGTGAACTTTGCCATTTGCATTGTGTCTCTTTACATGCCTAGTCCCTTACAGCATCAAAAGCAAGCATCATTTTATCAGCCCCAGTATGTCAGAGGAATTTCAGTGCTTGATCTGAATATTGCCTTTAACCGAATTCAATACCAATTGGACAAAAAGTGATTCAACTCAGATTGGTACAATATATGGACCTGCAAGGTGGACTCACACTTTTTCATCAGTGCCAATAATATATTCTGCTTCACTTGATGCCATGTTTCCAGCGATAGTTCATTTGACTCATAGAAAGGCTGATATATATTTACATTGGTACGCCAATCCAACACATGGTCAAAACACTTCCTTTGATCAAATGAACAACAGCCACTGAAAAAATAACACCTATTTTGCCTGCTCATTTCTAATTCAATTATCAAATCATTGACATATCAATTCATTGATGTATCACAAAGCAATTAAGAGGAATAAACTAGCAGCTCAGGCTGCAGGGCAACAGGAACAGGTTTCAAAAAATCTTTTTTTTTAAGAGTACACTTACATTGGCACTGAACCCCTCCACACCAGAAAGAACTGAATTACACAGCACTTTTCACAACCTTGGCAGAAATTACATAAATCGAAACTTGATTTAGCATTATGATTTGTGCATTGAGCCTCTTCCATGATCGGTCAGCAGCCTTTGACACAACTAAACACTATCCACTACTCTTTTAACTTGTCCAGTTCCATTGCTATCCATCCGATATAGCCAGAGTCACCTGCAAAAGCTTCATTATCCAGTTCTGCACTGCAACATCCAAGGTTTCCAACGATCTATCATTGACTCACTATTTATTACTGACATGTTTGCTCTAATGACCTCACCCCAAAAAACATTCAGATTCCCACACAATGACAACATCATTCCACCAGCCCTCTACCCATCTCCTCCAATAATGCTCATTTACAAGAAACACTTGGTTCAAAAATAACTGAAACTTCAAATAGTCAACCATCTGTTCAAATTTCTCCCTGGTCTTGCACCTCCCTACCTCTGTGACCTCATCCAAGCCTACATCAACTGAAAATTCTGCATTCCTGACTCTAGCTTAATAAGCATCTGCAGTTTCTTTCACAGCACCAATGTCAGCCCTGCCACCAGACTCCTAGCCTCAAGCTTTGACTTTCCTTCTCTAAATCTTGGTTAAAATGCTTCTTAGAACTTCTGAATCTTTTTTTACTCTTTCCTCATAAAGCTCAGTGTCAAGTTTGGTTTGCTAACATTTCTACAACATACTTAAAAACTTCTTCTGTCAGTTAAAAGCATGCAAAATGCAAGCTATTGTTTTACTTGTTGAGAGGAGAACTGGCTGCTCGTCTAGCCTTCCACCTAATGGAGGAGCAGGAGAGTATGAAGATACAAAAACTACTTTGGGATTTACTGTCATGGCGATCCCTGTAAACAGCCTGGCAAGATCCTTACAGGATAGAAACTCTTTAATGGGTCCCAAAAGGCATTATATAAAAAGCCAAACTATTCAATAGTGACTAAACCAAAATGGTTAAAGTTAGCTTGGATTGTTCATTTGGGAATTGCATCATCACAGAATTTCTGATTCTCCCCTCCCTCTGCTGTCATTCCTGGAAATTCATGCTTTCAGAAGACTGCACAGAGGTGGAGAGGTATAGATAGTAATTTCAAACTTAAAGCTTCATTACCCCGGGCATGGCTGCTAAGGGCAGAGTGATTTAAATTGCAGATCAGTGAGCACACTGGTAATGGATGAACAGAACTCGATGCAACAGAAGCAGCACAGTTTTTAAATAAGTTCATGGTTACTGCGTGGAGGGCTTAGGTTGGCCTTGGAGGGTAGGCAAGTCTCTATAGGTAACGAAGGGATGGATGATGGTTTTGGCAACACTTGAGATGAGGCAGGTGGAATCAAGTGACATTAGGAGAATGAAAGGGGTGACCTTGGTTGTGCACAGATAACAGAGCCAAAAATATGAATTTCTAGCACCTCCGGCTTATTCACTATTTAATATTGTTGCCAGTTTTTGAGCTCAACTTCACTTTCCACCCAATTTCCAAAATCCCCTGAATCTTTAAATGTCCTAGCATTTATTAATCTTACCTTTGAATATATTTAAAATTTGAACATCCACAGCCCATGGGATAAGAAAATAAACAAAATATATTCTCCAGTTTTTGCCTCTACAATTAAAGGCAACAGCTTCTCCGTATAAACATTATCAGTTTTTTTAAAAATGTACTTCATGCTCAGTTATAAAGCAGCCACTATATCATGCTTCTCAATCATTCTTCACTGAGCAACAACCTAGGAATTAGTGAATCTTCACTGTATTGCCTCCTTCCTTTAAAATGGACACTAAAACAGAACATATTTTCCAGATGTGGTCTTACCAAGAGGCCATACGTTTGGAGCAACACGTTCCACTCTTCTAACTAAACCAGTGATGTGTTTCCAAACTTCTCGATGCATCTACATTTTAACTTTCCACATTTCGTATACCAACACAGCCAAATCACTCAGCTCACCCAAATTTACTAGCTCCTAAACATTAAAAAAAATTCTGATTTTTCATTCTTCCTACCAAAATGAATAATCTCACATTTCCTCTCATTGTACCCTATCCATCAACCTCTTCCTCCCTCATTTAGCCTGTCTGTCTATATTCTTTTATACACTCTTTACATCTTCCTCAAAAATTGCTTTCAAATCAAATATGGAAACATGATACTCTGTCCTTTCGTCTGTAGACTGCAGGCAGCCCAGGCCCCTGTACTGATCCTTGTTGCACTCTACCAAAAACAGCCACAAACTTGAAAATGACCCATTTATTCTTGCCGTTTTAAAAGTTTGACATTACTCTTAATCTTATGAACTTTGTTTTTGTGTAACCACCTTTTGTGTAGGAGCTTATCAAAAACATTCTGAAAATTCAACATCCACTGGTTCCTCTTTCCCTGCCTGCTAATCACACCCTCAAAAACTATTGCTTATCAATCACAATACACCTCCCATAAAACCCCACTGACTCTACTTATTAATGATTTGTAAAGGCCCTGTTACCATATCCTTAATAATGTATTTGAGCACTTCCCCACACCTGCAGCGATAGTGGATCTATTTTACAACCCTCAGATGTAGGTCATTCGATCCAGAGAACTTTTCAGATTTTAGTGTCATCTGGTCAGAAGCTCATCTAGAGCACAAATGCAGCACAGTTGAATGGTCTGGTTCAGTCTCAAGTATTTGCAAGATAAATGCATAGAAAAGCTAGCTAGGGAACAGACCTGATGGTGGGAATTCAAAGGCAATGATTTAGGTTTTACAATATATAATGACAGAAAATATTTGCTCTTTTAGTACTAGTCAACAAATCTGACAATTCAGATACAATGAAGAGTCTGACAGGAGTGGTAGCAAAGTGCAGCTTGGAATGTTCATCCTATATGCAAAAACTAATGTTTTAAATGATATTGCTGAAAAATTACATGCAGATGATGAAAAAATGGCCTAGGGTAGATCTAGGAAAAACGCTGGTGGTAATGTTATACAAGTGGATAATAAGCAGTTGTTGGTGAATCTCTGGTTACTGAATAGGTGAAAGTGGAATATGCAAGTGCAACCCCAGACAGCAGGATGACATTGGAGGTGAACCATACTAAAGGTTGCAGACAAATCAAGAACACTCATATCGAATGTCATTTGCAACTTTGAGTCCAGTAGCAGGGATGGAAACTTGACTGGAGAAAGATCATACGCATTCTAGGAAAGATGAGTATTGAACTAGGAGCTGATGACACAATCAAATACTCCAGAAAGGAAAGGAAGTTGGGGATGGGATATTCGATTTTTCAAGGGTAGAAGGTATGCTGATGGTTCATTTGAAGGGAAAGAGGAAAAACAATCAATCATTGAATATATCATTGAAAATCAAAATCACGGACACGATGATCTCAAAGAGGGCATAAAAGGACGTAGGGGAGAAACCAGAGAACAACATGGATTTTGCACTGGAAAGCTGAAGAAAAAGTTTCGTCTGTGCAGTTAAGTGAGGTCACCTGATATGACTGAGGTAAACAAACTACACAAGCCATGATTGCACATCATTTATATTTGCTGATTCTGATTTCACTTGCCTCCTATCCCAATGGGACACCGTTAGCTTGGGTGCACATTAACCCTATTAAGACAATTTAACAACCACCTTATTACAGAATGTAATTCATATCACTTAACCCCAAGTTTATACCAGTTTATACACACTTCAAATGAATCTCCTTTCCCACATTTCATCTAACTTCAGCACAACTCCTGATCATTCTCCCTTAAATACTTATTTCCCTTCACTACATCTATACTTATTAACTCAACTAATCCATGTTACAGCAAGCTCTCTATTCTAACCACTCTCTGGATAAAGATGTTTTGCTTGAAATATTATTGACATTATTAATTACCTTATCGTTATAACTAGTTTTAGATTTCCCAACAATCAGAGCCACAAATCCCAGATCTGCCACCCCGAGTCCATTTATACATCCATGCGTATGAATTACGAGCAGGTTACTCAGCCTCAAGGCTGCTCCATCATTTAATAAGATATTGACTGATCTGACTGTAACCTCAACTTCACATTCCTGTCTACCTGTAATATTTCTCCCCTTTCTTAAGTACTTCTCTACCTTTGCTTTAAAAATATTCAGCTTCCATGGCCCTTTGAGGAATAGAATTTCAAAAAATGGAGTAAAAATTTTGCTTCACCTGTCTTAAATGGGTGACCCCTTATTTTTAAAAACGGTAATCCAGAGTACCAGATTCTCCCATTAGAAGAAGCATCCCCTTCACACTGACCCCGTCAAGACCCCTCAGGATCATACATTTCAATCAAGTCACCTCAATTTTCTAAATTTAAGCCTAGCCTCTCAATCTTTCCTCATAAAATAATCTACCCATTCCAAGTATCAGTATAGTATATCTTTACTGAATTGCTTCCAACACATTCAAATCCTTCCTTGCAGTATGTCAGATGTGGTGCCACCAAAGCCCCTCATAAATGAAGCATAACCTCCCTACTTTTGTATTCAATTCCCCTTTCAATAAATGATAATATTCTTTCAGCTTTCCTAATTACATTCCTTTTGTGAATCAGCACGAATAACCAGACCCTTCTGCGTTTTAGACCTCTACAATCTCTCACCATTTAGATAAAATGATTCTTTTTTATTTTGTCAAAATGGACAATTTCACATTTTCCCACATTATAATCCTTTGCCAATTCTGTGCCTATTCACTTATCCTATCTATACCTTTGTAGCCACTTTAATGTCCATTTCAAAACTTACTTTCCCATACTTTTTATGTCATCAGAATAGTTAACAATCATACCATTGTTGCCTTCATCCTAAAAGCTGAGGCCCAACACCAATTCCTGTGGCATACATTTGTTACATCTCACCAACAGAAAAACCATTTGTGCCTACTCTCTGCCTCCTGTTGCCAATTAATCTTCCACCCTCACCAATATATTAACATAAATGAAAATAAAACTGTAGATACTGGAACTCTGAAATAAAACAAAAAAATGCTCGAAAGACTCAGCAAGTCAGACAGTATCTGTGGAAAGTGAAACAGTTACTGTTTCAAGTCTAGAACTCTTCATCAGTACTGAGAAAGAGAGAATGTGCAATACCCATCCTTTTACCTCTTCCTGTCACACCATCCAGGGACCTAAACAATCCTTCCAGGTAAGGCAGTAGTTCACCTTCACTCCTTCCAATCTGGTACTACATTCAGTGTCACAATGTGGCCTCCTCTACATTGGAGAGATCAAACACGGATTGGGGAAAAAAGATGACTTTGTGGAGCACCAATGATTCATCCACTGGAGTGACCCAAGCCTGCCACTTAATTCACCATCCAACTCTGATCTCTGTCTGTGGCCTCCTGCACTGTTAAAACAAGGCCCAATGCAAGCTCATGGAACAACATCTCATTATTTGACTGGGCATGTTGCAGCTTGCAGGACTCAATATCAAACTCTCCAACCAGGATGCTGCCTGGATTAGAGAGTATGGATTATGAGGAGAGACTAAGGGAGCTAGGGCTTTACTCATTGGAGAGGAGGAGGATAAGGGGAGACATGATAGAGGTATACAAAATATTAAGAGGAATAGATAGAGTGGACAGCCAGCGCCTCTTTCCCAGGGCACCAATGCTCAATACAAGAGGGCATGGCTTTAAGGTAATGGGTGGGAAGTTCAAGGAAGATATCAGAGGGAGGTTTTTCACCCAGAGAGTGGTTGGTGCATGGAATGCGCCGCCTGGGGTCGTGGTGGAGGCTGAAATGTTGGTTAAGTTCAAGAGATTGTTAGAAAAGCATATGGGGAATTTAAAATAGGGGGATATGTGGAAGGAAGGGGTTAGTTAGTCTTAGTCATGGTTTAAAGGTCGGCACAACATGGTGGGCTGAAGGGCCTGTATTGTGCTGTATTGTTCTATGGTTCTATGGAATAGGACTGATGGGATTGCTCCAGTAGGATGGGCTGTATAGCCATCAGTCTGATTCAGAGATTCAAAAAAAAACTACATACATCTTGAACCTTAAATCTCTTTAGCAAACTGAAACTTGGCATTTGTATTAAATTCAGTTTTTGATAAAGTTCTGACAAGTAGTATTTTAAAGCCTCACACAGAGTTGCTCAAAATTCTATGAAGTTAAAAGTAGCATATGGTTCCCCAAATATGAACATGCAATGTTATATCAATCATATTTTGGGATCTCATTATGATGCTGTTACAGGGATATTTAGTGTACATTATTTTGCCATATCAGAGAATTTCCCTTTGTTCCAGCCATTGCCTTTCCCCAACCTCTCTGTTACTTGCTACACTCTTTCTCAGATATGAAGGGCCCTACACCTGAAACATTAACTGTTCCACTTTCCACAGATACCGTCTGACTTGCTGAGTTTTTCAGCATTTTCTGTTTCATTTCAATGTTACACCATGAGCTTTTACTTTCAAATGCCTTCCAGAAATCCAAGTATAACATATTACCAGTTCCCTTTTATCCACACTACATGTTACTTCAAATAATTCAATAAATTGGTCAAATATGATTTTCCTGCAAATGTTTGACTACCTTGGATTTTTCCCAAGTCCCCTGTCTTTAATAATAGCTCCTAACATGCCCCCCATGGCAGATATTAAGCTAACTAGCCTGTAGTTTCTGTCCCCCTCCATTTTTGAATAAAAGAATGACATTTTCTATTTCACAAGCTAATGGAATCCTCCCCAAATCTAAAACCAATGCATCAACTACCTCAATGCCCACTTATTTTAAAATCTAGGATAATGACCACCAGGTGCCAGAGACCTGTCAGCCTGCAACTCCTACAATTTGCTCAGTACCACTATCCTGATCATTGTATAATCACCGAGTTCCTCCCTCCCTTGCAATTCCAGATTTACAGCTATGATTTTTATTCAACCATGCCTTAGTCTATTTCCTTTAGGTCTGCAGGTGGGAGGTGGAGAAACACCTATCAGTTATAACTTCTTAGTTCAGTTATACCCATAGTATTATACCGCTTTATACAAATTTAAGTACATAACAAATAGTGACTAACTTTCCCCAGTGTTTCCATGTTGCCTAAAGAGCTATAACGGAATCTAAAATAATAAGTAGATAGAAGCACAAACAGGACATTATCACAAAGAGAATTATTGGCCATATCTTCCATAAATAAACAGCAAGGTGGTGCACTGAATTATTCAAATCAGGACAGTGCCAGATTGGATTGCTGTTTGGAGGACATTCATGGCATCTCTACTGTTACACTCCAATGTAGAAGATGGATATATTCCATTAAATATCTAAAAGACAATGGGGAACTTGCACTCTAATGTACATGATCATATCACTCAGAGCATTCCAAGTCACTTCATATATTGCACAGTTCTTAATTGCAACTATTGTTGCTATCACAATCAACCTTTTACATTGGGAATTCATAAACTGACCAATTAATAACTTGCTATTATTGAGATGACAAAGGTGTTTAAAAGCTCTCATGTTGCGAAGGTTCCACTCAGTCCCCTGACAGAATTACCATTGTAAGTATTTGGACAATATAAACGAGTATTATTCCCAACTCAAGACTAGAGAAAGTTGAAAGAAATCAAAAAGCGATTCTAAAAACATATTCTCTCCCCAGACCTTTTAAATGGAGGGGGATATGGCTGATCGAACATTGTGAAATACTGCTTGGGTCTAACCTTGAACAGTGTTAAATTGTGGTACAGTCTGCAATCCACAGTCTAGAAAGGTTGTCAATGCCTCAAGTTAGATGTCAACGAGATTTAATGGAACGAGGGTCTACTCATGTAAGAGTGAAGAAACTGAGATAGCAAGCTATGAGATGATATGATACAAAAGTGGTCCATATAATAAAAAGGATTTGATATAATAAATAAGGAGAAATTGTTTGCTATAACAGAAGGGACAGTTACAAGAGTAGGCGGATTTAAAACGATTGGCGAAAATACTGGAGGGCTTCCAGGAAAACACAGCAAGTTGCGATCTGAAATATTCTACCGAGAGGGCAGTTGAAGCAACAGCGACCTGGAAACATTTTTGAGGGAAAACATTTACGGAGCTTCGGGAATTGAGACGGAAGTGGGACTAGCCAGAAACAAATCCGTTCGAACGATCTCCCATGCCATTCCGTTTATGAAAATTATCATAAAAAATTAAGAAAATGCGTGAAGCGCGGAATTGTAATTTGGGTTTAATTGTTGAAATATATCTTGATTTTCAAAAAGAAAGACTTAAAAACACTTGAACATATCTGCATCACTTTGGAGTATCTGTGGGGGTCCAGTCCGGGACAGGTTTGCGCCCGGGCGCCCCCTCCATCCGACGAGCGAGCCCGTTGTATCGCGGAGAGCTGCCGGCTCTCCTCGGAGGGGGAATTAACTTTACCGCTCACCTTCTATATCTTCAGCGGTGCTGACAGATAGCGTCCGCAGGCGCAGCTCGAATCCGCGGAGTCTCACTCTCCGCTCGGTCGCGTTGCAGCGCCGGGGGCCTGGCCACGACGAGCGCGTCCTGCCGCTCCATCGAGCCTGAAAACAGCCTAGCAACGGCCTACCCCTCCACCATACTCTTGTTGCTGGTACAGCCGCCGCCAGGCGTCCCGCGCCGGTCGGAGCCTGGGAATTACGTCATGTAGCAACCGCACGGTTGTTAGGGAGGTGAGATGAGAGCTTCAAAAAGAAGTCATCAATAGGATAACCCTAATATAAACTTGTTGAAAAGGAGTAATATAGCGTCACACAGTACAATTAACTGCAACATATTATTAATTAAAAAGCTAGTCACAAGGGTAGAATGAAGACCAATAAAATACATTTTAATTAATCCAGAGTACAAAGAATTCAAATATACAATGAAAGATAGACTGAACGTTTTCCAAGTAAGTAATATTTCAATGTATACCGAACCATTTTTCGAGAACATTAAAAGAAGTAAATAACAGTCTCCATAACTTTTCTCCTAGTCAGATCCTAAGTGGAAGTAGAAAATTACAAGATTGAAAATTCTCAGCAAGAACACACAAAACAAAGTTACAATTAGAGATTATGCAATTAGTCTTCTGGACGGAGCAATGTATTCCACGATCTGAGCAGTATTTTAAAATGTTAATTCTACATCATTTCATGGAAAGTTATGCAAGTAGTGTAGGACATAAGCAATTATCTTTCTGTATTTTATAATAACTGAATTCTAATAGATTTGTTGTATTACTTGGAGCTCCACCTGCCGATTTTGCAGACAGCTTCGAAAGAACCTTCAACAAAGTTCCCACATAAAAAAATTGTCAGAGCACATCTTCCCTTAATTTCAATTTAAACAATTATGAGAAGAATGGGGGAACAAGTTTTGGAATATTTTTGGTAGGTAAATACAATCACTCCATGCATCTTTCACTGCTCATTCCTGGAATGTTGGGGTCAATAACAGGGCATTTATTTTCCACCTTCCTCCATGTAATACATTTCCAGCTCCTCAAATTCTGGTTTCACTCAGGACTTACCTAGTTAGTAAGTTGCAGATGATACCAAAATTGATGGGATAGTGGAGAGTGAAGAATGTTATCTATGGTTACAACAGGATATTGATCAACTGAGAAAGTGAGCAAGGGAATGCAGGGAATTTGACTCATACAAGTCCGAACTGATGCATTTTGGAAAGTTAAACCAGGCCAAGGTATATACAGTGAATGGTAGGGCCCTGGGGAGTGCTGTTGAACAGAGACCTTGGGGTACAAGCACATAATTATCTGAAAATGGGAACACAGGTAGACAGGGTGATGAAGAAGGCATATGGCATGCTTGCCTTCATTGACCAAGTCATTGAGTATAAGAGTTGGGACATCATGTTACAGTTGTACAAAATGTTGGTTAGACTACACTTGGAGTATTGTGTGCAATTCTGGTCACCATGCTATAGGAATGATATGACTAAGCTAGAGAGTGTGCAGAAAAGATGCTGGAATTGGAGCGCTTTTGTTATCAGGAGAGATTGGATAGGCTGGATCTGTTTTCCCTAGAGTGAACGAGGCTGAGAGGTGACATGATAGAGGTATATAAAATTATGAGAGGCATAGATAGAGTAGATAGCCAGCGTCTGTTTCCCATAGTAAGGTGTCTAAGACTAGAGTGCATAGGTTTAGGGTGAGAGGGAGGAGGTTTAAAGGGGATCTGAGGGATAACTTTTTCACACACAGAGTAGTTGGTATCTGGAATGAGCTGACAGAAGTGGTGGTGGTGGCAGAAACAGTAACAACATTTAAGAGGCAACTTGATGGGTCCTTGAATGAGCAAAGCATGGAGGAACAAGGAATTAATGCAGGCAAGTGGGTTTATGATAGATAAGTATAATAGTCAGCATAGACTATCTCTCTTTCTGTTCTTAAAGCCTGCTGTGCGGAACACAAACTGAAAATGTCAGAAGAAGCTCAACTGGTCAGGAGTTCAGTACCAATGAAAGATCTTTGACCTGAGACATCCCTTTCCACAGATGCTGCCTGACCTGCTGAGTTAATTGCATATGCTTTTTTTTATTTTTTAAATTTTCATTTACTGTTGGAGATAAGAGTAAGTTTGTTTGCAAACAGCAATCATGTTTCTGGAAATAGATGAGTCATCTGTAAATATACAAAATCAATTTGGAATGAATACTATAACAGAAGTTAGCTGAAATACAGACAAAAATTATGTAGATTCTCTATTTGTATATATACAGGAATAGTTATTTAGATAGTCTTCTGCCCAAATGTCTCAAAATGAATCTTCACAAAAGCAACAAATAATGGATGACAATCCTCCACACAAATCTCTGCTGACTTGTAAATAGAGAGGGTACATAAATTTACAAGGAACTTGCCAGTGGTGGAAAACTTTAGTTGTGATGTCGCACAAGTTATACTGAGGCTCTTTCCTTTGAAACATAGGAGACTGATGGGAGATTTAAATGAGATGTATAAATTTAAGAGCCACTGAGAAAGGAAGAACTTATATCATGTAGCAGAGAGGTCATTACCTAAGGTGCATATAGATTTATGATAATTGTTAAAAGAATTATAGGAGGAGGAAAATAAAAATTGTGGTAGTCTGAAAGGGCAGTGGAGCCAAAAATCCTACTACATTTAAAAAATGCCTGGATGAGCATTTGATATGCTGTGACGCACTGGTCTCAAAAGGGAGAAGTGAGATTAGCCTAAATATCATTTTTTTGGTTTCCATGGGCCAAATTACATACTTCTGTGCTTAAAGTTTCCAGCATTCTATGAACACAAAGGAATAAAAAGATTTAAATATCAGCAAACAAGGAAGAAGGAATGAGATGTTTCTAAGATGTATCAACTTCAGCATACACTGCTATCACAATGAATACAGCAAAACCATCAAAGTCATCTCTCTCCTTAGTATATATTTTTACAATTTTAAAATTAATGTCGCCAGGTCAGAGATTGAGCCTGAGGATTAGGAGAGATTTGAAGACCACTAAAGAATGACAGAAATGTTAGTTAAAATAAAAGATAACATGTGAGAGGCAACTAAAATTATACTGGGAAATAAGGACATGCCTGGCATCTATCTTTGCAGTATAAAGTACAAAAAATATACCAGACACTGTGGGAATCTCAGTATAATGAGACAGAACAACTTCAAGTAATTAATAATAGTAAATTACTGGGAAGGTTAAGTGGACTAAAAGCTGAAAGGTGCAATGGACCATATGGCCTCATCCTAGGATTCTAAAAGGGGTGGCTGAAGGTGCATTGTGAGTAATTAAGACCATTCTTTTGATTTTGGCAGCAGTCTCAGTGGATTGGACCATACCATATGCAACATTGTATTCCAAGAACAGATTGAGAGAGAACAGAAGGGAATATCTATTGGTTATCCTGACATCATTCATTAGGAAATTGATAGATATTAAGGATATGGTAACAAAGAATTCAGAAAATCATACTGTGGTAAGATAGAATTGACTTGACTTTATGAAATGGCAATTGTGTTTGACAATTCCAAAGAGTTTGTTAAGGATGTGATTAGCAAGTAATAAAAGGAGAACAAGTAATTTATAAGCAACAATATATCTTGATTTTCAAAATACATTTGGTTAGGTAGCACACAAAAGATTATTGCGTAAAATAAGCTCTCACAAAATTGGAGGCAACGTATTAGCATGGATGAAAGAAAGAGAACAAAGAGGAGGAATAAATGGATCACTTACGGGTCGGCATGGTGTTACTGATGTAGTGCCACAGTGAAGCATTCTGCCTTCAGCTAAACTATATTATTAAATCAGGTGACAATGTGTACTATTTCCAGATCTGCTGACAGTATAAAGCTATGTGTGAAAGTGAACTATGAGGAAAATGTTAAAGGTTGGAAATTGGATTGCACATAAAAATGCTTAACGCTGCACTGGTTGGAATACCTGTGCTAATCTCCAATGCTCTTGTAACTTACTTAACATGAGGCCAAAGGGATCATCGAGGGTGGGGGGAAGGGTGTTTATCCTGGGGTTAGGGGATGATGGGGTGAGAGCTTTGAGGTGGGGAAGGGTACTATGGAGGTGTGGAGCAGTCAGTGGGGGCAGAAGGTTCATGAAGATGTTCAGTAGGAGACAAGGGAGATGTTCATGGTAGACTGGGAACGTGAGCACTGAATGAGGTATGGCCTCTTGCCTTGTAAATGGTGAAAAAGTAACTTACTTGTAGGAAGATGGATTCTGCAGCAGCAGCCCAGGTAGGGAGACCAAAGCAGACATCAACATCCAGTTCAGATGTGCATCAACAATAACAAAGGAATGGGTGCTACTTTGGCATTGTATGCCACTTAACATCATAGCATATACCCACCAGCCTACCATTAAATGCATGTCAAATACATAGAGAACCCAAATCCAAAATCTACTGGCACACATTGGTCTTTTAATATCCTATTGCATGGTGTACAAATAGGATACATGACAAGGCACAGGCTCTCATAGGTGCATGCTTACATAATATCAGGGCCCTTCGCATGTGCATTCAACAATTTCTGGTACTAGTTAGAGTTGCTGGAAGGTCTAAAGCATAGCTCATTGGAAGGTTTTCCGGCTATACCTACAAGAGTTTAGAAGGATAGTGGCAATTTCAATGAAATTATTGTGGTGATGAATAACCAAATCATTCCTCAAGTCAAACAGAAATACATTTAAGTGAAAGAAAAGACTGCAGATGCTGGAATCTAAATGAAAACACTATGATGCTGGAAAAACTCAGCAGGCCAGGCAGCATCCATGGAGAAAAGCAAGCGGTCAACGTTTCGGTGCATTTAAGTTGATCAATCATAACTTGCAAGTGGAAGAAGGCAATCCATGCATTCTCCCCAATTGCACAGAGTGTGGCATTTTTACACATAATCAGAGACATGTTACAGCACCTTACATCTTCAGCCAATGTACAGACATTATCTTATCAGCACAAAGCCAATCAGGTAGAAATGAGCTTATGATTTACATTGTCCTCCCTATCTATCATCTTGCTTGTTTTCCTGCAGACCCTCTAGGACTGCCAGTTAATTGAAGACAGTGAATAAGTCCCATCAATGTCTTTATTCATACAAAGGTTTACCCTCCTTATCCTTATACATTTACTATTCCCTTTAGAGACATACAAGATTCTTAGAAGAATTAGCGATGTAGATATTGAGAAGCTCTTTCCTCCAGCTGGAGATTCTAGAACAACGGCATGGTCTGTGGTTAAGGGATTGGTTCTTCAGAGCTGCGATGAGGGAAATTTATGTAAATCTTGGGAATGCTATAATCCATTGGTGTGGGATTGCTCATCGTTTAACATATTTTAGATTGAGGTGGTTAGATTTTTTGGTATTGAGGGAATCAAGGGAGAAGGGGATTGGGCAGGAACGTAGACTTGAGGCAAAGGATTAAAGTGACAGTGGAACAGGCTTGATTGAGGGACTGTATACCATGCTCCTGCTTCCACTACTGCTACATTGGTTAGAAAATATGATTCAACATGAAATGATAAACTACATTTAAATTCTTGCTTTGATTTATATTAATATGTTTTATATTAATTGGCTTGTCTTGCAGAACTTTACTGAGTGAACTATTAATGTGATCACCTCAGAGGTACTGATTTGAGGCGAATTTTTCACTTAGAGGATGGTGGGTGTATGATATGAGCTGCCAGAGGAAGTGGTAGAGGTGGGTACAATTACAACATTTAAAAGATATTTGAACAGGTTCATGGAAAGGTTTAGAGGGATATGTGCCACTCAGGAAGGCACCTTGGTTGGCATGGATGAGTTGGGCCAATGGGCCTGTTTCCATGCTATATAACTCTATGATTTCAATTTTGTCCTTTTTATGATAAACAAACTCAAGCGATCTACTTACTTCAGATGGAACATACCTAGTGCAGAGTCTGGAGTTCTGTCTGTGTGCAGACTGTGTGGAACAATGAAGCTTATTGTTTCTTTAAATGCAGCACTTAAAGCAAATTCTGACATGGTTATTACTGTCATGCCCATTAGCTCTAATGAAACAGGAAGAGGAAAATTATTGAAAGCTAAAAGAGCCATCAAATGGAATTTGTACAGTAAGTGTATTTCAGTTTCATGATTTGATTGACAAGGATAACCAAAGAAAAATCACCTAGACTGAACCTCTTCAGGCTTTAAATATGGGAACAGTTTACAATTCAGCTCAGCAAATGCCCCAGTGAGCATAAGGTTGATAACTCAGTCATAGTGAAAATTCCTCTTCTTACTCCCAGACTTGGTAATTTATGAATACCTGATAGTTTATTAGATTACAGGGTTCCTAATTTACCACAATTTGCACTTTAATGTGGTAAAATATCCCCTGGTGCCTAATAATAGTCACCAAAACAGAATATATCTAAACATATGAGCAAACTCATGGTCAGAGATATTTTGAGTATTTTAAAGGAGGAATTAGAGAGGAGCACGTTCCAGGAGGGAATTCCAAAACTTAGGTCTACAGCAGCTACTAATGATGGAGTGATTAAATCAGGGAGGTGTAGGCAACCATAACTGGAAGAGCACAAATATCTCAATGGCTTGTAAGTTTGTAGAAGATAGGAAGGGAATGAAAAGCAAGGATGATGACTTAAAACTGATGCATTTTCAGACTGGGAGTCAGTAAAAATGATGGATGAAGGAGAATTGGTGTTAATTTAGATACAGGCAACATAAGTTTAGTTGAACAGAAGTTTACATAGGGTAGAAGATGGATGGAAAACTTCCTGAAGAGCACTGGACTTGGCAAGTTTAGTGACAGCAAAGGGATGGATGAGGATTTCAGCTGTGAATGAGTTTACATTTATCCTGAAAATTCTCAGGGTCAAACACAATACTAAAGTTACAAAAATTCTGGCTTGGGTTCAGACAGTTGCCAAGATTGTGGGGACTCAGGAATCGAGTTAATGGCAGGGACCAATGACAATTGAGGGGGTGGTGGTAATAATGCAAGAATGGAGGAACAAAAAAAACTGGAGTAGGTATCTTGACTTCTGTAGCCTCACCCAGCATTTAACAAGATCATGGCTGATTTGAGAACCAACTTCTTAGCCCAATTTTTTCCTGATAACATCTTTGGTTAACAAAAGTCTACCAATCCCAGATTTAAAATTACAATTCACCTAACATTAATTGCTTCTTGGATTAATTCCAAACTTCCAATATCCTTGCCTGTAAAACAGTTTTCTAATTTCATACAAAGGCCAGGCTCTAATTTTTAGGCCCCACCTGGTCCTAACTAGTGGAAAGTTTCTGTCTATTCAGTCTAGCAGTTTCTCTAATCAAGCAAAGATTATCTTCTAACTTCCAGGTGATACAAATCCAGTTTGTGTAATTTAACCTGTTAAATTGAGATGTTATACAAATCTATGCTGCACAATCAACAGAGATTCCTGTGGGATGCCACTTATCACAGCCTATTGATTCCTATGTATCGTCCACATCAACCAATCTTCCAAACAGATAAATAATAATTTGCCATAATTCAATATTTTAGTCACCTTCTTCAGAAAAATTTTCATCAAACACAACCTTCTTCAGCAGCACATTCTGCTGTTTCTGATCAGTCACCTATCATGTAATTTCACCCCGAGTTTCTAATTCTATTTCCTCCCTCTGTACTAGGTTCTTTATTCTCTCTGTAAACTTCGTAATGTAGTATATTCAATTTTTAGTTCTAGCCATGTTAGAGCCGCATCTCAATAACATCTGATCCTAAAGTTGGAGGAGAAGCTTTAGCAGGTTATTCTTTGGCTATGCTTCATTGATAAGAATATAACTAGGCAAGGTCATTTCACCCAGATGGCAACAGAAGAGAACTGGAGGAAGATGGTGTGGTTAATAGTTTCAAAGGCTGAGGCCAAATCAACAAGGGGGGGGGGGGGGGCTAGTTCACCATTGTAGAACTATTAAGGTGGATCTAACTGATTAAATGGTGAAACCATTGAACCTCTGAGGAAACGTTAAACTGTGGAAAATTAATTAGTAGGAGTCTTGAATTGTGTTGCCTTAAAAATTGGGACCTTGTGCATTTATTAAAGACAAAACTCCACAGAGATGCTAAAAAAACAAAACCTATGTGATAACAGACACAAGATACAGATGTTACATTCATCTGTAATCTTATAATCAAAATACCAAAAGACCAGGGCCTCCATTACAACAGAGAGCTAATCGTGCATCTACTGCAATGGACAACAAGCAGGAGTCAAGGGAGTCATTAATCCAGGCAATTGACTTTGAGGACATTTGGCTCAGACTGATGAAGAACATTTGTATGCAGCAACAGTCAGGGATCTGAGAGTTGATAGCTTATTCAGAGTTGAACAGTGGGGTGCTCTGAAGTCAGTTTAAGTAATTTTTAGTAGTGGTAAAAACATTGAGGGTTTGTGTACAGGGTATGTCACAATCTCAAAAAAACTATAGACTTAAAGGTCCTATCATGTGTCATAAATTACAAACTGGAACTTAGGAATGAGAATTGGGAATAGCTCAGGTCCTAAACCCTGGACATAAAAGTGGTATTTTTGTGAAGCCTACATAATGAAAAATAATGGCTTATCATTAGAACTGTTCCAATGAAAAGTCATTAACCCCTTTTCTCCTTCTGCGGGTGCTGCCTGACCTGAATATTTCTATCATTTTCTCTTTTTATTTCAGTGGATGTATATCATGTAATGCAAATAGAGCAAACATATGTACAGCAAATATTAATTACTATTAATTGGAGGTTTAAGTAACTAAGCAATTTGTTCCCAGGGAAGGCCCAACCTACTTAATTCAAATATTAGTTTTTATACATTTGAACAGTGGCCCCATATTGAAACTTGGGAAATTCATTTTAACTCACTTTCTTCTGGTCTATCGTCAAAGAATTTTAAAACTAGGGAGTATATTGTCAACATAATTTTCTCAGATTGCTGGAGAGACCAAGAAGCTGGAAAGCAGTTGAAGCAATGTCTGCCTGAAACATCATGTGTGACATGGGCAGGGAACTCCTTTCAGATATAGCCAGTTTTAACAAATATAGCAGAAGTAACGATTAAGTGATGCAGCAGTTTTGTGCTGCTATCTCATCTCTGGTGACCAGAGTTCAAACCTAACCCTCATGTGTTATCTGTGTACAATTTGCATATTCTCCCTGTTGTGCAGATTTGATCCGAGTGTTCTGGTTTCCTCCCACGTCTGATGACATGCTGATGGGATGATTTACCATAGCCAATTAAACCTAACATAATTTACAATGGAGTAAACAGCAAAAAGAATGAAAAGAGAAATGATAGGCGTACAAAAATAAGTTGCAGGACTACAGGAAAAATAAGGATAGGGCACATAGGACTGATGGGGATTGCTTTATTGGGAGGTCTCATGGACCCAACGGCCTGACTAGCTTCCTGTATCAGTTGAGATGTTTGTCAAATCATATCTAAATTGGATTTTTGGTACAATTTACACTAACAAACTTTGTGGCTGATCAAATTAACCTGAGAAATGAATATTCCTAGCCTTAAGTCAAGGAAATCACAGGAGGGTATTTATTGCAATTCCATCCAATATGTTGTTTGATCCTTATCTTGTCATGACTGCACATTGACCAGAAAGCTTTCGAGGCATCTATTTAAAAACAACTTAACAGTAACTTTTACTACACCAATGTGTACAAATTCCAAAGGAAAGTAATTCAAATTCAACTGCCACAATAAAATTTGATTTTGACAATCTGTATTACTAGTCCTGTAATTATTACCAGTCTCCCTCACTCTACCCACAATTTGAATATACGAAGTGCTTTTAGTGGAGGTAGAAGAACTGGATGTAGTAAATGCCTTTTCTACCCTACTGGCTGATATGAAAGAATATTCTGCTTGCCCTCTGCTGTATGATCAGGAATTCCACATGGGGCTGCTATAACTGCCACACAAGACATCAAGATTTGTTCATCAGGTTGGATCCAACTGTCCCATGCCCCCATACATACCTCACTTAGATTCAGTCCAGGCCTAAAGTCATCGACCAATAAATGGTTGAATATTTCAATAAAACTAATATTTTGGTTTAAACAGGCCAGCTGGAGTTTATTAACTTGTTTCCTTTGAAACAATACTTGGTTTAAACAGCAACATAATCTATTTATATCCTTGGTTTAGGGAAATGTAAAAGTAACCAAGATAATCTAACATTCTTTACACAAAGCCACTGCACAATTTAACTTTTACAGCTATTTGAGGTGGAGGAAAATTAAAATGTCAGCCAACAATTTAGATACTAAACATCAAAGCAGAAGGATGAAAACAAAGAAATCTTAAGAAATGTTTAAAAAAATTCAGTGATATTTTACATCAATTCAAGTAATACAAGGTTTTACAATCTTTAAATGAACAGGGTGAAAGAAGTGTAATTTTGTTTTTTAAATGCAGATAATCAAGTATGGGAATCTATTTAAATCTCTTCAGCAAGATCAATCAAAGCAAATTCATACCAAGAAAACTTCAATTAAACCCAGTCAAATACCATCTTTAGGTTAAGATCAAATTCTGCATCATTGAAACATTAAACAATTGTTGCAGTAATTCTCAAGAGAGAAAACTCAACTCATCTCTGAACCAGCTGGAATATATATCAAATTCATATTCAGAAGACAACTATACGCCACAAATCATACATAGCAAACAGTGATTTTAAACAAAATTTGTTTGCCCTGTAAATGAATAGCTAATGTACACCAATACCAAAAAATATCTATGTTTGAAAACAAAACATCCATAGAAGAAACATTATTTGTAATTAATCCAGTTGTACAAATAGAACAGCTTTAAAATATGAGGGTTGAAAATTTGTCCATTAGCCGAGTATAAAAAATTCATTTGTGATGGTAGCAGCAACATCTCCAATTATCTCTGCTCATTTTATCATCCTGTACGAATAAAGATCGAGCATTCTTGTATCAGGTTTCCTGTCCACCACGAAGTTCAAATACTATCCAATTTTTTTAGGATAAAGGGAGCTGGAAAATAATTGATAAGATTTAGTACTACTTGAACACTGAAACTTAAGACATGTAGACTGGTACTTGTATCACTAATGCATGGAAGGGTACAGACCTACTGGGATTGGTGTTGATGGGTACAAACAGGCGGCATGGATATGGTGGGGCAAAGGGTCCGTTTCTGTGCTGTGGGACTCTAAAAATGTGGTTCTTAAACCAGAAAGGTTTAGCTCCGCTTCTCTTTCCAGATACATGGCCCTGCTGAGAGTTTCCAAAATTGTGATTTTTATTTCACTACAATAAATGTAAACCGCAGGACACACAGAACAAGGCCTGTGTGTCCTGAGATTGCACAAGGACTCCGTTTCTGAACCGGGCCAAATTGGAAGAGGGAAAGGATAAATCCGGGCGTCCCTTTCACAAGTATATATCCCGCAACATTAATAACCCCCTCCTACGATGAAGGGAGCTCGATCCACATTCTCTCCAGACTCTATCCCCGCGGGATCCATTCCAGCCTCGTTACTTAACCCAACCACAACCCTACGACCCAGCCCAGGTCTCTCTGACACCGCCCTTTGGGCGGCCCAGCCTACCACGCCGGGCCACGTGTGAATGGTTCAGTGCGGGTCACCGCCAGGCCGAGGATGAGGATGAGGGGCGGGAGGACCCAGCGCCTGCGGAGTGGGAGGCCCGAAGCCGGGCCACTGTCCTAAGCCTCCCTCCCTCCCCAAGTCCAGGCCTGGCACTCACTCGCCCGCAGGATGGCGACGTAAATGAGAAAGTAGCGAAGGGAACGTAGCACGTCCGCCCTCATCTTCCTGCGCAATTCCTCCGGATCCATTTTCGGCCCCAGCGCCTCCATCCTGAACATGGCGACCACCACACCGCTGTCACCGGGACGCCGCCAACGGACAACCGCACATCCCACGTGACCACCGAACCAATCAGCGAGCGCTGCTCATCTACCCGGGGAGAATGCTGGCGAGGCCCCACCCCTGTCCGCGTCACGTGACCATCGTTCGCGATGCGGGCGTGATTGACAATTCCAAGGCTATCGCGTCACGTGGTCCATTCATAAAGTTTGCAACGAGTGCAATGCAGATCGCGCACATTATTGAATATTTTCGTTGTCACTGTTTTTCTTTCTCCACAAAAGTTGATAGGCACCTCGATAGCGTCTGTTCATTTGCTGCATTGCGGCCTTACACTTTCCCTAGTCAGGATAGGGATAGGATTTCCCCCTCACCTTCCACTCTACCGGCTTCCACTTTCAATTGAACATTTTCCATAATCCTCAACACATGCAAAGAGATGCCACCACCAAACACATCTTCCTCTTCTCAACAATTTAAAGGGACCAGATATTTTATTAATGCTTTGTCCACTTTTACATGTTCATCAATATCTGTTTCCCCTCTCAAGCTGTCATTCCATGCAATCACTGGAGATACAACTCCATCCCTTTTAACTCTTTCTGTTGCCACAGATACCTAAATATTACAGGTGAAGGGGTGATTTATATGTACTTCCAATTCCAATATTTGATGTCACAATGTGTTCTTTGTACTGAGGAAAATAAAGGAAGAAATGATAGAAACACATTCATTCAGTCCACAAGAAACTTAAGAAATAGAAGCAGTAGTTGGTTCTGTACTCTCTCATGCTTGCTTCACCATTAATGAGATGATTGCTGAACTTTGTCCTCACCGTCACTTTCTACCACTAATTCCATGCCTTGATAGTCTGAATATTGAAAGCCTATTGATCTTTGTCTTGAATATACCTAAAAATTGAGCCCCTGCAGCCCTATTGGGTAGAGAATTCCAAAGACTCAAAATCCTCTGGGTGAGAGATTTCTTCCGAATGGCCTGACTCCTTTAGACTGTGACCCCTAGTTCTAAATTCCCCACCCCTGAGAAGCCTCATTCCATATCTAACCCATCAACCCCCTTAAATATTTTACGATTCATATGATCACCTCTTATTCTTCTAAACTTTAGAGAGTATGTGGGCCCAGCCTGCCTAATCTCTCCTCACGTGACAAACTCACCATACCAGCAATCCAGTAATCACTGCAGAACCCCCACTTGCCACACTTTCCAACTGAAAATGAACAACTTAGTTGAGTCTGTTTTTTGTTCTTATCCAATGCTCAATCCATGCCAGAATATTACCTTCAATATTATGCATTCTGATTTTTTAATAAGCTCTCAAGAGGCATCTTATCGAACCCATGTACAGCAATGAACTGATTTGCCCTTATCTATTCTGCTGGTTATAATATCATAAAGGTTTTCCCTTTCTTAAATCTATGTTGACATTGGCCAGTCCTATATCATTTACCATGTGCCCTTTTACCACTTCTTTAATAAAAGATTCCGCATTTTTCCCTACTACTGAAATGTTAGCTGGTCTATAATTCCCTATTTTTTTTTCTTTAATTTTCTTTAATTTTGGGATTAATTTTTGCTACCTACCAATTTGTGGAAATCATTCTAGTATCTATGAAATTTGGAAGATAACAACTAGTGCATCCATTATTTCTACATCCATTTCTTTCAAAACACGAGGATGCAGGCCAAGAGGTCCTGAGGATTTATTGACTTTCAGTCCTATTAACTTCTCCATATTCTTCTTTTTGCTAATGCAAATTTCTTTGAACTCCTCATCTACACTGACCTTTAGACCTCCACTATTTATACAAGAGTTTTTGTGTCTTCTTCCTTGGAGGCAGACACAAGATTCTTTAAATTTCTTTCCATTTCCTTATTTTCTCAATATAATTTATGACATCTCAATCTGTAAGGTACCCACATTAAGTTTGGTAATCTTATCCTTGTTACATATCCAGAAGCTCCTAAAATCTGTTTTTTATGTTCCTCGCCATCCTACTCTCATGCTATAATTTCCTTTTCCTCATTAATTCCTTGGGCCTTCTTTAGCTGAATTCTGAAATTTACCCTATCCTCAAGCTTACTGCTTTCATTTGGCAATGTTTTCTGTCTTTTGCTTTGATCTAACATTATCTTTACCTTCTCTTGATTTTGTCAGGAACCAGCAACAAAAGAAACACACTGAGCATGATTCAGTGTTAAAAACTATTTTATTAATCACATACTTATGATAATACGTAAAATAAAGTAAAAATGTTAGTATGTTAGAATTCAAAAATGTTAAAACCTCGAACGTTAACCCCAAAACTAAACTCTTCGTGTGTGTGTGGGTGGCAAAGTCCAAAACTCCCAGTTCCGGAATGGTTCTTAAAGTTCAGTTCCGCAAGCCATAAGGTGAAACATGAGCAAGGGCTTCTTCAACAACCACCGTTGTCTGAAGATAAGACGTAGACGTAGAGCAACATAGAGAGAGTAAATACGAAATCCAAATGTTCCACGATGGAACCCAAACGACACTCAGTGTTTACTCGGTAGTGACTTCCTCACCCCGAAAAGCATCCGAATCGTGGTCGTCCACACAAATATACCTGTTTCCTTCTACAGGTCAGCAACAAAGTGAACTCCACCGGATTACTTCCAACTTCCATACATGGATTTCAGTGGCAGACACAGTTATTGTTTCTCATCCATTGATAGAGAACACTAGCAGGCTGGTGTCTCTCTCCCTTCTCTCTCTCTCTCTCTCCTTCTTCTTCTTCTTCAACAACGTCATTACGTCCTTTATCTTCTATTGACGTAAGCATGCCACACACACACACACACACACACACACACACACACACACACACACACACACACACACACACACACACACACACACACACACACTCTCTATCTTAAAGGGACTTCCACTGAGTCCGTAACAATAGGCCTGTTTGTCTCTCATGTCTTAAAGGGATATAAATATTGTATTTAAATGTTAGCTATTGCTTGTTACTGTCATATCTTTTCAAGATAAGATATTTATTTATTAGTCAAATGTACATGGAAACACACAGTGAAATGCGTCTTTTTGCATTACTGAGAATGTGCTGGGGGCAGCCCGCAAATGTCACCACTCTTCCAGTGCCAACATAGCCTAATGGAGATTCCTAGTCTACTATAACCAAGTCACAAGTTATACTTTATTTAAGGCCCAGGATTCAGGACTGAACAAAATCACTTTTAATCTTTTATAAAATTATACCATATAATTTATCACTGTTTCCTAAAGGGGCCATTAACACGTCATTAACCTTTTCTCATTACACAATACCAAATGTAAAAACAACCCTTTTCCTGGTTGATTCCTTAACACATTGATGTAGGAAACCATTTCTTATAATCCCAATGAATTCATCTTCCACAGTATGTTGTCCATTTGGTTTCACTAGTTTACATGTAGATTAAGGCAATTGCAACCCTTTGTAACTGGATTCCTGACATCCTGAACAACAGACTGCAATCACTAAGGATAGGCAGCAACACCTCCACCATAATTATCTTCAACACTGGTGCCCCACAAGGCTGCATCCTCAGCCCCCTACTCTACTCCCTATATACTCACAACTGCGTAGCCAGATTCTGCTCTAACTCCATCTACAAGTTTGCAGATGATACCACTATAGTGGCCGAATCTCAAATAATGATGAGTCAGAGCACAGGAAGGAGATAGAGAGCCTAGTGACATGGTGTCAGGTTAACAGCCTTTTGCTCAATGTCAACAAAACAAAAGAAAAGGTCGTTGCCTTCAGGAAGGGGTACAGTGCACATGCTCCTCTTAACTTCAACAGTGCTGAGGTCAAGAGGGTTGAAAGCTTCAAGTTCCTAAGAGTGAACATCACCTATAGCCTGGCCTTGACCAACCATGTAGACGCCACTGCTAAGAAAGCTCATCAGTGCCTCTGCTTCCTCAGGAGGCTAAAGAGATTTGGAATGTCCCCTTTGACACTTACCAACTTTTATCGATGCACCATAAAAAACATCCTATTCAGATGCATCACGGCTTGGTACGGCAACTGCTCTGCCCATGACCACAAGAAACTGCAGAGACTTGTAGATACAGCTCAGCACATCATGGAAACCAGCCACCCTCCATGGATTCTGTCTACACTTCTCGCTGCCTCGGTAAAGCAGCCAACATAATTAAAAAACCCAACCAACCTGGACATTCTCTCTTCTCCCCCCTCCTACTGGGCAGAAAATACAAAAGCCTGAAAGCACATACCACCAGGCTCAAGGACAGCTTCTATCCCACTGTTATAAGACTATTGAATAGTCCCCTAGTATGATAAGGTGGACTCTTGACTTCACAATCTATCTCGTTATGGCCTTGCACCCTATTGTCTGCCTGCACTGCACTTTCTCTGTAACTGTAACACTTGATTCCTGCAATCTGTTATTGTTTTCCCATGTACAATAACAATGCATCATTGTAATGAAATGATCTGTATGGATGGCATGCAAACAAAGTTTTTCACTGTACCTCGGTACATGTGACAATAATAAACTAATTTACCCATTTACCCATTGTGATTATTATATTACCTTATTACATATATCTCTAATTTCCTGACCGTTACTATTTAGTGGCCTGCATACAACTCACACCAGTGTTTTTTGCCCTTTATTGTTTCTTAACTTCAAACTGATTCTGTTTTTTGATTTTCTGAGCTAAGATCCTTCCTCAACACGCTTTTTAAACTCTCCTTTGGTATCAGGTCCTCCTGATATTACATTGCCTACATTAGTCACCTTTAAACTATATCTCTGTAAAGTATTAGATTATTCCCACGTGTTTCCATTTATTCACCCTCCTTGTTGCGATTACCAAATGCATTCAATTAAAGAGCCTTCAAGTTTTTCTTTGCTGTGCTTTAAACTGCATATATATTCTCATGTTATATGCATGGTCCATTCCTAAAATACTCTGGTTAGCATTAGCCATTTTCCTATCCTGTACTATCTCTTCGTGCTTTCTCTTTAACTTTTTAACTTTACCTCAGCAGAATACACCCTTTTTACAATTAAAGGCTTCGCTACAGCTCTATTATTCAATTTGCTAAGAAACTGGTCCCAGTCTGATTCAAGTGTACCCAATCTGAATGGAACCACTCCCTCCATCCACAGTACTGATGCCAATGCCTCATGAATTGAAAACCCATTTCTCCCACATCAACTCATTCTCTGATCTTATTTACCTTGCTCTAATTTTCACAGGGTTTAGTTAAAAACCCAGTGATTATTACCCGTGTTTCCATTGTCACCTTTGTATCTGCCTTTTAATTTGGATCATGGTTGTTCTTATTCCTTCAGAAAAATCTCCTTCTTTGTCATATCAATGGCAATGGTTACCACATAGACCATGACAATTAGCTCTTTCCTCTCCTTCTCTAAATTCTTGTCCTGCCCTGAGGATATGGCACCAGGCAGGCAGCACAGCCTTTGGGATTCATGTTCATGGTTATCTATGCTGTCATCTATTACTACAACATTCTCTTAAATCCTCTAATTTGAATACAAAGATACATATGAATTAGGAGTAAAAAGTAGGCCACTCAGGGCCCATGAGCCTTCCTTACTATTCAGTAAGGTACGGCTGACCTGATTGCAGCTTTCCTTATCAAGAATCTATCTCCCTTAAAGATACATAGTTCTGCTTTCATCGGACGTCAAGGAGTAAGGGTGCAAAGACACATGTCACTCTGAGAAAAAACACTCCTCATCTCTGATTTTTAAACATTGTGTTACGTACCAGCAACAATAGAAACACAACGAGCCATGTTTAAATGTTAGAATCTATTCATTAATAACCACTACTAATAATAAGAGAAATAAAAACGTTAGATATCAGACATTGAACCCCAAAATAAACCCGAAGTGTGTGTGTGGCAAGTTCCCAAACCCCGAGTCTAGGAACAGTTCTCAAAGTTCAGTTCAGCAAGTCATGAAGCAAAACGATGAGCAAAGGCTTCTGAAAATCACAGTAGAATGTAGAGAAAATAGAGAGAAGGAGTTACGCAATCCACAGGTTCCGCGATGGAACAATACGACATCTCAATCGCTGAAGAACTCTGTTGCTTTTAGTCAGAGATATCTGCCACTTCAATCAATATGTGCCGTCCACAGATACACCTGATTCCTGGGTACAGGTTAACGACAAAGTGGACTCCACAGATTGTTCCAAAAATCCATAAATCCATACATGGATTTGTATAGTGACAATCACAACGATTATAATTCACTTGTAGATACAGAGACTGGCAGTCAGTGCTACCAACTCTCTCTCTCTCAGTCTCCATCTGTCTGTGCAATTGCCAGCATGTTCCAGTTATACTCGTATTTTTCACTCGCAGTAGTCAGATAACGCCACACACACTACCATTCAGGCATCTTAAAGGGACACTCATCAATAGCAACCTGGGCTCATAACAATTGACCTCTCATTCTATATTGCCATACAAGAGAAAACATCCCTTTTCATATCTACCCTGTCAAGACCTTTCAGAACTTTATACTTTTCAAGTTAAGTCAAATCAGTCGAGTTTATTATCATATGTGCAAGTATGTGTATGCATAGGTGCACACGAAAACCTTGCTTGCAGCAGCATTAAAGACGCATAGCACAAGATGCACAAACATATGGAAGAAAACATAAATTAAACATAAATTATATAAGAATTGTACAAGAAAGAAACACAATTAGAACAAAGAAAAAACAAAGGTTCATTACGGTGCAAAGTTGTCATAGTGTTACTATACAGAGGTAGTGATAAGAACATAAGAAATAGGAGCAGGAGTAGGCCCATCTGGCCCATCAAGCCTGCTCTGCCATGATTAGGGTTGTGCAGGTTGGTTCAAGAATTGAGTGGTTGAAGGGAAGTAGCTGTTCTTGAACCTGTGGTGTAGGATCAGGCTTCTGTACCTCCTGCCCACGGTAGCTGTGAGGAACACGGCATGGCCCAGATGGTGGCACCAACTTGTATCATTCAAGCTTTGTGGTCCCCAACCCTATCAATGGACCTAACCTTCTCTCTCTCTTGGCTTTCCCATTAGTCTGCAAATTAAACACTTCTGTAAGTTTGTAAATTTGTACATTTTCTCTGTTCTGATGAAAGGATTTTTGACCTGAAACAGTAACTCTGGTTTCTTTCTTCACAAATGTTCCTGACTTCTAAGTATTGGTATTGGTTTTATTATTGTAACTTGTACCAAGGTACAGTGAACAACTTGTCTGCAATACCATCCTACAGATCAATTCATTACACAGTGCATTGAGGTAGCAGGTTAAAAACGATAACAGAATACAGAGTAAAGTGTCACAGCTACAGGAAGTGCATTGTAGGTAGACAATAAGTGCAAGGTCATAACAAGGTAGATTATGAGGTCGAAGAGTCCATCTCATCATTATAAGGGAACTGTTCAATAGTCTTATCACAGTGGGATAGAAACTGTCCGTGAGTCTGGTGGTATGTGCCCTCAGGCTCCTGTATCTTCTGCCTGATGGGAGAGGGGAGAAGAGGGGATGACCCGGGGTGGGTGAGGTCTTTGATTATGCTTGCTGCTTCACACAAGGCAGCGAGAGGTATAGGACAGAGTCCATGGAGGGGAGGCTGGTTTCCGTGATGTGCTGGGCTATGTCCACCAACTCTCTGCAGTTTCTTGCAGTCCCAGGCAGAGCAGTTGCCAGTCCAAGCTGTGATGTATCCAGGTAGGATGCTTCTATGGTGTGTTGATAAAAATTGGTGATTGTCAAAGGGGACATGCCAAATTTCTTTAGCCTCCTACGGAAGTAGAGGCCTGGTGATCTATCTTGGCCATGCGATCTACATGGTTGGAACCAGGACAGGCTATTGGTGATGTTCACGTATCCTTGGAACTTGAAGCTCGCAACCCTCTTGACCTTAGCACCATTGATGTAGACAGGTACATGTACACCACCCCCTTTCCTGAACTCAATGACCAGGCTCTTTTCTAGCACTTTCTGTTTTCACTGAAGGACAGATGCAACCTAACTGGTTGATGCCAGTATACAACTTCCTTCTTCTTGGGTAGTACCTCAGGGTCAAGGATGATTGCCTCCACTACAGTTTGTGGGTTCTGACGGTGGCTGATGATGCAAATGTGGGACCTGCATATTCTGTCATCAGTGGGGCAGGAGTTGCTGGGTGTTTTTTTGGAGTATGGTGCATTTCTTCCACCTTCTTCTCTGGCTTTAGTGTGCTTCCAAAGAATGGTTTTGAATTTCTCTGTGCTGTCCTGAATGTTCTTTTTACCATCTTGAATGGGCAATGACAGGAATTCCTACAAGTTGGTGGAGGTTTTTGAGAATATCCATGAAATGTTTCCACTGACCACCTGGTAATCTTTATGCCAAGGTAGAACTTGGAATACAGTGTCTTGTGTCAGTGTGCTACCAACACCACCTGTCAATCAGTTTACAAATGCTGCTACAGGTCCTTTTTCCACATTATACTGTTGCCCTCTGCTGAGAATTTGAAGTAATTGCTGTAAAATATAAATAAGACTACTTTTAACTGAAGTGTATTATGCCTTTATTTTTGTGTGGTCCATGTATGCTAACCATTAGTACATGAACGTTCACCAATTAGGAGCACTGCTTGCCTACCATGAGTCAGTTATCGATGAGATGTGTTTTTGTATTGCACCAAGGAAACAGTGGCAAAAGGATCCTGAGCAGGTTCTCTTCCGTGATGTGATGGTCCAGGAGAACATGAATAAGAAGTAGAAGCAGGAGTAGATCATTCAGCCCCTTATGGCTGCTCTGCCATTCAAAAAGATTCATGGTTAATCTTTTACCTAGGCATCTCTTTGCTGCACTAATCCCATTTTCCTGGATTCTCTTAATAACTAAAAATCTATTGATCTTTGTTTCACATATAGTCAGTAATTTCAGCTCTCACAGAAAATGAATTCAAAAGATTCACTACTTCTCGGTAAAGAAATTTCCTCTCATCTCTGTCCTGAATATCTCAGCCTTATTTTGAATAGTGACCCCTTGTTTTAGACAGCCCAACCAGGAGAAACATCAGCTCCATATTCACCGTCAATCCCTTTATGGATGAAGGTGTTGTGGTCACAGCAGTAATGTTTGAATTGTTCTGTTTGTACAGATTCTGGGCCCTTTCTATCACATGAAATAGATTTGCTGTATCATCCTATTGAATGTATGCATCATCTTAAATACCTCTTTGGCATTCTGTAGCTACCAATAGCAAATGAACCAGTGGAGAAAAGTAGAAAATTAACCTTCCCCAGCCCATTTTATTTGTTGAATTTCAATTAATTTTACTTGGACTATGTCGGTAGCTGCTTAATATTAATTCCCATTCAACATGGATTTAATTTTAAGATTGTTCCTTTAGTTCTTTATGTTACCAGAAGACACTGATCTGATACCATTCCTTGGTATCTATCCTACTGAATTAATTAAGAATGTTAATCACCTTTCTCAGATTATTCTTCATTCAGCAACACTCAAGGGAGTAGAAGCCAAGGTTATACAGTCTCTTCTCACTAGTCAATCCTCTGAAGCCCGAGTATCATTCTAGTCCGTGCCTCATCAAAGAATAATAAGTTCTTACTGAGGTATGACTGATGTGCACCTGGTGGAGCTTGACCAAAAAACTGTGTGACTAAAGCAGAGAGTTCACTTGCTTAAATTCCAAGCTCTTTGAGATAAAAGTCAAAATTCCCTCAGACTATTTAATTCACCTGAGCAGTTGCTTTGAATGATTTCTATACTTGAATCCTAAATCTCTGTCCTCCACCACACTAATTAAATATCCTGATGCATTTTCCTCAGAACTCTCTACTTATAGATCTAAGATGAATGAACACACACTTGCCCAAATTGACTTCAATAGAACTGATTTAAGGAACTGGAGTACATTGTACAACTGTATGATTGATTGAGGACAGATTTCTACCCTCCATCTCCTACCTCCCAACCAATTTTCAACCCAATATTGAAAGGCCACCTTTAATTCCCTGAGCTTCATTGTTATTAATAATCATTTGTGTGCAACTCTACTGAACATCTCCTGGAAGTCCATTTATGATACATTCGTCTGCATTATCTGGTCTATTTTGCCAGGGACACAAAAAATCAACTAGTTATCAGGCGTAACTTTTTGCTTAATGCTTTTGTTTAAAACATATTTATAACTGAGCCCAAATATATCTTTGCTGAGAATTCACATTTTCAATAATTTTCAATGGAAGCATGAAATTCACCTTCTCTATAATGAAGAGGGGGTGGCTGATTAGCTGCTGCCCATTTCACATTCAGAGTGAAATTTCAACCCTGGTGATTTCAAAACAATAAATAATCTTAATTTGACTCCATGCTTATGCGGAAAGGTGGAGTAGATTGTATTCATGGTTGTTAGACAAGAATTTGGACACAAGAAGGTGACTGATGATATTTGAGAACCTTAATATCATTTTGTTGAAATTAACTTTGGCAAAATATCTTATAAAACAAAATTGGATATATTTTCTGCAGTGGCCAATGGATCCTACTTCTTTATAAGTTGGGTTGAAAATTCCAGAAATAGTTGGAGGCCACCAACAGAATTTCAGAATCTTTGAGTTGATCCTAGAACAAGCTGCAGCAAGCAAATCATGTTTCGTGCATAAGCCGAGGGCAGGACAAGACAGCATTTGGATCCTGCAGCCCAAGGAGGGGGAGAGAGGGGGGCACTAGAGTTGAGATCAGTTGAACTCAGATTTATTGGCTATGAGCAAATTCATACCTGTATTTAATACATTGCAAATATAAATCCTCACAAATGTATGAGCATGGATCTGCCCCCAAATTTACACAGTAGTTTTTAGCAACTCTCTCTGGTAAAACATAGGGGTTCCAAATCCACCTTTTGTCCAAAGCTCCCAGAGGCTAAACACTGGTCAGGCTTCATGGTAAGGAATATGCAGTATTGCTGAGGTGGTTAGTGTGTTGATGCGATGGTACAGATTTTAACAAGACTTTCCCCTTCCTTTTCCTTCCTGTTTGCTTCCAGAAGCCAAAGATATATAAAAGGAGGTAATAATTAAAGAATGCACTTAGTTTTCCCTGAGCTGTAGTGATATTGCAGACAGAGCAATCCTTCAATAATCAGTGGATTTTTTTTCTTGCTTAGTATCATTAAAGATATGCGTGAATAACATTTTAGCTTACTGACCATCGATTGCTTTTGCAGCATTCTTTAATGTGCTTATAATTGCATTATAAGTGCTGTATTGGGATGAATGTTGGATTTTATCAGAATATATACTCCATCTCCTAAATATATAAAATACTAGCTGGTACGTTTTTTTTAGAAAAGATATCATACTTGGGACAAGGGTGCTGAGAACAGGTTTATAAAAATATTGGAGCCAGTGGAGCCATTCGGCCTCAGGGTTGTTCTGCTATTCAGTCTGATTATGGATGACCTGTCAATTCCATTTGTGTTTCCTTGATCCATATCCTTTGATTCCCTCACCTAACAATAATCAATTGATATCAACTTTGAAAATTTCAGTTGTCCCAGTAACACAACATTTTGGGGAGGAGAATTCCTAATTTCCAACACCTGGTGAATGAAAATGCTGCCTCTTGATCTAAGTAAAAAAAATGCCCCAAGTTTGTTTCCTCTTGTTCTTGATCTCCCTTACCACAGAAAACAACTTCCAACATGTAACCTACCAAATTCTTCCAACATTTTAAATACCTCTGTTAGATCACCTTCAACCTTCCAAACTCACTGATCTATAAGCTCAATTTTGTAACCTGTCCACAACATTTAATTATTTAAGCTCTAATTTAATTCTGGATGAATCTGCACTCTAACTGTTATGAAAGATGCATTATAATTCCTTCTTTTAGCCACACAAAATTGGAAGAAGTCAAGTGGTTTGGTGTCAATACTAGTAAACATAATACATAACTGTCTCTGGATCAAATGCATCAGAGTAGAAGACAATGCAGAAAGTGCATTTTTGGGGCACAGACTCACTGAAGCCAAGAACACAATTGTTCCAAGCAAGCTGATTATACTTCACTTTAATAGTGTAAAGCCCAAATTTAATGGAAATCTTATTAATAAACATTGTAGCATTGGTTTGGTAATTCAAGAAGTTTTGAAATAACTCAAATATGGTCCAGCTGCACGCATGGGTATACTTTGGAAAAAGCCTTGCTAATTCTTATTGGATGTCTGATTACTGATAAGGACAACACCAAAGCAACATAAATCGTACTCCCTTGTATGTTCCCATAAAGCGCTGCGTGTTGTGGCTGTTATGACTGTTCAAATCACAATTGTACATTGTATTTTAGACATCATAACATTTTTATGCAAAACCTTCCTGAGCCCCACCATCTTTGTGGAGGAACCATATGTTTGAAAAGTATAATTATTTTTTCAACATTTAGTAATCAAAATTAATTTTTTTCCCATTTTGTGTCTTTGGAAATTTGACCATGCTCTTCTGGGTGTTGGTCACCATGGCACTCATGATGCAATTACCACATCACAGGTGCATGGTATGATATCATCAACCCTGCAACACTCATTTTGGAATATTGCAGGAGAACATGGGCCACTTGGTTCTGGCAGCACCCGTCGATGGACGTTTCCCAAATCAACAGAGTCTTCCTGACACAGAAAGCCAATCAAGTCAGTAAATTACTTACCTTCATCTGTTGCCTTCCCCATTTACTACTTCACCCCAATCCCAGTCCATGTCCTGATACCATGCACACCGGGTCTGAGACACCATTCTGCTGCACTGTCCAACCTTCACCATTGTTACTCAAATGAATACATCATTTTTTTCCCCTCAATATGCCAATCCTGATCCTTATTTTCTTAGTCCCACCCAAAACCACATAATAAACACTAGCTTCCAATGTCCCTCATCTTCCAAAGTAGCAAGCTCAAATCCCACTGCCACCACCTCACCCCCATCTTAGCTACAGGACAAACCATCTCCCAAATCCCACACCCTCCGTTAAACCCAGCTTCAGAAAGTAGTATGGATGATACGTTTTCAGTTCTTAAATGTGCAGCAACCGGTCATTTGTATCCAGGGCTCAAGCTTTAAGTGAAGAGGCAACAACTGAAGCAACTCTCCTCTTCAGCTGATTTCTTGACAAAACAAAATAAATGCTCACAGTGGTGAAGTTTACTCCATGAACAAAATCACGGGTCTGGAGTTATCCCGTTATTAGAATCAGCAAGTACTCATGCCCCCTGCAGGTATGGTCAGCAATTACAGGCTAGGTTTGAAAAGTCATCTCCCTTACTATGGAGAGGTGCAACTTTTTTTCACATGAGGTATCTCACCTGAGTTGCTCTGCCTATGAATAGGATAAAACAATGAACAAGAGCTTCAAATAAGGAAAGGCAAATATTGGCTGATGCTCAGCAATAGTGATGAGTACATTAGACAGGCAACCACCAAGGCAGTGTAGCATCTTTACATACGTATCAACTAAGATATTACAATTTTCAGAGGCCTCAAAGGTATTACTACTCAACTCTCTTGGATGAATACTATACAAGGAATAAGACTAATGAGCAAAGAAAATGACTTAGAAAACCCTGATGTCTTTTGTGTGCAGACGTAACATTGATTTTAGGCATTCATTGAGAGCACTTATTATTTCTTGGTCAGGCATATCATGAATCACACAGAACACTGCTCCATCCAATTAATTATAAATAGAATTCCCAAGACCAACAGGCTTCACCATTGTAGTCAAAAAGAACGGACAGATATCATGGGTGGCATGGACAAAGTGGGCTGATAGGACCTGTTTCTCTAACTCTATGATTCAAGTTGTGGCCCCTGGCAGTAGCACCCATCTAGCACACCCGTAGAACACAGTAAAGTTCATGCAAATAACTCTGCACCCACAGCTCTCTGAGGGGTAGAGATTTCCAAAGATTCACAACCATCTGAGAGAAGAAGTTTCTTCGCATCCCAGCGTAAAATGAATGACTTTTTATCCTGAGACTATGCCCACTAGTTCTAGATCCTCCTACTCAGGGAAATATTCTCACTGCATCTACTCTGTCAAGCCGCCTCAGAGTCTCACAATTTGTCTCTCATTCTTCTAAATGCCAAAGGTTATTGGCCTAACTTGCTCAACCTTCTTTATAAAGCAACTCCTTACTTCAATTAATTTCTGGGATGTATTGCTGGTAAAGCCAGCATTTATTGCCCATCCCTAATTCCCTTTGAGAAGATGATGGTGAGCTGTCTTCCTGAACTGCTGCAGTCCTTCTGGTGAATGTACTCTCACAGTGCTGTTGGGAGGGAGTTCCAGGATTTATACCCAATGATGATGAAAGACTAGCAATATATTTCCAAATCAGGATGGTATATGATTTGGGTGGGTGGGTGATGCTGTTCCTACATGTCCACTGCTCTTATCCTCCTTTGTGGAAAAGGTCATGGATTGGAATAATGCAGGTGAGTAGCAGCAGTGCATTTTCTAGATGGTGCACACTGCAGCCACTCTGTGCTTGTGAAGGAATGAATGCTGAGAGTGGTGCATGGGGCAGCAATCAATCTAGCTGCTTAGTCATTTCATCATGTCCTTGTGCCATATAGATGGTAGAAAGGCCATGGAATGTCAGGAAATTGCCGCAGCATACCCAACTTCTGACTATGATATTCATGAGTTTCTGGTCAGTGATGACCCTAGGATATTGATGGTGGGAGATTTGCAGCCAAAGGTAGCCGGTCAGATTCTCTCTTGTTGGAAATAGTCATTGCCTGGCAATTACTTCTGTGTGCAAATGTTGCTTGCCACTGATCAGTCCATGCCTGAATGTTATTTAGGCTTTGTTGCATGCAGGCATGGGCTGCTTCATTTGCTGAGGAGTTGCAAATGAAATTGAACATTGTGTAAACATTAGTAACTATTCCCACTTCTGACCTTATGGAACTACGGTTGCTGATGGAGCAGCTAAACTTGATTGGACCTTAGACCCTGCCCTGAGGAACTCTGCAGTGATGTCCTGGAGTTGGGATGATTGACCTCTGACCACCACAACCATCTTTCTTTATGTGAGCTATGACTCCTGCCATGAGTGCATTCCCTTCGATGTCCATTGATCACTTTTACTAGGGCACCTTGATGCCACACTCAGTCAATTGCTACCTTGATGTTCAGGGCAGTCACTTTTACCTCACTTCTGAAATCTAGCTCTTTGGTCCACATGTGATGAAGACTGGAGCTGTGTAGTCTTGGTAAAACCCAAACTGTTCAGCTGTGAGGAGCTTATTGGTTGAGTCAGTGTTACTTGATAGCACCGACAATGACATCTTCCTCATTTTGCAGATGATTGAGAATAGATTGATTGGGTGGTATTCAGTTTGACTGGATATGTCCAGCTTTTTATGAACAGGACATAATATGCCATGTTGTAATGGTATGGGAACAGCTTGACTAGAGGCACAGCTAGCAATGGAACTTTGGACTTCAGTACTACAGCTGGGATGTTGTCTGGTTGATAGCCTTTGCTGTATCTAGTGCTGTTAGCCATTTTTTGATATATGGAAATAAGCAAATTGGCTGGAAATTGTTTCTGTGATGGTGGGGATCTCAGAGGAAGCCGAGGTGGATCAGCTATTTAGCATTTCTTTCTAGGAATCAAACTAGTGAACCTTCTCTGCTCTGCCTCTGTGATAAGTGTATCCTCCCAGATCGGAAATGTTAACTGTTTCTCTTTTCACAGATGTTGCCTGACCTGCTCAGTGTTTCCAGTGTTTTCTGTTTTTATTTTGGATTTGCAATATTTGCAGATTTTTTTTATTTTCTTAGGTAGATCCTTCCTTAAATAGGGCAACCAAAAATTTACTCCATATGTGGTGTCAGTTGAGCCCTGTGGTGTTGTAGCGAGACTTTTCTACTCGTACTCCATTCCCCCTTGCAACTAAAGCGCATCTTCTACCTGCTTTCCCAATTACCCTTAGTTTTCAGGACTAAGAGTATCATGCTTCAGGGATGTGCAGACTTGGGCACATCCAAGGCACTGCAGAATAAATGTCTGCACATGGGATCACAGCAATGTGTAGAAATGAGTTGCCACAGTGAGGATTCTATAGAGAGGGAGATGGTCAGGCATTTCTGAAGCCACCCTTATGAGTGTTTATTGCCTTCCTGATGCCATCAGGATATAAAACGTATTGTTGGATGGGGATGGGGGAAGGGAAACAATCAGAAGCTGTTTGCCCTGTTAGAACCAATGACATTCATAGGAAACATGTTGGGGTCCCATAGGTTTACAGGAGCTGGAGAGGTAATTAAAAAATAGAGCTTCAAAGATAGTAATCTCCAAATTACTTGGGTGCTAGGTGCCAGGGACTGTAGGAGGAAAAAGATAAGACAGGTTAATGGGTGGCTGCAGATTTGGTGCAAGAGAGTGAGCTTCAGAAGTGTAAGGAATTCGGTCTAGACCTGGGGCAGGGGAATGTTGCCAAATGGGCAGTGTACTGTAGTCTTTAAGCCACTAATGGTAAGTACTGCTGTAAATAGTCTTCAGGAGACACAAAGAGCATCACAACATGTGTTAACTCTTTATTATAGACCTGTTATGGCTGTTATTACCTGTTGTGGTTATATCATGCAAATGATAACTTATTTATTTACATAGAAGTAGAACCACAGGCAGGTTCTCTTCAATTGAGCTGAGATCAATCTTCTCATGGTGAGGTTAACTATTGGTGTAGGAAAGAGTTGAAGTTTAGTTAGCAATTTATGAGATGAAACATTAGAGAGGAGATTACAAATTGCACAGAGGACAATTTGCATTAGTGCTTCAGAAATCAGAGGGATCAGATGGGAAATGCAACACAGATTAAGATGGTTTGTAGTTTATCTGAGTAAATATACAGCAACTGGTAAGAAAACTTGGTGAACTACCAGAGCCAGTCCATGGGAACATGGGATTATATATGGCATAATGGAAACAGACTCAAGCAAGAAATGGGCACAATATTCCTGGCTAGGATGTGTTCAGGAAAGAAAGGGAAGGAAAAAAGGAATGGGTAAGGCACTATTGAAAAAAGGAATTGAATTGAAAAGGTATATACCATGCTTGTGGTGTAAATCAAAGACTGGCAGATTAAAAAAAAACTGAGTAACGGAAATCTTTGAAAGATAACTTGACTAAACTGGATACATTCTCAAGGAGGATAGGGGATGGATGGAAGGAAGAACATCCAAAGCTAGAGTTTCCCAGTTGACTAAAGCTATAAAGGTTAAAATGAAATGGAAACTTTTAGTTTCTGATAACTGTCAAGATCTTTACAAATATTCCAAAGGTAAAATGAAAACTGGAAGGAGTGGCAAAGTATATGAGAATAGATGAGTGAATAACATAAAGGAAATCTGAAAATCTTTGAAAAGTACATATAATTTTGATGGATATTCAAAGGAAGGGTGGAGTAAGAGCCAAAAGGAACATTTTTTTCAAGGGGCCAGAGGCATTAGCTTAAATACCAACTTAATACTTTACCTTAAAAGAAAATAAGACTTTCACCGATATAGTGCCTGTCAACCTTGTCAAGCCTCCTCAGTGTTTCAAGTTCTTCTGAATTCCAGTGAGTATAGAACCAACCTGATCAACCTTTCCTCAGAAGACAACTCCTTCCCATAAATTAACTCGGGGTGAATCTTCTTTCAGGATATTGCAAAGCAATTTACTGCCAATGAAGTACTTTTTCATATGTTGTTTGTAGGAAACAAAACAGCCAGTGTACTTTCATTCAATATTATCGATTGAGGTTTAATTAATAATGCTAGGGAAAATTCCCCTAATTTTTCTTTGAAAATTTTGATATGGAATTGCAAAGAATCTGACTGCAGTATTCCAATCTTTCCTGGATGTGGGAGTGGTGCTGTAATTTTAATTCCCCGCTCAGAAAGCTAACAACTGCATGCATACACTGGTTGTGGGAAACCTTTTAGAGGGAACAATATATGACAAAAATAATAAACACTTGAAGAAATAGGAGTTAATAAATTAAAGGCAGAACTGATTTGCGAAAATCAATTTATGGTTGACTAACTTGGTTAAGTATTTTGATGAAATAATGCGGTGGGTTAACAAGAGTGATGGGGGAGATATAGCCTGTATAAATGTACATTAGAACTACTGCTCTTTTTGATATTAAAATAATTACCAGAACTTAGGTACAAAGAAAGTTGGTCTAGAAATTTTAACCAATACTATTATTTTTTTCCACCCCTCCAGAAATTTAACCAAGCATTCCTGGTCTCAAATTATTCTTGTGGTTTCTGCATCAGTAATGTACCTAATGATGACAACCCAATTTAATGCTTCTCGAGAGGAACTCAGCGCAAATCAAATGAATCCACGTTAATTTCTTAACTGCATTCCCTTAGGTCTCCACTCACCCAGCTCATGATTCGTAGTTGATCACCATTGCTCATTGATATCCAACCTGCCCACCACCAATCTACCAATCTCTCCACTCCCAGGCCCCAGTCTGATGTTCCAACCCCTGGACACTGGGTTTCTCTCCTCTGAACCTGGTACTGTTCACAGATTTACTGCTATTTTCCTTTGCAGACTCTGCAGTGACTCCATGCAATGATGGTTAAATGCATTTGTCTGGGCACGCATGACTTCCTAAACTATAATTCTGAAGATTGCAGATGACACAAAGTTAGGGATTGTGGTACATGATGAGGATTGTAGTAACAGACCTCAGGTGATTTAGAAAGACTGGTAAAAAGGGCATATACACAGCAAATTAATTACACAGCATATATACACAGCAAATTATGCTAAAAGGTATAAAGTAACACATTCTGATAGGAAGAATGAGGAGAGGGTACCTAACCCAAATGGTACAATTTTAAACAGTGCATAGGAGAAAAAGTTAGAATGTAAATCTACAAATCTTCAAAGATGGTGAGAGAGGTTGAGAAGTCTAAGTGCATCAAAACAAAGGAAACGAGAACAGATGAGGGACATATGGCTCCTTGGTCCTGCTCCATCATTCAATATGATCATGGCTGATCTGATCTTGGACTCAACTCCACTTTCCTACCTCCTCTCCAAAAAAAACGTTGACACACCAAAATCTATTCATCTCAGCCTTGAATATATTGATGACTCAGCCTCTACAACACTCTTGAGGACTAAGAATTCCAAAAATTTACAATTCTCTGAGAGAAGAAATTCCTCCTCTTTCCCCCTTCAATGGGTGACACTTATTCCGAAACTTTGCCTCCCAGTTCTAGATCACCCCCCCCCCCCAAAGAGTGGAAACATCCTCTCACCTCTTGATCTTCTAAATTCTAAGTACAGAACCAATCTGATTAACCTTTCCTCAGAAGACAACTTCTTCCCATAAACTAACCTGGAGTGAATCTTCTTTGAACAGGCTCTATGCAGATATATACCTCCTTAAATAAGGAGACCAAAAGTGTACACAGTTCTACAGTTGTGGTTTTCCCAATGCCTTTTACAATTGTAGCATGATTTCCCTCCTCTTATCACACATGTCTCTTGCAATAATGACCAAAGACCCATTTGCCTCCATGTTCAAAGACTCAGCTGCCAGCCTAGATGAGTATGCCACCACCATTACAGACTTTATCAGCAAGTGTGTTGAGGACTGTGAACCAAAGAGGACAATCTGGGTGTTCCCAAACTGGAAACCATGGATGAACCAGGAGATCCATTCCCTACTGAAGTCGAGGACTGCTGCACACAAATCTGGTGACCCTGACCTGTACAAGAAATCGAGATCTGACCTTCAGCAAGCTATCAGGAATGCCAAGAGGCAATACTGACTCATAATAGAGTTCCAGACCAGCCGTCAGTAATGGCAGGGCTTACATGCCATAACAGGCTACAAAACGAAGACGGGCTACATAGTTAACAACAGCGCATCCCTTCCTGATGAGCTTAACGCATTCTATGTGTGTTTTGAACAGAAGGGAAGTGGATTGTCACCACCCACCCTGATAGCCTCCAATGCAACTGAACCCGTGGTCACCTTCGAGGACATAAGATCAGTCTTCCGGAGAGTGAACACGAGGAAAGCATCTGACCCAGATGGTGTCCTTGGCCGTGTGCTCAGATCTTGTGCTGATCAGCTGGTGGAAGTATTTGCAGACATACTTAACCTTTCCCTGCTTCAATCTCAAGTTCCCACCTGTTTTAAGAAGACCACTATATTCCCGGTACTGAAGAAAAGCAAGGTAACGTGCCTTAATGACTACTGACCAGTGGCTCTGACATCCACCATCATGAAGTGCTTTGAGAGGCTGGTCGTGGCACGCGTCAACTCCAGCCTCCCAGACAATCTCGACCCACTGCAATTTGCCTAACGCTGAAACAGGTCTACAGCAGATGCCATCTCCCTGGCCCTACACTCAGCTCTGGAGCATCTGGACAGTAAAGACACCTATGTTAGACTATTGTTTATTGACTACAGCTCTGCCTTCAATACTATAATCCCAAGCAAACTCGTTACCAAATTCCGAGACCTAGGACTCAACACCTCCCTCTGTAACTGGATCCTTGACTTTCTGACCAACAGATCGCAATCAGTGAGATAGGCAGCAATACCTCCAGCACGATTATTCTCAACACTGGTGCCCCAGAAGGCTGAGTTCTTAGCCCTCTACTCTGCTCCCTATATACTCATCACTGTGTAGCCAGATTCTGCCCTAACTCTATCTACAAGTTTGCAGATGATACCACTGTTGTAGGCTGTATCTCAAACAGCGATGAGTCAGAGTACAGGAAGGAGATAGAGAGCTTAGTGGCATGGTGTCATGACAACAACCTTTCCCTCAATGTCAACAAAAGAGCTGGTCATTGACTTCAGGAAAGGGGGCCGTGTACATGCACCTGTCTACATCAACAGCCCTGAAGTTGAGAGGGTTGAGAGCTTCAAGTTCCTGGGAGTGAACATCACCAATAGCCTGTCCTGGTCAAATCATGTAGACGCCATGGCCAAGAAAGCTCACCAGGGCCCCTACTTCCTCAGGAGGCTAAAGAAATTCGGTTTGGCCCCTTTGACACTCACCAACTTTTATTGATGCACCATAGAAAGCATCCTACCTGGATGCATCACAGCTTGGTACGGCAACTGCTCTGCCCAGGACTGCAAGAAACTGCAGAGAGTTGTGGGCACAGCCCAGCATGTCACAGAAACCAGCCTCCCCTCCTTGGACTCTGTCTTTACCTCTCGCTGCCTTGGCAAAGCAGCCAGCATAATCAAAGACCCCACCCACCCGGGTCATTCTCTCTATCTCCCCTCTTCCATCAGGTAGAAGATACAGGAGCCTGAGGGCACGTACCACCAGGCTTAAGGACAGCTTCTATCCCACTTTGATAAGACTATTGAACGGTTCCCTTATACGATGAGATGGACTATGACCTCACGATCTACCTTGTTGTGACCTTGCACCTTATTGCACTACACTTCCTTTGTAGATGAGACACTTTACTCTGTACTGTTATTGTTTTTACCTGTGCTACCTCAATGCACTCTGTACTAACTCAACGTAACTGCACTGTGTAATGAATTGACCTGTATGATTGGTATGCAAGACAAGTTTTTCACTGTACCTTGGTACAAGTGACAAAATAAACCAATACCAATACCAATACCAATAATCACTTGCTGTATCTGCATACTGACTTTCTGTGTTTCATGTATGCAGACAACCAGTTCTCTGTGCCATAGCAATTAATGGTTCTTCTCCATTAAACAAGACTGTGCTGCTTTATTCTGCCTACCAATGTGGATAACCTCACATCACCCCCTCCCCCAAATTATACTCCAGCTGCCTATTTCTTACCCATTAACAATCTATTCATATGCTTTTGCAGACTCCTAGTGAACTCTCACAACTTGCTTTCCTAGCTATCTTTGTATCATCAGCAGATTTAGTTACAATGAACTTAGTCCCTTCACCTAAGTAGTTTATACATAATATGAATAGTTGAGGTCCCATCATTGATCCCAGTGGCACCTCATTAATTACAGATTGTCAGCCTGAATATTACCCATTATATTAGTTTAACAACCTAACAATGCAAATATGTTATCAAAATACCATGAGTTCTTAATTTGTGCCCCTGTAATGTACCTCTTACCTTTTATGTGACACATTATCAAATGCTTCTGAAAATCCAAAGGCACATCTGCTGGTTCCCCTTTATCCTTTGAGATGGGTGGTTATCTCTGTCATCATCTAGTTTGATCTGGGGTGTGATGGTGTATACTCATCATTGCCTTTTGCCACTTCTGGTATCACTCTTGTATGGGCTTTATCCTCACAGTGTCTCCAACTCTTAGCAGTGCAGACTTTGGCACAAATGCAATAATGGTTTTCCTATGTTCTTTAGACCACCTCCAGTTGTTTTCCTACATTCTTTTGTACTTCTGGTTCTGGTAACTTTTCTGATGTTGGGAGTGAAGTTCACCAACTCATAAATCTCCGCACAGGATCCATCATCATTGTTTGGGTTGGGATATTACACAAGGCTGAGATGCTGTGAAAGGGATCAGATTCTGATGACTTACCATTTTTCATTAGTTTTATGCCTCTCTATTAGTCTGTGGAAAGTAAGGATGTTTGGTGATCCAACTGTCAGTCCTTTAAGAACCTCACAAATCTTCTGTGAACTGTGGCCCATTATCTGTAATCACAGTTCAGGTGTACCATCTCTGGCAAACTGACATTTCAGTTTGCAAATGACCTTTTTGTCTCTCAGGAGTTTAACAAATAATCGGTGATCATCAGACATATTCTCCCATCTAACTGAAGCAGATCTGACCTGACATTTATATGTGTTGATGAGAATATACTATTTCCTTTGCTTGGGTCTTCACTAGAGAATTACAGGCTTCCCATTACTGTGCATGGTACTTGAATTCCCCATTTATCCCCAGCCAGTAGATACTTTGTGGGACAACCATCCATTTTTGGATGTAAGGAGTGAATGCATCTTAACATGTCATTCCTTTGTGCCCATCAATCTTTTGTCTCTGAAGGTCAGGTCATTCTAACTCTCCAGTTATTCTCACATGGATGGATAGTCTGAGTAAAGGTTCAACCACATGCTGTGCTTCTTTCCATCCTGTTTGAATCACTGGATTCAGGTGCTGAATTGTATCAGCTTGTTTGGTTGCATCCTGAATGAATGGAATATGAAGCACCATGTTGATTGTCTCAAGCTCAGTATGCTTGGCATCTCGTGCATCCTTGAGATAGACTTGGCTGAACATGTCAGCTATATGCTTTTCTTTGCCCGGATGGTGTTAAACCTTCTTACATTGTATGCCTGCATCCTTACAAGCATTCTCTGCAATCACTTTCTGCTCTATGACAGGTCTAACAGCAATGATCTAGAGAGACCTATATTTACTGTGCACTTATATAATTCTCATGTGTACCAGTGAAACTTCTCCAATAGAAAGATCACAGCCAATAGCTCAGTGTCTGTCAGAGCTCTGTCTATATATACTGACAACTGACTCACTTGAAAGATGGTTGCTCCAAGGCCCATTTCTGGGCCATCTACTTATACTCAATGAATCACAATGCGGCTCTGATGCAGTTGTCTGCTTAATAGGTTTGGCCATTTGCTCATGAGCATCCAACCAACATCATCCCACATCCATGGTCACTTGACTGATTGTTTAATTTTGCCAAGCTGCCTGAATGTCTCACTCATGTCACTCAGATAGGGCAGGAACTTGCTCAGATTGTTGAAGAACCCCAGAAGGTCTGTAGTCCTGCAAAATCTGTTGCACTCAGCATCTCCTTCACTGTCTTGACATTTGCTGGATTTGGCTTCACCTCATCTCTGGTGATCAAGTGACCATGAAGGACACCTTATGAATAACAGTTGTTTTTTCTTATTCAATTCTAGTTGCTTCTCCTTGTATCTGTCCATCAGGGCCCTCAATTTTAATTCATGAACTGCAAATACAATCATAAATAATTGTGAATGGTGTAAACCAAATCAAACTTTAAAGTTTATCAAACTTTTAAAAAATCTTTAGGGGACTTTACACACTCTGCAAATTGAGTACAATTATCTACCTGTTTCCTTTAGCACCTGTTATTCTCAGAGAAATGTAACGCCATTTGTACTGACCCCTCCAATAATTTAGAACAGGTACAAAGAATCACTTACCACAGTAAAAGCACTAAAAGTGAAAAAAGACACTAGAAGCAGTTAGCTTGAAGAGATGCTGCTGCTCACAGTACCACGTCACTAGATAGCACTTTACATAATGGAACAAAAGATTGCCATAATTGGATCATTTCTCTTTTCTGTGGCTGTGTTGAAAAGCTTTTGTTTAAAGGAGTGCTTCACCATTCCCTCTCAGCTTTGTGTCACTACGTGCAATTAAGAAGCTGCTGTCTTCAGCTCTGTAGAGTTTGCTTTCTTTTCTTTTGATAAACAGTGTGCCAGGCCCTGGAGTCCTTCTGTGATATTTTCTGGGCATGTTACTGAAAGATATGTATTTTGTTTAATTGTTAAACTCTGTTTGAGAGATCTCCAGGGTAGTAAGCACTGATTCATGTGCATGAGCAGTTAGTTCCAGGAGTGAGGATTTGTTGAAATGCTTGCTGACCTTGCAAGGACAAAGATCCCTAAGAGCCAATAATCAGAGCTTCAGCCGTGGAGATTACTCAGGGAAGTACAGGATACCCAGTTCGACAGCTGGATCTCCACGGAGCCGATGGAAAGTCAGCCCCCACTTACAGCAGGTGAGACAATTTCATTTTGATATGTAAGGGTGCAAAACTAAATGTGCTGATAAGTTACTAAGGGCACTAACCACTAAACACTGTCGGATATTAGCATTGACTGACTGTTTAATATTGCCAGGAAGGCTTTTCATTTCTGAATTTATATGTAAAATCATCAAATAATTTTCCAAAGTGATTTTTTAAATGGTACTGAATTCTACTTTGTGCTAACAATTTGGACTGAACTTTATTGTGCTTGTTTAATATCCATGCCAAATTCATTAACACAGTTGAAAATCCTTTGATTTCTTTAGCGCACAGTGATGGCATGGTGGTGTAATTTAAAGGAAACTAAAACTGGCTCAGTTGCATTGTAAAGGAGCTTCTGTGGCTGTCTAGCACAATGTCCAATTTTGCTGGCTGTCAAATTCTGGAGGCTATGAGAGGAGAATGGGTTCATGTAAATGGAAAAGGAAAATGGTCTGAGCCAGTGTTACAATATAAAATGAAGTGTGAAGTTCAATGGGAAAATATTTCAAGCAACATTTGGAATGGAAAAGAAATGGCACTTTATGTAATTTAGTATTTGTATATATTTTACTTCTTTGATATCATGAATTACTTCAAATGCTTATGTTATTAATGAAGGAGACTATCTGGTGATTGAATAAATTGACAATTTACAGCACCTTCAATGTTATTTAGAACAGGAGTAAGCCATTCAGCTCCTTGACCATATTCCTTGATACCCTTATTAACAAAGAACCATTGCTCTCAATGAAAGCCTTAATTGGGCCAGCAGTGCTTGCTGCCTAAACATAGCTACTTGAATTCAAGTGTAAAGTTTGCTGCTTACGTTAGATTTAATGTCCCCAGGGGGTTTTCATGTTACTGGTGGGTCTGAACATTAGCTGGCTCCTTCCTGTGAGCCAAACTCATGACTTTCAGATTCTGTGTCTTTGCACTGAAACAGATCATCATCCGCCTCGCTCTGGGCTCCTGCTTTCTCAAAGCCCCAAGAGAATCTGTGAGAGAAAAAAAATCAATGGCTGTATTATTAAATTATAACTATTTATTTTCAAAGCTTAGTCCTTCTTTTTGACAACAATCAGGTAAGGAGAAGTTCAGGCATACTGCAGGTCTACAAAACGTAATTTAATATATCCACTATGAGATTACGGCAAATTAAAGCAAACAACATGCAAAGCTCTCAAGACAACCCATAATGCTAATCCACGTGGCTTTGAAGAGAATTGATTAAATATTTATGACAGAGGTTAGGAGCTCTTGTATTTTACTACTGCGCATTTGAAGTGTCCTCTGATTGGCTTTGATCCAGTGGAGTGTTTACTTCAAATGTAAGACATTCATAAGATAATGAATCTTTTGTTTCTGAGTTATAATAAATACATTAAACTGCCTTCATTTTGTAACTAGCAACTAAATCCATGCCATATGCAGTGATCCAGATAAACACTGCAGGCCACTGAGGTTAAGCCATTTCAGGGAGCCCTGTAATCTTATTATTGGGAGTTTAAATCATCAGACTATGCATTCATTTGCATTGAATGGACATCTAGAGAGGTGAACTTTACAGACTACATAAGCCATCAGTAATGGAAAAAGTGCTAGATGAGTACAGATTCCCATAATTTTCTTTCCCTCATTTAAATTGCACTAAAGGTGTGGTTAAAGAAAGTGGATGAAACTACAGCACCTGGTCTGACTAATTCCACAGTGGTCAAGGGGAAATAAATTGACTGGCATTACGTAGGGTGGTTGGTCAAAATTGTGATACACGTCACAGAGCCTACAAAGTTAGATTCTCAGCCTTCTCCCTCAAAGCAGTGACCAGGGCTGCCTGGTATAATGGATCAAGCTAGGCTACCTAGGTGTGTCAGAAAGAGCAAAGTCACCTAGTTACTCAAGCAAGGCCTTCAAATGCATTGAACTAAGTGAGGCCATGTCAGAACACTGGCCTGAGAGGTCACGTGGATGCATTAGATCAAGTGAGGCCACTTGGGTAGATTGGATCAAGTAAAGCTGTCTGGGTAGCTTGGACTGAGTGACATTGTTTGGGTAGCTCCAACCAAGTGAGTCCATGTAGGTAGCTTGGATTGAGTGAGACTACCCAGGATGATTGGATTGAGCAAAGCAGTCCAGGTACATCAGATTGAATAAGGTTACCCAGATGATTGAATTGAGTGAGGCTGCATGGTTGATTGGATCGAATAAAGCTGCCCAAGTACATCAGATTGAGTGATGTTGCAGAGTTGCATCGGACTGAATGAGGTTGGAGGAATGGCCTCTGGCTGTAGCTGATTGAGCATCACTGCCCAGGTAGAGGATGCTGATGGAGCAATGCTACCAGGACTTGTTGGATGGGGCAATGCCAGCTGGCCGAGTTGGGTGAGCATTGGTGCAGTGGGTGGGGATGGAGCAATGCTGCCCAGGTACAGCTGATCATGTAAAACTGCCTGGGTATAACAGATGGACCAATGCTGCCAGGATTGAGCAATGCCATCCCCATAGGGCTGAATAGGTAACACTGGCTGGGTATAGTTAAAAGAGCAATGCCACCTGGGTGCAGATGATTGTGTGAGGCCGCTGAAGTATATTAGATTGAACAATACTGCCTGGGTGAAGTTCATAGAGCAATGCTATCTAAATGAAACAGATTGAGTAACATCTCCCATCTGAATTAGATGGAAGAGTGCCACCCGGATGTAGCTGATGGAGCATTGCCACCAGGTTGAATTGGTTAAAACAATGACACTAGGACGTAGCTGATCAAGCAATGGTGCCTGGGTGTAAATGACTGAGCAATGTTGCTCAGGTGTGTTGGATGGGACAATGCTGTCTGGATGTATTGGATTAAGTAATACAGCCCAAGTATAGTTGACAGAGAAATGTCACCTGGATGAAGATGACTGAGTGATGCCACCCAGATATACTGGATAGACCAATGCTGCTTGGAAATATGTCACTTGGGTGTAGATAATTGAGCAATGCCACCTAAGTATGTCCTATGGAGCTCTTCTGGCCAGGTGTATCTAATGGACCAATGCTACCTCAGTGTATCTGATGAAGTAACACTGTCAAAGTGTATCTGATGGAATGCTGCATAGATGTATCTGTGCTCTCAGGGTGTATATGATGGAGCAGTGCTGCCCATGTGTTGCTGAATCAACATTGTTGACTAGGTGCAGTTCTTGGAGCAATTCTGCCAAGGTGTATGGGATGGAGAAACATCACTTGGCTGTGGCTGATCGGGCAATGCTGCCTGGGTATAGTGGATCAAGCAATGCCACACAGGTGTACTGTACTGCCTAAGGCTGCCTAAAGTGGACCAATGCTGCCTAGGTCTGTCAGGTGAAGCAATGCCACCTAGTGATATCGGGTGTTGCAATGCCTTCTGGCCGCAGTTGATTGAGCAATGCCCAGGTGTAATGTGCAGAGCAATGCCACCAAGATGGACCTGAGCACACAATGCCACAAAGGTGATCTTACTAATTAGTATGACACAGGGTGCCATTCGGTCTAGGGTCTATGTCAAACCTCAACAGAACAATCCCATTAGTCCCATTCCTGCTTCCTTAATTTCTTGTAGTCCCACAACTTATTCTCTCTCAAATACCCATAAATTTTCATTTAATTTGTCACATATCTTCACTAAGAGATAACTTACAGAAGCCATTTGACCTACTAGCACCTTTTTGGGACATGAGAGGAGACTGGAGCATGCTGGAGCAATCCACCCAGTCATGAGGAGATCTCACAAGCTGCTTACACACACAAATCCCTTGAGGATTATAAGAGATGTAGGAGTATGCTTGAGAGGAAAATCAGGGGGGTCAAAGAGAGGCTGTGAAATAGCTTTGGCAGATAAGGTAAAAGAGAATCTTACGAGATTCTACAAGTATATTAAGAAGGGCAGTAAAAGGATATAAAAAGGGCGGTAAAAGGATAACTAGGGAAGGAATAGGTCCATTTAAGGATCAATGTGCTCATCTTATGTGTGGAGACACAGGAGAGGGGTGAGGTGTTAGTGAATATTTCTCATCTGTATTTACTGTGGAGAAGGTCATGGAAGCAAAGGAATTGAGAGAAATGAAAAGTGATTTTTTGGGAACATATCCACATTACAACAGAGGAGGTAGTGTTGGTCTTAAGGCATATTAGGGTGGATAAATTCCCGGGGCCTGATCAGGTGTGTCCTCGGACATTGTGGAAAGATAGGGAAGAAACTGCAAGGGCCCTGGCAGAGATATTTGCATCATCTTTAGCCACGAGTGAGGTACCAGAAGACTGGAGGATGGTATTGATATTGGTTTATTATTGTCACGTACTGAGGTACAGTGAAAAACTTGTCTTGCATACCGATTGTACAGGTCAATTCATTACACAGTGCAGTTGCACTGAGTTAGTACAGAGTCCATTGATGTAGTGCAGGTAAAAACAATAACAGTACAGAGTAAAGTGTCACAGCTGTAGAGAAAGTGCAGTGCAATAAGGTGCAAGGTCACAACAAGGTAGATTGTGAGGTCAAAGTCCATCACATTGTATCAATAGTCCCATTCAATAGTCTTATCACAGTGGCTAATAATATGCCTTTACTTAAGAAGGGCTACAAGGACAAGCCAGGGAGTTATAGGCTGGACAGCCTAACTTCAGTGGTGGGAAGGTTACTGGAGAGAATTCTGAGGGATAGGATCTACCAGCATTTGGAAAGGCATAGACTGAAAATGGATAAGGCTTTGTGCATGGGAAATCCTGTCTCACAAACTTGACTGAGCTTTTTGAAGGGGTAACGAAGAACATGAACAAGGGAAGGATGGTAGACATTGTCTACATGGACTTTAGCAAGGCTTTTGACAAGTTCCTGCATGGGAGGCTAGTCTGGAAGGTTAGATCATATGGGATCCAGGGTAAGCTAGATAACTGGATACAAAATTGGCTTGGTGTAGGAGGCAGAGGGTGGTAGTGGAGGGCTTTTATTCAGATTGGAGGACTGTGACCAGTGGTGCGCCACAGGAATTGTTGTTGGGTCCAGTGTTGTTAGAACATAGAACATAGAGCAGTACAGCACAGGAGTAGGCCCTTCGGCCCACAATGTCTGTGCCAAGCATGATGCCAAATTAAACCAATCCCTTCTGCCTGCTCACGATCCATATCTCTCTATTTCCTGCATGTTCATGTACCTATCTAAAAGCTTCTTGAATGCCACTATTGCATCTGCTTTCACTGCCACCCTTGGCAGCACATTCCAGCCACCTACCACTCTCTGTGTAAAAAAACTTGCTCTGCACGTCCCCTTTAAATTTTCCCCTTCTCACCTTAAAGGTATGCCCTCTAGTATTCAACATTTCTATCTGGGAAAAAGATTCTGGCTGTCTACCCTATCTATGCCTCTCATAATTTTATAAACTTCTTTCAGGTCTCCCCTCAGCCTCTGACACTTTAAGTTTGTCCAACCTCTCCTTATAGCTAATCCCCTCTAATCTAGGCAGTATCCTGGTAAACCTCTTCTGCACCATCTCCAAGTCCCCAAATCTCTCCCACAGTGAGGCAGCCAGAACTGCATGCAATACTCCAAGTGCAGCCTAACCAAAATTTTATACAACTGCATCATGACTAACCGACTCTTATACTCTATGCCCCTGGTGATGAAGGCAAGTATGCCATATTACTTCTTTACCACTCTTTCTACTTGCGTTCCCACTTTCAGGGAGGCATGTACTTGGACCCCAAGATCCCTCTGTACATAAATGCTGTTAATGGTTCTGCCATTAACTGTAAATTTCTCCTTACATTTGACCTCTCAAAGTATAATACCTCACATTTGCCCAGATTAAACTCCATCTGCCACTTCTCTGCCCATAACCGTAACTGACCTATATCCTGCTGTATCCTTTGACGACCTTCTTCACTGTCTGCAACTCCACCAACTGTCTGCAACTCCATCAATTTTTGTGTCATCTGCAAACTTGCTAACCAACCCATTTACAATTTCGTCCAAGTCATTTATATATATCACATACAACAGAGGTCCCAGCACTGATCCCTGTGGAACACCATTGGTGATGGACCTCTAGCCAGAATAACACCCATCCACCACCACCCTCTGTTTTCTATGGGCAATCCAATTCTGAATCCAAACTGTCAAGTCACTGTGGATCCCATGCATCTTTATCTCCTTGATCAACCTACCAAGAGGGACCTTGTCAAGTGCCTTACTAAAGTCCTTGTAGACAACATCCACTGCCCTACTCTCATCAATCACCTTGGTCATCTCCTCAAAAACTCAATCAAGCTTGTAAGACATGACCTGCCCCGCACAAAGCCGGGCTGACTGTCCCTAATTAGCCCATGTTCTTCCAAATGCTCATAAATCCTATCCCTAAGAATCCTCTCCAATAGCTTCCTTACCACATGTGAAGCTCACTGGAGTATAATTTTCCAGATTATCCTTATTTCTGTTCTTAAGCATAGGGACAACATGGGCTACTCTCCTGTCCTCCAGGACCTCGCCTGTTGCTAGAGAGGATCCAATGATCTTCATCAAAGCCCCAGCAATCTCCTCTCTTGCATCTCTCAATAACCTGGGATAGATCATATCAGGCCCTGGGGATTTATACACCTTAATGCTCTTCAAGAGAACTAACACCATCTCCTTCTTGATCTCAAAGTGCCCCAGCATATTAGAATACCCCACATTGAATCTCACTATCCTCCATGCCCTTCTCCTTAGTGAATACTGACACAAAGTACTTACTAAGTACTTCGTTGACATCCTCTGATTCCAAGCATAAATACCTTGCTTTATCGTTGACCGGTCCTACTGTCTACCTAGTCACCCTCTTGTTTTTAATGTATGTAAAAATTGCCTTGGGATTCTTTTTAATCCTAACTGCCAAGGACATTTCATATCCCTTTTTTGCCCTCCTAATCCCTTCCTGAGTTCTTTCCGGCTTTCTTTACATTCCTCAAAGGATCTGTTCGATTTCAGCTTCCTAAACCTTAAATATGCTTCCTCTTCCTTTTCCCTTACCTTACCATCTTCGTTCTTCTTCCTTATTGAAACATGCCTGTCCTGAACTCTGGTCAGCTAGTCTTTAAATGACTCTCACATGTCAGATGTAGATTTACCTAATAACAGCTGCTCCCAATTTACTCTCCCAAGCTCCTGCCTAATAATGCTGTAACTTGCCTTGCCGCAATTTAATACTTTCCCCTTAGGTCCAGACTAATATAGATGACGGTTTGCCATCTATATTAACGATTTGGTTGACAATGTTGTTCACATGGTTAGTAAATTTGTGGATCACACCAAAGTTGGTGATATAGTGGGCAGTAAAGAAGGTTAACTGAGATTACAACAGGATCGAGATGAAATGGGGAAATGGGCAAAGGAATGACAGATGGAATATAACTCAGACGAGTGTGAGGTGTTGCACTTTCATAAATTCAACAAGGCAGAACTTACACAGTAAATGGTAGGGCCCTGGAGTGTGTTGTAAAAGAGAGAGACCAAGGTACATAGTTCCTTGGAAGTAAATAGACAGGGTGGTGAAGAAGGCGTTCGGAATGCTTCCCTTCATCGGTCAGGACATGGAGTACAGGAGTGGGGATATCATGTTGCAACTTTACAAATTGTTGGTGAGACCACACTTGGAATATTGTATGCAGTTCTAGTCGCTCCTGGGACTGGCAGGCTTGAGTTATAAGGAGAGACTGGATAGGCTGGGACTTTTTTCCTTGGAGCATAGGAGGCTGAGGGTTGACTTTTAGAAGTATATAAAATCATGAGGGGTGTAGGTAAGGTGAATGGTCACAGTCTTTTTCCCAGAGTAGGGAAGTCTAAAGCTAGAGGACATAGATTTAAGGTGATAGGGTAAAGATTTAAAAGGTACCTGAGGGGCAACTTTTTCACACAGAGGGTGGTGAATTTTGGAATGAGCTGCCAGAGGAAGCTGTGAAGGTGGGTACAATTACAATGTTTAAAAGATATTTGGACAGATACATGGATAGAATAGGTTTAGAGGGACATGGACCAAATGCAGGCAAATGGGACTAGCTCGGATAGACATCTTGGTTGGCATGGACAAGTGGGTTGAAGGGTCTGTTTCTGTGCCGTACAACTCTATGACTCTGTGACACTTATGGTTCAAGTTCTAACCTGGGTCTCTGGAGCTAACTGCTGTGTCACTGTGTTGCTCTATTAGATGGAGTGGTTGATTGACTGGCTGTAGCAGATTGAGTAATGTCAGCTGAATGAATTGGATAGAGCAGTGTCCCCTGGTGTATCAGACTGAACAATGCAACTGGGTGTAATGGATCAAATAATGCTGTATGGGTATATCGGTTCAAGCACTGCTGCCTGGGTGGAATCAAGTAACGTGGCTTGGGTGTATTGGACTAAGTAATACTGCCAGTTTTATTGGATTAAGCAAAGTTGCTTGGGTGCAGCTGATTAAACAATGCCCCCAAGTGTGATTGATTGGATGATGCTGCCCAGATGGATTGAATGAAGCACTTCTGTCCAGTTTGGTAGATCAAGCAATGCCACTTTGGTGCATCAGATGAGCAATGCCACCCAAGTCCGTTGCTGCCAGGGTGGAACAAGAAAAAGTGCCACCCAGGAGTAGTTAATGGAGCAACACACCAGTCTATAGTTGATCAAGTGATGCTGCCCAGGTGTTTCACTTTGGTGATGCTGATGGAGCCATGCCCTCTGGGTGCTGCATATTGAGCAATGCTGTCGTAATGTATTTGATTGACCAATGCCATTCTGGTGTATCGGATGGAGCAAAGCCACTTGGGTGTATTATATTGAGCCACCTGGGTGGAGTGCTTCATTCAAGGATTGGTATGAGAGAAATAGGTTTCAATTCATGGACATTGGTACCTGTGCTGGGGAAGGCGGAAGCTATTCTATTTGGAACAGGGTGAAGCTGGTTGTTGGGGGGAAGGTTTTTTTTATTGGCAGTGTCATAGCAAATAGAACAATTTGAATTGTAGACAAGGTTGTAAACTAAATATATAGAGGGGTTGATGGGAAATTGATGAGAGGAAATTTAGATAGTTAAAGAGAAAGGGCAAATATATGCAGGGTAGCAAAATAGGTAATGATAACCAAAGTTCTGTCAGGAAAGGATAATATAGTCAAAGAGTACACCTCCCATTAGAGTCAGCACAGGGGAAATGGGTGAGAAGGTAACAGTGAAGGCTCTGTACTGAATGTACACTACATTCGTAACAAGGTGAGTGAATTATTGGTACAAATAGAAATAAATGGGTACAATTTGATGGCTTAACTTTAAGAAGAATTAGGCAAAATGGAAATGGAGCAGGAGTAGCCCTGATATCAAAGAATAAGATAAATACAGTAGTGAGGAAGAATCTCAGAAAATAAAGATATAGATTTGGTTTGGGTGAAGTTAAGAGTGAGGGGCACTGGTGTCCATCTGGTAGGAGCTGCATATAGATCCCCAAACAGTAATGATAATGCAGGGCATTGTGTGAATCAAGAAATTAAGGTGCGTGCAACAAGGGCAATAAAATATTCATGGCGTCTTTAATCTATGCTTGGACTGCGCAAAACAAATGAGCAGTAATAGTGTGGGAAACTAGAGAAGAACAATAACGGAACAGGCAATTTGAGTTCAAAAAATGTTCTGGCAGTTAAGGGGGCTTTAGGGAGCTGTTATCACAAAATGACAAAATTTTATATGATAATAGAAAGTGATTATTTTCTATTATTATAGAAATAGTAATATTACTGTTTCTATTATTATAGAATAGTAATAACACTATCTGGAAACAGGCCTTAAATCTAAACAATCTGGAAACAGGCCTTAAATCTAAACAAAGCAAACTAGGTCAGGAACCAATGGTAGATTGGGAAACTACATGGCTGACATTTAAAGAATTAATTCATGGTTTACAATTTAGATATATCCTTATAAGGAGAAAAAACAGGAGAAGTGATCTGGCCACAGGAATCAATTTTTCTCAGTCCTCAGCTTCACTGTGATTTTCCCCTAATCTAAAACCTATTGCTGAAAGCAGTGAACTCGAGGACTGGGAAAACTTTGGCAGAGGAGGAGCAAGGCCTTGATAATGAAAAACGAAGTAGAATATGAGAGTGGAACTAGTACGAAAATTTAAAACAGACCAGAAAAGTTTCCAGAGTATATATAGAAAGAATTGCTAAATATGACAAAAGAAACTATATTGGTAAATAAAGAAATGGCAAAGAAATTGAATTAATATTATGTGTCTATCTGTAATATTCTGTGTCCATCTGTAATATTCTGTGTCCATCTCTGAAGAAGACATAGAATACATTTCAGAAATAGGAGAAAAAAATCACAATATGATAGCATATTACATAAAAATGACTTAGCTCATTGAAAATAGGGTCTGAAATAGGAATAAAGCAAACTACAAAGGCATGTGGCATGATTTGGCTATGGTAGAGTAGAAAAACTATATTAAAAGGAATGAAAGTAAGCAAGCATTGGCTATGATTAAAGAATTAATACACAGATTATTGTGAAGGAATTCAAAGTGGCTGTGGAGTTTGCTTCTCTTGCCACCAGCTGGAAAATTGAATAATCTTGATTGGCCCCTGACTTGGGGTAGTCGTTAAGGGTTAGAATATGTAAAAATCACCATATTACAAATAAACAGTAAAACTCCATTAATCCAGCACACCTGAGATTTTGGTGGCACTGGAGTGACAGATTTTTTGGATTATTGGACATTATTAACATCTCAACACACACTTTCAATTATTTTTTCTTATATTTTAGCTAGTTTGATAATACAGCTTCCAGCGAACCAGCTAAGTTGAAGGTAGTGTGGGAACCAGGAACCCATGAGTTGAAAGGAGGTATAGAAACCAGGGTCTTGGTGAGTGGAAAGTGAGTGTGCGAACCCAGGACCTGGTGAGTGGAAAGGCAGCACAGGAACTAGGGCCCCAGAGAGTGGAAAAGGAGCATGGGAACTGGGGCACTGGTGTGAGTACGGGAACCGGGCACAAGGGAGTGGAAAGGGAGCACAGCAAACATCAGATGCCGCATCATTGGGATAGCGGATTATCGGAGTTTTACTGCATATCCCTTTAAGGCAAACAAAATCCAACATGAAAAATCGTTCATTTGTGGTCAAGAGAAATTATAGCATTAGATCAAAGGAAGTGATATAAGATATTGCTGAGAAAAGATTGGGAAAATTTCAGAATTCAGCAAAGGAGATAAAGAAAGGAAACATAGAATACAAGGATAAAGAGAGCAAGAAACACAAAAGCATGGTGTAAGAGTTTCTATACACATATTAAAAGGAAAAGCTCCGGAAATTGTGGTCCAGCACAAAACATCAAAACAAACTGTAAAGGTTTCTGTGGATTATGAAACTAAATTAGAGGACATGGAATTGGGCATGGTATATTGTGTAGATTGAGGATTTGTTATTGGACAGAAAGGAATAAACATGTCATTTTTGGGTCAGGAGGCTGTGAGCAGTGGGTTCTCTCGGGTATTGGTGCCGGGGTCCTAGATGTTCACAATCTATAACAATAGTTTGGATGAGGAGAACAAATGTAGTAAAACTGGGTTAGCGATGATACAAAGGTAGGGATTCTGTACAGTGAGGAGCATGCAGAGAGCCTTTGGGGATAAGAACAGGTTAAAGAGGCAAAGAAATGACAAATGGAACATAATGTAGAAGATTATGAGGTTAAGGTTATACACTTAGGTGGGAAAATTAGAAGGATGGAATATTTGTTTAAATGGTGAGGGATTAAAAGACGGTGTTCAGAGGGATCCAGGTGTTTTTGCACAGCAAGGAATTAGGAGGGCAAAGGGTGTATTGGCTTCTATTACACAAGAATTTGCCCACAAGATGAGTTATGTCTTGCTTCAATTACATGAGCCACAGGTGAGAACACATGTGAAATATTGTGCTCAGGTCTGGTCACCCTACCTAAGAAAGAGATACCTGAGATAGAGGACATACAGGAAAGCTTCATAAGATTGATTCCAGGAATGGTGGGTTTGCCAGTATGAGGACAGACTGAGCAGACTCTCCCCACATTGACAAACCCACCATCCTTGGAATCAATCTCATGAAGACCAGAAGGCAGGCAGGGGGATATGGAAGTTGAACTGCAAATTCCTTTGTGCCAGTCTGTATGACAGAAAAGTCACAGACAGCAGTTTCCTTAAACTTCCTATCCTCTGTCATGAAGGTCTTAGACGGCAGCAAGCAGGAGAGTCAGGACAAGCCACTGATCCTGGAGGACATGACAGGCTCCATCCATGCCCTTGAGATCAATAAAACTCTAGGAAGTGACTGGTCTGTGCGATGTGGATGGGTCCTGACCTGCTGGAAGTGTACAGCGTTATATTTCTAGATTGCAGCATGACAGAGTCCACGAGGAAGGTCATCATCACCCTCATCTACATGCAGAAGGAGAGAGGCTGGACATCAGCAGTTGGCGACCCATATCATTGTTCAATGTGGATTACAAAATCCAGTCCAAGATCAAAGGTTGGCAAAATTTCAGAATCCAGCAAAGGAGATTCAAGGATCGTCTGTTCTGGGACTGGTGATCTACGCGGACAAATTCTGTGCTGTACTAGCAGAAAAATCTCTGTGTAAGGGACAATGGGTGGATACTTGCTTGGTCAGCTTTTACCAGGGGAAAGCCTTGGACAGAATATAGCACACATACATGATGGATGTCTCTCCAAAATGGGAATCAGGAATTGGATCCAACTGCTTTGCAAAGACAACAGTAGTGCAGTCCAAATCAACAGGTGGGAAACAGTTTCCCTGTCAAGTCTGGAGTCAGGCGAGGTTGCCAACTCTCCAATCGTTGTGTGCTGTATAAAACCCTTTGCTGAATCCATCAGGAAGAATGCAGGCATTAGAGGGGTGATGATGCTAGGCAGTGGGGCACTCAAACCAAAGCCTCCCTTGTACATGGATGATGTCACCACTTTCCGCCCATATCTATGGTCTGTCCGCGAATGATTAGCATTTGTTATAAGTTTGATCTGGCCTCAGGGCGCCAGAGTCAATTGCAGGAAGAGTGAGGCTATGCTCTTTGGCAACTGTCCTGACTGATCCTCTATTCCCTTCACCATCATGTCTGACTAACCTGGAGGTGCTGGAGATCTGGTTTGAAGGATCTGGGGTGTGTGGCAAAAATTGGGGATGTGGGAGCGGTGGTCCTTCTCAATAGCAGGCAAGAACCTGATCATCAGGTACAGACATTGGCCACTTGTTTGTGGACTGTGTGTTAGCAAAGAAGGTCTGGAAAAGGATGCAATGGTCCTTGTTGTCTGAGCAGCTGTGTTACAGAGGTCTGTCTGGTCTACAGGGTGTTTCCAAGGACGCATACTGAAACAAAAACTGAGTGCTGCTGGAAGATCAACAAAGTGGTTAAAGATGCACTTTGGTCTGCCTGAAACTTGTTGGTCTTCCAGTGCAACGAGATGTCCATAAGTGAATGCTGCCACCTGGCTCATTCCAGGCTGCAGGAGTATGTGCTAAGGGGTGCACTGAAGCTCGGTACAGCCAACAGAAAGGCATGGGAAGGACTGCAGTTTAAGGTCCTCCTGCCACTGGACACTGAGAGGCTGGGCCCTGTGTACTATCCCTTCAAACACTTCATGGAAGTATAATTCAAAGAGGCCTGGCATTGGTGCATATAATGTATTAACCTGATGACGGCACTAATATATAGATTTGACAACATTATGAATGTATAGTCTGGATGACACAATGAATATAAAAATAAGCCATGCAATGTTTTTGTATTTCTTGATTATATTTTTTGAATAAAAGAGTGGTGATCTCATTGAAACATACAAAATTCTCCAGTGGATTGACAGGGTAGCTGATGTCTAGAAAAAGGGGTTAGGGTAAAGTTAAAGAAGAAAAGTTAAAGAAAAAAAAGGCAGTGAGTCTTTGGGATTCATTACCTAAGAGGGCTGTGGAGTCTCAGTCACTGGGTGTATTCAAGTTATAGATTGATAGATAGTTAGATATTTTGGAAATCAAGGAATCTAGGATTAGCACAAGATAGTGGTCCTGAGGTAAGAGATCAGACATGATCTCATCGAATGGAGGAGCAGGAATGAGGTTGCCAAATGGCTAATACTGCTTCTGTATTTTATGTTTTCCTGTTCAATTGTACCTGGGAGTTCTGGAGTGAGCCATGCCACCTGGGGTAGCAGATTGAGTAGTGCTGATTGTGCATTTTGGATGGTGCAATGCCAGTGGTACATAACTGATTTGAGGCAGGGTGTAACTGGACTGAGTATTGTCATCTGGTTGTTGTTGATGGAGCAATACACAACTGGGTCTGACTGAAAGAGGAAAGCCACCAGATGTAGCTGATAGAGCAGTGCCAGCCTGGTGCAGTCGACTGAGCAATGCTGCCCAGGGTGTGGGAGGTTGAGCATTGCCATCTACGTTTAATTCTGGCCAGTAGTAGCAGTTGAAAAATGCCATCCAGGTGCATTGAATCAAGCACTGGACATGGTTGGAGCTGAGTACGGACTGAGGAGTTCACCATGGTGTGCCCGATCAATCAATGTCATCTAGGTGTGGCTGACTGAGCACAGCCACCTGGCAGCACTGAGTAATGGTGCCATGGTGCATATGGCTGAGGACCACCTCCAGGATAGTAGTAGATTGACTAATGCCACCTACTGTAGGTGTAGCTGACTGAGCAATGCTAACTGAGAGTAGCTGCATGAGCAATTCTGACAAGGTGCAGCAGATCAAACAATGCCACCTGGCTTCTTGGACTGAGGGTGTTTCAGGAGTAGCTGACTAAGCAACAACACTCCTGTGCAGATGATTGAACAATGCCACCCTGGTTTAGCTAACTGAACATTGCCAACCAGATGTACCAGATTGAGCAGGTGTAGCTAAGTGAGCAAAGCCTCCTGGTGTATTAGATGGAGAAACACTGCCTGGTGTATCATATCAAAAAATGGCAACTGGTTATTCAGATCGAGCAAAGGCGCCGGGTGTATCAGATCGAGCAATGGCACCTGGTGTATTGGACTGAACAGTTCCTCCTGGTGTAGCTGTTGGAGCAATGCTGACAGGGTGCAAAGGATAGAGCCGGAGCACCTGTTTGTAGCTGAATGAGGAACACCACCCAGTTGTAGCTGATCAAGCAGTGCAACCAAGGAATTACCTACGTTTAATAAACCATATTTCAGCTGACATTGACAAAACCAGGTCAATTGATAGCTTACTATTTGTTGTTTGTGTACTCTAACAGCAGTAACTGCAGTAATTTTACGTGAACATATTTGAAATGTAATTAAGATGTGAGAAAATGAAATATGAGTTAAGTTCTATCTTTGTTTCAGCAGATCAACCAATGCAATGATGAGATTGAACTTGTTACATATTGTGAATCACATTGTATGAACCATTGGTCATTCACACTGTAGAATCAAAATCATATATTCAAATATTACTTATTACATTACTCTGGTAATCCTGTCATTCTAAATAAAAGTCAGGCAATTAAAACCTATGTCTGATTATATTGTGTTTGAATCATAGGCCAAAACCCAAGCAGTTTTTCCAGGTGAAGTGGCGATTCACTTGCACTTCTTCCAATCTAGCGCATTTGGTTTTCACAATGTGGCCTCCTCCACACTGGAAAAACCAAAAGCAGATTTGGTGATCACTTTGTGGAGCACCTGTGTTCAGTCCACAAGTGTGACTCTGAGCTTCCTGCTGCCTGCCACTTTAATTCTACATTGCATTCCCACTCTAACCTATTGGTCTGTGGCCTCCTGTACTGTTACAACAAGACCCAATGTAAGCTTGAGGAACAACACTTCCGCCACATTTATCCCCAGCACTGGTGCCCCATACGATTGCATCCTCAGCCCCTTACTTCGCTCCCTGTACACTCACGACTGTGGCCAGATTCTGCTCTAACTCCATTGACAAGTTCACATAGTGGGCCCAATCTCAAACAATGACGAGACGGAGTACAGTAAGGTGATAGAGAGCCTAGTGGTATGGTGTCAAGGCAACAACCTTTCCCTCAATGTCAGCAAAACAAAAGAGCTGGCCATTGAATTCACGAAGCAGGGTGGAGTACATGCCCCTGTATGTATCAATAGTGCTGAGGTGGAGATGGTTGAGAGCTTCTACTTCCTAGGTGTAAACATCACCAATAGCTTGTCCTGGTCCAAGGCGTTATGGCCAAGAAAGCACACCAGTGCCTCTACTTCCTCAGAAGGCTAAGGACATTTGGCATGTCTCCGTTGGCCCTCACCAACTTTAATAGATGCACCATAGGAAGCATCCTATCTGGATGCATCAGGGCTTAGACTGCCCGAGACTGCAAGAAACTGCAGAGAGTTGTGGACACAGCTGAGCACATCATGGAAACCAGCCTCCACTCCATGGACTCTGTCTACACTTCTCGCTGCCTTAGTAAAGCAGCTAACATAATTAAAGACCCTACCCACTCTGGACATACTCTCTTCTCCCCCCTCCCATCAGGTAAAAGATACAAAAGATTGAAAACATGTACCGCCAGGCTCAAGGATAGCTTCTATCCTGTTGTTATAAGACTCTTGAATGGACCTCTTGTACGATAAACTCTTAATCTCTCAGTCAAACTCGTCATGGCCCTTGCAACTTATTTGTCTAACTGCACTGCAATTTCTCTGTAACTGTGACTGTAACACTATATTCTGCATTCCGTTATTGCTCTTCCCTTTGTACTACCTCGATGTACTCATGTTTTGGAATCATCTGTACGGATGGCACGCAAAACAAAGTTTTTCATTGTATCTTGGTACATGTGACAGTAATAAACTAATTACCAACTACACCTCATTCTTCATCTGGGTTCATTGCAACTCACAGGACTCAAGTACTGAATTCTCGACCTTTAGGTAACTTGCTCTTTCTTGCTGCCTGCATCATTTTGGCTCAGTTTTTCCTTCTAGTCTTTTTCTTCTTTTTCCACAGCTTTATTAGCAACACATTAGACAGATGAAGAAGGTTAGTCTGATCTTGACTACTACTTAACTGCAGGATTTTGACCTGAAATGCTGACAATTCTTTTCCCCTCACAGATGCAGCTGAACCCAGTGAGTTGTTTGTTGCCACATAAAGTCATCTGGTTTCTGAGATATTCACTTTGTCCTTTCCATCCCTCTCCCACCTTCTCTGCTTCCCAGAACTAATCTGTATTCTCTTTCCCAGTTCTGATGAAGTGTCCTGAACCTGAAACATTAACTGTTTCCTTTTCCACAGATATTACCTGACTTGCTGAGTATTTCTCATCTTTTCTATTTTTACTTCAGATTTCCAGGATCTGCAGTTTCTGTTTGATTTCCCATAATCCCTTCTTGCTTTTTTTAAAAAGAGTAAATCAAAAATGCCTTAAATTAAACTGGAATTACACTGAAAGAAGAAATGATTGCCAGATTAAGAACCTTACAAATTTTTAACAGCAGAGAACTCAATCCTCTATTAAAGTTAATGTGTTTGTTGGTATTAATATAGTGTCACATGGACTGACACAGACACAGTAGTGAGGCCTCATTAGTCAGACTGCAGGCCGAGACTGCATCTTTAAACCCTTGAGATCAGATATATCAGACAGCATCTTCACTGGACTACTTTACTTCTCCAGAGATATCTCAGAGGACACTAAATGTACTAGAACAGTTGTGCTCTGTGGTTGTCCACGTGCTTCAGAAGAGTAACCTTGGCAATCTCTTTAACTCTAACTGGATAGTCATCCAGCAATATTGAGGGGGCTAGACAGCAAGTAAATGTTGCTGCGGTATAGTGTTACAGGTAATCAAAGGATTATATATATATAGCAAGCTAACAAGACAGAGGTTGCAAGTTCAAGTCCACCTTATTCAATTGTGAAACTCAATCCAATCAACCTTGTAATTTATTACATCTAAAAATGGCCACAGAAGCTGCAGTCAGTCTGATGACCACCCCCCCCCCCCCCCCCCCCCCGTCTACCTACGTTTACAACAGGCTTGTAACTGAATGATCAGCAGCTGCACAAAAGTCCTGAATTCTCTATTCTGTGGTAAACTACTCCTACTCAAGGTTGAGATATTACTGTAACAATGTTATAGCTGACATGAGCACACCCTTCTCTTCCTCTCCTCCCCTCTATGTTATGAGCTGGACATTGTGTGTGTGCATGCCATTGATGATCCAATGAGGCACGACTTTGCCACCTTTCCTCTTGACCAAGAGCTCTTACTTTAAAGTAAAATTCTGCTTTGCCATAAACAATTGTAATTGTAGCATTCCCTTTGATCTAACACTGTTTTGCATTCCCCTCTCCTCCTGATCTGACTTTAGCTCTTTCCCCATCTCCTGTTAGTTATTTGTGTCAGCTGTTTGTTCCAAGTCTTAAAATGTTACACAGTCGTAATTCTGAATTACATTCCAGGTGATTTAACACAACTTCAATGGTTACAATGGGTTACTTTGATTCAAAGGGTTACAGTGGGAAAACAATTTAAATAAAATCACACAATCATAATAGGATTACATGTCAGGTGAAGTAAATAAGTTTAAATTGTTCCAGCACTTGCTCTCTGTTCAAACTGAGCTAATCGCATTTTGACATGAAATGCCATGCATAAACAAAAAAATTCTCCAACATTCCTAAGGGCTTTTAACTGACTCAATAATTTTTGACAATTAGCATTTCTAAAGGTCTAAAACAGAATATGCCTGGAACCTCTGTTATGCAACAACATTACGAATATTGTGGCTCTGCAGACAATCAAAAACTATAAGGACCTCAGAGGAGAAAATAATGATTAGACTAGCAAATCACAAACACCCTACCCCCACATCTCTCTCTCGCTCTCTCTCTCTCTCTCTCTCACTCTCTTTCTCTCTCTCTCTTCTCACAGCTTCTAAGGCTTCTACAGTCACAGAGACTTGGTTCTCTCATGGCAAGCTGGGATACCACAGTTTTGATCAATTTTTGGATTTGTGGACCGCAAACTGCCTTCACCATGTAGCCAACCAGACCTGTTCCTTCAAATTGCTGGATTGCCTTTAAAACCCAACATTTTTGTTAATGTCCTACAAGGAGGAAACTGGAACTCCTCCTGGCCTTACTGACCCATGTTTCAGTCTACATTCTCTCTCTTAATTTCCCGAGGACCATTATGGATGGAAAATAAATGCTGCCTTGCAGCAGTTGTCCACATCTCAAGAATAAATATTAAAAGTAATGGGTGTGCTCACTGAATTCTGCATTGTCAACTATACAGGAATAAAAATTTAAACAAATGAAACAAAATTAAGTGATTTCAGAAGAACTTGGAGATGTGCTGACATAATGGTTAAGTTACTGGCAGCTAGAAATCTGGGCTAGATACAAAGACTTTAAGGAAACAGTTTTTTACAGAGTGAATGCTTAGGATCTAGAATGCAATGCCAGGGGTAGTAATGCTAACATTCAAAAGGAGTTGGATAAATATCTCAAAAGAAATAATTCTGAGCGCAATGGGAAGAGGGCAGCACAGTGGAAATAGCCAGATCACTCTTGTATAGAGCTGGTATGGACAACAGAGCAAAAGGTCAGTTCTGTACATACTGCTGGATGGTCATGTGTTCTCTGATAAAGGTTTCTAATTTTAAGCTTTTTCTCATCAGATTGTTTTTGCTTTGTAACTATGTTCAGATGAAGTTCATAACACCATTCTCATGAAAGTTTAATATTCCATCTACTCCAAAATATTATTATAACTTAAAAATTACACTTATTAAAATATTAAGTGAGATAATCCAGTGGCAAATGAAAAGCCTAGAAGTTACTCAGTTATAACCAGGAAAACAAGTGGAGACACAGATTTTTAAAAGAAATTCTTCATTTATATATGGCTTTTCTCATCCTCGATATTCCAAGGTACTTCTTAGTCACTCTTGTAATATAGGAGAAAAGCTGTCCATGTGGCCCATAGAACTTGTGCTGGCTTATTGCAAGAGCAATGCAAAATGAATCTTCCTGACCACATTGTCCACACGTAGAGCTAAACCTTGCTCTCTTTCTAATATCCATTTTCCCATGAAAGATGTAATTATCTTTTGCTCAGTCACTCCCTGCACAAAGCATTCTATCCTCCAATAATCTCAGTGTAATTTGTTCTAATTAAGATAATGACTTTAAATTGATAACTACTGCCCTGTCCCCCATTACTTTTCTTTCTTTTTCAATCTTTTTATTAGTTTTCAAATTAATACAGGTTAATATATCAATGTTTATACATGTAATACAAAGAGATCAGGAGAACAATCATGACATGGATAATCATAAAGAACAATAAAGTATAAAAAAAATCTGTAGATCCAACGATCTGTTAGTGAATGAATATAATATAAAAGAAGAAGATTTATTATAAAATATAAAAGAAAGAAAAAAAATCCCCAAAACAATAAGAAAAATTATAAACAATATATCAAACCAAACTAAGCTAAAGAAATTTTTTTTAAAAAAAAACAGAAAAAAAAACTGGACTAAAATTTCTCAATAGAAACAGAGCAATATTATGTCATCAACTCAGTTCCTCTAAATTGTAAGGTTATTATAAGGGGATCGACATCATGTGAAAATATTGAATAAATGGACTCCAAACTTCCTCAAATTTAAGCGAAGGATCAACAGTACCACTTCTAATTTTTTCCAAGTTTAAACATGATATAGTTTGAGAGAACTATTGAAAAGTAGTAGGGGGTATTGGATCGTTTGGCCATTAATGTAACATTGTAGGGGGTAATGGATCGTTTGGCCATTAATGTAACATTGTCCCTCATTACTGAGTCTACAACCAAACGGAATAAATTTTCCTTGTTCAGCTTATCAAAGCCTCTTCAGATTTTCAATGTCTTTACTGAGCCTTTTCTGCCTGTGTGAAAACCTGGTATTTTGACACTGGACTAGCAAACCTAATGTGTGTTCAGTTGTTACCATTGGATGTATTTAGTAGTTTGTGGGGTGGTACCAGAAAAAATGAGCACAAAATCAACTGTATTGAACAAATAAAAGACAACTGGGCCACTGATGTATTTCAGACAAAGTTAGATGTCTCAAAGACAGAAGCAATTTATTTCAAACAATCTCAAGCTACAAGTGAGGCACTGGTGGACAAAAATCGGTTTAATGAGCACATAAGCAAGTTGGAACAACTACCAGTCAGTGAGTGATAGTCCTGTTCAGGTTCAGAGCACATGGCCTTGGGAGTACTGTGCAGCAGCAGCAGAAGATGGCTGGCTTTCAGTATACTCCCAGGATTGTGAGCCATGTTTTCTGAACCCATTGAGTCTGCAGAGATGGCTTGCAATGTCCTGTGAGAAGAATAGACAGTCCAATTACCACATTTGCCAATTATGGATAAACAATGCATGGTGTGTACTGCAGACTATCATTGAACACATGGGAAGTCCAATAGCAATTGCAGTTTAATACACCCACTTATCACCCCCCACCATCAGTCTTTATGAACTAAACATTCAAATCCTCACATCACAAAGCTCATCACATCATGATCACACTTAGCACCAATCTCAGCTTCACTCACATTGTGCAGCTTCCATACTTTACCACTTTACTAAAGTCTGGACCAAGTATTCCTGGTGGAACCCAAATTGAGCATTGATTAGCAGGTCGTTGGTAAGTAAGTAGCATATGTTAGACCTGTTAGACCTGTCAACATTTCCTTCCAACAGATTGCTAATGAATGAGTGTAGATTGATCAGATGTATGGAGGGATAATTGTTTTGTTGGTTAGTCAACAGAAGGCAATGGAATATAACTTTAAAATCAGAATCTGTTTTTTTTGGAAGAATAATTTCCCCAGGCTGGTAACTAGACATCAGCATCTGTGTTCAGATAACCATTCAAATTCCACAAGCTGCTGTTGCAAACAAAGTATATTAATGCTAAACTAAGGCAATCTGACAATACCCAAAGCAATGTTGAACAGAGGAACATGGAAACATTATAAACAGGAGAGGGTCATTCAGCACATCTAGACTGTTAAAAAGTGTGTATCATCTGTAAAATGCAGTTACTTGTCTAGGCTACTCCGAAGTGACCTTCTAAACTCCTGCTACCTTCTAAACCTCTGCTACCAAGAAAGGAAAGTACATCAGCCATAAGAGAACTTCACCTCCAACTTGCACACATCCTGACTTGGAAATGTATTGCCATTCCTGATTGCTTGGTCATCATGACTACAGTCATTCAAGAATGGGCTATTAGGGATGGGCAATAAATGCTGGCCTTGCTCACATCCAGGAGAGGTCCATTTAGCTCCACAAGCTTGTTGCATAGAACAGAAGTAGACCACTCAGTCCCTCTGGCTAACTCTACATTCATCTAAATCCTGCTGATCAGCACCAACTTCGTTTACCTGCCTTTGATACCCTGACTTAACAAAATCCATTAGTCTCAGTCTTATAATATCCAAATGACCCAGCCCCCACAACATTTTGGACTAAGTCCATGTGAAAATGTGCATCCTAGTCTGTAATAGGAAAATAAAAAATTATGTTTAAGAGTTCTAGGGAGTGCATGTTATCATCAAAAGATAACAGTACTGAACAAATCTCATGACATTAATTAGGAATTGCATCAGGAGCAGTGGCAACTTTTAATAACCTACTAGTGCAATATCGACAAATATCCAGGTGGCAGAGCTGAAGATAATTATTGAAAGTTCTCCAATTTTTAAAAGCATTTCCAATTGTTAAGATTGCTTGTTCAGCAAATACCCAGGAGAGAAAATTTAGTGGTAAATTTGTTTTGACAAGAATATCCTGCTTGCTCACTATTGTGGTCTGAGATGCAGACAGTATAAATTACTGTTCATTATTTTCCACACTATAATTGTGCGAAAGGTTTTGGCATACTCTCCTTCAACTGATTTCAGTCGCAATTGTGAAAAGACAATTGCGGCAGTGAGATAGAAGTATTTCAGTAGAATTGGTCAGGTAATCGAATTATCGTCTAGCTGCACTGCACTTTCTCTGCAACTGTAACACTTTATTCTGTATTCTGTTCTTGTTTTCCCTTGTACTAACTCCCTTGCAACAAATTGTAGTGAGTTATCAAGCACATCACAGAAACTGGCCTCCCCTCCATGGACTCTGTCTACACTTCTTGCTGCCTTGGTAAAGCAGCCGGCATAATCCAAGACCCCACCCAACCTGGGCATTCTCTCTTCTCCCCCCTCCCATTGGGCAGAAGATACAAAAGCCTGAAAGCATGTACCACCAGGCTCAATGACAGCTTCTATCCGGCTGTTATAAGACTATTGAACTGTTCCCTAGTACAATAAGATGGACTCTTGACCTCACAATCCATTATGGCCTTGCACTTTATTGTTTAGTGGCACTGCACCTTTTTCTGTAACTGTAACACTTTATTCTGCATTCTGTTATTGTCTTACCTTGTACTACCTCGATGCACTGCCGTAATGAATTGATCTGTATGAATGGTATGCAAGACAAGTTTTTCACTGTACCTTGGTAAATGTGACAATAGTAAAACAATTTACCAATTGACCAACTTGCTACCTCAATGCCCTGTTGTAATGAAATGATCAGTATGGATGGCATAAAAAACAAAATGAGGCATTCTGCCATGTGGTTTGGACTGCTTGTTCAGGGAACAAACCCACAGAACCCATAGTGTCCTTATCCCGCAGTGTCTGCAGTACATTCCGCGCTGACCACTGTTTGATGGACGTGGGGTCAAAGGTGCAAGAACTCTTCCACAAGGGACAGGTAGTGCGGCAACATCCAGCTGACTGGGATGTTGCACAGTAGAGGGGCCAGGCCTATTTTCTGCAACACCAAGGACAGATAGAACCTCAGCACAAAGTGATACTTGATGCCTAAGTACTTTGGGTTCACACACCAGCTGATACAGCCACACACGAAGGTGGTCATCAGGATGAGGGCAATGTTGGTTACACTTTTGCTCCCCTCAGGGGACTTGTGCAGCGTGACCCGTCGGACTTGCTCCATCATGGATCCCTAGATAAACTGGAAGGTGTCCCAGGTGATTACTGAGGCTGAGGATTGAGGAACAGGCCACACCTGCGCCAAGTACAGCAGCCCTGAGAGCACATCACACTTTCCAGTTATTGACAAAGAACGCCATTTCCACAAACCCAATTTTTGTTTTACCTTCCCAATCCACTCCAGCCAATTCTTGTTACACACCTCAGCTCCTCTGAACCAGATCCCCAGCACCTTCGGGTAGTCGTACCTGACGGTGAAGGGGACATTGGATTGTTTGGGCCAGTTACCAAAGAGCATGGCCTTGCTCTTCCTGCAGTTGACTCTGGCCCCTGATGCCAACTCGAACTGGTCACAGATGCTAATCAATCTGCAAACTGACCTTGAGTCTGAGCAGAAGACGGCGACATTGTCTATGTACAGGGAGGTTTTCACCTGGGTGCCCTCACTGCCTGGCAACGTCACCCCTCTGATGCTCTCGTCCTTCCTGATGGATTCGGCAAAGGGTTCTATGCAGCACACAAACAAGACAGGGGAGAGTGGACAACCCTGCCTGACTCCAGACTTGATGGGGAAACTATCTGTCCCCCACCCATTGATTTGGACTGCACTATGGATATCTGTGTAGAGCAGTTGGATCCAATTTCCGACTCCCTCTCCAAAGCCCATTTTGGAGAGCACGTCCAGCACTTATGTGTCCAATATCCTGTCGAAAGCCTTCTTCTGGTCCAAGATGACCAGGCAGGTGTCCACCTGTCCTGCACATAGGCGACGGTATCTCTGAGCAGCGCAAGGCTGTCAGAGATTTTCCTGCCTGGTACAGCACAGGTTTGGTCTGGGTGAACCACCTGTCCCAGAGCAGTCTTGACCCGGTTGGCGATAGCCTTGGACAGGTAGCATAGCAGTTAGCGTAATGCTATTACAGCGCCAGCGACCTGGGTTCAATTCCCCTGCTGCCTGTAAGGAGTTTGTACGTTCTCGCTGTGTCTGCGTGGGTTTCCTCCAGGTGCTCCGGCTTCCTCCCACATTCCAAAAATGTACAGGTTAGGAGCTGTGGGCATGCTATGTTGGCGCCGGAAGAGTGGCGACACTTGCGGGCTGCCCCCAGTACATTCTCAGTAACACAAAAAGACGTATTTCACTGTGTTTTGATGTATGTGTGATGAATAAATAAATATCTTATATCTTATAGTCCACATTCAATAGTGAAATGCGTCTGCAATTCCTGATGTCCTCCTTCTCTCCCTTCTGCTTGTTGATGAGGGTAATGATGCCGCTCCTTAGGCAGTCTGACATTCTGCCAGCCAGCAGCATAGTATTGTACACTTCCAGCAGGTCCGGGCCCATTCAGTCCCACAGAGCTGAGTACAACTCTGCCAGTAAGTTGTCACTTCCGGGAGTTTTACTCGTGCCAAGGCAATGGATGGAGCTTTTTTTAAATTCCAAAATAAACTTTATTCATCATAAAAAACAAACTGTATACAACAATAAAACAGTGCAAACCTTTACATTTGTGTATGGATCCATCATTAGTGTTACCTTTTTATATAAAAAACACAGCACCGATGCCACTTGTGTGGCTCCCTGGGGTGCTACCCCAATCCCGTATTTACAATATTTAAGGGACTTTCTCACCTGACCCCGCCCCTCCCTCTCCAGTGGCAGAAGAACCCTAAACTGTAGTTCTTCCCCACCGAGCCCTTGCGTTGGCTGCACCCAGCTTCAGTGCATCCCTCAGCATGTACTCCTGCAGCCTGGAATGTGCCAGTCAACAGTATTCCCCCACGGACATCTCGCGGTGCTGGGAGACCAACAAGTTTCCGGCAGACCAAAGGCCATCTTTCACTGAGTTGATGACCTTCCAGCAGCAGTTGAAGTCCATCTGTGTGTGTGTCCCTGGAACAGCCCGTAGATCAGAGAATCCTCTATTATGCAGCTGCTGGGGATGAACCGTGACAAGGACCTTTACATCTTTCGCACACCCTCCTTGCAAACCCACAGCCCACAAATAGGTGGGTGACTGTCTCATCCCCAGCGCAGTCCTCCCGGGGGCAGAGCGCGCTGGGACTGATGTTCCGACCATGCAGGAAGGATCTGACTGGGAGGGCCCCTCTCACCACCAGCCAAGCGAGGTCTTGGTGCTTGTTGGTGAGTTCTGGCGATGAGGCATTCTGCCAGATGGTCTGGACAGTCTGCTCAGGGAACCACCCCACAGGATCCATCGAGTCCTTCTCCTGCAGTGTCTGCAGGATGTTCTGTGCTGACCACTGCCTGATGGACTTGTGGTCAAAGGTGTTGGTCTGGAGGAACTTTTCCACAACGGACAGGTAGTGCGGCAACGTCCAGCTGACTGGGGCGTTGCGCGGCAACGGGGCCAGGCCCATCCTTCGCAACACCAGGGACAGGTAGAACCTCGGCACGTAGTGACACTTGGTGCCTACGTACTTTGGTTCCACACACAGCCTGATGCAGCCACAGACGAAGGTGGTCATCAGGATGAGGGCGACATTGGGGACACTTTTGCCTCCATTGTCCAGGGACTTGTGCATGGCGACCCGTTGGACCCGCTCCATCTTGGATCCCCAGATGAACCAGAAGACAGCATGGGTGATTCCCAAGCCAGAGGAGCGAGGAACAGCCCACACCTGCGCCAAGTACAGCAGCCCAGAGAGCACCTCACACCTGATGACCAAGTTCTTCCCAGTTATTGAGAGGGAGTGCCGTTCCCACAGTCCCAGTCTCTGCTTCACCTTCCCAATCCGCTTCCGCCAATTTTTGTTGCACGCCCCAGCTCCTCTGAACCAGATCCCCAGGACCTTCAGGTAGTCAGGCCTGACAGTGAAGGGGACGTTGGATCGGTCGGGCTAGTTGCCGAAGAGCATGGCCTCACTCTTCGTGCGGTTAACTCTGGCCCCTGATGCCAACTCACACTGGTCGCAGATGCTGATCAATCTGCAAACTGACCTCGGGTCCGTGCAGAAGACCACGACGTCGTCCATGTACAGGGAGGTTTTCACCTGGGTGCCCCCGCTGCCTGGCAACGTCACCCCTCTGATGCTCTCATCCTTCCTGATGGATTCAGCAAAGGATTCTATACAGCATACGAACAAGACAGGGGAGAGAGGGCAGCCCTGCCTGACTCCAGACTTGATGGGGAAGCTGTCTGTTTCCCACCCATTGATTTGGACTCCTGATTCCCTCCCCAAGGCCCATTTTGGAGAGCACGTCCAGCATGTACGTGTGTGATACCCTGTCGAAGGCCTTCTCCTGATCCAAGCTGACCAGGCAGGTGTCCACCCCTCTGTCCTGCACGTAGGCGATGGTGTCCCTAAGCAGCATGAGGCTGTCAAAGACCTTCCTGCCAGGTACAGCACAGGTTTGGTCCAGGTGGATCACCTGTCCCAGAGCAGACTTGACCCTGTTGACAATGGCCTTGGACAGGATCTTATAATCCACATTCAACAGTGAGATGGGTCTCCAATTTCTGATGTCTGCCATTTCCCCCTTCTGCTTGTAAATGAGGTAATGATGCCCTTCCTCATGGATTCTGACACGCTGCCAGACAGGAGCATAGCGCTGTACACTTCCAGCAGGTCCGGGCACATCCAGTCCCACAGAGCCGAGTACAACTCCACCGGTAAGCCGTCGCTTCCGGGAGTTTTATTTGAATCAAAGGAACGGACGGAGCCAGTCAGCTCCTCCAGGGTCAGTGGTTGGTCCAGACTCTCCTTGCTGTCATCTAAGACCTCCGTGATAGAGGACAGGAAGTTCTGGGAGGCTGTGCTGTCTGTGGCCTTTTTGTCATACAGACTGGCATGGAAGAATCTGCAGATCCTTAATATGTCCGTCTGCAAGGATGTTACTGAGCTGTCCTCTTCCTTAAGGCTGTGGATTACAGAGCTCCCCCTGTGCACCTTTTGGAAGAAGAAACGTGAGCACATCTCATCCTGCTCCACGGAGTGGACCCTGGATCGGAAGATAATCTTGGAGGATTCAGAGGCATGGAGCTGGGCTTGCTGGCTCTTCACCTCTCGGAGTTCCTCCCTCACATCCACCCCCCTCGACTGCAGAAGGAGAAGTTGCTGCAGGTCTGTCTGGAGTTGGCACAATTCCCGCTGACTCTGCCTTGCTTTCAGGACCCCTCTGTGGATGAAGAACCTCTTGATGTTCTCCTTTGTTGCTTCCCACTAGTGCACAGGGGAGTCAAAGAGGGGTTTCATGGTTCTCCAAGCTGCATAATCCCTCCTTAGTTCCTCAATGGTCTCTGGGGTCAACAGCTTGACATTCAACTTCCACGTCCCCCTGCCTGCCTTCTGGTCCTCCTGCAGGTGACAGGAGGCCTGAAGGAAACTGTGGTCAGAGGAGAACACCGGTGTGATGTCGGTGGATGTGATGGTGATTGGCTCCGACACAAAGAGGAAGTCAATCCGGGACCAGGCTGAACCATCCAAACTCGACCAGGTGTGTTGCAACTGTGCTCCACCTGCAGGGGTGCTGAAGGCGTCGCACAACTTGGCATCTTTATCCATTTCTGTCCAGTCTGGAGGTGCCGTCCAGTCTGCTGTCAGCACTGCCGGATTGTCCAGCCGCATCGATGATGCAGTTGAAGTCACTGGCCAGAACGACCGGCCGGGACGTCGACAGCAGCGGTGGGAGCTGCTGGAGGATGGCCAACTGCTTGCTCCGCACGGGCGAGGCGTACACATTAATTAACCGGAGTGGAGTGTTCTGGTACATCACATCTGCCACGAAGAGCCGCCCCCCCACCACCTCTCTGACCTCAGTGATTGAGAAGATGTCCCCCCCACCGCATCAGAATCCCCAGGCCGGAAGCGCGACAATCATTGCCCCCTGACCACACCGGCAGTCCGTGGGACCACTATCGCGACCACCTCTGATAGTTGCGGAGGTGTGGTAGCCCGCACTCTTGCAAGAAAGTCACATCCGCCTTTACCTTGGCGAGGAACCACAAGGCGTTAACACATTGCGCAGTGCGCTTCACACTGCGCACGTTTAGAGATGCCAGTTTTATCTCCATGGTTCTTTTGGAGTTCAGTACCACTCACACAGTCCATTTTCATTTGTCCTGGGTCCTCATGCCCACAGCTTTGGTGAACTGCATCACTGATTCCGGGCTCAGATATTGGGAGTGGTCTCCCCCTGGGTGTGGGGACCCTTGTGACGAGGCTGGAGGTGTCTCTGGGGGGGATCCGCCTGTGCCCCTGTCCTTTTGTCTGGTGGTCCAGTTTCCTTCATCTCCCAGTGCTGGGGTGCATTGGATACGGTGCTGCTCCCGATCTTCCGGAGCTGGGGGGGAGGGGGGGGTGCGCGACAGCCTCTGTGCTGCTCCTGGTCTCCTGGAGCTGGGAGTCGGCAGGCAGGGTTCTTCCTTCGCTTCTTCCTGTCTGTTGTTTCTCTTTGGTTTCCCCTCCTCCATTCTGCTGCTTCCTCTGCCTCTGTCGCCGGCTCCCACTGTTGCTTTCGTCCTCTGACGAGGAGAGGTTGCTGGTGTCCATCTGCTGAATTATTCTTTTTTTTCTGGTCCCCTTGTTTTCCACGGCCCGTTGTCTCTTTGGTCGTGTCTTATGTGCCTTCTTCCTCTTCACCACCTGCCATTCTCTTTCTTGTCCCTCCTCCACTCCCTCTTCCATTGACTCCTCCTCTTGGGAAGAGGTCTGGGGGTCCGTGGCTGGGGGTTGGGGGCTTGAGGCAGTCGGGCTGTCCTCACCCCTCCTGGCCTCGGTCTCCTCTGGGGCCCCCGTGCTGGTGGGGGGTGTGTCGGTGTTCCTCGGGGTGTTGTTGGTGCTGGCACCCCCTCTTATTGCCTGTGCGTACGTACAGGCCCGTTTGGGCAGGCCTTGTAGAGGTGGCCTGCTTCCCCGCACAGGTTGCAACATTTGCTTTCCCAACAGACCTTTGTGTGGTGACTTTCCTGCTTGCAGTTCTTGCAGATGACTGCGCTGCACTGGGCCGCCACGTGTCCGGGCCAGTCACATCATACAACTGTCAGGCAATGACCAGCTCAACAAGCAAGATTTTAACCATCTTCCCAAGACATAAAATGCCATTTTACAATTGATGTGTGAGGGATGGGGGGAGGGGTTGACAATTTGTATTCCTTCAGTTTTTGCATGAATTGTCTTTGAGAGACCAAGTATTATACCTACAGGCTAATTAATCAGCTGAAGTAATTACTGGGAGAATTAATGCCACAATAGCCGAGTCTTAATTAAATCTTGTTGATAATTTATCTTCCTCGCTGTGAATACATTTGCATATGTTGAATAGCTGGTTTAATTACTTTTCCATTGTAGTTTAGCCAGGTTACATGCTTTGTTCACCAGAGTTGATCATCTCGAAAGATCTGCATCATTTGGCAGCTTAATTTCCACCTACTCTGTGGAATATCCTATTCAGTGATTGTTTGTTGACTGGCTCAGATGAAAGAGCAAACCATCACTTTACATTAAACACGGCCCTTTGCTCTTGATTTAGTTGAATTTTGTTTTGTTTAAACATTGGCAACCCGAAGTTGGGAAACATGAAATTGAACAATCTGTTCTAACGTACACAGTTAGTTGAATCTTCTAGGGTGCTGAATCATGGGAAGGTAGTCATGTTAGGGAAAGAGAACTTTAAGTAGATAAGGCAATATCCAAATAGTTCAACGCTGCAAGAACATAGAGGCAGAGCTGAAATATTTTATTTCAGATTTTGAGCATTTGACGTCTTTTTGCTCCAATTACTGTTCTTTCTGTAAAGTAGATTGAGGATTCACTATTAGCTAGGACAAGGAGAGAATTTGAAAAGCAAAAAGTTCTGGATGCTGTAAGTCTGACATGAAAACAGAAAACTCTGAAAGTACTCAACTAGTCAGGCAGCATTTATTCTAGTTCTGATGAAAGACCTGAAATATTAATTTTGTTCCTCTTTCACAAGAAAGTGGGGTTAAGGCTATGAATGAATCAGCCATGTGCTTACTGGATGGGAGAGCAAACTCAAGGAGCTGACTGGCCTACTTCTGCTCCTTTTTCTTGAGTTTGTATGTTAAGATTTCTTTTCCAATTGGATATTTATTTTCACTGTTCAAGTGTCCTGTGAGACAAAAGAAATGGTTGTTGACCTAAGGAATTGGGGGGTGGGGGGTTGAACACAACCCTGTCCTCATTAACAGAGCTGCTGTAGAGATGGTCGACAGCTTCAAGTTCCTAGGCATCCATATTACCAGCAATCTCTCCTGGTCCCTCCATACTGATGCAGTGATCGAGGAAGCACATCAGCATATGTACTTCCTTAGGTGTCTGAGAAGGTTCAGCCTGTCCACGAGGATTCTCTCGAACTTCTACAAATGAGCTATAGAAAGTACCCTGACAGGTGCATCTCAGCCTGATGGCAACTGCTCTGCTCTGGATTGTTGGAACCTGCAGAGAATTGTAAACACTTCCCAGTTCATCACAGGCTCATCTCTTCCTTCTATCCAGTCCACCTTATGGTACATTACATCAGGAAGGCTAATAGTATCGTCAAGGATAACTGGCACCCTGGCCATTCCCTTTTCTTTCTTCTATCTTCTGGGAGAAGATACAGGAGCTTGAAAGCCCGGATGACCAGACTCAAGAACAGCTTCTTTCCCATTGCTCTCAGACTTTTGAACCAATCACCTCTTTTGCATCCCCTTCCTGGTGATGCTGCAAAGTGCTCGAACCCTTAATTCTACCTCTTCCATTATTGTCACTTTAGCATTTCATTTTGCACAACCTCAGTTTGCACTACCATACTTTGCGCTATCCCATTGCTTTTGCGCTCATTGCTGTACTTCATAATCAAAGACCCCACCCACCTAGGTCATTCTCTCTTTTCTCCTCTTCCATCAGGTAGAAGATACAGGAGCCTGAGGTCATGTACCACCAGGCTCAAGGACAACTTCTACCCCACTGTGATAAGACTATTGAACAGTTCCCTTATACGGCGAGATGGACTCTGACCTCAAGATCTACCTTGTTGTGACTTTGCACCTTATTGCACTTTCTCTGTAGCTGTGACACTTTACTCTGTACTGTTATTGTTTTTACCTGTACTACATCAATGCACTCTATACTGACTCAATGTAACTGCACTGTGTAATGAATTGACCTGTATGAATGGTATGCAAGGCAAGTTTTTCACTGTACCTCGGTACAAGTGACAATAATAAACCAATACCAATACCAATTTATTGTTGTATTTATTATTACTATACAAGCAAGGAATTTCATTGTACCCTGGTGCATATGACAATATACTAATCTGAATCTGAATCTAATGAATCTCATTTTTAGGCTATGTTCAGAACACAGCTCTAAAGCACAGAAATGGGTGAACATGTGATGGAAACATTGTTTTTTTATCGATTCATTCTCATGGTGTAATGTTGCCAGCATTTATTGTCTATCCATAATTGAGGATTCAGTTAAGAGTTAATTATTTTGCTGGGTCTCGAGTCAAATATAGGTCACACCAGGTAAGGGATTTTACAATTCATTTGTTTCATGGTTATCATTACTGAGACTAACTGCTTTTTTTTTAAACTGCAAGCATATTTAATTACATGTATTCAATTTCCCAGCGGCCACAGTGGATTTGAATTCATGGCTCTTGATCGATGGTCTAGAATTCTAGTCCAGTTGCAAGTCTAGTAACTTAACCATCATGCTACTATACCTACTAATGTTAGGCTTCGAGGGTGAGGCCTATCAATGTCACAATTTCTTTCCCTCTGCCCTCTTGAGGAGAGCTTGACAATGCAAAATACCTGAGGGAAATGAAGGATATGGACCTTGCTCCTGTCCCAGTTACCTACCTTCGCTAGGAAGCAGGTAGGTAGTGAGTCTCTGGATGGGATTGGTGATAAAAACATCCAACAGAAAGGGCCCTGTGGAGGCCTCTTCATTTCCAATCTGATTTCCAGTACTTAAGGCTGAATCTGTTCTCTTATTTGGATTACATTTTGCCCTTTAAAGTTCCCCTTTATGCTGAGCACAAGAGGATTTCATTCTGAGGAATTGGGAGGCTGCCATCATGTGTCTGAAATGACCCTTGACCAAGAAAACTGAGTTCCATTTGGCATGAAATCCAGCACAAAATTTTCCTCTGTCTGCTGTCATTTTACGTGAGAGTTCAATATATCTAGTTATCTCAAACTTGTTCTTGATTGGGAGAATCTAAATGGTGTTAGATGTCAATCTTACTGATGGCAGGAGTGGGAAATAGGAAAATAATCACAAATAGTGAGCATTCCCCTGAGGAGCCAAGTAATGTCATTGAGGAAGCTTTATAGAGCATGTATCTGCCTTGTTTGTGATTAATTCAAATATTAAGGTTAATATAAACAGTGGGGTTAACACCAATATAATTCTTCTGCAGTTAAATGGAAGAACCAGAGGACAACATGGTCCAAGTTCGCAAATCCCATAAAGTGGAACAAATGGTATCAAAGTGGCTTCGCCTTACACGAGATAGTTCACAGAGGTGAGAGGTTTATTTGTTAAAATCTGACTGCTTGCTAGTAGGTGATCTGCGAGAATGGAAGTAAATATGTAGCCACATCTTATTTTTTAACTATTATGCATTAGGTTGACATGTATGAACACCCATTCTGTTTTTTGTGTGCCCTACATACATGTCACAGTTCATAAAATGGGTACCTTGTTTATTCTTTGTAAGAATCTTTAATATTTTTTAGCTATTCCCATTTGTGGATACATTCATTTGGATGCTACATATGGGTTCTGCTAATAACACTATGTGATGGGTAGGGACTGAGGATCATGACACCTAAAAGGTTTTTCAGTGTACGTCAATGTCCTTTTTTAATAAGATTACTAAATTATTATTTTATCTCTAGGTTTTGCATCTACAATGCATGTCAGAAGCACAATATGCACCTGTATGATGTGATCACAATTTGACTAGTTAGAGAGCCAATTCAAAGATAACAATTGGAGGCATTGGGAGGTCTTGGAAAGAGATAGCAAATTTATAAGATGGGCTCAAGACATTCAGAGGTTGTATATTGATGACACCGGCCTTGATGTATTCCTGGGTGTGTGAAGGAGCAGGAAGGAAATTACCTTCTCCAGCAAAAAGAACAATAAATCCAATTCTGTCACCAAGCAGGCATGATTACAAGTACTGAAGAATTCAGCAGCAGAAATATTGCACTCTAAGCACCCAAGCAGGTAATGAAAAATGAGTTTTTTGCAGATCTGTCTTCATCTTGCTGTATAAAACTTTTCCTAACCCAATAATTAAACATACAATACGAATATGGTTTCAATTCCGTAAATTCTTTGGATTGAATAAATTTAACTTATCAAGCCCCATTCAATCTATTTTTTTCTTTCAACCATCCAGAATCGATTTAGCTTTTTCTTTATGGAATATGAAGGGAATAACATGTTTCTGTGATTTATTCATTGATAACTGTTTTTTATCTTTTGAACAGTTGTCTAATAAATACAATTTGCCTAGGTCACACTTTTTTCGATACTTACAGATTAGAAATTTTTTAAAAGTTACTATGCCTTCTTTTCCGACTCCATATAAAAATTGAAATTATGGAAAAAATTTTAGGCTTTAATCCCTATCAGAAGGGCTTGATAGCAATAATTTATGATCTAATTATGAAAATACGTCCAGAGATACTTGATAAAATTAAGAATGAATGGGAAAGAGAACTCCAGATACTTTTACCCACAGAGACATGGAAGAAAATTCTTCAATTAGTTAATACATCTTCAATGTGTGCCAGACACTCTTTGATACAATTTAAGCTGGTTCACAGGACCCATATGTCGAAGGACAAGTTAGCCCATTTTTATCACCATGTAAATCCTGTGATAGATGTAATTCGGAGGTGGCTTCCTTGACACATATGTTTTGGTCCTGTCCTCTTTTGGAAAAATATTGGAAAGACATTTTTAACATTATTTCAACTGTATTGAACCTCACCCAATCACTGCAAATTTTGGGCTAGCAATGATGGAATCTGGCCACTTATCTGCTGCTGCTTGTCGTATGATTGCCTTTGTTACATTGGTGGCCAAGCGAACCATTTTGTTTAAATGGAAGGATCCAATACCTCCCACTACTTTTCAATAGTTTTCTCAAACTATATCATGTTTAAACTTAGAAAAAATTAGGAGTGGCACTGTTGATTCTTTGCTTAAATTTGAGGAAGTTTGGAGTCCATTCATTCAATATTTTCATATGATATAGATCCCTTTTCAATAATCTTTGAACTTAGAGGAGCGGAGTTGATGACATAATAATGCTCTTTGTTCATCGAGAAATATCAGTCCAGTTTTTTTTTCTTTTGAAATTTTTTTTAGTTTGTTTCGTTTTATTACATAAAATTTTTTTTCGATTTGTGTTTTTTTTATATAATAAATCTTTTTCCTTCTCTTTTTGATTTTTTTTTGTAATATATTCATTTACCAAGAAACCGTGGGGCCTAGAATATATTTTTTATTCTTTATGGCTATATATGTCATGATTGTCCTCCCGATCTCTTTGTATTATGTGTATAATTACCGATGTTATATGTATTAATCTGTATTAATTTGAAAACTAATAAAAAGATTGAAAAAGAAAGAAAACTTTTCCTATCTTATCAATCTTACTTTGTTACATTGCTCCTCACACCCATAAAATGTGAAGAGTATCTTCAATTCCTTTCAATGCACTTGCTCAAATCCCTATTCATCCATCCCCACCATCACTTACCCCTTATGCAATGCGAAGCAAGTGCTTGTTGGTCACCCTCATCAAACATAATGTTTCCACTTAGTAAAGTCAGATCTTACACATGATATAGTTTGAGAAAACCATTGAAAAGTAGTGGGAGGTATTGGATCCTTCCAGTTAAACAAAATGGATCGCTTGGCCATGAATGAAACAAAGGCAATCATACGACAAGCAGCAGCAGATAAGTGGGCAGGTTCCATCATTGGTAGCCCAAAATTTGCAGTAGTTGGGTGAGGTTCAATACAGTTGAAATAATGTTAAAAATGTCTTTCCAATATTTTTCCAAAAGAGGACAGGACCAAAACATATGATCAGTTCATTGATCTGTTCTTCCCTGTTGCAGATACATGCACAAAGCACCAACAAGAGGGAGATCTAAGACTGATGGTGTGTCATCACACCATCAGCACCATTGATTCCTTCTGAATGTGCATTATCCTGGGATGTTTGGTTTTCACCTTGTGACCCAAAGGTCACAAATGGAAATGAGCAGGAAGTTATGGCTTGCCCTCTTGTTGATTCTGTGACATATTGTTGCAGAAAACTATTCTGAACAGACCCAGAATCTTGCAACCTTTCTAATATAAAGTTATCTGTTTTTACCAGTCCAAATGAAAATAAATCATTAAATGTACTGACTTCACTGTCTTCTTGTTTAATCATATTTATACATTTTGCCCTTTCACAGATGCTGCCAAGCACTCATGCACAATTCCAACAGTGTTCCATCTTTTTTTGTTTCTTAACTGTCTCCACTGCCTGCTTACCTTTAATTATATTTTTGTTATCAATGACATAATTTCATCCTAGGTCACTTATTCTATTCCTCCTGCTCTGGCAGTTCCCTAAACTTTCATATGGATGTTACAACCTGGTATATTTAGTTTCCCATCCAAACTATCTTGTGGTCGTGTCTCTGGAATTGTTAATATGCTGCACCCTCCCAGTTAAACTTGCACTGCAATTCATTCATTTTTTTTCCTTATACCTTTTGCATTTGTTCAAGGAGCACCTAACTGGGCCATACACTCTAATCGGTCTTTCTGTTCTAATGTTTTATTAGCACATTCATGATTCATTTTACTTGAATGAATTCACAATTACCTTTAATGCCCCAAGCATATTCTTTGACTAATACTCTACTCTTTTCTTTTGTTTCAGAATTATCAATGTTATTAACCTTTCCCCCAAAGACTTTCCCCATTTATTATTTTAATGTCCCTTTGTCTGTTTTATTTTTCCATTTTACTGGGATCTTGATCTCAGCAAATTTCTAGTCCCAGTGATAATATTCTTTCTTTTCACAAAACTGATGCAGGTGTCCCATCACATACACCTGACTTCAACACACAACGCAATGTCAGATGTTTTTCAGACAAGTCCTAGGTTCGAATGCTTTTGCTGCTTCATAAATGATCTTCCTTCTATTATAAGGTTGAAGTGGGGTGACAGCAGTTATTTCTGTTTTCAGTTCCTCCATCAGTTAAGCAATCTCTGAATGCAGAATGAGACTTGTACAATGTTCAGACTAAGCTGATAAGTGAGTATTAACATTGTTGCCCTGTGCTTGGAAATTCGCTTAAAAATGATCCACCAAACAACATATGATTCCAATCTATATTGCTCCTTTTCAACGTCATTCAGTTAAACTTATGGAATTCTTGACCAATAAGCTTTGTGAGAATATTTTCACGAGACAGATGTGGTCATTCAAGAAGAAGGCATCTGTCAGTTATGGCCACACCCCAAGATTGGTAAGTTAATAAAAAAGGACATCAACAAAGTACGATTAGGAAGGTGACAGGAAAACTGTAATGGGAATCTAAAATGTATGCTAAATGCATAATTTTATTTTCAAGATTTCACCTTTGTCACACAGATATAAAATGGGGCTTATAATTTTGGCGGTTAATTTTCTCAGTTGGGAAAGAAAAATCACTGAAAGGATTTGAGAAGTGGAGCTTCAGATAAGGTCACGTGGGCAGAACACAATGAAGGAAAAAAGACAATAAATGGCTGAAAAAGACAAAATGGATAAAAGACAAGAAATAGCAGAGTTAATGTCTGGGAAGAGGCTTTAGAGAAACAGGTGGTTAACACACTGATGTGATAAAATTAGAAACCTGTGCAACGTTCTGATACATAAAGTAAGGTGGATGTGTGCAGGATTGTGCACATTTTTAAGAACATTTAATTCTTTATAGATATACAAGTTCCTTGCTGTGGTATCTTTTTTGCTACAGATGAAGATGGGTACATCGTGAATCAGGTACACTAATTCTGAGCCCTGATGGGTCACACTGTCCAGAGGCTGCTCAGCAACTCAGCTTTTTAAACATAGCACCTTATTTCAACGTGTTTTTTAATTCATTTGCCCGATTTGGTTGTCACTGGCAAGGCCAGGATTTATTGCCCACCCCTAAGTTTCCCTTGAGAAATTGGTGGTGAGCTGTGTTCTTGAACCACTGCAATTCCTCTACTGCAGGCACTCCTACAGTGACGTTGGAGATGGAATTGCAGAACTTAGACCCAGCATTGATGAAAGATCAGTGATATATTTCCAAGCTAGGGTGGGTTTGTAACTTTGAGAGGGATCTGTATGTGATGTTTTCCTATGCTTCTGTTGGCCTTGTCCTTCTTGCTGATTGAGACTGTAGGTTCAGAAGGTGCTGTTTGAGTAGCCTGAGTGAGCAACCACAGTGCAATTTGTATATACTGGGGCCACTGTGTGCCAGTGGTGAAGCAAATGAATATTTAGAGTGGTGGATGGGGTACCAATCAAGTGGTTGCTTTGTCATAGATGGTCTTGTCCCTTGCTTACTGGACACTTTCTTTAATATTGCTTCATTTCTGGATTTATAAATATACCTTTTCTCAAACCTTTTAGAATCATAGAGTCATAGAGCACAGAAACAGGCCCTTCAGCCCAACTCATCCATGCTTACCAAGTTGCTATCTGAGCTAATCCCATTTGCCTGCCTTTGGCCCATATCCTTCCAAACCTTTCCCATCCATGTACCTGTCCAAATGTCTTTTAAACATTGTAATTGTATCCACATCTACCACTTCCTCTGGCAGCTCATGGCATATAACCACCACCTTCTGTGTGAAAAAGCTGCCCCTCAGGTCCCCTTTAAATAGTTCCCCTCTTACCTTAAATGAATGTCCTCTGGTTTTAGATTCCACTACCCTGGGAAAAAGACTGTGACCATCCACCTTATCTATGCCCCTCATGGTTTTCTATACCTCTATAAACCATTATATACCTTTGAAAAGGTTTTATAAACCTTTGAAAAGCACTGAGCACTTTCAGATACTGAGAGATTTGATTCCCTTCTGTCTATAATAAAACTATAATGATGGTCCTTTATGATATCTTTAAAAGCATTTATGAATTATTTATCTGTAGAACAAGCCCATCTCAAACTCCCTATCAGGACACGAAGCTCTCTTGACAGACTGACGTCAGATTAAATTTAACCTAACAAAAACAATGACTCCTCCACTCAGGCTCTTTGCTGCAATACAGGCTGCTCTGTAGTAAATACTTGTGGAATTTCTGCAGCTGTGGTTGGGAATCTGCAGTCATAGAAGAAACAGTGATACAGGGTCAGGAGCTAATGCTGGAGAACAGTTCTGAGCAAGGGCTATTGGCCTGAAACATTGGTAGTGATGGGTGGGTGGGTGTGTTACCCTCTTAAGGTATATTAAATGTTACTGGAATTTGACATGCTAGATGCATTCTCCCTATGCTCACACTTTCCAGCTCTCTTTTAAATGCAACAAAGCAGTCTGACCAACCCTCCCTTCACCCTGAACAAATGCAGGTCTATTATCTTTGATCCAAATTCCCAAGAGAAAACTGACAATGAGATTTTAGAGTGCTCATCGTTATCTTAAAATCCCTCCATGATCAATGTTCTATTCGAATTATCATTGCTGTGTGGCTGTTTCCATTTACCACATTTTACATCAATAACTAACCCATCACTGAACAGTGACAGAATGAAAGGGGAATGACAGGACATCTTTCTCAATGAGAAGGCGGATGCTGGCTGTGGAGGCATTTAATAAGAGCATGTGAATCTGCATAAGGCAAGAATTGCGGAGATAACAGCTAAAGATTCCCTCTGTGCTCTCTTAAAATTCAAGTTGAATTGAAATGAGTTTCAATTTTATTCAATTTCCTTTATTAAAGGATATTGCTGGATTATTCCTGCCAACACAAATGTACTTCTATATGTGGTAGCAACCATGCAGTGAAACAAGGAAAGTTAGGGCTGGGATGTTTTGGATGGAATGCAGGAAACACATTTTTGCATAAAGGGAAATGGAAACCTGGAACTCACCCTCTCTAAAGTGTGTGGATGCTGAGACAATTGGAACTATTAAGAGTGAAATGGAGAGATTTCTGTTGAGTGTGGATATCAAAATGGGTAACTCAAGTTGTGGTGCAACTAAAAGGCAGGCCAGGCCCGAAGAGTTGAATAGCCTCCTCCTGTCCTCACCTTCCCATTTATTCCTGTTTTTCTGGTGATTTTCTTTGGATCTGCTGAAAATGGTGCAATGGGTGAACTGCACCATTGTGAATTGCAACCTCAAATTCTCCTGGTCTCACAAAATGGATGGAGTACAAAATAAAGGTTCAGTGAATCAGGAGCCACTGACATCTATTCTGCTGACTCTCTGAGGAGCTCCTGTCCCTTTGACACTTCTCAGCAGCCCTTGTGGGAATTCTGCACCCACTAGCAGGTTTCCTCTTTGACTGCTGGAACCTTTAAGTAATACTCAAGGCTGGAGCATATATGAAGAAGCAGGGAAATGCCCCATGATAGGCCTCCACTGAGGAACTTATGGATCCTGTGGATGCAGAAGGTAGGGATTGGGGTCTGGGTTTATTTTTAAAAGTTACTGAAAATGATTGCTAAATGAGATTCTGTTTTGTTTCTGACTTAAGGAATCGAGCTACTGCTGATGGAATGTCTGCCAACACAAGCCAGCTAAATGTACCATTAAAAGTCACAGTAAAGATTAACAAAGATCCAAACCTCGATCATGGATTTCTTCTATCAAAAGACACACCAATATGTGTGAAATCTGTCATTGCAGGTAAATACTTGGAAAGAGCAAGGATACAGATGGATCAGAGAAATGACTGCCACAAGGAATGGGATGAGGGGCCTATTTAGCCAATGCCTAATGTGTTTCTAATGATCATCATTTCTCCTGACCTTGCATCACTGTTCCTCCAGTACCTGCACAAATCTCCAACAATACTTCACCAATTTTGCCTCTATGGCACCGGTTTGTCTTGGACAATGAAACAATATGGGAAATATCAAATCAACAATCTGTTTCATGCCTGATTTTTCATTCTCGTACAGTCAAAGGAAAGAAAAGCTTTGGACACAAAACGTGATCAATTCAATAATTTCCATTTTGTATTGTATTTCAAATTTCATAATGATATAGAAGGCATCAGTCCATTAAGTTTATGCTGGCTCACAGAGCCATTCCATCAATCCCATTCCCCCATTTATTTCCCTACAATCTATCTTCTCACACATGTTCATTAATACCCTCCTGATTCTCCTACTACTCTCCTACATTAGGGACAATTTACAGTAACTAGTTACACTACTAAACAAGGTGTCCTTAGAATATGGGAAGAAACCCTAGCACTCGGGGGAAGCTTGTGTGGTCACAGGGAGAATATGCAAACTCTGTACAGACAGCACCAGAGGTCAGAATTGAACCCGAGATTCTGGAGCAATGAGACAGCTGCACTACCTCCATGGAGGAGCAGAAATTGTTGTCCACTGTGCCCATTCAAGCAGTATAATCCAAAATTGTAGTCAGGATTTTCAGGAGAGAGATTAGGAAACAGATCTACATGCAGGGCAAAGAAATTTGGAAGTCACTTCTGCAGATAGCAATTGATGCTTGATCAATTGTTTATTTGAAATCTGAAACCAATAGATCTTTATTATTATAATGTATAAGGACACGGGGCAGAGATAGATATGAAAGGTTAGATCACAGAATAGCCTCAATCAAGGTGACACTGGAGCTGCCCCAAGTGGCTATGTGGCCTTCTCTTATTCTTCTGTTCCATAATTGGCAAAGCTGCTCCCATACTGGACCCTGCTGTTCTGAGGTTTTCCTGGCAGTTGCTGGACAGTGGAATTGAATCAGTCTAAATGTGCAAAAATGGATTCCAAAGCTTTTCTGCAGAATCCATGAAAAACTTGGCACCTTGCAGACTGACAAGTTCTTCCATAGTCACAAGATTTTTGAACATAGCTGAGGATGTAGTAGGGAAAATATTTTGTTATGTTTCCTTGGTAGAAGTGGAAACACTTCTGCAGGTCATTACCACCTCCAGTTTAGGCTCATTCATCGTCCTATTTAGTCTTAACCAAGGGCCAGTGCCAGAGAAGTAAGTGGCCAAGATTCAGTTGTCACTGTTGGGTGAGCTGCTTCTGGAACCACCATGTCATGTTTACACTTAAGGCCTGAAGCCCAATTTCAAGTTGGTCCTCCAGTTTCTAATCTGCAGTACAAACTTAGGCCCAATTTCTCATCAGCCAATTCCCAAAAACAAATATAAATTTAAGATTACAATTGACTGGTTTGAATGGGGTCTAAACTTACATCTGAGCCACAACCAGTGAAAGACCTTGCATACCCTGCACCTGACTCTGTGTACCGAGGCACGGAATTAAACAACCAGAGCATTTAACAGAAGCTCAATGTTTTTTCCCCTCTACATAACTTTACATCTGTTAAAGAACTGCCTAAATTCCTGACAGGTGCTCTGGGCTCATGGCACTGCTCCAAAGCACTAGAGACTACCCTTCAGGTTTCCTTTGTGATTCCCTTGTGATTCTTGCACAGTGCCTCTGTACTTTTTCCAAACAGAGCAAAGACTTCAACTCAAAGTGGATATTAACAAAATCCAAAACAAAGCCTCAGATGCTGAAAATCTAAAACAAAAACAGAAAATGCTAAGAATGATCAGCAAGTTTGGCAGCATCCATGGAAAGAAAAACAGAGGATGCTTTGCCTTTGACCTGAAACATTAATCTGAAACTCTTGGATTTTCTGAGTATTTCCAGCACTTCCCTGTTTTTGCTGCACTCTGTCATATTTTATTTACACACAAGTTTGTGGACAGCCACCTCCTTAGTAGGGGCTCCTTGGGTTATGAATGACCTGACTTATGGAAATCCGACTTTACACAAATTCTCTCATACATTTCTAAAGCATTTTTCAAGCTAGTAATAATCATAATATAATGTTTCATGGTATTAATTAATGACTGGATACAGTATATATTCCATTGGTTTAATTATGGATAACTTTAGGGTAATTATGAAATGAAGAAATTATAACAAGTTAATGTAGAGCAACACAATATGGGTTATTACAGAACATTAACATTTCTGACTTACGATGAAATCAGCTTACAGACAGTTCTCAGTAATAGAATCCTAATGTAACCCGAGGACTGCCTGTACTTCATTTGACTGTTGTCACATAACTCCTTCCTGTGAATTACTGCCAAACCAAAGGATATACTTTGGAAGGGTCACTGAGTTGGAAAATCAGGCAGTGCATTAACAAGTGGCGATGACTCTGTCTTACAAACATTGGCAGCAAATAGAGCTGTTCTGTAAAATTGTTTACAGGAAAATCATGCGAGTATGAGCCATCTCTGCAAACTACCTGGGAATGTCACAAATCCTTTTTGACTTCATATTAGAACAAACGTGGTATATTTGCAAGCATTCTGGAGGAGGTTCCACGTGATTATAAATTGGAGTCTGAGCACCATTTCAATGATTTACTACTGACTAGAAGACTTGTACAAAATGCACCAGTAAGATTACTGATTGTTGGAAAAAGAATCAGGAATAAGTAATGTAATGAAACAGAAACCGGTGGAAGTGGACAGTGGGTCAGTCAGAAACATTTTTATAAGTTCTAACAGGTTACTTTTAGGGATTTTATAACTGCCCAACCCATTCTCTTCCTATCTGAATAGTTTGGTCATTTCCAGTCCTTCATCTTTATGAGCTTTCTCGTCTTGCACCTTACAAAGGGTCGCAATTCTTCTACAAATTCCAGCTGTGACAAAAAGTTGACCTGCGAAATATCTCATGGCCTCTTCCTGTCTAGACCTGCTGTGCATTTCCAGCACTTACTTTTTATTTATATTTCATCAAGTATAACTAATGTTGCATCCAGCAATTTGATTGTTTCTTTTGCTCCTTAGGTGGACCAGGAGAAGGAAAGCTGTTCCCAGGAGATCAAGTTATAAAAATTAACAATATGCCTCTGGATTCTATTTCCCAGGAACATATTGATAATATTATCAGGTGATAAACCTTTTCATACATTCAGTCAGTAGAAAGTTTTATTAATTACTAGCAACTAAATCATTGGCAGCCCCACCAGAGGACTGCACAAGAAATGTGAATGATCCTAAGCTCCGTATATGGATTGATGTCAAACTCTGTTTAATAATCGCTCCTGTTAAACACTTTGGGACATCTTACTTCAGTAAAAATACTTGATAAATGCAAGTTTTTGTTGTTAACATTGAGCTCATAAATGAAACCACTTTGGTCAAGGAATGCAAGGATCTGTCTGCTCAAGGATGTCATAATGGGAATTGTAAAGAGTGTGCCTTTATTCATTTATACATGGGACGTCAGCATTGCTATCTAAACCTGTTCCCTAGCTGCTCTGGAATGGTTGGCTAGGCCATTGCAGGAGGCAGTTAAGAGTCAACCACATTGTAGGGAAAGGACCACAACCACAGGGAATGGACGGCATATTTCCTTCCTTGAAGGACATTAGTGAACCAGATAGGCTATTACGACAATTCAGCTGTTTGAAGGTCACTTTTATTGATATCAGAATTATTTAGTTGAATTAAATACTGCAGCTGCTGTGGTGAGATTTGAACTTGTGTCTCCAGATCAATGGTCCAGCCTCTGAATAGTATCCAATAACTTAACCACTAACATAAAACACAGGAACTTCTCGACAAGTCAGGAAGCTTCTGTGGCGACAGAAACAGTGTTAACACTTGAGGGCATCACACTGGAAATGGTTGGCGATAAAACAAGTTTAAAATGCAGAGAAGTGAGGGAGGGAGGAGAAAACAATAGGGAAGGTCTGTGATGGGGTGGAAACAGGAGAGACTAAAAGTCAAAAAGAATGATGATGCAAGTACTTGAAGCCTAGAGAAGGTGTAAATGCAGAATGATTATCTGAAAACCAAAGGAATTTGGAAGGAATGCTAGAAATCTGGAATAAAAATGCTGGAAATTCTCAATATCTGAAATGTTCAACTTAATGTTGAGTCTTGAAGGTTGAAATGTACCTAACTGGAAAGTAAGGTTTTGCAACAGAAAATGCTGAAATACTTAGCAAATTAGGCAGCATTTGCAGAGCTAGACCCAGACCACTCAACAACTAAAAATCAGTCCAGTAACTTACTCAGCCCCTAACATCATTTTCTGAACACTAGTGAATTATATTTACAATCCAGGACACCATTGTGTTCATGTCCAGTTCACTGTTATATTGTCTAAATTGTCCAAACACATGATTAATTGCTGCATTATATTGACAATTAATTTCTCCATTATGCTCACATCTGAGTCCCCTATTATGAGCCCATTTCAATTGCCATTATATCCATTGTATAAATATTGTTTGTACATTAGTCCAGAAAGTGCTAGGAAATGTTATCTGTTCTGTACTGAAATGCTGAACTGCCACTGAACACTGAAGTCCTGAACTTGTTGGCTACACTCTCCTACCATTTTGCTGACTGCACTTTGACAGTGGACTCCTTGTGGACTCCAGTAGAAAATGTATAGTCTGCAGTTTGCCGGCATCTATCTTGAGAAATCTGCTTGTTAAACCTGCATCATGTTAGACCAGTGAGTTCGTTCTTTTCAAAGGAGAAAGGCTGTGAAGAATAAAGGTCAGTACCAGATAATTGATGTATTTTAATTTTATTGTTTAGTTAAGTATTTTAAATTGTTTTAAGTGTTTTACTTCTCAAAGTGAATTTAAAGGTTTTAATATTAAAAGAAGTTAATAGTTTCTTTGATTTGGTTTAACCTTTTGACTGTTAATGAATGCCAGGGACATTCAGAATATTCATAGACTTTAGCAAGGTTGACATGCTTGACCGCCTGCTAGGGTGGAGGTAAATGAAAATCAAAAAGAAACCGCAGATGTTGGAAATCTAAAATAAAGACCAAAATTTCTGGAACTAATCAGCAGGTTAAGCTGTATCTGTGGGAAGAGAAACAGAGTTAACATTTCAGGTCGAAGTTCTGATAAAGGATCTTCGACCTGAAACATTAACTCTGTTTCTCTTCCCACAGATGCAGCCTAACCTACTGAGTATTTCCAGATTCAGATGAGTCTATTGTCATATGCATCAGGGTGCAATTAAATTCCTAATGATGTGTGGTTTCATGTTATGGAAAATCACAATACAGACCGTCTTCTAGGAACGCAAGCCCTTCGCCCAAGGTAACACAGGGGTTGCCTATACGTGCATATGCATGGTTAAGGGTATCATTGAAGCATACAAAATTCACATTGGGCTTTACAGGATAGATTCAGGGATGAAGTTTCCCTTTGCTGTGTTGTCTAGAACTAGGGGTGACAGTCTCAAAATAAGCGGTAAGTCATTTAAGACTGAGATGAGGAAGAATTTCTTCATCCAGAGGGTGGTTAGCTTTTGGAGGCAATGGAGGATCAGTTGCTGAATATACTTAAGACAGAGAATGAAAGATTTTTGGATATTTAGGGAATCAAAGATACAGAGTTAATGCAGATAAATGGTATTATTGAATGACTGAATGGTCTGAATCTGCTTCTATTTCTTATGTTCTTGTTCATTGCACAAACAATTTAACTTCTCCATTTCACAAAGACATGTACCCTATTGCACATACAGTGAAATTCCTCATTACATAAACTTTTTAAATTTTTCCATACCACATACCTTCAAGTTCTCCATTACACACACAGATGAGTTTTCAGTTCTTTATCTAGCCCTAACCTCTTTACATACACATACTAGAATTCCATTACATACTCATCCTAGAACTCTGTTCACAGCTGAATATGACATTTGTATCAACTGTGCAGAGAATTCTATTAAATTTGTAGAGAATTTCCAAAACTTTTGAATGCTAGTTTGAGAATTTACATTTCATGAACTTAAAAACAAATCATTAAGTGTCTAAATTTATCAAACAGAGTCTCCCTTGTGGGGACCTTTATACAATATCTAGTGCGACTGTGAATCAGAAGCTTTGCTGATGCTGTAGTTATGAGTTAAGCACATTACTAAGTGCAAGCAAGTGAGGAATGCTATGTAAGATAAATCTTGCACATGCTGCTATTAGTTCAAGCTTGTTATATATGATGGGCTGTCCCAACAAGAGTGACTTCAGGCCATGAACACTAATTCACACGGTATTACCTTGGTGCCATTTTCTGTATTTACTCATCTTGCTTTAATGGTTTTCCATTGGTTTGTTGCAGGGAATGTGGTAACTCAATTACAGTCACCGTTCTTCGAAATACCTCAGTAAGTAGAAACTTTTGGGAGCAGAGCTTTCCAGTTGAATAGTGATTGTCAGGATATATTTCCCTAACCACTTTCTATTGTACTGATGTAAACTACGATTGAGCTGAACTTCTACCAGAGTTACTCTGGTGCAGCAGGAAAAGTCCCTATTAAATTATACCTTTTGATTTTGCATCTAAATTCTTCAGTCATATACTTATACAAACACTTTTTAATGAAATGATATTCCTCTCATAACTTAGTCAAACACTTGTAATACAATGTGTACAATGTGAAGTGTGGAAAATTGAGTGCTAAAATAGCAGTGAGTGTGTGAGTATACAAAGAAGGAGGTAGATTCAAAGTGAAATATTCTGTCCTTGACAGATCTGGTTGAGTCATTGAAACTTCTCTCGCAGTGCAGTCTATTTGATAGGAGGTAAACTCCTAGAATTGATTTCCTAAATTATTTTAATGATCTGTTAACATCAATTTAATATGAGCTTTGGATCACATGGATCACCTTCTGTACACTGGTGAATAAAGTGCAATTAAACTTCTAAATTTCTGTGTCATCCCAGAACTTTAATGCAAGTTTCCTAAAAACAATGTGACTTCATTGCAGACTGGCAATACTATGATTCAATTGCAATTTTTTCTGCTTTATTCAGGGGCCCAAATCGTCATTTATTACTGATGAAAAACGAGCCAGGCTGAAAAGCAACCCTGTCAAAGTACGGTTTGCTGAAGAAGTGATCGTCAATGGCCATACACAGGTTTGTGTCTCCTGCAGGTCTTTGGCTGCCTGCTGGGTCCACCCATACCATTCCTATTAAAGCCAAACTCCTTCTGGATGAAGTACCCTTTGTTTTTCTTGACGGGTTGGCCACTTGTCTGACTGTGCCCCTTTTCCCTAGAGTTAAGATTGTTGATGGTGAGTATTAGGGAACTGTAGGCATTCTCTCAAACAAATCATTTCCAAACTAGAGTACAATGTAAAACTGTTTAATAAGAACAAATTCATGGCTGCACAGAACTCCAAAAATTAAATAAATTTAATGTTTTGGAATTAACATGCCAATGTACAAAATCATGGAGCCAGTTGTGATGCCTCCAACAGGCAACATGGTCACTGCTGAGGACTGATTCCAATGCACCAAGGTGGAACAACTGCCCATTACAACCTGCCTTGATTTTCATTTCCAAAATGTTAATCTAGCAGCTGCATCACATTTGGGCAATGAGATGAATTGCCACCTGTTAGATATATAAAACTAATGAAGGAGAAGATTTAATACACGTCTGGAGACCTGGGCTATGGGTTAGGTGACAGGTCTTCCACCACTAATGGATGAAGAATAAGGTCTTGATTTTCTTTAGTTAGTTTTCACCACCAATTAAAGACAGATTTAATTCGACCATAACTGGGCAATCACAATTTCTTGCTCCAAACTTTGCTTAGATGGACTCCTGCAACATTGACTGATCTTTTCATGGTCAGAAAAGAGGTTCTGAGGTATGTGATAACAGGATGGTGGGTACAGTCAAGAACCTAACATTCCACCTATCAGTACACCTGCCTGATCTTAACTCTGAGGAGAACTAGTGGATTTGGTGAAATTTCCAGCTCCCCATTGTGGGACTTGTAATGGTAGGTTGATGATCTGATTTCAGCTCCACTTTTTTGGAATTTCATTCTATCCTCAGAATTCCAACTGCATTGGCTCTGGTCTCATTTCTTGCACCTTCTCCCAACTCTCCTCCTCCTCCAATTTAGCAGTTGTATCAGAGTTAAGTAGAAATGATTGTATGACTTTGCTTCTTTATTATAATAAATAATCCTAGCAGTTGGTGTTTTTTCCTCCTCACAGGGTAACTCACTTCTGTTCATGCCTAATGTTCTCAAGGTATATTTGGAAAATGGACAAACTAAAGCCTTTAGATATGAGAAAAATACAACTGTGAAGGTAGGAAAGACTCTTCCAGTTATCTTAGCTCCTCGCTGTTTGCTTTCTTTCTTGAAGGTTTCATTCAGGAAAATTCCTAGTCATTTATAATATAGATCAATCACAAGTGCACAAGAACACAACAAAACAGGAGCAGGAGTAGGCCACCAGGCCGTTCAAACCTGCCCCACCATTTAATATGATCATGGCTGATCTATGCTGGCCTCAACTCTTCTTCTGTGCCATTTCTCCATACTCCTCTATTCCTTGATCTATCAAATATTTATCCACCTCCGCTTTAAATACTTCTAATGATCCAGCTTCCAACATCTGCTACGGAAGAGAATTCCAGAGAGTCACTAATCTCTGAGAAGAAATGTCTACATTTCTCAGTTTTAAGTGACCGGCCCCTTATCTTGTAATTATGTCCCCTTATTCGAGACTCTCTGACTAGTGAAAACATCCCAACATCTACCCTGTCAAGCCCCCTTAGGATCTTGTATGTTTGAATAAGTTCACCCCTCATTCTGCTAAACTTCAAGGTACATAGACCCAAGCTATTTAGTCTCTCTTGGTAGGACAACCCTTTCTTCTCAGGAATTAGACTGGTGAATCTCCTTTGTAATGTCTCCAATGTTACTATGTCTTTTTGCAGGTAAGAGGACCAAAACTGCATACAGGTGAGGCTTCACCAGCACCCTGTACAATTGCAACAAAACCTCCCTATTTTTAACCAACCTCTCCACAAAAGAGCCAAAATACTTTTTGCCTTCTTAACTACTTGTTGGACCTGTCTGCTAGCTTTTTGTGATTCATGCACTACAACACCTAGATCCCTCTGTACTTCACTTATTTGCACAATCTCTCCATTTAGATAGTTATCCACCTTTTAATTTCTCTCATCGAAGTGCATGACCTCACTCTTCCCCACATTAAACTTCATTTGCCAGTCTTTTGCCCACTCACTCAACCTATCTACATCCTGTTGCAGAATCACAGTAACCTTATCACAACATGTCCTTCCACCTATTTTTGTATCATCCGCAAATTTGGTAACCTTACATACTGTTCCCATACTGTTCTAGATCATTAATGTAAAGCACGAACAATTGCAGGCCAAGAACTGACCTTGTGATACTTCACTAGTTATCTCCTTCCAACCTGAAAGTCACCCATTTATTCCAGCTCTCTGTTTTCTATGTGACAACCAGTTTTCAATCAACTTTAACACACTTCCTCTGATACCATGTGCTTTTAATTTATGCACCAGCCTTCTATGTGGCACCCTGTCAAATGCCTTTTGGAAATCTAAACACACATCTATAGGTTCCCCTCAATCAACTCTCCTTGTTTCTTAAAACCATGTTAGCTAGGTTTAATTATATCCAGCTTTCTTAAATAATTAACTATATTCTGTTTGATTATTGACTCGATCATCTTGCCAATAATAAATAATCATCCTGTAGTTCTGTCTTCTGCCTTTTTCTTTTTTTGCACAGGGGAATCACATTGGCTGTTTTCTAATCTACTGGCACCCTTCCTGAGTTTAGCGAGTTATGAAAAATTTCAACCAATGGGTCCACTATCTACATGGCCACTTCCTTTAAAACCCTAGTGTGCAGTCTATTGGGGCCTGGCAACTTGTCTGCTTTAAGACCCCTCCCTGTAATTCGGATTTTTGTAAGTTCTACTAAGTTAGATGAATTTAGCCTGTCTGATATCTTAGGGATATTACCTATGTCTTTAACAATGAAGACAGATGCAAAAAATTTATTCAACATACCCACTATTTCATTGTTTGCTGTTGTTCATTCACCAGTCTCATTCCCTAGAGGCCCCACATTTACCTTGGCTGTCCTCTTCCTATTTATATCCAATGAAACTTTTACTGTTTGTTGTTAATATGCATGCAAGTTTTCTCTCAAGATTCAATTTCTCCCTTCTTGTAAGCTTTTTAGTCTTCTCTTACTGGATCCTAAGATCTTCCAAGTCCTCTGGTCTACCACTAGCCCTTACCACTTTATATGCCCTAGTTTTCATTTTAACATTATCCTTTACCCCCTTTGTTAACAATGGATTGTGCCTCTTTCTTGTGCCTCAAAAAAAGGAATTCCCCTTTTTGATTGGGATAAACTCTTGCTGAGCAATATAGACCAGCTGTTTGAATATCTGCCACTATTCCTCTTCTGACCTGTTTCTTAGCTTGCTTCTGTTCTGACCTATTGAGAGGTCACATTTTGGGGGTCTATAGATTACTCCCATCCATGTCTTTTTTCCCCTGCTATTCATGATTTCAACCAAAACCTATTACACATCACTATACATTGAGTTTATATCATGAGTTTATATACCTTCCTTGATTAACAACATCACCCCACCTCCTTTCTGCTCTGGCCTGTTCTTTAGGAACGGTGTATAACCCAGAATGTAGAGCACCCAGTTCTGGTCACCCTACAACCACCTTTCTGTAAAAGCTATTATATCATACTCATATGTTGCTATCTGTGTTATCAATTCATCTATCTTGTTGCAAATACTATGTCCATTTAAATAAAGAACATTAAGCTTTGATATTTCACAGTGTGACTCTGGATTTGCTCCGATTTGCATATTTTCGTTTACATCTTCTGCCCTGGCCTATCACACCATAATTGTCAGTTTTGCCCTTACTATCCTGTGCCACTTCTCTTTCATTTCCTCCTGATTTATTAAACCATCTGTTCTTGAAGTTCTCACCCCTCCTATTTAGATTAAAACCCAGTCTACTACCTTATTGACATGATTTGTCAGGACACCAGTCCCAGCATGGTTCAGGTAGACCTCATCCCAACAGAACAGCTCTCTTCTTCCCCAGTACTAGTGCCAGTGTCCCAGGAATCAGAACCCATTTCTACTATAGCAACACACAATGGAGCTGGAGGAACTCAGCGGATAAGGCAGCATCTGTGGAGGGAAATGGACAGCTGATGTTTCAGGTCGAGACCCTTCGTCAGGACTGACGAAGGGTCTCAACCCAAAACGTTGACTATGTATTTCCCTCCACTGATCAGGAACCGGCTTGGGAACTTGTTTCAGATAACAGCAAGGCCTCCTCTTCTGCTAAGGCTGTCCTCTGGGTTCAGGGAAATAACAGCTACAGATTCTGCCACATTGACTCCAAAGTTACAAGGAGGTTACACAAACTGGAATGGTAATCCCTGGAATAAGAAGTTGAGATAATGTGCCTCCAAGTCAGTGGTTGGTGGAAATGTTAGAATAAACCAAATGGTTTTGTGCAAATAGAACTGTGGACCAGGGAGTTTGGTGTAGATGGAAGATTGCAGCAGGGAATCCACTGTTCCAGTTCTACAACCCCTTCCCTTCTCACAGCACTTTCCATGCAAAAACTTTTTTTTGTCCATTCCCACCACCCAGGGACCCAAATATCCTTCCAGGTGAAGCAGTTCTTACATCCAGTGCTCACACTGTGGTCTTCTCCACCCTGGAGGTTGGATGACTGCTTTGTAGGATACTCCTGTACGGTCTGCAAGGGCGACCCTGAACTATGAGTTGCCTGTCATTTTAATTCTCCGTCCCACTTCTGCTGGAATTTAAGGCTCCTGACCTGTCTGTTGGTCCTGTACTACCCAATGAATCCCAACATAAGCTTGGGAAACAACATCTCACTCTCTGTCTGGGAATTCACAGCCTTCCAGACTCATTCTCAAATTCAACAGTTTTAGGTGGCTCGGTTTTTCTGTTTGTATCAGAATTGGCCAGCTCTGCTGCAAGGTTATCCACATGCAATATTAATGTAGTTTTTTTCTCTTTCCACAGATACTGCCTGATTTGCTGGGAATTTCCAGCATGCTCCTTTGGTTTCAGGTTTCAGTGACAGCTCTGACCTACATTTCAAAACTTTAACATGCCCCTTATTTGTTTTCTCTCATTCTCCCCAACTGCCCCCATTAACCCAATGACCCTGTAAACTTGGGAATCACCTGGGAAACCCTGCCTTCAGAGATATCTCCTTTGTCCTATCGATTCCTCTCCTGCCCTCTCTTAAAACTGGCTTGTTTTCTCTTTCCCTAGTTCTGATGAAGGGGTTTTGACCTGAAACGTTAACTCTGTTTCACCTTCCACAGATGCTGTCTGAATGCTGGGTGTTTCCAGCTTTTTCTGTTTTATTTCATATTTCTAGCATATGCACTTTTTAGATTTTGTATTTCCAAGTCAGGATTGTGTGATTTGGAAGTGACCTGCAGGTGGAAGTGTTTCAATACCCCTGTGCTTCTGGGGAGTAGAGATCAGATTTTAGAAGATTTATGAGTTCCACAGTTCATTTTGTAAATGATAAGTGCTGCAGCCACTGCACACTAGTGGCGATGTGACTGAATTTTCAGGGGTCATATTCTACCTGCCTTGACTCTGTTCTTTCTCCCCTGGTCCAGTCTTTTCCCATTTACATCTGTGACACATTGGATGTCCTCTGCCACTTTTATAGTTTCCAATTCCCTGGTCCCATCCAGTTGTTCTTCACCATGGACATACAGTCCCCCTACACTTCTATCCCACATCAGATGGGCCTGAATGCCCTTTGCTCCTTCTTTGAACAGACACCAACCAGTTGCCCTCCACTAACACACTCTGGCTGAACTTGTCCTAACAATGAACGACTTCTCCTGTAACTGCACTCACTTTCTTAAATCAAAGGTCAGGGCAGTCACATGGGCCCAAGCTATGTCTGTCTTTATGTAAAGTATATGGAAACATCTTTGTTTCAGTCCTACTCAAGCCTGGCCCGAAGTGTCAACTGTTCATTTCCCTTCATAGATGCTGCCTGACCTGCTGAGTTCCTCCAGCACTTTGTGTGTGTTGCTACTCAAGGCTACCCTTCTAACTCTTTTTCCAAAACATCAACAACCACATTGATCTTGCTTCCTGCACTAGTAGGAACTCAAATTTCATCACTTTTGCTGTTGCTTTCCACCCCACTCTCACCTTCCCTTTCTGGATATTTCTGTGTCCATCTCAGGGGATAGGCTAGCCATTCTAAGCCCACAGTCTCCCATAGGTATCTTGACTATCCTTCCACCTACTATTTCATTCTCTCAATTCTTCCGTCTCTGTCGTCTTTGCTCCGATGATGAGACATTCTGCAGAAGTGCCTCTAAATGCCTTCCTACTTACTGAACCATGGCAAAGCCCTGGACTGAATCACATCTATTTCCCACGCCTCTTCCCTAACCCTTTTCCTCCTGGACAGAGCAAGAACAGTGTTCCCCTGGTGCTCACCTTTCACTCCACCAGTCTCCACATTCAATGGATCAGACTTTGCAATTTCTGGTAGCTCTGCTAAGATTCCACCAACAGATACATTTCATTTCCACCCCACCACTCCCCAACAATTTTACAGTGACTCACTGGTCCACTCTTACATCCCCACCAACCAATCCCCATCTTCTGGCACCTTCCCAAACAACCACAGGAGATGCAACACCTGTCCTTTCACCTGTTCCTTTCCCACCATCCAGGGAGCCAAGCAGTCCTTCCAGGTGAAGCAGCGATTCACTTGCTCTTCCAATCTAATTTACTATATTCGGTGTTCACAATGTGGCCCCGACTAAACTACAGATAAGGGTGATCACTTTGTGGAGCACAAGTGCTCAATTCACAGGGGTGACCTTGAGCTTCTGGTTGCCTGCTATTTTAATTCACCCTCCCACTCCCACTCTGAACTTTCTGTATGTGGGCTTCTGCACTGTTACAACAAGGTCCAATGCAAGCTTCAGGTAACAACACCTTGTCTTCTGACTGGGCATGTAGCAGCCTTCTGGACCCAACATTGAATTGTCCAACTTTCTTCCTTTCTGCATCAGAATTGACCATTTCTGCCCTTCATTATGTTGGCTCAGTTTTTCTTGTTCTATTCTTATAGTTTGGCCTGCTTGACACATCCCACAGCTTCACCATTTGCAACAAATGAACCAGACAAAGGAGCTTAATTTGCCGCATTTGACCATTTGGACATCCTATCAAAGACATTGTCTTTGTCCTACCCATCGCTCCCACACCTTCTCTCCTATTAAAAATTAACAAGATTTTGTCTCTTTCCCAAATCTGATTAAGGGTCCCAGACACAAATACATTAACTGTTTCTCCTTCCACAGGTGCTGCTCGATATTTGCGACATCTGCAGTGCACCACTAGACTTGCATGATAGAGGGTGCCTATATGAGAAAGGGGGAATTCAATTCCTTGAGAAGCGAGCCGCAGACAGAACAAGCAAACAGACTTGTCTGGATGACAAGCTTCCTGAAAATCTAGAGTAATAGAGTGCATACATTTGGCATTATGGGGTGAAAGTTGAGCTACTCACCAGCAGTAAAGGCCAGCATAGCCTAATTGTACAAACAGTAGCAGGAAAAAGAGGAGAAAGGGAAAAGAGAAAGAAAAACGAGAATGCAATGTGGCGTGTACCATGGCTTGATGTGCTGTCAGGGCCACCTGATCTCCTGCAGTTCAGATGAGGGCTCAGATGAAGACAGGATGTCCACATGGAACAAGACCATGGAGCAAACTTGGGGTGATAAGTGGCAAGTTGCCATCAGAGCACATTAATGCTTGGCAATGACGGTTTCCAACAAGACAAAATCTAACCATTTCCCTTTGCTATTCAATGGCATCATCATTGGGCATTCTTATACAACAGTATCCAGGGAATTGTCATTGACCAGAAACCAAGAACATGTCATTAATTACTATCAGTGGGGGTTCTATCAGTGCAACTGCAAAGGCACTGAAGGGGCTTAAATTATTCAGGACAAAGCAACATCCTTGAATAACAATCCGCCATCAGCATTCACTGCTGCCTGCCATCAGCTCACTTACTATTTATTATATGTGATGTCCAGCAAGTGAGCTTCCCCGGTTGTACTGCAATGGAAGATGAGATCTCAGTCATCAGTTAACCAGCATTGTGGTTGGTCTATGAATGTTGATATTGGAACTGGCCATCACTGCCCACTAGCAATATGGGCAGTTAGAGTAGATTCCCTCATACTCCCATACGTCTACAGATTTTCAGGCAGGCATGACAATTCTCTAGGCATTTTTGGTGTGCCTGCAGTCAGCCTTCAGCCTTCATCAGTAATCCACAAATGAATTTTCTTCTCACTCCCTGACACAAAAGCTACCAGTGAACACTGGAGTGGTGAGGATTGAGGAAAGCTCAGGCCTGTGGATAGCATGGGTGGTGGGGACAGTGGGCAGTGCAGGGGTGGGAAAGTAGGGAGTTCAAGGGGGACAGTGCAGGGGTGAGAAAAGTTTGGGGGCAGGGGCTGAGGACAAATGGCAGTGCAGGGGTAGGAACAGTGGGTAATTCAGGGGTGGGAAGTGTGGCAGGGACAGTAGGCACTGGAGCGGGTGAGGACAGTGAGAAGTGCAGTGGGAGAGGATGGTGGGAAGTGCAGTGGGAGAGGATGGTGGGAAGTGCAGTGGGTGAGGATGGTGGGAAGTGCAGTGGGTGAGGATGGTGGGAAGTGCAGTGGGTGAGGATGGTGGGAAGTGCAGTGGGTGAGGATGGTGGGAAGTGCAGTGGGAGAGGATGGTGGGAAGTGCAGTGGGAGAGGATGGTGGGAAGTGCAGTGGGTGAGGATGGTGGGAAGTGCAGTGGGTGAGGATGGTGGGAAATGCAGTGGGTGAGGACAGTGAGAAGTGTGGTGGGTGAGGATGGTGGGAAGTGCAGTGGATGAGGACAGTGAGAAGTGCAGTGGGTGAGGACGGTGAGAAGTGCAGTGGGAGAGGATGGTGGGAAGTGCAGTGGGTGAGGATAGTGAGAAGTGCAGTGGGTGAGGATGGTCGGAAGAATGGTTCCTAGGAGTGAACATCACCAATAGCCTGTCCTAGTCCAACTGCATAGATGCCTTGGCCAAGAAAGCACACCAACACCTCTATTTCCTCAGGAAGCTAAAGAAATTTAGCATGTCCCTTTTGACACTCACCAATTTTTATCAATGCACCAAAGAAAGCATTCTATCCGGATGCATCACAGCTTGGTATGGCAACTGCTCTGCCCGTGACCCAGAGAAACTGCAGAGAGTTGTGGACATAGCTCAGCACAACACAGAAACCAGCCTCCCCTCCATGGACTCTGTCTACACTTCTTGCTGACTCAGTAAAGCAGCCAACATAATCAAAGACCCCACCCACCCCAAACATTCTCTCTTTTCCCCTCTCCCTTCGGGCAGAAGATACAAAAGCCTGAAAGCATGTATCACCAGGCTCAAGGACAGCTTCTATCCCGCTGTTATAAGACTATTGAACGATTCCCTAGTATGATAAGATGGGCACTTGACTTTACAATCTACCTCGTTATGGCCTTGCACCTATTGTCTACCTGCACTGCACTTTCTCTGTAATTGTAGCACTATATTCTGCATTCTGTTATTGTTTTACCTTGTTCTACCTCAATGCACTGTGTAATGAATTGATCTGTGTGGATGGTATGCAAGACAAGTTTTTCTCTGTACCTCGGTACACATGACAATAACAAACCAATTTACCAATTTAAGTGTGGGGGTGGGGACAGTGGGAAGTGCAGGGAGGGATGACAGTGGCAGTGCAGGGGGTGGGACAGTGGGTAGTGCAGCGAGTGAGGACAGTGAGAAGTGCAGCGAGTGAGGACAGTGAGAAGTGCAAGGGGTGGAGACAGTGGGAAGTGCAGGGGGTGGGGACAGTGAGAAGTGCAGCGAGTAAGGACAGTGAGAAGTGCAAGGGGTGGAGACAGTGGGAAGTGCAGGGGGTGGGGACAGTGGGAAGTGCAGGGGGTGGGGACAGTGGGCACTGGAATTAACAAGCAAGGGGGCTGTGCAGAGTTGCAGACAGTGGGTGATATATGGGCTGGGGATATTCAGGGGTTCACTAAATTAAGGATCACTTTTTTTACTTTTCTGAAGTGCCTATAATAATTGTCTATGAGAAATCTTCTGTGGTTGTATAGTTGCATTTCTCCTACATTGTGTCTTGTTGAATTCAGAAAAAGAATGAGATTCAAGTTTAACCCCCATTCTTCTCTAATTCACAGGATATCATTCTTACCTTGAAATCAAAGTTGTCCATCCGCTGTATTGAATACTTTGCATTAGCTTTGAAGGAGCGGTACAGTGTTACTAAAGTCTATCTCTTACATGACGATGAGATCATTGAACAGGTATGGGGAAAATTGGGCCATTGGGTTCATGAGGAAATGGTCATCTTGTAAAGTGGGGAATGAAATTTCCCATTGTCTATACAGGCTGCCGCCAGGTTATGAACGCCTTACTTATGGATACCCCTATGTACAAACAAACTCCCATAATATTATTAATTCAAAGGCCCAACATACATACATACATACATACAAACATTCACTCCTATGAATGGATTCACTCCTGAGAGTTAGTTTCCTTTCTCTCCACTTTTAATGATTGTTCTTTATTATCAGTCTTGTGTGCTTTTGATGCCATTCATTACAATACTGTGGAGGTATAGTTACAATATCAAATGATTTTGTGTATTTTCGACATGGACAAAATTAGCTTATGGGCATCTGTAAAAACAGAACCTGTTCCTAACTTGGAGACGGCCTCTAAATGCAGTGTAGAACATTCTTTCAACTCTATTATCTAATATTGATTTCACCAAGTCTGATTTGTTTATAATTTCATCCTTCTGCAAAAGCTTGCTCTCAATGTTGTATCCAGGGAAGTTTGGTAAAAGAATTCCATATTAAAAAAAAACACTTTTATCTATGATCGATAGCTGATGGAATTAGATCTGGTCCATCTGATGGTACATTTAGCAACAAGGAAATTAGTCTCTTTAATCTGACTAACTGAAAAGTACTTATGAAGATCTATTCAAAGTTGAAAGCACTGCTTTAATATGAACAGCACTGAAACAGTTAAAAAGTATATTGTTATCAATGGAATCTGGGCCTCTCTTCCCGAAGAAAACTTAATGTTAATATTAGTAAATTAGCCAGGGATGATACACTAGTCCTGACCATGATCTCACCCAATGAGTGGATGCTTTGTGTTAAGACAAAAATCTAAAGAAAATGATTTCTTAATTATTTCATAGAGGTGATAGTATTAACTTACTTGTATTTGTAAATGTTTTCTGCCCTTGTTATAGGTCGTACAGAACCGAGAACCCCGTGACTATAAATGTCTCTTCAGGGTATGTTTCCTGCCAAGAGATCCTCTTGTGGTTTTACAAGATGATCCAGTTACCTTTGATTACCTCTACTTGCAGGTATGTGTTTGAGCTGAGCATTCACAGTAAACCCTTTATAAACACCATGGTTATGATCACCTTGCCAGGAATAGCTTCAAAATTAAAATGTAGAAATAATATTTCAATGATTGACTATGGAAGATACTCCCTGGGTATCAAAGGAAGTAAATAATATTGATTTTTTGAAATAAAAGTTTGATGGATTTCTTTTTGAATTTTTTTTGGGATACAGTGCATGAATACTTTGAAAAATGACATACGGTAAGTAAGGCAAGATTGGGGGGAAAGGTGCCTTTGTACCTCTAGTTCCCTAAGCTTGCCTCATATTTGGGTCTGTGGTTGACTAATTGAGAGAGATTGATTGCCTAATGAGTCACAACTCCCATCATTGTTGTATCATGCAGCTATATAGGAGATAGAAACAGGAGTAGGCCACTTGGCCCTTGAGCAGGCTCCTCCATGCAGCAAGGTCATAGATGATCCTTTACCTAAGTGCCACTTTGTTCCACTGACCCTATCTCCCTTTATCCCATTAATTTCACAAAAATTATCTCCCTCTTGAGTACACAGAGTGAATATGCTTCCATAGCCTTCATGGGTTTAGAATTCCAAAGGTTCATTGTCCTTTGAATGAAGATTGTTTTTCTCATTTCAGTTCTGAATGGTTGTTCCTTTATTTTCAGACTGTAACCTGGTTATAGACATTTCAGACAGGGAAAGCATAATCTCTGCTTTTATCTTGTCTAACCCTGTAAGAATTTTGCATGTTTTATGAGATCATCTTTTATTCTTCTTAGCTCAAGAGAGTATAGACCTAGTCCACTTCATCGCCTCTCACAAAATAAACCGTGACCCTACTGTCAACCCAGGAATAAATCTGGTGAACCTTTGCTGCACTCCCATCTATCACAAGTACGTCCTTTCAGGCCTGTACACAATACTTCTATGTGATCTCATGAGGACTCTATATAATTGGAGCAAGAGACATCTACTCTTATTATTCACGTTTTCTTGCAATAATGGCAACATATCATTTACCTTTCCAATTGTTTGCTGTAGCTACACTTCCTGTGATTCATACTCAAGGGCACACTAGTTCCACTGAACACCAGCATTGCTTAATCTCTCAACATTTATAAAATACTTGGCCTTTTTGTTTTTTTCTATCAAAGTAGATGGTCTCATATTTTCCAAATTATGTTCCGTCTGCCATGTCCTCACTAAGTATCTCTATATCCCCTTGAAATCTCTCTGCAATCACTTCACTATCCACACTGCCACCCATTTGAGTATTATCATCAAATCTGGATATATTACACTTGGTTCCTTTATCTATATCATTAATATGCATTGTGAACAGCAGGGCGCCTACACCGATCTCTCCTGCACCCCCACCCTAACACAATCCCCAACCCTAAAATGACTTCTTTTATTTTATGTCTGTTAACCAATCCTCATTCCACACCTAGATTTTATTACCAATCCCAGGTGCTCTAATCTTGTTTAATAATCTCTTTTGTGGCATCTTATCAAAGGACTTATTAAAATCCAACACATCACATCCAATGGTTCCCCTGTATTTTTCTGCTGGTTACAACATCAGAATTTTCTAACAGATTTGTTAAACATGATTTCCCTTTCATAAATGCTACAACTTCCTCAAAATATCTCCAGAATTTTCGCTACTAATGATGTCAGGCTAACTGGTCTGTAGGTGCCTTTATTCTCCCCCCACTCTTTCTTAAATTTTGTGGTTACATTTTCTACTTTCCAATCTGTTGGGACCATTCTTGAATCTATGGAAGTTTGGAAGGTGAACACCAGCAAAACTCCTAACTCCGTAGCACTTCCTTCACAACAGTTGCTAGGGCTTTATTGCCTTTCATCCTATTAATTTCTTTAACACTATTTTTTCCCAATGCTAATTTTTTTGAGCTCCTCATTCATTCCAGCTTTGTTTGTTCTACATTGTTAGATTTGCTCTTCTTCTATTGATGTACACAAGATCTTTGTGTAGTTTCTTAGCTATTTCCTTATTCTTCAAAATAATTTCACCTAACTGATTCTGTAAGAGACCTACAGAAACTTTTGCTAACCTATTCCTTTTCACATACCTATGGAGGTTCTTGCAGTCCGTTTCATTGTTTTCAGTAGATCACTCTCATATTCTATTTTCCCTTTCCTTCATAATGCCTTCCCTTACTTAATTCTGAAATCTTCCCAATCCTTGGGTTTATTGTTCTTAACATAAAGAGCCTCTTTTATTTTAGCTCCTTCAGAAACACCTTTCCTGCTGGATTTTTGTGTCTTAAAGTGATAACTTTTTTTTGTAAACAATGTATTAATTCTTTAAATGTTAACTGTTGCTTGTTTTCTGTCATACCTTTTAATGTAGTTGCCCAATCTACTATGGCCAATTCAGGCCTCACACCTAGTTTCCTTTGTTTAGATTTAAGATCCTGGTTTCAGATTTAACTCAATCACTTCCAATCTTTGTACAAAATCCCATCATGCGATCTCTCTTTCTTAAAGCCCCCTTAACTTCCAGATTATTAATGAACCCTTTCTCAGTGCACAGTACCAGATCTAAGAGAGCTTGTTTCGCTAGTCATTGCTCAGCATATTGATTTGGAAAACGATTTTTTTATATGCTCCATAAACTTGTCCTCCACAATATGACAACTAATTTGATTTGTCTATATTCAGATTAAATTCCGCTTAATTATTGTATTGCCTCTAATTTCCTTATTTATACTAATACCGCCGTTGTTTGGGATAACAATATGGTTGTGGCCCAATTGGATAGACTGTTTTTTTGAAATCTATCGATTCTAAGGAGGCTTAGATGTCCTATAGGTATGGAGAACATTGACCTTGGGGTATGAATCATTTCTGCCATAGGGAAGGACTAGAGAAGATGTGATGCTCTAAAAAAAACCCAGCAGATGCTAGAAATCTAAAATAAAAAAAAAGAAATGCTTGGAATAGTCAGTAGGCCATAGCTAAAGAAACGGGGAAGACAAAGAGAATCTTTTTACAAAGTAACTTGTTGAATTCACTATCTCAAAAGGTGGGAGCAGCAGATCATCAATATCAAAATACCTGAATATTTTTTTGAAAAAGGAAAACTTGCAATTTTACAGGCAAACTGGTGGAGTGGGATTAATTGCATCACTTTCAATGAACTGGTCAAGGCACAATGGGTTTAGTGACCTCTTTCTGTGTTGTTGGATTTTATAAGACCGTTTATAAATTATGGCAATTTTCTTCTGGCATTTTATTAGGCAGCTGGTAAGTTTAATGAATTTCTCATTTACAGAGTTGCAATGACGTGCTGCAGGAAAAGTTTGCTATGGAGATGAAATGCAGCACTGCAATCCGTCTCGCAGCACTGCAGATTCAGGAATGCATCCTCAGCTCCAAGCAGTCTCAAAAATTCTCTATGAAGTACATTGAGTAAGTTAACATGGCCACATGCTTTGCTTTAGATATACTTAAAAGGTTCCCTCAAACCATGCTCAAATTACTTATTAGTAAATATGGATGTGCACCTACAGTTCTCAATCTTTATAAGACTACCAGTCATAGCTATCCAGAGATTCAACAGTAATGGCTTTTCTTTACATGCCTGTATCGTTCTCTCTGGTGTCCCTTAATGATCTATTCTTATTTACATGCTCCCACACAGTAACATCATCTGAAAACATAGCATTACTTCTTACATGTATGTTCATGACCCCCAGGCCTACTTCAGCATTCATCATCCCCAGTCACCATCAGCTCTCTCAATACCAACTCATTCTCTAAATTGTAGGACTGCTTGATATCCAGTACTAGAAAAGCAGAAGTTTCCTCGCATGAAACATTGCAAAGAACAAAACAAGACCTCTTTCTAGTGCCTATGAACCACCAAATTCACCTGCTACCCTTCCGGTGGTCACACGATACAATAATAATGGAGTTGTGAGCACATTAAGAAAACTAGTTTATAACCGTTCCAAATCTGAGTTGAGGTAAATTCTCGGATCAAAGGATCAAAAAACATAGAGAACTTTAGGTTCAGTGTCATTTTTTCCACCCAGATGTACAACACTCACCAGATTGAATTCAGATAGGTTTTCAGCCCTTTGACTAATAATATCCTTACGCAGAACATGTGGAAGATGTTCAAGTGCTTTGTAGTTTTAGCTGTATGTGCCTCAATCAGTAGGAGGTGACTTGTAGGTGATTACATCTACACTTGCACGTCTTGTTTAAAATAAGGATTCACATTCTTGTTCTTGAAAACTGCTTCCAGGAGGGAGCCCAGGTCACACATGGAACTATAGCCCTGATTCACCTAGTTTCTTTCACATCATGGGATGGTAAACTGGATCATGGAATTAACCATTTTTAATCCAGTTTAATTTATTCTCAGGAATCTGTAAATAGATTTCAAAAGGAGCATTCATTAAAAGGACAGGAAATAAGCAATCTGCTGTCAATATATTTGATCGAATTTTTATGTCAGCATTTCCAGTTGTAAATTGCTGTCAATTGTTGCAGTATAGTGGCACTCTTAGATTGCCAAATGGCTCTGTTGTCAAGTTTCTCTCCACAATTCTGCCACCATTGTGCCATTAAGAAAACTACCACTGATGGATTGACAATGAGATATTTATAGCACTCTTTCTTACACATTATTCTTAAGTAATATTATTGCTTTTTTACAGGAAGGATTGGGGAATTGAGAATTTTGTCTCACCAACTCTGCTTCATAACATGAAGGAAAAAGATGTTAGAAAGGCAATTAATTATCACCTGAAGAACAACCATAGCTTGATTGCACCAGGACAAAAGGTAATTCCTTATAAGTAAATACTCAGGTAAGAATCAGCCATGGCTCTCACTTCTGGGTCAGAAGTTTAAGATCCCACTTGAAAGACCTGAGCACATAAATCCAAGCTGACATTCCAATGCAGTACTGAAGAAATAACAAACACTCTGAGGTACGTATTCTGTACAAGGTGTGTGGTGTGAATATAGTTTTGTAAATAACTCATGTGATCAGAGGACAGTGAAGCTATCTTGTGTATAGATATTATATCCACCATGTACAGCCTAAGTTCCTTGCTGCTGGATTTAGAGTAAATATTCTTGTTCACTGCTCCTTTGTCCAGCAGTTATTTCAGTAAAATAAAAGATCAGAATCCCAGTAGTATCCAAGGATCCTTAAAATGTTGTTAAAGCCAGATCCTGCATATCCTCTCAAGTGGACATAAAAGGTCCTATGATACTACTTTGAACCTTATCATGGAGATTCTCCCTGGTGTCCTGGGTAATAAATATCACACAGTTAATTTAATTAGAAACAGTTTATCTCATTTTACACTACTGTTTGTTGTTTGATGGTCAGTTGTGACATTTCTGCCTTAAAAGTGTGACTACAAGTCAAAAAGCACTTTATTGCCTGAAAAGTGTTTTGGAACATTCTGAAAGAGATGTGAAAGGGGAGTTTGCTATTGAGGTGAAATGGGGAAATGTAAATGTAAGTTTATTATTTCTTCTCTGTGTGAATTTAAGACAAGGTTTCTGGCTCTATATTTGTGCTTCAGCTAATGGAAGAAATCAAATCCTTCCCCATTAAGTTTCTACCTTACCTACAGTAAGCCCCTATAAAGCTTTACTTGGCACCTGGTTTGCCACTTATCATCACACTGATAAACAGCTTTAGAGTCTGCCCTGTACCTGGGGCTCTTGGATGGAATTTGTAGATTGTTTAAATACATTGCTGTGGTTGCTACGTTTCAAACTAAATTAGGTATGTCTTGGAAAACTGTCCATTTGCAGAGCAGCTGCAATATTACTCAAGAAACTTAACACCATCCAAGACAAACCAGTCCCATTCATTACATTAAATGTTTGGACCCCCCATCACCAGCACAATATGGCTGCAGCGTGCACTATCTCCAGTATTTACTGCAGCTTCATGCTAAGGCTTCTTCAATAGCATCTCCTATTACTGCAACCACTGCTGCTGAAAGTGATAAAGGAAACAGGAAACGAGATCATTTTCACCTATGTGTTCCTCTCCAATCTCACACTATCGTAACCAGGAAATAAATTGTTTCCTTTCATTGTCACTGGGTCTAACTACTGGAATTCCTAACCCAACAGTGTTGTGGAAGTACCTTCACTACAAGGACTGTAGTGTTTCAACAAACAGGCTTATAAAGAGCAGCTAGAGCCTGACAACAAATGCTGGCCTTGCCAACGCTGCCTGTATCTTGAAAATGAAAATAATTCACATGCAAATAGCTCTTGGGCAATGTGACAAAGCACTATAGAAATGCAAGTAATGTAAAACTATACTCTGTCATCTCACTGATATACCTGTAAAGTTAAACTAAGCTGGTTAAGTTGGCAAGTTTGTTCATATGGCAAGGGGCAAAGTATTTGTCCAATGAACCACACCTGCAAGTTGTAGACAGACAGTGGCTGGATTGTGCAAGACCTTGCTCCACCTCCTTCTTCCACAGAGTTAAACCTGATAAACATGAGGTTCTATTTCTTGCGCTGCTGCTAAGTATCTGTTCAGTTCTGAGGAGTATCTGAGATCTGTTGTCTCCTCTTCTATTCTCTGATAGTTGTGCACTTAATTCTCAAGGCCAATTCTAATATTTAACAAAAAGCAAAGAAACAGGTTGTAATTGCTGTCAGGTCATGCTCAGGGTAGGCCAGGCCAGTTACTGGTTTGAACAAGTAGGAAAGTGGCTGCTTATCTTGATGTGTGATCTTCTGTGACAAGCCAGGCATAGAGCTAGGGCTGTTGACCATTACACAAAGTCTGGTCCAGGAGTAATTATTAAAAGTCTGCATAAACACGGGTTACATGCACAATAAAAATATATTCCCCTAGACCTTAAAATCATTGAGAAAGAGTGCAACATTAGTAGAAAAAAATGGGAAGAAAGTTCATCTGTCTCTACCTTGGATCAGAGGATTCCTTGCTCAATGAGGAATAGTTCACAATGCATTGGTGAAATATTCCTTTATTGCTTTTTCAAGTAACTTTATTAATGTTGAATCTATGCTGTAATCCATATTATACTATCACATTACGAAACAACAACTTCACTCCAGGACAGACCCAACATTAATAAATTATGACATGGAAATAGCTTAAAAATTTTCTCCCCTCACCTTTTCCCCCTCCCATCTCCTGATCATTACATAAGAAACATAAGAAATAGGAGCATAAGTAGGTCATTAGCCCTTTAAGCTTGTCCACCTGTCAACAAGGGCCTGGCTGATGAAAGGCCTTTTTCTGGCCCTGTCCTAAAATATCAAAATTTATTGACCTCTGTTTTTAAGGCAATCGATTATTGATCTTCCACAATACCAAGATTTACCATCCTTTGAGTGAATAAATTTTTCCTTATTTCAATCCCAAATGGCCTACCCTTCATTTTGAGAGTGTAACTCTAAGTTCTAGACTCATCAGCCAATGAAAACATCCTTCCTACATCAAGCTCAGAATTTTGTTTATTTGAATGAGGTCACCTCTCATTCTTTCAGATAATAGAAGCCTTCTTAATCTCTCCTCATACAACAGTCTCACCAGCTCAGGAACCAGTCTGGTGAATATTTGCTGTACTCCCTCTTTAACAATATATCCTTTTTCAGGTAAGGGGAGCAAAATTTTACACAATAGTCCAAGTTTGGTCTCACCAAGATTCTATATAAATTTATTAGGATGACCAGCAGGACTGCAGTCTTCCAGTTCTGCACTGAAGTCCCAAAACAGATTTGATGCTGGAATGGGACTTGAACCCACAATCTTATAATAAAAAGCCAAACATGTTATTATTGCACTGCAATGGGGGAAATGACTCAAAACAAAGTCTATTGTTCAGTAAAGTCAATTTACTCAGAAAACAGAAACTATTTAAAGAGCAAAGGATACAGAAATATAAGCCATCTCTCCCAATAAAAGTAGGGTCATTTTTCCAGAAAAATAATGTGAGTAAAGGAAAGTCAGTATATAGTTGATTAAGATGTATGTGAGTCACCTGCAGCAATGTAGTCCCCAAGCTTGACTGACAGGGTGGAATGTATGGGGAGATGGTTTGTATGCCACTATTGTAGACCTGCTAAGTACTGTCTTAAATACATTTTAGGAGATATCAGGATCTTCAGAGCATATAATAGCTTCCTATTAATGTTAACAACTAACTACTATGTGCATTTATGCCACATATGTGATTAAGATTACATCGTGTTTTTACTAATTACTTTATTAGAACTGTGCATCAGTGGCAAAGACCAGCATTTATAGCCCATCTGTAATTGCCCTTGGCAAGGAGGTGGTGAGCCGCCTTCTTGAACTTTTGCAGTCCTTCTGGTGAAGATACCCCCACAATGCTGTTGGGTAGGGATTTCCAGGTCTTAGACCCAGCAATGATAAAGGATTGGTGATGTATTTCCAAATCAGAATTGTGTGTACTTTGGAGGGGAACTTGTAGATGGTATTGTGTTCCCATGAATCTGCTGCCCTTGTTCTTGGTGATAGAAGATGTGGGTTTTGAAGGTGCTCTCTGAACATCCTGTGCAAGTAACTGCAGTATGTAGATGGTACACATTGCAGCTACAGTGCGCTTGTAGAAGAGAGGATGAATGTTTAGGGTGGTTGGTGGGATGTCAATTAAGTGGGCTGCTTTGTCCTGAATGATGTTGAGCTTCTTGAGAGTTGTTGGAGCTGCAGTCATCCAGGCATGAGGGGAGTACCACATCATAGTCCTGCCTTTGACTCGTGCCCTGCAGGTGGGGAAATGAAAGACATGAGTCACCTAGTTTTTGACCTACTCTTGTTGCCACAGTAGTTACGTGGCTGGTCCAATTGCATTTCTAATCAACAGTGACCCTACAGGGTGTTGATGGTGAGGAACCCGGTGATGGTAATGCCATTGAATCTCAAGGGTAGGTAGTAAGACTCTCTCTTGTTTGACTTAGTCTTTGCCTGGCATTTCTATGGCATAAATGTTACTTGCACTTATCAGCTCAGGCCTGAATGTTGTCTAAATCTTGCATGGATTAGTTCATTTTCTGAGTAGCAGCAAATTGAAATTGAACTGTACAACTTTCACATGGACAAATGCGCACATTATGCAATGTGCGCATTGTTCAAATCTCACATTATGGTGATGTAGAAGTTTGAGAACTCTTCTAAACTGTGAACATTGCCTTCCTCAGCAGTAATTGCAATGAGAACATTGTCTTGCTTATAAAGGCAATGATATATGCCTTGCAGTATCTCATACCCTGCCAACTGGAACATTTTTGGCGATGTCTTATTCCATTAAGTAATTTTGTATTAGAGAGCAGACCTTTAAGTGTACTTATGGTGAGGTAATGTTCACTCTCTTTGTCCACCTTTCACTGTGCATGTGCAACTTTGTGAAGGACTTGGCTCCTGCCAGTTCTGCATTAAGCCCTTAGGATGTTTGTGTTCATCACTTACTGTCTGGTTGGTGGGTCACTTGGGGCACCCCTTCACTTTGAGTTATTTCCATATTGAGTTGTTCTCACTTGTCTTCATTGATCACTAGTTTGTCTAGTTCTTCTTCCACCTGACTTTTCAGCAAATATGGCACAGGATGATGTTTACAATATCATGGATTGGCATCAGGCTGTATGCATATGTGAACCTTGTAGTGGGTACTCTGAATATAGGCATTCTCAAAGGCATCTTCATATTTGTGTGGTAGCTTTTCCTGTTGTGACTTTACAGTATCTACATGAACACAAAATACATGACTCCATTTGATTTTTTGTTTTTGTTTAGCCAATCCTCGCCCAGTAATCTTGGCTGCTTGTGTAGTTAACAGCGACAGTTGGTAATTGTAAAAATTGGCCATTATAAGACACAATGCATTTCATTTGGCCTGATAACTTCAGTACTGCACAGAGAGGAATTACACCATCATCTTCACTCTAGTTAACTATTGCTTTAAGCTTTACACAGCCTTCCTATAATCCTCTTTACTAACTCTCTGAATTTAATTCTATATAGGGAAAAACTCTGATAATCCCCTATCTGAAATCCTGATCATTTGGTGTCTGGCTCACTGGGTACTAGGATTCACTATAGAATTTATCATAATACTGTGTAACATCTTCAAAAACTAATTAAAAGTGTGCTGATTTTTATTTAATAAGATGCAATTTTCCAGAAAACCTGCCAGCCCAGCACGACTGAAGTGGAATTTTAATACCCCACACATCCCAGTTCTTGCAGCTCAAAGGCATGAATTGAAATGGGAAATTCACTGTTGACAGCTGCATCATATTGGGTTGCTTTATTTCTATTCTTCACAAAACTGTGCTCTTGAAAAATGCAATTTTCAAAATGCACTATAATTTAATTTAATAAGAACACTGTTCCCAGACGATGGCCCAATTTGCAGATTTCCACAATTTTTTCAACAAAAGATTAAAGTTTGTTCAGCACCTGGTTGATAATTATTTATTAGTTACTTTTCTAGGATTCCTGATATTTACTACAGAGATCAGCACATATATGAGAGTGCATAATTAGGGAGAGAGAGAAAATGAACAAAAACTCTGAGATGAGGGCAGTTAAAAGTTGCAAAATGCAGTAATGTCAGACATGCCCAGAAGGATAGGCTGTGCTAATGGTAAGAGAAAAACTGTCTACATCATCACTGGATTATTTGCAGCAGGAATGGCCAGTTCTGGCAGAGGGAGAGAAAGTGAGTTAGCAAAACTAATGCATATTCAGAGACTGGATTTTTCACCTACTTTTTCCCAATCAGAGGAAGCTTGCCTAACTGATTCATTGAGTTTAGAAGGTTTATATTGCCAAGTCATGAAATTACAGAAGCAAAGTGTGAAGTGCAAACTAACAAGACTACAGTTGTATCTGGTGAGGAGAAACTGGGAATCATGTTTTATGTATTCAAGGAGAGTTGACACAGTGTGCTGGTAATTAATATGTGAGAGTGATTTGTTGAACATGCAGTTGCAGAGCTGTACTGTTGGGTATTCATTACATGTTATCCCAACAATTGTTTCCCACAGACACAGTTCTGCACTGGGGCCACATATCAGAAAATGGCAGGTGTGTTTCCTGTGGTTTTCTGTCTAATGTGGCCTATTTTTTGTGTCTGGCCCCACATTCTGTGAGCACAATTTCATTAGAATGTATCTGCTAATACAAATGCATAAAAATGTATTAAAATGTATTTCCCATTCTGTTTGAAGCAACTGATATCATCAGCTCAGGCCAGGCTGAACTACCTAAACATACTGGGTGACCTTCGAACATATGGAGGGAAAACCTTTAATGCAACCCTGATGGTAGGTACAAAATAAGGATCAAGGGATTCTTTTAAATCTTCTTAAAACCTATTTTGCTAAGCAATATGGTTTCTTCAGCTGCAGGACAGAGAATCATTTATTACGTTGCTGGTAGGAGCCAAGTATGGTATCAGCCAGATAATTAACAGCAAGCTCAACATTATGAACCAGTTAACAAACTTCAACAACATCAGGAAGCTGGAGTTGACCTTTGAATGTAACAAGGTCAGCATGGTGACCATCTACCTAGAGGATATGAAGGTAAAGAATATGTGTGCTACTTCCTTGCCTGAATTTGAGCACCAAATGTCATACAATATACTTGTTTGCCTGTTTCCCACTAAGTCTTGCATGATAATCACTCATGCCTTCAGTTCTTCCACATAATCACATATTGCACTTAGACCTTCTGAGCACGTCCTTACCCTTTCAATTACACGTGCACATTGGCCATCATATTATAGCCAATTCATCCCTAGTAGCGTCTAAAGAATAGAGCTAGATATTGAATCCTGTATCGTTAGTTACCCAGGTAAGTCAAGTTTTCGAGGATCTTCCTTTCCTCATTAGAATATGCCTTGTCTGTACTTAAACCATCCCCTCTTTGAAAACCTTCAGTTGTTCACTCACTATTTTACTTGCCAGTCTTTGAATCCAATCCACTTGGATCAAGTTCAAATTATTAGCTCTCTTCCAGTTGATTACTTTCACCTTTGCTTCTTTCTCATCCTATCTCACAGCCACTCTAAACCTGACACCTACTCAAGGTGCCCATGCCATTCCACAGATGCTTCCTCCCTCTATGACTAGAAGCACCCTGAGCCACAATATACACATATGAGGAATTCCACCTCCTCTCTCCCCTAACGTTTGTTATTTTCTGGTCAGTATGAGAATAGTTGAAGATGTGAGGCCCAGTAGGCCCTGTGATGGACTGATATGAGAAAGCATGAATTGACAGTTGAGCTAGCTTTGGGGATGAACTAAGCAGCTATGTTTAATAGTGAGAACCACGAGGCCATGCATCAGGGTCACATTGAGGCCCTGCTAATGGCAGAAGGAGCGCACCTCTTCAAAAACTAGCTAGTCCCTCGGACACCACATGCCCCATGTGTGGAATAGTCTGCAGTTCCTATGTTGGCCTCATTAGCCACCTCAAAACCCCCAAAATCAGAGCAGAAATGTCACCCTTGATCCTAAGGAACTTCCTAAGAAGAAGGATGTTGATGGTGACAGCCCAAGAAATTCTAACCAGATAGAAAGGTGGCAGTGTTTTACAGAGCTGTGGGAGGTGTTTCACATCCACGTAACATGCAGAATGCCAGACTTTACAATACCGAGCATGACTTTCAAGACTGCATAAATAGCATGAGCATAAGTGCACAATTTCCCACCATGGAAGGAGTTCTTAAAGTGGCAGTTCTCAATGAGAAATACCACTTTCAGCAGAGGAGTGCTTAACATCAGATTTTGATTGGAAAGAAAGTTTGGAGATGGGAGTGGTCACCTTGCCTCTGAATTATGGCATCCCAGGATGGAAACTGGCCCACTAATGTGGATTTCATGGTTTTCTTCAGTAGTGGATTCCCCAATGGCAGCTCAGATAAGCATGGTCACTTTAACTTACACTTGAGCCATTCCTCTCTTCTGTTAAGCCTGCTCTTCCTGTTAAGGCTTGTGAGGTTTCTGACAAGTGCTTTAGTGTTTCAGCAGTGACATCAAGACTGCTGTGTTCATTGATTGCAATCATTGCTGCATGTCCAGCAGTCTTTGTGCATAAACATAATACTTCCACACTGTATGCATTGAAGTGCTGATCCCATTTAGGCTTCCAATCTATCCAATTTATCTGCATTAAAAAGCACAGTGCAATAGAATTTGTAGCTTACAGTGTTTCACTAAAGACTTGCAACTTTCCCTGTATTGCCAAGTTAACAGCAGGGTTCACAGATTAGAATATATTTTAGAATATACTCTGACTATTTCTTCACTGAGGAAAACATGAAATATTTCTGACAAAACAATATTAATAATGCATACTTCACACCATCCCAAGTAAGTTCACAATGAACGAAAGGTTTTTGAAGCATGATTGCTATCGTAATGTCAAAAAATGCCGTGGTGAATTTGTGTACACACAGCAGGAGTCTGCCAACTGTATAGGAACTTTTGACTAAGAGGCAAGATGCTGAGGCATGGCTGACACATATAGACTTTGAACAATTCACTGATAAACTGCAACAACCCTTATCAAACTCTCCTATGTACTTTCATCTCAGCCTCATACACACAGATGTGAAATACTGATAAACTGATTTAGAATTCAATCAATAGGATTTCTCATGAAGACAATGAGACTTCTCCTCAGTTTACACAAAACACCATACAATCCACAGAAAACAGTGGCTCAAAATTGAAAGGTGAAAAAGGTGGATTATAAGCAAAATATTCAGGGAATAACAGCAGGGTAGATTGGGGGCTGTAAGAGACTGATAGATAGATGCTAATCTAACGATTTGTTTCAAGGAAAATACTGCACTCCTTTATCTCCCATTTGAAACTGGAATGCAGCAGAATGTGTCTGGCAGTTTGCCTGAGGTTAACATGCCCCTGCTGTGGGGATGATACATTATCCATCTGGATTCAATTGTTCACAAATTTTAGTTGTGTGGTGAGTTGGGGAGTAAGAATGTTAGGTTTTCCTAAACTGCTAGCTTCCACAGTCACTCTGCTCTAAATCGCAGGGACAGAATAACTTAAAGAACTGGGACACATGCCCGTGGCACAAGGGTTGTGGAAGCTTGTGCAATTCCCTGCTATGCTGAGGGAGCAAGACGCCACTTTAACTGAAGGGGAGATACCATTTTTTTTCTTTTGTCACTCATCTGTTAGGTTGGGAAATAGTCCTTTCGGGATAGTTTCCCTTTTGTCTTGTCAACTGAGGGAACTGTTGTCGTCCAGCAAGGATCCCATAGCTTCTGCCAAGGGACATAAGTCCCATTAAGTACTTCTGGCATCTGGATCCTTGGAATAACATAACAGTAAGGAAATGGACAGAAGTGCCACTCTTCCTTCAAGGATAATTTTCTGGGTGATTTTTGTTTAGAGGCAGGAAAACCAGGTGGATTCAGATCCTATCAAAAATTTTTCTCTCCAGCCCGCCCCACCTGAACACAACCATCTGCCAGAATTACACAATAATGCATGAAAATGATAGCTAACTTCAACTGACAACTCTTCCAGATAGGGCAAAGAAAAATAAAATCTTACAGACCCACTAACTTGATAGGAAGGGGAAATCTTCCTTTAAAGACCAGATAACATTGTACCTAATAAGATTATTTCTGCTTGATATCAATTTGTCAGCAAATGACAGTGAATATTGCAAATATTCTACTCAAAGATGGAGTATCCTCTGTCATTCAGTTGTTACAATGGCCTGAGTAGTTGACATAAAGATGCTTGTGATGCCCACCTGGCAATATTACTCCTTGGGCCTACTTGTTAATCCCAAAGGAAAGACAGAAGGCATTATCACAAGATCACAAGACAAAGGAACAGAAGTAGGCCATTCGGCCCATCAAGTCTGCTCCATGAGCTAAACTAAAACTATTCCTATCTATCCCCAATTTCTGGCCTTATCCCCATATCCCTTGATACCTTGACTAATTAGGTACCTATCAATCTCCTCCTTAAACGCCTCCAATAATCGGGCCTCCACAGCTGTATGTGGCAAAGAATTCCATAAATTCACTACCCTCATCCTCGTAAGTCTTTTCTAAACCCTCTCCAATATCAGTACATCCTTCCTAAGATAAGGGGCCCAAAACTACACACAGTAATCCAAATGAGGCCTCACCAGTGCTCCATAGAGCCTCATCAACACCTCCCTACTTTTATACATTACACCTCTCAAAATGAATGCCAACATATCATTCGCATTTTTTACCGCCGATCCGACCTGGTGGTTAACCTTTAGGGTATCCTGCACCAGTGCCCCCAAGTCCCTTTGCACTTCTGTACTTTGAATGTTCTCCCTATCTAGATAATAACCTGCCCATTTATTTCTTCTTCCAAAGTGTACAACCGCACATTTCTCAACATTGAATCTCATCTGCCATTTCTTTGCCCGTCCTCCTAAAATATCTAAGTTTCTCTGCAACCTTCCTACTTCTTCAAAACTCCCTACTCCTCTACCTATCTTGGTGTTGTCTGCAAATTTAGCCACAAAACCATTAAATCCATAATCCAAATCATTGACGTACAATGTAAAAAGAAGCGGCCCCAACACCGACCCCTGCGGAACACCACTGGTAACCGGTAGCCAACCTGAACAGGATCCCTTTGCTTTCTGCCTACCAGCCAATGCTCCACCGATTCTAATATCCTTCCATGAGCTCTCATCTTATTAATCAGCCTCTTGTGCGGTACCTTGTTGAAGGCCTTTTGAAAGTCTATATACACAACATCCACAACCTCTCCCTTATCCACCCTACCTGAGATTTCCTCGAAAAACTCCAATAGGTTGGTCAGGCAGGATCTTCCCTTCATGAAACCATGCTGGCTTGGACCTACCTTGCCTTGCATCTCTAGGTATTCCATAGCCTCATCCTTGAGGATTCCAATAAATTTCCGAGCACCGATGTCAGACTAATAGGTCTGTAATTTCATTATGCTGCCTCCCACCTTTCTTATACAACAGAACTACATTTGCGACCCTCCAGTCCTCTGGAACCATGCTGGAGTCTATTGATACCTGGAAAATTATCACCAATGCCTCCGCAATCTCTAAAGCCACCTCCTTCAGAACCCGAGGGTGCATTTCATCCCGTCCGGGAGACTTATCTGTCTTTAGTCCATTTAGTTTCCCAAGCACCTTCTTTCTAGTAATCTTGACTGAACTCAGTTCTATCCCCGAGACCCCTGGCTATCAGGTATATTGTTGATGTCCTCCACAGTGAAGACTGATGCAAAATACTCATTTAGTTCCTCTGCCATCACTTTGTTATCCATTATAATCTCTCCTGCACTGTTTTCAATTGGTCCTATATCAACCCGTATCTCTCTTTTACTCTTCATATATTTAAAAAAACTCTTAGTATCCTTTTGAATGTTATCTGCCAACTTCCTTTCATAATTCATCTTTTCTTCCCTTATGACCTTCTTAGTTTCTTTCTGTAAGTTTTTAAAAGTTTCCCAGTCTTCTGTTTTCCCACTAATTTTTACTTCCTTGTATGGCCCTCCCTTTTGCTTTTATTTTAGCTTTAACCTCTCCTGTTATCCATATTTGTGCCTTTTTTCCATTCATAACCTTTTTTCTCGGAATATATCTATCCTGCATTTTCCTTATTTCTTGTAGGAATTCTATCCATTTCTGCTCTGCCATCCCTCCAATTAGCTTACCTTTCCAATCAATTTGGGCCAGTTCTTCTCTCATGCCACCATAATTTCCTTTCTTCCACTGAAATATTGATGCACCTGCTATCAGCTTCTCTTTTTCAAATTTGAAACTGAACTCAATCATATTGTGATCGCTAGTTCCTAATGGTTCCTTTACCTTTAGTTCCCTAATCACCTCTGGTTCATTACACAGCACCCAATCCAAAACAGCCGATCCCCTGGTGGGCTCATCAACAAGTTGCTCCAAAAAGCCATCCTGTAGACATTCCACAAACTCGGTCTCCCGAGATCCACTGCCTTCCTGGCTTTCCCAATCTACCTTCATGTTAAAATCTCCCATAATTATCTTGACGTTGTCTCTCTGGCACAGTTTTTCTATTTCTAGCTGTAATTTATAGTCCACATCCTGGCTGCTGTTAGGGGTTCTGTATATCACTGCTATTATTGTCCTTTTATCATTGCTATTTCTTAGCTCCACCCATAAGGATTCCACTTCTTCTGACCCTTTGTCCCTTCTTTCTATTGATTTTATATCATTACTAATCATCAGGGCCACACCACCCCCTCGGCCTACCCACCTATCTTTCCTATACCCTGTGTATCCCTGGACATTCAGTTCTCAATCACATCTGTCATTAAGCCATGACTCGGTGATTGCCACAATTGCATATTTTTTAATCTGTAGCTGTGCCACAAGGTCATCCACTTTATTTCTAATGCTACGTGCATTTAAATATAGTACATTTAGACCAGTATCTACTACTGATTTCGCTGTATTTCTATTGTTCAGCAAATTATCCTGTCTTTTCACCTGCCTGTCCTTCTTATCATCTTCACTGCACACTGTCTTGGACTTGTTCCTATATACCTCTTCCTCTGTCCTAACATTCTGGTTTCCTTCCCCCTGCCAAATTAGTTTAAGCCCTCCCCAACAGCTGTGTGGAGTCAGCTTAGTTGCTGGAACTACCATAAGCATGAAAACATTCAATTTACCTGCTTTTGAGGGATTTGCTCCTATATTGTTTGCCAACTATGGCTGAAGAGCTCAGTCAACCCTGCCATGTCATCTGTCCTTTGTTGGCATTTCATCTATCAAGTGTAAGGACCAGTATCCACTTCTACTTGTTTATCTGCCCACAGCTGTTGATACCATAGTAGTTGCTGGGTTATCACCTGCTAGTTGTGAGTAGTATCAGGAACTCTCATATTCCTTGCAGACCAGTCTTGATTTACATTTATCTTCTTTCATTAAAGGCATCTAAGCATTTCTGGCATGACCACCATCTATTGCACATTCCTAATTGCCCTTGAGAAGATGGTGATAAGCTGTGTGCTGGAACCATCACAGAACCATGAATTTCAAAGCAATTGTTGTCTCTTTTGTTCCATTCTTGTTCATTATTTACATTAACCCCATCTCTTTCAATCTTCTCTACTTGCACTTTTCAACTACTTTTATTTTCTCTGCTGACCTTTATTCTGGTTACATAACTCTTCATTTAATTATTCATCAAATGTTACTGCTCATTTAAGAACAAAAGGAGAAAGAAAACAGAAAGCTACCAACCTGTTAAACCTGACATCATTACTTGGAAAAATGCTGTATCTCAATAAAGGGTGTGATATCAAAAACACTCAGAAAATAATGGCATGATTGAGTAGAGTTAACATGGATTTATCAAAGGGAAATTATGTTTGACTGATCTATTGAGATCTTTGGGGATGTTTCATCAAGTAGATGAAGGGAAAGCTGTAGATGTGATTTATTTGGGTTTTCAGAAGTCTTTCAATAAAGTCCCACGTGGGAGGTCGGTAAACAAGTTTAGAACACATACTATTAGGGGTAATATATTAACATGGATTGAGAGTTGGTTAACAAATAGAAAATAAAGAGTAGAGATAAACAGATCTTTCTTAGGTTGGGCGGCCACGATTAATGGGGTACTGCAGCACCCCACTATTCACAATTTGCATTGAAAATTTGGGCAAGGGAATGTAAGGGAACATTTCTAGGTTTGCTGATGACAGTGATGAGGAGGCTTCAAGGAGATATGGACAAGGTAACTGGGTGGGCAACATGACAGATGGGGTACAATGTGGAAAGATGTGAGCTCATCCACTTTGGTTAAGAAAAAACAGAAATGCTGAGTATTTTTAAATGGTGAGAGATTAGAGAAAATTGATCTTCAAGGGATCCTGAGTGTTCTTGCGCATAAGTCACTAAAAACTAACATGTAGATGCCATAAGCAAATTGAAAGTTAATGGTATGATGGCCTTCATTGCTGGAGGATTGAGCATAAAAAATAAAGATGTCTTGCTACAATTAGAGAAGGCCTTGTTGAGGATTCTGTACAATTTTGATCTCCTTACCTAAATACTGGTTACAGAGGAAATGCAGTGAGAATTCACCAGAATGATTCCTGATATGGTGAGTCTGCCACGTGAGTAGTGAATATGGAGGTTAGGCCCCTGTCCCCCAGAGTTTAGAAGAAAAAGGGGTGACCTCAAAATACAAAATACTTAGAAGACTAGGGGTAGGTGCAAGGAAGATGTTGCATCTGGCTGATGAGTGCAGAACTAGGAGTAAAAACATAGAAAAATAATGTAGGAGTAGGCCATTCAGCCCTCTGGTCCTGCTCCAATATTTAACAAATGGCTGACCATTTATATTAATATCCTGTGTTCCCCCCATACCCTGTGATTCCTCTTGGATTACAGTCTCAAAATGAAGGGTAGGCAAATGAGGAGACATTTTTGCACTCAAAGGGTGGTGAATTTTTGCAACTCTATACCTTGGATGGCTCTGGAAACTCAGTCATTGATTGCAGTCAAAACAGAAATTGATAGAATTCTGGATATTATAGGAAACAAGGAATATTGGGATAGGATTTGTTGAGGCCAGTGTTGAGGATCAGCCATGATCTTGTTAAATGACAGAGCAGGCTTGCTGGGACGCTTGGCCTACTTCTGATCCTATTTCTTATGTTTTTATGTTCCTATCTGTTTACCAATATGTTCTTTAAGACTAAGCTGAGAGAAAGGGCAAAAGAAATTATACGGTCATGAAGGATATCATAAGAAGATGTTCAATGTCTACAGCTAGATTTCTCACTGGCTAGATGATGAGCAGAAACTTCTCTGTTTTTTCACTTCTTTAACCTAGAGTTATTTGGGCTGCCCATGGTACACTTTTGATTGTTCAGTCATCGCAAAGTGAGGTATCAGGGGAGTTGGAAAGAAATATTCCAATAAAACCATAGATTGTCATGAATGGAAGTTTTTACATATGATTTAGAGTCATAGAATCATACAGCATGGAAACAGACCATTTGGTTCATTGCGTTCACACTGACCATTGAGAATCCAGTTACACCAATCCCATTCTAATCCAGGTTTATTCTCCTTACATTCCCATCAATTGTCCTAGATTCCACTACTCAGCTACATAAACTAAGGAAAAATTACAGTGGTCAATTAACCGCATGCCTTTGGGCTGTGGGAGGAAACTGGGTCACCTGGGGAAAATCCACGTAATCACAAGAACTTGCAAACTCCACACAGACAGCACTGAAGGTCAGGTTTGAACCCAGGTTGCTGGAGAAGTGGTGCCACTGTGCCACACAAATAGGATTTCTGTCTCCTTTGTTCTTACTCTTTTGATCCAGCTTTTTTATTCCTCTCTTTGTTTCTCTTTCTTTATCTAATCTGACTCCAATTCTCCTCTTCAACATTGTTCCTTTGTTTCTTCCTCCATTCTCAAAGACACCACTGAGTTGTCCTATCATTCACCACAGACCTGGATTCCCTTTGACTCCCTCCATTAGCTCGCAGTTCCAGATACTTGTAGTATAAGATTATTTAAACTGAAGGTGAGTAGAAAGGTCTGAAATAAACTAGTAAATCACTTGTCCAGCAAAATTATTCTGCAAATCCTCATGAGTTAGCCAGTGAAATGTTCAGGCTATATTAATTTATTGATTGTATACTTCTGTTCACAGTCCCTGACATTGTTACTGGAATCCCACCATGCTAAAGACCTTGTGTGTTTCATCGCTGGGTATCATAGGCTATATGTGAATTCCGGAGACTCCATATTTACCTGGCCTGGCAATTATCAAAGTCAGCCGATTACCACAGAGGAAGGTAATGGTTTGATTATTTATTTTTAAATAGGAATTCTGGTTGTTGACTGGTCATTCTTTTTCCCGAAGATTGTCTGTTGTCACTGGTTCAAGGCAGAGTTGTTTCTTGCTGTATTTGCTAGCATTGTAAATCTGAGGATTCTCACAATGGATGGAGAGGCTGATCATATCCCTGAGTAGTTCTGATTGGTGTAAGGTTTTCTGAGTTGTAGCTCCACCTCCTAATTGGAAAATTGTGTGTTGAAGCCTAAGCTGAGCACAAACATATGGTCCAGCACACCAGGGCTGTAATGGAGAGCTACTCAGAAGAGCTGGTTTTCAATTGAGACATTATGCTCCATTCTATTGATATGATTTTGAAGACATCCAACAGACTATTTGAAGATGAGCAGAAAGATTTTCCTGATGTTTCTGAAACATTTATCTATCAAACAAAGCAGATTAGCTGGTTGTTTATTTCATTAATTCCTGTGGGAGTTTCCTGTGTAACATTTGATAGCTACAGTTTTTTTTCAGCAGTGACTACAGACAAAAGTGTGATATGGCTGTGGAATCTGGGGCATGTAAAAGTGAAGGTTCTTCCTTCCTTCAACAACACACACAAAATGAAGGAGGAACTCAGCAGGTCAGACAGCATCCATGGAGGGAAGTGAACAGTCAATGTCTCCAGCCCAGACCTTTCATCAGGACTGGAAAGAAAGAGGGCAGAAGCCAGAATAAAAGGGTGGGGGAGGGGTAGGAGCACGAGCTGGCAGGTTATAGGTGAATCCAGGTGAGGGGGGGGGTAGATAGATAGGTGGGAGAGGGGGGAGTGGAAATGATGTGAGAAGCTGGAAGATGACAGGTAGAGGAGGCAAAGAGCTGAAGAAGATGGAATCTGATAGAAGAGGACAGTGTTATGTTTGTTCTTCATCATGAGACAAACTTGGCGTGGGTTTAACATCGGAACATTTATTAAAAAAACAACAAAACAACAGACTGCACAGACTTACAACACCAGGCTGGCTGGCTTTTCCCACTCTCTCCAGCCACTTCCTGTTTCCCCCATATGACCCCTTGCATTGTCTGCTGGGAACTGTAGTTCTTTATTTATAACTACATAATAACACAGACAGTAGATCATGGAATAAAGGGAAGGAGGCGGGGAACCAGTGGGAGGAAGGTGTGTGTGATGGGCAAGTCATGAATGTGTCTGTCTTTCTGTTTACATTTGTCCACATTAAGCTGCATCTATTGTGCATTTGCTCACTCATCCAACCTGTTCAAATCACATTGGAGATCCTTAGCATCCTCCTTCCACCTCATGTTATGTCCAGCTCAATGTCGTCTGCAAACTTGAGGATGTTATATTTTGTTCCCTTTTTCATGTCATTAATATACATTATGAACTTCTGGGGTCCAAGCACTGATCTCTGTGGTATTCCATTAGTCACCGACTGCCACCCAAAAAAAGACCCATTTATTCCTACTCTCTCTGTCTGCTGCCTAACAACCAATTCTCAATCCATGCCAGTATATTACCCTAATCCTGAAAGCTTTAGCTTTATGCACCAATCTCATTAGTTCTTATATGGGACCTTATCAACAGCCTTCCGAAAGTCCAATAACTCACATACACCAGTTCTCCCTTTTATTCATTCTACTGGTTACATCCTCAAAAATTTCCAGCAGATTTGTTAAGCCTGTTTTCCCCTTCATAGAACATTCTGACTATATCCAACTCTATTAATGCTTTATAAGTTTCTAACAAGATTTCAGCATTATCCCCACTACTGATATTAGGATTACCAGTCCTGTTTTTATCTCATCCTCTATTTTTAAATAGTGAGGTTGCATTTACTACCCTCTAATCTATAGAAATTGCTCCAGAGTCTAAAGAATTTTGAAAGGTGACCATCAATGCACTAATTTCATGAGCATAAGATGTCTGCACATATCAGCATTGGCTAAGGATAAGTCAGGCTTTGTTATGATGCCCCCTGTGTATTATTAGTCTCTCAATAGTCTCTAACCAGCTTCATGCACACACAGAATTTCCAGATGGATGAATCACCCCAGTTTGGATCAATTGGGAGAGACAGATATAGGAAAGGAACTATAACAGATTGTCCATGTAAAGAACCTGAATGTATATGATGCCCGTCAAGATATCCTACTCTGTTTCATAGTCAATTATATATTTTTAAAGTGTACAGTAGTTACTGCTCTAATAAAAGAAGCCCTAAAATCAATTTGCACACATTTAGGTTCCAGAAACTAGAGATAGAATCTAGATGATCTTTACTCAGTATGTTAGTTGAGGGGTAAATAATGCTCGGGGAATATCTCCAAAAGTTTCTTCAGGTAGTGCTAAGCCAATATTGAATCATCAACCATATGTAGCTAATACCATCTAGATGTGGCTACTGCATTTTTGATTAATAAATAACAAGATAACTAATAGATTCCATTCTGATCCTAAAATCCACTGCTGACATATGCATCTGAACGTTCACCTTATTGTGTGTTTCTTAGTAATATGGTAAGATGAATGGATGAGCTTATGTATATTATTTGTAAATACACGTCTTCCTCCGCAACTAAATGATGCTGAGGAACATTTGGTACTCATACCTGAATTGTATCAAAGGCCTTTCTGTTAAAGTTAATGAATGTTGTTGAAACAACGTTTCTATGGCTTCTCTTGTAGCTCATCTAGCAGTTTCAACTGCACAACATGTAGTGAGAGAATCCTCTACTTCAACGTACAAAGGCTGAAATTACCTTGGGTTAACATATCATCCAGAACCTCAGATGGTGCAGTAAGCACTCAGCACTAAAATGCCTTCCTGGTTAAGATTTCCGTAGTAGGAATTGAACTCATATTCCTCTGAAAATAGAGGTGAGAGTCCTACTACTGAGCTAAAACCAGCATACAATTGTCACTTGAACTAACCACAGTGTATCAGGAAAATGTGTCACTGAACAATTTGATCTTTCTATTCCAAATTCCATTTTGTTTCTTGGGACACCTGGACCAAATATCTTGATGTGATTGAGTGCAATAGTTTTTTTTAAAACTTATCAAGACTGAAATAACTACTTCAGGTTATCAAACTGCTCAATAGGCCTATATTTCAGAATCAGGAAATGCTAAAAACTCACAACTGGAGAATTAGTTTAATAAGAACTTCATAGCCCATGTAGTTTGTCTTTCTCTTTGTCTTTCCCAAAGAGATGTCTTTCTCTTTTCAGATGCTGATGGGTCTGTTGTGAACTTCACAGCATTTTCCAGTAAATGGATTTCTAGCATTCACAGTGGTAGTTTTCCTCTTTGTTTTAAAATCAATCCATTTCCTGGACTCAAGATCATTTTGCATCATACATTTAAATGTACACTTCCTGATGTTGGAAGTCATTCAGTACAGATGTAAAGCAGAATAAAAGAGGAGCATTAGTGCAGCATTTTTGTCAAACACTTAATGAATGTGTTAGAGATTATATTCATATTCTCTAGGAGGAGACCATTTAGCCCATTGAGCCTATGTCAGCTGCCAATCCCATTCCTCCACTTTTGTATCACTATTATCTTTCACATGCCCATCAATTCCACTCTATTCTTCTGCCACCCAAATACACTGAGGCTAATTTACAGTAGCCAGTTACCTACCAACCAACATATCCCTGGGATTTGGGAGGAAATGGGAGCACCCCGGGGAGACCCATACAGTCACAGAGAAATGTGCAAACTCCACATGGACAGCATTGGTGGTCAGGACTAAAGCTAGATCACTGGAGCTGTGAGGGAACAGCACTCCCTGTTGCTCCATATATTGTAATCAATGTACAGGAGTGAACTAAATTTTGTAGTCAGTGTACAGGAGTGAACTGAACCACACAAAATAAATATCAAACTGAATTGATTCCCCTGGCAAACAGGTTAGATCTGTAGAATATGTGGTACTGTACTTTCTTGGTATCAGCCTCAGCCATTGCCTCTTTGCAGTGAATTCCAATGGAAAGTAAACATGAATATGTTGCAAGCTGAAGCAAATTTGTGGAAGATGAGTCACTCTGACCTGGCAAGCATTTTCTAATGGACTTGTTCAGCCTGAATTCAGTCTCAATGAGGTGGATGTTAATTGCTGATAAAAAAAATTCTCAGTGCTCCAAATTGTGACATAGACTTAGAGAATGTAGCTGCAGCCTAAAGAGCTTAAAGAAAGAATCTCATGGAACACTTATCAAATATTTTTCAAAAATTAATTTACTTTCCACTTAGTGTGATTGAATGGCGGAGCAGACTCGATGGGTTGAATGGTCTAATTCTGCTCCTATGTCTTAGGTTTTAAGTTTAATCATTTAAAAATTTACTGCTTTTTCTTTAAACAGTGAGTGAAATATTTGCCTGGGATAAGAAATGAATCTGAGTGGTGTGAGGAGCCGAAGTAACACACAGGGTGACCTGACAAAAATCACTGAAGCTCTCTCAGTTTAAGGCTCACCTTGAGTGATTCCTCAGACTAAATCCACCAAGACAACACTATTTCTCTTCCTGAAATAATCAGCATTCATTTTCAACTATATAAAGCAAACTGAAACTGTGCAAACATGAATTATAATGATTGGATTTTTATTATCAAAAGTATTTGTTGGTGGATTCCCTATTTGACATTAGATGTAACTTTCTCACTGTGCAGGTGATGAGACACGAGGATTAAGTGACTCAGAATCATCATCAGACATTGACTCGTTGGTGGACATGTCTATACACAAACTGAGAAATGGGTTCATACAGCCACTGACTGAAGAAGATGAAGACGCCAAGAACTCTGAAAGTGAGGCTACAGATAGTGACTATATGCGGGAGGATATCCTGGAAGAGACCAGTTGCAGTACAGGGGATGTATCAGACCTTAATGATGAAACAAGTCAGGGAGGTGACACTTGTGAAACAAGCTATTCTGCTGACTCACTGGAAGAACTGCAGATGGAGACTTCAACGGGCAGCATATCATGTCTGCAGTCATATGATAACACTTCTGAAGAGGATGACAAAGATTCTGCCACTCGGGGAAGGGAAAGCGAGCCAGTTACAAAGAAGCATTGTGCAATGGAATCTGAAATTAGCCTTCCTCAGCTTTCGGTGGAATCTCTGATCTCCAATCAGTCCTTCTCTGAGTACAACAACAGTGATATGGTGACTTCCTACTCATCTGACCTCAGTCCAAGTAGGGAGCATTCTACTGCAGAAAGCTGGGACCCGTATGCCGAAGTTGTGGATGGGAGCGACACACAAGGGAACATATTTTGGGATTTGACACACCACAATATGGTGACCGAGTTACCACCCATTCCTTCCCCAGTGGAGTCAACTGATGATGGGGATGCATCTGGTGAGTTTCTAATCATCCCTATTCTGGACCCTCCCCCTGGCTTTCGAGACAGCAGTTCTGAGGATGAATTTTTTGATGCAGCTGAAAGATTTACCACAATTGAATCCCCAGATGATGCAAAATTCACTGGAGCTGGAGCAGGTGGGTCAAAATGATGATGACAATCGGTTATCTGTTCTATCCATCAAATCTCTTCCATCTCGGGGAGAATTGTTTTGAACGGGAAGCAGAAACACTTTTATATATGGAAGTAAGAGAAATTAATTAGTACTTATTATGTCTATTATTCTTCACTTTAAGTATTACCAAGTTTAATTTCTTAGTGACTGGTGATAGTGATATTGAGGGGCAAGAAATGATTTTAGGTGATTTGAAGGATCTGACCTGAGTCACACTGATTAAACAGCAGAATTAGTAACACTATCCCAGTTACAATCAACACCTTTAGTGAAGTGAAATCAACTTGTTTGGGAACTTGTGGAAGAGGGATGTTTAATATTCAGGAAAGATAGGGAAATAGAAAAGGTAATTGGTTAAAGGAACTGTTATATCATTAGAAAGGGTTTCAATGGTTGAATTAACTTGGTTAGAATTAAAGGAACAATAGTGAGCCATTAAACTGCTCTAAGGAGATAGATAGTAAATATAGAAACAATTTGCAGAAAGGTGCTAGAATTAGATAACAAGAGATTTCAATTATCCTCATCTGGGGTAGCAATAGCAAAAATCCAAAATAGAGAGAGGAATTCCTGTGAAGTGAACAAGCCTTTCTTTATCAGTGTATTTTTAGCCCAGTGGAAGAAAGCGTTGCCAGATTTTGTTCTGCAGAATGAAACAGGACAAGTGAAGGATACTTTAGCCGGAGAGCATTTGGGGAACTATGATCATAATATCCTAAGGTTAAGACTGATAATGGAAAAGGATAAAATTCATTAATATACAAAAACTCAATTGGATGAGGGGAAGTTTCAGTAAATTGAAAAAGGATCTTGTTCAGATAAATTGGCATAATGCCACATCTAGAAGAGATGCTTCCTCATAGTTCCGGTGATTTAGGTTCAATCCTGATCGTTGGTGCCGTCTATGTAGAGTTTGCAAGTTCTCCCTGTGACTACGTGCATCTCCTCTGGGTGGTCAGATTTCCTCCCACACCACAAAAATATGTGGCTTGGTAAGGAAAATAAAGTAGCTTACAATAGGAATAGTGTAAAAATCGGCTCCTAATGGTTGGCACAGACTCGGTGGGCCTAAGGGTTTGTTTCTGTGCTACATCCCTCTATAATTCTATGACTCTAAAACAGTAAACGAGTAATGGGAGGCCTAGAATGAGACAATATATCGAGTAAAGATTAGGCCTGGATCTGCAACCCAAATAAAAATGGGTTTAAAATGCTTAAAATGCCATATTTTAAGAGGTGCAATGCATGTAGCTCCATTTCAATAATAACAGGATAAAAAACTAATAATTCCTAAATCAGAGCTATTTTGCAGAGAGGGCCAGTTTTATAATCTGAAGCACCTCCAAGGGCCAGTCTCAAGAAATACATTTTAATTTAGCTACAGATTACCAGATACTGACATTTTTAGTTGTGTTTAAAGAAACAAATGCCTTAGTCTCACTGCTATACTTCTTGTCTCCTTGCTAATCCTCTTTATTGCCACTTTGCTGCCTCCTGCATATCCCCTCTCTATCTGCTTGCAGCTTTAAACACTGTTCCCTTGCTGCTCCATTCAGTGCCTCTCCAGTGCTCCTTTCCACCTCATCAATGACTTCAGCATCTCCCTTTAAATACTTAGCAGATCCAATAGTATTTGTTGAGAAAGAAACAGCATTCCAGTTCAATGGCCTTGCATCAGAACACTGAAAGGCTCTGATGTTAACTCTATTTCTGTCTCCAAAGACGCTGCCTGGCCCACTGAGTATTTCCAGAATTTTAAGTGTTAATTTATATTTTCTGCAGTATTTTGTTTCTCAACATGTCTCATGTCCTAAAAAACAGATTTGATTCTCCATCTGATTTAGAAGGAGAAGGGCTTTTTATCTGAATGGTTTAATCAAAAGCTAACAGCTGAACGAGCGCTGGGGTGACCTTGGGGCAGAGGTAAATTATATTGGGAGGTAAACTCTACAGCCAACAATCCAAGCCACTGTGGAAAATAATTAAAACGAAGTTCAAAAAAAGCTAATTGTTCACACCTTCCTCTCAGCAGACAAACATTTGACATTCCTCTAATTCAGCTAGCTGGACACATTTCCTTCCTCTCCAGCCACAAAAAGCCCTGTACTGGGCACTAACAGTTTCACCTCAGAATTGTCCTGTCAGGAATAACATCTGGGAGAGAGAAAGTCTGCAGGGATTGTAACTCAAAGAACCTTACAGCCCATTGGATCTGTATCTGCTCTTTAAAACAGTTCTTTGAAATTGTAATTAGAGCTAGCAAGATATCGGTACAGATCACTTGGAGCATCAGTGTTACATGGTGAGAGACCTGTCCCCACCAGTACTGCACTTCAGTTTTATATTGTGACAGTTTTGCGCCCAGGTCTATGGTCCCATGCAGGTCTACGGCTGTTGTACTTTGCATCTGTTTTCACTAAAGAACATGCCTTTAGTGTTAGAGGAAAAGAGGAGTCAGTGAAAAATTGGATAAAATAGATGAAGACATAACACTTAAAGGGCAGCCTTAAAAGAAGAAAAATCAAGGTTCAGATGGCATACATTCTAGGTTGCTGAGGGAAGTAGGGATGAAAATTAAGGAAACTTTATCCATAATCGTTCAATCGTTCTCAGATAGGCTGTGGTGGCAAATATGATTGTCGAACACTTCTTCAGAAAAGGTGAAAAGGAAAAACTCAGCATAAGCTCAGCATTTACAGGCTAATCAATTTAATGTCAACAATGAGAGAGTGTTTAGAGATCGTAAATGACACAAAAATTAACAGGCACTTTGAAAAATAAAAGCAAAACGTGTCTGAGTAACCTTGTTGTGGTGAAGAAGAGAGGGTTGATGAAGAGAGTGTGGTTGATGTGTATATGGACTTCTACAAGGCTTTTGTTAAATTATGTCCTTACTGTAAATTGTTGATGAAATTGAATTCCATTAGCTCAACAAGACAGTGGTAGCTGAGAGTGGAGGTGAACAGTTGTTTTTCAATCTTGACAGAATTATGCACGGTTGTCCTCCTAGGTTTGTTATGTTCAATTTATGTTATTGACCTGGACTTGAATACACAAGACCTCATTTCAAATTTCGGTGACAATAGAAAACTGAGAAATGTTGCAAACAATAAATAGAATTCAGGATAACATAAAGATTAGTGAACTGGATGACATTTGGCAGATGAAATTAATGAGAGAAGTGTTAAGTGATTCAGTTTGTTAGGTATCTAAATTTAAAGGTACAATTTTAAAGATGGTGTAGGAAAAGGAAAACCAGGGTGACTTTATTAGCAACTGTCTTACATCTACAGCCTTTGGTTTAGGGTATCCTCAAATACAAATATTTCTCCACATTTACCTTATCAAGCAATTTCATAATTTCAAAGATCTCTCTTAGTTAACACCTGAACTTTTTCTTTTCCAGAAAGAAATCCTCAGCCTATCCTATTAGTTATCCACATTCAGTTTTGGAATAATTCTTGTGAACACTTTTTGAATATTTTCAAAGTCTCTAATATCTTTTAGGTCTTCATAAGCTTTTAGCAAAGAAAGAATACCAGTACAACATTCACAGATGCTTTACACAATTTTAATGTGATGTCTCTGTTGTTTAATTCTATTCCTGTGGAATATTTGCATTTTTATTTTGATGTTGCTACTTTTAGAGAATTCTGTGCCTGTACCCTTTCACAATTTTGCTCTTCTACCCATTTATGTCTAGAACTTGGATGTCAGTCACTTTTGGTGCACTCTCTAGAGCTGTGTACAGCAAACGTCCAAGTCAGAAGTCACAAAAAAAAATCACAATATCGGGACATCCTTGCTTTAAGAAAATGTTATGATGGTTTACTGTCTTTAGGGGATGTTAAAACCCAACCTGCTGGTTTCACAGCCATTGGCTCACAGCAGCAATGGCAGTTACATGCTGACCTATAGGAAATGGGTCAGTGTTCTTATAAAGATCTCTGCACATGCAGAAAGAGTTAAAGAGGTGTGGAAGATTCAAGAAATAGAGTGAAAGGGTGTGAAATGGGGGGGGTTGATTTTAGTGAGAGGGACAAATTGAGATCTTGCTCCTTGAACTGCAGAGCAACTCAGTGAGGCTGTGGTACAAATGGTGCAATAGGCCTTGGAGGGGCAGTGAATATAATAAGGCCAGGGATGGGGCAAGGGCATGGTAAGTGCTGCAATGGGGTGGGAAGGGAAGTGTTGTGATGGGACTGGGGAAGACAGTGTTACAATGGAGATAAGTAGGTGAAAAATGTGATGGGACTGGGGGGAGGGGTGCTGCTGTAAGTGCCAGAATGGGCTTGAGTGAGTGCTCTGATGTGATCAGAGTGAGTGTTGGAGAGGTGCACCTGCTGCAATGGGGTGGGCCTCAGGGGGCACTATTTTTACATATTCAACTTCCCCATTCCTCCTACCAATATTTTCTACCTCACCACTGCCTTTATTGAAACTCATTTGCCAATACATACCTATTCTGCAATTTTAGTGGTATCTTTTATACTGTCTCAATCTTCATTTAATATTACTACATCTTCCAATTTGACATTATTAGCAAACTTGGACGTCTTCTTCCAATCGATTACAAACTACTTGTCTAAATGGTTCATGCCAATAGTCAAAGCACTTCTCCCAATGGGACAATGTTTCCACATTCCACCAGAATATCTGACATTTACCCTAACTCAATCTCTCTTTTCCATTTCAAAACTAGGTTGACACCCATTCTATTACATGTCCATTTTGCCACATACATAGTATTTAATCAAAATCTTTTTGAAAATCTACATCAGCATTGTCTCATGTTTCTGGTATTCTCTTAAACCTGACTAAGCATAATCAAAGTTGGATGGAATCCTCTAAAGCAAAATTATGAGCTTCAGCCAATTTGATTTTGATTTGTTATTTTCTACACAAAAGGGCTTATTGTAGTAGAAAGAGCAAACAACGAGTCCAAGACAGCAGCTGACTAAGAGGGCATAAATGGTAGTCGTGGGAAGCATAAAAATTGACGTCGGTGGGGTAGTTAATGTTTTTCTTTGACTGTAATTGAAGTATATTGTTGGTATGGAAGAAAATATTCATTCTCTCATATTGTAAGTTGTGTAGGAGTGTTTAATTAGCCTCATCCATAAACTTAACAAACACAAACATCCCATGAACACAAAATGAGTGCAAAATATATAAATAAAAATGTGTACTCTTTTGTCAAAGCTTTAACAAAATAAAAAAAATGAAAGGCATGCATTTCATAATGTCTTTCATAATCTGAGACATTCCAAAGTTCAATTGCTCCACTTTGCTGTGAATTTCTATGGTTCTTTGACTTCACAATCAAATAAGTATTTTTGAAGGTTACTCTTAGCTTTATTGGGAAGATGATTTGTTAACAGAAAGTCTCACAAACAGCAGTGAAATAAATGACCAGACTGTTTTGGTGATGTTGGATGAGGGATCAGTATTGGCCTGGACAATGTGACATCTCCCAAACTCTTTTTTACATTGTACGTTCAGATCTTTCACATCTGTCTAAAAGGCAGAAGGGGCCTTGATTTAATGTCTCATTTCATGCACTGGTCTCTGGAATGGGAATGACACCATGGTGCCCACAGCTGACATCAAAACCATCATCATTAAAGCTGTGGTTTTCCACGTTTAATAAATGAAATACTAAACAATGGGGTTTGGAAGACTACCTACTGGTGAAGAGTCAAGATTCTTCTTTATTGCACTAGGAAATGATCATTTTCCCAGTGTAATGAAACTCAGATCTGAGGTTGAAGCAGCCAAGCCCAGTGTTGCAATGGAAGTTAGGTGACAAGTTGATGTTCTTGGGCTTCTACCTCACTTAGCTCCTTTATGATCTTTGGGCTGCCTTAATAAACATGGTGGTGGTGGTGGTGGTGGGGAAAGGGCAGTGGTCTGGACTTTTAGGAAAAACCAGAAGACTTCAATGCTGGTAGAGAGAAGCATATTTCCAGCTCCCTTATTCTATTGTTCCTGGTCTCTCATCTGGTGCAAGTCCCAATTTGGGTGATGTGGAGTAGGGTGGGGTGTGAAGAAGATGGGAGGGGTGGGACACTGTGGGTTTGATGCAAGACGTGTGTCTGTGGTATGCAAGAAATTCAACATGAATTTTATCTTACATGACCTGTGTATCTCTAACAAGGATTCTATTATAGATTGCATCTTAATATAGTCGCTGAATCATAGGGTTCACATTACAAGTAGCAATGTAAATCAGGTTATTAAAGATATTTGTAATGACTTTAAACTATAAGCGACATAGGAAGAGGAGATCTTGTTCCACATCCATTGCTCTGATAAACTTTGACTTAAAATAGAGACATAAGAGACTGCAGATGCTGGAATAGAACATAGAACATAGAACAATTACAGCACAATTCAGGCCCTTCGGCCCACAAAGCTGTGCCAAACATGTCCCTACCCTAGAAATTACTAGGCTTACCCATGGCCCTCTATCTTACTCAGCTCCATATACCGATCTAACCATCTCTTGAAAGACCCTAACGTATCAGCCTCCACCACAATTTCCAGCAGCCCATTCCATGCACTTACCACTCAGAAAAAAACTTACCCCTGACATCTCCTCTATATCTACTCCCCAGCACCTTAAACCTATGTCCTCTTGTGGCCATCAATTCAGCCCTGGGGAAAAGCCTCTGACTATCTACCCTAACAATACCTCTCATCATCTTATACACCTCTATCAGGTCCCCCCTCATCCTCCATCTCTCCAAGGAGAAAAGGCAGAGCTCCCTCAACCTGCTTTCATAAGGCATGCCCTGCAATCCAGGCAGCATCCTTGTAAATCTCCTCTGCACCTTCTCTATGGCTTCCACAGCTTTCCTGTAGTGAGGTGACCAGAACTGAGCACAATACTCCAAGTGGGGTCTGACCAGGGACCTATATAGCTGCAACAATACCTCACGGTTCCTAAATTCAATTCCCCGATTGATGAAGGACAATACACCATATGCCTTCTTAACCACAGAGTCAACCTGCACCGCCACTTTGAGCATCCTATGGACTCGGACCCCAAGATCCCTCTGATCCTCCACACTGCCAAGAGTCCTACCATTAAGACTATATTCCACCAACATATTTGACCTACCAAAATGAACCACTTCACACTTATCTGGGTTGAACTGCATCTGCCACTTCTCAGCCCAACTCTGCATCCTATCTATGTCCCTCTGTAACCTCTGCAAGCCCTCCAAACTATCCACAACACCCCCAACCTCCAATCTGGAGCAACAAACAAGATGCTGAAGGAACTCGGTGGGTCAGGCAGCATCTGAGGAGGGAAATGAGGGGTCTCAACCTGAAATACCAACTGTCCATTTCCCTCCACAGATGCTGCCTGGCCCGTTAAGTTCCTCCAGCTTTTTGTTTGATTTAGGATAGTTCCCTTTTGCACAGTTTCATTGACCACACTCATAAGTGAATTCCAGGTATATCACAAAATCAACTAGCAAAGGAGGCCAATGACTGCAAATATCTAAGAGCATGTTGAAGTGTTGCAGAAGAAAATCCAACTGGGTGGTGTGGAGCCAAAGATTGTATAAGGATCTAAGTGGGGTGGGAGTCCAAGATCATCAACTTGCCACCTAATTTTTCCATTGTAATACCGGTAAAAACTCAAATAGTGTTAGCTGCAGCACAATCAACATGTTTATTAGCATTTGGATGACTTGATACTTTAACAATTTCAAATATTTTCATTTTTTTGGCAGATTTGGAGTCCACCTGTATGAAGGAGATTGAAGAGAAATGGAATGTGCAGACAAGCCCAAGTCACTATGGGACTACAATGGACACTGAGTCTACGGAGAGCATTAAAGATAAAAGTGAAGAAGCAAAACATACAATGAATACAAAAAAAGGACACTTTACACCCAAGGACATTTATGATGTAAAGCCTGTTCTATCCCAGTGTTATTCAAACAAAGCTAAAGATCACATGTGTTGTTATGACAGGGAGAATCTTGTATCAGGAAAGCAACAATCGCCAACTTTCTCCTCTGTGGTGAGTTTGGAGACCGAAGCTGCCTTGTTGGAACCTAAGCCAATCAGTCCATTAAAGTCCATCTCTGTCTGCATCAATAAAAAGGCTGCACCTAATTTAATGGAAATGGAGCCTGATACAATGGAAATCAAATCAGTTACAGAAGCAATAACAGTCATTACTCCAGTTTCAGCCACACGCTACCCATGTGATTCGGACTCTAAAATGGGCAATGCTCCAAAAACAGATGGCTCTGAACAAGTTGAAAGCATAAGTAAATCTTTCATTGATGTGAAGCCACCCAGAACAGCTTGTTCCAATACTGAGTGGTGTTCAAGTCCTTCAGAAATAATTCTGGAGCTTGGACAATTAAGCTTAGAGAACCCAATGGAAGATAAGGCATTGTTTGTTACCACTGCATCCTGTACTGATGAACAAAAAACCCTGAACACAATTAGCATGACAGGCAAAGACCAAAATGATATAATTATTGAAAATAATATAGTCCTAGAAAAGGCAAATGATAAGTATGGTCCATGGGCAGACTTAGATCAAAATGGAACTGGACTTAGATATACATCATGTCAAGCAGACCTCAAAGGGAATACATGCACTTGCAAGGAAGAATTTGACAATTGTGACAAAGGGCAATCATGTTACCGAGAAAGCAATAGTAGTGCAGCTTTGCAAAGACATTTGATGATGTCCTATGGGGATCAAGAAGATTTACCAGATATGTCAGTATTGGAAGAGGAAATATCTGATAGTAGAGACTCTTCCATGGGAGACAACAAAAACAAAGATGCTTATCCTCTTGACATGAACAGATTGGTTTTGAATTTAAACCGTATGTCCTTTAAAACATTTGGCATGGTTAAACATTTGTCATCACCAACCTTAGAACCAAAGATGGAAATTTTTTCAGTGAGGTCTCCAAACATTTCTAACTTTCACAGGGAACATGGGAAAGACAACCAGTCAAAAGCAGAACAGAATTCCAACCAGGTTGAGTCAATTGTGCCCCCCACGCAAACAAATGTAGATAATTTCAGTGCAACACTGCCTTGTCCAGGAGATAAAGATTCTTCCCACAAAGTATCTTCAGAAACAAATAAATCAAAGTCACTTGATGAATTAGATATCTCAGTTACTCAGAAATCTTCAACACTGCAAAGTCTATGTCCATCTGCCAAATCCAACAGTCTCAATGAACCAGAAGAGGAGTTGGGTCTGAATGTCAACTCTGAAAAATTGGTTATTCCTACAAATGATGCAACTAAACAGCTTTCAATAGGTGGAAAGGAAGCTTGTAGCTGCCAGATGGTATATGGGAATTGCTTCCGAGCATTGGGCATTGATGCTAATGATGAAAACAAAGAACCAGAAAGTCTCACACAGCTACCTTCACCAAGGACCACTCCACCTGCTTCAGGAAGCCCCTTGCCGCAAGGCCTCACTACATTTAATAAACAAGGTGAAGAAACCATGGCTGCCAAGTGCTACTTTGGTGTTCCTGAAGGTGACACTGCTGTGAAACATGAAAGTTTGGTCCTGTCACAGTTCAAGGATAAAAAATACAACATGCCAAATGGGTTCAGGCTGGTGCAAAATGATGTTGTGGAGTTACTCAATATTTTGAAAGAATGCCCCAGAGAAAGTCATGCAGAGGAAGATTGTTTAGCACTTCCCTCATTAACCAGACAGAAACTCTATAGCGAGTGCAGAAAGTTGATGTCTGCTTGTCAAAAGGGTGTGAAAGTTAACCAGACTCCTGATGAGATGATCCTTGGGGTTTCAGAAAGTTTCCAGGCCCTCTCACAGCTAGCCGAGACATGCTTCCAACTTACAACCTGCCTGCATTGTGCAAAGGCCCATGCAGAAGTGGCCAGTACCTTGAGAAAGGTTGTCATGACTTACAGGATCTTTGTCCAAGCTTCTGAGGATGCATGTGGCAAAATGTCAGACGATTTAAGCATGAAGCTTCTGGCTGAGCAATGTGCATCTATATCTGCAGGGATTTTCTGTCTGAACCAGTTGTTCACAAGTAATTCACTGCCACAATAGAAAGTATTGTTTACAAAGTCTGTCGGTATGAGAAAATACAATTGGAATTCCTACAAGACATTGGAGTGGTGCACCATTTATCCTTTGCAGGGAACATGTGTGTTGTACAATGTGACATGGTGCGATAAATCATGTGGTCTGTGCCAGCCAACAGGAACTTAATTTTACAGGTGGAAGACAATGTCATATTTTGATATTAACATTGTTTTGCCAGCAGCTGCTTGCTTGCTCAGAACTTCTATATACATCTTATGGACAAATTGGCTAATTCGTTAAGATGCTGAACTTTCGTTCATATAATTGAGTTTTGAGTTCAGTTCATTGCATTAGGGTGAAAATTTCTTCTCACTCCTGGTTTTAAGGGTTTTAGAGTTAATGTGTTTTGTGGGATTATGTTCTTGTTCCTAAAGGAAAATAGCTCATGCCACAAAATTCCTTAACACTTGAAATAATTGGCACTAAATCAGCAATATCATACTTGTGTGCTGCTTGTGTGTGTCTCCGCATATGCATCTGCTTGTGTGTATGAGTCTATGCATATGTGTGTGTACATGCGTGCGACTGTGTGTGTGTTTATGAGTATGTGCATGTATGTACAGAAGTGAATGTGTTAGTTATGCTGTCTGACAATATGGGTAGTGAGATAGTATTAAAGTGGGCACAATGGAAGGAATATGGGATTATAAGTTAGCATCTATCTTAGACACTCTCTTTCTTGGTGTGCTTGGTAATAGAACTAGGTGAAATAAGATGGAGAAAGAATGTTCCAGTTTTTGATGCTAACATCATTCGTTTTGCTGGAGAAAAATATGGTAATAAAAAGTACTGCTCCTATTTCCATTTAACTGCATTGAGTGTAGAGAATGGATTTCCATCTGAGGTATGGAACAAGCTGCACTTCCCATCACTTGGTAAGACCTGAAAACTTTCTCCAAACAGTTGACGTAATAGTTGTGTGATTTTGTTTACAGCATCATGAAGGTGGGGCAAAGGCCTTGTTCATTAAATAGATCAATATGAAAACTGAAGTGGATTTTCATCCTTATGAATGTAACCTACTTATTGCCGTTCCATGATGAGAAATGCCATCGTTTGAATAATCTGGTCTGGAAAGCACTTCATTGCATGACCTCAGGCTGATGCTTAGATCTTGGCAGAAGCTGCTAATTGTCAAGACATATTGTGAAAAAGTTAGATTGTTCTGCAGTTCCCCTTAAGATTTGTGAGTCTGAGGGTGACATTGTGATGCATCTGGTCTGGAAATGATTTAACCATATAATTTATTTTCAGTTGTTAAATAGAGATATGAAGGCTGGGACTTTCTAATCACTAATGTAGCAACAAACATCCACTGCAAACTCTCAATCTGTCTTTGCTTCAAATACCAGTGTCTGAATGGGATGGAGAGTGGTGAATTAAGGAATTTCCTTTGTGGTGCTCTTGGAATATTCTACTAAAGAATGCCAGCAATTATGTTCATTAGCACCAAAGGCATAAAAGCATAAAGGATATTCTTTACTTTTCATGCATTGACTCAAAATTCCTGCAATCTCCTCAACAAATTATAAAATTAAACGAAAGTAATGTAAAATCCATATCAATGTATACAGTAAGTGTTGCTATTGCTCAGAACTTAATTTTGTATTATTTTATATGTATTAATAGAGAATTATTTTCTCTTTCAACACTAATTCAAACAAATGGACTTCTGCCTCTATTATTTATAAGCTGTTTCCTTATAGGGATCTGCTGTGCAGTTATTTTCTCAATTGTCATTGACAGTGAATTTGCAGGGTATTCCCCAGTAGTCACTTTAAGCACTGCTTGCACAGCTTATTCCAGGACTTTCCTATTCTTTCACTACAAAGGGGGTTGATCTCCTGCAGAAAGTCACCCCATTGGCTCAAGTCCTTGTTATAGCACTAACTTCACAAATCGGGTTTACAGTTTAACAAATTATTTTATTATAGTTAAATGGAGACATAAATCACAACAGTATCTGCAGTGGCAGAAATACGATTATCAGAGTCTGTAACAGATCAATTGCCCTTTCTCGGAGAATAATTTAAGGGAATAAAATGATCATCCTCTTCTGATTATTGATGAACATGAATAAAGTAAGCATCTTAGTCACAGATTTCCAGACAAATAGGTTTGTTAGTGAAATAAAAATGGGCATTGGCAAAAGGCACTCAATTAGTTCATTCAGCTTACAATACCTGTTATTTACATTGATGCTGCCATTATTAAATCAGTCAAAGTTGGAAATTTGTTTTCATTTTCATACATTAAAAATGTAAAGAAGAAAAATTACAAATATTCTAAGAAAACAAACTCCTTAATTTTGTGCAAGTATAGATTTCCCACATCTCAATGGAACAGGTTTCTGTATGTATGGGAAAAGAACATCATGAAGCTACTCGGTTGTGAGACTATCATGCCAAGTAGTTAAAGGGAAGGTCAATGAGTAGTAATTCAAATTATAAACCCCAACCATTCTCAAGCTTAGGGGCTTAGGGATAAATATAATGAACCATCCTAACCTAAATTGCTCAGTACTTTACAGTGGACATTGTGGAAGAAGCAAAATAATTAAATGCTGTCAATATTGAGCACATCTCTAGTTTCTCCCCATGCTGAGCCATGGATGACCATTATATTTTCATACTGCCTTTACACTGTAGCACATTATTAACAAGGTAAAGGGCAAATTGAAATATGAATTCTCTTTCTCTCCTCACCGATACTGCATAACCTGCTGGGTGCTTGCGGTATTTTCTGTTTTTGTATAGCACATGACTGTTTCAGCTCACAGTGACACTAAAAGTAAAATGTCATCTTATTTATTAAGATTATTTTAGTTCTTATTTCCATATTTAAACATCTGTATTGCCTCAGCCCTCCCTGGCTTGGTAACCTCCTCCAGCTTTATTCTGAGAACTCTACACCTATCTTTCCTTATGACCTAGAAGGAGACCTATTGAGTTGACGGTTGCTCTCAGGATAAGCTCATTTATCCAACTGCCCAACTTATTTCCCTGTAACCTATTCTCTCACACTTGCCTGTCAACAGCCAAATATGGTGAGTCTACTGCAGCTAATTAATCTACCAAGCACCATTTCTTTGGGATGCAGGAAGAAACTGGAGTACTTAGGGGTCACAGAGAGAACATGTAAATTTTACAAAGGCAGCACCGGAGGTCAGAATTGAATCCATTAGAGCTGTGAGACAGCTGTACTACCTGCAGTGGCACTGTGACATCCTTAGTTAGAAACCTAAGTCTGACATGATTTGAACCAAGGTTGCTGTGATCACTAACCACTACATGATCACAGCCACACACTCCACTTTGCCTACTTGTGTATTTCCCCCTTCTGTTGTTCCACCATTGAAGCAATATTTTCAGCTGTCTTGGTCTTAAGCTTTGAATTTCCTTCCAAATCTCTCCAGCTGTCCACCTCCCTTTATCTCTCAAACTTGAACCTATCTCTTTCTTGCAGTTTTACTTCACCTGTCCTGTTGTTTCCTTCATTGTTTCAGTTTAATTTTTTACTCTGTTTATGCTCCTTTGAGGTGTCTTGAGACATTTTACTATGCTAAAGGCACAAATGAAAATAAATGGAACTGCTAAAACTACTCTGCAGGTCAGGCAGTGTCTGTGGAGAGAGAACCTTGTGGAAGATGAGATGATGTTGTCTTATGACAACCACAGAAGTTCTCTGCTGTAAACTGTGGCCCATTATCTGTAATCAACTCCTTAAGCATGCCATCTGTGACAAACTGTTCTTTGAACTTGTGAATGGATATCTCCTCTGAGAGTCCAACCTCCAAAAATGTGAAAAATAGTTTACTTTCACCAGATACACTCTCCCATCTAGCAAAAACATATTTGACTCAATGTTAATCTCAGTTCTCTCTGGGATTGGTTCCTTTCTAGAGTGTTGCAGGTCTCCCCTCTCTGCACGTGATCTTCCCATGTATTCCTGACCATTAGACACTTACTCTTGCTAAATGAAGGCAACCAGATAGTCATTCAATCCTAGATGTGAGGAATGATTCTGATTGGAAACAACAATTCTCCTTCTGGACATCAAGTTACTTTGAATACCCTATTCATTTCTCATGTGGATGTATGATCTGAGGACAACTTAAACCTCATGCTGTGCCTCATTCCACTTGCTTCAAGTGCTGCCTTCTATCATCTTGTCTGGTAGTATCCTGAATCTACTGAATCAATGGCTGAGAGTTTGGAATTTGTCCCTAATTCTGGTGAAGTTTCTCCAGTACAAAAATCACAGTAGAGTTTCTTCTCAAATAGTACATAAAGTGTCCCTGTGCCACTCATTGACCATATGGCAAACCCATTGGGGGCACCAGGAACTCTCAAAATCCTCTCCCACAAAACCTCTGTGCCTGAAACTTAGGCCAAAAAAGAAGTTTCTCATTTCTTCAACATTCCCATTCAAGCAAAATCTGCTCAGGATTAAACTTCTTCACTGCATACTTCACTTTAAGCAGGCAAGAAATTTGTCAGGTCTTTCAACAAAGAAACTTAAACCCTTGAGGGTAATACGACTAGCAGCAAGTCCAAGTGGATTTTCAGAATAAGTAGTAAAAAATTGAAACCTGAATTGATTGTACTTGGAAAATATTTAACACCAATAACAGATATAAGGTGCAAAATCAATGCAAAAGTGCATAACATAAAATCGGGTCCTATGTAAGTGTATGTGATTTTACCTGTTCAGTAACTGAAGCTTGGCTGTTCATTATAGACTTTGCTCCTGTAGTTTATTATATGTCAACCTGACAATATTGCTGTGGAATTTGCACCACTAAAGTCTTTCATTAAAAAAATTAAATAGAAAAGTGAAAGAATGCTTTTATTGTACTAACAAAAACATGGTGCAATATTTTTGGACTCTAACTTGCCAGTGTATGTACAATGCACTTTGCACCTTTTCCTACTGAACTGTCCCAAGAGGTAGCATTGTCACTCCTGTATTGGCTTGAGAAATAGTCTTGATAACAATATATGTATTTAGTATGGCTTTGTATTTGTAATGTGATGATAATATTTTCATTTATTATAAGCTGCAGAGCAAAAATGAATACTAAAATATTCTTAGATCTAATTAAATATTTGTTATGCTCAATTGACTTTCTTCCTTATACAATTGTATGATATTCTGTTGCAAATCAAATGTCTTACTGAGCAATTGTTTTTAAATACATCACTCAGTCCATAAGCTACTGCTGTTGGATATCCTGAGCTTTCTCCTTGTGGGGCAAACAAATATTAACATGAATAAATTAATCTTTTATGTCAAAGACTGAACATAGTCAGGTTTTGCATTTTAGCTTCAATGTCATAAGATTTAAGTTTATTGAATATATAAAGGGATGTTGAATATAAATGAATTAACATTATTATTAATTATAGAAGCCTCTTGAAGCTGATGGGTGCTGCTCAACTTAGCCCATCCCTCCTGAGGGACTACATAACCCTGCCATTGCAACATCGCGACTGGGATTGAAAGAGCCTTCCATTGAAAATAAAATTCAAATGGGTGTGAAAACAGGTATCTCTAAAGATCATGTGTGGGTCTGACATGTGATTCCATCTAACGTTGGCTGTTGGGTGTTACCAGGGTGACCATTATTTCATTGTTGTAATATGAGACACCAACTCTTGAAACCAGGGAAGGAGTACCCCGACTGAACTTACAGCCCTCTACTTCTCTTCTGCATGGAGAAATTTTTGAAAAACACAGAAATGAAACAAAGTTTTCCATTCAACGTCAAAATACTAACAAGAAATAGTTCTGCTAATTATTCCAACCTATTACAATGTTAACAATAGAATGAAATGGCAGTACTTACAATTAAGCAGCCATTGTTCTTTGGAAGGGCTTGCCCTCCTGCTTGTTGTGTTGTTGGTAATGCAATGCTTCTTACGGGTTGTATTTTTCTTTTGAAATATTCTTTTGTAAGGTCTGTATGTCTTTCAATATTTTATTATAGAGGGGTGTACAGTCAAGGTCAAAATTTACCTGCACAAAACAAAATAGCCTTCATTATTTAAGCACTGTTATGCGACTTTTCAAATATCTAAACTGTGTTCATTATTGAAAAGACTCATTCAATGGAAGTACGTTGCCATGCAGACACAACATGAACTTAGCTGCCTTTGCCAGATCTGAATATTTTACTAGATTTCTGTCCGAAAAAACAATGTATCAGCTTTCAGAAACCCATATTTTCTATGTGTTCCCTGGAGATATTGGTCAAGAGTTTATTGATTTTGTATTGTACATTCAATAAAAAAAGGACAAGTCTGGTCTTTTAAAATAAAGATGATAATTCTTGTTGGGCAAGTGGTAAATCCACTTGGTCATGTTCCTCATGAAGATGTCCTCAAGTTGTTTGTGCACTCAGTGGCTGGTTTCCGTAGATCCAGATAACAGAGCTGAAAAAAAAATGACTGCATTCTGGATTTCCCCTTCACTAATTTCCCCATCCTCAACCAAAACTATAAGAGTACATCTTTATATCTTACATGACAAACTCATTTCTGAGTCTCTCTGCTAAGTTTTTTTAAGGGAATAGAATTGCAGTGCAAATTTGGTCACCAATAATTCATTTTGCTCATTAGCCTCTACTGTCTTCTGGAAGGTGGCTATTTTCTTACTAGAAGGAGCAAATCACAGTTCTTGAAATATGTTTTTGAACGGTTTTGACCACTTCATTGCAATAACAAATATCCTTCAGTCCCTCAAAAATCAACAAACTCTGTCAAATGTTGGAAGAGATAGGAAGTTGGAAGAGAATGTTGGAAGAGATAAGACTTCTGAGAGATAGGAAGTATAATGATGTGTTGTAGCATACTCAAGGCTCACAAATTGGCAGCTCTTTCAGTTCTGCAACATGAACAGTGTAAATGTGAAAGTGCTTATAAGCATCCACAGCAAAGCACTCCAAGTGGAAGACAGTCAACTGCTGTTGAAGTACAGTTATGATCAATATGAACATCACAGCCAACACCAAATATCTCTATCTCGTTTGACCTGCAGTTTTAACCATACATTATTTTATCCAGCTTGGTTAGCACCACCAAAATTTGCATTTGTTTTGTCTGCACGAAGTCCAACAAGCTTTTCACAGGGACAATGTTTCTCCATAAGATAATGAAGACATTCACATTTTAAGTTATTGTTTTTGTAGAGAAGTAAATTTTATGATTTTTGTTTCTGCCCTGGCTGTTTGAAGAAAATAATGCACCAGCACTTGAAACAGATTGTGGTCTTTTTTGTTTCATACATCCAAGCTAATTAGATAAGCAATACTACTTTAAATCACTTAGTAGTTGTGTGGATAACAATGGTACCAATATTTTGCAAATTAATCCCTTGACTTTGTCTGTGTGTTGAAAATTTTCATTGGTTAAATTTTTTTAATCAACTGTGATGTGCAATCATTAGATCTGAAAATGTATCTGTGGTGCACAGAATCAGAAACAAATGTGATCATCTTCTGTATTTTGCCTTGCAAAACAAAAAATGAAAGCACAGTGGCTCAGTTAGTAGACCTGCTGCCTCCCAGCTCCAGCAACCCTGGTTTGATCCTGACCTCTGGCGCTGCCTTTTGGGAATTTGAATGCTCTCCCTGTTACTGCATGGGTTTTCCCAAAGTGCTCTGGTTTCCTTCCATATCCCAAAAATGTGCAGGTTGGTAGGTTAATTGGCTGATGTAAATACCCCCCAGTGCGTAGATGAGTGGTAGAATCTGGGAGGAGTTGATGGGAATGTGGGGAGAGTAAAATGGGTTAGGGTATGATTAGAGTAAAAATGGGTGCTTGATGGTTGGCTCAGCCTTGGTGGGCTGAAGGGCCTGTTTCCATGCTGTACTTCTGTATGGCTCTATGATTTGAAGTTGTATACACTTTGTTCAGTGCACTGAAGAAACCATCAAGGTAGGACCTCATTAGCTATTGTTAGCACCATTTCTTGTCCAATAGTCTGCTAAATGGACAGCTTGTTCAGCAGTTTGAACAGCAGGAAACTGCAGCCAGAGTCTCCAGCAATCCTTTCCTCTGGGTTTGCGGGAATACTATAGTTCACCCTGGCCCATAAGAAATGCTGAAAGAGGCAGGCGTGAGCCACTACCTCTCAACAATGGGAAATCCGTGCAGCAAATGGATTCTAAGTTCCACTGTGTTCTAAATAGGTTAATAGATTTTTCTGATTTCCCATTTCTCCATGGCAGACCATTCAAGCATCCCAATATCTGCTAATGTAAAACAGGCAACAGGCGCTTCTCATTTTCATCTCTCCAATACCCAACTCTCTCTCTCTTCAGTCCTGACTGGTTAAAATTGAGGCCATTCTGTCTGAAGATGAGTTCTGAATTCACAAGTTATATTGTTCCAGACAAGGTGAAAGGGTTGTTCATAATTTACATCAGTCTCCTTTAGAATCCTAAAAACAGAAATCACATCAGCTTTCAACATGCTTTTCTCCAGCAAGAACTTGTAACTGTTCCTTGTAATCCAGTTCTTTCATCCTGTCAATCATTCTGATCAGTCTCTTCTGTAAATTCCCAAATGGCCCTGAAATTTTATTTGTACCATGAAATCCTCACTGTACTTCAAGTGCAACTGATAAGGTTAGATGAGATTAGATTGGTTTATTGTCATATACACCAGGATGCATGAAGCTCACAAAGTAAACAGAATACATGGTAATACTAAATACAAATACAACAATAAATGCAATGATGCAGCAATGACTTACGAAGTGGCAGGACTACCTCACTGTTTGACTCAACATTGGGTGCATTAATTGCATCTTGAACCTTGTATAAACCACAGCTCTTCAATGAGTAAAGCCATACTGAACAGCTGCTTTACAGGTAAAGCAAAGGTGGAGTTCTTCATCTTACCTGTTAAATGATTAATGTAGCTCCATCCTGCCACCTGGTTGATCTCTTTACTGAGAGCGCCTGTCGCTGCCCAAACTGAGTCTGTGCTGAACTGTGTGCGTAGTGATCCCATCCATATATCCAAAGCCCTTACATAATGATCTGGGGTTCTGAATTTTTAGGCGTGATAGAGAGGGAGGTATTAAAGGGGGAGGGGTGGCATTAATCATCAGGGAAAATGTCATGGCAGTGCTCAGAGAGGACATACCAGAGGACTCATCTACTGAGGTGATATGGGTGGAACTGAGGAATAAGAAAGGGATGACCACGTTAACGGGACTATATTATAGACCTATAGTCAGCAAGATTTAGAGGAACAAATTTGTAGAGAGACAGCAGATAGTTGCAAGAAAAATAAGGTTGAAATAGTAGGTGATTTTAACTTTCCACATATTGAAAGGGACTCCCATACTGGAAAGAGATTGGATGGGATAGAGGTTGTCAAATATGTTCAGGAAAGTTTCTTCAATCAATGTGTAGAGGACCCAACAAGAGAGAGCGTGATACCGGATCTCCCCTTAGGGAACGAGATGGGGCAGGTGACAGAAGTGTGTGCAGGGGAACACTTTGGATCTAGTGATCATAATTCCATCAGTTTCAAGATAATTATTGGAGAAGGTTAGGACTAGTCCTTGGGTTGAGATTCTAAATTGGAGTAAGGCTAATTTTGATGGCATCAGAGGGGATCTGGCAGGCATGGATTGGGATTAACTGTTCTCCAGCAGAGATGTTTGGTAAATGGGAGGCTTTCGAAAGTGAAACATTGACAGTTCAGAATCTATATGTTCCTGTTAGAATAAAAGGCAAGGCTAACAGGTTTAGGGAATCTTGGTTATCAAGGGGTACTGAGGCCCTAGTAAAGAAAAAAATGAGGCGCATATCAGGTATAGGCAATTCAGATCAAATGAGGCACTTGAGGAGTATAAGAAATGCAAGAGAACACTTAAGAGAGGAATCAGGAGGGCAAAAAGAGGACATGAGGTTGCTCTGGCAGACAGGGTGAAAGAGAATCTATAGCTATATTAAGAGCAAAAGGGTAACAAGGGACAAAATTCATCCTTGAAGATCAGCATGGTCATCCATGCATGGAGCCTAAAGAGATGGGGGAGATCTTAAATTGTTTTTTTGCATCTGTATTTACTTTGGAGACGGACACAGAGACTATAGAACTGAGGCAAAAGAGTAGTGAAGTCATGGAGCGTATTCAGATTACAGAAGAGGAGGTGCTGTCTTGAGGTGAATGAAGGTGGATAAATCCCCAGGGCCAGACAAGGTGTCCCCTTGGACCTTGTGGGAGGCTAGTGCAGAAATTTCAGGGGCCCTGGCAGAGATATTTTAAACTTCCTTAGCTATGGGTGAGGTGCTGGAGGACTGGAGAATAGCTAATGTTGTTCTGTTTTTCAAGAAAGACTCTAAGAATAAGCTGGGAAATTATAGGCCAGTGAGCTTGACATCAGTCATGGGTAAATTATTGGAATGTTTTCTAAGGGTCAGGATATATAAGTATTTGGATAGACAGGGTCTGATTAGGGATAGTCAACATGGCTTTGTGCGTGGTAGGTCATGTCTAACCAATCTTATAGAGTTCTTCGAGGAGGTTACCAAGGAGGTCGATGAGGGAGATACAGTGGACGTTGTCTACATGGACTTTAGCAAGGCCTTTGACAAATTCCCACATGGGAGGTTGGTCTAAAAAGTAATGTTGCTTGGCATTCAGGATGAAGTAGCCAATTGGATTTAACATTGGCTTAGTGGGAGAAGGCAGAGAGTGGTAGTAGATGGTTGTCTCTCTGACTGGAGACATGTGACTAGTGGCATGCCGCAGGGATCGGTGCTGGGTCTTTTGTTGTTTATCATCTATATTAATGATTTAGGTATGGTAAACTAGATCAGCAAATTTGCAGATGACACCAAGATTGGGGGTTTAGCGAGGAAGGCTATCAAAGCTTGCAGCATGATTTTGACCAGCTAGGAAAATGGGCTGAAAAATAGCAGATGGAATTTAATGCAGATGTTACACTTTGGGAGGACAAAGCAGGGGAAGACTTATATGGTGAAAGGTAGGGCACTGAGGTGTGTGGTAGAACAAAGGGACCTGGGAATACAGATCCATAGTTCCTTGAAAGTGGCATCACAAGTAGATAGGGTAGTAAAGAGAGCTTTTGGCATTTTGGCCTTCATAAATCATGGCATTGAGTACAGGAGTTGGGATGTTATGTTGAAGTTGTACAAGATGTTGGTGAGGCTGAATTTGGAGTATTGTGTGCAGTACTGGTCACCTACCTACAGGAAAGATATCAGTAAGCTTGAAAGGGTGCAGAGAAAATTTACAGGGATGTTGCCAGGACTTGAGGACCTGAGTTACAGGGTTAGGTTAAATAGGTTAGTATTTTATTCCCTGGAGAATCTGTGGAGAAAAGCAGGTGGTCAATATTTTGGGTCAGGACCCTTCTTCAACCCAAAACATTGACTGCCTGCTTTTCTCCACAAATGCTGCCTGGCCTGCTGAGTTCCTCCAGCATCCTTGTGTTTTTCATCTAGATTCCAGCATCTGCAGTCGTTTATTTCTCAAGCTTTTTCCCCAAAGGTTGGGTGACACTAGAACCACAGGACATAGGTTTAGGGTGAAAGGTAAAATATATAGGGGGAATCTGAGGGGGAACTTCTTCACTCAGAGGGTGGTGCGAGTGTGGAATGAGCTGCCAGCGGAAGTGATAGATGCGGGTTCAATTGCAACATTTAAGAGCGGTTTGGATAGGTTCATGGATGGGAGGGGTTTGGAAGGATATGGTCCGGGTGCAGGTAGATGGGACCAAGCAAAAGATCAGGTCGGAATGGACTAGATGGGCCAAAGGGCCTGTTTCTGTGCTGTAGTATTCTATGACTTTATGACTCTATAAGTGTCCCAACCAACTGGGTGTGGAGGGATGAGGCAAGGGAATGGGGTGTGCTTAAACCATCAGTTGAGTGGAATGTGACCCTCACCTGGGTTTTGTAAGGTGATGGGTTTCACATCACCTGAGAATGTGATGTCAAGAAGTTGGAAATTTTATTAAAATATTTAAAATGGACTTCCACTGTGAAACTAGGAGCCTGATTTAAAATTCATTGGTGCTGCAGTTTCTCCCAGGTGTTGGGAATGAAAGGGAGGTGTGATCTGCTGGTTCCACAAGATAAAAACCTCTTCAGTTATCTGGCACCTTTAATGTGACAAAATATTCCAGATGCTTCATTGGGATATTATCAAACAAAAATTGATGCCAACAACATTAGAAAATTTATGGCAGGTGATCAAAAATTTGTTCAAAGATCTAGGTTTTAAAGAGAGTCTTGAAAAAGGATTAAGAGGCACATAGATCTAGGGAGGGAATTCCAGAGAGTGCCTCAGTTGCTGAAGACACACCTGAGAACAGTGCAAAGACCAGAATTAGAATAAAGTGGGAAAACGTGAAGTTGTTCATTTTAGAAGGAGAAACAAAAGAACAGAGTATTGTTTAACTGGAGAAAAATTGCAGAAAGCTGCAGCATAAAGGGATTTAACAGTCCTTGTGTGTGAAACAAAGAAAGCTAAGACACAATACAGCAGGTATTAGGCAAGGCTAATGTAAAATTGGCCTTCATTTAAAAGGGGTTGGGGTATAAAAATAGGGAGGTCTTAGTGTTACTGTTAAAGGCACTTCAGGAATACTGTGAATAACTTTTGGTACCCTTTGAGAAAATATACTATTTCATTGCAGGTGGTTCTGAGAGGATGATCCTGAGTTTAGAAGGGTTGTCCTATGAAGAAAGAAAATAAGTTGAGACTCTACTCATTGGAGTTTAGAAGAATGAGAGGTGGTCTTATTGATACATATAAGGTTCTATTCAGGGTGAATGCTGAGATGTCCAGAACCAGAGGGCATGGTATCAGAATAATGGGGCACCTAATTAACACTGCAGTGAGGAAGAATTTGTTCTTTTAGAGGGTTGTGAGTCTTTGGAATTCCTTGCAACTAAGAGCTGTGGGGGGCAGAGTCCTTGGCTATATTTAAGGCTGAGATGGATAGATCAGTAAGGGAATCAAGGATTATGAGGAAAGGGCAGGATAGTAAACTTGAGGAATGTTGAATCAGCCTTAATCATATTGAATGGTGGAGCAGGCTCAAAGAGCTGAATGGCCTATTCCTTTTCCTATTTCTTTTGGTCTTCTGGAAAAGTACAGATATATTGGAGCCTTATGGAGCTGGAGGAGATGAGAGACATAGGGAGGAGTAAGGCCATTGAACCATTTGAAAATAAGGATGAGAATTAAAAAAAACAAGGCTTTGCTTAATTAGAAGCCAGCAGGGTTTGGCAAGAATAGCGGTGATGGATGAGCAAATCTTGGTATGAGTTAAAGCAAGGGCAGCAGAATTTTGGATAAACAAGTTTATGGAGAATAGGGTAATGGAGTGTGTTAGAACAGTTGAATCTAGAGATAACTATAGTGTGGATGAGGGAGTCAACAGCAAATGTGAAATTAGACAACACATAGTAGACCAGGAAAAGTGGTAATACTCCCTCTGGACCTTTGAATGAGTCTTCATTCTCCCTTGGATTCCACTTCTTATGGGAAGACACAGCCATCAAAGGTGGAGAAATTATAATTAGGCCTGTGGATTTCAAAGATCTCAAGTGTGAGTTGTAGGACTGGAAGAGATTGTGGGGCTGTTAGGGGAAAAGGCTATGAATGTATTTCATAGCCAGTGGATGATAATTTTAACAACAAGGCATTACTTAACTAGGAACCTGCATTCAGCAACAAGTGCAGAGTGAAGGGCAAATAGGACATGGTATTGGTATTGGTTTATCATTGCCACTTGTACTGAGGTACAGTGAAAAGCTTGTCTTACAAACCGATCGTACAGGTCAAGTGCTGTTACACGGTGCAGTTACATTGAGTCAGTACAGAGTGCATTGATGTAGTACAGGTAAAAACAATAACAGTACAGAGTAAAATGTCACAGCTACAGAGAAAGTGCAGTGCAATAAGGTGCAAGGTCACAACAAGGTAGATCGTGAGGTCATAGTCCATCTCATTGTATAAGGGAACTGTTCAATAGTCTTATCACAGTGGGGTAGATTTTACATGCAGTATTTTATATGAATACTGTTAGCCTTAAAGTATAAAATTGCAGTGTAAACCTTTGTTATTTAAAAGGGTAAGGAGAAGATATATAGTTTGACAATTTATTTAAAGGTTTCTGTATAGAATGCTAGTGTGTGATGTAATGTTTGTTTTTGAGAAAGTCTCAAAGCATACTTAAGTGACTGTCACCTGCCATTTCCCATGGATACCGGAGAGCTGACAGCAATGGAATAGTCAAGTCTAGTGGTAATAGAGATGTGGATGAGACTTTTAGCTGCCAATGCGCTGTGACAAGCTGGAAATAGGAATGTTATGTAGTCTTGGTGATGGAATGGAGATGTGATCAGAAGCCCATCTCTGAACAAAATACGACGCAAAGATGGCAAACAATCTAGTTCAGTCTCTGATGGTGGCTAGAAGACAGCAGATTTGGATAAATGTCTAGAAAAAGAAATTTGTAGCAATACTGTAGACAATGGCTTCAGTCTTCCCAACATTTAGTTGAAAGAAATTTCTGCTAACGCACTGCTCGACATAGAATTGCAGTGGAGTAATATGTAAGTAAGAAATAGATGCAGAATGAGGATAGACGTTGGGGTGAATTCGTGGTAATGGTGCAGGGACAGAAAGAAAGGCTATTGGAAATGAATCTCGGACTTCCACCGGATTCGCGAGAGTGAAATCAGGCAAGGAGCAAAGCCTGCATAGTTCGGCAATCTCTGATAAAACTCGTCCCTTTTTAAGACAGCAGTTGCAGGTAATTATTCCACATTTTCTTAAATCATTTCGCCTTCCACACTAAAATGGGTGCTTGATGGTCGGCGCTGACTCGGTGGGCTGAAGGGTCTGCAGGTCCGTGCTGTATCGCTTTACGATTATCGTGTTATTTGATTTTTCCCCTTCTCTTTTCTACTATTTACTTGCCTAGAACCTGTTAAACGTCCAAGGTTTTCCAATTCTGATAAGTAATCATTGACCTGGAACATTAATCTCTACAGATGCTGCCTGACCTGTCGAGCATTTCCATTTTTCTGTTTATAATTTTAGTTTTCCACCGATTGAGTACCTTAATTTCGACAGCATTGGTCCGAGAGTGTGTTACATTATGAGGGGAGGGGAAATCTCCAATAATAGTTGACAACCTCGTTCCCACATTGCCTGCTGCTAAGAATTCCCAACATCTGCAAGGTTTTATTTTGCTCCTAAATCCTGTAAACATAAATACCAAGTGCAATAAATAATAACGCTGAGGAGTACAGTTATAATGCTGTCAGGACTACATCACCTCACAGGTTTCCGGTTGCACGGCAACAGCGCCCACGTGACATTTGCGGCTGCACGTCTGATGTCATCGCACGTACTACAGCAGAGGCGGAGCAAAACATGTCACTACGTGTTGGCGTCACGCGTTCACGTCTCAGGGGCGGGGCTGAGTGCGGGAGATGTTGCAGCGCGCAGCGGGAGTCAAGGAGAGGGAGGTAAAGAGTGGCATTTGGCCCGGGCTCAATAGCACGACAGTTGCGGAGAGGTGTGGCTTTGTTAACAATGCTTTTGTCAGACTTAAAGTGAGGAGGGGTGGTTCGAGTAGTGGGTGTCCGATAGTCGGATGAATGCCCAAGGGCAAGGCCTGGCTGCCTGCCGGGCCTGGTGAGTGAGGACATTCCGCTCTGGGCCGCCTCGTAGCAAGTGCGGTGCACGCCAGGCATAATCACAGCCTTTCCCCGGAGATTTCGGCCCCCCGCCCGGCCGTTGCAGAGTAGGGAGCAAGGCAAGCGAGGAAGGATTTAGGTAGGGCAGGTGGGGGCTCACTGGGGAGAGAGGGGTTCGGGTTTGTGAGGGCGTAGTTGTGCAGGTTTACGCGGACGCTGCTGACTGTTTCACTGTGGTTCTTTCGCCTCTGAATTAGAAAAGAGTGTACAAATGCCACTCCAGAGATCTAAACAAGTTATCTAGGCTGACCAATGATGTACAGAGGGAATGCCGTGCTCTCGGGGTTGCTTAAACACAGCTGTCAGACCATCGCACCATTTTTAATAACAGATGAACTCTCCTTAATGTTCAGGCCAATATCCCTCAAATAATCCATTTATTTGAGTGCACTTACTAAATGCAGATAGGCAGCTCAGTTTTTCGATTACACGGTGACGTTTTTGTTCATCTGTAGCATTTATTACTCGCCTTTTATTGTTGGCGAACTGCTGAATTCCTTTTTAGTAAAGTTACAGTGTTCTTGGAGTTTCAGAATTTAGATCCAGTGATGATGACAGTACTGATACATTTACAAGTCTGGATAGTGTGTGGCTTGGAGGGAAACTTGGAGGTGGTGGTTTTGTCTTGTCTGTAACTTTTGTTCTAGGAAGGTGCTGTTGAAGTCAAAAGGTCATGGCTTTTGACTTGGTTCTAAAATGTATAAGACACCCTGAGGTTTTGAAAGACATTACAAAAACAGTTTTAGAGAATGATAGATGTTGGAGTATTGAGATGGTTGGAATTAATATAGGTGTATTGGAAAAGAGAACAAAATTGGTATAGCTTCTTGATAAAGGAGAGAATGACTGGTGGGATTTAGGATTATTCTAATACTCTCATACAGGTCCCAAGAATATAGGAGTGGTATTCTGTGAATCTGTATTTGTAAATGTAGTGCTCAACAGGGATACAGTCTGCTCCAGAGGCCTGGTTTTTCAGTTAGCATATGGCCTTTTCAACTTGTCTGTCAGTGATCAGTGGGGTGCTGGGTGTTTTGGCTGTAGATTGCCTTTTCGGTGTTGAAGAATGTGCACATTGTGATTATCAGAGAGTTGTTAGATCTCCTTTCCACACATCATTATTTTAGGTCGTGGATCTTCTATCAAACCTTGGTCTTTGGGTGCCTATAAAGCTGTTCCTTTTCCTTTTGAGCCCTGATGGAATTTCCAGTTGAAGAATGCTTTATATTTGTGGTTAATTACCTCCTGATTTTGTATCAAATCAGTCCTGATGTTTACTGGCTGAGATGCTCTTCATAGTTGCTAATTAGGATGGACTAGGACAATCCAGACACCTGAATTTATTGGTTGGGGGTTGTTAGATGTCTGTGAGGCACTGTTTGAGAAGTGCTTTTTTCTTGCAGGATCCTTGAGACCTTCACAGCAAGACACTGCTTCAAGCATTTTGACAGGTGGAGAGCTCCTGGAGTTAGCTTTCCCTTCTCTCTCATTACTAATCACAGCTTGCCAGAGGATTGTCATTTTTGACCCTGGCATTGGTGTCTCCCAAGCAGACTGGGTGACCACTTCGTCGAGCACCTTTGCTCCGTCCACCTCAAAAGCCAGGATCTCCCGGTGGCCATCCACTTCAATCCCACATCCCACTCCCATACCAACATGTCTATCCATGGCCTCCTCTACTGCCATGTTGAGGCCAGATGCAGGTTGGAGGAACAACACCTCATATTCCACCTTGGTAGCCTCCAACCTGATGGCCTTAACATCGATTTCTCTGACTTCTGGTAACCCCCCCCCCCCCCCATTTTTTTTCTCTCATTTTTGACCCCACCCTCCTTTGTCTTCCTTCATTCCTGTGGCCCCCTCCACCCTTCTCTTTCCTCGTGCCCTGCCTGCATGACCTGCCTGTCTATTCCCCCATCATCATGACCTGCCCATCTATTCCCCACCTTCTTCCCTTTATTCCATGGTCCACTGCCCTCTTCTATCAGATTCCTCCTCCTTAGCCCTTTGCCTCTTCTACCTATCACCTCTCAGCTTCTTGTATCTCCTACTTTTCCCCATCACCTGGACTCGCCTATCACCTGCCAGCCTGTGCTCCTCCCCTGACCTCTTTATTTCGGCTTCTGCCCTCTTCCTTTCCAGTCCTGATGAAGAGTCTCGACCCAAAATGTCGACTGTTTATTTCTCTCCATAGATGCTGCCCGACCTGCTGAGTTTCTCCTGCATTTTGTGTGTGTTGTCTCAAGATGATCAGTTTTTCTCCCTCTAGGATGCAGGCCAGTTTTTTTTTAATATATATGGTCAGAAAATAATCTCCCCTTTAAGATTTCATCCCCCCCCCCCCATTGCATTCTACTTTCTCACATCTGAGAATTGCCTCAGAGATGCAATAATCGTAACCCATCTGCAAGAATGGAGACAAATCCAACCGCAGTAGCAACAGAAGGGTGTCCCAACCATATTCCTAACCATTTTCTCCCCATGAACTGCTCCCTGAATTGTAAAATGGATTCTGTCCACCTCGGGAAGTAATGAACTGGATCTGCACTCTGACCTCACAAAAGCCTTTGACTCTATCAATCAAGAGCAGCCATCACATAGGAGACAAGTCAAGCCATCCTATGTGATGGCTTGAAAACAATGAACTTCATCAATGGGTTTACAATAAATCTAGTCTCAGTAATGATGGGGGTCAAGAGGGTTCCTTCAAAGCCCCAATACTTCTCTCAATCTTTATTGCTGGAGTGCTACCAACATACTTTCCACTGCAGTGGAGTTAATTTATGAATAGGGAACTGTTCAGGCCATATCACCTTCACTTCAGTACTAAGGTAACCCCAACTTGAACTACAGTACGCAGATGGTACTTGCATGTATGTATGTTCAGAGGCTGATCTCCAAGTCATTGGGCTCATTCATTGATGCATGTGAGAGAATAGACCTTCTACTAAACATCTGCAAAACAAAGATCCCCTTGCCCTGCTGTGGTTGTATGACACTACCCTTTAACAATAAATATGCATGCTGACACCCTGGAAAATGTAAACCACTTTCCATATCTTGAGAACCACCTGTCAGTGAAGCCACAAATTGATGATAAAATTCACCACCATCTTCGTTATGCACAGTATTTGGCTGTCCAAGGAAAGGAAAGTTTGGAGATCAGAATCTCAAAACTTGTAGTTTACTGGTTTCCTGCACACCTGAGTCATTAATTACCTACAGCAGGCACCTTAATACTAGGGAGAAATCCCACTAAGTATTTTGCAAGGTCCTCCAAATCCACTAGTTTGGTGTGTGAACCAATTGCTGACCAGTATCCCTGACTTTGAGACCCCAGTTACACTCAGTTGGCTCCAGTGCTGGGCCATGTCAATCCACGTGCCAAACATCACATTCCTAAAACAAACTCTTCTGGGCTTTGTTACAGAAGAGGATACCAGTTGGAGAGAGGAAATGTTTCAAGGATGTCCTCAAAACCTTGAAAAAGTGTAACATTACTTGTGGGAATACCTAGCTCATGACTGTTCAAAAGGAAAAGATTCATAATAGCATTGAAAATCTTGTTCATTCTTTGGGAGCATAGATGGGAGTGTACCATCTCCCAAACTTCTCAGGCACCTCTTGCCTCACCTTTGGTTGAATTTGCAGGTCACACATTGGTCACTGTATTGTTTAAGAGAAAAAAAATGTGTATTTACCTTTTTTCCATTTCTTGCATCATTTGCTGAGTCGTGATAATGCTGCAACACCTTTCAATCTCTTTGTTTTCAACATTCTCAGAGAAAATCTTGACATTTTCCCTGCATGGTGATGAATACTCTTACTAAAAATGCTCGTCCATGGTTAGGTTCTGGCAGGTAATTGTTGGTTTGGAAAAAAATGTTACTTTTAATCTGGAAATTAATTTCCCTTGGATATGCTGATGTGTGCCTTCTCAAATATCGCAACCCAATTCCTCTGTCCACACAAACTACTAAGCCCTTATCTTCCTTTCCTTTAAAAATTTATTGCCACCTAAATCTATGTACACTTTTCAATGTTTGGACTTCCTTAGATTTCTGTGAAATGAAAATTAACAAATAGGGCATCTTATGTATCTATGCTAAACATTTCCTCCTTATCCTTCTCAACAAGTTTGCAGCCTTTGATGTGAAAGGTTATGCCATCATTCCACAGCTTGACTTTGATAGACGAGGTTGGTGGGATTGTTGTCACATGTATTCTATAGTTTCTATCTAGTTGTTAGCAGAGGATCACCTAAAACATTTCCTGCTTTCCTACCATCCCATGCAGAATCCCCAACAAATATATCATTAACTTCGTCCTATTTCGCATCTATATTTTGACCGTTAAATAATAAAATCCAACATATGATGATGAATCTCTTCATAATCTCTCTTGACTTCATTGCAGGTACAGAGTGTAAAACTCCTGCTTATGGACAGTGGAGTTAGGCCAAACAAAAGAATCAGGTATAGTTAAATATAGGGTTAACAAAAGCAGATGAGGCTTACAGCATGAGTGTCCTGAGGCAGAATTGGAGACCGACCATGGATAGAGTAAAAAGTAAATAAACACAGAATTTATTTTTTTTCCCACTTGCCCAGAAGAATTTGTTTCAGGAGTCTGACATTCGCTAGTCGATGAACATAAATTTCCTACAACTAAATACTGAGAAAGCTGAAGCTGTTGCTGTCAATTCCAGTAAATAATTCCAGTCATTGACACCACTGGGTGAGGTTCCAAAGCAATATCCCCATAATCATCAAAACCTTCTGTGAGTGACCGTCACATTCTGGGGAAGGGGGGGTGGGGGGTGGCTGTTGCGTTCTTAGAAAACTGTTCATATCGTGATTTTCTGTAATATGACGCCACATCATCTGTGCATGTGTCAAAAAATGCAAGTTGAAAAAAATAAATTCTGTATTTATTTGTTTACCTTTTTTCCACACAAATTCTGCAAGAGTGAATTTTATTCCATATCTTAAATTTTTGGGTAGTGATTTGTGAATTCTGTAAGGATGATTTTCTGTTACCGGAATGGCTTTAACACATGGTTGCCTGGACTTCCATTTCTATCTATGGTCTGTCTCCAATTCTGCTTCAGGGCATTCATGCTAAGAGCCTTATCCTGCCTTTGTTAACTGTATATTTAACTATTCCTTTTTCTTTTGTTTGGCCTCCTAACTCCACTGTCCATAAGCAGGAGTTTAACACCCTACCTGCATTGTAACTAGCAGCATATTACATTCACCCATCACTCTTGTGCTCGTTGCATTGTATTAGCTTCTAGTTGGCAGTGTCACAGTTTTAAAGTTCTCAGTGTTGTTTCCAGATTTCCTGTGTTCTCAGTGTTGTTTCCTGTAATCCCTTCCATATACACAATCCTCCAAGGAATATATTTTGATGATGGTCTCTTGCACATCTCTATTGGCAGCCATACTTTCAGTAGCTGTGATCCTAAATTGTGAACTTCCCTCCCTAAAGCTCTGCCCCACTACTCTTAGATGCCCTTCCAAGATGCCTTTCAAAACTTATTTCTTTGATTATAAATGTTTGTTCCCCATAGCCTAATATCTAGAAATTTTATACAAAATTGTTTTCTGAAATGCCCTGGGGGCATTTTGTAACATCAAATGTGCAGCTTAAATGCATATTGTTGTTGACACTAATTTTTGCTGAATAACATTTAGTGAAGAGCAACCACTAGTGCATCTTATGCCATTTTAGCTACAGTGGGAACTAATTTTAAAGCTGTGATCATTGCATTTTAAATCCAGTACAGATGAAAAAAAATGCTTTGAAAAATATTCCAAACATAACATGAACTACGCTGAATATATGGAAAAGGTGCTGGAAATACTAAAAAGGCCTGGCATCATATGTGGAGAGAGAATTGTTAACTTTGCAAGATGGTTGGTGGCCTTTCATTTTTCAGTGGGATTAATATTCTACATGGAGCATCTCACATACCTGTCACACTACCTCATTATAAGTAGAGATAATGACTGAGAATATGACTATCAATAAAAATCTATTGAATAATGCTTTTGTAGTTTTTACACCTATTGTGTTATCTATTTCTACTTTCCAGAATATCTGCAAATTTCCAGTTGAAAAATTCCATTCAAATCATCTTCAAGTAAGTTCCCTGTCTTGTACTGAGATCTCTGGTCATGAAAATAAATCACCAAGAAATAAAGTTTTACTCAGTAGTTTGGTTACAAAAGCTTTTGTTGTTTAGTTCTAGTTTTTCCAGGTCATATTAGATATTGGCGGAAAGAATGTACAAAAGCTGAAATGTTAAATATGTAAGTTTATAAGGAAAGTGCAGCAGTATCTATTGTTCTCTTAGGAAAGAATGGCAGTTTGAATGTAGCTTGCTTTATTTTTTGAAACTGTGTTTGTACTTCAATGGTAAAATCTTTTTGCTTGGTTAACTGCAAAAACTCCATGGCAAACTTTTGCATTCTGTGCTATATTTTCCTACCTTCCAGAATGAAAAATCAGTAGACAAAGAAATTTATGGAATAAAGTAATTTATTGACTCTACTGAGAAACTTCAACAACTGTTTTTGGCTTTGTATGATTCTGGGCTAAATTCATGTTATAAACAGGAAGTCCAGCTCCCAAATGTATGCATTTTGGCTGTGACACTTTTGTCGAAACTTCCTTGAAATAAGGCACCAGTGGGGTAACATTGTCTCCAGTACCCCGTGAGATTCAGTATACTTAATCACAAAACATTCTTGCTGCCCATGAGTGTAATCCACTCAGCTGGTCTTGATAGCCTGGTGGATGATTGTGACACATCAGTGTTCAGCTCAGACTTGGAGCACCATTCCTTATTATCCTCTTTTTGCATGGAGCAGCTGATTCCAGATGCAGGTTTATTATGTATAAAATAAAGCAGTAATTCTCTGCAAAAGAATTACATTGTTTGGGACCCTGTTGTATCTTCCTGAAAAGAAAAGCTTTCCAAAAAACATTCCCTATTTGTAGCATAAACAACGGAAGAAATGTCATCCTCAAAGTCAGTAATCACATCAAAAATTGTACAAATTCTGAGCTGCTCTGCTTATGATGTTCTATGTGGCTCACGTTAGTAGACAGGAAATGAAGATTACTAAAACCGCAGATGCTGGAACTCTGAAATAAAAACAGAAAAAGCAGTTAATGTTTCAGGTCCAGGACCTGTCATCAGATCAGGGAAAAAGAAAGTTTTGATGAAAGATCAGATCTGAAACGTTAACTGTTTCTCTTTCCAGAGATGCTTTCTGACCTGCTGAGTGTTTGCAGCATTTTCTGCTTTTATAATTAATGGACAGGAATTGATTATCTCACAGGACCCAGTTTGAAAATCGTTAGGTGAGGTATCTACTAGAGTCCTTGCGTCTGAGGTAAATGATCTGGGCTTGAACTACAGTCCCTTGGACACTGCACTGAGGCACTTGAGAATTATTATTATCTAGTGTGATTGTGATCACTTGCCAATGCTCCGCGAAGGATAGTTAACTTGTAAGATAATGTCGCAACCAGCTCTCAATCATCAGTGTTAGTCAATCATTTAGCTACTTCTCAAGAGACATTAAAATTACACTTTCACTTGAGTTGTAGCTGAGGCAGCAACCATGGTATCTTTTAAATGAAGTCAACACTTAAATAAGATAAGATATGATATCTTTATTAGTCACATGTACATAGAACACACAGTGAAATGCATCTTTTGCATAGTGTGTTCTGAGGGCAGCCTGCATAGCTATAAGAAGTAGGTGAGATTCTTTTTTAACTTATCACAAGATCCAATGGGCTACTCTGTATAAACTTCTGTGTTTCTGTCTGGCTCTGTGGGGTAATAGATTTGTTGGAATTGAGTGCTAGAATAATCCCTTTGCCCCTACAATTTTGGCCTCTTGGTTTTTAATTTTAATTGCTCTGCCATTGGCAGTTGTGCTGCTTTGGTTGTAAGCTTCAAAATTCCTTCCCTAAAACACACTGCCTCTCTACGTGTCAAATTTTTGTTTGACAATATGTTCCTTGGTTCTTTTATATTGTAATTTTATCGATGTGTGTGTCTGAAAGCCTAGATCCTTTTACTCTTTTAGAATATTATTTCCCAAGGAGTATATAAGATCTATTCTTGACCACAATACATAAGCACTTTACTGTATTGAAATCAATGTTCTACTTGCTTGCCAGTTCTGCAAACCTGTTATTTTATTCCCTTAATTATATCCCTACCTCATAAAGTTTGGTGTCTACAAATTTCAAAGTTGTCCTTCTGGTCCAGATTGTTTGTATAAATGGCAAACTGTAATGAGCCTAGGACCCCTCCTTGCTGGACACTTACCACCTTCCAACAGTTTGAAAACTTCCTTCTAGGGCAGTTTCTCAGGATTGAGGATGATTATGGTTTTGTGGGTTTTAAGGTGGCTAATGAGGCCAATGTGGGAACCACAGACTCTTCCACGGATGGGGCAGGAGGTCATGCGCTGCTTCTGCCCTATATGCAGGGTTTTATTTGCTCTTGATGCATGGCCTTGCAGTTCACAATACCAGCCCAAATGTTCCTTGTTTACTTTGAGTGGTCATGGACCAGAGGATCTCAGGAGTCAATGGAGGTATTACAGTTCTTCATGGAAGCTTGGAGCATATTAGTAAATATTTTTCTGTCCTAGAAATCTCCAAATATATTCAGAATAGTGTCTCTTTCCAGACTCTGGTGTTGGGTGTGCAAATGACACACATTGTAGCTGACTGAGAGTAGCTTGGGCCTCAGTCCTGGGGTTGTTGGCCTGGGAGAGGATGTTAACGTTGGTTTGCTTAAGGTTCTGGTGAACTTCAAGGATTTTGTGGAGACAGCATTGGTAGCATCTTGTGCCTTGAGGTGCCTGGTATGGTTAGTCTAGATCTCAGAAACGTGGAAGGGCAGGGATTACTGCTGCCTGGTGAACCATGAATTTTGTGCCAGATGGTCTTGATCTTATACTTTTTTCCTCAATCAACCAAAGCATGTGCTGGCATATTGAAGGCAGTAGTGATTTCTTCATCAATACCTGGCTTTGCCACAAGGTGACTCCCAAGATATGGAAGGTACTCCGTGTTTTTCAGGATCTTGTCGTGGACTTTTATTTGTTGGAGGGTAGTGTAGTGTTAAGAGCAGGTTGCTAAGAATTCAGTGGCAATCCATTCTCTTGTCACCCAACTCCACATGTTTTGACTTGGTTATGAGTTTACCATCTTATTATCATTGCAAAACTCTTTTGAAAATTGAAGTATATTGTATTATTATTGTCTAATATTTTTATTATTTTAAAAATTTCAGTAAGGTGGGTTAAACGTGACCATCCCTTTGAAATTCATTTACATTTGAAATCTGTCTGGCTGTTCTTTGTTTATACTTTGCATACTGTTGAGTAAGGATTCCATTACATTTCATACCACCAGTGTTAAGCTAATTGGCCTTTAGTTTCCCGGACGTGTTTTTATATTGTAAAAGGGAGAAGGAACATCTTTAGCTGGCATATAGTCCTTTAGTACTGTACTGTTTACTAATGATGTTGATTACATATTACCTCCTTTATTTGGGTCAGTACTGCACACAAGTAAATGGAAGTGCTTGATATCTGGCAAATGCCCAAAACAGGGAGGACTAGTGTTCCCTTTTCTCCAAGTGATTTTCAACAGCTGATCAAGGAAATTTCCTAGTACATTGGAATTACCTCATGTTCACCTGTATTAATGTAGTCCATGAGTATATTGAGGAGAAACGTAAACTTGGCTAACAGTTCAATCTACATTCATAACTCGTGCAAATTTTTAATTTAGACCCATGGCCCATTGATGATCACATATCTATTGAAATTGCTGTTATAAATATCCAGTTTTTCTATAACTTTGTTATCTTTCCATTCCTTTCATTCTGCTCTCTGCTTTTGCAATTCTTATACCCTCATTTAGGACCAATGAGGGTATAATTAGCTCAAAGACTTTTTGAGTCCTTGAGCCAATTAAAGACAAAAAATCACTTAAAGACTTACTTAAAACTCATCTACTTAACTAAGTTGTGATGAATCCTACTAACATCTGTTGCCTTAGTGCAGCATCCGTTGGCTGTGTCCATGAAGTACCTTGGAATGTTTTCAAACACTTAAAGCCATTATAGATTGAAGCTGATGTTATTATGCTCCTGTCCAGATTATAGCAGCTCTGATCTGCTGGTTTTTGGTGTGTGCTGATTGCTTTTATGGTTTGACTGATCAATTATTTTTTTCATTGCATTAAGCCAATGTGCATACCCATTTTTCAAGTATCACTTAAACCCTACTTCAGGTTTTAAGACATTCTAAATCACTTGAGTCTTTAGATTGTCAAATCCTTTAGTTTCCATGCCAAAGGTTGAACAAATAGTGGTGCTTTTGGTTCAAACTTATGTAAGAAAATGGTCAACGCAGTCTCAACAAAAGTACACATTCGGCTGTTACATCAGGTCTGATCTGCACCTCATTTTCATTTGTTTGCAGATTCTGCATACCTGTGATACCCCATCTAGTAGAAATGTGTTCAACTCAATTTGAAAAATTTTTTAAGAACTTCTGTAAAGTTTCAATTTCTAATTCTGCTAACGGAGTTGCTTGTTATATTATTTTGTGGAAGATTTTAAGCATTGCTCATAGTTATAGTTTCTCAATTTGTTAATAGTGGAATTATGTGTCAGTTGAATTATGAGAGTTTAGGAATGTTCATGTTTCTCTCTGATTCAAAGTATTATGGAGTCATACAGTGCACAAATGGATCCTTCAGCCTACCATGTCCGTGGTGACCATACCAATTGTATTTCCCAGCACTTAGTCTGCAGCCTTCTAAGTTTTGATGATTCAAGTGCTCTTCCAGATGCTTTTTAAATGTGAGGGTACCTGCCTCCACCACATTCTTAGGCAATGCTTTCCAGATTATGAAAACACTCTGGGTGTGTGTAAAACAAAAAAAAAATTCTTGGATCTCAGATTATGCAGTACAAATATTTGCAATTCTTTTAATACTCATGGTGGAGATTATCTGGATGTTCAGTTGGTTTCAAGTTTGAATTCAAGTGGCTATTGTTGAATTTCTAACAGTAACCAACCTTGCTTTGGCATGTTCTTCAACAAGGTCTCCTGAATCCACCCTGGGATGTAGATTCACATGCAGCACAGGAAGCAACAAAATGATAGAGTGACAGAGAACTTACAATCCACGGTTAGGCTCAGCTTGTTCAAAATTTTCTTTATGCTTCACACAAACTTCCATTTTATCCCTATTGTAATATTATCAGCAGTTTCCTTTCTCGCTTGTATACGTATCCAGCTTAGCTGAAGTAATTAAACCAGTAATTAAATGCCTAACTAAATGAATCCCTTCTAAGGTCCCTATCCCTCCATTCTCTACATACTCATGCGCCTCTCAAGAGCCTCTTAAATGCATCTATCGTACTTGTTTACACTACCACCCCTGGCAGTGCATTCCAGACACCCACAACTGTCTGTGTTTAGAAAACTTTCCCTGCACATCTCCTTTGAACTTACTGCCTCTCACCTTAAATGCATTTCCTCTAGTATTAGATATTTCGACCCTGGGGAAAAAGATACCGGCTATCTACGCTATAGTCTAGTTTTATAAACTTCTATCAAGTCTCCCCTCAGCCTCCACTGCTCCAGAGAAAACAACCCAGGTTTGTCCAACCTCTCCTTATAGCACATGCTCTCTAATCCAGGAGGCATTCTGGTAAACCTCTTCTTCACCCTCTCCAAAGCTTCCACATCCTTCCTATAATGGGGTGACCAGAATTGAATGCAATACTCCAGCTGCGGCCTAATCAGAGTTTTGTAAAGCTTCAGCATAACTTCCTGACTCTTGAACTCTGCCTCAACCAAAAAAGGTAAGCATATCATACACCATCCTACTAACTTGTGCAGCCACTTTTAGGGAGTTATGGACATGAACCACAAGACCCTTCTGTACATCAATGATGTTAAGGGTCCTGCCATTAACTGTGTACTTTCCCTTTACATTTGAATCTCCCAAGTTCAGCACCTCACATTTGGCCAGATTAAACTCCATCTGTCATTTCTCCGCCCATATTTGTAACCGATCTCTATTCCACTGTATCTGTTGGCAATCCTCTACGCTATCCACAATACCACCAATCTTTCTATCGTCTGCAAACTTACTAATCCATCCACGTTTTCATCCAAGTTATTTATATAATATATATATATAAATATCACAGGCAGCAGAGGTCCTAGTACAGATCCCTCTGGAACACGACTACTCATAGACCTCCAGCCAGAATAAGTCCCATTGACGACTGGCCCCTATCTTCTGTGGACATATTAATGATAATATAGATATTTCCCTTAAATGTATTTATATTATTTGCCTAAGCCATTCCATGTGAACACAAGTTCCAACCAATCTGTGGGTAGAGAAGTTCCTCTTAAATCTGTATTGGATTCGTTAATTAACATTTGATGTTAAAAGCCCCTAGTTTTTGAATAGAATTACTTTGCCTTCTATTTCCTAACATAACTTATAGGCAACTGAAAAAAAACTGCAGATGCTGGTAATCTGAAACTAAAACAGAATGTTAGAAACTCTTAGCGGGTCACGCAGCATCTGTGGAGAGAGAAGAAAATGTCTTTTCAGGTTGATTGGCATGGATGAGTTTTGGGAAGATGTTGTTCTTTTCTCTCTTCATAGATGCTGCCTGACGTGTTGAGTATTCTCAGCATTCTGTTTTTATGCCGGGTAATCTTCCTCCTTTTGACACTGTCCAATATTTTTTAAGCTTACCTGAGAGGGCAGCAAGTGTAATGTTTTAAAGTCTTCTACAAAAGTCAGCACCACCAACAATATTACATTCCTGTGCTGCATTAAAGTGTCATCTTGGATTATATTTGTAGTCTCTGTACTGGGACTCAATCCCATGATGTAATTAAGACAATGATGACACAATCCTTGTATTCTACCTACAAGATGTCTGTAAAGTGTCTATTCTGAAAATGTGGAAGGCACAATGTAAATGAAGTTTTAAAGATTGGACAGAATTTTTTTTAATATGCCTTCAATACAAAGATATAGATGCAGGTTTAAACTTTACAGTTTTTCTCTCTGCAGGACCATGTCGCTAATTGAAAATAGTATAATTGACCCAGAAGGATAAGCACCTGCAACGCATGGATACTGAAGCACGAAACCAACCAAAGGACCTTGTCTTACCTGGGACTAAGCAGGATTTAACGCAACAGATTCCTTGTGTGGGACCTACTAAATACTATATCTGTGGCTATTTTGCAGCCTTCACTAATATTGCTACCACTTTCCCCATACAGAAAGTGTTGTTTCGGCAGCAGCTATATGGACTAACAACATTGGATGCTATTCGTCAATTAAAGCAGGATGGCTTTCGCGTTCTGTACCGGGGAATTCTGCCTCCACTCCTCCAAAAGACAACAACTGTAGCATTGATGTTTGGCTTGTATGAGGACTTAACATGCCTCTTGAAGAGAACAACTAATGCCCCAGAACTTCTGACTCGTAGTGTTTCTGCAGTATTGGCAGGGACTGCAGAGGCAGTGCTGACACCATTTGAGAGAGTGCAGGCTTTGCTGCAAGATCGCAGACATCATAACCGATTCACAAATACCTTTGATGCCTTTAAAGCTTTGAAAGTCCATGGTTTGGGGGAATATTACAGAGGACTTGTGCCAATTCTCCTCCGCAATGGACCTAGTAATGCATTGTTTTTTGCCTTGCGAGGGCCTGTAAAAGAATCCCTACCAGAAGCTACTACATACAGTGCTAATGTGCTCAATGACTTCATCTGTGGAGGATTTTTGGGGTCTGTACTTGGAATAATGTTTTATCCAATTAATGTGGTGAAAGCACGTATGCAGTCTCAAGTTGGAGGAGAATTTCAATCTTTTACAAAAGTCTTCATGAAAATTTGGAGGGAACGGGATGGCAAACTGTCCAGTGTAATGCGAGGAGTGCACCTCAACTATCATCGGTCAATTTTATCATGGGGCATAATCAATGCAACCTATGAAATTTTGCTTAAATTGATCTGAGAGAATTTTCCAAAGTTTCATCCCTAACTGGAGCAATAGCTTGAGCTCCATATTTTGTTTCTGGTATTTGATGTCATCTCCTGCACCATCTATTGTGCAGACTTTCTCTTCAGTTCCATCAATCAAATGCATTTTGCCCAGCTTATTTAATGCATGGGGCAGGAAGAGTCTATCTTGAAGTAAAAAGAGATCTGGTTTTTCTTATGACCAAATTTGAGAATATTTTGGAGTTACTTGGCTTTCATTTTCCATTGAAGTAAAGGGAGAGTATGGGTCATGAACCAGATGATGGATACAAATTATTATTTCATCAAACCTACCTCAAAGAGGATGGTTCATATTCCTTCTAAGCTCCTGGAAATAATTATTTTTTGTCTTTATTCTAGGCTTTACTGTCAGTTTCCATATAAATTTAAAGCTTGCATTATGATCTGAAACTTTTGTCCAGTTCTGCAAGAACCTGTTATTTTTTTAAATAGATGTTTTTTTCCAAACTTAAGAGATATTATATCAATTGTTATCTTTTTTTGCTCTTGATTTGTTGTGGTAAACTACATGTTCTATTGCTTTAACTTGCCCTTAACATGGTTTATGTAGTATGCGATTGAAGTGTTTGGGGTAACATTGTCAAATCAATTTTTAGTTACCTTGTGATAATTGGAAAAGTTCCCTGTCTGTATGCCTTGTTACCAACTGCTGTGTCCATGCTGTGGTTGCACGACTGTTTATCACTTTGCTGATACAGACAGACCAATGTCCTTAACACTTCATTCTTTATTAGATTAAGTGGTACTGCATTCAAATACAATATTAAGTGTTCTGTGAGTACTTATTTCTTTGAAGCATTCTAGGATAACATAGAATGCTTCAGCAATCCACCCCATATTGACTTAATTTGTCCTTTTATCTTGTTGAGTAATCAACTTTTGCACCTTTTGTTGAAAATTATATTAAACTGGATATGGGTACTGAATAGTTATTTCAATGTTGTGTTTTTTCCTATTGCTTCAAAGTTATTGATAATCTAAACAAATGTCTGAACTTTGGTAAAACTTGGTCATTGTGAAGATACTTGAGGCAGGCTCAACATGGATGTATTATGAAGTAACTGCCAATTTCTGTCCCCCTCACCGCCAAAACCTAGGAATTGCTGATCTCCATGGGGATCTGTACAACGGAGAATTTCTCCAGTAGGAAAATTCATTTCGGATGCTCATGGTTTTTCTGAGCATTGTTGGAGATCTAAAAGCAGATGGTTCATCAGCCCACGAAGTTACAGGAATGGAGTTAGCATTTCAGGTTGGGATCCTTTGTCAGAAGAAATGCTGTCTAATCTGCTGAGCATATCCAGAATTCTCTGTTGTACTTCAATTTTCCAGCATCTTCTTTTGTTTTCATGTACTGTTGCATTAACTAGCACTTCTCTTCCAGAAGAAGTTGTCTTTCGCTCTCCAGCAGGATTTTCTTCCATCTCTTTTGCTCATCCATAGTGGTTTCTTTTTCCTTAGCAAACGTCTCCAGCTTCAACTCATCCCACATGGATATCAATTCAATTTCTACCCTTCACAATTCTGACCTACTCAGGATCACAGGCATGTTCAAACTATCAGTATTTCTCAGGGCACTATTCTCATTGCATCCTGAGAATCATGTTTTATGCTGTGCCTTGGCACATTATTCTCTTGACCTTTCTCTGCAACAACATCTGCATTCACGAAAGTGAAGAACTATGTAATTGGAGAATTTGGGGAAGGGGATGGTGAAACTCTGGAATGTGTTATCATTCAGAAGGTGATATTAGATGTCGTAGTGGGCTTATAGGTAGATAAATCCTCAGAGCTATATCAATTATATCCCAGGCTGCTACAAAAGAAGGCTGCTGGGGCCCTGATAGATTTTCTAAAGTCTTCACTAACCACAGGTGAGGTGCCAAATAATGAGAGGCAGCAAATGTACCTTTTATTCAGGAAGGGCTGGTGGGATAAGTCAGATGTGTCTTGTATAAGCAACTAAGTCTTGCAACAGTGGTAGAGAAGATGCTGGAAAAAAGTCTTAAGGGTCAGAATTAATCTTCACTTGGACGGGTAGGGACTAATTAATGATAATCAGCACAGGTTTGTTGTGGGGGATCCTGTCTGACCATTTTGAATGAAATTTGTGTATTGCTGAGAGTGTGTTGACTATTTGCTTTCTGTAAGGCCTTTGAGAGGGTCCCAAATGGGAGGCTGGTCCAAAAGGTTAGAGCCCACAGGGTCCAGGGCAATTTGGCAAACTGGATCCAAACTGGCTTGGTAATAGGAGGCAGGGGCTGATGGTGGAGGGCTGTTTATGTGATTGGAAGCCCGTGACTAATGGTGTATCACAGGGATTGGTACTGTGATCACTGCTTGTTATGTACATTAACAATTTGGACATGAATGTAGGAGGTATGAATAGGAAGTTTGCAGATGGCATGAAAATGGGTGGTGGAGTTGACAGCGAAGAGAGTAGTTATAGACTGCATGATAGTGATTAGTTGAAAGATGAGCAGAGCAACGACAATTTAATCCTGATATGCATGAGGCAATGCATAGGGTAGAACATGCACAATGAATGGTAGGGCTCCAAGGAGTATTGAGGAACAGAGGGACTTCATTGTCCAAATCCAAGGATCCTTGAAGCAACATGGGTAGATAAGGTGGGACATGGGATATTTGCTTTCATTAGCTGTGGCATAGAATTTAAGAATAAAGACGTTATGATTCAACTTTAGAAAAAATAGTTAGGCAACAGTTGGAGTACCGTGTGCAGTTGTTACTGCCACACTATGGGAAGGATGTGATTGAACAGGAGAGGATGCAGATGAGATTTGCCAGGATGTTGCCTGAGATAAAGCATTTTCAGTTATGAGAAGAGATTCAGTTATTGTTTTGTTTGTTTTGCTTGGAACAGAGGAGCTGAGGGGGGATTTGACAGTTATACAAAATAATGGGGGGCATAGATAGGATAGTTAGTAGGAAACTTTCCCATAAAAGAGGCCTCTAAAAGTAGAGGGTATTGGTTTCGGGTCAGGGATACGAAGTTTAGAGTGGATTTGAGGAAGAACATTTTCAAGCGGAGGATGATTGGACTTTGGAACACACTGCCTGTGTGGGTGATGGAGGCAGGTACTCTAACAGGACTTAAGTAGTGTCGAGATGAACATGTAAACTGCCAAGGCTTAGGAGCAAATGCTTGTACTTTGGTACTTGACGGTTAGCATGGATTTGCTGGGCCAAAGGGCTTGTTTCTGTGCTGTATTTACTCTAATGACACCAACTTGCTCCATCTCAAAGCTGCTGTTGTCCACAGTTCCACTTTGTTCTCTGTCATATTGTGCTGCAACAGATGACAATTTTCCTTCCTTTTTGATGAAACACAAACTTATATAGCTAATGAATTCCAATACCTGTCCTGAATTTTCTACCCTTTCACCTCTTCTGACCCTATTTCTCCCTCTAGTTTCACCCCCTGCTATGTTTACACCTTCCCTTCCGATCTTCTCTCTGATCCTTAATGATCAGTCTTCAGCAGGGCCTCATCGTTGTCCCCCTGGTTCTCATCTTAATGAATTCTGAGCCGGATGTGGTTTTGAACTCTTCTTCCTCCATCATCTCCTCTGTGCCCATTTCTTTGGCCAGGAGTTATCTCAGACTGTAGACCCTTTCTCCCAACTCCAGAATTCCTTATCCACTGGACCTCTCCCTCTGGCCTCTTAGCCTTCCTGGATCTATTCAATGCTAATTGGCTACAAGACATTAACCACCTTGATTTTCCCATCCTGTGCATTTACTCCAATCTATAACTTTTCTGAACATAGCACTCTGCTCACTAAGAACTAATCCTGATTTTGTGGGGGGGTGGGGGGGGAAGGTTCTTTTGAAGAATGACTGACCTGAAACATTAATTCTGTATCTCTTTCCACAGATGCTGCTTGACCAGCTGTGTGTTTCCAGTACTTTCTGTTTTTATTTCAGATTTCTAGATAGAGTCACAGAGTCATACAGCATGGAAACAGGCACTGGCCATCAAACATTCACTTGCACCCATCCTACCCAAATTCCATTTTATTCTCCTCGCTTTTCCATCAACTCCTGACAGATTCTACCATTCATCTACATTCCAGGAACAAATTATAGTGGCCAATTAACTTTCTAACACCAACATCTTTTGGATCTAGAAGGAAACTGGAACACCTGGAGGAAACCGGGAGAACATGCAAACTCCACACAGAAAACACTCGAGGTCTGGACTGAAGCTGGCACTGTGAAGTAGCAGCTCTATTAGCTGTGCCACTGTGCTGCCTATCATTTGGTTTTCAGCCCATATGGCTCGTCCATTTAACATTTGTGAAACTCCAACAAACTTTCAGATTTTTCTCTTTCCACTGATGCTGTCTGACCTGAAGAGAGTTTCCAGCTTTTTGTATTTACTTTTTGGTTGAGTAACATGAATGACTGTTGTGTGGATTAAGGTGTCAATAATTGTGTATGACTTGAAAGAACTTAAAAGGAACTAGAATTTTAAAAGTATATATAGAAGCAAAATGTATAATTTATCTGGACTATATTATGTAAATGTGTAGAAAATATAATTGAGGGTAATATGATACCTTTTTGTAGTGACTTTTGAGGTGATAAAGAAATATAAAGGGTTTAGATTGAGATTCCTTCAGACCATTAATCCTTAATCATGGAGAAAGCGTAATGGGAACAGGAGTGAACTAGATGGGACAGAGTGAGTAAATAGTACAGGCACTGGCAACAGTAGGAGTTGGTGGGGTGAGGGGTTTAATAATATGAAAACTGTTTCAGAGATGCCAGAGAAGCGGCTGCCATGGCAGTGAATATTTTTTTTCCAATGATGTCAAAATTTTACATGTCAGATTAATATGGTCTAATTAAAAGTTTAACTAAATACAACATAAATAGATTGCACAAAGAAACAATTGTCTGTCTTCAGGTTCATGTTCTAGGAATTTTGAAAATTGAAGACATTGCCTTTTTAGCTGCAATGCAGAGAGTGAAACAAGAAATATGAAAGAAACACTTGCATTTATTTAATATCTCTCATGACTTTGAGACATTCCAATATGCTTTATTGCCAGTGAAGTTTTCTTATTATTGTTCTAATATTTGGAGGCAGGAACCATTTTGCAGACGCCAAGATTTTAAAATAAAAGTGGAATACAAGATACCACTCCAATCCTTAGTGTATAGGTAATGGTATGCCTGGGTCTCTGAAAATTAATGGAAGAATAGAGAATACCCTTGGGAATGAATAAATTTGTGAGTGAACTATACAGTGTCTTGATTCCAGTATAGAAGATGAGGTAAGGGATAAATATACATTGAATTTGGAACTTATAAGCCGAGAGACAGTAATTATCTTACAAAATCCTCTACACTTATGAGGAATGCCTCCCAATACAGGGAAATGGCAAGACAATGAGGGACTGTCTATTAGGTGAAGAGCTTTTTCTTTGAAATGAAGGAAATCTAAATTTGAATCCTTTATCCTTTTATATCTCCTTGCTGAAGGGGGTAAGGAGATTAAGGCACAGTCCATTCCATTGTACTGGAAAAGGGAATGTTGTTAGCACTAAAGATGAATGATTTGAGCATTAACTGTGCCTTTAATAAGTTTTGATGATATTGCCATGCAGACAGTGGAACAACTTGGATTTATTTAATCTCTCTCATGGCTTTGAGACATTCCAAATTGCTTTATTGCTAGTGAAGTGTGCTTACTGTTTTAATATTTGGAAACAGTAGCCATTTTGCACATGGCAAGATCCCACAAATAGTAATCGAATAATGACCAATTCATCTGATGTTAGACGCTGATTGAAGGAAGTGTTGGCTGGATGTGAGGAGGAGATGGTATGGGTCAAGAGTAAAATTAGAGGCTTGGGGTGGGATATGAGGACAAGAAGTGGCCAGGAAGTTATCCTAGTTGGTAATTTCATAGAAGCTTTTCCCTCTCTGCTCCTGAAACTTTAATGGATATAGTGTTCAGGAGCTGAAGAGTCTTGGAGGTTATTATCAAGGCTAGCTATGAGAATCTAAAGCAAGAGGGGAAGTTATACAAGTTGGCTTTTATCTCTGGGGAGGAAGGAACAGAGGAGGATCGGATATGTGATCATAGTTTTCTGTAAAGTGGAAGTTGGTGACAAAATTTGGCCCAAGTGAGTTGCTTGTGTTGGCAAAGCTAATTAAAATAATATTGAATTATGTTATATAGGAAGTAAAGTCTAGAAATGAGATTAAAATATGCTTAAGGTGCAAGAAGCATCAGCTAAGCTGAGCTATTTTTCATAAAATAAAGGGGATAGGTTTGGGCCAAGCTGTTAATTTTCTACTGAAATTCTGTATTCCTACCAGAATTGAATATTGGGAATTAATTTTTATTTGCTTTCAGTGAAGAAACAAGTCTGGTGTCTGTTTATTAGTCTTTGCATGTTAGAGTCTTGGTAAGTAAATGAGACTTGGAACAAAAGTTGACAAGTTGGAAAAGCTAGTGGAAGAAGAAAGGTGAGGCTGCAGCTAGGAATCTGTGGATGAGCTAGTTTTAAGGCAGCACTCAAGTGAATGAAAAATCATGCAAATTCTTAATTTCCTGGTCTGGAATTGGAAATAAGGGGGAAGGAATGTTGAATTGTACTAGAAATTATTGAATAACAACAATGTCCCGTGCTTACAATACTTATCTCTTGAAACTCAAGGAACAATCAATATAATAGAGAAGCTTACACTAGTGATTATGCTTTCATAGTCTGCTAAAATGGAAATATATAACTGTTGGTATGTTTAGAATATAAGAAATTGATTGAATTTAGTTTTCAGATTGGGGACCACTGGTTGGTCTGTAAAAGAGATTCCATTCATATTTCTATTTAACTGGTTTGGGATTCTTTAGTCTGCATTTATTAACTTTATATTATTTTTGTTGCTGTGATATAATAAAATAATTTTCTATGACAATAACAGTATTTTTCTTTGGGTTGCTGACTCTGCCTTGAGAATTAGGTCAGGGATACTACATTTTGCTGTTTTTAGGGGCCTTGGAGAGGCTGACAATATTTCCAGAGCAGTTCCTCCCTACACAGGACCGAAAATCATTACAAGTGGATCTTCTTTTATTGTAGATCAAGTTATTTATTTATTAAATAGTGGCATGAACACCCCTATATCCCAGTGTGGTAAATAAGTAAATGTCACTCATACCCTACAACTTACACTTACTTCAGGGGTGGGCAAATTACTGGAGAAGATTCTTAGAGACAGGAGTTATGGGCATTTAGAGAAACATAGGCTGATTAGGGACAGTCAGCATGGCTTTGTGAGGGGCAGGTCATGCCTCATGAGCTTGACTGAATTCTTTGAGGATGTGACAAAGCACATTGATGAAGGTAGAGCAGTGGATGTGGTGTACATGCATTTTAGTAAGGCATTTGATAGGGTTCCTCATGGAAGGCTTATTCAGAAAGTCAGGAGGCATGGGATCAAAGGAAACTTGGCTGTGTGGATTCAGAATTGGCTCGCCCATAGAAGACAGAGTGGTGGTAGATGGAGCGTATTCTGCCTGGAGGTCGGTGACCAGTGGTGTTCTGCAGGAGTCTGTTCTGGAACTCCTGCTCTTTGTGATTTTTATAAATGACTTGGATGAGGATGTGGAAGGGTCGGTTAGTAAGTTTGCTGATGATACAAAGGTTGGTGGTGGTGTGGATAGTGTAGAAGGTTACTGTAGATTACAACAGGATATTGATAGAATGCAGAGCTGGGCTGAGAAGTGGCAGATGGAGTTCAGCTGGGATAAGTGCGAAGTGATACACTTCGGGAGATCGAATTGGAAGGCAGAATACAAGGTTAATGGCAGGGCTCTTAGCAGTGTGGAGGAACAGAGGGATCTTGGGATCCACGTCCATAGATCCCTCAAGGTTGCCATGCAGGTCAATAGGGTTATTAAGAAGGCGTATAGAGTGTTAGCCTTCGTCTGTAAGGAGTTTGTACGTTCTCCCCGTGTTTGTGTGGGTTTCCTCCGGGTGCTCCGGTTTCCTCCCACATTCCAAAGATGTACAGGTTAGAAGGTTATGGGCATGCTATGTTGGTGCCGGAAGTGTGGCAACACTTGCAGGCTGCCCCCCAAAATCACTATGCGAAAGATGTATTTCATTGTGTGTTTCGATGTACATGTGACTAATAAAGATCTTATCAAGAGCCGCGAGGTGATGTTGCAGCTCTATAGAACTCTGGTCAGACCACACTTGGAGTATTGTGTTCAGTCTGGTTGCCTCATTATAGGAAGGATGTGGAAGCTTTAGAGAGGGTACAGAGGAGATTTACCAGGATGTTGCCTGGATTGGAGAGCATGTCTTATTGAGTAAGCTAGGGCTTTTCTCTTGGGAGAGAAGGAGGATGAGAGGTGATTTGATAGAGGTGTACAAGATGATAAGACGTATAGATTGAGTGGACAGTCAGAGACTTTCTCCCAGTGCGACAATGGCTAATACAAGGGGACACAATTTTAAGGTGATTGGAGGAATGTATAAGGGGGATGTCAGGGGTAAGTTTTTTTACACAGAGAGTGGTGGGTGCGTGGAATGCACTGCCTGCAGAGGTTGTGGGGGCAGATACATTAGGGATGCTTAAGAGACTCTTAGACACATGAATGATAGAAAAATAAGGGGCTATATGGGAGGGAAGGGTTAGATAGATCTTAGAGCAGGATAAAATGTCAGCACAATATTGTGGGCCAAAGGGCCTGTACTGTGCTGTAGTGTTCTATGTAACTAATTATACTTGTGCTGCTAATTTGCTTCAAATTTCATTTACAAAATGGTATTTGAGTAGGGAATGTGATCCTTCATTCTGTTCAAACAAACTCATTAAAGATACTACATTATTCATTATGCAGGCATGGTAGTGTAGCGGTTAGTGTAACGCTTCACAGCGCCAGTGACCCGGGTTCAATTCCAGCCACTGTCTGTAAGGAGTTTGTACATTTTCCCCTTGTCTGCGTGGGTTTCCTCCAGGTGCTCTGGTTTCCTCCCACATTCCAAAGACGTATGGGTTAGGAAGTTGTGGACACGCTATGTTGGTCCCGGAAGTGACACTTGCGGGCTGCCCCCAGAACACTCTATGCAAAAGATGTATTTCACTGTGTGTTTCGATGTACATATGACTAATAAAGATATCTTAATCTTAGTTGTAAATAAAATCACAAGAAATTCATTAGTAATATACAAATAATATATAACCTGTATCTATAAATGCCAACAAACAGCACATGTATCGTCATGTGGGGAAACCAACCAATTAAAATAAATTAAAACCATATCTGTCACTTGAAACAAAAAAATAAACAAGTTGCTCTGAGGTACCATTTTAACAATAATATTTTCATATTGTTATCAATGACAAGGCAGTATTTGTTCTTCATAGAGTTATAGAATCTGACGGTACAGAAATAGGCCCATTGGCCCAACATGACCATGTTGACAATTGTACTTAACTATGCACATTCTATTTACCCACATTTGGTCTGTAGCCTTTATACTTTGGTGGTTCAAGTGCTTGTCCAGATGCTTCTCATGCTTTGTGAGAGTACCTGCCTCCACCATCACCTTAGGCAGCATATTGCAGATTCCAACCTCTTTCCATGTGAGGGAAAAAATCTCCCTCAGATCACTTCTAGACCTAGCTCTCACCTTGTAACTAATCCCACTTGTTTTAGACACCTGCACCGTGAGGAAAAAGATTCTTACTATCCACTCTATTTTCTTCCCTTCATAAATTTGTATATCTCTATCAGGTCATCCCTCAACCTCCTCCACTTAAGGGAGAATGAAACAGTCTGTTCAATCTCTTCTTATAACTGAAATGCTCCAATCCAAACAAAATCCTGGTGAATCTCCTCCACACGCTCTTCAGCACAATCACATCCTTTCAAGAGTTTGGCGACTAGAACTGAACACAACACTCCATGTGTGGCCTAACCAATGGTTTGTAAAGTTGTAACATAACATCCTTGCTCTTGTATTTTATGCCACATCAGACAGATGCAAGCATCCCATATGCTGCCTTCACCACCCCATTTATCTGCTGTCACCTTCAAGGATTTTTGGACTTGTACCCCAAGGTCCCTCTGCTCATTAACACTCCCTAGGGCCCTGTGTCCTACACTTATTTGACCTTCCAAAATGCATCACAGTACTAGACAGGATTTACTGTGCACAATTTTCCAAGTGTGGTCTAACCAATGATGTATACAGCTGCAATATGATTCCCAACTCCATATTCTATTTCCAGCTGATGAATATCATGCTGTAGCCTAAGACGATCCTCCTTTCTATCTACAACACAAATTTTTGTGTCATCTGCAAATGTTCTACCTCTTACATTCATGTCCAAGTTGTTGATGTATATCACAAACATCCTTCGTCCCAGCACCGATCGTTGTGGTACACCACTGGTCACAGATTTCCAATAAGAAAAGCAACCCTTCACCACTATTTTCACCTCTTAATAACAATCCAATTTTGGATCCAATTTACCAGATTGCCTTGGATCCCACAAGTCATAGATTCATTGAGTTATACAGCACAGAAACAGGCCCTTCAGCAGAACTTGTCCATGAGCTGGTCCCATTTGGCCCATTCCTTCCAAACCTTTCCTAAAAATGTACCTGTCCAAATGTCTTTTAAATGCCATAATTTTACCTGCCTCTACCACCTCTTCTGGTGGGTAATTCCATATACCCACCATGCTCTGCGTGGGAAAAATTTGCCCGTCAGGTGATCTTTAAATCTTTCACCTCTCACCTTAAATCTATGCCTTCTTATTTTAGACTCCCCTGCCCTGGGAAAAAGACTTAATATCTGCACCTCTCACAATCTTATAAATCTCTCTAAGGTCATCCCTCAGCCTCCTTTACGCCAGAGAAAATTCTCCCAGTCAATTCAGTCTCTCCTTATGACTCCAGCCCTCCATTCCCAGCAACATCCTTGTGAATCTTTTCTGCACTCTCGCAAGCTTATTCACATACCCTATAGGATGGCGACCAGAATTGCACACAATACTCTGGTCTCACCAACATCTTGTACATGACGTCCCAACTCCTGCACTCAGTGCCCTGACTGATGAAGGTGAGCATGCCATACACCTTCTTCACCATCCTGTCTACCTATATCACCACTTTCAGGCAACCATGCATTTGTACCCCAGGGTGTTTATGTTCTACAACATGCCCCAGGGCCATGCTATTCACTGTATATGTCTTGTCCAGGTTTAACTTCCCAAAATGCATCACTTTGCACTAGTCTGAGTTAAATTATATCTGACATTCCTTTGCCCACTCTCCCAGTTGATCGAGATCCTGTTATAACTTTTGACAGCTGCCTTCACTGTCTGCTACACCAATTTTGGTGTCATCCACGATCTTGTTAATCATGTCATTTATGGTCTCATCCAAATCATTAATACATATGACAAACAACCAGACCCAGACCCAGACCCCTGCAGAACACCACTAATCACAGGCCTTCAAACTGAAAAACAACCCTCCACTAATAACCTCTGCCTCCTACACCAAGCCAATTTGGCTAGCTCACCCTGGATCCCCTATGTTCTAACATTCTGCACCAATCTCCCATGTAGGAACTTTTCAAAAACCTTGCTAAAGTCCATGTAGATAACATCCACCACCCTACCCTCATCAATCCTCTTGGTCACCTCTTCAAAAAAAACTCAGTCAAATTCGTGAGACACGATTTCCCATGCACAAAGCTATGCTGACTATCCCTAATTAGTCATTGCCTTCCCAAATGCAAATAAGCCCGGTCTCTCAGTATCCCTTCCAGTAACTTTCCCACCACTGATGTAAGGTTCACTGGCTTGTAATTCCTTGGCTGGTCCTTGCAGCCATTAAATAAAGGTTCAACATGAGCCATCCTCCAGCCTTGCAGTACCTCACCCGTGGTTAACAAAGATATAAAAATCTCTGTCAGGGCCACAGTAGTTTCTCCCCTTGCTTCCCGCAATGTCCTAAAATACACCTGGTCAGGGTCCAGGGACTTATTCACTTTTATGTGCTTCAAGACTGCCAACACCTCTTTTGTAATGTAAATATGTTTCAGGACATCACTGTTCTCTTCCCTGAACTCACGAGTTTCTATGTCCTCCACGGTAAATGCAGGCAAGAAGTATTCAGCTAATATCTCTCCTATCTCCCATGGATCCACATACTGTATAGATTACCACACTAATCCTCAAGGGGACCTACTCTCTCTCTAGTTACTCTTTTGCTGTTAATATACTAATGGAATCTTTTAGGATTCTCCTTTACATTACCAGGGATATCTCATGTCCCCATTTTTCCCTTTCAATTTCCTTCTTAAGTGTACTCCTACATCCCTTGTACTCCTCAAGCTGCCCAAACCTGACATATGCCCCCTTTTTTCCTGACCAGAGCCACAATATCCCTCATCAGTCAGGGTTCCCTAATCCTACTGGCCTTGCCCTTTACATCAACAGGAACATGCTGGTCCTGAACTCTTCTTATCTCATTTTTAAAAAGCCTCCCACTTGGCAACTCTCTTTACCTCCCAACAGTCTCTCCCTTTTGCAAGTTCTCGTCTCACATTGTGAAAATTAACCTTGCCCCAGTTTAGGACTTTAACTTGTGGACCAGTCCTAACTATTTTAAAACTAACAAAGTTATGGTCACTGGTTCCAAAGTGATTTCCCACTGACATATCAGTACTTGTCCGGCCTCATTTCTGAAGAGGAGATTGAGTGTAGCCCTTTCTTTCGAAGACTTTCCTGGACACTTAACAAATTCTGCGCCATCTATTCCCTTAGCACTATGTCTGTCCCAGTCAATACTAGGGAAGTTAAAATCACGTACTATTACAGCCCTGTTATTCAACCCTAAAGAATCTGGTAACAATTGGGCGGTATGTGAAGGTTTAGGGGCCTGGAATCTGTCAGCACTCAGGAGACCAGGTTTGAGGTGTATCCAAGAATCCTTGTGATGTTGTGGATTGAAATATCCTGGAATGTAGTTTCTGTCTTGACCCAGTTTGAATCTTCATATCTCATTCATTGTTGTTACAAAACAGCACATTTAACACTGTTTCAAGATAGATAATAATACAATAGATAAATCATAAAAATTGAGCTTCAAGTATTAGAGATAACAGAATATTTCTGGTAGCTGTAAGTACATTAATGAATCATGACAATTCCATACCTTAGGAATATTGCATAAAATAGAAAATACTGCACTTAGTAGGGATTATTTTTGTTCTGGTATGACATGGAACTATTCGTCCAAAATTCTGATCTGTTGTTGTATTTGTAGAATGATTACAGCTTTAGGAGAAATAGGAATGATATTATTAAAGGCTCCACCAGATGGCACAGTTTACTATGCTGACTAAATGTAAAGGGTGCTGAATGAATTCTGCACTTTACACTAATTTGTGGTTACAACTTCAGGATCCAGTTGTTGCCCATCCCGAACTGCCACAGAAGTTGGTGGTCAGCCATCTTCTTGAACTGCCACAATCCTGGTGAAGGTACCTTCATAATGCTATTGGGTTGGGTCCAGAGTTTAGACCCAGGGATGACACAGGAACAATATATTTTCAACTCAGAGAAATAAACTCAATGGTAGCACTTGCAATTAAGCCAAGTCATGGATTCAAATCTAAATCCAGAGATAGGAATACATAATGCTGCAGTATCATGGGTGCTGCCTTTTGGGTGAAGCATTACACTGATGCTCTGTTAGCTATCTTCTGGTTGTAAAAGATCCCATGGCACTATTCAAAGAGAAAGGGAGTCTTCCTAGATGACTTGCAGGACTTCATCAATTTAATTGAGACATTATCTCATTGTTTTTTTAGGGGATCTTACTGTGTGCATATTGATTCTCAGGTTTTCTTCATTAAACACTGACTTTATTTCAATAGCGCTTGTTGGCTGTAAATATTTTATGACATCTGAAAATCAAGAAAGGTTCTGTAGGAAACCCATGTTCTTCAAAGTACTTTTTATACATGTAGCTTGTGTCTGCTGTTACGTGATGGATGATGATATTTAATTGCTATTTCCAATGTTTGATTGCTGATGTGGGAGATGTTGCAGAATCCGTCTTTGATGCTAATGGATGAATTTTAAAAAATAAACCAGCACCACTACAATTTTTAGTGTTGAAACTTTTTGGCATATGTGGGATTTTAGGAGCAAAAGGTATTGACAGCAGAATTATATATTCCTTCAAGCATTTAAAGCAGTCTTTCTCACAAAATTAAAATTTCCAGTGTAGCCAAGACTCTGCTGATGGTTCATAATTAATTAGTCTGAGTTTAAAACCTTTCATGTCACCAATGCCAGTAGTCTACCAAAAGTAAGATATTTCCTTAATATCTAAAAGTTCAGCAGTGTCTATCCTGAATGTACTGAGCAGCTGAGCCTCCACAACCCTCTTGGGTAGAGAATTCCTTGAGGTTACACTAGATCTAATGGTTCACCATTATCTGTTCAGTTAGTTACACCCTGAAGAATTCTAATATATTTGTTAAATATGACTTCCCTTTTATAAATCCATGTTTATTCTGCTAAATTCTATTATTATTTTCTAAGTGCCCTTCTTCCACTTCCTTAATTATAAGTTACTGTAGATGTCATAGTTGTCCATTATCTCTCTTCCTCGTTTCTCAGTTGGTTTGGTTACATTTGCTACCTACTAGTCTGTGGAAACTTTTTAAGAATCTATGGAATCTTGGAACTTGACAACCATGATACAAAGCTAGCCGTAGATGTCAACTTTATTAATTTCTCCAATTATAATTTATATTTACTGGTGCTGATTTCACTGAGCTCCTGATTCACTCTAGATCTATAGTTCTCCATTATTTCCAGAATGTTTTCTGTGTCTTCTTTCATGATGACAGACAAGAAAAAATATTTAATTTATCTTCCATTTCCGTATTCTCCAGTATAATTTCTGCAGACTCTTTTAGGGACCTGCATAAAACAGACTGCAAGAGCTTCTGTAAATACCTTCCTTGCTAGTCTACTGTTGTATTCTACTTTCTCTTATTGATGCTTTCATCCTCTTTTGCTGAATTCTGAAGTTTTCCCAATCAGACTTACTTTTTTTTGGCAATATTATGCACCTTTTCCTTTGATCAAATACTTGACGATAGCCACAGATGGAATATCCTGTTGGAATTATTTTGACTTTAAGAGTATATATTACTTGTTAATTAAGTATTAATTATTTAAAAGTAAGCCACTGCATGTTTACTGTCATCCACTTGATGTAGTTTCTGAATATTTCATAGCCAACTCAGGCCTTCCTAGTTTGTTATGTTTCAAGTTCAAGATCCTAGTTTCACATTGACATAAGTCACTTTCCATTTTTATACAAAGCTCTATCAAATTATCACCACTGTTCCCTGAAGGACCTTTTACTAGCAGATCATTAATTAACCTGTACTCATTCAACAATACCAGGTCTAAATAGTCCATTCCCTCATTAGTTTCTCAACTTGCTGATCTAGAAGATCTTACAAACTCCAATGAATTCATCCTCCATACCATTAATACTCATTTGATTTTTTTTTAACATTCCCTATGATTATTATATTACCCTTATTACATACAAGTCTTATCTCCTGACTTATACCATGCCATGCATTAACCCTACTCTTCAGGGACCAAGATACAACTCCCATCAATGTTTTCTGCTCCTTGCTGTTTCTTAGCTCAACCAGACTGATTCTACTACTTGATTTTCTGAGCAAAGATACTTTCTTTTTCCTGCTTTCATTCCATTATTTAATATTAGTGCCACATGACTCCATTTGCATTTTGCTTATTTCTTCTAAAAAATGTTTACAAAAACAGAAAACAGAAAATGCTGGAAACATTCAGCTGGTAAGTCAGTATCTATGGAAAGAGAAACAAAGTTCCTTTACACACAATGAAGGGAAACTCTGTTTCTCTTTCCATGAAGCTCTCTCACCTTCAAAATGGTTTCAGATTTTCAGCATCTGCAGTTTGTTGATCTACGTGAAAGTGAAGTGTCTAGAATATTTAATTCCCAACCATGGTTACTTTGCAACCATGTCACTGTAATGTCTAGTAGATTGTACCTATTTATCTCCAAGAAATTAGATTCACCTTATTTGTTACGAATGCTGTGTCCAATCAAATAATGAGTCTTCAATTTTGTCTTTTTACCTTTTTTCCCTACTCTGATCCTAATTGCCGATATACTCTTATATTTGTACACATGGCCAATTCCCAACAGTCAGGTTATCAGTGCCCATTTTGCTCTCCTGCTTTGTCACCTTGTCATTTCTGTTTAACTTTCTACATTCTCCCCTTCCCAGCAACTTCCATTCCTGATCTAATTAGTTGAAAGCCTTCACTACAACCCCACTAATCACATTCATTAGAACATAAATCCTAGCCAGGTTCAAGTGAAGCTCTCTTTCTGCAGTACTGGTGCCAGTGTTCCATAATTTGAAACCCATTTCTCCCACACTAATCTTTCAACCACACCTTGAATTCCTTGATTGCACTTATGCCGCGCCAGTTCATCTGGCTTAGGTAGTAGTCCAAAAATTATGACCTATGTTGTTCTGCTTTTTTAACCCAGAAGCTAGCTATTCATATTCCTTCCTTCTCTTGTTCTATCCATATTTTTGGATTACATCTGGTTCTTACTCTCCCACTCCATTTTGCTCTTCAGCGCCAAGCAGGTGTCATCAGCTCTGGCACTTTGCAGGCATTAAATTGGTAAATTGGCTTATTATTGCCACATGTACTGAGGTACAGTGAAAAAATTTGTTTTGCATTGCCATCCATACAGATCATTCTATCACATCAGTATGTTGAGGTAGTACAAGGGAAAAGCAGTAGCAGAATGCAGAATAAAGTGTTATAGTTAGCGAGAAAATACAGTCCAGGCAGACAATAAGGTGCAAGGCCATGACGAGGGTAGATTGTGAAGTCAAGAGTCCATCTTATCATACAAGGTGACTCTTCAATAGTCTTAGAACAGCAGGATAAAAGCTGTCCTTGAGCATGGTGGTACATGCTTTCAAGCTTTTGTATTTTATGCCCGATGGGAGGTGGGAGAAGAGGGAATATCCAGGGTGGGTGGGGTCCTTGATTATGTTGGCTGCTTTACCAAGGCAGCAAGAAGTGTAGACAGAGTCCATGGAGGGGAAGCTGGTTTCTGTGAGGTACTGAACTGTGTCCGCAATTCCCTGCAGTTTTTTGCAGTCTTGGGCAGAGCAGTTGCCACACCAAGCTGTGATGTATCCAGATAGGATGTTTCTAAGGAGCATCTATAAAAATTGGTGAGGGTCAAAGGGGGCATGCCAAATTTCTTTAGCCTCCTGAGGAAGTAGAGGCACTGGTACGCTTACTTGGCCGTGACGTCTACGTGGTTGGACCAGGATAGGCTGTTGGTGACGTTCACTCCTAGGAACTTGAGACTAAAGATTTTGAAACTAAAGAATTTGAGACTCAAGCAGGGTGAATATTTGATTGCTGGGCTGAGGCAGCTGGGCAGATGATCTCCAAGAAGTCCATGAGCTCTTGATATTTGTTGGGAGAGAGTCTTAGGTATAGGAGCTCTTTATCTATTCCATCACTCTGCTCAATCATCACAGATCTGTTTATTAACCATACACTTGGCTTGGTTCTATATCCTACAAAACTCTTATCTAATGGAAATGTATTGATCCGTGAAAGCTCCATTCGATCCTGCCTCAATGGCTTTTTGAAGGAAAGAATTCTAGATTTCTGCTACCCTTTTGTTTAATTTCAAGAGTTTGCTCCTTTTTACTGTCATGAGGTGAAATAATCTTCCTGGATCTTCTGTACAGAATCATTTATGACTCTAGAAGATTAACTGGTAATCAGTGTTTAAAGTCAAGGGAATACAAATCAAATTTATCAGGTGGAAGAGTAAGGATGGAAAAATGCCAGACTTTGACAACACATGTAGAGGAGAAGAAGCTTCAGTAATCTGGACAAGGTCAGAAACATAGAAAATAGGAGCAGCCCACTTTGGTTATTATCATAGGGTCATAGGGCATTACAGCACAGATACAGGCCCTTTGGCCCAATGAATCCATGCCGACCACAGTGCCCACCCATTGACCAATTGCACAGATTGGAAACAGGACATTCGGCCCAACTCGTCAACACCCACTAGTGGTTACCCTTCTGTATTAATTTCATCTCCCAGCACTAGGTCCATAGCCTTCTGTGCCACAGCAGTTCAAGTGCTCATCGAGACACTTCTTAAATGCTCTCAGTGACCCAGCTTCAACCACATTTCAGGCAGTCTATTCTAGGTACCACTCTCAGAGTGAAGAAGGTCCCCTCATATCTGCTCTAAATCTCTTACACCTTACCCTAAACAAAGTCAAAGTCGAGTTTATTGTCACATGCACAAGTACATATATGCACAGGTACAATAAAAAACTTACTTGCAGCAGCATCACAGGCACATCAATGGCTCTCTGCAGCCTGGGACTACCTGTCACAATGACAATGTCAATCTTCGTATTCTGTCAACTGCTTCAGTATTCACCAGTGAGAGAGACCTTGATGTTTGTGAGGATGGTGTACAACAGGCTGATACGCTAGAGCATGTCGACATGAGGAAAGAGGATGTGCTGGAACTGCTTCTTCATTCCTAGTTGTATGTATTAATTCTGGCTAAATCCAGATTTTCTGTGAATAATGATTATGTTTGAGAATAAGTAATGCAGTATAACTATTCATTATTGGTACAGTTTCAGTGGGTTACAGCTGGGATCAAAGGTTTTTTCCCTGCATATCCTTCCTCACCAGTTGTCCCTCATCCCCACTTTTGGGTTTCCTTCATCATCTCCTTATAAAGGGTGCCCTCCTGGTCCTTGGACTGCTGCCAAACCAAAACTACTGGCAACAATAATCAGTTACAAAGAAGACAACCTATATAAGGCAAACACCATAACATTTCCAGACATCAAGTGGATAGACCAGTGCAAGTTCAGGAAATTAGTTTTCTGCATGACATGGGATTTTGCCGCAGTGCCAATTAACTAAGAAGGTTTTTAGCAAACATAATTTGTGGTGCAAATGATTGAAAAAAAACTGGAGGGATCCTATTGTACAACTGATATCATTCTAAAACATACAACATTCTTCAACTGCTTTTGTTAGGGCAAATAAAAAAATGTGATTTGTGTAGGGTTAGTGTGAATGGTACTTTGGTGTGAGCTCAATGGGCTGAAAGGCCAGTTTCCCAGCTCTAGGAGTAGGTTATTTGGCCCCTCAGCCCCTGAGCAGCCTCCGCTACTCAACATGTTCATGGCACAAACAACATAGAAGATGGAACAGTACAACACAGGAACAGGCCCTTTGGTCCATGTTTGTGATGAACATGATGCCAAATTAAACTAAATCTCTTCTGCCTGCATATGATCCATATCCCTCCATTCCCTGCATATTGATATTCATACCTAAAAGCGACTTAAACACCACTATCGTATCAGCTTCCACCATTACGCCCGGCAGCCCGTTCCAGGCACCTACCACTTTCTGTGTCAAAAACTTGCCCTGCACATCTCCCTTAAACTTTCCCCCTCTCACCTTAAATGCATGTCCTCTAGTATTTGACATTTCTACCCTGGGAAAAAGATTCTTACTGCCTACCCCATCTATGCCTCTCATACTTTTATAAACTTCTATCAGGTCTCCCCTCAGCCTGTAATGCTCCAGAGAAAACCTAAGTTTGTCCAATCTCTCATTATAGCTCATACCCTCTAATCCAGGCAGCATCCTGATAAACCTCTTCTGTACTCTTTCCAAAGCTTCCACATCTTTCCTGTAATGAGGCGACCAGAATTGCACACAATATTCTAATACAAGTGCAGCCTAACCCAAAGTTTTTATATAGCTGCAACATGACTTCCTTTACTCTTGTACTCGTGCCATATACTTTCTTTGCCACCTTTACTACTGGTGTGGCCACTTTCAGTGAGCTATGGACTTGGACCCCAAGATCCCTCTGTACGTCAATGCTGTTAGGGGTCCTGCCTTTAACTGAACACCTTACCCTTACACTTGACCTCCCAAAGTGCATCACCTCACACTTGTTCAGATTAAACTCCATCTTCCATTTCTCTGCCCATATCTATAACTGATCTATATTCTGTTGTTTCCTTTGGCAACCTTCTTCACCGTCCACAACTCCACCAGTCTTTGTGTCGTCTGCAAACTTACTAACCCATCCATCTACACTTTCATCCAAGTCATTTATATATGTCACAAATAGAGATCCCAGCAGTGATCCCTGCAGAACACCACTGGTCATGGACCTCTAGGCAGAATAACCCCTTTCCACCACTACCCTTTATCTTCTATGGCCTAGCCTATTCTGAATCTAAACTACCAAGTCACTATGGATTCCATGCACTTTAATCTTCTGGATCAGCCTACCATGAGGGACCTTGTCAAATGCCTTACTAATGTCCATGTAGACAAGATCCATTGCCCTGCTCTCATCAATCACTTTTGTCACCTCCTCAAAAAACTCAAGTCAAGTTTGTGAGACATGACCTGCCCAGCACAAAACCATGTTGACTGTCCCTAATCAGGCCATGCCTTTCCAAATACACGTAAGTGCTATCCCCAAGAAATCTCTCCAATAGCTTCCCCACCATGATGTGAGGCTCATCAGCCTATAATTTCCCAGGTTATCCCTATTTCCCTTCTTGAACAAAGGAACAATATTGGTCACTCTCCAGTCCAATGGGACCTTGCCTGTTGCTGATGATGATACAAAGATCTTTGTTAAGGCCCCAGCAATCTCCTCTCTTGCCCCTTTCATTATCTGGGATATATCCCATCAGGCTCTGGGGATATCCACCTTGATGCTCTTCAAGAGGCCTGGCTCCACCTCCTTCTTGATCGCAAAATGTCCTACCCCATTAGCATGCCCTGCACTGCTCTTACTAACCTCCATGTCCTTCTCCTTGGTGAATACTGATGAAAAGTACTCACTCACATCCTCTAACTCCAAGGATAAATTCCCTCCTTTATCCTTGGGTGGTCCTACCCTCTCTCTAGTTGTCCTTTTGTTCTTACTGTAAGTATAAAATGCCTTAGGATTTTCTTTAATCCTACTTGCAAAGGACATTTCATGGCCCCTTTTGGCCCTCCTAATCCTCTGCTTGAGTTTTTTCCTGCTTTCTTTATATTGCTCAAGGTGATTCCCTGTGTGATTTAAGCTTCCCAAACCTTACATATGCTTCCTTTTTCTTTCTGACTAAGTTCACAACCTCTCTCATCATCCAAGATCCCCTTACTTTGCCCTTCTTGTCCTTCCTCCTTAATGGAACCTGCCAGTCCTGAACTCTGATCAGCAAGTGGGTCTTTAAATAACTCCCACATGTCAGATGTGGACTTGCCCGATATCAGTTGCTCCCAATTAACTCCCCCAGCTCCTGTCTAATAAAGTCGTAATTTGCCCTCCCCAATTTAGTATTTTCACACAAGTTACAAACTTAACCTTATTCATAACTAGCTTAAAACTGAAGGAGTTTGTGATCACTGTTCCCTAAATGCTTCCCCACTAAAGTCCAGTCACCTGGCCAGGTTCACTTCCTAAAACAAGGTCCATTTTGGTCCCTCCTCTAGTTGGACTATCCGCATACTGTTCTAAGAAACCCTCTTAGATGCACCTGAGAAATTCTGCCCCATCTCAGCCTCTTGCACTAAGGAAGTCCCAGTTAATATTGGGGAAGTTAAAGTTACCCACTATGACAACCCTGTTGCTTTTACATCTTTCAATAATCTGCCCACGTATCTGTTACTCAATCTCCCAGTGGCTATAGGGAGACCTGTAGTATAATCCCATCAGAGTTATAGAATTTTTCTTACTTTTGAGCTCCACCCATATTGCCTCAGTGAATGAGCCCTCCAGTATGTCCTCTCTGAGTGCAGCTGGGACATTCTCCCTGATTAGTAATGCAACTCCTCCACCTCTTTTACCCCCCCTCTATCACACCTAAAACATTAAAACCCAGGAACATTGAGCTGCCAGTCCTGTCCCTCTTGCAACCAAGTCTTCGTAATGGCCACAACATCATAGTTCCATGTACTGATCCAGCCTCTAAGTTCATCTGCCTTATCCATAATACACCTCGCATTGAAATAAACACACTTCAGTCCATCAATTGCACTGTTCATTAACCTGTCCCTGCCTGTCCTTCCTTTCAAACTTACTGGTCATAACATCTACTCTCCCCTCAATCCCTCCACTTACTGACATGCTGCTCTGCTTCCCAGCCCCCTGCAGCTCTAGTTTAAACCCTCCTGAGTAGCACTAGTGAACCTCCCTGTGAGGATATTGATTCCCCTCCAGTTCAGGTGCAACCCATCCCTTTTGTATAGGTTCCAACTGCCCTGGAAGAGAGCCCAATTGTCCATATATCTGGATCCCTCCGTACTGCACCAGCTCCTTAGCTACCTATTGAACTGCACTAGCTTCCTACTCCTTGCCTCACTAGCACATGGCATGGTTAGTAATCCTGAGATTACAACCCAAGAAGTCCTGCTTTTTAACTTAATACCTAGCTTCCTCAAATTACTTTGCAGAACCTCATCTCCCTTCCTGCCTATGTCATTGGTACCAATATGGACCATGATCACTGGCTGCTCACCCTCCTCTCTCAGAATGTTCTGTGCCTGTTCAGAGACACCCTTGACCCTTGCAACAAGGAGGCAACACACCATCCTGGAGTCTCCCTTGTGGCCACAGAAATGCCTGTCTGTGTCCCTAACTATTGAGTCTCTGATTCACTATTCCTCTTCCTGACTCCAACCTTCCCTGCTGAGACACAGAGCCGGTCATGGTACCACAGACCTGGCTGCTGCTGCTGACCTCTCATCTCCCCCAATGGTGTCCAGAGGTATCTCCTGTACCTCAATACCATATCCTTGCTCTCTCCCCATCCTTCTTGATGTCTTTAGTGGCTAGAAATTTATAATCTTTTAAATATTTTTGGTGATTTGGTTGAGATTGCCTTCTGCAGTGGAGAATTCCACAGTCTGTCAGCCTCTAAATGAAGGAACCTCTGCTCATCCCAGTCCTAAATACCCTACCCAAACCCTGAAACTGTATGATACTCACCTGCTTTTCAATGCGAGGTGCTTTGACTTTTTGTTCCCATTTACTTCAGAGGGCAGTTGACTTTGAGGCCACACCTCTTTCCAAAAACTAAAACCCATAATCCAGCCTGGCATTTGAGAGCAACACCAATGGAATGCTTGTCATTGTTGTGGCCACAGAACAAGTTATGCACTATACATTAGTTGTGTGATTAGTGGGTGTCGAAGGAGCCTCAGAGCATAGTGGAGTGTGTAAATAACTATTATTCAATCTGATAATCTTTACCATTTAATTTTTATTAACTTTGCTCCGTTAAAAGTAAGTACTTTGTTTCATGATATTGGAACAACCCATTATCTCTTTTATTATCCAACTAAAAAGAGTTAACTATGTACCTCAATTATTTCCAGGTACAGGCTGTCCCTGGGTTATGAATGTCTGACTTATGGACACCCCTACATATGAACAAGCTCCCATAATATTATTAAATTTAAAAGTCTGACATACACACATACATTCATTTCTACGAACAGCAGAACTAGTTTCCTCTTTCTTTCCACTTTTACTAATTGCTCTTTCTTATTAGTCTTATGTGCTTTTGATGCCATTCATTACAATTTTTGTGTATTTTCCACCTTGTGGACAAAATCAACTTATAAAAAATCAATTTGTAAAATCCCATTCATTTTCCAGAAATGGCCTGTACTGGATATAGGAAGAATATATTGGCCTTAGAAGGGTGAAGCACAGATTAAGCTGATGCTACCAGGGCTAGAAAGAGTTAAGTGATAAGGAAACCCTGCAAAGACTAGTCATTTATGTCTTTGAATGTAGGAAGTTAATTTACAGTCCTCCTGCAATGTTTGTCTAGGTGCATCTTGGAGTCCAAGTTCCATCTCATGGTTGATTCCTTCACTGGTGTATACAAGGATAGGCCTTAACTAAACATCCAGAAGACAAATGATCCTCTGCTAATTTCCCTCACCACACACCACCAACCCCTTATAAGCATGATTCGCGATAACTGTTTCCCATGATCATGCTTATGTCCCTTTCTCAGTCCATTTCTTTAAAATGCCTCATTAACAATCAGTACTCATGCTCCTTATCATTTGATCAAACTTAACCTGAGTATAGTATTTTGTTTTACACCTCAATCCTCCCACCAGCTCTACTGTGAAAACTGATACCCCTAACTCTTCCCTTGAGCTGACCTGCACAACCCTAATCCTACCTCAACAACAGAACACTACAGACACACGCACTACAGAAATGTGCTGAGTTCCTCCAGCATCATCATGTTTTTCATCTATATTCCAGCATCTGGAGTCCTCTCTTGCACTACCATGGACTTGTCTCTGATTGTGTTTTTTTTGCACTAATGTCTTGTTTTGCACAGTCCTTTATTTATGTCTAATATAATTCATGTATAATTTATGTTATGTGTGTTGTCTGAATCTATGTGCCTGTGATGCTGTTGCAAACAAGATTTTAATTGTACCTGTATTTCACAGTTCTTGTACATATGAATAATAAACTTGACATGACCTGAGTTGAGTTCTGAGGAAGGGTCCCTGACCCAAAGCGTAAACTTGTTTCTCTTTTCACAGATGCTGCTCGACTAGCTAAGTTCTTTCAGCATATCTGTTTTTGTTCCACAAAGGAACCTTGGAACACATGGACCATTTTACAAATCTCAGGAGCCACATTTCAGCGAAGGTGGATGTTGATATTGAAATTCACCACTGCTCCAGTGTGACAGCACAGCCTTTGGCTGACAGAGGAAAAGCATTTTCAAATGCCAAAAACCTGAAACGAAGTACTAAAACTCATGGTTTATTGAGCAGCAGTGATCCCTGACTTCTGGAATGATTTGGAAATGTGGACAACCTACAACAGGCATCTCAAAGCACTGGAGTACCATCAACATTGTGCAGATTCTTTGGAGAATGTGTCGATGAATGTCAGCACGATCAGAGCCAATGCTGAGAGATCATGTTCAACCAGCACTGGGTGACCACATCATCTGCATGCCTGACACAAAGTTTCTGAGACAGGTATTCAACTTTGAGCTCTTGTTACAGCAGTAGATTTCCAGAACAGAGAAAATGCTTCCACAATATCCTCAAAACCTCCTTGAAAGAAAAACTAACCTTCCCACTGAATCACAAAGAGGAGCACCCAAGGAGACATTGAACCCTTTGGTGTCTGTGAGACCAATAAGCAGAAGCCAAGAGCAACCAGTGGAAAAAGCACATAGCCTCCCAACCGTTCCACCTCCCCCATCGAGCAACTCCAAGTCACCTTGCCAACTCCAAGCTGGGGTCTGAAAACCCCACTTTAGCCTGCTCAGAACCCACAAAGTGGATGCAAACTATCTTTGATTCCAGAGTCAGTCTAAGTAAATGAAGGACGAACCTAATTGAGAGTTGAGGTGTTTCAAATAAGTGAATAATTTAGTGGATAGACAGAAACCTTTTTCTCTGATGGAGAAAGCAATATAAAGCAGGCGATGTTGCACAAAGGTCAATCGAACATTTCAAACTTAATAAATTATCTGGTTTTATAAATAAATCACATTTTTTCCAGAGCACTGCTGATTTAGCATGATCTAGTTAATCTAAAATATAATTGAACCCAAAATATCAGGACCTGGCACGAACAAAAGAAACCTTCCTAAGCAGATCATGATGCTATAATCAATCTCTGCCAGGCTCGCTCCATTCTGCTGTTCCCATCATTCAGTCAAAGCACCGGGCTAATCGAGGGATGCCGCAATCTGTTTCTCCAGAACTATCGGGCCAGACCACAAAAGAAAGACGGCACCCAAGGGTGCAGCTCTCTTTCTGCACCAAGCTGCAAGCTGACCGCCACCAGAACCCACTATCACCCACACCACTGGCTCGTTCGTTCTTTGTCTCCTCCAACGTGAACCAATCAGCCCGAGCTCCTCAACTTCTGACCCAATCAGGGCGAAGGAGGGGCGGGGCCATGCGGTGAGAGGCGGGGCTGGGCGGTGGCCCCTATAAAGTCGCCAAGGCGGCAGCCGCGGCTATTGTTCGTAGTGGCAGCGCTTGAGGAGCGGGATAGCGGATAACGGGCAGAGGGACAAGTGTGGGCTGGGCAGGTGAGGCGGGCTGCTGGCGCTTCCACTTATTACCGCATAGAGACTGCAGGACGCCAAAGAGGCGCAAGGGAAAACGGGGCAACTGCCGTGTCCGTTATTCCTGCTCTCTTGTTACGGTGGGGGGAATGAGGGGCGAGTGGGTGGGGTAGGTGCTGGGGGGGGGAGAGAATAAGGGTGAGGTGAGGGGGCAGGCGGTTGTTGTAGGGGTAGGTAATGAGGGGCTGGTTGGTGGGGGAAGAGGTTAGTGAGCAAAGGGGGGAGTGATTCTGTAGAATGAATGGTCATTGAATGGGGTGTAAAGGGCTTCTGCAGGGAGTAGTGCAGTGGGAACTTGGAATGACTGCACATGGTTTGGGGAGGGCTGCTGTGTGGTAGAAGGGGGGATTAGCGTAGCGGGTTGGTGGGGGGAGGAGAGAAAATTCCTTTTGCATCCTTTCCTCTAAGTGTTGCAGGTGAGTAATCGGAATAGCACACGTTTTCTCCTCGAGTCCGTGGGTTTCTTCATTGTAGTTGAATTGACTTTTTTTTAAAGAAAATAATTGTTCTTTAATAGATTGAACTGAAATGGCAGACAAACCGGACTTCAGGGAGGTTGCTTCCTTTGACAAGAGCAAGTTGAAGAAAACCGACACGGAAGTGAAGAACACCCTTCCCACAAAAGAAAGTAGGGGGTCTTTAGACTAACCGCATTTTGGTATCCTCTACCTCGTTTTCCTAAATTGGATTAAAGTTTTACTGATCTGAATTTTTGTTTTCCAGCTATTGATCAGGAAAAGAAGGCAGAGAGCAGCTAGTTTCTGGAATCGCACTCTGTCCATGGTGGAGGGAACCTTTCGGGCTCTTTTTCTTAAAGAAATAAATCCCTGTTTCTTACTGTGAACTGAACTACTGAAGGGCCAGAGCATTGGCTAAGTGGCTGCTGATTCTGAGTCCTTTTGGACCATGGCTGTGAGTTCTCCAGTGTTGTGAAGGAAATGAATAAAAATTCAATTTGTGCATAATGTTGCCTTGTCTTTGCTTTAAACTATAATCCAAGATTATTTTCCATTTTAAAACTTTAAATGGGCAAGAATAGAAAATAACACAAACTGCAATTTGACCCTCGTCTGTGTTTGGGTTAAGTAACCAAAGCCACTTTGATCTTAAGAACTACTTTTGAGTCTGTCATGGTTTACAGGCTGCTTAAGTTGTGGAAAATGAGTTGCTTGCTTTGAGAGCTACTCTTACCTGCAATAGTTTCCCTATCCCATCCCAGGACTGGAATGTTCAGTAGGTCATGGTATCAGTGGGGAGGGAAAATGGCTGATGTTTTGGGTCAAGGACATGTCATCAGAACCAGAAAAGTGAGGGGGAAAATCAAGTATTTTGGATTGCAGTGAGGAGTGGGGTTGACAGAAGAAACTTGTGACTGGGGTGTAGATCAAAGTTGTCATTACTTTATCAAACAGCAGTTGGAGACAAATGATGTGGAAACAATGGTGCAACCACATCTGTATAGTGGGGGGGGGGGGGTCAAAGTGAGATTAAATTCATGGGTCAGAATGCAATGGAGAGTTGGTGACCAGAGATGGTAGTTCTTGTGGACGGAACAGATTCTACAGGGGTGACTCCTTTTGTGCTAATTTCTTCCCAGCTTCACTTGAAGGACTGTGATTGGATAACTGGAAGTGGTGACTTTTGGATGTTGGTTGTGGAGGAATGGGAAGTCATGGTGCAGAGTTCAGAATACTGAAGAAGGTTGGGGTGATGTCTGGTGGAATCCTGTTTGGGGGGGGGGTGGAAGGTAGAACAAGGGGTCCTCCTATTCCTGCTGGGGAGGTTAAAAGCACTAGTGTGAAAAGAGGAAGCATTGAGAACCCTGTCAACTATGGTAGGGGGAAAGTCAAAGGAAAAGAAAGGCACTGGTGTGGAAAATCTAGTCATCAGATATTACAGTGAAACTAGAATGAATTTTGCATTCCATTACTTTAGAAGGCCTTGAGGCAGCAGCAAGACTAACAGCACCTACCGCATTGTTGAGAGAAGGATAAAAGGAGTGTTGGATGGAGTAGATATGTTGAGGGGGGGCTGTTGAAGTCAGTGAGGAGGGTGATTGGGTAAGGGTTTTCTTAACAGAAAATGGTGTGATAAATTGTATAGAAGCTGGGGCAGTGATATCCTCCTGCAGAATGTGGGAGATCATGACTCCAGAAGGGTCCTGACCTGAAATGTTAATTGCCTGCTTTTCTCCATGGATGCTGCCTGGCCTGCTGAGTTCCTCCAGCATCATAGCATTGGATGTGTCCAGCTGCAGTTGGACTTGCTACTAGTATCTGGGATGTGGAAGATCTCTCAGGATGGAAGGGTTCAGGTACTTGAATCATTGGGATTGCTTCTGGGGTACATGGGACTGGTACAAAAAAGATGGGTGACACCTGAGCTGGAAGGGGACCAATATCCTTGCAGGGCAATTTGCTCATGCTACTCAAGACAAAGCTAATTTGGTGGGCTGGGAAACTTGGTAATACTGTCAGGATTTTAACTTTCCTGATATTGACTGGGGTTACCTTAGTATAAGGGGCTGAGGTGGAGTGGAATTTAAGTGAATCCAAGATGATTCTTTGAGACAATATGTAGGTAATCCCACCAGAGAAGGGGCTGTACTTGATCTTGTGTTAAGAAATAAAACTGGGCAAGTGGTTGGTTGGGGATTACTTTAGAAACGGGGACTAGAAACTTTTTCAAGATACCTTAAATAGAAGATTGGTCCCAAGTTAAGATCCTAAATTGGGAAAGGCTGATTTGGATAGCACAAGAAAGGACTGTGGGTGCAGGTGCTTGGAGGTAAAGCAAGTGGGAGTTTTTTTTAAAAAGAGTTAGCAAGATTTCATAGCCAGTATGTTCCAGTGAGGGTTAAAGGAAAAGATAAGATTAAGAAGCCTTGGATGATAAAGGTTATTGAAGGTTCAATCAGGAAAAACAAAATACGATGGGTTTAAGCAATTACAATCAAGCAAGTCTCTTGGGGAATATAGGTGTAGGGGAGTAGTTAAAGAAATTAGGAGAGCACTAAAACAACTATGAAGTATCCTTGAAGTAAGATTAAGGAGAATCCTAAGTCATTCTATAAGTATAATAGAAGCAAGAGTGTAGCTAGGGCAAGAGTGGGTCTTTGAAACTAAAGGGGTAATTTAGTTGTGGAGCCAGGGGATGTGGGTGAGGATCAAAATGAGTACTTCTCATTTGTATTCACCAAGGAGAAGTATGTGGATGATGGTCTGGAGCATGCCAATGTTAAGAAGATGGAGGTGTTGTGTGCCTTGGAATGCTTGAGGGTGGATAAATCTCCAGGGCAAGATGAGATCTATCCCAGATTGCTATGGGAAACAAGGGAGGAGACTGCTGGGGTCAGAGCCACTGGGCAGTAATCATTTAAGGCACTTTACCTTATTTTTCTTTGGTACTGGGGTGATAGTGGTCTTAAAGCAGTGGGAACCTCAGACTGGAGTAGGGAGATGTTTAAAAATGTCTGCAAATACTCCCACCAGCTGATCTGTGAACGTGGCTGGGGACTCCGGCCGGGCCAGGTGCTTTCCATATGTTCATTCTCAGTAAGACTTCTGAAGCCAGCGATGGTGACTGAGGGTACAGGTACATTGGAGGCAGTTGGGGCGGATGTTGTCATTTCATTGACCTTCTGTTTGAAATGTGCAGAGAAAGCATTGAACTTGTCGAGGAAGGATGTGTTGTTGCTGTGATACTGCCTGAGTTCATTTTGTAGCCCGTTTATAGCATTCAAGCCTTGCCACAACTGACGGCTGGTCTGGGACTCTATTTTGGACTGGTTTGTCTCTTGGCACCCCGATAGCTTTACAAGCTATAGACCTAGATTTTCCTGTATAGGTCAAGGGCACCCAATTTTACGATCTAGCTTTATAATCTAGATTTCCTGTATAGGTCAGGGTCACCCAATTTGAACGCCTCAGACCTGGACTTCATTACGGAGTGAATCTCAATTCATCCATGGTTTCCAGATGGGGAACACTCGGATCAATACCTTTGGTACGCAGTCCTTAACACACTTGCTGATGAAATCTGTGACAGCAGTGGTCATACAGTGGAAGGACATATACAATAAAAAGTAAGGCACTAAAGAATGTTGATGAACAGAGAGCCTTGGGGTCCAAGTCCATAAGAATGGCAATACAGGTTGACAGCTTGCCTTTGTAGGTTAGGGCATAGAATATGTGTTGGGACATTATGTTGCAATCTTACAAAAGACCGCACTGGGAGTATTGTATGCAGTTCTGGTCGCCACACTATACGAAGGAAGTGATTGCACTGGAGAGAGTGCAGAGGAGATTCCCCAGGATATTGTCTGGATTGGAGGAATTTAGCTATGGGGAGAGCTTAGATAGGCTAGAGTGAAAGAAGCTGAGGGGTGACCTTATAGAAGTACGTAAGATTATGAGAAGCATAGGTAGTCAAGATCTTTTCCCCGTGTTAGGGGTGACAAAAAAAAGGGCACAGGTTTAAGGTAAGAGGAAGGAGTTTTAAAGGGGATCTGAGAGGTAAGTTTATTTTTAACATAGAGAATGTTTTATATCTGAAACATTTGCCAGAGGAGGTGGTGGAATCAGTTACAATTACAATGCTTACGAGGCATTTAGACTCCCACTTAATTAGGCAAGGCGTTGAAGGATATGGTCCTAATGTGGGCAAATAGTATTAGTGTAGATAGGCAAAAGGTCGGCATGGACATATTGGACCGAAGTGCCTGCTTCTATGCTGTACGACTCTATGACTTAATTCTCACTTTCTCTTGGTCCATATCTGACTCTTCCCTTTCTTGATGATACCTTGGGGAATTTGTTAGCTGCCAATTTCCATTGTGCCATTGACAACCACAGCTAACTTGACTCTATCTCTTATAAGCCCGCTTCTTGTAAGGACTCCATTCCATTCTCCCATCTTCTCTGATGCAACACCTGCCATTTTTCCTCTGACCTTCTCACCATCCAGGAACCCAAATATTCCTTTTAGCTGAGGCAACAATTCATTTTACTTCCAATTTAGTGCATATAATTATGGTCTCCTCTACATGGGCAACCAAACACAAATACGTTGACCACTTTGCAGAACATTCTATTCAATCAGAAAGGCTGACCCTTAGCTGCCAGTCTCTTGTCACTTTAGATAAGATATCTTTATTAGTCACATGTACATCGAAACACACAGTGAAATGCATCTTTTGTGTAGAGTGTTCTGGGGGCAGCCTGCAAGTGTCGCCATGCTTCTGTTGCCAACATAGCATACCCACAACTTCCTAACTTGTATGTCTTTGGAATGTGGGAGGAAGTCCATGCAGGCACAGGGAGAACATACAAACTCCTTACAGACAGTGGCCGGAATTGAACCTGGGTCTCTGGTGCTGTAATAGTGTTACGGTAACCGCTATACCATCGTGCCTGCCATCCTCTTTAATCCTCTATCACATTCAGACCGTGTACTTTGCTGCAACATTGCCAAAAGCAAACATGAGGTGTGGTGTCTCATCTTCCATCTGGGTATGTTGAAACCTTGAAACTTCAATGTTGAATTTAGCAATTTCAGTTAACCACGGACACACAAGAGACTCTGCAGATGCTGGAATCCGGAGCAACACACACAAAGTACTGGAGGAACTCAGCAGGTCAGGCAGCATCTATGGAGGGAAATAAACAGTCAACGTTTCAGGTTGAGATCCTTCATCAGGACTATTGAGTGTTAAGTAACTCAATAGTTAAGTAACTGCTCATAGTTTTCCTTTAAGGCTTTCTCCTAGATGATGCCCCTATGTGTAGGGACCAGAGTCCTGTGTTGGGAACTGGAGCAAAAAACTGCGGATGGCCAAAATACAAGATGAAATCCAAGTGATCCAATACCAGAGAGCATGCATTTAAGGTGAGAGGGGTTAGGTTCAGAAGAGATGTGCGGGATAAGTTTTTTTACTCAGAGAGTGGTGGATGCCTGGAATGTGTTGTCTGATGGGGTGCTGGAGGCAAATTCATTGGGGGCTTTTAAGAGGGGCTTGGATGGGCACATGAATGAGCAGAAAATGGAGGGATTAGTTATGTTGGCATAACATTGTGGGCTGAAGGGCCTGTTCTGTGCTGTACTGTTCTATGTTCTAAAAACAGAAAATGTTGGAAGCATTCAGCAGGTCAAGCAGTCTCAGTGGGAAAGAAACAGTGCCATCTTCTTGGGTCAAGGACTTTTCATCAGGTGACCACTTTTTGTTTCATTCTCTGGTACCTTCCTGTTTCAATTTGTTTTTTTTCTAACTGTCAGTTTTTAAAGTAATTGTTGCTTGGCGACTTTAGTCTGCGTCCCAACAGAGACATTCCGTGTGTTCTCTCCATCTTCACCCCTGCCTGCAGAACTTAAAACATGTTTGTTTTCTCACTTTTCCAGTTCTAATGAAATGCCCTTGACCTGAGAGGATGGCACTATTTCTCTTCCCACTGAGGCTGCTTGACCTGCCAAATGCTTCCAACATTTTCTGTTTTTTTTCTTGGATTTCAGCCATCTGCAGTTTTTTGCTCCAGTTCCCATCACAGGACTCTTGTCCCTGCAGATAGGGGCATCATCTAGGAGAAGGCCTTAAAGGAAAACTATGAGCAGTTACTTAACTATTGAGTTATTTAACACTTAACCTACACAAATTTGGCTTTACGTAAAAAAAAAAATTCCAATTTTTACAAATTTTTATGATACATACATGTACAGTGTTTTCATGCAGTGCATAGAATAGGATAAAAAAGGAACCTACTACCATCAAAGCATAGAATAAATGTGCATATGACTCCAGGGAAACCTAACTTACATAAAATTCAACTTTTGGAATGTCTTCCACAACCAAGCTCTTAGGTAAGTTGGGGACCTTCTGTATTTCAATTTGGTGAGTCACTAGCCTCGATTCTTAGCTGCTCCTAGGGGAATTGTGTATTTAAACCCTGATACAAAAGGTGTAGCCCTGAATGGAGCACTGTCTTAATAACTTTCCTTCAGAACCAACTGTGACCTATCATCTCTTGAATATGTTGTTGCTCTCCGTCTCCAAACCCATTTCTTCTGAAATTCCTATGTCTGTCCTCTCACTGTACAAACTGGCCAAGGCATGGTTACAAATTCCGATGCATTATTTCCCCTTGTTCTCTGCAATGATTGATTCTGATGAATACACCATCTTTCTCTATCACCAGTCTTGGGTCTCAGCAATGTGGTTCTGCTGCTGTTTAATTGAAGCTATTAAGAAAGATACTTGTCTTCCTACCCACAAATCATCTTGAATCCCCAAAATGCTCCTAAAGAGAACTCCATGCAGTCCCTGGAATCTATCTGCTGTTCAATGAGATAAGGGCCATTGTACATTCATTTTACCACCTTGGCTCTATGTCCCTCAATCCCAAGAGCTCAAGCAAAATTCTCCCCTCTCTTCATGGTGAAATGTAATGTGGTCCAAAGACTACCTTAAGTTTTGAAATTTCATCATATTAATTACAAAACCACGTTATATAGTTTGCTGCTTTGGTGGAAGACTTTTCTGAATAATGTCAGGCCCCTTGAGGTTTCCAAATGTCATCCCCTTACTCAAGCAGCTTTCACTGTTAATATCTTCCATATGGTGCGAGAGCAGAAGATTGTGTTTGGGTTACATCAGAGTAAGGGAAAAGTCACATTCAGGACTGGTAAATGAGCTCACTTCATGATTTTACAGCTGTTGACAGTTCAACTAAAAGTCACCAATGAAAAAAAAAATTAATAGCAATATTTTGCATAATTTTTAATTCATCATCACTGTGTACTTGTCAGCATAGCACTTGCTGAAGAAATCAAAATTAAATTGTAAAACAGTATGCATATTTCATTCATTCTCCCCTCCATGGACTCTGTCCATACTTCTTGCTGCCTTGGTAAAGCAACCAGCATAATCAAAGACCCCACCCACCCCGGACATTCTCTCTTCTCCCCTCTCCCATCGGGCAGAAGATGCAAAAGCCTGAAAGCACGTACCAACAGGCTCAAGGGCAGTTTTTATCCTACTGTTATAATACTATTGAATGGTCCCCTAGTCCAATAAAATGGACTCTTGACCTCACAATCTACCTCGTTAGACCTTGCACCTTATTGTCTGCCTGCACTGCACTTTCTCTGTAGCTGTTAAACTTTATTCTGCATTCTGTTATTGTTTTACCTTGTGCTACATCGATGCACTGTGTAATGAATTGATCTGTAATGGTATGCAAGACAAGTAAATCACTGTACCTCAGTTCATGTGACAATAATAAACCAATTCCATTTCCAATTCTGGGGTTCCTTTCAATGAGATAGGAAGCACAGGAAGGAGGAATGTGCATTTAAATAGTACCAGCAATGGCACTGTTACCAACATCTGAAATCTTCATGAATATAAAAGACCATTTGTGAAATCAGACCGCTGGTACTCTATGAACTGCACAAGCCAAAGGTGCTGGCTCTGCCTATTTCATTGATGTAACATTGACAAAATAAAAGGCCAGAAACTACTGCCAAGGTCATGTCAGTAATAACTGTAAAATAACATTCAAGCTGTCCTATCTCTACATCCCTCCACAAGCCAAGTTCTTGGTTTAGAGATTAGTTAGGAATTGGTAAAGAGAAAGGAAAGAATGGTGGTATCTGGATGTCATTACATCGGAGAATTGTTCATTGTGAAAGGAATTACTAGACTAGAAATTCCCATAGCCTATCTGGAGTTATTGAAGTTGATTTATAACAGATCCAAAGGAACACCTCACTGTTGGAGAGCTTTGAAACCAGAGGTCCTACATTATTTATTCATCCTAATCACGTTCTATTTCCTGACCCCATATGATGACTCCTGTAAAGGTGGATGAAGGCTGCAAATAAACATATTGCACTCGATGTTCAACTTCTTTCTGCAAACCGAATAATTGATACTCTAATATTGCAGAAGGTCTCCTTCTTCCCTCATTCCTTCAGTGCATAATGTGCCACAGCTGTGTCTTCGGTCTCCATAACAACTCTTTCCAGAAGGTAGAAGCTTTTAGAGAACGTATGTTTCACTATCCAATGCTGAACGTGACTGTGCAATTCAGCTCTTTCCCCATCCTGTGTGATTCTGTCGTAGATTCATAGATTAACAGAGTTATACAAAATGGAAACAGGCTCTCCGATCCAACTTGTCCATGGCAACCATGATTCCTATCTAAACTAATCCCATTTGCCTGTGTTTGGGCCCCTATCCCTCTAAACTTATCCATTTACCTGCCCAAATCTCTTGCCTCTCCCACCATCTCTGGCAGTTCATTCCATTTGCCCACCAGGCTCTGTGGGAAAAAATTGCCCCTCAGAGCCCCCTTAAATCCTTCCCTTCTCACCATAAACCTACGCCCTCTGGTTTTAGACTCCCCTACCCTGGGAAAATCCTGCGACTACCTACCCTATCTATGCCCCCCATAATTTTATAAACCTCTACAAGGTCACCACTCAGCCTTTTTTGCTCCAGGGAAAGCAGTCCCAGCCTATCCAATCTCTCCTTCTACGTCAAGCCTTCCAGTCAAGGCAACATCCTTGTGAATCTTTTCTGTACCCTCTCTAGCTTAATAGTGCAGTGACTGGAACTGCACATAATATTCCAAGTGCGGTCTCTCCAACATTTTGTTCAACTGTAACTCTTGCACTCAGAGCCACAGCCGATGAAGGCAAGCGTGCCATATGTCTTCTTCACCACCTTGTTTACCTGTGTTGACACTTTCAAGGAACTATGTGCTTGTACTCCAAGGTATCCTTGTTCAACAACACTCCCTAGGGCCCTGCTGTTCACTGCATGTGTCCTCACTTGGTTTAACTTCCCAAAATGCATCACTTTGCAGTTGAGTTAAATTCCATCCTTTCCCAGTTGATCTAGATCCTGCTATAATCTTAGTCAACCTTCTTCACTGTCCACTGCACCACCAATTTTGTTGTTAACTGCAAACTTACTAATAATGCCACATACTTACCCAAATTATTAATATGTATGACAAAAACTGTGGACCCAGCACTGATTGGTCACAGGGCTCCAATCTGAAAAACAACCCTCCACTACCACCCTTTGTCTCCTACACCAAGCCAAGTTTGTATCCAATTGGCTAGCTCACTCTGGATCTAACCTTCTGGACCAGCCTACCATGCAGGACCTTGTCAAAGCCATGGTAGGCTATATTCACCACCCTGACCTCTTCAATCCTCTTGTTCACTTCTTTAAAAAAAACTCAATCAAGTTTGTGAGACATGATTTCCCACATACAAAGCTATGTTGACTGTCCCTAATCAGTCCTTGCCTTTCCAAATGCAAATAATCGTGTCTCTCAGAATCCCCTCCAGTAATTTTCCCACCACTGATGTAAGGCTCACCAGCCTGTAGTTCCCAGGCTTGTCCTTGCAGCCCTTGTTAACATTAGCCACCCTCCAGTCTTCTGACACCTCAACCATGGCCAGTGAAGATACAAAAATCCCTGCCAGTGCCCCAGCAATTTCTTCTCTTGCTTCCCACAACTTCCAAGGACATACCTGGTCAGGCCCCAAGGATTTATCCACCTTAGGTGCTTCAAGACCCCCAAATGCACTTTTTTCATAATGTCGATAAGTTTCAGGACATCACTGTTCCCTTCCCTGAACTCACTAGCTTCCATGTCCTTCTCCATAATAAATACAGATGAAAAGTATTCATTTAAGGCCTTGCCCATCTTCTGTGGCTCCACATGTAGATTACCACATTGATCCTGAAGGGTACTCTCTTCCTTTTGGCCTCAATATACTTTTAGGATTCTCCTTTACTTTATCTGCCAGGGATATGTCAAGCCCCTTTTTGCCCTCCTGACTTCCTTCTTAAGTGATCTCCCACCCACCTTATATTTCCTCAAGGGACTCCCTTGATCCCAGCTGCCTGTACCTGATATGCGCCTCCTTTTTCCTGATCTGAGCCTCAATATCCCTCATCAACCAGGATTCCCTAATCGTGCCAGCCCTGCCCTTCACTCTAGCAGAAACATGCTGGCTTTGAACTCTCCCTATATCATTTTTAACAGGCTTTCATCTGCCAGATGTCCTTTTACTTACAGCCTCTCCCAATCAACCTTTGCTAATGGCATCAAAATTGGCCTTGCCCAGTTTAGGATTTTAATTTATGAACCAGTCTTATCTTTTTCCACAACTATTTAAAAACTGATAGAGTTATGATCATTGGTCCCACAGTGCTCCCCCCACGACACATCAGCCACTTGTCCATCCTCATTTCCCAAGAGGAGTTCGAGTGTGACCCATTCATTAGTAGGGCAATCTACATATTGCATCAGAAAGCTTTCTTGAATACACTTAACAAATTCTGTCCTATCTAATCCTTTAGCACTATAGCAGTCTCAGTCAATATTATGGTAGTTAATTACAATCTATAGTTGAGTTTATTGTTGTAAGCACAAGTACATGTATGCACAGGTGCAATGGAAAACTTACTTGCAGCAGCGTCACAGGCACATAGCATCATAAAAGTGGCATTCACAAAGGTCTATTTTAGTGCAAAGTGATCAAAGTTTTGCTAAACTGTGGTGATTACAGTTTTGCCAGATGGATCAAGAACTGAATGGTTGAAGGGAAGTAGCTGTTCTTGAACCTGGTGGTGTGGGACTTCAGGCTTCTGTACCTCCTGCCTGGTGGTAACTGTGAAAAGATGTCATGGCCCAGATGGTGGGAATCTTTGATGATGAATATTGCCTTCTTGAGGCAATGCCTCTGTAGTATGAAAGGCCAGGGGTCAGATGACAGTGACAACACTACTGACCCCCATGGTCGGATGATAGCATTACCTATTGGGTTGGAAGTTACACCACTGTCAATCAAGGGTCCGGCTCTGCCCCACCCATTAAAGAGCACACCTAAGGATTGGCTTGTAACCCACCTTTGTTCTTGACCCTGAATCATTGGCTTGTTTGAATTACCCGAGTGGGCTCCACCCAGCTACAGCCCTATAAAGATGGTATGCATGGGCAGCTCTCCCTCTTTTCCGATTGTTGCCGGGGTCGAGACCACAGGTGAGAGGGTTCACTTCCATAGGGGTCTAGGAGCATCCTAAGTAGATTCCCAGTAGCGTAGAGCCGTTGTTTGTCCAGATTCAGGGGGTTCAGACAACATATTTGTTCGTTCCCTGATCATTTGTACTAGTTCGTTGCGCGTGTGTGTGTGTGTGTGAGAATGTGTGCATTTCACCCCTGTTGCGACTCCCCCCACGTTTCGCGATCACCCGAGTGCGAGTGTGCATTTGTTCCTTCTCATTCTGTTCCCACATCTGTCTTTGTACATAAAATTCTCCTTTTTGAAGTACAAAAACTGTGTGTCCAGATACCTCTATCTTTAAGATTCAAAAGAACCTTTCTCATAACAGCCTCCTATAGAAACTACCAGTGGTGGAGAGGGATGCGCCCATATTATAAGGGGCAGAGTCCACCACTCTCTGCAGCTTCTATTGTTCCTACAGCTATCTGCAATTTTCCTACATATTGCTCCTCTAATTCCCACTGGCCATTGGGGGTGGGGGTGCTGTAATATAATCCCTTCAAAGTGATAACCCTTTTTTAATTTCTAAATTCTACCCCTATTGCCTCATTGGACGTTTCCCCCAAAATATCCTCTTTAGGTACTGCCATTATGTTCTCTCTAGTGCAGCTCCCCCTCCTCTTACCCCCACCTCTACCATGCTTGTAGCTTCTGTACCCCAGAACACTGAGATGCCAGTCCTTCCCATCCCTCAATTATGTTTTTGTAATAGATATAATATCACTGTCCTATGGGCCGATCCATGCCCTGAGTTCATTTGCCTTACCTGTCAAAATTCTTGCATTAAAATGAATGTAGTTTAGCCTATCAGACCCTCCTCACTCCCTGCCCTGCCTATTGGATTTGCTCACTTTAACCTCTATATTTGCCTCATCCTTCTCATCTGCCACGATAGTAATTTGGTTCCTGCCCCCTGCCAGACTAGTTTAAACCCTCACAAGTAGCCCTAGTAAAGTTCCCCACTAGGATATTGGTTCCCTTTCATTTCAGGTGTAACTCATCCCATCCTGTGTGATACTGGTCCTGTCTCATCCAGTGTGATTCTGGTCCCAACCCATCCAGTGTGATTCTGGTCTTGTCCCTTCCTGTCTGATACCTGTCCTGTCCAATCCTCTGTGATTCTGGTCTGGTCTTGTCTTGTGTGATACTGATAACCACCTTGTCTCCTTACATTTTATACTAGATTTCACTTTGAAGCTGGTCTAAGCTACCTCATTGCTTTTTTTTAGTTACTTATTAACTTACAGTCATTGTTTTCTGGTCAGTGTTAAAAATGGCAACATTCCACATTGTTCTTGCATTGTCTCATTAAACCCACCCCAGAGAAAACCAGGTGTGATGAGGTTACTCTTAAAACTTGTGTCCTTGGATCATGCACAATTTCCACTTGGAAACTTTTCCTGCGATTTGCCTTTTCAGACTTTACACACCACACCAGGCTGCAGTTGGTACATACGCAGCCTGATGTTGGGTATGCAGGTAGAGTACCATAAGTTCAGCTGTGTACACTATAGTTGGAGCTTATTACCAGGGCAAAGTGACCTGATGTTGGTAACAAAGGCTTTGGTTGGCTACTAACTTTCAAAATTCTCCTCAGAGCCACCAGGCATTAAACATGCAAAGTTAGTTAACTCATCGACTGCAAAATTGACATTGAAATACATATTTAATTGAAGGAAAAACAGCTAGAGAGATCTAATGGACAGGAAGTGCAGTGGAACCTCTTACTCTTCTGCTGCTGTGGGTTTCAAGACAACCGAAGTACACTCCATTACAGGACGGATGTGGAAACTTTGGAGAGGGTGCAGAAGAGGTTCACCAGGATGTTGCCCGAATCAGAGAGTATTAGCTATAAGGAGAGGTTGGACAAACTTAGATTGTTTTCTCTGGATTGTCAGAGGCTGAAGGGCAACCTGATAGAAGTTTATAAAATTATGAGGCATAGACAGGGTAGATAGTCAGAGTGTTTTTCCCAGAGTGGAAATGTGAAATACTAGAGGGCGTAGCTTTAAGGTGAGAGGTGTAAAGTTTGGAGGAGATTTGCAAGGCAAGTTCTTTACGCAGAGAGTGGTAGGTTCCTGGAATGCACTGGCAGGGGCAGTTGTGTTTAACAGGCATTTAGATAGACACAGGCAGGGAATGGAGGGACGTAGACCATGTGCAGGCAGATGGGATTAGCTTAAATTGGCTTCATGGTTGGCATGGACATTGCAGACCAAAGGGCCTGTTCCTGCGCTGTACTGTTCTGTGTTCTATGTGTTCTAACCCTTGTGGGTTTTTTGGGAAGAGAGAGAATGCAGTGTTTAAGAGCTTCATCTCTTCAAGCCTCACTGAATAGTGATCAGTGAAAATAAACAGCTGGAAAAAGATTAAATTAAAAGTAACACAGCAAAACACAGTTAACATCAGTTGGTAAGTTCAGTGTCCTGTTCTAGCCACCATACTTTGGAGATGATGTCAAGGCTATGTTTGGGGTATAGAGGATGCTTACCATAATGATGAAGTGGAGAGAGAGTGGAGAAGCCGAAGCTGTGCTTCTAGGAGCCAGCAGAGAAGATTAAGGATAGGTTTGATGGAGGTTAGTACAGGGTTTTGATCCTTCAGGTCAGGATAATTTGTATCCATGGCTGTAGGGAATAATTGAAGGATACAGACTTAAAATATTTGGTAACAGAATGAAAAGGGAGGTGTGGAAAACATTTTTATGTGGCATTATTATGACACGCTGCCTAAAATGGGTGGAAGCAGATTCAATGGCAACTTTCATGAGGAATTGGATTTTATCCTTGAAAAGAAAGAAATTGCAGGACAGTGAGGAAAGGGCAAGGAAGTGGATCTAAACAGAAGAGCTCTTTCAGAGAGTCAGCACATACATAATGGACCGAATGGCTTCTTTTGTGCTTTTGGAACCAATGATTCAACCTGTTCCTTGAATATTCTATGAAGAGCTTTGAGTGATTCGTCTTTCTGAAAACTCCATTTTCCTTTAATCCCAACTATTTAAAAGGGCGTGAATTAAGTTTGGATCATACCAATGGATCCTTATATCCTCTCTGGGTCACTAGTTCATTACTGGCACCATCCCAAAGTGAGTTCAAGGTTCTGCTCAAATCACAGATGGACAAGGCAATATTTATTAACCTTTCTGCTATAACTAAGCAGTTTGCCATCTATTTCAGGAGATTTTAAGATCAACATCTTTTTATTCTTCTACTTTTTAAGCAGTGCCTTGGGATCAAGGATGACTTGCTTCCACTCCAGCATTTTGAGGAGCAAAAGATGTCTGTAATGGACCCCTCTTCGTGCGGGATGGCTGTTGCACACCAGAGTGAGGTCCAGGTCCAGTGGTAAGGAGGTCCATGACAACTGGAGACCAAGATCTGTAGAACAGATCAAGCACACACTGTACACACACACAGACACGCGCACTGTACATCCACACAGACACACACACATTGTACATCCACACGTACAAACACACACACACACACACACACACACACACACTTCAAGACATATGCAGATACATTCTGACCAATCACGTCAAATGAACACCAACAAATGCCCTCTTTCCCATAGTTTATTCCTTAGCCCAGCAACAACACCCATTCAACTCTAATCTCTTCAACCCTTCAGTAATCCTCCCTCCCACTGTCTCCTCTCCTCTACCTTTTCCCTTGGTCACCCTCCCTCAATCTCTTCACAGCCCCTCCCTCTTCAGTCCCTAGCCCGTCTACCCTCTCCCAGCTCCCTCTTCTCCTATCCCTTGCTCTCCAACCCCCCCCAACACCACAGTAGCCCCCACTGTTGCCTCTTCTCTCCCCACTGCTCTCCCTTTTTTCTCCCCCTACTTTCTTACCCTGCTCTCATTCTCCTCCCAGGATTTCAACCATCACAGGCAGATAGTGACAGTAGCTGGCATCCCTCTGCTTCCAATATATCTCCCTTATTCCTCGACCAAAGTTTCCCTTTCCACAGTAGTTAATAGAAGTTTGTTCCATTTCCCCCATTTCTTCATTCACTGAGACCCATTAGGATTTCCTGTTCATTCACCTTTACCTACCAGTCTCAAATCTGGGCAATACTGTTTCAAAGGGGAGTGTGGGACAGCCTGCTGGGAACATCAGCAGGTGTATCAGAAAATGTAGTGCCAGCTTACTGAAACTACAACCAAGGATGACATGCCAAATAAGCTGCAGACAAATCTAGGCAATCTTACGACAAGTGGACCAGTCAAAAGTTCTTTATTTGCACATTCCAAACCCATAGCCTGCAGCTAGAAGGACAAGGGCAGCAAGTGCTTGGGAGCACCACCACTTCCAAGTTACACACCATCCTAATTTGGGGGAAATGTTTGCACTGTCAATGGCTCAAAAATCCTGCTTGCATCATTAGGGGGATATTTTTGCCATCTGGACTACAGTGCTTCAAAAAACAGCTCACCAGCACCTTTGCAAGGGCAATTATATATTTATTTATTTATTACTTGCATGTACATCGAAACACACAGTGAAATGTGTCTTTTTGCATTACTGAGAATGTGCTGGAGGCAGCCCACAAGTGTTAGCACATTTTCAATGCCAACATAGCATGCCCACAGCTCCTAACACATACATCTTTGGAATGAGGGAGGAAACTGGAACACCTGGAGGAAACCCATGCAGACACAGGGAGGACATACAAACTCCTTACAGAGAGAGGTGGAATTCAACCTGGGTCGCTGGCGTTGTAATAGCATTGTGCAAACTGCTACACCACTGTGCCACCATAATTAGGAATAAATGACAAGAATTCCTAGATTCAGTGACTGGATGAGTGAAAATTTTTATAAACATGGCATTTCTGGATGCAGTAATAAGCTTCAGGGAGATTAGTGTAAGGAGAGAGAGCAATGGGTGAGTTCACTGCAAATAGTTTAAATATTTTGAGAGTAAGTGGATAGCACAGTCAGTTGGAGAGAAAAGCAGCTTGTTAACCTTTGGAGTATGTTGGTGACTGTGACAGGTGATAAGGGACTGGGGTAATGGTTTGGGCCAAAACTTCAGGTCTCAGAATATTATTCCCCTTAGAAAAACAGAAAGAAAGGGAAATAAAAAAAAAAATCACATCCCTAGATGGCTGTTTTAGCAGACCGCCCAGTCTGGTTGTTAGGAGAATTATCCAGGAATGAAATCAGACACCTTGACATTTTGTACATGTGTGCAGAATTGCTGGAAAATCCTCATAGGTGTTTCCATAGCAACTCTGACTGGATCACATCCAGGTCATATAGGTTTATTTAAAAGAAACATTTTTTCTTTGTGTGAGAGAGAAAGATAGACGGGCAGACAGATAGAGTTACAGTAGGGAATCAGAAAGAGGAAAGGAGAGGAAGGCTTCAAGATTAAAAGAGACATAGAGATGGAGAAGATTTAGAGACAGAGATCTAGAGTTGGCAGGAAAGAATGTGAGAGCTGTGCAAAAAGAGGAAGAAAAAGAGGAAAGAGAAAGAGACCAATAAACAGAATAACACAAGTTGTAAAGGTAGTCCTGAACTCACACCACAAGCTGGTAACTTATTCATACAAATGTGTCTAAAATAATGGCTTCACACTAACAGCAAGTCTTCATTGCTTTCCTTTCAGGGAGCTTAGAAATTTCTTAGTGAGCCTGTTTAAAAAAATGTGTGTTTGTACTTGACGATATTGCAGAAATTCTTATATTTAAACTTCCTGACTCATCATACGTAGGTTTTTATTAGGTTATTCATAAAATCAATTAGTTTGATCTTGTAGTATGAACATATTAAAACGGGATGAAATCAGGGAATAATTGCAACAACTAGATCGGCACGACATCGTGGGCTGAATGGCCTGTCCAGTGTTGTACTGTTCTATGTTCTAACTAAACTTAATAAGTTTGGTTTGGAGTTGGAAAACAGCAAGGCAATTGCCCTTCTATTGTTCCTTGACTCAATAGTAGCTTCTGCTTTTGTTTGGATTCCACTTTCCATTGCTTTTTACCCATCTTTTTTTTCCATTATCTATCCTCACTGGGATTAGGTTGAGATGTTCAAGGCTTATGTTCCCACAAGGTGATGTAAGTGGTTGAAAGTGGGAGGGTTTTATGGTAAAGATGAGAGTTAGAGGTCAGGTGTTAAGTTTTGGGCTTATTGATGTTGGAGGTTCTTTTGTGATTTGGCCGCCTTTGGGGTTCAGTCTGGTTTTGTAGATAAGAAGTGTTTGGGCTTAGAATGGTCAGGGCTTAGGTTCATGGGTTGTGGTTATGGTAAGGGTACATTAAAGTTGGGATAAGGTTAGTTTTTTTTGGTGTTTTGGGGTTGGGCTGGGTTAGGGTTAGATTTTGCATTCAATATCATTGAGTGAGGCATGTCTTAAGGAGATAATAGAAAATATATGCTGCAATTAGCCTTAAATATGACGTGGGGAAATAGAAGACACTATAATAAGGATACAGAAAGTGAGATTGGTGCAAAGCACTCCATAATGGAACAGTCATTCTGCGGCCAATAGAAGAATTCTTGTTGGATATCAATCTGAACTGCAGTACGTGTGTCGATTGTTGTTAGCATATGAATGATAGAAAAATAGAGGGCTATGTGGGAGGAAAGGGTTAGATAGATCTTAGAGCAGGATAAAATATCAGCACAACATTGTGGGCCAAAGGGCCTGTACTGTGCTGCAGTGCTCTATATTCTATGTTCATATGAAATCATGTCAGCCAATCACACTCCAGTTCCATTGGTGACACAATACATAACTACTTTGAACATCATGGCACAAAAGTGTGGAAATGATAAAATGGTCCCTCAAAGAGGTCACTAAATTACCCATTACATACGGACAGAGAAAGTAAGAGCAGGAGTAGGCTATTCGGACCTTGGAGCTTTCTTTAGCATCCAAGAAGATCATGGCTCATCGTCTACCTCAATACCATATTCCTGCTCTCTCCCCATACGCAGAACACAGTACAGTACAGTGCAGGAATAGGCCCTACAGCCCACAACGTCTGCGCCGACCATGATGCCAATCTAACTAATCCCATTTGCCTGCACAGAGTCCGTCTCCCTCCATTCCCTTCCTGTTGATGTGTCTGTCCGAATGCCTCTTAAATATTGCTATTGTGTCTGCTTCTCTAAACACCTACCACTTTCTGTGTATAAAAATTGTGTAGCACATCTCCTTTAAACCTTCCCCCTCTCACCTTAAAACATTTCCATCCTGGGAGAAAGACCCTTACTATTTACCCTATCTATGCCACTTGTAATATGATATATTTCTATTAGGTTGCTCCTCAGCCTCTAATATTTCCAGAGAAAACAATCCAAGTTTGTTCTTATAGCTAATGCTCTTCAATCCAGGCAACATCCTGGTGAACCGCTTCTGCACCCTCTCCAAAGTCTACACATCCTTCTTGTAATATGGCAACCAGAACTGCACATGATACTAACCAAACCTTTATACTGTTGCAACGTGACTTGCGAACTTTTATGCCTAACCAGTGAAGGCAAGCAAGCTATCATCCTTCTTTACCACCCGATCCACTTGTCTTGCTACTTTCAGGGAGCTATGGACTTGCACCCCAAGATCCCTCGGTACATCAATGGTCCTAAGGGTCCTGCCATTTATTGTATACTTTCCTCTTGTATTTTACCTCCCAAAATGCATCACCTCACACTTGTCCGGATTAAACTTCATCTGGCATTTCTCTGGCCAGATTTCCAACTGATCCATATGCTGTTGTATCCTTTGACAACTTTCCTCACAATCTGTAACTCCACTAATTTTCACATTGTCTGCAAACTTACTAATCAGACCACCTACATTTTCAACCAAATCATTTATATATATGACAGACAATAGAGATCCCAGCACAGATCCTTCTGGAACACCACTGGTCACAGACCTGCAGTCAGAGAAACAAACCTCCACCACTATACTCTGTCTTCTATAACCAGGTCAATTTCGTAGCCAGTTTATCAAATCACCATGGATCCATGTGACTTAATCTTCTGGACCAGCCTATTATTAGGGAGCTTGTCAAATGCTTTACTAAAGTCCATGTAGACAACATACTCTGTCACTCACAACTTGTGAGACAAGACCCCCACCACACACACACACACACACACACACACACACACACACACACACACACACACACACACACACACACCCACACACGCAAAGCCATGCTGTCTGTCCTTAATCAGTTCACACTTTTCCAAATCCAAGTAAATCCTGTGCCTAAGTATCTTCTCCAATAATTTCCCTACACTGATGTAAAGCTCACTGGTCTTTAATTTCCTGGTTTGTCCCTTAAACAAAGGAACAACATTGGTTGCTCTCCAGTCTTCTGGGACCTCACCTTTGGCTAAAGAGGATACAAAGATCTTTGCAAGACCAAAGCAATCTCCTCTGTCCCTCCCTCAGTATCCTGGGATAGATTCCATCAGGCCCTGGGGATTTATCTACCTTAACATTTTTCAATACACCCAACACCTCCTCTTTCCGAATATCGACATGTTTCAACATGCCTTCTCCATGACCTCACACCATCCATGTCCTTGATGTCTTTTGCTTCTGGAAATTAATTTACCTCCTTCTTAAATACTTTCAGCAATTTGGACTTCACTGCTTTCTGTTTTAGAGAATTCCACAGCTTCATCCCTTCTGAAGGAATAAATTTTTCCTCCTCTCTGTCCAAAATGCCTTACCCTATATTATGAGAATGTGACCCCTTGTTTTGGACCCCTCCAGCCAGGGGAACTATTTTATCCACATACAGTTTATCCCACCCTATCAGAATTTTGTCTGCTTCAATGAGATCCCTCTCATTCTTCTAACTTTCTTCCCAGGCCTTGCCCACCCAATCTCTCCTCAGACAACTGTCCCGCCATACCAAGAAACAGTCTGGTGAACTTTCATTCTACTCCTTCTATGGCAAGATTATTCTTCTTCAGAAAAGGAGACCAAAACTGCTTACAGTACAGTCTTACCAAGGCCCTGTATAATTGTGGCAAGACTTCATTGCCCCTGCACTCAAAACCCATTGCAATGAAGGTCAACATACCATTTGCCTTCATAACTGCTTGCTGCATTTGCAAGTTTGCTTTCAGTAACTGCTGTACAAGGATACTCAGATCCTTTTATATATCAACATTAACATCTACCACCATTTGAAAAGTGTCTTTGTATATTCCTACCAAAACAGATAGCTTTACATTTATCCATGTTATACTGCTTCTGCCGTGTATTTGCCCACTCACTCTACTTGTATCTGGACCTGAAATAAAAACAGGAAATGCTGGAAACACTCAGGTCAGGCAGCATCTGTAGAGTTAATGTTTTAGATCCAAGCCCCTTTGTCAGAATTGGGAAAGAGAGAAAACAAATTAATTTCATTTGTAGAGAAGGTGGGGATTGGTACAGCAAAGGGAAAATCTCTGACAGGGTGAGACCAAATGACTAAATATAGAAGTTAGAGGCAGATTATGCTTCTTGTCTGAACTCAGTGTTACTAATAGCACAGCTGTCAGACATCGAAAAATTTTTCCTTCAACTACACTCACTTCCTCCAGATCAAAGCTATAGCTATGGGCACTTGCATGACCCTAGGCTACGCCTGTCTTTTTGTGGGAAAAGTGGAACAGTTTTTGTTTCAGTCCTCCTTGGGTCCATTCCCTCAACTCTTTTTCTAGTACATTGATGACTGCATTGGTGGTGCTTCCGTACTCATGCAGAACTTGAAAATGTCACCACCTTTGTTGCCAGTTTCCACCCTGTCCTCACCTTCACGCGGTCCATCTCTGCCTCTTCCCTTCCTGGATCTCTTTGTCTCCATCTCAGGGAACAGGCTGGCCTCAAACATCCATCACAAGCCCATAGACTGCCACAGCTATCTTGAACATACTTCCTCTTACCTTGCCTCCTGTAAGGCCATTCTGTCCCCTTAGTTCCTCTGTCTCTGTTGTATTTGCTTCAATAATAAGACTTGGTGCCTGTGGGTGCTTTGGAAATGTATTTCTTCTTTATGAACTGTGGTTTCCCCTCTACTGTAGTGGACAGAGTCCTTAACCACATCTCATCTATTTCCTGCACCACTGCTCTCACCCCTTCTCTTCTTGGATGGATCATGAACAGAGTTTTCTGGTCCTCTCCTTCCACACTACCAGCTTCCACATACAATGGATCATCCTTCAAAAATTTCTGCCAGCTTCAGTAAAGTTCCACCACCAGACACATACACTCTTCTCTCCTTTCAGCATTTTGAAGAAATTGCTCTGTTCACAATTTCCTAGTCCACTCTTCCATCCCTACCAATTATTTCCTGCCTTATGGCACTTTTCCACACAACTGCAGAGAGTGCGACACCTGTTCTTTCATCTTTTCCTTTCCCGACACAGGGCTGAAGCAGCACTTCAACTTGTATGGCTTCTGGTGTACATTGTGAACACTGACAGCAGTAGTCTCCTCTGTGATGCAGAAACCAAACACAGATTGTGGAGCACCTGTGCTCATTTCACAGGAGTAACTCTGTGCTTCCACTTACTTGCCACTTTAATTCTCCATCCCACTCCCACTTTGACCTCTCTGCCTCTGTGGCCTTCTGATCAATGTAAGCTTGAGGAACAACATCTCATTTTCTGCCTTGGCCTACTGCAGCCTTCTAAACTCAATCTTGAATTCTCCAGCTTTAGGTAACTCACTCTTTCTATCAGAACTGATTTCTTCCTGTCATCCACCTGTGACTTTGCCTCAGTTTTATTTTCTCTCTGCGGGTATAGACTGGGCTGCTGGGCATGTCCGAGTCTTACTGAGACAGAAAACATAGTCTGCCCCTAAATGCCACCTGTGCTCATTTGGTCTCACTCTACCCATCCTTCTCCCACCTTTTCTGTAACTAAAAACTAATTTGTTTTCTGTCTTTCCCAGTCCTGACAAAGGATCTTGTACCTGAAGCATTAACTCTGTTTTACTCTCCACAGATGCTGCCTGACTCACTGAATATTTCCAGCATTTTTTGTTTTTTTTTTAAATTTCAGATTTCCAGCAAATGTTGCTTTAAACATTTTTTTCACGCATCTGGATCTTTCCCAGTTTGCCTTTATCATGCACAAATCTAGGTAATACTGAGGCAATGCAAAAGGTTCAAAAGACCACTCTCCTGAACATAGAGGTCTAAGGAAGGTCTGATCAATGTGTTTTAAGTATTTAAAAGATTGATATGAAGTAAGACCTTGAAATAATCTTAAAATCAGTGCAGATTAGCAAATATAAGGATAGCATAGACATGCAATTGAGATGCAGACAAAATCTAATCAAATACTGGAATAGGTTTGAGTTGCTGAATGACCAACTCCTGTTCCCATCTTCCTATGCTCCTGTTATTGATCTGTTTTCTAGTGGCTAGATTTCTTGATTTCCATCATTTTAAATAACTGGGTGTGATATAATTAAATTCATACAAAGACCAAGATCTTGCTGAGTGGGTCCACTGCTGCACTCCCTGCTCAACTACATCAATATTGCATTCACAGGTGTTCACCTGGCCTAGTGGTGAAGCCCTGCATGGTGTTGGGGCTTTGTGCAGGTAACTGAGAACAACCTTGCCCATGAATTTCCTCCAACTATCCCACCAACTCTGACTTATAGCATGGTTGTGGTCTAAGTTTTGGCAATTATCAGAGCTGTCATGGTTTTTAAACATGTCTGAATGTCCCTGGCGTTCAAAAACTTTAAAACCTTTAAACATTAAATAAATAAACGGATTATTTAAAAAAATTTTTTAAAAGTTTTACATTTTATTCTCACCTGTTTTCCTTTCAGCCATACATCTCCATTGACATTATAGAGCTTGCAGGATGTGCATCAAGTCTAACCTAGCACAGCATTTGGGAACATATTCCCCAGTGTAAATGCCAGGGAATTTCAGCAAGTTCCAGCTCCAGCTCCAGCTCCAGTGATGGATTCCATGTGGAGTCCAGCAGTGAAGCACAGTTGAACATTGCCAGTAGAGCTCAGCTATTTGCACCAGAGTCCCAAACCTGCCAATGGCTATGAAGGTAAATGCCAGCAGTTCCATGCAGGCTCACTGGGAAAACCCAGCAGAATCCAGGCCCAAGACTGATTGCCTTTCCTTGAATGTCAGAAGTAATTCAAATATCCTTTAGTGATATCAACTACAAAATTTCATTGTCAGTATGAGGATCAACATTTGCTACTGTGAATATAATTGTTTCATTTACATTTGTATGATATTTGCATGTGCATAAATATATATATTACACATAGGTATGTGCTGATGTTTATGAATTAGAAGTATTAGTGACAAATTTAAACAGCCCCTCTCTCATTTTTATAGCAATTACTTTTCTTTAAATAGCTGATGTTTTTGAATGGTCATATATTCAGAAAAATGATCAGGAATTTAAACAGAAAGTTAAAGAATGAGTTATGGACTGCTGCGATTATGTAAGTCTCTGGTCATAGTTAATTCCATTTATCCTCCAGTGTCTGTAGTGTCCTGCAAGACTGCCTCCTCCTTCCACTGATGTCTGTTCACAGACAGCCTCAAATTGGGGAATGAGCTTGATTACATCCAGCAGACCAGGGGGCTCCTTGGTTGATGTTTACAATTGCCAGTAGGTTCAAGATTTGCCTTGTTTCTGGATCATTTCTATAATTACAAGCCTTTGTAAATGGACAGAATGATAGCCTGACTCATGGGCTCTGTCAGGAGGCTGCTGGATTGGCATTCAGTCTGGATCCAATGTTTTCACCTGTCTGATTGTTGTGACTCAGCAAGAGTTAAATTCCAATCAGAGCGGGTCTCAGGGTCATAGGAATCTGCAATCCTTCTTCCACCTCAAATTGGAGGTCTCTAATGAAAATGTATTCTTAATAGCCTGAGGTCTGGAGCATAAAGATTTTCTAGGTGAACTAACCCAGCCTTTGTTGTCCTGTGTCTTGGAAATCACTGCTCTAGTTAAAAATCTCCATTCTGCACTGATTTGCGATAGATAAATCCCCATATGTGTTAACCATCCTCTGACTCATTTCCTCCAAGCCAGTGGCTGGGTCATTGACACAAACACATGCTAACTCCCACTGATCTTTATCTTTTTCTAACAATGGGGAACTATATTTTGTTTGGAAATTAGATTCCCTAAACCACAAGGGGTTGCAAATTGCTAACCAAAGCTCCCATCCTCAAGGAGTGCAGTACTAAAACAGATGGCTCAAGACAAACTAAAAACGATGGCGGCATAAAGTTCAGCTGTTCGTTCACCTCCCTTGAACTTCCTCAGCTGAATATGGAGGAAACAAAGATATCTACAGCCAAGGGGATTCATGAGCTGTGTGTAAATTGAATGTGTAGCCATAAACTGAACCTTTTACATGAGATAATGACCTTCTCCTGTCAGCACATTCCAATCCATGGGAGTTGCTGCTTGTGTTCTAGGGAGCAAATAGTTGGAACCAGCACTGAACTTATGCTCTCTAAAAACTAGAGAATGAAGGTTATAAAACAAATTCAACATATAATGGGATATTGACTCATTCAAGGCAGGAAGGGCACAGATTTGATTCTGATCGGACTAAGGGTACTGGGAATATTGCAAATAAGCCTTTGTGCTCCATGTTAGGAACACTTAAGAAAAAGTTGCTGCTACTGATTACTTATCAGGTGCCTTTGTAAGGAAATGAATGTGTGTGTGTGTATGTGTTTATAATTGGATAAGAATAGGATCCAACCTTTCTGTAGAGGCAACCTTCGTCAAATAGATGACTGGGAGTTTCTGCCTGGACTTACACATAACCATGGGCAGAGGCTGCATTCAAACATGTTTCATTGCCCACCAGGCGGAAAATAAATGTCTAAGAAAGAATAACTCCTTTAAAAGTTGTGTATTAACTGTGGTCAAAGTCCATTAATTTAGAATATTATAAAAAATTTTTTTGTCAGTAATAACCATTCTACATAGTGATTGAAAAGTCTGAATGTGGCTGAAGGAAGACATTGTCAGGGTAACTCACTCCTGACTTCACTCTTCCTCCTCCCCTTTCTGCCCATCATTGAGGCTGTGGGGCAGCGACACCATCAGGCTAACAGCACACCGACAATCTCACTTCCTGACCAGTGTGAAAGGGTGCCATTAACTCTTACCTATGTGGACTGAACAGTGGGCAGGAGAGAGCTCCAGAAGCTGCACAGAAAACAAGGAGGGACTGAGGTAGGAGAGAAATGCGAGACGCAGCACTAAAACTGGCATAAAGATATCTGTATGAAAGGCTTCAGAAACATCAGATGGATGATTCATTCATTAATTATCCTTGACTGTAGATTCCAGCTAAATGTCACAAGAATGTGAGGTAAATAAAGGAAGACTATTGAAGCCTCGTGGTGCATTCTCCCACATTATCCAATTGTAATGGGAAGGAATTAAAAGTTTTTATTTCAAAAATAAACTTTGTTCATAATAAAAAATATATACAAAAGAATAAACACAATGCAAATTTTTTTACATTCATGGTCAATACATTCAGCAGTGTTAACTATATTTTAAAACCATATCACCATTGCCACTCATGTGGCCCTTGGGGTCATGCACGATTTCAGTGTTTGAGAGGCTCCCCCACCCGACTCAGCCCTTTGATGTGGCTAGTGGAAGGAGCCTAGGCTGTGGTCCTTCCCCACAAAACTGAGCTTCAGTGTGTTGCTCAGCACATACTCCTGCAGCCTGGAATCAGCATTTTCTGACAGACATCTCAAAAGTTACCACCTCTGTTTGTCCAAATGCAGCGATAAATGCAGGAATTTACATCTGCCAGCTCTTCAAGCCAGGTAGACAGGTCCTTAATGTTGAGGTGGGAGGCTGCTAATGTGTGCACATGTCCATAACCATACATTTTTAGATGGTTATTGGGATGTAAGGGTTGCCTGTCTCCCCTCTTTATCTCATTAATTCATCAGGTGTAGGCATCGCTGGCTGGGCCAGAACTTTGGCCTGTCCCCAGATGGAGCAGCTTGCTGAACCATTTCCAAATCAGTTAACAGTCAACCATGTTGCTGTTGCTGTGGGTCATAGAAAGATCATCCTGTGTAAGGATGGCAGATTTCCCTTGGACCAAGTTGGTTTTACAACAATCCCAGTATTTTTATGATATTTATTCCAGGTCTAATTAATTACTTGAATTTAAATTGCAGCTGCTATGGTGGAACTTGAACTCAGAGTAATAATCCACACCTTTGGGTAGTCGTGCAGAAACCTAACCACTATCCTCCCTGTTTGCAATGATTCAAGAAAATGAACCAGACAATTATCAATAAAAACAGTAAATGCTGGAAATAGTCAGCATTTGTGGAAAGAGAAATAGTATGAACTGCTGCTTGGAGCTGGATTGGATAGTTCAATTATTTGTGGTCATTCTACAGTTAATACATGCCAATGAGCACTGAACCTATAAGTGGTGATGTGTGCCTTTATCAGACCAAGGCAGTCCGAGCCTGCCCAGCAGCTGTTTCTCTCTCCACAGATGCTGCCTGACCTACTGAGTGTTTGGAATATTTCCTGCTTTTAATTCAGATCTCCAGCATTTGCATTTTAATTTATTTTTATAGACAAACGTCAATCTTTGGTATTCACAAAAACCTCAGGATCCAGTTCGCCACCGCTTTCCCACAGTACCCTGTATTCCCTCAGTTTGTGGCACAAGCTGGTCCATCTGGAAATCAAAGTAGAGATCCCTAAAGGCACTGTCACCAGGGCATGAATGCAGATACTGGGCTGAAAGGGTTGGAGTAACTGGATAGTTTTGTTCCTCTTTGTCTGTGTTTTGTTTGCAAAGGAAAAGGTTGCTCAAAGCCAGCATCAACAAACTTCAGTTAGGGAGGAACAGCATAGAGCACAAGTTACAGGAGAGGCAGTGGGAGGTGGAAGAGAAGAGGCAACCTGCCAGGGACAGCTTGGAAGTGGCAGCTGGCAGGTACAAAGGGTCATTGCTTTCTCCAGATGCTCATACCGAGCTGCAGCACTTCAAACTGGCAAACAAGGGTCCAGCTACCAAAAAATAATTTTCTTTCTTTATCCTCATTAATGAAGAGTGTTCAGACAATCAGCCTCTATGTCCATCTTTGCCTACCGTCACCTTCTCTACCAATTACCTCTTAATAAGCACTCAATAATCAGTCTGTAGGTACCCATTCAAGAGAATTTAATTAGTGATTCAGGGGTGTATCACTGGGTGAAGCCCCAAGCCCTGATGTGCGAGCAGAGGTGAGGGACAAAGGCTGTTCTTCTATGGGATGGACTGTGGATGGGATGGATGGAACTGAAGATCTTCAAGGGTCTGGTTTTTGGACGCAAATCAGTTTAGTGCTGGAGGTAAAGATAGAAACATGAATTTATATTTTACATAATATTGCTTCAAGGCTAATCAAGTACTTCTGAAACGTAATCCCAATTGTAATATAAGAGATGTGACAAGCAATTCATGCACAGCAAGATTTCATAAATGAGATAAGTGGGAGGAGATCTGTCAACTCCTCCCACTTTCTTCAAACCAAAGGTGTAGCCATGGGCACTCACATGGGCCCCAGTTATGCCTGCCTTTTTGTCAGCTATGTGGGACAGTCCATGTCCCAAGCCTACACTGGTAATGCTCCCCAACTCTTTCTCTGATACATTGACGACTGCATTGGAGCTGCTTCCTGCACCCATGCTGAGGTCCTCAATTTCAATAACTTTACCTCCAACTTCTACCCTGCCCTCAGATTCACTTGGTCCGTCTCCGACACCTCTCTCCCCTTTCTGGATCTCTCTGTCTCCATCTCCGGACACAGATTAACCACAGACATCTTTTACAAACCCACTGATTCCCATAGTTACCTGACTACACCTCTTCCCACCCTGTCACTTGCAAGGATGCTATTCCCTTCTCCCAGTTCCCCCACCTCCGCCGCACCTGTTCCCATGTTTCACATTTCAGGAACAGCTTCTTCCCCTCTTCCATCAGATTTCTGAGCAGTCCAATGACCCATGAACACTACCTCGTTGTTCCTCTTTTGCACTATTTATTTATTTTTGTAACTTATGGTAACTTTTATGTCTTGCACTGTACTGCTGCCGCAAAACAAAAAATTTCACGATGTATGTCAGTGATAATAAACCTGATTCTGATTCTGATGAGGCTTTCCATTCCAGGACATACAAGAAGTCCTCCTTTATCAGTAATCGGGGTTGCCACCACCATCAATGCTGCCCTCACCCGCATCTCCTCCATTTCCCGCACCATTGCTACCACCCCATTTCCCTCCCTGGCATAACAGGGACAGGGTTCCCCTCGTCCTCACCCACCACCCCATGAACCTCCGCATCGTTCTCCGCAACTTCTGTCACTTCCAATGGGACCCCACGAACAGGCACATCTTCCCCTCCCCTCTCTCTTCGCTTTCCTCAGGGATTGCCCTCTCTGTGATTCCCTTGCCCACTCGTCCCTCCCACTGATGACCCTCCTAGCACTTATCCCCGCAAGTGCTACACCTGCCCCTACACCTCCTTCCTCACCACCATTCAAAGGCCTAGACAAGGTGAGGCAGCGCTTCACCTGTGAATCCGAGGATGTCAGTTATTGCATCCAGTGGTCCTGGTGTGGCCTCCTCTACATCAGTGAGACCCGACACAGATTGGGTGACCACTTTGTCAAGCACCTTCGCTCCGTCCGCCACAAAAGCAAAGATCTCCCGGTGGCCACCCACTTCAATTCCACATTCCACTCCCATACTGACATGTCCTTCCACAGTCTCACTGCCATGTTGAGGCCAGATGCATGTTGGAGGAACAATACCTCATATTCCACCTTGGTAGTCTCCAACCTGACAGCCTCAACATCGATTTCTCTAACTTCCGGTAACCCCTCCCCTCTTCCCCCTCCCTCCTTTCTCCCCCCTCGCCTTTGTCTTCCCTCAATCCTGTGGCCCCCCCCCCACCCCTTCTCTTTCCCCTTGCCCCACCGTCATGACCTGCCCATCTATTCCCCACCTCCTTCCTTTTATTCCATGGTCTACTGTCCTCTCCCACCGGATTCCTCCTTCTTCAGCCCTTTGCCTCTTCTACCTTTTACCTCTCTGCTTCTCACATCACTCCCTTTCATCCCACCTACCTTCCCCCTCTCACCTGGACTCACCTATCACCTGTCAGCCTGTGCTCCGCCCCCTCTCCCAACTTTCTTATTCCGGCTTCTGCCCTCTTCCTTTCCAGTCCTCATGAAAGGTCTCAACCCAAAATGTTAACTGTTTATTTCCCTCCATAGATGCTGCCTGATCTGCTGAGTTCCTCCAGCATTTTGTGTGTGTTGCTCCAGATTCCAGCATCTGCAGAATCTCTTGTGTCTAAGTAACCAAGTGATCTGTTTCTTCAGTGGAATCGATGAAAAGTGTTGGCCAGAACATCAACTCCCCTCATCTACTTCAAAAAGGACCTTTATATTAAACTGAAAGGACAGACAAAGTCGCATTTAACACCTTACCCCTCTTCTATAAGATGGCATCTCTGACAGTGTGGCGTTCTCTCAGTACTGCCCTGATATGTCACTGACCTTGTGCTGAGTTCTGGAGGGGGGCTTGAACCCACAACCTCTGGCTCAGGAAATAGTGCTGCCAACTGTGCCTCAGCTGACTCACTACTTACAGTGGCATGCAAAAGTTTGGGCACCCCTGGTCAAAATTTCTGTTACTGTGAATAGCTAGGCGAGTAAAAGATGACCTGATTTCCAAAAGGCATAAAGTTAAAGATGACACATTTCTTTAATATTTTAAGCAAGATTACTTTTTTATTTCCACCTTTTACAGTTTCAAAATAACAAAAAAGGAAAAGGGCCTGAAGCAAAAGTTTGGGCACCCTGCATGGTCAGTACTTAGTAACATCCCCTTTGGCAAGTATCACAGCTTGTAAATGCTTTCTGTAGCCAGCTAAGAGTCTTTCAATTCTTGTTTGGGGGATTTTCATCCATGCAAGACGGCCCAAGAATCTCACAGAACTCGTAGCCTTTTGCAAGGAAGAATGGCTGTTGTAAATGACCTCTTGTGTAGGTGAGTGGTAGAATCTGGTATTAGGGGGAGGGGAAGGGGGATGGGCCGATGGGAATGTGGGGAGAATAGGTTAAAGGGAAAATTAGTGAGGAATGCAGTTGTTCTGTGAGCTGGTATAGGCTTGATAGGCTGAAATAGGCTGTGTCATAAGGAAATATGGAAATTGAATGATCATGAGCACTGAGAATAGAAATATACCACCATGCCTGAGATCATTGAGTTAGATTAGCACAGAAAATTATTGTTTGCACAATAATCTGAAAAGAAATGGCCACAGAAGAGCTAACAGGGATTACAGTCTTCAGCATCCACCAGGGTTTTGGTAATCATAATGAAATCTAGAACTGTACCACCTTCTGAGGATTCACACTTCCTCACAAGATTTGTAAATACAATTTTCTGATGGCATGGACGTTGATTTGAGGAACTGAAAGTTACACAGGCCTTAGTCTTCCCATGAATAAATAATGATATGCATGTTATACACATTTGGGTTGCTGCACTCACTGACATTTCATTGCATCAATAATTCAAAGGCCCATATATTTTGCTATTAGAAGCATTTATTGGGTTCTATCTTTATTTTAATGCATCAATGCCATTCCTTTGTGTAGACTCCATTAAGGACAAGTAAATTAATATTTCAATACAGTGAAAGAAGGTAAATGAAAATAAATCTTGCTAGATATTGATTGCAAATATTGGACTTCTTTGCCACCATTGGACTTATTTTGATGCAATGGGTTGATTTATTTTTAGGATCTGTACTTTCATATATCAACCTATATAAGAACAAAACTTGCACTTATACTGAATCAGCTTGCAAGAAATTATAATGCTTTTTATGCATAAGGAATTACTTATAATATACAGTTACCCCTGTACTAAAGGCAAATTCAATAGCTATTTGCCCAGAGCATTATTACACAAAGGGCAAATGGAATAAATGGACTGGTTGAGGGATCTCGTACACCAAACAAACTCACTGTCCTTCCTCTAATAATGCCACCAGACGTTTTAAACAATATACCTGAGATGTTGCTTCAATGATAGCTCTCTCAGCTCTAAGCCAGACATATACTGCTTAAACCTCACATCACACAGACTCTGAGTGGGGACTGGAACTCTGGTAATGAATTCTGGGCTCACACCCAGCGCAACACTCAAGTCCAAGACAGAGCTAACAAGAAAGGATTCACTTTATCCTCTTTGCTCTCACATGTTTGCAGAAGTGACACAGCTTTAGGCTATAACTCCATTTATTTATTCCAGTTTAATTTCTTGGTTTCTCCTCATCATTATTCAGAAGGAGAAACACCCACCCAGTTAGTCAGGGATATCCCTGTCCTATCATTGAGCACTCTAGTTCACCAATGGCCTATATGTGACCCCAGACACACTCTGGAGTGGTCTAACAAGCCAGGGGCCAATCAAGGATGGAAAAGAAAATGTTGGCCTTGTCGGTGACATCTACATGCATGAGTGAAAAAATGTTTCATTCCCTTTCACCATTATTTTTCACAATTCAAAAATTATATTGTTCACAGTAAGTCCAAGGGTTACAAAAATAGCTGTTGATATAGATTAAACCCTGGAGAACACCAGGGCTTGGTATGTAGTTGGGTTTATAAACGAGTCATCCTTAGAATGCAGTGAGTCAGAAGAATGAAGAGGATTGGTAGTCAGGACTTTTTTTTATAAAATGTAAAATTTTCCAGGAGATCGAAATATGTTACCCCTTTCTGGAAAATGAGCTAGATCAGGTTGAGTCCAAGAAAGGGATTGCAAGTGATACTTGCTGAGGATCAGTGTGGAGGACAAAATATTGATTCCCCCAGGAACCTCATTGATCTGATGCTTTTTCCACCGAAAAACAGCTGAGTGATTCTTGGTGAGCAAACCTTCAAGAGTGAGCTTTAAGGAATGAGGATTATGGAATGAATGAGCAGAGAATGTCAGAGAAACATCCTTATAAAGTGAGGATTAGGCAGAGAACTAAGGAAAAGGAACATAAGAGTAGATTTTGTGGGATAACTTTACTAGAGAGGCATCTGCAGAGCCACAATGGGCTAAATGGTTACCCGTGTTCTACGATCCAATGAGAATACTGGTATTGGAGAGAGAGAACGAAGAGGGGATGAAAAGCAGCAGGGAATATTGATGGGAATAGAACATAAAGGATATAGAGCATGGCTCTGGGAAAATCATAGTGCAAAATATAACTGAAGAGAGAAAGCAGACAGAGAGTGGTGCTGGATGAAATCTCAAGATCATGGGATGGCTGCAGAGTTGGGATAGATGACAGTAGAAAAAGAATGTCGACAGATAAAAGCAGAGGGAAAGATTGAGTAAATATGTGACAGCAGAAAAAGTAGGGAGAGAGGAAGCATGGAAACTGGGCAGCAATCTGTAGAGTGAGAATGTGGAGGGGGAGTACAGTTAGAATGAGGGATGACAGAGATTACGATATAGAACTGCTATGTGGATAATGCAGAGAAGATGGTCCAGCATTATTAGTACATGAATTGACTGCACCTGTACTCAACCAGACCATTACACTGGCCAATTGATTGATTGATTAATTGCAAACCAGACACCCAATATCAATTAGTATGACTTGTAGAATGAGCGGAGCAATAATTTCTTGATATTGCTTGAAAATAATTTTGATTTTAATACATCAAGACACCCAACATACCTCCTTGACCCTTTACTATTCCACCCAGTCTAATCTCACTCTCAAATAACATGAGATGGTATCTCTGATCCTCTGCTGCTGTCTCTTCAACCCTGTACTCACCCCTTCTGCCACTGCTACCAGGAACCCACCGCCACTCTTCTGTGGAGTGACTGGAAGGAAGCACCCATCACAGCTCAGGGACTGAAACACAGCATGTCCTGCAGTTCACTCATGGGGTTACTCCCCACCCAAAATGGATCACACAGCAATCACAACCACCCATCTTCCCATTCCCACCTCCGTATTCAGATAAAATTGGTTATATGACATCTCAAACTTTTCCCAGTTCTCATGAAAGGGCAGAATTTTAGGGTTTACTCCCTCTATAAAGGCTGCTCTAATACAGGACATTCTTTAATGTGAAATTCATCCAATGCTGACTTTGAATTCACATCCACACTGGCACCTACTGGTTGACTCCATGCTCTTCCACTCCAGCAATTGACCAGGTTTTGATAACATTGCAGCAAGAAAGACTGAGAAAAGTGTTGGGGCAATGATGCAGTCTTGTTTGACACCAGTCTTCACCGAGATGGGCACTGTGATTGTTAGAACCATTGGTTAATGTTCTGGCTTGTAGACCACTGTGGAGAAAACTGAAAGATGGAGATGAATTTCTGTGCACAGCTGAGTTTGAGGGGCTGTTTCACAACCCCTTCTTATTGATGGAGCCAAAAGCTTTGGCGAGGTCAAAAAGGCTGGTGCTGCACCCTAAATTCTGCTTGGAATTGTTGCAAGGTGAAGATCACATCCCGTGTGTCACTGGATGAGTTAAATTCACACTAAACGATTCAGATATCTTTATTAGTCACATGTACATCGAAACACACAGTGAAATGCCTCTTTTGTGTAGTGTGTTCTGGGGGCAGCTTGCAAGTGCCACCACGGTTCTGGCGCCAACACAGCATGCCCACAACTTCCTAACCCATACGTCTTTGGAATGTGGGAGGAAACCGGAGCACTCAGAGGAAACCCATGTAGACATGGGGAGAACGTACAAACTCCTTACAGACAGCGACCGGAATTGAACCCCGATCGCTGGTGCTGTAATAGCGTTATACTGACCACTACACTACCAATTCAGCAAGCAGTTCTTCAGCAACTGGAAGGAGGCAGATCAGAAGGACTCTGGCAATGACTTTCCCCAGGGCAGACTCATAATCACCTCCACATCAAAATTTTTCAGGATACAAGAGGTTAAAATTGGGACTTGTGAGTTCAAGCCTTGCTCCAGCACTAGCAGAGGGTTCTTCAATTCAGTAGTAATTGTTTTGGTGAGATCAAAGTTTTCATGACATTACTTGATCATGACAAGCGTGGATCTTACACACTTCCTCCTCTATGCCAGGAGGATGTGGGTTACAGTTTTCACTCAAGAGACTTGGACTCTAAGCTGACACTTGGGCTGAGGAGGCACTGCACTGTTAGAGATGCCATCTTTCATATGGCAGATAAAGCAAGGTTCCATCCACACAGGTAAATTCATCTAATTATAGAATAGCACAATTTAGACACTCTCGAGATCTCTTTCCTTCAAATATTTATCTTATTTTCTTTTGGTTTCAATTGAATTCCAACTCCTAACTCTCTGATACCGCCTCTGTGTTTTTAAATTAATCACCGTTGCAAATAGATTATCTTTAATTAATCCATGATTTTAAATTTTTTGTCAATTCTCCCCCGTAGCATTTGCTGCTCAGAGGAAAATATCCCAGCTTCTCCAGACTGTTTTATTATAATCCTTCTTCCCTGGAAACATAACAAGTTAGGCAGGAGACCAAGTTGAATTATTGAGTTAGGGTCAGCAGACAGTCAGGGTTAAAGTCAGTAAAGGAATTAACAAAACAGGGTGGGCAAAGAATGCAGAGATAACTGTGTCCTGGAGCCTAACTTGAACGGTAACTTGCTGTGGGGGAATATCGTTCTTCTCTGGGAAGCCCTGGCCTAATAATTATGGTAGTAGAATTCGAGCAGAAATCGAGAACTGATTTTAAAATAGATGCTACAGTGATCTTGGCCCTGACTGTGCTCACAGGCATGTGAGGTGACATCTTGTGTTACCTGCTGCTTGTACTTCTGCTATATTTCAGGTCCCAGTGAGGAATGCTGCCACCTTCAGCCAGCACATTGCACTGAAGGGTTTGCCTGTCAACAGCTGTTTTACAAGTTCTCTGTGGAATTCAGGGGTGATTGACTGCTCACGTGTTGAAATGTGAGAGCTGAAGTCTAAAGCTGACCTGCAATCAAGAGATACTGCACCTGGGAAAATGTAACTGGGCCTGTGAAGCTTAAGTTATTGCCTGCGTGTCTGCTGCTTTGAAAGGATACTGTCATGATTCATTAAGTCTGCTACAAATTGTGATGTGACTGCGAGTTGGCATTCCATTCAGAATGAGCCATGTGATAACATTTGGAGACACAGAACCCACATGATGGGCCATTACATGACCCTGCATCAACAGCAATTTTATCAGCCGGAGGGATTGTCTGCCTGGGGGACCAATAACATTACTTGCCAAGAAAATTAAATCATGGACCCTTAGGCTGAAAGCCCTGCCTGTGCCCAGCAGTGATCTCTGGCTTGCTAATTAGGCAGGAGTGCATATGTAGGGTTTGGGGGCCACAGCTAAGGGCCTTTGCAATGGCTCCCAGCAGGCAGGCAAGTGGTGAAGAATTGGTGTTGGTGGTAGAGGGGAAAGAGAATCCCGTGGCTTCCTCACGGGGCTGGGGGAGCCCTAACTTTTTAAATTTTGTGATATTTTAAAATGTACTTTATTCATAAAAATTTTAATTCTTCTTAATTTCTTAAATTATTAAAAAATAAAAAGTACAGAATATTAAATTCAACATTTTTAATCACAAATTTTGTTTTTGAATCATTTAACATTAGCACATCAGTGGTTACTTATAAACAACTCTTCAGCAAATAGATTATTGGGTTTTAACAATATTCTGACTAATGTGTGTTCAGTGGTGAAAGGGCCCTAAACTATGGTCCTTCCCCATGGAGTCTTTGCAGTGGCTGCACCCTTCACCACATCTCCTAGCATGTGGTCCTAGAACTTAGTGTCAGTTTGCAGCACTCTGTCATGGACAACACCTTTCTCTGGTATACCAGTGAGTTTTAGGCAGACCAGAGGGTATCTATCACATCGCTAGTGGATTCCCACCAGCAGCTGATGTTTGTCTGTCTGTGTTCCTGGGAAGAGCCCATGTAGCACATATAGCTGTGTAACGCAGCTGTTTGACACAAACCTTGACAAATATCTCTGCATCTGAGCTTCCTGGCAAAAGTACATTTCAGAAGGGATAAAACACAGAAAATGATGGAAATAATTAGCAAGTCAGGCAGTATCTGTAAAAAGAGAAGCAGTGTTTTATTTTTCTGTTTCTCTTCCCACAGATGCAGCTTGAACTGCTGAGTTTTTCCAGCATTTTCTGTTTTTATTTCAGAGTTCTAGCATCTGCAGTTTTTCTAAATTTTGTTGCAGAAGGAGATGGGTAGGCATCTCATTTTGAGCAGTCTTCACAAGGGCAATGTGCAAGCTGGCCAATATTCCTACTATACATGAAAGATCTCATGGGGAGCCATTCCCACCATCAATCACAGTTTTGATATTTATTTGAAAGCTTCAATGACGGCCCTGAGCTTTATACCAACCATAGCTAGTATATCTAACACCAGCCTCATTAAAGAGGTGAGTTTAGCTAAGATTTTGTTTTATTTTTGTTTATTTCACTATTTATGTTGTGTGCAACAGCAGCTTATTATCATTTAAAAATGAATTTAGATATTTTTAATATATGTCTGTGGGCAAGCACTTTGGGGATAGTGACCACAACTTCCTGACCTTTAGCATAGCCATGGACAAAGATAGGAGCAGACATTATGGGAAAGTATTTAATTGGGGGAGGACAAATTACGATAGTATCAGGCAGGAACTTGGGAGTGTAAATTGGGAACAGATGTTCTTTGGTAAATGCACTGCAGAAATGTGGAAGTTGTTTAAAAACCACTTACATGGGGTTCTGTATAGGTTTGTCCCACTGAGACAAGGATGGTAGGGTGAAGGAACCATGGTTAACAAGAGAGGTGGAAGGCTTAGACAAGAGGAAGAAGAAAGAATATTTAAGGTTTAGGGAGCAAAAATCAGACAGGGCTCTTGAGAGTTATAAGGTAGCCAGGAAGGAGTTTAAGAAGGGATTTAGGAGAGCTAGAAGGGGACATGAGAAGGCCTTGACAAGTAGGGTTAATGAAAACCCTGTGTTCCACACATATGTGAGGAACAAGAGGATGACTAGGGTGAGGGTAGGACTGCTCAGGGATAAGGGGGTAAAAATGTGTCTGGAGGCAGAGGTAGGGGAAGTCCTGAACGAATATTTTGCTTCGGTGTTCACCAGGGAGGGGGACTTAGACAAATGCAAGGTCAGTGTAGAACAGGCAAATGTGTTGGAGCATGTCAAGGTTAAGAAAGAAAGTGATGGAGCTACTAAAAAGCATTAGGATAGATAAGTCCCTGGGGTTGGATAGGATATACCCCAGGTTACTACAGGAAGCGAGGGAAGAGATTGCTGGAGCGTTAACGATGATCTTTGCATCCTCTCTGGCCACAGGAAAGGTACCAGAGGATTGGAGGATGGCAAACGTCATTTCCATTGTTCAAGAAAGGTAAGGGGGATAATCCTGGGAATTATTGACCAGTGAGTCTTATGTCAGTGGTGGGCAAACTATTGAAGAGGATTCTTAGGGACAGGATTTATGAGCATTTGGAGAAGCATAATCTTATTAGGGTATAGTCAACATGGTTTTGTGAAGGACAGGTCGTGCCTCACAAACCTAATAAGAGTTTTCCAAGCAAGTGACTAAACAAATTGATGAAGGTAGTGCGGTGGATGTGGTATATATGGATTTTAGCAAAGGGTTTAGCTGAAAGACCCGTACTGTGCTTTACTGTTCTATGTTCTGTAACTAGTTAAATTAATTCCAGCATGAACAGTCAAAGGCCGTCATAGTGGTGATGGGAGCACAGCATCAGGATACAACTTCTCTTGCTGCCACTCATTGCTCAATTCACTTGTAGGATGGCTGCAGTACTGAGTCCTTAAAGTTGTTGGAATCTAAGGACACAAATGAGATGGAGTGCAGAATCGAGTACAATCCAATAGGTAACCTGCCTCCTTCAAGGGAGTTACATCAAAACACCCTTATGCACGCTACTGAAACATGGAAATTAGTACATTGGAGATGACATCCTAACCCGGTGACATTTCTCTACCCAAACTAAAACACATTTTCAAGTTAAAATCCCCCAAAGTTATTCACCATCCAGTCAAAATCATTTTCCACTATTTATCAGAACTGTACATTAATTGGAATTCTTAATTTCTGTATTTCAGTTTTTAAAAGTTCCTTTGATTTTCTCCAGGATTAAGACCTTGGTACTGTGCAGAACCTTTCCATGGCTTCAACCTGCTGCAGCATTACAACCCTTCATCCTCCTATGACGTACCTTAGGGACACATTACTATGTTAAAAGCAAAGTATAAATACAAAAGTGCAAACCTTTGCAAACCCTTTCTGTTCCCTCTCCATGGTAACCTTGTTTCTCACATCCATGTGCCACCTGATGCTTCAACTCCTTGGAAACTTTAGGCGTGACCACTCAAATGCAGAAGGAGCATTCAGGAAGGCACCAAGCTCCTCATGACTGCGCCATAAAAGTGCATGGAGGGCACAATGGCAGGGGCACATTACATCCCAAACAATCCACTCATCTGCCCCATTAAGAACCCTCTGTAGTAAATTTAGCAGATAGACCATAGAACTCTCAGGCTGGTGCAGTGTTGCAGCAGTAGTGCTGCTGCCACATGACTCCAACGATTTGAGGTCGATCCTAATCTCAGGTGCTGTGTGTGTAGAGTTTGCATGTTATCCTTACGACCAGATGGGTTCCTCCAAGGTACTCAAAACTCAAATGTCCTCCAACATCCGAAAGAGTTGCTGGATGATAGCTTTATTGGCTATTGTAAATTACTGCTAGTGTAGATGGGATAAGAGAATCAGGGGAAGTTGATGGGCATGTGGGAGAGAATAGGTTACAAAGAAACAGGAGGTGGAATTGGCCATGGGAATACTCTGAGAGCTGGCATTGACTGGATGGGCTTTCCATGTTGTAAGAAAATACAAGATAAAATATGACATTAGTCACCTCAGAGCCCAAAGAAATGGAGTGGATGAGAGTAATCCTTATTCCTGAGAGACTGCCTAAGGACATGCACAAGTAAATATTCTATATAGATAATGATTGATATTTAATCAAAATAAAAGGGCTCCTCAGCAAATCCTGATTGCAGCTAATATCCACATGTGAATATGAATTTGCCTACCCCTCCCCCCATCTCCTGATGTCAAAAATCCACATTTTAGTTAACCAACATGGAAGTTGCTGGAAAAGGTATGGAGCTAAGCAGAGAAATATAAATTGGATTAAACAGAAGCACCATGGAAATTTAGGAACAGGGCTTTGATAACAGGGCAATTTGTGTGGGAGCTACGTTCTTACAGGATGAAGAGGTAACCAAAGCCACCTGCAAACCCAATAAATAGTTGTTTCTCAAGTTCCCTGTGCCCAGTTTATTAAAAGGAGTTTGTTCTGTTATGTACTACAATACCAGTGACCTGACTTTACAGTACCTGCAACGTACCTCCTTGATCCTATCTTTTAAAGGCTTCCATATTTATGGCTTCCATAAGAGGCAAATGTACTTACCGTTGTGCTTCATTGTGCCATCTCATATCTGAAGACCATCGTGTTTTGTTGGAAGGTTCCATCACATCAGATAATGATGCCCAGATGGAGATCCAGACTGTTAGGAAGGTACTCAGAAACATTTACGACAGAGAATTTTACCAATAATCTACTAATTTAATGCTGAAGACAATCAATAAGGAATGACCTACAAAGTATTATGAGCCTTAAATACCTTCCTTCACAAACTTTGAAAAAAATCTTTCATTTTTATTTGCATTTTTCTTGCTCTCAGGTTATCCTGGCTAATGAAATACTTTTAAGGTATGTTCTGTGACAGAGGGAAAATATTAGTTTACTTATTGACATTCATTGGTTTTCAGCCAAAAACTGCTTAGACTGAGGACATGGCCAAGGGAGGAACTCGGTGTCTTGAATAAACTGATGGAGGTACCAGTTTCACCTGTACTGTACCTTAGCTTTAAATTGGGACAGCTTAAGATCATGAAAATCATCACATCAATAATAAATTTATTTGCTTTTTCTTTATTGGACTGACCTTGGCACCAGCTGTGTAATTGGAGTATATCCGTGTACTTCCCTATAATTCAGTAATGGGAAAGAACCAATATAGACAAAGGCTGAGTGTGATCAAGGGTGGGGACATTGAAAATGGGGGGGGGGGGGGCGCAGTGAAGACCGAGGGGATGCAAATTCTGAATGTGCTGCAAGGGGAGAGCAGCAGAGACGCTGTGGCCAGGGGAGGGGAGATAAGATTGAATGTAAAATGGAGGGAATGTGAAGTGTGAATGGGGTTGGTAGAGAAGAGGGAAGAGGGAATCAGATTGGTAATGGAAGGCTGAAGAGACAGCATTTGAACGGGACCAGAGGTGGATGGCGTCAGGAGAGTAAATTCAGAAAAAGAAACTGAACATTCAGCTGAGATTGAAAAACCACCTTAACCAACAAAATGTACTTTTAGTAAAACACCCCAACTTCTTGTGCAATTCACCAATCTTCACATTACTTAATGATAACTGCAAATAATGAAACAAGGAAATGGAACTAAAAAGAAGAAATCTTGGCTCAAATGATTCTAAGCTACAGGTCGCAACACAGGAGACCATTGAACTCCCAACAATAGACCAGAAAATTCTGTGATGGTAAAACCAGGGCACGGTGCATATGTTTTCCAATTGCAGAAGCTGGTTTGCAGTGTCTGAATTGGGTTCTGCCGGAAGATACACCTTTGGATTGGTTGCATCACTAGCCCTGTTTAGGTGTTGGTGGATTTAGGGAGGAAAAGCAGTGGAATCCAATGGGACAATAGAGCTCCTACCCCTCCTGGCATATTTGCCAAAGTTTGTGGGGAGTTTTCCCAAAATTTGGAGGAAAGTCCAAGCCATCTAAAGCCATAAACCAGGCAAACGTCCAACAGCACAGAGTGGAGGGGATGAAAAAGCTGCTGGAAAGCTGGAGGTCCAGAGTCTCAGAGCTCACATGGAAACTGAAACCATATCTGGGGAAGAAGCTACCAAGGGGCCGTACTTCATCCTGAAAAAGTAGAGATGAAGGATGCTCCAGATGTGGGGCAGGAAGAAAACCATTGCTGGATAGTGTGTGCCTATATTTGGAAAGGCTCCTATAATTTTGGGATGTTTTGCCATGTTCAAAGTGCCATATAAATATAATTGTTGCTGAAATTGGTCATTGTCTGCTCTGTGATATGTCCTCAGACATGCCCTTTGCATGCCAGGTCCCTGAAACAAGGAACATTGGAACACAAACAATTTTTTTTCAGCCTGGTAAAATCTTTTAATCATTATAAATACCTCAATTAAATAAACATTGTCTATGAACTTGCCTGCCTCACTTAGCCATTTTAATCCTGCATTGTTCTGGTGAACCTTTACAACATCCACTCTGAGGCAAACATATCAGAACTGAGTGCATTACTACAGACATGGTCCAACCAGGGATATGACAGTATCAAACTTCCACCCTTTAAATTCCAGCCCTTTTAGCTTTTTCAAACTATTTTTGTATTTGTCCATTAGTTTCTGGTGACTTCTGTACCTGGGCCTTCTTCCTCTGCTCCTCTATTGTCCTTTACTCCTCACCATTTGGAAAATAATTTGATCTATTGATTTATTCATTGTCAAATATTCCCCCCCCCCAATAAATTCCATCTGAATAGTTTTACCCTTCACTTATTGTGTCAATGTTCCTTTGCAACTTGCTGCTTCAATCTATGCTTTTTATTCTGACACCTAATTTATCATCAACAGCAAGCTTGGATAAATGGCTTTCTTTAACTTCATAAAAATCATTTAAAACTAGAGTAAAAATATGAATCACCAACACAAATCCCAAGGCAACACCTTTAAACCCATCATACCAATACGCTTATATTATCCATACTCTGTCTGGCACCTAACCACATCAATGTTACTAATTTCATGAGATTCCATTCTTGTTGACAGTCGTTTATATAGATTATGAAATGTCTTCTAAGGCAGCACAGTGGTCCAGCAGTTAGTACTTCTGCAGTACAACTCCAGCAACCTGAGTTCGAATTTGATCTTGAGTGCTGTCTGTGTGGAGATTGCCTGTTCTCCTTTTGATGGCACAGATTTCTCCTTGGTGCATGGGTTTCCTCCCACATCCCAAAGATGTGCTTGTAGGTTATTACCCCTAGTGTAGATAAGGGGCAAAAGAATCAAAGAGGAGTTGATGAGCATACGAGAGAACACAAGATGCAGGGTTGATGATGAAGAGACTGATGGGACTCTTCAATTACTTAACATCTAATTAAATTTCCTAATCAAGGCAGTTTTGAAAGATCATATCTGCATTTACTTCACATCCACCTTTATTGGGATGGAAATCATTGGGTTCGTAACCCAAACGGTTACAAGTCAGAAACATTGCTGCGAACAGAGTTCCCACACGGCAGAAGATGCCTGCAGAAGCCGGTATATCCATTCCACTGGTCTCCCAAATGCTCATTCATATGTACAGGGTGTACACAAGGTGAGCGTTTGTAATCTGGAGGGGACCTGTACTGAGTGAAATCAATTTTCCAGAAAATGCAAAATGAAAGCAGTGTCATGTGTCCAATGTTACTGATGAACGATGTAATCATTATACTTAGCTTGTTAAATGCAAATATATCTATAAGAGGATGGTAGTAAACATGAAAATGAGGTAGGTCCCTTGCAACATTGATATATGGCACTTGAGCATTTCTAATTTTGGTATGTAGCTACAATTAGATTTAAATGTTCAACATGAAAGGAATTAATTGTTTTTATTAAAAGCTTTAACAAAAGAGCAACAGAATACAAGTTATAAATTGTCTTACATCTTCTCTGTTGTAAAACTGCTCTTCATTTGTTGGGATCTCTTATTAGAGCTGCTATATAAAGGCAAAGTATTGGTGTACAATTTATGCCATCATTGTTACTTTTATTTTTAAAGAAAAAGGACAGCTATCACATATCAATATTATCATCTTAAGGAAAAGCCTGGAATTGAAGGAAGGCATGTGCCAGTTACTGGATTCTGGAATACCATCCACCTGAAGTACAAGGTAATGGCACTGCAGCCAATTTAGGTTTTAGTGCTAATATAGTGCACGAATATTTTTGAAACAAAATGCAGTTGCCTTATAAAATTAGGGTTTCTTCTGATGGGCAAAAGTTGATTTCATTAAACTTAATCTTGATACTTGCTTTTCTCTTTTTTGTTCTTTATACTGGGAGAACTGTATGTTCCTCATGCATGGCTTAACACACTGGGATCAGTCCTGCAACTGATAGGCTGCAACAACATTCAATATGCATTTGTTAGCACACATCAAAACGACAGAGAAAGCAAGTAAGAGCAGAGCTGGAGGTAGCAACTTTATTCCTTGTATTCATATTGCAAAAGAAACAAAGCTGCAGATCCATATTTTGAGCAGTCCACAATAATTTGCACTACTAACACATAATTGCAGGTCACATTACTTCAACTACAGTCTCACCTGCAACTACATGGAATGAACTCATTCAGGCACTGTAGATCAGTCTTGTTCGAAGTGAAGTCACCTGCATGTCCATCCACAACAGATGTGACTAGACAGGTACCAGTCAGGAATCTCCCTGGGGTCCTTCAGCTAAGTATCAGTCGAACAAGTTGGGGTGAGGGGAGGCATGTCAGTAGGCAGATCTGCACCATGGATCACATTGATGACCAGTCCTCCTAGGGCTGGGAAGGTGCAGGGTACATGATGCATACTATGCCTGTCTGTGTCAGGGAAGAAGAGAAAGGGCTAAGTCCTCAAAAGCATGAAACCATACTGACATAAACTGCATATTGATGTACACAATTAAATACTCTTTATTACTCTCTATTCTATTTGGAAGATATAGTCAAGGTAAATCAGAAACTGGGAACATGAGAGGGGTGCTCCCTCTCAACCTGGTCATCAGGCTTGAAGTGGCTGCGGTAGATTGGGCAAATTTATTAAAGGGGTTGCCAGTGGATAGGCAATGGATACCACTTAAACACATGTGCACCTCAAGGATGTGTGCTTAGCCCACTCTCCCTCTGCACTCATGACTGTGTGGCTAAGCACAGCTCAAACACCATCTATAAATTCACAGATGACACCACTGTTGTTGGTAGAATCTCAGATGACAACAGGGATACACATAGGAGTGAGATAGATCGGCTGGTTGAGTGGTGTTGCAGCAACAACCTTGCACTCAATGTCAGCAAGACCAAGGAATTGATTGTGGACTTCAGGAAGGGGAAGTCAGGGAAACATACACCAGTCCTCATTGAGGGGTCAGCAGTGGAAAGGGTGAGGAGCTTTAAGTTCCTTGGCGTCAATATCTCAAAGTATTTATCCTAGGGCCAACAAATTAATGCAATCATGAAGAAGGCACTCTAGTGGCTCTACTTCATTAGGAGTTTGAGGAGATTTGGTATGTCACCAAAGACTTACAAATTTCTATAGATATACAGTGGAGAGCATTCTGACTGGTTGTATCATAGCATGGTATGGAGGCTCCAAATCACTGGATCACAAGAAGCTGCAGAGGGTTGTAGACTGAGCCAACTCCATCACAGGCACAACCCTCCCCACCGTCGAGGACATCCTCAAGCGGTGGTGCCTCAAAAAAGTAGAATCCATCACTAAGGACCCTCGCCATCTGGGACATACCCTCTTCTTGTTACCACCATCAGGGAGGAGGTACAAGAGATTGAAAACCCACGCTCAACAGCTTTTTCCTCCACGCCAGATTTCTGAATGTCCACAAACACTACCGCATTATTCCTTTTTTTTTGCACTATTTATGTGACTTATAGTAATTTTATGTCTTTGCACTATACTGCTGCCGCAAAACAACAAATTTCACGTCACCCAATTCAGTGATAATAAGTCTGATTCTGAAAGTATGGGTGCATCACAACAATTATTCATTGCTGTCTGGCACAAAATACAAGTCAGGAAAGCGAACTCAACTGTGGCTATGAACAAAATTAACAATAGTATTAGATCCAGAGAGGAAGCATACAGAATTAACAGAGAGAAGCAGCAAATCTGAGAATTTGGAACAACATAGATTTCAGCAAAGGAGGATAAACAGATTAAGAGCGGGAAGATGGTGCATGAGAGTGAGCTTGCAGGTAATATACAAACTTGACTATAAAAGCTCCTATAACTACTTGGAGAGAAATCCCCTTGAATGAGAAACAGAAATAGCAGAACAATTAAACACATACTTTGGTTCTGTTCATAAAGCACACAAATAACCTCCCAGGCAACAAAGATCTCGAGATACGGAGGAAATAAAGGAAATTATTAATAAAGAAATAATGCTAGGGAAATTAATGGGGCTAAAGGCCTGATAATTTTTCCCAGAATACTTAAAGTGGCGGCCCTGGAAATATTGAATGTAATGGTGCTCATTTTCACAATTCCTTTTGATTCTGGAGCAGTTCCCACAAATTGGAGGGTGGCAAATACAGACCAGTAATCCAATGAAAGTAGAAGGAAAAATGCCAGAATCTATTGTAAAATTTGCAATAACAGAACACTCAAAAAGCATTAACTGGATTGGACAAGAGCCAGCATAGATTCCGTAAAGGAAATCACACTGAACAAATCTACTTAACATTGAATAGATAAGTTAGAACCATTGGATATGGTTTATTTGTACATAAGGAAGCTTTTGGTAAGGCCACATATAAGAGGTTAATGTGCAAAATGAAAGCACATGGAATTGGCAGCATTATACTCCAGTCAGGAAACAGAGAGGAACAATAAATGGGTCTTCTTCTGGATGGCAATCAGTGACTGATGGAGTGCCGAGGGGATTAGTGACAGGATCCCAGAAACTTACAATGTATTAATGATTTGTTTGAGGGAACTAAATGTAACATTTCTGCCTTCACAGATGGCATAAAGGAGGTGGTAGTGGGTTGCAGTCCAAGTTGTGAGGAGAACACAAAAAAGCTCCAATGTGATTTAGGCAGGCTGGATGAGTGGGCAAATACATGGTTGATGCTGTTTACTGTAGATCAATATGGTTACTCCATGATAACATCGCCAAGCCCACCCTTCTCAACAGCAGCAGACACAGGTAGTGACACTTGGTGTTTGTGTACCTAATGTCCATGAATAGCTTGAAGCAGCTATACAAATGTGGCCATCAAAATGATTGGAGGCCTGTAACCAACGGTGTGCCACAGGAACCAGTGCTGCTGTTTATCATAATTATTTGGATGAGTATGTATGTGGCATGATTAGCAAGTCTGCAGATGACAACAAAATTGGTGGTATAGTGGACAGTGAAAAAGGTTGTCTAAGGTTATAACAGATCTAGATCAACTGGGAAAGCAGGCGAAGAAATGGCTGACAGAATTTAACTCAAGTGCAAAGTGTTGCATTTTGGGAAGTTAAACCAGGCCAGGACATACACAGTGAATGGCAGGGCCCTGTTGTTGAACAGAGTGACCTTGGCATACAGATACATAATTCCTTGAAAGTGGCAACTTAGGTAGACAAGGTGGTGAAGAAGTTGTATGGCACACTTGCCTTCATCAGATTGGGCACTGAGTACACAAGCATTGGTACATCATGTTACAGTTGCACAAAACATTGGTTAGGCTGCACTCAGTGTTTGTGCAGTTCTGGTCACCACACTATAGGAAAGATATGATTAAATTAGAGGGGCTGCCAAAAAGATTCACAAGGATGTTGCCTGGATTGGAGAGCTTGAGTTATGAGGAGAGACTGGATAGGCTGGGTTTGTTTTCCTCTGGACTAAAGGATGCTGAGAGGTGACATGATAGAGGTATATAAAATTATGAGAGACATGGATAAGGTAGATAGCCAGAGTCCATTTCCCATGGTAAGGGTGCCTAAAATTAGAAAGTATTTGTTTAAGGCAAGATCAAGGAGTTTGGGGGGGGGGGGGGCGGGGAATCTGAAGGGTAAATCCTTCACAGAGTAGCTGGCATCAGGAATGAGCTGCCAGAGGAGGTGGTAGAGGTAGGTACAGTAACATTTTAAAAAGGCATCTGGACAGGTACTTGAATAAGCAAGACATGGACAGATTTGTACTTAATACAGGCCATAGGGATTGGTATCAATAGGTGTGATGGCTGGCATGGATGCAGTGTGTTTCTATGCTGTATAGCTCCATGACTCTAATCTGATACTACATGCACGTTGAAGTTGGCATGTTGTGTTGCAAATTATGGGTTAGGTTCAGCAATAAACTATGTGATGGACGATGGGTAAGAGAGATCTTTAGCTTATTGTACTCCCACAAAGAGAATACAGTTCACAAATCTTTCGGGTTTAAATAAATTCCATCGTTAACTTCTTCACCCTGTTAACAGATCACAAGTCACTCTAGCACATTAGGTCCCAAATCTATCAGGGAGGAGTAAAGAATGCACTGAAAGTATTCTATAATTATCACAACAAGTTATCATATAAACAGCAAGTATCAAAAGGGTCACAGTAGTAATACCTACTACTTCGAGAGAAAAGATTTTGGATGACTTCCTACTGAACACAGAGTCAGTATGAAAGCAAATGAAAACAGCTTTGTTTCTGACTTCATTTGGACAGGGATCTTGAACCATTAATAAGAAATGCAGCATTTGTCAGTGTTGTAGGAACAACCAACCAAAAATAGCTTTGCACTCATGTGCAAGCCCTTCTAGGCTTTTTCAAAGAATACATTTACTTCTGAGGAAAGAGGAAAGAATTTCCTGATCAATAGTCAAAGTCATCAATTGGGTTCATGAGAATATTATAGACAGGTTCAGGTCTATATGTGTACATCATTGTTTACCTGAAGAGATCATTTTTGCCAATAGCCATCAATCTGCAGTTGCACTGTTTACAAACATTTTGAAACATAATGATATCAAACATACTCCCATTTCCACATATCATCTAGATTTAAATGATGCAGCTGAGAGGTCAGTTAGAATAGTTTAGAAAGCTCGAGAAGCAAGTGTTGGAGAGCCATTAACACCTCAGTCTGAAACATTATTTGGCCAATTTCTTTCTGAAAAACAGAACACCACCTTGAGGTACCATGGGGTATATTTCTACAAAATACTTGACGAAAAGATAGAATACCTGCTTGAGCCTTATTTAACCTAAATTAGCTTCGAGTTGGAAAGAAGCAGTTAAATCAAAGACACTTCCATGACACTTATAAGAAAGCAATTGCAAGCAAAATGGATGCATTTGTATTCTTAGCCCACACAATAAGTCGAGCTTACACAAGTGGGTAGGAATGAACCACAGTAGGTTTGCAGAACCAAAGAAAATTAGCAACAGAATCCAAAATGTTAATATGGAACAAATCATCTTTATTAGAAATGAACAAAGTCTGAATATTGAAATCACTCAATCCCAAAGTGATGTCCAAATTGAACCTAGTGCAGTCTTCAGGAAGTGAAGTCCAAATCCAAGTGAGTCTTACATAGGAATAGAATCTTCAAGTTCAAATACAGAACAGAAAGACTCAGAATACCAGTTATCAGAAGATTCTTCAGAAGAATGAGGTGCAAATCTTATGGTTACAGCTGTTTTATTAGATGTTCATCATAGTACAGTTCAAGCAGTGTCAGCTTGTAACAGCAAGTAAGTGTTTAAAAAAAAGTAACAAAAGACCTTGCCCTCATGCTCTTCCTTTATACTGCAAAGTGATCTGACTGATTAGATAAGGGAATCTTCTGGTAACAGCCTGTGAAAAGGTACTGTCTGAGTTACACTTCAGTATAGACAAAAACTACAGGAGTATAGAGCCAAATATACAAGTTACTGGAAGTTTACAGACACAGGTGAGTATACAAACATATAAGCAAGCATAGAGAAAGCTAAAACTACAAAAAGAAAAACAATGATCTGGACCCTAATCCAACATACGTTATGCATACACAAAAAGTGCTGGAGGAACTCAGCAGGTCAGGTATGGAGGGAAATGAACAGTCAATATTTTGGGTCGAGACCTTTCATCAGGACTGGACAGGAAGAGGGCAGAAGCCAGAATAAAAGGGTGGGGGGAGGAGCATGAGCTGGCAGGTAATAGGTGAATCCAGGTGAGGTGTGTGGGGGGGGGCAGATAAGAGGGGAGTGGGAATGATGTGAGAAACTGGGAGGTGATAAGTAGAAGAGGCAAAGTGCTGAAGAAGATGGAATCTGATAGGAGAGGAGGTGGGGAACCAGAAGGAGGAAGGTGTGGGTGATAGGTAGGTCAGGGGAAAGAAGGGGTAACAGGGCCAGAGGGACAAGGGAAAACAAAGTGGGGGGTAAAAAAAAGTTACCAGAAGTTAAAGAAATCGATGTCTATGTCGTCAGGTTGGAAACTACCAAGACGGAATACGAGGTGTTGTTCCTCTAATCTGTGTCTCACCTCAACTTGGCAGTAGAGGCGGCCATGGACAGACATGTCAGTATGGGAATAGGAAATGGAATTAAAATGGCTGGCCACCAGGAGATCCTGGCTGTTATGGCAGATGGAGCAAAAGTGCTCGACGAAGCAGTCCCCCAATCTGTGTCGTGTCTCACCGATGTAGAGCAGGCTGCACCGGGAGCACCAGATGCAATAAATGACACTGGTGGATTCACATATAAAGGACTGCCTCACCTGGAAGAATTGTTTAGGGCCCTGAATGGTGGTGAGAGAGGAGGTACAGGGGCAGGTGAAACACTTAGCATGGTTGCAGGGATAAGTGCCTGAGGGGCAATCAGCGAGCGGACAAGGGAGTCGTGGAGAGAGCAATTCCTGCGGAAAGCAGAGAAGGGAGGGAAGGGGAAGATGTGTCTGGTGGGGGGGGGGGGAATCCCATTGGAGATGGCGGAAGTTGTGGAGAATGATGTGTTGGATGTGGAGGCTCATGGGGGTGGTAGGTGAGATCAAGGGGAATCCTATCCCCATTATGTTGGGGGGGGGGGTTAAGAGATAGGATGAAGGCAGATATGTGGGAAATGGAGAAGATGTGGGTGAGGGCAGCATTGTCAGTGGCGGAAGGGAAACCCATTTTACTGAAAAAAAAAGGACACCTTGGACGTCCTGAAATGGAAAGCCTCATCATGAGAGCAGATGTGACAGCGACTGAGGAATCGAAAGAAGGGAACAGCTTCTTTGCAAGTGAAAGGGTGGGAAGAGGTGTAGTCAAAGTAAATGTGGGAACCAGTGGGTTTGTAAAAGATGTTGGTAGATAATCTGTTTCCAGAGATGGAGACAGAGAGATCAAGAAAGGGGAGAGAGGTGTCGGAGATTAACTAAGTGAATTTGAGGGCGGGGTGGAGGTTGGTTTTAAAGTTGATAAAATTGACAAGCTTTGCATGGGTGCAGGAAGCAGCACCAATGCAATTGTCAATGGATCAGATGGCAGCATCTATGGAGGGAAATGAACAGTCAATGTTTCGGTTCACCATTGCCTTAAATGGAGCGGGGTGTAATATCTTAAAACATTAAACACACTCTTTTCCCCTCTGTTGATATTGTGCTCCTAGAGGACAGCAGAGCCATGTTTTAGAGACATTCAGTCTGCCAGCTAAAGGTCTCAACATGCAAATATTAAGTGTGCTGCCTTGTAAGTAATTTTCTATTTGGATGGATATTATATGCTGTATCTCAAAGCACTCCTGAAAACATTAGTGTTAATGATATTTGTTTTACATATAAGGAGGCAAAAGTAACAGAAATAGATGCTCACTATTTAAATATAGAGCATGCTTTGAGTTGTTCGGACACTGGACATCACAAATATTCAGTGACCCTCTGCATCCTTGCACACACTAACTTCCTGATCTATTAAAATGCAAGCCTAGTAGAGAACATGAACAGATCGGCTTAGAAATAGTTTAAGACTGTATTAATAAAGTTAACATATGATATAATGTATTTAAATGAAATAGTGAATGTCCTGGACAAAGATTGTATTGGCCTTTGTGATAATCCATAAAATCTACCTAGAAACAAAAGTAAACATGATAATTAATTTAAAAATGACTTTGGTGCTACTTAGTAGTCTGCAACAACGTTATACATTGCCTGCAGCTCAAGCAGGACAACTGTTTTGGGCTCAGCTGTTGGCATGGTGATTCCAGGGCAGTGAGCAAGGTTGCAGACTTAGGGCTATATTATTAGAGTCCTTTCTTTGACCAATGTTTGTATCTAAAAAGACTCACAGTACAAGGTTAGGTAATATGAATCAGTTTCTACAAATGTTGAATAAACAAAAAGTTGACTATGCTGTGAGAATATTCTACAACTTCAAAAATTCTGCTGTTCATTATGATGAATGATTGTAACTTGAAGCAGGCGCAGGAGATGGCTTGAGGTCCTTCAAGCCTGCTTCTCCACTCAGCAAGACTATAGCTGATCTGATTGTAGTTCTCAACTCTGCATGCCTGCCTACCCTTGGCATCCTTTCACCTAACACCCCTCCCCCCTTTCTTATCAGAAATCTATCTAAATCTGCCTTGAAAATATTAAAAGGCTCTGCTTCCATCACTCTGATGAGGAGGGTTCCAAAGAGACACAACCCTCTGAGAGGAAAAAAAAATGCCTGTTTTGAATTAAATGAACCAGCTCTTATTTTTTTTCCCCAATGGTAACCTCTAGTTCTGGGTTCTCCCTTGAGAGGAAATATCCACTTCACTGTGAAGAACCCTCAACATTTTTTAAGTTTCTAAATTCCAGCAGATACAAGCCTCTCCTGTCCAACCTTTCCTCATGATTACATGCCCATTTCAGGTACCGGAAATGGTAAGTATACCTGAACTCTTAATGCATTTACATCCTTCTTTAAATAAGGAGACCAGTACCATGCATTACACTCTAGACGTGGTTTCACCAATACCTTTTGTAAGTGACACACAGACATACGCACATGCAATTTCCACTCCACAATATGAAGTCTGGCACATTGAATGTCAGGACCTTCATGAACAGTGAAAGACCTGAAAACTGCTCTACTACCATAGCACAGGAACTCAAATGCTTTGACAATGTTATCTTGAGTGAGATATTACAGGCAGGAAATTGTCAATTTCACATACAGTACAAGGTAGTTGGCAGACCACCCTCTGGAGGGGCAAACGGGAAGAGGAACATCATCTTCACAGACTGAGCTTTGTCATGAAGAATAATCTAGTCTAACCTCTTAATGAATTCCCTTGCAGAACTAGTGAACTTGAGTCCATATATCAGAAGCCCACTACACACCCACTGCCTGGTCAGGCACATTTGTGTAAGAGTTTGCAGTACCCACACTGGCCTCAGAACTGAGCAGAAGCAAGGCATCCTGGAATTTAAGGGACTGCCTAAGAACATGTTTCTGTATTCAATTCCCCTCACAATAAGCAATAATCCTGTTAGTTTTCCTAATTACTGCTGTACCTGCATACTTGCAAATCATACACTAGGATACCCAGACCCTCTGCATCTCAGAGCTCCACAAACTCACACCATTTAGATAACATTTTACTTTTCCTGCTGATATCGACAATTTCACACTTTAGTCTGCCAAATACTTTCCCACTCACAACCTATCGGTAAGTATCTATCCACCTCAACTTTCCTCCTCCTCCATCAGTAAATTTAGCAGCCAAAACCAGTGGCGTCTTCATCAAAATCATTTATAGAAATTGTAAAGTGACGAGGCCCCATCAGTGATTCCTGTGGCACACAATGTTACTTCTTGCCACCAGAAAAAGACCCACTTATAGATATCGTGTTAGTCAACCAATCTTCTATCCATGTAGAAATGTTACCTCTTAAATGACGAGTTTTTATTTTCTGTAATTACCTTTTCTTGTGCCACCTTATTAACTGTCTTCTGGAAATCCAACTATAGTACATACATCAGTTCTCCTTTATCCACAGCATATATTACTTCCTCGAAGAACCCAACAATTTGGTCAAACATTATCTCCCTTTTGCAAACCCATATTGCCTTATTACCTAGAATTTTACTAAGTGTCCTATTATAAAGCCTTAATAGGAGGTTCTAACATTTTTCCCTGCGACAGATGTCAAGTTAACTGGCTTTATATCATACACTAATTTTTCTTTCCTTATTAATCTGAGTCATTCTTTGCTGTTTTCTATATTCTGTCCAATATTCTGACCTGGCATTTGTCTTTCTACTATAATTTTTCTTATATGTTTTATACCATCTTTGACATTTTAAGTTAAAGATGGATGGTAGGTCCTCCCCTTGGGAATTTTTTATTACTCTTTGGAATGTATCTATATCAGAATGCAATCTGAAAGGTCCCCTTAAATGTCTGTAACTGCATCATGACTGAATGAACCCTTAACCAAATATGCCAGTTCATTTTAGTGAGATCCACTTTCATGTCCTCATAGTTGCCCCAAGTTTAAAATTCTAGGCTTGGGCCCATTCTTCTCTCCATCAAATTGAACATTAGATTCACTCATATTATGATTGTTACTACCTTGGGAAGCCTTCATGATGAGACTAATTAATTTATTTATTCTCACTGCACAATACCAAACCTAATATAGCCTGCTCTCTAGTTGGGTTCAGAACAAGCTGACCTAAGAAACTATCCCAAAAATGATATGAACTCCTTATCTAGGCCACCTTGCCCATCTGATTTTTCTATTTGTAGATTAAAATTCCCTGTGATTATTGATGTATTTTTCTGAAATTATTTCTCTTTATACTGCCCATGTGGTTACTGTTAGGAAACCTGTACACCACTCCTGCAACTACCTTCTTCCCTTTATTATTTCTTACCTCCACCCACATCACATATACATGCTGGTTTCCTGAAACTAGGTCACCCCTCTCTAATGTGCTAAGACCATCATTAATTAACACACCTCTACCTTCCTGTCCTTCCTAAATATCACGTACCCTTCTACATTCATGTCCCAGTCCATGCCATTCTACAGCTATGTCTCTGTAATAGCTATCAGGTCGTATTTACTTCTATTTGAACACTCAGTTCATCTACTTTGTTTGAAATGCTAATATATTCAGGTACACACCCTATAGTTTTGTCCTTTTATTATTTTTGTAACCTCTAGCCTTACTTGTTGATTAACCATTCCTTCCAGTCACAGTTTATGATTTTCAACATTAGTACCCTTTTCTCTAGCCTTCTCTCTACTCTTGTTTATCCCATTAGTTTAAAATCTTCTCTCCTTCCCTAGTTATGTACATTGCTCGGACACTAGGCTCAGCATGTTTCAGCTGTTGACCAGCCCAATTGTACAGCTCCCTGGCATCACACTGGTCCCAATGCTGAATGAACTAGAACCCATCTCTACCACACCAGTCTTTGAGCTATGCATTCATCTATTTAATCTTATTGTTCTATGCTGATTTGTACCTGGATCAGGTAATAATATGAGGATGTCACCTTAAGTGCTGCTTAATTTGGTGGCTAGCTGTTCATACTGGCTATACTGAACTTTTGTTACCTGCATGTGCAATAATAACTGGACCCCTCCTTGCCCACTGTTAGTTACTCATCAGCTCCGAGTGGATGTACTGAACCTTGACAGATTTCTGGATTCTTGCATTTTGTTTAAGAGCAGTGTCAATCTCCCTCACTATATTGTCCCCTATTACTCCTTTATCCTTGTTCACTGCCAAAACTTGAATGACTCCTTTACCATAGTGTCATAGTCAGTTAACTCATCCATCCTGCAGTCTACACATCCAAACTGAAAGAACCCAGACCAATTTCCAAAGTTGAGACTCCTGCTCTCTTAGACCCCTTAGCTGTCTTACTTGCAGTCACACTCCTCCAACCCTGACCACTGACCAAATAAGAACCTAACTTCAGGGATGTGATGGCTCCCTAGTACAAAGCACATTGGGTAGGGAGTTCCAGAACTTAGATGCAGCAATATTGAAGGACTGGCAATGTGTTTCCAAGTCAGGAATGTGTGCAAACTGCAAGTGATTTGCAGGAGGTGGTGTTCCCATGCACCTGCTGCCCTTGTTCTACTTGGTGGACGAGGTATGGGAAATGTTATCAGAGTGGCCAAGGTGAGTAAATGCAGTGCATTTTGTAAATAGTACTGTGTATTGGTGGCAGAGGGAATAAATGTTTAGGGTAGTTAATAGGATGCCAATCAAGTGGGTTGCTTTGTACTGGATGGGAATAAGCTTCTTCAGAGTTGTAGGAACTGCATTCATTCAGAAAAAATGGACAGTAATCAAACACAGCCCTGACTTGTGCTTTGCAAATGATGGATAGGCTATGTGATGTCAGAAGAGAAACTTGCTGCAGGGTTTGTGGCTGGCTCAGGTTTAATTTCTGTGCATGGTGACAGCTGGGATGCTGATGGTGAGGGATACAGTTATGATCAAGCTTATGAATGTTAAGAGTAAATAGTTAAGCTCTCTTGTTGGAGATGGTCATTACTTGGCACCTTTGTGGTGCAGATGCTTGCCGAAAACAGGTTGCGTCTGAAAGTTGTGTCAGTCTTGTAGCACATAGGCACAGACTGTTTCACTTTTCTGAGGAGCCGAAAATGGAATTTTTTCCACTTCTGACCTAACAATGAAAGAAAGGTTAAGGAAGCAGCTGGAGATTGTCGTCCTTGGGACACTGTCCTGAGGAACTTCTGTAATGACTGTCTGCGGCTGGTATAATCAATCTCCAACTGCTCAAATTGTCTGCCTTTCTGCAAGGTATGACTAACCATTAGTATGTTTTCCCCTTTGATACTTGTCAACTTCAGTTTTACTGGGAGCCCTGATGCCACATTTGGTAAATGTTGTCTTGATGTCAACTGCAGTCACTCTTATTTGAGCTCTAGAATTCAACTTTTTAGTCCAGGTTTGAACCAAGGCTGTGACAAAGTGTTGGAACCCAAATGAGTTATTGGTAGGAAGGTTAATGGTGGGTGAGTAAGAGTTACTTGATAGCTGTCAATGACAGCTTCCATCCATTGGGCAGCAATTAGTCACATTGGAATTGTCCTGCTTTTAGTGAACAGGACGTACCCAGACAATATTCCACATTGTTGGGTAGATGCCCATGCTGTGACTATGGTGTCTCAGCTTGCATGGAGGCACCACTCAATTAGCAGCAGTGCTACCCAGCCACTATTGGTAATGAATAGTGAAGTCTCTTAAGTGCATTCTACACCTTTGCTACTTTCAGTTATATTGTCCAACATAAATGAGCACTGATTCATCAGTTGACGGGGAATGTTAAGCTGTCATCAGTTGGGAGATTCCCCTGCCTATGTTTGCTCTGATGACAAGACTTCATTGTGTCTTGAGTCGAGGCTGAGGACTCCCATGACTACCCCCTCCAGCACATTGACACCATCTCTGGTGGATCTGTCTTGTGTTGAGATGGAAATGACTCAGAAGCTGAGATGGAGTCAAGCATATTGTCCATAAGTTATGGTAGGTACTACAGTGACACAGAGGTTGTCACCAGTCTAGTAATCCAGAGGCCTCAACTAATTAACTACTTAATGATTTCATATAATTATTTTCCTTTTCTATATATATTATTACCTTACAAGTTCTGAACTATTTTAAACTTAGGGATACAACTGATCAGGGTTCTATTTCTAGAACACTTTTTAAACTCACTGAGGCTCTTTCTAATGCTCCTTTTAATCTCACCAGGACTCTGCCTCCTGCATTCCTATTACACTAACATTTAGTTTGACTGCACAAGAATGGGAAAGATATACTGACCTTGCAGTACTGATTCACCAGGGTTAATATGAGATTTATTTTTGATTTTGTTTTATAAGATATAAAAGGGCATAGAGGCAAGGCAATTAGATGAAGGCAAGCTGCAGGCAGCAGTGTTATTATTGAATGACAGAAGAGATTTGAGGGACTTTGTGGTCTTCCGTTCTTATGTTACAGATGAGGTGCACATTTCTACATTAGAGATACAGACCAATAAATTGAACAGAAGGTTGAATGACTATCATTCCTGGGTTCCCATTATTCAGTTTCTCTCTTGACTTTTTATCTTTTTTTTAGAATTCCTAACTTTTAAAGTCTCATATAGAGATTTTGCTAAATCAAACAAGGCCAAATAATCAAAGCCTTTAGTGCTTTTCATTTCCACAATTAAGTTAGTTCACTAACTAGGTACAGCAATAGAACAGTACAGCACAGGAACAGACCTTTGGGCCCACCATGTCTGTGCCGACCACAATGCCAAATTAAACCAAACCTATCTGCCTGTACATGATCCATATCCCTCCATTCCCTGCATGCTCATGTGCTTGTCTAAATACCTCTTAAATGTTAGTACCATATTTACTTCCACCACCGCCGCTGGCAGCGAGTTCAGCATTTGGAATTTCTTTATGTGAATAAGTAGGAAATTGCAAACAACCTCTGAAAAATATTTTGTTGGAATGAATCAGCATATATAGTGATAGCTCTGCTATATGTGACAGAAAGAAAGAAAGAAAGGGTGACTACCATCATTTAACTAGAGAAGGATCCATAGTTTTGAAAAAACAATCAAGTTCAAGAGAATTAGTCAGGCAATTGTGATAACTAAATGCAACTGATGCATTCATACCTGGAAGTCGTGATGCTCAATTTTAGGAAGGTTTTTTCATCCAGATCTACAATAAACAGCTGTATAAATTGAATTCTTCATATCGTGACAGAATGCAATAATTTATGATTAGGTGCTCTATTCCTCTAAATATTTAAAGAAGTTTGTAAAACACCAAGTAACTGGAACACACAAGCATACTTACATTTCTAATAATAACTGGTGTTAGGTAATGATCTTTAGGGACAAAGGGATTAGAGATTCTGGTTTTCTGGACATTACAAGAAAACAAATATTGTATCAGGGTTGGAGGATCACTAGTTAACACAAGCCTAGTTACAGAAGTGAAGAAAAATATGGCACTAATGAGACCTGATGGTTTCATTACAGGATTTTAAAGAAACACTATTGAAAACACTAATGCACACTGCAGATGCCATAACTGTAATCTTCCGAAGTTACCTGTACTTGGGAACCATACCTTTAGATTGCAAGACTGTACACGTCACTCTGCTATTAAGAAAGAGAAACCAGGGTCAAGTTGGGTTGACATCAGATGTTGGGAAATTACTGGATTCAGCACTTAATTGAATGACTGAATACTATACAAATGTTCAGCTGATCTCCTTGGACTTTTAAAGAGTAAAAAACCTTTTTCAAATCTTTTGGAGAAAGGATGACAGTAATACGAAAAAGAAAACTGAAGATGTTGGAAATCAGAAACATTGATTTCCTCAGCAGGTCAGACGGCATCTGCAGACAGAGAAAAACAGAGTTAATGTTTCAGGTTGAAAACCCTTCAGAGAAAAAAAGTTAGCAAGTTAGTTTTAAGTTGCAGAGAGGGATGGATAAGACAAAGGGAATATTTCTCATAAGATGAACCCAAGGTTGCCCTGGTGATATGCTATAAATTACATCACCCAATTGATGTATTAATGGGGTAGCATGCATGTGCGCGTGCACGCACACACAATGAACATGAAAGCTATGAAATGAAAGATATGACATTTAGAACACAAACAAAGGAATGCAAAAGTTGCAAAATGTAGAGCTGTAGAACATGCCCGGCAGCCCAGGCTGTGCCAATGGAGAGAAAAATTGGGCCAAATTATAGATGAACTACCCAGTTTGGATTCAGGCAGAGAATGCAAGTTATCTGAGGTTGTATAATTTGACTTAGAGCTATATCTGGCATTTGATAAATTGTCAGAATTGAAGCATATGAAATTACAGCAAATTATTGACAAGATTAGAAAACTGGCTGAGCAGTTCAAAACAGAGAACAGGGATAATGGGCAGATAGACGAAGGAATAAAAAGCCACATATTCAAGTTTGCAAATTGCACAGGAGATGGAATCACAATGAAAACTTATCAATAAAATTAAAGTGAAACTAATGGTTTAAATGAATGGGTAACATAATCAGAAGTGAGATGCACCTTAGGAATCAGCCTACAGCCAGAACCAAAGAGACTGACAATAGTGTATGGATCAAATGAAGATCAGTGTGGAAGTAAGTATATTTGACATGAGAATGGAAAATTTTGTAACGACTACAATTTATGATTAATTCAGTTAACCCTAATGAAATTCTACAGCTTTGTACCCAGCAGTTTAAAACATTGGCATCTTAACACAATTTGAGGTTGTAAAGACACTTGACATACAAGGTTGATTTCTTTCCCTTCCCCTCTCCACCCCAAATAGGCAGGGTGATTAAGTTACTCCCAGTATAATGGTTTTTATCTATTCAATAAGTTTTAAATTAACCCCTCTACAGTACAAGAATGATAAAAAGGCAAGATAACATATTTAAGACTCATTGTTTGCATCATTTTGGGGTGACAAATATGACTAACGCTTAAATGGGTCATGCTAAGGAACAAATCAGGAAGTGCTGTTTTATATCCTGAGCCTCAGAGTGATTGAGGGTACAGTCATTCAACTCCGAGCCCTGAGAGCTATGGCAGGGTCCAGCAAGCAGGAACACAATTAAAAGAGATTGAGGTTACAAAGAAGAACATAGCATTCAGACCAAGCATTCCTTTGGCAATGAACAAATGAACACATGAACAAATATTTACAGTGATATTTACATATACTATTCTTGTATTTTTTCAACTCCCTTCATTCACTCACCTATCAAAATAAATGCTGACACTGCTTCAGCCTCAGCCATAAAGCCCAGGAGTTGAATTCCAGAGCTCCATTACACTCTAGGTAAAGATGACTTATCTAATCTTGAGTCCAAATCTCATTCGATCTAGTTATCTTTGAAACCTCATCTTAAACCAAATCAGCTTCCCTCTACACTTTTACCATTCTTTCATAAATTCAAACACTATTGAAAATCAGCAATTTTTTTTACTTCCTTGTACTTGTTGGATGCTGTAGGGGCGATATTTCGGCAGGATAGGAAGATTGGGAAAGGTGAGGGAGAGATTTTGTTAGTTAATGAAGGTCTTTAAGCAATAGAGAAGATGACTCAAATTCAGGAAATCAGGATGTAAAAGTGGTTTGGGTGGAGATAAAAATATGGGAGGAGAGTGGTGCACCAGTCTCCCACTTAATAGCAATCACATAACAGTGTACAAAGGAAGTTATGAGAGCTTGTCAGAAAAGTATGATATTAATCAAGGAGGATTTTAATCTAGGCATAGCCTGGAATAATCAGATGAGTAAAGGTGGCCTAGATAGGGAGCTCATACAGTGTTTTTGGAATATTTCTTAAAACAGTATGCTTTGGAGCCAACCAGAAGTAGGTAGTAACAATCATAATATGACTGAGTTCTACATTCACATTGAAGGGAGAAGAACAGGTTGAAGACTAGTACTTTAAACTCATACAAGGGCAATTATGTGGGCATTAAAGCAGAGGTAGCTAAAGTGAACTATCAAATTAGGTTAGGGGATCGATAACTGAGATGCAGACAGTTAAAGGGATCTTTCAGAATGAACAGTATAAATACTGTTCAATATGAAAAAAAATTGAAGTGGAGGACCCAGCATCTAGAGCTAAATAAAAAAAGTTAAAGAAAATATCGAACTGAAAGAAAAAGCATATGATTGCACCATCAAGGGGCAGTTAGAAGACTGCAGTATAAATGACAGCAAGCATTAATAAGGAAGGAAACATTAAAGTATGAGACAAAGTTAGCTAGAATAGTAAAAAAAACAAACAGCAAGAGTTTCCATGGATATTTAAAGTACTAAAGAGTTAACAAAGTAATATTAGCACCATAGCAAATTAGTTTGAATATAGAACAGCATAGCACAGAAACAGGCCTTTCAGCCCACAATATTGTGTTGAACCAATTACATTGGCAATAAAATGCCCAACTAAACTAATCCCTTCTGCCTATACAATGTCCATATCCTACCATTTCCCTGACATTGATGTGCTTATCTAAGAGCTCCTTGAATGCCCCTATCATATTTGCCTCCACCACCACCCCAGCACCACATTCCAAGCACCCACCACTGTGTAAAAAAAACTTGCCCCGCACTTCTCCTTTGAATTTAGCCCCTATCACCTTAAATACATGCTGTTATTAGACATTAGATAATAATGTTATTAGACATTTCAACTCTGGGGAAAAGATACTGGTTGTCTACTCTATCTATGCCTCTCAATCTTATAAACCTCTATCAGATCTCCCCTCAGCCTCCACCACTCCAGAAAGAACAACCCAAATTTGTCCAACCCATCCTCATAGCACATACTCTTTAATCCAGGCAGCATCTTGGTAAACCTCTTCTGCACCCTCTCCAAAGCCTTGACATCCTTCCTATAATGGGGTGATGAGAACTGAATGCAGTACTCCGGATGTGGCCTAACTAAAGTTTAATATAGCTGCAGCATAGCTTCCTGACTCTTGAACTCAATGCCTTGACTAATGAAGGCAAGCATGCCATATGCCTTCTTTACTGCCCTAGCAACCTGTGTAGCCACTTTCAGGGAGCTATGAACTGACCCCAAGATCCCCCTGCTCATCAACACCGTTAAGGGTCTTGCCATTAACAGTGTACTGTCTCTTTACATTTGATCTCCCAAGGTGCAACACTTCACATTTTGCAAGGTTGAACTACATCTATCATTTCTTTACCCATAACTGCAACTGATTGACATCCCGCTGTACCCTTTGCCGGTCTTCTACGCTATCCACAGCATCATCAATCTTTGTATCATCTGCAAACTTACTAACCCACCCATGTACATTTTCATCCAGGTCATTTATATACATCACAAACAGCAGAGGTCCCTGTACAGATCCCTGAGGAACACCACTACTCATGGACCTCCAGCTAGAACAAGTCCCACCAACCACTACCCACTGTCTTCTATGGGCAAGCCAGTTCTGAATCCAAATGGCCAATTCACCATGGATCCCATGCACCTTAATCTTCTGGGTGAGCCTCCCATAAGGGACCTTGTCAAACACTTTACTAAAATCCACATAGACAATATCCACAGCTCTACCTTCAATCACCCTCATCACCCTGTCAAAAAACTCAATCAAGTTAGTAAGGACAACTTGCCCTGCACAAAGCCATGATGACTGTCCCTAATTAGGCTATAGTTTTCCAAATGCTCATGAATCCTATCATTAAGAATCCTCTCCAGTAACTTTCCTACCACTGACGCGAGACTCACCAGTCTATAGTTAGCAGGATTATCCTCGTTTCCCTTCTTGAATAATGGAACAACATTAGCTATTCACCAGTCCTCCGGGACCTCACTTGTGGCTAGAGAGGACATGAAGATATTGGTCAAGGCCCCAGCAATCTCATCTCTTGCCCCTCTCAATAACCTGGGGTATATTCCATCAGGCCCTGGGGACATCCACCTTAATGTTCTTTAAGAGACCCAACATTACCTCCTCCTTTATCTTGAAATGCTCCAGCATAATCCACACTGATCTCCCTATCCTCCACGTCTTTCTCCTTGGTAAATACTGATGCAAAGTACTCATTAAGGACCTCACCCACATCCTCCGCTTCCAAGAGCATGTTTCCTCCTTTATCCTTGAATGGTTCTACCCTCTCCCTAGTTATCCTCTTGATGTATGTATAGAATGCCTTGGGATTCTCTTTAATACTACTTACCAAGGACTTTTCATGGCCTCTTCTGTCTCTCCTAATTCCCTTCTTGAGTTCCTTTCTGGCTTCTTTATAATCCTTAAGTGCTCCATTTGATCCTAACTTCCTAAGCTTTACATACTTTTCTTTTTTCTTCTTGACTAAATTCATCACCTCTCTTGACATCCAAGGTTCCCTTACCCTGCCATCCTTGTCCTTCCTTTTTATTGGAACATACCTGTCCTGTACTCTGTGCAGTTGGTCTTTGAACACCCTCCCCGCCAGATGTGGACTTGCCCAAAAACAGCTGTTCCCAATTAATTCTCCCTACTTCCTGCCTTATGCTCTGTAATTTGTTCTGCTCCAATTTAATACACTCCCACAAGGTCCATATTTATCCTTATCTATAGCTATCTTAATTTTTAAGGAGTTGTGGTCACTGTTCCCCAACTGAAAGGTCAGTCACCTGGCCAGGCTCATTACCCAACACCAGGTCCAGTATGGCCCCTCCGCTTGTTGGACTATCTAAGAAACCCTCCTGGATGCACCTAACAAATTCTGCCCCATATAAACCTCTTGCACTAAGGAGATCCTAGTTTGTATTAGGAAAATTGAAGCCCCCTCCCCCCATGACAACAACCCTATTAGTTTTACACCTTTCCCCAATCTGCCTGCATATGTTTTCCTCAATGTCCTGGTGCTATTGGAAGGTTTGTAGTATAATCCCATCAGAGTGATTGCACCTTAATTTTGAATTCTACACATATGGACTCAGTAGACGAGCCCTCCATTACGTCCCCTGAGGCAGCTGTGATATTGTCTCTGATTAGTAGTGCAACCACAAACCTCCCCCCCACCCCTTTTACCCCTCTCTCTATTTTGTCTAAAACCCTGGAACATTAAGCACCCATTCCTGTCCCGCTTTCAACCAAGTCTCTGTTACGGCCACAACATCATAGTTCCATGTACTGATCCATGCTCTAAATTTATCACCCTTACCCATAATACTCCTAGCATTCAAATACACACACTTTAAACTGTCTGCCCCATTGTGTTTATTACTTTGCTCTTACCTGTTTTTACTGGCCCTGACATCTACCTTCCTCTCAATCCCTCCACTTTCTGATCTGGTGCTCTGGTTCCCACCCCCCTGCTAAACTAGTTTAAACCTTCCTAAGTAGCACTAGCGAACATCCCAGCCAGGATACTGGTTCCCTCCAGTTGAGGTGCAACCTGTCCTTCTTGTATGGGTCACCCCTGACCCAGAAGAGGTTCCAATGATTCAAGAACCTGAAACCCTGCCCCCTGCACCAGTTCCTCAGCCACTCATTCATCTGTTCTATCATTCTATTCCTGTCTTGACTAGCACGTGGCATCAGGAGTAATCCAGAGATTACTACCTTGGAGGTCCTGCTCTTCAACCCCTTTCCTAACTCCCTATACTCACTGTGCAGGACCTCTTCCCCTTTCCTACCATGTCATTGGTGCCAATGTACACCACGATCTCTGGCTGCTCACCCTCCCCTTTGAGAATATCCTGCAGTTGCTCGGAGACATCCTCGACCCAAGCACCTGGGAGGCAACACACCATCCTGGTGTCTCTTTCACGGCCACAGAATCTCCTGTCTGTCCTCCTAACTATCGAGTCTCCTATCACTATTGCTCTGCCTGACTTTACCCTTCCCTGCTGAGCCAGCCACATTGCCACTAACCTGGCTGCTGCTCCCTGATAGGTCATCCCCCCCACCCCCCAGCAGTATCCAAAGGGGTATACTTGTTGCTGAGGGGTATGGCCACAGGGTTACCCTGCATTGACTGCTTACTCCCCTTACTTTTCCTGGTGGTCACCCATCTACCTGAAACCTGTATCCTGAGTGCGATCACCTCAAAAAGTCTCATCTATGGAGATCTTCAGCTTCCCGGATGGTACTGAGTACATCCAACTCCAGCTTCATTTCCTTGCTTTATTCCATCAGGAGCTGTAGCTGGTTGCACTTCCTGCAGATGTAGTCATCAGGGAGACTGAGGTTCCCTGACATCCCACATCTTACAGGAGGAGCATTCCACTGCCCTAACTACCATCCTGCTTACACTGAATCAAGGACTAAGGGTTTACAGACAACCAAATGAAGACCTTACCTGTGCCTTCTTACTGAAACCTTTCCTTAAAAAAAAACAAAGAGCTCACAAGATCACAAGACAAGGGAGCAGAAGTAGGCCATTCAGCCCATCGAGTCTGCTCCAAAGAAAAGGGAAAAAAGAAAAAGAAATGAGAAATTGGGGGGGGGGGGGGGGGGAGCCAAAAAAAACCACACTATTCTAACCCCAATTTCCGGCCTTATCCCCAATTTCCGGCCTTATCCCCATATCCCTTGATACCCCGACTATTTAGATATCTATCTCTTCCTTAAACGTCTCCAATGATCTGGCCTCCACTGCTGTAGTGGCAAGGAGTTCCACAAATTCACCACCCTCTGGCTAAAGAAATTTCTCCTCATCTGTTTTAAACCTGTACCCTCTAATTCTAAGATTGTGCCCTCTGGTCCTGAACTCACCCACCAAGGGAAACAGCTTGACCACATCTACTCTGTCCAGTCCTTTCAACATTTTAAATGTCTCTATGAGGTCCCCTCTCATTCTTCTGTACTCCAGTGAGTACAGTCCAAGAGCCGACAAACGCTCATCATACGTAAGCCCTTTCATTCCGGGAATCATCCTTGTAAATCTCCTCTGAACCCTCTCCAACATCAGCACATCTTTCCTAAGATATGAGACCCAAAACTGTGCACAGTATTCCAAATGAGGCCTCACTAATGCCTCGTAGAGCCTCATCAACACTTCCTTACTTTTATACACTATACCTCTCGAAATGAATGCCAACATAGCATTCGCTTTCTTTACCGCTGATCTGACTTGGTGGTTAACCTTTAAGGTATCTTGCATGAGTACCCCCAAGTCCCTTTGTACTTCTGTACTTTGAATTTTCTCTCCTTCTAGATAATAATCTGCCCGTTTATTTCTGTTTCCAAAGTGTGCAACTGCACATTTCTCAACATTGAATCTCATCTGCCATTTCCTTGCCCATTCTCCTAAACTATCTAGATCTCTCTGCAACCTTCCTGTCTCCTCAATACTCTCTACTCCTCCACCTATCTTGGTGTCATCTGCAGACTTAGCCACAAAACCATTTACTCCATCATCCAAATCATTAACGTACAAGGTAAAAAGAAGCGGCCCTAACACCGACCCCTGCGGAACACCACTGGTAACCGGTAGCCAACTAGAACAAGATCCTTTTATTCCCACCCTTTGCTTCCTGCCAACCAGCCAATGCTCCACCCATTCTGTTATCCTACCTGTAATTCCATGACCTCTCATCTTATTAATCAGTCTCTTATGTGGCACCTTGTCGAAGGCCTTTTGAAAGTCTAAGTACACATCTACCGCCTCTCCCTTATCCACCCTACCTGTGATTTCTTCAAAAAACTCCAATAGGTTGGTCAGGCAGGATCTTCCCTTCACAAAATCATGTTGTCTAGGACCTATCTTGCCTTGCAACTCTAGGTATTCCATAACCTCATCCTTGAGGATCTATTCCAATATCTTTCCCACCACCAACGTCAGACTAATAGGTGTGTAATTTCCTTTATGCTGCCTCCCACCTTTCTTATACAGCAGAACTACACTTGCGACCCTCCAATCCTCCGGAACCATGCTGGAGTCTATCGATTCCTGGAAAATTATCACCAATGCCTCTGCTATCTCTAAAGCCACCTCCTTCAGAACCCGGGGATGCACCTCATCCAGTCCGGAAGACTTATCAGTCTTTAGCCCATTTAGTTTTCCTAGCAGCTTCTTTCTAGTAATCTTAACTGAACTCAGTTCCAATCCGTGAGACCCCTGACTAATCAGTATATTGCTGATGTCCTCCACAGTGAAGACCGATGCAAAATATTCATTTAGTTCTTCTGACATCTCTTTATCATCCATTATAATCTCCCCCGCACCGTTATCGATTGGTCCTATATCAACCTGTGTCTCTTTTACTCCTTACATAGTTAAAAAAACTTAGTATCCTTTCGAATATTATCTGCCAACTTCCTTTCATAATTCATCTCTTCTTTCCTGATGACCTTCTTAGTTTCTTTCTGCAGGTTTTTAAGTTTCCCAGTCTTCTATTTTCCCACTAATTTTTGCTTCCTTGTATGCCCTCCCTTTTGCTTTTATTTTAGCCTTCACCTCTCTTGTTATCCACATTTGTGCCTTTTTTCCATTCAAAGCCTTCTTTTTCCTTGGAATATATCTATCCTGCATTTTCCTTATTTCTTGTAGAAATTCCTTCCATTTCTGCTCCACCATCCCTCCAGCTAGCTTACTCTTCCAATCAATTTGGGTCAGCTCCTCTCTCATACCACTAATTTCCTTTGTTCCATTGAAATATCAATACACCAGTTATCAGCTTCTCCTTCTCAAATTTGAAACTGAACTCAATCATATTGTGATCACCAGTTCCCAAAGGTTCCTTTACCTTTAGTTCCCTAATCACCTCCGGTTCGTTACACAGCACCCAACCCAAAACAGCCGATCCACTGGTGGGCTCATCAACAAGTTGCTCCAAAAAACCGTCTCGTAGACATTCCACAAACTCACTCTCCTGAGATCTACTGCCTTGCTGGATTTCCCAGTCCACCTTCATGTTAAAATCCCCCATAATTATCTTCACGTTGTCACTCTGGCACACTTTTTCTATTTCAAACTGCAACTTATGGTCCACTTCCTGACTGCTATTAGGGGGACCATATATAACTGCTACTATTGTCCTTTTACCCTTGCTATTTTTAAGCTCCACCCATAAGGATTCCACCTCTTCTGACCCAATGTCCTTCCTTTCTATTGATTTTATGTCATTACTAACCATCGTGGCCACACCTCCCCCTCTGCCTACCCGCCTATCCTTCCTATACACTGTCCACCCCTGGACATTCAGTTCCCAATCACATCAGTCATAAAGCCATGACTCGGTGATTGCCACAATGTTGTATTTATTAACCTGTAGTTGTGCCGCTAGGTCATCTACTTTATTCCTAATGCTACGTGCATTTAAATATAGTACATTTAATCCAGTATTCTGCTATTGATTTTGTTGTACTTCTATTGTTCAGCAAATTATTCTGACTTTTCACCTGCCTGTCCTTCTTACCATCCTCACTACACACCATCTTAGACATGTTTTTATATACCTCATCCTTTATCCTAACATCCTGATTTGTTGTACTTCTATTGTTCAGCAAATTATCCTGACTTCTCACCTGCCTGTCCTTCTTGCCATCCTCACTGCACACTGTCTTGGACTTGTTTCTATAAACCTCCTCCCTTACCCTAACATCTTGGTTTCCATTCCCCTGCCAGATTAGTTTAAACCCTCCCCAACAGCTAAATTAAATATTCCTGCCAGGATATCGGACCCTTTGGAGTTTAGGTATAACCCATCCTTAGTGAATAGGTCATGCCTCCCCCAAAAATGGTCCCAATGATCCAGAAATCTGAAGCCCTGCCCCCTGCACCAGTCACTCAGCCACGCATTCATCTGCCAGAGCTTTCTATTCTTTCTACCACTGGCACGTGGCACAGGTAGTAATCTTGAAATTACCACCCTGGAGGTCCCACTTCTGAGTTTTCTCCCTAACTCCTTGTATTCCTCCTTCAGGACCTCTTCTCTTTTTCTACCTATGTCATTGGTACCTACATATACCAAGACTGCTGGCTGATCACCCTCTCCCCTCAGAGTATTCTGGAACCACTCTGTGACATCTCGTACCCTGGCACCAGGCAGGCAACACATCATCCGAGATTCATTGTCGGTTTCGCAGAATCTGTTATCCATACCGCTCACTATAGAATTCCCAATAACCACTGCATTTCTCTTTCCCCGCTGGACCACAGTACCAGGCACGGTGCCAAGGTCCCAGTTGCCGTGGTCTTCCTCTGTCAGGTCATCCTCTCCAACGGAATCTAAAATGAGATACCGATTTTCGAGGGGGACTGCCACAGAGGTACTCTCTACAAACTCTTTATGACTCCTGTCTGTTTCCTGCTCGCTCTCCCTAATCAGCCGAAGGTCATCAAGCTGCTGCTCCAGACTCTCAACATGTTCCTTGAGGAGCCACATCTCGGTGCACTTTGTGCAGATGTAGTTATCGGGGAGGCTGGTAGTCTCCCAGGGTCCCCACATCTGACACTCCAAACATAAGACCAACCCTAGATGCATACTGCTAAAAACCGCTGAGATAAATAAATAACTTACCCCCCTCTATAAATCTTGCCTCTTACCCAGTCTCACCGAAGCCTGTTGAGCCAAAGCCCAAACCACTCTGCTCCCTCTCACTCAGCTGCCCGCTCCGACACTGCCTGCTGGATATGGCAGTCTTATTTTTAAATCGGCCGCGTGCTTCCGAGTGATGTCACGCACCTGCGCAGTCACTCGCTGCTATCCCAAACGCTGGAAAGAAAAAAAACTCACTCCTTGTTAATTTCTGGCACTCTCCATTCTCTCGCCGCTGGAGCTGCTTGCACTCCCCTCACCTAGGTTACTTACTCAGCTTCTTCTCACCAAAGCCCCTTAAGCCAAAGCCTCAGTCCCCCACTAACACTGACCACTTCAACAATGGCCACTCCAAAATGGAGAATTAATGGAAGAAATGGAGACAAATTCAGTCAGTACTTTGCATCACTCTTCACTACAGACCATACAAGTAACATTTCAGGAAAAGCTGCAAATCAAGAAGAGACAAACTCAAGAAAAACTATGCAAAACAGTGATACTGAACAAGCTATTGGAACTGCAACTGTCAGGTCTTTTGCCCTGATGGACATCATCTTAAAGTCTTAAAAGATGCAGCAACTAAGAATGTTGAGTTGATTTTAAATTTCCAAAATTCCTAGCTTTGGGAAAAGTTCCACTAGCCTGGAAAATGGTAAATGCAACTCCCTTATTCAAAAAGGGGAACAAAGCACAAAATTATCAGCTTGTTAGCTAAACACCTGTCATAGGGGAGATGTTAGAAACTATTATTAAAGATAAAAGTCAGAGGTGATCAGACAAAGATAACTTTTTGTGAAGAGCAAATTATGTTTAACTTATTTATTGCAGTCTTTTTTGAAGAACTAATGTGTACGGTGGATAAAGAGGAAATGGTGGATATACTAGTATGAGATTTCCAGAAGGCATTTAACAAGGTAATTATGAAAATATAAAAGCTCATGGTGTAGGATGTAACATATTGGCATGGACAGAAGATTGGCTAATTAACAGTAAAAAGAGAAAAGGCATATATGGGCCTTTTACTGGTGTGCCACAAGGGCTTCAACTATTTTTTCTTTTTAAGCAGTTCCTTGGTTTAAGACATAATACCTGGAATGGGCAGGTGTCTCATGAGGACAGTTTGGATAGGCTAGGTTTGTATTTGCTGGTGTTTAGAATAATGAGAGGCATTTTGATTGGAGTATAGGAGATCTCGAATGGCCCTCAAGGGTGAACACAGACAGAAGGTTTTCTCTTGCAGTAGAATAAACTTTAAAAATAAGGGTTGTCCATTTAGATCAGATGAAACAATTTTTTCCTCCCAAGGGTCACGAGTCTTCATGATGCTGCCCAAATTCTATTAATCTGTTCTCTCCTCCATTTGCTAATCTAGTTGGCCTGACAGCAGTGAAAGCATTGATAATCTTTAATGCAGAGACTGTTGGGGGTAGCAGGAACACAGAGGTGAGATTAAAATTCGATCAGCCATGGTCTTATTGAATGGCAGAGCAGGTTCGAAGGCCCAGTCTTTCTCCAAATTTGTAATGCAATCTGCATTGAATGTTCTCTGATTGAAATTGAATTGGATACTTGAGTACAGGTCATGTACTTACAGAAATTTGAGCTGTGCCCTCCAGGCACAGGTCATGCACAAACATGGAAGCTGTAGGGCAGGTGTTTGTCAGTTGGCTTGCTGGTTTTGATATCACTTGAGTGAAATTCTTCAGTTTTGGTTTTATCCACATTGCTGATTTCAATTTTTTTCATTTTTGACATTTGATTCATGAACACTACCTCATTGTTCCTTTTTTTGCACAATTTTTGTAATTTATAGATTGTGTCTTTGCACTGTACTGCAGCTGCAAAACAACAAATTTCATGTCATATGTCAGTGATAATAAATCTGATTCTGAGCCATGCCTTTAGCTGCCATGACAGGTTTTCTTCATTGACCTCACATTCTGCCTTTAGAAAGGTCTGCAAAACCTACCTATACGAGTTGGACTTCATTTCAACTTCTCTGAAGGGAAATAATTTGTTTTATAATCTGAGGTGCTGCCATTAAAGGTGTGAACACCAACACCATACATACGTCTATTCACAATACAATTACCATCTTGCTTTTAAATCAAGACACATTTACTCATGCTTTGATTCTCAATTCCATCTATTTCTTCTGAATCCATTTCCTAGTAAATCTTTGAAAAATTCAGTGGTGACACCAAGCATACAAGTTGGCTTTCTGGAGCAAAAAAAACTGAAGGAACTCAGCAGGTCAGGCAACATCTGAGGAGGGAAATGGACAATTGACGTTTCGGGTCGGTATCTTTCAGTCCAGATGAAAGGTCAAGGGGAGGTAGCCAGTGTAAAAAGGAGAGAACGGCAGGGCAAGAACTATCAAGTGATAGGTGGATCCAGGAGAGAAGGGGTGATTAGCAGATGGAGTAGGGAAGAGAGGAAATAACAATAGAAGCTGGAGGATGTTAAGTGGAGACAACGAAGGGCTGCAGATAATGGAATCTGATAGGAAAGGAAGGTGGAGCAAGGAACCAAGTAAGGCAGGTGGGGTGGGCAGATGGGAACAGTGGAGGGAGAAGGGACCTTGTTGGAGAAATGTGGGGGTGATGGGCAGATGAAGTAGGTGAAAGAAACTGGGTAATGGGGGGGGGGGGGGTGGGGTGGTTAGGTATGTGTAGGAGTAACCGGGTAGTCTAGGGGGAGAGAGAAAGGGACAAAAAGAGAGCAGGTTACCCAAAATTGGAGAACTCAACATTCATGCCTTCAGGCTGTGGACTACCAAGGCAAAATGCCAGGTGCTGTTCTTCTAGTTTGCATTTGGCCTCACCCTGACAGTGGAGGCGGCCAAGGACAGACAGATCTGTGTGGGAATGGGGACGGGAATTAAAACCAGTTGCAAACCACGAGCTCCAGATAATCACCCCTCCTCATCTAGATCAACCTATCACTTGCCAGCTCTAACCCCACCCCTTTATACTGGCTACCTCTCCTCTTTTAGTCCAGATGAAGGGTCTCAACCTGAAATGTTGACTATTTCCCTCTAAAGATGCTGCCTGACCGGTTGAGTTCCTCCAGCAGGTTGTTTTTTGCTCCATATTCCAGCATCTGCAGTCTCCTGCGTCTCCATATTGGCTTTCTGCTTTGATTTATAGGAAATGAAAGTACCAAGGATATTGTCCATGAATGATTGCTTGTAGGCAGGTGTTTAACCAATACCATAGATAACCCAAAGAAGGCTGGAAAAATTTGAAGGTTGCATAGGTGAAGGCAGCAATTCAGAGTGCTACTGATCTGTCACTTCATAACACTGAAGACTGACTACCTGAAACTAGGCAATTTGTGGCAGCTACAGCAATTTGCATTTCTCCAATAGTAATTGCATACATGAATATAATTCACAGGATGTTGCATAACAAGTGGACACTCTATTTGGTAATTGGTGAGTGAAGAGTGGGCGAAAGCTTGACCAAAGGTGGTTGAAAGGCATGGTAAGAGATGTGGTGGATCTAGAACATAGAAAACTGACAGTACAATTCAGGCCCTTTGGCCCACAAAGCTGTGCTGAACATGTCCCTACCTTAGAGACCCATAGCCCTCTTTTTCTCAGCTCCACGTACCTATCCAAAAGTCTCTTGAAAGACCCTATCGTATCTGCCTCAACCACCGTTGCCGGTAGCCCATTCCACGCACTCACCACTCTCTGCGTAAAGAACTTACCCCTGACATCTCCCCTATACCTATGACCTCTTGTGGCAACCATTTCAGCACTAGGAAAAAGCCTCTGACTATCTACCCAATCAATGCCTCTCATCATCTTATGTACCTCTATCAGGTCCCCCCTCATCCTCTGTCACTCCAAGGAGAAAAGGCCGAGTTCCCTCAACCTGCTCTCATAAGGCATGCTCCGCAATCCAGGCAGCATCCTTGTAAGTCACCTCTGCACCCTTTCTATGGCTTCCACATCCTTCCTGTAGTGAGGTGACCAGAACTGAGCACAGTATTCCAAGTGGGGTCTGACCAGGGTCCTATATAGCTGCAGCATTACCTCTCAGCTCCTAAATTCAATTCCACGGTTGATGAAGGACAATAAACCATATGCTTTCTTAACCACAGAGTCAACCTGCGCAGCTGCTTTGAGCGTCCTATGGACTCAGACCCCGAGATCCCTCTGATCCTCCACACTGCCAAGAGTCCTACCATTAATACTATACTCTGCCATCATATTTGACCTACCAAAATGAACCACTTCACACTTATCTGGGTTGAACTCCATCTGCCACTTCTCAGCCCAGCTTTGCATCCTATCTATGTTCCGCTGCAACCTCTGACAGCCCTCCACACTATCCACAACACCCCTCCAACCTTTCTTTCATCCGCAAACTTACTAACCCATCCCTCTACTTCCTCATCCAGGTCGTTTATAAAAATCCCAGAACAGATCCCTGAGGTACACTGCTAGTCACTGACCTCCATGCAGAATACGACCCTTCAACAACCACTCTTTGCCTTCTGTGGGCCAGCCAGTTCTGGATCCACAATGCAATGTCCCCTTGGATCCCATGCCTCCTTACTTTCTCAATAAGCCTTGCATGGGGTACCTTACCAAATGCCTTGCTGAAATCCATATACACTACATCTACTGCTCTCCCTTCATCGATGTGTTTAGTCACATCCTCAAAAAATTCAATCAGGCTTGTAAGGCAGGACCTGCCCTTGACAAAGCCATGCTGACTATTCTTAATCATATTATACCTCTCCAAATGTTCATAAATCCTGCCTCTCAGGATCTTCTCCATCAGCTTACCAACCACTGAAGTAAGACTCACTGGTATATAATTTCCTGGGATATCTCTACTCCCCTTCTTGAATAAGGGAACAACATCCGCAACCCACCAATCTTCTGGAACCTCTCCCATCTCCATTGACGATGCAAAGATCATCGTCAGAGGCTCCGCAATCTCCTCCTTCGCCTCCCACAGCAGCCTGGGGTACATCTCATCTGGTCCCAGTAACTTATCCAACTTGATACTTTCCAAAAGTTCCAGCACCTCCTCTTTCCTAATATCTACTTGCTCAAGCTTTTCAACCTGCTGCCTCACTACAATCACCCAGATCTTTTTCCGTAATGAATACTTTACATCAGTATTCACTAAGTACCTCTGTTATTTCTTCCAGATCCATACACACTTTCCCACTGTTGCACTTGATAGGTCCTATTCTTTTGCATCTTATCCTCTTGCCCTTCACATACTTGTAGAATGCCTTGGGGTGTTCTTTAATCCTGCCCGCCAAGGCCTTCTCATGTCCCCTTCTGGCTCTCCCAATTTCCTTCTTAAGCTCCTTCCTATTAGCCTTATACTCTTCCAGATTTCTAACATTACCTAGCTCTCTGAACCTTTTGTAACCTTTTCTTCTGACTAGATTTATTATAGCCTTTGTACACCATGGTTCTTATCGTAACTTCCCTGTCTCATTGGAACATGCCTATGCAGAACTCCACACAAATATCCCCTGAATATTTGCCACATTTCTTCTGTACTTTTCCCTGAGAACATTTGTTCCCAATTTAAGCTTCCAATTTCCTGCCTGAGAGCCTAATTCCCTTTACTCCAACTAAATGCCTTTCTAGTCTGTCTGTCCCTATCTCTCTCCAATACTATCGTAAAGGAGATAGTGATCATAATTCTATCTCCAAAATGCTCTCCCACTGAGAAATCTGACACCTGACCAGGTTCATTTCCCAATACCAAATCAAGCACAGCCTCTCCTCTTGTAGGCTTATCTAAATATTGTGTCAAGAAGCCTTCCTGAACACACTTAACAAACTCCAGCCCATCTAAACCCCTCACTGTATGGAGATGCCAATTGATATTTGGGAAATTAAAATCTCCCATCACAACAACTATTATTATCACACCTTTCTAGGATCTGCTTCCCTATCTGCTCCTCGATATCCCTGTTACTATTGAGCGGCCAATAAAAAACACCCAGTAAAGTCATTGACCCCTTCCTGTTCCTAACCTCCACCCACAGAGATTCCGTAGACAGTCCCTCCATGATGTCCAACTGTTCTGTAGCCATGACACTATCTCTGATCAACAGTGCCACTCCGCCACCTCTTTTGCCTCCCTCCCTGTCCTTTCTGAAAAATCTAAAACCCGGCACTTGAAGTAACCATTCCTGTCCCTGGGCCATCCAAGTCTCTGTAATGGCCACCACGTCGTAGCTCCAAGTATTTATCCAAGCTCTAAGCTCATCCGCCTTGTTCACTATACTCCTTGTGTTAAAATAGACACATCTCAAACCATCTGTCTGAGCACGTCCCTTCTCTATCACCTGCCTATCCTTCCTCTCGTACTGACGACAAGCTTTCTCTATTTGAGAGCCAAACACCTCTTCCCCAGTCTCTCCAGTTTGGATCCCACCCCCCAACAATTCTAGTTTAAACTCTCCCCAGTAGCCGTAGCAAACCTCCCCGCCAGGATATTGGTCTCCCTGGGATTCAAGTGCAACCTGTCCTCTTTGTACAGGTTATACCTGCCCCAAAAGAGGCCCCAATAATCCAGAAATCTGAATCCCTGCCCCTCACTCCAATCCCTCAGTCACGCATTTAACCTCCACCTCATTCTGTTCCTATACTCACTGTCGCGTGGCACAGGCAGTAATCCTGAAATTACTACCTTTGTGGTCCTGCTTCTCAACTTCCTACCTAACTCCCTATAGTCTTATTTCAGGACCTCTTCCCTTTTCCTACCTGTGTCGTTGGTACCAATATGTACCATGACCTCTGGCTGTTCTCCCTCCCTCTGCAGGATATCTTGGACGCGATCTGAAACATCCCAGACCCTGGCACCTGGGAGGCAAACTACCATCCAAGTTTCCTTCCTGCATCCACAGAATCGCCTGTCTGCCCCCCTAACTATTGAGTCCCCTATCACTACTGCCCTCCTCTCTCCTTCCCTACCTTTTTGAGCCACAGGGCCGGACTCTGTGCCAGAGGCACTGCCACTGTTGCTTCCCCCAGGTAGGCCGTCTCCCCCAACAGTACTCAAGCAGGAGTACTTATTGTCAAGGGGTACAGCCACAAGGGTACTCTTTAGTACCTGACTATTCCCCTTCCCCCACCTGACTGTGACCCACTTGCCTGACTCCCATCTCCCCGGTGTGACCACCTGCCTATAACTCCTTTCTATCACCTCCTCATTCTCTCTGACCTTACAAAGGTCATCGAGCTGCATCTCCAGTTCCCTAACACGGTCCCTTAGGAGATGCAGCTCGACACACCGGTTGCAGATGTGGTCATCCTAGAGGCTGGGAGACTCCAGGACCTCCCACACCTAACACTGAGCACAGAAAACCACACTCATTCTACTTCCTTTCCTCAAATCACCTACCTCGCCTCAGCCCATTACCACCTAAGCCCGTTGAGCCAAAGCCTGACCACTCTGCTCCCTCTCACTCCACTGCCCGCTCCGACACTGCCTGCTGGATATGGCAATTCACTTTTTAGACTGCCCGCGTGCTAACCGCTTATGTCACACGCCTGCGCAGTCTTGCCCCGCTATTCCTGATTAGAGAGAAAAAACAACTTAGCTGCTCCGAAGTCCGCCAAAACGACCCAAAATCGAAACAACTATAAAGGAACGGCTGATGTGTAGCTGCAGGCATTGATGGTGGATGTTGAGAGGCAGCAATAAGTAGATTGGTGTTAGGGAACCAAATGCTGGAATGGAAGGTTAATGGAAACCAGAGAGGCAGGAAGAGGAAAAGGTACTGAAGATACTGACATGTGACGTCTGTGCAGCTTTTTGATGACAAAAGATATAGCATGCAGTTTTCCACACTAGTGACGATATGAACTGTGATTTCAAAGATGATTTGGGGGTGGTGGGGGGGGGCAGAAAGAGGAGAAATGAATCACATTATAGGCATTTTCCATTTGGTTAACAGTGGAAATCATTTTAAAAGGCAAAGAGCGAGGTAGAACAACTGGGCTGAGTGAGATAACCTCAGCATTTTTACCACAAGCTCTGTAAAAAAATACTCACTGCCAAGTTGCAGGTGTATTATTCTCATTACTAACTTGCAAGTTCCTCCCAAAAGTAAACTTAAACCACATTTTAAGCTGGATAAAATTATAAATTTTCCTCTTACTGTGTCGTCTTTGATTAAGTTGAACATGATATTAATACACATCTAGTGTCTGTTTCAGATATGTTCTACTTTAATTCTCTTTTGATTCATTACTGTTAACTTTTTTGGATGGTGATGTCTCCAACAAAATAAAGGAAGGTGGTGGGCTAATCTGCAACATGACTTTCAAATTAAAGAGTATATGAAAAATCTTTTCATCTGTTCTACATTTTGCAGATTTAAAAAAAATACCTTTGAACCATCTAAATTTCAAAGTAATAATAACTCAGAACATAGAATTCTGAGTGCAACCCTCCTCCATGGAAGCCACGACAAACTTGTTACACACAGGTGCCTTAACTTTATTCAAAAAACTGAAATAAAACTCAACTACATATTTATCCTACTGCTCAAGTACGTATTTATTGCACTGCTCTCCATACCACTCCCAACCTCACCATCAAACTGCAGACAAGGCCAGTGCCATTGTAGTCTGGCAGTCTGACCTCTACCTTGCAGAGGTCAGATGGCAGCTCTTGGACACCTCCTCATACCTACGCCTGGAACATGGCCCCATCAACAATCATCAGGCCACTGTCTCCCATACCAGAAGTGAACACAAGCAAAAAAATATGGTGGAGAAAGGACAGGCAGGAAAGTGAATGAAGCATCGTTTGGCTGTGATCTTACTGAATGACAGAGTAAAATGGAGGGTCCACATAATTTCTTCAGCTTTTGTTTCCTATTTTCCTATATACCCAGTTTATGATTGGAACACAGAGTCTCCAATGGCTTCATGAATATTCCTTCTGGAAGACATAGTAAACCTTTGGTTTGTTCACTTTTGGGACAATGGACATACTGTTCCAGGGCTTTTCTAGCTTCCGAGACCCAGGGTATCATTGCCTAACCCATTGCCCAAGGACATATCTGTCAGAACATAGCTGAGTGGACTCCACTTGCAGTAGTTATACAGAATACAAATGTTATTTGAATTCTGCACAAATTAAAGATGAGCCTTGTTTTAAACAATATCTGCAGTCTATTTCAAATAGCTACCGATTGTACTTTGTTATCTGTCTCTACATTACTTGTTTCCATCATATTACTTTCATCATCCACATGAAATATCATAACTGTAAACATCACTTAATGTAATTGAACAATGAGAGATGTTACAGCAATGGCCTAGGTACAGTCCCATGTTTGAGGAGGGTAGAGAAGTTAAAGTCAGGGCTCCATGGATGACAAGAGTGGAGAAAAACAAGAGTATATGCCAACTTGCTAACATAAGTGAGTACCAACACAAAATTCAGAGGGGAAGGAATAAAGGGAATAAGATAGAAAAAGAGTCTGACACAAGTCCAGCTGCAAACATAAAATAAAATCTAAAAATATTCTATAGTTACACAAACAGGAAAAGAGTTGTAAAAGGACAGAAGACAACAACCAGAAGACAAAATGGGAGGTAGAGGGCACAGTTGAGGTTTTAAATGAGTACTTTATATTAGTCTTCATCAAGGAAGTTACTGCTGCTGGAGCCAAGAAAAGGCTGGCTGGACAAAGAATAACTCATCTTGTCCTGATGGATATATTCTGCATTGCTGAGGTAAATGGGGGAGGAAATTTTAAAGGTCTTTGCCTCAATCTTCTTAACTACATATTCAGGATTATGCCCAAGTACTGGAAAATTGTAAATTTGTCACTCCTGTTTAAAACTTGTGGGTAAAACACAGTAACTCAAGAGCAGTCTGCTTAACCTCAATAGTGGCTAAGATTGATACAAGTTAGTATTCAGAGGGACATGTGTGCTCTTGTACATAAAACACTCAAAACTATCATGCAGGTAGGTATGATCAGCAAGCAAATGATGAGCTTGCCTTTACTGCAAGAGGATTTGGGTACATACAAGCAGCTCCATTTATATGGTGCCCCATTGAGACCATATTTGGAATATTGTGTACAGATCTGGTTTCTCTACTCAAGGAAGAATACATTTGGTAACAATATACACAAAATGCTGGAGGAACTCAGCAGGGCAGGCAGCATCAATGGAGGGAAATAGATTGTCAACACTTCAGGTCGAGACTCTTAATCTGGGCTGGAAAGGAAGAGGGCAGAAGCCAGCATAAAAAGGTATGGGGAGGAGCACAAGCTGGTAGGTGATAGGTGAGTCCAAGTGAGAAGGGGAGGGTAGGTGGGTGACTTTGTTAAACTGGTTTATTATTGTCACATGTACCGAGGTACAGTGGAAAAAAAAACTGTCTTGCATACCATCCACACAGCAACTCATTACAATGGTGCATTAAGGTAGTACAAGGTAAAACAATAATAGAACGCAGAATAAAGCATTACAGTTACAGGGAAAATGCAGTGCAGGTAGACAGTAAGGCGCAACACCATAATGAGGTAGATTGCGAGGTCAAGTGTCCATCTTATTGTACTAGGGTACCATTCAATAGTCTTATAACAGTGGGATAGAAGCTGTCCTTGAGCCTGGTGGTATGTGCTTTCAGGCTTTTGTATCTTCTGCCCTGCCCCCCTATGGATGGGGGGGGGGGTGGTGTGTGGAAGAAGAGAGAACATCTTGGGTGGGTGGGGTCTTTGATTGTGTTGGCTGCTTTACCTTGCTTCTGAAAGCTGCTTCCTTAACATGCTTTGGTTATGTTGGCTGCTTCATTTGCAATGGAAGGATTGTAGCGAAGATTCACAGATTAATTCCTGGAATGGCATTTGTCTAAAGAGGGGAAATTAAGCAGACTAGGCTTTATACTCCTGAATTTATAAGAATGTGATGCAATCTCATTGATACACATGAAATTCAGAAATGAGATTTGACAGGTTAAATACGGACTTAATGTTTCCCCTAGTGGGAGTCTCGAGTCAGGGATCAATTTTTCCCAAAGTAAGAGGTCAGCCATTTAAGACAGCGATGAGGAAAAATTTCCTCACCAGGGGTGGCAAGTCTTTAGAATCTTCTACGCAAGAGACTTGTGGAAGCTCAGTCACTGAGTATATTCAAGGCAGAGATAGATACATTTTTAGATATTAAGGGAATCAAGGGATATGGGGACTAATGCAGGGAAGTGTCTCTAAGGTAAAAGGTCAGCCATTATCTTTATTGAATGGTGGAACAGACACAAAGAACTATATGGCTCCCCTGCTACCATTTCTTATGCTGTTTTCCATGCTATTAGAAAAATTTCCTTTGTTTCACCCACTCTCCCCCAGCTAAACAAATGATCCTCTCTTTTAGTTCTGGACCTGAAACATTAACTGCTTTTCTTTCCACAGATGCTGTCTGACCAGAGTTTTCTCAGCATTTTCTGTTTGAATTTGTCTTTTTTTAATGAAATAACAGAGGGTTCACAAAGGAAATGCATTTGATATGGTTTATATGGACTTCCAGTAGGCAATTTTATTGAGATAATAGGCTAGTTGTCAAGATTGTTGAGCATGGAATTGAGTAATGTAGTAACTTTGACAGGAAATGGTGAAAGTTAACAGGAGTAATGTTCATCAGACTGGAGGGATGTGCAGAGTGGAGTCCCCCAGGGCTCACTACTAGGATCACTGCTTCTCTTTACGTACTTTAATATCCTGAACTTTAGTGTACATAACACAATTTACAAATATGCAGATGACAAAACTTGGAGGTGCATTGAACTGTACAGAGGATTCACTTCATGGAGTATTAGTACAGCTAGTGGAATAGACAGGTAGATGAGAAGTGAAATTTAATGCTAAGAAATTTTAGGGATTAGTTAGAGTAGCAATTTGAAAAGGTGCACAAAAAGCAGGATGGAGAGTGCAGGTACAATGTTTAATTTTCTTAAAGTGGCAGGAAAGAATGACAAATTGGCTAAAAGAGCAAACAGGATGTAAACTAACATAAATAGAGACACAGAGTATATGGAAAATAAAAAGCATTGATGAACTTTTATGAAAGGTTGGTTCCACCATAGCTGAAGTATTGTATCCAGTCCTGGACATGAGTTTTAGAAATTAATGGAGACTTTGGAGAGGGTGCAGAAGAGATTTACCACAATGATTCAGGGAAGAGATACTTTTGTTATGTTGAGAGACTTTAGAAGTCTTCTTAGACTAGAGGATCAGGTTGCGAGGAGATCTAACACAGGTATTTTCAATCATGACAGATAATAGAGTAGATATTAATAAACTATTCCTATTGGTAGAGTCAAAAATTTAGAGTCAAAATGAAGGTGATTAGCAAAAGAACAAAAAGTGACAGGCAGAAGTGTGTTTTTAAACCACAGCGAGTTAGGCAGTATGGATTGCATTGGCAGGGTAGTTGTGGAGGCAGATTCAATGGTAGCATTGAAAAGGGACTTGGTTAAGTACCCGGGGAAAAGAATTGCAGGGCTATGGAGAAAGGGTAGGGGAGTAGGATTAGCTGGACTGCTCTTACATACAACTTGTACAAATTCGACAGAACGTATGGCTTCTTTTTATTCTATAAAATATTCAATGTTCAAAGCCAAACGTTAGTGCCCAGAAACTGATCAGTAAAGCTAAGAGACCAGCAAGATTTACAAAAGCACAATAACTCAGATTACAACGTTAACGGTCATGACTAATAAAGAAAACTGCTTGCTTAACAAGTGCTTTCATTTTACCAATCACATCTACCACCCAATCCCAATTGGTAAGTAAACAGAAACCTTACGTACCTTGACTCAGACTATGAATCCCGCATAAAGAGTTCATTAACCCTATCACACTCGTCAATTCTCAATTATCCGATAAATCCCACATCCTCACGCTTTCCCCCAAAGATATGCATCAGTTATACATCCCATTCTCAAGACCACTATTGACTTGATCCTTTCACAGGTCACAGCCACAGAACCAAGATCAAAACTTTCGCCCTGCTCCCCAGGCTGCCCACAACTAAAAGCATCGAGGCTGCGCCATCCCCATTTTACCGTCTACCCAATGACGTTGCGGCGCATCAGCCAATAAAGTTCGACAGAGAGCGTGCGCGGATTTCGCGCACGATGATGCGGCGCCGCGTCCTGGAGCGTTGTGCGTCTACGTGTGCGCGCGTGCGCGCGTCGTCGGTCGGGCTCGAGCGGTGGCGCCCGTTTCTGCGTCCTGGTTGAGAGGACGACGTCACTCCAAGGCTACGCGGCTCGCGCGCTCCGAGTGTGAGGGAAGCGAGAGGGAAAAGCCCTGCCGGCCGGCCGAGCGAGGGAGGGAGGGCAGGCTGAGCAACAGGAGCGGCGGCGGCTCCTCCTCCCCCACCCCACCCCCCCCCCCCCCTCCCGCCCCAGCAGCGCAGCAGCCACTTCCAGCTTCATGACCGTTTGGCCCGGTAGTTGTCGTTGTCGGAGCCCGGTGTTGAAACGCTGCGTGGGAGCCCGCGGGGCCGCTGTGATCGTGTGTGTAGGATGTCCCGACATGAAGGTGAGCGAGGCACTGAGGCGAACGGCCCTGCGAGCAGGCCCTCTGCTGCCCTCGGCCTGTGTGTGTGTGTGTGTGTGTGTGTGTGTGAGACAGAGAGAAAGATCGGGGAGCCGCCATAACCGCTAGGCCCGGGCTCCGAGGTGGAGACCGAATCCTGGATTGGGGGAGGCGGAGCGGCCGCTCCCCAGTTGTGCTGCCGCGGCGGGTGTTGATCTGGTTTTTGGCCTAGTAATGGTCTCACCGCTCCCGGGTATCGTTCAACGCCCGCCCCCACGAGCCGTGTCTCCCCCTGGTCCGCCCGGCTCCGAATGATTGCACTGTCATCAAGGTGGCCGGCAGTTCGCTGCGGCCTGAGGCAGGCTGCGGGCCTACCCTTGGAGCTTGGTGTTACCTCTCATCTCGGGTACAGGCTGAGCTGACAGCTCTCAACCGGGAGGGAAGCAGATTGCCAGAACGGGGACTTCAGTGGCTCTTGATCTGTAGGCCTTGGAAGACCCAGTTCGATTAGCACTGGTTCCCTACTAATGTAAAGCCTGAAAGTCACTCTTATAAAGTGAAGTCCTCCCTCTCCCGGCGGGGGTGACTGATGATCATCTGCGAAAAGAGGCAGCCATGGCGGCAGTTTATTAAACTTTCTGTCAAAAGTGTTACAGCAGTCCAGATAGATTTGGATTTGTTGTCTGTTGGGTAGTATTAGGATGACATTTTATTTATTCCTTTGTAAGAAACTGATTTGAAGAATATGTCTTAAATTTTGCTCTTTCTACGTATTCGGCCAACTTTTCCAATCCGTACACATTAGAATACAATAATTGTGGCCAGCATTTCCAATCTGATTTGTGCATTAAAGGTAACATTACAGTGACAAGTTTTCCAACCTGTGTAAGATTCAAGAATGTGACATGGGGATTTTTGAAGTTTTGAGTTAATGCATCTTGCAGGCCTGTTTTGTAGTAAAACTTTAAAACTATATATATTTCACAAGCTGTAAACACCCAGCAGGTCATTCAGCATCTATGTTTTGTGGTAGTGGGGGCAGAAATGAAAATGTTTATTTTCCCTCATGGTTCCCCCCAGCACAGATTTCATCAGCATGATTCTCCTGAGTTTATGGGAAATAAGCTAAGATAAAATAAATGTATTGGTTTATCACTTTAACTTAAGCAGCATTTAAATCTCTTTATTTTTAAAGTTTAAATGTAATAGCAGACCATGTCTGTGTACCTGTATGCACATTGTGACAATACGAGAAAGCAATAAAGAAGTGTGCATTACTAGGTAACTTTGTAAAATGATATAATGTTTGATGAAATGTTTTCATTTTTTCTTAAAGTATTATTTTAACCCATTGGCTTCACAACTTTTATATATTTCAAAAAGGGTGTGATCACGTTTATCTGCCCTGTTCCTATATCCCTTTCATACTTCCTTCATCAAGCTGTAACTTGCAGTCTTGAATACTGATAGTTTTGAGCTAAACTAATAATTATGAAAATGAATTTGCATCTTCACAATTTTCCTGTCCTTGGTTATAAATCTTGCTTTCAGTGGTCATGATTTCTCATTTACAGGCTTCTATCTCTCCTCTGTTATCTTTTTATAATTTTAAACATGTCATATTTCTCCATTAGCTATTTTTGTAGCAAAAATATAAAATTATACAAGAATATTTGGCATTTTTCCTGCATTAGGTAAAAGTTTTTTAAGTGATTAAGTTTCTTTAAGGGAATGGCTGAGAAGAAAAAAAATCTCTTGGCATTGTTGGAGCCTCTCATACCTTCAATATTAATCTAGGTCAGTCATTGATACTTGTATAGATATTGGGTTTATTGCATGAAACCTGATTTGAAAATTAAGTTGCAACTTTCTATTGTCATAATATGTTCACATTTTTGTAACTTAATGCATTCTATCATATATATAATTAAGATTTTTTTATCTGTGACTAAAAATTAAGACTTTTTTCAGTTATTTCAGTGAGCTATGTGCTGATAATTGTTATATTAGAGGAGCTGTTAACATTGCTTGTGATTTTTTTTTCCCTCTTGGAAATCACTGCTTTAAACTACACATTTTCTTCAATGGCTTATGTATGTGCAATATAATTAATTATAAATTATTAGCCTTTAATCAGTGTTTTAAGATCTGATAAAATCACTTTTATGATTTTCATTTTAACACCTTTGGAATTCTACTTTACAATTGATTGAACATTTAGAAAGAATAGTGTTTGAGGAGATGATTTGATTGGCATAAATGTTAACTTTATTTTCAGAACTACCGAAAAAAGCTGGTTCCAGTTGTATTAGTCTGAATATTTATTGAATACTTAGTTTAATGAAATGTATGAGGAAGCACAGCCTATGAACTTTTCAGAAGCTTTGAAGGACTTTAAAGGGGGGAGGTACAGTTATTAACACAATATGATCAACAACATCTAAGAAATTAAAATGGATAAATGAGTTTACCCAAGATGAACTTTGGACCATGTAGCATAGCCATTACTAAGTCTATTCTTTCCACTTTAATATCCCCTGATTCGCCCCACCGTCAGCTCATCATCTGTTGTAGCCCCGTGCCCTTTTTTAATCTCTAGGGTATTCTGAAGCACTCCTGGTTGGCATCCCTTGTGTTCTACTCTCTTTAAACTTGAGTTAATCCAAAACTGTGCTGACTTGTCTTCACACACAATGTTCCATTCACCCATTGCCCTGTGTTTATTGTCCCACCTTGGCACCAGTTAAGCAGTGCCTTGACTTTTAAAATTCTTATTCCAGTCCAGGCAAACTTCTGGTATATTTGTGCTCTTCAGATTCTAGTTTCTTGCTCATCCCCAAATTAAATTGCTGTGCCATCGGCTTCCATGGCTGGCATAGTTCTAAGCTTTGGAAGTTGCTCTAAAAGTTTCTTGATGTCTTTCCTCAATTGAGATGCTCCCTAATCCCTATCTTTGAACTAATATTCTTTTTTGGCTCAGTATCAGTTTTTATCTGTTGATGAGGCAGCATGTTAATCAATAATAAGTTCCATATTTCCATTCTGGGTCTGCTTGGAGATTTACAATTTTATATGTACGAGGAACAAGTTAGACCAGTTATGAGAATGTGTCACCTGGATCAGCTACCAAGTTCTCAGCAGTGAACCAAACTTTTAAACTGGGATCATTAGACTCTTGAGGAGGTATTTCATTAGGAGATTTCTGGAAATTCTCTTTGTCATTACATTTATCTATGTTTTTCTTGTAACTATGAAGTTTGCATGTTGTCCACATTCAAATTAAAGATCTGAAATTATAGCATTGGTTTCTTTCCGAAAAGTTGACACTCTTTCAGATATTAGAATAATAGATTGCAGGAATGCCTTCATATTTGCAGGATGACCACCATTCTCAGCATTATTGTGATGATTGTAAGTGCTTGAGGTGGGTGCTACCTTAGATAGACTTTGCTTCATGGTTGTACCCATTCAACTGTTTCCAGCTCCATGACATTATCCAAAACTGAGCAGATTCTACGTGTAGAGTTGTGTATCATCAACATGCATCTCCACTACCATGCAGCCTGGATTGGAGGACTTTTGCTATGGGGATAGTTTGGATTGGCTCAGTTTATTCCCTGAAGAGAAAGAGGCTGAAGGAAGCTCAGGGCTGACCTGAGAGATGTAGATAAGATGCATAGATAGGCTGAATAGTCAGAATCTTTTTCGCATCATAGAGGTATCACAAACAAGAGGCCATAGGTTTGAAGTGAAAGGCAGGAGTTTTGAGGGGATGTGAGGGGAAACTATTTTATAGAGTGGTTGATAATCTGGAACTGACTACCAGAAGGGATGGTGGAGTCAAATACAATAATATAAGATACAATATGTTTAAGGGACTGTTAAACAGGCACTTAAATAGGCAGGGCACAGAAGAATCTGGGATGAGTATAGATGGACAAAAAGGTCGGCATGGAAATGGTGGATCGAAGTTTGATCTGATTTGTCATGCTATTTGAATATTAGTATAGGTTTCCTCAAGTTGATAATTAGTAAGACCGAACCTATTGTTTTTGGTTGATGCTTGTACTCTGCTGGATGGATACTTAATTAGTTCTCTTCCCAGTCGATGTCTGATGCTGAATCAAATGGATCGCAAGCTCAGGATCTTTTGTGACTTTAAACTGTACTTGCAACACTTAAACTTCTCAATACTAAGATGCCTACTTTCATCTCTGTAGTATTGTCTATCTACCACAGGCTCTGGCCATCTGCTGCTGAAATCTCATTCATGACTTGGTGTCTCCTCAACTTGATTATTTCAATATTTCTTCTGACTTGGCTCCTGTCTCCTTTAAACATGCATTCTTGCAAGGCTCTGCTGTCTGTTTCCTATCTGATGCCAGGTATTGTTCACTCACCTTTCCTGTGCTTGGTGAATTAGTATTTCTCGTCCAGCATTTCCTCAAATTTAAATGTTCAGTCTTGCATTCACATTCCTCCATAACCTTGCTTCTCTCCATATCTATAATCTTCTGCAACCTTCCTGTAGCTTTATCCTCTTGTATTTCATTAGTGTTCTTTGTCCCACAATTGGCAGAAGCTTCATTTGTCAGAGTCTTAAGATATGGTGTGTCTTCCTAACCTCTGTTTCTCCATCTCTCCATTTTCATTCAAGAAGTACTTTAAAATCAAGCAACCATCCTAATATTGTTGTAAGTGGCTCAGTATCAAATTTTGTCTAGTAATTGCTATATGTTGAAGTTGCTATATAAATACAATATGATGGTAGTGGGTTAATTTTATAATTTGTCAATACCTTAATACATTGGTTAGTGATAATATTAGTGATCCTGCGGAACTGAAAATCCATAAATATAAATAATAAAAAAACCAAGTGATGAAAATCCAGTTGCATTAAATCCAAGCCAGTATAATGTAGGCTAATTTATCACTGTGTAAATCTATTGATATGTGGTAATAACTTCAAATAGATGAAACTGCAGGTCTTGTTTTTAAGCAACCTTCAGTAATAAAAATGTGATTAAATTAAGATAATCAGAGCCTGGGATTTAAAATGATAGATATAACTTTCTAATTCAGTAGTATGAATGTATTTCATTCACTGGGTTGGTGAAAAGTTTCAAATTTAATTCACCTGATCTCTAGATGTAAAGCAGTACAATTATAGGTATTGTTCTTCCACGATGAAATTGTACCATGCTTAGAAGGATCCTAGCCAGTCATGGAGGTTAGCAGATACTTGCCCTAAGTAAGTAATGAAAATGTAAAGCATTCATCAGCTATGGTGAAATAATTTGTATGATCATGTTTATTTTCTGTGAATACAAAAAAAACCCAAATTAATCCCAAGTACATGTAACCAAACAAACCCAACAAGCTTTTAAAAATTAAAACCATTTCTAAAATGTTCTTGTACTTCATAATCTCCCATTCTTTAGAATATCTTTTGTATTTAGCCATCATTATTTTTTATTTTGGCCTCTTATCAGTTTCAAATAATGAAAAGATTTGCTGAAATTGTCATCATTTCAAGAGTTTTGCCTGGAAAAGTTTTCATCAGCTCTTTGCAGTGGGCCATTTTCCACTTTATCTGTTGCTAGTTCCAATTTTCAGAAAGTTGTAAGTGTAGCTCAGGGACCACAGTGCAAAATGTATCAATATTTTCCTGCAATTTTACAAAAATATTGGAATTTATCGAAGGGGTTCACTTTATGTAATAGAGGCATTCTTCCATTTTTTTTAAAATAACTAACTGTTGTATCCTCTAGAAGATGCAGTGCCTTGAAAATAATAAAATCAGAAAAAACATCTACTGTTTTAAAGTCTAAGTGTTGCAAAATGTGTACGTAGGAACAGAAGGTTGCAAAGATACATTGGGCATTTGAGTTGGTAAAGGTCTAGAATATGGAGTTAAATGAAGTCACCCACTTTGAACTAAGATGGATCAGTGCATTTCCTAGATGTTGTGGGCTTAGGAACTATTGAGGAGCAGAAATTTAGGACTCTGTGTACAGAAATTGCCATATCCAGCGTAATGAAAACATATTGGTGAAAGTACTCAACATTCAGTCGGCATCTTTGGAAAGAGTAAAGAGTGATAATGTTTCAAGCTTTTGAAAAATCATCAACTTGAAATATTAACTATCTCTTCACAGACATTACCTGACCTACTGAGTACTTAGTGTTCTATTTTTATTTCAAATTTCCAGGATCTGCAGTTTATTGCTTAGTGATATTTAGTGTCAAAGGACAAACATAATTAAAAGGTTATCTCAAGCAGGTGAAATACAAAGTGGTAGATGTATCCCTCATTTCTATATAATTCTGATTAGTTATTACCTGTGTGCTGTGTTCAGTTCTGGGCACCCATCACTAGGATGAGTATATTCTACCTAAAGGGAAAGATACATTTGGTTGGAGGAGATTCAATGTATTTGCACCAAGATGGATTCTATACACTGAGTTTATGTTCTCTTGAATATGGTAGATTAGGGGGTACTCTTATTGAGCTCTTTAAGATGATAAAGGAGTTGACTGAGTAGGAATTATTTCCTCTGGAGTGTTCAGAAAAAGGGAATGTGACAAAGCTCAGCATGGAAATTCACAGGTGACATCAGGAAGATTCACACAAAGAGTAATGGAAATCTGCATCAACATTTTGTTGAGGATTGGTTATTTGCAAATTTCAATACTTGCTATTTTTGCTCAACAAAAATCTATTAAAGTTTATGGATCCATGAGTAGATGGAGTTAATGATCTAATTAAATGCCGCAATTGACTTGGGACTTATTGAGCATTCCCTGTTTACATACTGCTTTTTTCTACTAGTTCAGTAATTTTCTGTTTTAATAGTTATTTGTGTAGTTTGGTTATTTAAACAAAAATTATGAAGGTGGTGTTTTTCAGTCTTCCCAGTAATAAAATTAAATACCAGTTTGTCTGCTTTGTTGTGTGAATATTTTGCCCATCAGTGTTTTTAAAATCTGAATTTATATGGTTATGGTTGAAATGGTTCAAATATTGTGTGTGTGGTGGGGGGAATTCAATATACATGTTAAAGTTATAATGGCTTGCAAAACAATTAGCTTTTGGAAAGTGGGTTTCTGCAACAAAATTGTAATTGGAATGGTAAGGGATTATAGTACAGTTATAATAAGAATGAACGCTGATTGATTTATAATAGTTACCTGAAATCTGAATTAGTTTATTCTTGAAATCACAACTAAAGAGTTCAAAGGACAAAAGTTACTTATTTTTGAGGACAAAGCCTTCAGACAAGCATACTTGATCCACTTGTCTTGAACTTGACTTTCTCAGATTTTCTAATATAAGCAATGGTACAGTAAGCAATGAGAGGGCATGTGCAAGCTCTTGTGCCATCTTGGACTCGTGCCATCTTAACCAAGCTATCCCATTTGCAAGTTGTGGATAGGTTTGATTTGCCCAAGTTGTAGATGTTAGTTTTTTAGTTAATGGAATGGTTAATATGATAGGATGCTATTGATGAAGCAATAATTTGTGGGTATTTTTAATTCACTATAATTAGAAGATCCCAACTAATATGGGCCCAAAGCATGATTCTTTTTGACTGGATTTCTTTACTTCACCACTTGGTTCAAAACTTTTGGGCATAAATTTTAAATGTAGGTTGATGGGGCAAATGTTTATCTCCTAAAGCAATGAGATTTAAGTTTAGGGAAGCAGGATTGACCTGGAAAGGAAATCTAGTGAATTAGTGTTAAGTACAGAGAGAAATAAAACAAGGGCACTAGTTCATATTTTATATTTCCTTACAACATAGGAAGAGGCTTCTAAGTCCATTGAATATTTGCTTGCTCTTGGAGCAAAATGTTAATCCCATTTCCTCATTTATTTCCCTATAACATATTCATTCTTACGTGCTCATCAACTTACCTTTGACTCTCCTACTACCCAATTATACCAGCCAATTAACCTATCAGTTAGCACATTTTTGGGATATGGGAGGAAACTGGAGCAAATCCATGTAGTCACGGAGAATATGCAAACTCAACACATGGCACCTGAGAACAGCACTGGAGCTCTGAGGCAGTGGTGCTACCTGCCATATGACTGTGATTGAGGGGTGGGTTGAGATAGCTGGTGGAGGGGATGGAAATTGATTCATGGAGGATATATTTAAAATAAAAACATTTTAAACACCTTGGCGCTACTTATGCCCTATAGGAATGAGATTCTGCAGTTTGAAGTGTTTCCTTTGAGGTGAAGTTGTGGCCTGGCAGGAACATAAATCTCTTTGTTAAAAGAGTCCTTGTATTAAGAAGCAGCCCTTCCTTTTTGCGGGAAGTTTAATATATGGATCAATTTACTGACGCTCTCAGTGATCACATATTTTAGTGAAGCTAACTGCAGTATTGTGCAAATTGTCCAGCGATTACAATTGAGAATTACAGTTTGTTACTAGGTTATACACACACTAGTAACAGCAAACACATTCTCATTATTTAGTCAGCAAATTCAGCACCAGTATAGAGTTCTGAACTTCTAGAGTTTATGCAATTAATATAAACAGATGTTTGCCTTGTGATCATTATAAGATGCATATTAAAATAATCTTTTGGATTGTCCCAGTGTTGTCATCCATCAAAGCAGATTTATTTATCAGTATTGCCTTGGTTATTCTAAAATATCAAATTTCAAAAATTGTGTTTGACTCTATCAGCTGCTGACAGATAGTTCCAGTGGTCAGGTTAAATAGTATGCTTTATCTTAAATGATGCTGCTGTGCATTTCAAATTCCAGTCCTTTTAAGCATTCTGGGTATAATTTCAAGCAGTAATGTTTCTGATCAATGTACTTGTGACAGCCATCATGATGAATCCAATAGGATGGAAATAGAGCATTATGAGCAGTGAATTGCTTGCCATTGATAAATGGAGGAACAATGGATCATTGCAATTATATTCATTTTCCTGGCAATTTATTTCTCTCCTTTCCATGTTGGTGCCATTCTCTGGCTGGAGAACCTTTTGTACTTTTGGGTATATACCCAGGCCTCTTTTTCTGTCCAGTTGTAGACATTTGTGGGAACAGGCTGTTTGTTCACATGGTCATCACATATGACCATGATCCTTTCCTCAACCAATGTCCCCACACAAGCATATTTCTGGAACTAATGTTGGTTACTTGTTAGGAGTTATCATCTTAGAATTTTTCTGGCCCTCTTAGGAGTCCTAAAGCTAATTGCAGATACATTTTCTCCAAAGAAAACCATCAACATGCATCGGATAAGAAAAACATGTCAATATCTGAGGATTATGGAGTATGGTAGTAGAATGATTACCCTTAGATGGGACAGTAATTTGCGAGTCTTGAGGATGTAGCTATACTCCTTGAAATCACAATTCTGAAATTGAATATGTGAACCAAGAAATTTCAGGGTAATGGTTGCCTCATACAAGAACACTTCTGTGGTGGTGTTTGGCTGTTTACCATGTGTTGCTGCAAAATTTGGTGCAGTAATTCTTTGGCAAAAACAAGTGTCGTAGTAGTGTGACTAGATTTGAAATTGGTTACAGCATATATAAGAAAGCAACAATGCTCCTTTGTTGGCTGCAGTTTGTAGTGATTTAATTTATCTTGGCCTTTTCAGATTGATGGAAAGGGATTAGATCTTGTGCAGTAACATGAATTCTTCTGTATTGAGTTTTACCTGCTGTAAAATGTAAAAACACATAATATAAGCACGGAGACTAACTAGGCCCATATGAAGAGGAGCTCTAAGTTACTAGCTGACTGTATTGACTGAGGCCATTTCTCTCAGTGACTCAACAAGAAAGCAATACCAGTGTAAACATTTTGATACAAGCTAGTTCTAGTTAAATTGCTAATTCAAGTCTAAGTGACTCTGTTTTGCAGTAAAGTTAGATTGATGTTATTGGAGCTGGGACTTACCCATCCTTGTCTTAAGCAAACAAAAAACCAAAAAATAAATAGCAACAGGACAACACATATGCAGACAAATGTCATTATAACACTGTAATGCACATGCTGTGAGAAAATCTACTTGTTATGACTTATCTCAGCACGTTTACTTCACTGAACTGGTTGCACTCTGTTGGGAGTCTACCATTTGCAGAAATGTTAACTAAACTGGCAATGAAAGGAAACCCAAAGGCAGAGTCGTGTATGCATTTGTTTTACTTGTTATGGCCTCATTTTGTTCTTTCAAGGTAAAAAGTAAGGTTGGTGAGTTGATCATTTGCACCAAGAGTTGTTGATGAGTGACATCTTGAGCTATCCACACCAGTTCTGGATGATGATCAGGACTTTGATCTGGCAAAATTCTGTGCTAAGAAGATGCAAAACAAGAATGGTTGCTACTAAATTTTCATGCTTCAGATTGTGTTTCAATAAATTTCCTGTAAAGCAGGTTGTTGAAGGTAGTTTTACATTAAAAATGTGCAGACACCTGCTTTCTTGTTGATTGCATTCTTTAGTGCAAGCAACCTGGTTTATCTATAACTGATTGCGTTGTCGACCCATGGCCACCTTCCTATATTTGAATAAAATTGTCAGAGTATAGATGGGGAGTAGGCCTAAAGTTTGCTCTCCAAATTTATTTGGGACGTAAGTTTCAGCAAAAAATAAAGATCCGGGTGAATCATGCACCAATGTCTTCGCTAAAGGAAGGGGCATTTAAAATAAGCAATTTACCTTCGTTCAAGCTCTGATTGCTTACATAAAATAGGAAAGACTCGTGTTTTGCAGAAAACTTAAAAAAAAAAAGATGCATCTGGGTAGAGGGTGTAGGCAAAACACAATTTTTTTCTGCCATGCCAGAGATTTCTTGGCTATGGTGTTTATTATTCATATCTAGGTTACAACAATATGATGTTGCTGCCTTAGAGACTTGCTGCCCAAAGTGAAGCTGTCATGCCATTGCTGATGTGGAAATCATTCTTAGTTCATGTTGTTAAAGTGGGTCTTTAATTCCAGGATGTGTAAAGTGTATTGTGTATAGGCTAGCATAATATCATGGTAGTTGCCATTGTAGTTTCTCAGATTTCTGCCAGTTTCTTTTTGTTTATAGTTTGCAATTATTTATTGCAAAAGTTGTATTTTTAGTGATTCCAACTGTTTTTTAAAGCTCAACAGGGAGACTTGCAACTTTTCCTACACCTTCATCATTTAAAACATATATTAATGTTTAGCTATGAGAATTTGGAATGGTAAACAGTTGTTTACATTTCCTGATATTTGAAGGCTTTTTTAAAGAAAACACAGTACATTCACTCCTTTGCAGCTATGCAGTTGTTATAATAGATCCAAGAGCATGTTTGTCTGTCCAAAAAAAAATTGAATGGTTAAACTTTTTCAGAGGAATTTTTCTGTCTTCTAGTGAATTAATACATCTATGTGGTCTTGTCTTGTTCACTTCTGAGCTTTTTTTTTGTTTGCAGCATCATTTTTTGTTTCAGGTTCTTTGGATCTACAGTGTTTTACTTTTTTAACAAGCGTTTTTTTGTAAAAAGTGATATAGTGCAGATGCTGGACATCTGAACAGACAAATTTAAGATGTGCAAAATGAAAAACCACATGAGAGTATCGATATAGTCAGAAAAATAACACAAGCCATATCAGTGGAATTAGATGATTTAATTTGGTAACATTATAGTATCCAAGCACTCAAGGGTAAGTTTTCATTTGCAACTATTAAAATCAATAATATAATATAAAATCAATGCTCAGCTGAACAAAATCTGTGTCCTCTTTCCAAGATATAGTTTTTACTAAATTTTATTTGAAAACAGCGATATTTCAGTTTTATTTTTCAATAGGTTAAAGTGTGGCACTATTTGATTATTATATTTAAATGGACTTCCTCATTTGTTGTACTCTACTTGCTTAGGAAATTACTATAATCCTATATCCAAAAGATTGGAGAATAGCCAATGCCAATGTTGTTCCTTTGTTTAAGAAGGGCAACAGAATAATCCACAAAGTTATAGGCTGGTGAACCGTACGTGAGTGGGAGGGAAATTATTGGATAAGATTCGTGGGGAAAGGATTTACCCGTATTTGGAAAAGCATGGACTTGTTAGGGATAGCATGACTTTGTGAAGGGGAGGTCCTGTCTTTCAAATTTTATTGAGATTTTTGAGGAAGTGATGGAGATGATTGAAAGTGGGGCAATGCATCTTGTCTCTGTACACTTCAGTAAAGCACTCGACTTAGTAGACTTGTCCAGATTATTAAGTCATATGGGATCCACTGTGAGTTGATAAGTTGAATACAAAATTGGCTTGGTCATAGAAGACAGTAGAGGTGGAGGGGTGTTTTTCTGACTGGAGATCTGTGACTAGTGGAGTTCCACGAGGATCAGGATCAGTGCTGGGTTGTTTGTGATGAAAATAGAGTTTGTCTGATTAGTGCGTTTTCAGATGACACAAACATTGTTGGAGTCTGGATTGTGAGGAGGGTTGTCGAAGAATGCAGCAGAATATGGATCAGTTGGAAACTTGGGCAGAGAAATTGTAGGTGGGGTTTATTCTGGACAAGTTTGAGGTGATGCATTTTGGGAGGTCAAATGCAAGAGGAAAGTATACAGTAAATTGAAGGACTCTTGGGAGCATTGATGTTCGGGGGGATCTTGAGGTGCAAGTGCATAGCTCCCTGAAAGTAGCAATACAAATGGATCGGGTGGTAAAGAAAGATGAAACCATGCTTGCCTTCATCGGTCAGGGCATTGAGTATAAAACTTGAGAAGTCATGTTTTAGATGTATAAAGCTTTGGTTAGGCCAGATTTGGAGTATTGTGCACAGTTCTGGTTGTCACACTATAGGAAGAATGTGGAGGCTTTGGAGAGGGTACAAAAGAGGTTCTCCAGGATGTTGCCTGGATTTCAGTGTGTTAGCTACAAGGAGAGGTTGGTCAAATTTGGATTGTTTTTTTTAAGAGTGTTGGAGGTTGATGGAGTGACCTGATAGAAGTATATAAAATCTTAGATAGGATAGACAGAGTCTTCTTCCCTAAGGTGGAAATGTCAAATACTAGAGGGCATAGGTTTAAGAATGAGAGGGGTAAAGTTGAAAGATGTGGCAAGTTTTTTTTTAAACACAGTGAGTGGTAGGTGCCTGGAATGTGCTGCCAGGGAAGATGGTAGAACTATCTGCAATAGCAATGTTTGAGAGGTATTTAGACAGGTACATGAACAGGCAGGGAGTAGACGGAGACAGATCATGTGCAGGCAGATGGGATTAGTTAGATTGGCATCATGGTTGGCACAGACATGCTGGGCCTAAGGGCCTGTTACTGTTGCACATTCTATATGTGAAACATTGGGAGGACAATTTGAAAACTTGTTTGGCTTGTGCCTTATCCCTGGTGGTAAGGCACTGAGTGATACTCTTGGTTCTGTTTAGGTTTTTGGCTTGTGCTTTTATGTCCATGCATTGACAAGATCCTTCTAAGTGATTAAGTATTGTCACTTTTAAGGACTTGTGTAAATATTAGTATTTCTAGGAAAATGCCCATTTTTTGGTAAATGTTTCTGTTTTGCAAGTGTGCAACCACCAGAAGAGATGATTTAGATCGACACATTTCTCAGAGGGGAAGGAAAGATATTGAAATCTAGAGGTTCCTGGGTGAGCAATGTTATAGAGACTAAAATGAGAGAAGAAAAATGGTGCTTTTATGACAATTTTAAGGATTGAAAATATAGTTAAGATCAAAGTTGAGCATCAGAAATGATTACTTAAAAGGTAGACCAAGCAAGGCAAAGGATATAAGATTAGACTAGTGGCTAACATAAAGTAGAACCCATTTATAAATGCAGAAGTAATAACACTAGTCAAAACAAAACTGGGGCCTGTGTGTGCCTAAAATGAGACTTTGTGTAGGAACTTGAAAAGCCATCCACTGTAAATGGAGTGCATTTTGGGTTACCTGGGGAAGTGTCAGTGGAAGTTGTGGTGACCCTGAATGCAATTTTCTAATATACTTTTGATTTATCGGTGGCGTTAGAGTGCTGGAATTCTGCAAATGTTACATACGTACTCAAAATTTGGAGACTTGTGAATCGGGTCACCACTGACCAATCAGCCTGCGGAGATTTGAGAGAGAAAATTTGGAACAAAATTTGGAAAGTATGAGCTAATGATGACACAGATACGTGATAGGTTTTTTTGATAAAGGGGAAGACTGAAGTGACTCAAATCTTAAGGGACCTGCTTATATGTGCCATGTTTGGGTCAAATGTATGATAACCATTAAGCTTGGGTCCTGCTGTAATGTGCAGGCAAAAAATGAGATCAAGAGAGAATTAGCAAGAAAGATGCAGGCTGCGTGAGGGGTCAGATGGAGCAGCGTAATGGTAGTTGGATCTGAAAAAGAAATAAAATTACTAGAGTTGGCCCTCCAGCAAATTTTTAAAACTGTGGGATTGTGTACTTGGGCTATTGAAAGTGCCATGTAATAGACATGAGAACAAAATAAAGATCCATGAAATTTAATGGATATTGGCAATGTTTATATAGAGTTGGATAGTGAATAATTACTAATTATTCTCATTACTGCCACCAGGGAGGTGGTACAGGAGCCTGAAGAGCCACACTGAATGATTCAGAAATAGCTTCTTCCCCTCTGCCATCAGATTTCTGAACGGTCCATGAACACTACCTAGTCATTCATTCTTTCTTGCTCTATTTATTTATTTTTGTAATTTATGGTAATTTTATGTCTTTCACTTTACTGCTGCTGCAAAACAACAAATTTCATGTCATGTCTGTGATAATAAAACTAATTAGACTGAACAGAAAGGCAAAATGGTTCCTTTCAGGGTATATTCCCATGGTTGTTTGACCCATGGCTCTTTTTGATATAAATTAATCATCTGCAGTGTGTGTTGCAATATTTGCAGGTGAAAGTGGACAAAGACACAAATGGTAAGGCACATGACTAATGAAACAATGCAATGTATGAAGTGACAGATTATGATAGGAAGGATGAGTAGGGGCAATATGAGCAAAATGATACAAATTTTAATCTAAGTGCTGCAGAAAAGAAGACAATATTGCATTTACAGGAATCTTTGAAGATAGCAGGATAATTTGAAAAATGGAAGAAAAAGCAGGTGAACATTGGCTACTTGACAAAAGCAAGGAAGTTATGCTTATTTATACAATGTTATTTTGGGCAGAGCTGGAGTATTATTTTCTGTGAAAAGTCTCACTCTTAAGGCAGGAAGTCATGGCATTTAAAAGGGTACAGAAAAGATTCATTAGAGGTATGTTATGAATAAGACTACAGAAGCCGAGGTTCGTTTTAAAGCAGAGGGAGGGTCAAGTGATTTAAAACAAAATATTTTTGGTAGATATTTAAAGAGAAGCTATTGCCTTTGGCAGAAGAGTTGGTAAGCAGAGGGCACAGACTTGAAACAATAAAACAAAACAAATGGGAAAAGAACCAGATGTGCAATTTTATTTTTCATATTTTTTCATGATATAGAAGCTGGCCATTCAGCCTGTATTTACCTATGCCAGCCCTCAGAGCATTCCCATCAGTCCCATTCCTCCACTTATTTCCCTGTAATCTATTCTATCTCAAATATGGAAACATCTTTAACATGCATTGTGATCTTGAATTCATTGCTTGAAAGACTGGTGGGATTAATTGGATGGCTCCAGAGGAATCGTGATGGACCGACTGAGCTCTTCCTTTGTATTTTATACACTTCAGTATAGAGGCTTAATTTGAGTTTGAATTAATTGAGTTGTTCGTAGGATTAGCTGGTGTGTGAAGCTGATGTTCACAGTTTACATTGAAAGCTGCGTATTCTTTCCTGTTGGACTGGTCCTTGCTTTTTTTAAATTGTTGTTCATTTTCAGTATTACTAAGTTTGTGAGAAATTCAGACAGGTGAATTGGTATATCAGATAATACACAAAGCTGCTTGCAAGGATGGTCAAACTCTTTGTCCATAGAACTTCAAATTCTGCATATAAAGCTTCCATTCTAACGTAAAGTCTCTTTTTTTTGTGTTGAATACTGCAGTTACTACTAAATAGCTGCATAATAATGTTATTGGTTTGGGTTGTGGCATGATGATGTAGGCACCAAAGGCAGAAAGCCAGTATAGTGGAACTCTGAAAACATTGGTGATCTAGGATTTGAATTATGCATTGAACCAGGAAGCGTTATGTAAGTAATGTTTTCATTTTGAGTAGTTTGACTTCAATGAAATAATGGCTGTTTAAGCACAGAAGAGCTGATTTTGGCCTGTACTGGCACCAGTCTCTTGATCAGAGCTCCAACTCTAGTCGCACTTACAAATATTTGGCCAATTCCTCTTCGACTCCTGTCATTTCTACTTCTGTGGCAACTTGTAGTTAAATGTTGCTAGGTACTTAATTCATTTAAAGTTTCTGAGCATGAAATCAGTTTGTTGTAAAGCCATCATTGAGGGAAGTTTGTTTTCTGGTAAAGGCTTTCAACACTATTCTTTTCCTACTCTGTTGTTTCTCATGTTGGGTGTTTTAATTTGAATGATAATACTGAAGTTGGATTTCTATCTCTAGGTTGGAAGTGAAATAATCTTCGTGGTTACAGGCATGAATTCTTCATTTTTTCCTCCATTCCTTGTACATCCTTTGCCTTAGAGAATCAGTAGCACTGCATTTGACTGTGTTTGAAAACAGCAGTAATTTGATATTAACTGAATTGTTTTCTTATTTTAAAATATCTGGCTTCAAATTTCTTCCCCCTTCAGCAGTGTAGCTAATTCAGTGCTGTTGTGACTGAGTCTTATTTTGCCTGGACTCCAATGTAGGGAAATTTTGTACATGGTGTGTTGTAGTTAGGAAACCAAAGCCTGGATTCTGCCTCAGAACATAGAGACTATTACTCCCTGATCATGATATGCAGTTGGCTATGGACATCATTCAAAACCATGCTAAAGCAAAAATCTTCTGACAACAGGCAGGAAAGAACTGCTCTTCTATCTGAAGAATTCTAACTTTTTGTGAAAGCTACAATTCTGAATAAGTCACTCATGATGTAGATATAATCTCAAGACTTTAGACTTGCATTTTTATGGCAAAATGTCAGTTTTCATTTGGCAGATTCATTGAGTGAAACTTGCACCAAATGTATTGTGTGAAGTGACCCATTATAATCAAGCTATTGCACATTAGACTACCGTGCTTTCCTGTCCATTCTCAAATGTGAATAATACCCTGCCAAGCCACTGCATTTAGGCTAAAACTAATTTTCTAATTTATTTATAAATAAGACAAATGAATAGAAGCACAAGAATATGGCAAGTGACTAGCAGCTCCTCATTTGATGTACTCAGTTCATAAATTGATCCAATATGTATCCAAAAGTCAAAGTACTAAAAAGAAGTGCTTTGTTTCTTTTGAAAAATTACATGAATAATGACTGCATGGAGTCCTGTTTGGCTATCCAGCATGGAGCATGCAATGCAAAGCAGAGATCTGAGGAGCTGTTGGCTGGCTCGTTCGTGGCTGTTGGCTGACTCATTGAAGCTAGCTTACTTGTTCACTGTCTTGTTTTGTCTGTCTGTATTTTGTTCAAGCAGCCTTGGTTGGGATCTTACCAATGAGGTTAATAATATATCCCTCAAGTAAAGGTGCAAATACCCCAGAATTTTGCCCTGCTTGGTTATTGACATGTAGGTGATCAGAAAAAAAAGTCTTAATTGCCTCTGTCTTAAAATGACCATACATTTGGCACTAACCTGAATGTCAAATGTTACATTTGACATTTATTTCTGCAGTTGTGTAAATAAGTAAAACCCCTCTTGGATGAGGCATCTTGGTTGGCATGGACCAGTTGAGCCAAAGGGCCTGTTTCCGTACTGTATAATGCTATGACACTCAAGGCATACAACCCTTATTGATGTGCAGCTTGATAAATTGAAAACAAAGACATTTTTATTTTGACATTTGGCTAAACTCTGTTTTCTTCTGAAGTATTTTATAACCTTCAATCTTCAATTGTTTGTAAAATGTCATTTTGACTTGGTTTGGCAGTTAATAGGTGTCATACTGTAGGTTTACAGAAGTCGGAGTCTTACAGCACTGAAACAGTCCCTTCGGCCCGTGGTGTCCATGTTGATCATCAAGTATCTATACTAATCCCATTTACCAGCACTTGGTCCGCAGCCCCCTCTGCCTTGGGAACTCCAATGCTTATCCAGATGCTTCTTATTGTTGTGAGAGTATTTGCCTCCACCAACGCGAGCAGTGTGTTCCAGACCTCAGCTACCCGCTGGGTAAAATAAATTTTCTCCGATCCCCTTTAAACCTCCCCTTAAACCCATGCCCTCTAGTCTTAGATACCTCTGCTAAGGGGAAATATTTCTTATTATTTACATTATGTATGCTTCTCATAATTTTCTTTAGCTCTATCAGTTCTCCCCTCAGTGTCCTCTGCTCCATGGAAAACAAACCCAGCCTCTCCAGTCATTTCTCATAACCAAACATTCTAACCCAGGCAACATCCTGGTGAATCTCCTTTGCAACCTCTTCAGTTCAATTGCATCCTTCCTATCAACCACTATTCTTAGTAAATTTCCTACCCTTATTAGACCCCCAAAATGTATCACCTCACAATAGGATTAAATTTCATATGCATTGGTTTGCCTTGTTTAGCAGTGATCAATATCATTCTGATCAAATCCTGCCTAAGATTACCCTCCTTCCTATCAATAACGCCACCAATTTTCGCGGCATCTGCAAACTTACTAATCATACCTACTACATTCACATCTAAGTTGTTAACATATATAAAATACAACAAGGGTCCCAGCACTGATCTCTGAGGTACACTGCTAGTCAAAGGTTTCTGTTCACAATAGCAACCACCCTCTGTCTCCTATTACTAAGCCAATTTTGGATCCTTCATGAATATGTTTAGTTACTTTTTAAAAAAAACTGTTAAATTAGTCAAACAGGATCTCCCAACAACAAAACCATGCACACTAGCCCTGTTGTTCAATCCCTGCCTTTCCTAGTGTAGATTAAATTCAGAATTTTTTTTACAATAATTTCCTGGCCACCGATGTTAGACTTGCTCGCCCTTGTAGCCTCCTTGAGTAAAGGTACTACATTTACTCTCTTCTAGTCATCTGGCACCTCACCTGTGACCAGTGAAGATTTAAGTACTTCCCTCAGGATTCCCGCTATCTCCTCCCTTGCCTCTCACAACAGCCTAGGATACATCTCATTAGATCCTGGGGATTTATCCACCTTTATGTCTGCTAAGACATCTAATACCTCCTCTTCAATCTTAATGTGCTATAGAATTCACTATTGCAACTAAAATCTTGAACTACGATGTCTTTCTCCTTTGTGAATACAGATGAAGAGTATTCATTTAAGATCTTGTCTACATCCTCTGGCTCCATGCACCGATTGCCATTTGGTCCCTAATGGGTCCCACTCTTTCCCTGCTGACCTGCTGATTGTTGGGAGGCCTGTAGTATAATGCTGCAAAGTGATCACCCTTTTTGTTTAATTCTCTCTATCCACATAGAGCCTTCTAAGACATCTCCCTCATTACTGCTGTGATGGTCTCCTTGATTAATAATACAATGCCTCCTCCTCTTTAACTTCTCCCCTCTTGACCCCTCACCCCCCGCCCCCATCACTTCTGTACCTGGAGTGTTGAGTTGCTAATCCTGTCTCCCTTTCAACAATGTCTCAGTGATTGCAACAATATCATAATCTTAAGTGAGAATCTTTTAAATGTAGTGTCAACCTATTTTTGAGTATGGAAGGGCCACACACACTGAGTTTCATTATGAAGCTGCTATTTATTCTCAATGTACACTGTTTTCTTATCCGCATCTAGCTACTCAGCAAGCATCAAGTGTTGGATCTTTTGGGGCAGAACTCACGAATGAGCAAGACTGGTTAGAATTAGCAGGCTTTGTTTTTTGAAGGGCATTAGTAAACCAGTTAGGTTTTCATGATGATCAGGCAGCTGTCATGGTCTTTTAATGCAAAGCCCTCTAATTATCAGATATATTAATTCAGTTTTCTTATTTGCTGTGGTGATATTTGTGTGCTTTCTCTCTAGTAATCCAATACTATAATGACTACAACACCAACAAAATTAGTGACTTCAGTGTGGTAGATGCTGCAAAGGAGTTTTATTAAACAACTTAGAGTAATAGAAACATTGAAATTAGGAGCAGGAATAGGCCATTCAGCTTTTGAGCCTGCTCTGCCATTCACTACGATCATGGCTGTTCATCCATCTCAATCTCCTTTTTAAAAATATTCAGTGACTTGGGTTCTTGCGGCTCTGCAGTAACGAATTCCACAGGTTTACCACCCCCGAATAAAGAAATTTGTCCTCATCTCAGTTGTAAACCTCTTGCTCTGTAACCTGAGACTGCAGCCTCTCATTCTGGACACCACAGGCAAGGAAAACCTTCTTACCACATCCAGTCCATCTAGCTCCATCAGAATATTTAAGTTTCAGTTGGATCCCCTCTCATTCTTCTAAACTCTTGTGAATACAAGTTAGTTTTCTTAATCTCTCCTCATTCAGCAGACTTGCCATCCCAGGAATCGGTCTAGTGAATCATTGCTGCACCCTGCCCATGGCAAGTATTTCCTTTTCTTTGGTAAGGAAACCAAAACTGCATACAGTACTCCCAAGTGTGGTCTCACTGTGCTTGTATGATTGCAGCAGGGCATCTTTGCTTTTGTGCTCAAATCCTCTTGCTGTGAAGGCTAATATTCTATCTGCTTTCTTAACTGCTTGCAGTACCTGGTTGTCCCCTATCAGAGTACAAGTGTCTTTGTACATCAACACACCTAATCTAACAACCATTTAAATATGATTTTTGTCCATTTGCTCAATCTAATACATCTTGAAGCCTTTCTGCATCTTCCTCGCAATTCCTAATCTCATTATTCAGTGTTGTTGACAATTACTTTTGGTTTCCTCATCCAAATCATTGATACATTACCAACGGCTGAGACCCAAGCGCTGAGACCCAAGCACTGATCCCTGCAGTATCCCAATAGTTACTGCCTGAAAAAGACCCATTTATTTCTGGTCTTTATTTCTGACCTGTCAAGCAACATTCAAAATGTGTTTTGAGAATAAAAATAAAAACAGAAAATGCTGGAAACACCTGCTGGAAACAACATTGCTGTTTGACAATGTAGGTCTATGGTGAAAATGTGGACCACTCTCCATATTCCTGATTGTCACCTCTTAGCAAAGGCAGATATCCACAATGAAATTCTCTGATTCCTTCAGTGTGTTGGCACAGTATTTGGTCCTCTGAGGAAAAGTATTTGAAGATCAAAACCTCACACCTACCACAAAACCCTTACTGAATAGTAGTGATCCCTGCATTCCTTTAGATAAAGAGGGCATCTTAATGTGACTGGAGAGCTGATTCCAATGCCATCCTTCCAAAATCCTCCAAATTTACTGATAGAGTAAGTGTACCAGTGTCAGTATTAGGTGTCAGGCCAACATTTCCAGGATTCAGATTCCAATTACACTCTCATTTTTTTGCCGGGCAGGCCACAGTTTTCTTATGCCTGTTACCAGACTGCTGAAAGAAATGCACTATTCCAAGATCTGCTACAGATAGTGATTATCAGGTGAATAAAGGAAAAGATTCAAGGATGCTCTCAAAACTTCCTTTAAAAAAAGTGCAATGCCATTAACTTCTGGGCATCTTTGGGCCAAAATTGATCAAAGTGGAAACGAAGCATTCAGAACGAGTCTATTTGTTGGGAGCACACAGAAGCTCAGCATAAATGGCATAAGAAGTGCAGCGTCTCCTGAACAAAAAGTCCACCCAGCACCAAGAACCTCCTGCTCTACCTGTGGCACAATCTGTGGGATCCTTATTGACCTTATCAGACACATCAGAACTTGCAGAATATGAAATGGGTTGTAAACACTGATTGCTTTAGATTTTGGCCCTGATATCAGTGAGCACAGATGGTGAATAAATGGGCTGAGCACAGATGATGGGTAAATGTGTATGTGAGTGGCAAAGTTATGCATGAGATGTACTTTGTTGGAAGGTGGGAGGTCTGCTAACTGAGCATTGGAGCATATTAGAATATGCATGTGCTATCTGGTAAGTTGTAATGATGAGATTGAATCTTGCGCGGGTAAATGATCATTAAAAAGCAGTTAATTCTTGTGACATAGCAAAATGTTCCAGGATGCTCTTAAAAAAAAATCGAGATACAGCATACTTTCTCTCTTAGGCAGTCCCTTGCATTTGAGAATGACTTGCCAGATCTGAAGAAAGTGTCGCTTTGAGAATTGTTGTACCCCTTGGCTGTTTATATTTGGGTTCTGTGTGCTCTCAATGAATGGACATGATTCTCGGTGTGAGAGTGCTGCTTCTCCATTTTGGCCAGGGATTCCCGGGAGAGTGGGTATGTTGCACTATTTTTTAGAATTTGAGAACATCCTTGAATCATTTTCTCTGTTCAACGGCTTATCTTTCACTGCGACTGAGCTTGAGATGGTCTACTTGAATAGGGAGTCTGGTACTAGGGATTCAAACAGAGTGGCCTCCCCACTGAAATTGATTTATTGAAATTAGGACCTCAGTGCTGGGGTATATTGGCCTAGGAGAGGATGCTCACTTTGGTTTACTTGTCCTCCCAGTGGATTCGGAGGATTTGAAGGTATTTTGATGGTATCTTTCCAGAGCTTTGAGGTTGTCTGCTGTAGGTAATCTGAGATGCACAAGTGTACTGGAGGTTAGGGATCACTGCTATCCAGCAGACCATGAGGTTTGCACTGGTTTTGAGGTCCTGATCTTCAAACACTTTTTCTTAGATAGCCAAAGGTTGCAATTGATAAACTTCATTATTGATGTACACCTTTTTAAAAAAAAAGTGGCTCTTGTGGTATGGGAATTGCTTTCTGTATATTCCAAGGTCTTATTGTGGACTTTTATTGTCAGAGTGGTGTTGCAAGCAAGAACAGTTGTTGTGAAACAGATTCGGGATCTCAAGGCGAGGACTCTGAACACAGTCTTAGAGATAACTGATTTATTTACAAAAGATGAACGTGGGGAAAGGGTAATGGGAATAACACTCGCACAGTATAGCAAGCGTGGGAAAATCGCAATGGGTAAAATACATATACGTGTGTGTGTGTGTGTATATACACACACACACCCCCCCCCACACACACACACACACACCCCCCTGCACCACGCCCCCCCCCCCCCCCCCCCGATCTGGGCACAGGCAATCAAGGAAAAACAATACGATACCCCCCACTCCTTGACTAAGTGCAGGCACGGCTCTATGCTACCAGGGATACTAACTAGAATGCTCCCAACCCTATTAACAGTGCACACTTTACCAACTATTTCTCCAGCACCATTCCATGGTTCCTCGGCCTGGGATGAAGCAGGGTGATCCCTCAGGGCAGGCAAAAGAGAGCGAACCGAGCACATGTGGCACTCTTTATAGTGCTGGAGGGCTGGGCCAATGGCCTGGTGCCAGCAAGGACTAACCAATCACAAAGGCCAAGTACAAAGGTGCTTAAAGGGACCAATAGTGAGGTGTGCACTGATGGGTGGGGTAAAGTCAAACCTTGATTGGCAGTGGTGTGTCTTTCGACCAGGTAATGGGCAGTGCTGTCACGTGACAGCCACGACCCTCCATATGACAGCCACGACCCTCCACAATACAACAGTTTACTAGGGAAACGTATGTTATGGGTAATGCTCATTCTATTGTATTTTTCAGTGAATGAGTTGATGTCTTGGAGCCTGGCTTCTATGTGTGCTTTGCTCAACGTGGAACTTTTGATTAAGATCATAACATTTGTGCCATTGTGTAGCATTTGGAGAAGAATTTCTGCAGGCAACCAGATTTGAGAAGTATTCTTCTTTGAGTGGAAGGTTTTTGTGAGGTCTTATGTAGTAGCTGACATACAGTGGCTGTGTCCACATTGTGATTCAGGGAGCACTCTTCAGCCATTGGGGAGGCAGTTGACAAGGATCCTGGCAATAACTTTTCCTTTGGCAGACAGCCTGGAGACGGCTTTGTTGATACCACATGTGGATTTGTCTCCTTGGTTGAAGATAGTCGCGATTATATTGTCTATGTGGCTCTCTGGCATGTCCTTCTCTTCCCAGATGTGTAGGTGAGATTGAAAATTTGTGACTAAGATTTCTCTCCAAATTTTAGGACACCAGGGATGCCATCCACTCTGAAGGTCTTATTGTTTTACATTTGGGATATGGCCTGTTCAATGGCTTCTTGATAAGATGCTGGTGAATAAGAGATTGAAGTAGGAGCTTTTGTGGAGGATATTGAAAGTTGACAGCTATCAAGGTTGTTATTTTTAGGGAGTTCTACAGTATTGGGTGTTATGTTACAAACTTTTAGTGTAAACTCTTGAAGATGCCTTGTCTGATATTTCTCATAAATCATATTGTTGGCATGATTTTATTTCATCCTTCTACTCTCAGCTAGCTTGGCTTGGTTATATTAATTGTAGAGTTCACATCTAAGTGGCTTGATCACAAGGAGCTTGTTGGGATATTCAGATCTTCAGATGTATGTAAAGATGTCCATATTTTTCACATTATAGCATGATTTTCTGAGTTGTTGACTTTGTCTGCCTTCCCTTTTCTATATATTTGAGAGCTTTTCTATATTTGGCGTCTCTGGAATGGCTTAATGAGGAGTGAGATTCTACATGAATGCTCCATTTCAAGAGTAAAGTCAACGTTGTTTTTAATGAAAGAAAATTCCTTTGTTTAAAAATTTATTTTTCATTGGGCTTTAATTTACACCGCTGAATGTTGCTAACAAAATACTTCAGGGCTGAAGAAGTCTGTAGTGAAGCTTGAGATTATTTTGAGTGAGTCAGGTACACAGCTGTGATCCAAGATTATGGGAGTAGCAGATTTGGTAAGCATTAACTATAATTGTACACAAAATTTTACACTTTATTCTGTAGCTGTTACACATTCATTGCTTATCTGCAATATAATGTTTTCTTTATTCAGCACCCTCTAGAGGAACTAATAATGCTGCACTTTATTCTCTGACTATTTGCATATTAGGCCAATTTTCTGAAGGACTGACTCTGTTAGCAGGTGTATGTAGGGGGGGGGGGGGGGGGAAAGAAAACAAAATGCTTCTGATGTATTTGCTTTGTTGTTACCACTGATGAAGTTCCAGAAGACTGGAAGGTGGCTAATGTTGTTCCGTTGTTTAAGAAGGGTAGCAAGGATAAGCCAAGGAACTATAGGCCAGTCAGCCTGATGTCAGTCAGTGGTGAGGAAGTTACTGCAGGGAATTCTACCAGCATTTGGATAGTCAGAGTCTGATTAGGAGGAGTCAGCATGGTTTTGTGTGTGGAAAGTTGTGCTTGACAAATCTTTTAAAGTTTTTGAAGAGGTAGTCAAAAGTGTAGATGAGGGTAGGGTATTGGATGTTGTCTATTTGGATTTTAGCAAGGCCTTCAACAAGGTCTGCATAGTAGGCTGGACTGAAAGGTTAGTCCCGTGGAATCCAGGGGGAGCTAGCTAGGTGGATTCAAAATTGGCTTGGAGATAAGAAGCAGAGGGTGGTGGTTGAAGGTTGTTTCTTGAAATGGAAGCCGGTGACTACTGCTGTGCTGCAGGGGTCGGTGTTGGGACCCTTGTTATTCATTATTTATAGAAATGATTTGGATGCGAATGCACAAGGCTGGATTAGCAAATTTGCAGATGACACGAAATTAGGTGTTTTTGATGGTGAAGAAGGTTATTGTAGATTACAGGGGGATCTTGATCAGTTAGGGAAGTGGACTGAGGATTGGCAAATGGATTTCAGCATAGATAAGTGTGAGGTGATGCATTTTGGAAAGTGAAACCAGTGTAGGACTTGAACTATGAATGGTAGGGCACTCGGGTGTGTAACGGAACAGAAAGACCTAGGAGTACAAGTTTGTTGAAAGCAGTGTTACAGGTAGACAGGGTGGTGAAAAAGGCATTTAGTACATGGGCCTTCATCAGTCTGGTCATTGAGTACAGGAGTTGGAATATTATGTTGCAGTTGTCTAAGTCATTGGCGAGGCAGCAGTTGGAGTATTGTGTACAGTTTTGCTCAGCCTGTTATAGGAAAGACATTAAACTGGAAAGTGTGCAGAAAAGATTTACGAAGATGTTTCCAGGACTAGAGGGCCTGAGTTATAGGGAGAGGTTGGCCAGGCTAGGTCTTTATTCTTTGGAGCTTAGGAGAATGAGGGGTGACTTTATAGAAGTTTATAAAATCATGAGGGGCATAAATGAGGTGGATACTAGCAGCCTTTTTCCCAAAGTAGGGGAATGCAAATCTAGGGGGCATAGATTTAGGGTGAGAAGGGAAAGATTTAAAAGGGACTTGAGGGGTAGCTTTTTCACACAGAGAATAGTGAGTATATGGAATGAGCTGTCAAAGGAAGTGGTTGAGGCAAGTACAATGGTATCATTAAAGAAGCACTTGGATAGGTACATGCAGGGGCGAGGCTTAGAGGAATATGGGCTGAACGCAGGAAATTGGGACTAGATGGGTGGGCACCGTGTTCGCCATGGACTCGTTGGGCCAAAGAGCCTGTATCTGTGCTGTGTTGCTCTGTGATTCTGTGTGGAACAGTTCTTCTAATTCCATCTTATTCTACTTTATTGCTTTCCAAAAGTAGTCTCTTTACACCATTTTACAATGTTATCCATTTTCATTTTGGCCTTTTTTTTAAGCCTCTGTTAATGTTTTTCTGTGATGAGATAATAAGTGGTGGCCTGAAATGGAAGCGATTACTGTATGATCTATAAATAAAATATTTTAATATATGTTAATATATATGCCCTTGTATTCATGTATATGAATACCTTGACAGTCAAAACAAAATGTACTTAGATCAAGCAAAGTTGGAAGATGAGAATAACTGGGCAGGGTGGGAATTTGTTAATGAGGATGGTGACAATGGAGGAGCTTGATGAAGATTGGTGTGGGAAGGTGGTCTAGGGTAAATAAGTAGAAGAAATGAAGCAGCAGGGGAAAGGAAATGAGTGGAGGTTAGAGTAGGGGGCCTGGATCCAATTTTTGCTTGAAGTTGGGCAGGGGCAGAAGAAAGAAGGAAGGAGAGGGTGAAGGACTTGTGATGTTGGGCCAGGATTGGTTTTCTACATTAAAGGCTGGTTTCCTCCTTTTTGGAGTAAATGGTAATGGGAGGTAAAGCTCTATATCTCAGTGATAAAGCAGTGAGCAATGTTTTGGTTCTGTAAGAAGGGTTAGGAGAAATGTCAGATTTGCTTCTAAACAAGCAGAACAATGGTGCAAATCTCAAATCGTTTCTTGGTGGGTGGTTTGGGACAGGACATTTTCAAGTATTGACGAATGTGCAGCAACTGAAGCAGCTGAATTGAGTGTTGTGTTGCTTGATGAGTTAGTTGAAGGTATGTTTGGTTTCACATGAGTAACTGTATTGGGTTGAAAAGGAGTGTTCACCATGTTTCACGTCCATTTGTTTTCCAAAAGTAGGAAGTCAAGGAGGTTGACCACTTTACAATGCTATAGTCACTGGAGCTTTAGTTGAACCCTTAATGAGTTACATGAGATGACTTACAGCATTATCTTAAAGTGCACTGCCATTAGAATGTTGCAGCTACATTCCACTTTGTAAAGTAAGCCAGATGTATTCCATTCTGTAATATTTTAAAAAGTGTGCATTAGCTATCTGTATTTCCTATAACTCCCGTGTCATTATTTTTTTCTTTTTCAATCTTTTTATTAGTTTCCAAATTAATACAGATTAATATATGACATTGATGATTGTACATGTAATACAAAGAGATCAAGATAACAATCATGGCATAGATAATCATAAAGAATAATAAAATATTAAAAAATCTTTAGATCTCACAATCTCTTAGTAGATGAATATAATATAAAAGAAAGGAAAGAGAAAGATTTATTGTGTACATAAAAGAAAAAAAAATCCCCAAATCAATAAAAAAAATTATAAATAATCAAACCAAACTAAAAAGAAAATTTAAAAAAAAAGACAAAAATAAGAAAAAAAAACTGGACTGAAATTTCTCAATAGAAACAGAGCAATATTATGTCATCAACTCTGTTCCTCTAATTTGAAAAGTTATTGAAAAGGGATCTATATCATATGAAAGTATTGAATAAATGGACTCCAAATGTCTTCAAATTTAAGCGAAGGATCAACAGTACCACTCCAGTCATTATTTTGAATTGCACATTAGTTTGAGTTTATAATATAAAAATTTTATTTGTAAAATTGCATGGCATATTCACCTTGTCCTGTGATTCTTCCTCCAGCTCTGCCCATGCTACCCTTGTGACATTGATTGCTGTTATTATTAATGTACTTAAACACCTCCCTTTTGCAAACCCTATTCCCCTGTCCACACTAGTTCTACCCCCATGGACTTCATTACTGCATTTATAAATTAATTTTAAAAGGCTACCTTAATTCCATTCTTTACAAATTAAAATAGAATGAATTTCAAGAAATGTTTAGAAGTGTGTAGGATCTTTCCTTCCCTCTCAAATGAGCCAAAACGTTACCTCAGTGAGAAGGCAGAGAAAATAATGCCTGCCCTCCCACTGCCACTTTCCTCAATGTAAGTTTTTGCATTATGCAGAAAAGCAGTTCTGGTGTGTTCAGCTCTTTTTTTTTGTGGATTGCTGTTGCTTCTGGTGTTCAAAATTTTGTCTTTATTTACTAACTTCATCACTGTTTGCAGCACTGCATATGTGTCCTATGAAGCAAAGTGAAAGGTTTTTCCTTCTGACCTAATTCCAATGTTTATTACAATTTTCCCATGGTGCTTTTCTCTTCTGTTAATCTTATTGCATTGCTTTGATCTGTTGCTTTTCCATTTGTTTGATCTTGTTGTTGGTCCTTTCCAAGTGAATGTAAATGACTTAAATTTCTATTAACTGAGGCACAGTTTTAAATTTTGAGAGTACTTTTTTTCAGAATATGATTTCATTTAACCACAAATATACTTGTCTTTCAGTATATTTTTACACTTTCTTTTGCTTGTACTTTGACTGTCAGCAGCTTTGTAAATGTGTCTTATGAGTTCCTAGAAAAGTTGCAATTGCATCTGTCCACTGAGCTTTTGGAGTTTTCTCATTTTCAAGCATAAGTTGATGCAGAGAGATTTGAGTTTCTTTGATATTTTTAAGTTTCTCAAGCAAACTGGCGATTAAAGTTCTAAAGTTTTATTTCAGCCAAAGAATGCTTTTTGTGTTGAGCTGTTCACAGGTAGGCAGTGCTTGTGATTAATATCTGCAGTTTCTTAGTTGATAAAGTAAAAGTTTGGTCTACAGCATTCTATCAACTGGCACCTTCTAGTAACTGGTAATTCAGAGCGAGCACCTGAACGAATATTGGGGCAGCACCTAGGCTGATGGGCAGTGCTGAGGTAGTGCCCATGCTGAATTGATTAAACAGCTTATTTGGTTAAAGAGCACCTGTCAAGCCCAGGATTTGCTGGATAAACAAAATGTTACTATAATTAGACAACAAAAGGAATAGATTGCAGGTTAAGGCTGAGAGAAATTGAGCAGGTTTTCTTCTGTACCTAGGTGGAAGATGGTCAAATTATTGGGCTGTTCCTGATTGGCTATGTTGAAGCGAAATTGTAGAGTTATTATAGCACAGGAGGAGGTCATTCGGCACATCAATCCATATTGACTTTGTACAGAGCAAACCAATTAGTCTCATCATCTCTGCTGTTTCCTTGTAGTCTTGGAAACTATCTTCCCTAGTATACCCAGCCAATTCCCTTTTGAAAACCTTGATTCTGCTTTTGTCACCTTTGTTGCCATCTGCTTTTGCTACCCTTTTTGGCAGTGGGTTCCACCTTATCACTATCCTGTGTTTCTCTTGTCCCCTCTAAATCCTTCCAGGGTGAAACATCCAGTAAAGAGAAATTATAATTACCTTGTCCAAACTGCTTGCAATTTTGTACACCTCTTTCTATCACCTTTGCTCCAGAGAGAACAATTCCAGATTCTCCAGTCTGACCTGGATAAGATCTCTCGTTCCTGCAACCATATGAGTAAATCTCTTCTAGGACTCCAAATCCTAAACAGTCAGGGCTAGAGTTGGACATTGTGTTCCACTTGTCGTCTAACTGATGTTGAATAAAATTCAGTGTAACCTTGTGGGCTTTTGTCCTCTGTCTTTCTGTATGAAAGTTGGGATTGCTAATTGTTAGTTGCTCTGTCAGCATGTACTGCTACTTTTAAAGAATTAAGCACATTCCTCTGTTCTTACACACCCTCTAAAACAATGCTATTTAGTCAATAACTTAGTGCAGAACTTTTTTGTGAGGAGTGCCAGACCTGTAATCCAACTCACTTGGGCTGCTTATGAGAAACATATTATTTTAATTAGCCATAACTGGGTACTGATTTTTTTTTGTCAAGTTTAAGGAGACAAATGCTGCATTACTCATTGCTCTCTCACCATCTCCTTACTGTTGCACTCAATGTACACTTTTGCTTCCCTGCTGGCCAATTACCTCATCTCTGGTGCTCCTCTCCACCTTTTTGACAACCTCAATATCCCGTAAAATTGAAAATGCTGGAAATACACAGTAGGTAAGGCAGCATTTGTGGACTGAGTGACAAGATAATGATTCAGATTTATGTCCTTTCATCTGTTTTGAAGTGAGATTATTGACTTGAAACACTAATGCTGTTTTTCTTTCCACAAATGCTTACTGAGCTTTTCCAGAATTTATTTTTCTTCTTTCAACAAGAAAGAGAAAGGCGGCAGACGTACAGAAACACCAGCATCAATAGGTTCTTCTCCAAGTCCCACAACAACCTGACTTGGAAATATATTGCTGCTGCTCCTCCTTCATCTTTGTGTCTAAATCCTGAAACTATCGGCCCAGCAACATTGTGGAATAGATTCTCCAGATAGACTGCTTTCAGGAAGATCACTGTGTTCTCAAGGACAATTAGGGATGGGCAATGAATGCTGGCCTTTCTTTAAAAAAAAATAGATAAATGAAGGAAATATTGTGTGTTGTTCTGGTTTGATTGAGAAACTGTTATTGGCATTTGACTGAGCAGCTCATTGAAGAGGATACCAATTTAAACATCTATTCCCTAGCTGTTTTTCAACAAACAAAAATGTACACGTTTGGTTGAAAATGGAATAGAGGAGACCAAGCCAAATAGTAAATAGGCTAGTCAAATATTAGTAGGATGGCAGAATCCCAAAATATCATCTTGTCATATCTTGGTCCTACAGAATTAGTTTACGTGAAATTGCAATGCAGATCTGGTAATGATGTTAAAATAGAAAAGTCAGTTCTTGGTGAAGATGAGCTTTATTTCTCTTTAATACTTTGTAATGAATCAATATCGCCAGGTGGAAGATTCCTCATGGTTTCTATGGTAAAAGTGATTTGTATGAACCAACATGTAATTGTATTGTAGCCATTTTAAAATGTGTCCCTGACGGCATGAGTGAGTTCAAAACATTGCACTGTCCCAATTAGCCCAAAAGAAAATTAATGTTAAACCATATTGTGCTTGATCTGCCCTTCTGTCCATGCTATTCCCAGGGCTACACCTATTTTTCATGACTCTGATCATAATGGAGACCATGGTTTTTCCATGAAGTGGAGCAGGTAATAATGAGCAACTAACCTTCTGGTCTTTACATGTCTGATGCTAAGGCTTCCCTTCCTCCACCCACTAATGGTCTTTAGACAGCTCACTGCTATCGGAAGCCCTTGAATTGCTTTTGGATCACACTGATGTTCAGAGACATTTAAAAAAAAACAATGCAAAAGGGTTTAAATAATTAAATATTATTTAAGATAGATGAAAAAAGATTTTTTAAAATTACTAAAAAGAAGTTGAAGCACTATAAATGAATTAAAAACAATAAGTAGGAAGAAAAGCATTTTACGTACTTCTCAGTCAAGATATATGCACCAGCCATCCCTGGCATAAATCTAAAGGCCGGATGTGAAATGCATCTGGCCCCACAGTGTGTATGTGCCCTACCCAAGAACTCGATGCAAGAGAAGCATTGGATGCACCAGTACACAACTTCCATCTCCTTTCACATTTCGATTGTTGTGCTTGGGTGTGGGATTTGTTGGGGGGTGGGGGGGAGGGGCCAAGCTGATCCATGCACTGCTATTAGTTGGCAATTTTATACAGAAGTATATTGTAGAAAATATACTTTCATGTAAAAGAAATTCTGCTTTTAAAAAAAAATGAACCATACTACAACTCAAATGGGTAATTCAAACATAGTTGCATTGTGTGTGAAAAATATTGTAAGTGGTGGTTGCTGGCATTTCTAGTTGCACTAAAAGAACGTGGATAAGCATATTGCTTCCACTGCCTTCCTATCAAGATGACCAGTAATCCTAAAGGTGATCAATAGGAATGTCACGTTCTTGGAAGTATGATAGCTAATACATTTTAGTAAACATTTTGTTTAAGAAAAAGCTGAATGAATAATTGGTGACCTAGTTGCTGATTAGTTAGTAACTACAAATGAATGGAAAGAGTGATATATAACAACCTTAAAGGGGATATATAGGGAACTATTTGTATCAGTTTGTGTCGAACACTACAGTGGTGCTGTTTGCACTTGTACGGATCTCAAATTTCATTCCTTATGCAGCCAGTTTCCACCTTGCTTTCGCCTTCACATGGTCCATCTCCGACTCTTCCCTTTCTGGACCTCTCCATCTTCATCTCAGGGGAAAGGCTAACCACCAACATCCACTACAAGCCCACAAATACCTAGATTATACTTCCTCCCACCCTACCTCCTTCCTCCCACCCTACCTCCTGTAAGGATTACATTCTATTTTCTCAATTCCTCTGTCTCTGTCACATTTGCTCCGATGATGAGACATTCTGCACAGGTGCCTCTGAAATGTCTTCCTACTTTTCTTAATTGTGGCTTCCCCTCCACTATAATGGACAAAATCTTTGACTGCATCTCATCTACTCCCACATATCTGCTCTCACCCCTTCTCCTCTGGACAGAATGGTCCTTGCCTTCCATGCCACCAACATTCACATTCAATGTGTCATCCTTCACAATTTTTGCCAGCTCCAATGAGAATCTACCACTAGACTTTCCTGCCCTCCCACCCTCAACATTTCATAGAAATCGCTCCCTTTGCAACTCCCTCGTTTACTTTTCTGTCCCTGCCCACCATTCACTATCCTATGGCACTTTCCCATGTAACAACAGCAAGTCCAACACCTTCCCTTCTCATCTTCCAGGAACCCAAGCAAGTGAAGCAGTGATTCACTTGCACTTTCAGTGTGAAAAAACTTCGTTTGGTGTTCACAATGTGGCCTCCTCTGCACCGGAGAAGCCAAACGCAGATTGGGTGATCGTTTTGTAGAGCACCTAATCTCAATCTGTAGGAGTGATCCTGACTGCCTATTTTAATTCATCATCCCAATTCCACTCTGATCTGTCTGTGACCTCCTGCACTGTTATAAATGAGATCAAATGCAGACTTGAGGAACAACACCTCTCATCTTCCAGCCTTCCGAACTTTATATTGAATTAACTAACTTACTCTTTTTTTTCCCTGATTGTGCAAGATCATTTTCCGCTGCCATGCTTTTTTTTCTGTCCTCTGTCTGGCCTGCTGAACATGTCCCAGTATGCCAGAAATTGGACAACCATATTACCTTATCCCATCTATATGTGTTCACTCTATCAGAGAAATCCCCTTGGTTTCACCCACATTTTGTTGCAACCTATAATAATGTATTTCTCTGGTCTGATAGAGGGCACCTCATCGGAAATGCTAATTGTTTGCCATTCAATAGATGTTGGCGGACTTGTCTAGTTTTGCCAGCATTTTCCATTTTCTGTTTTTACATCATGTCGGTTCTGTTTTTCTTGTCCTACATGTGTAAGTCTAGCCTGCCAGGCGGATCTCACCACCTTACCATAAACAACTCATTATACAGACCTAGAAGTTTAATGTGCTGATAACTGTCTCTGTAGCTGTGACACTTTACTCTGTACTGTTGCTGTTTTTACCTGTACTACATCAATGCATGCTGTGCTAACTCAATGTAACTGCACTGTGTAATGAATTGACCTGTACGATCAGTTTGTAAGACAAGCTTTTCACTGTACCTCGGTACAAGTGACAATAATAAACCAATACCCAGTTCTGATGAAGGTCACAGACCTGAAATGTTGATAGATGCTGCTTGACTGCTGTTTTTCCAGCATTTTCTGGATTTGAATAAAATGTTTCTTGAATAGTGTTATAACTGCATTAGCCACCAATATTAAAACATTTCTCCTTGTTCCAAGAAATGCTTCCTTGTGATGAGTTTTTGGTTATATTGTTGATCTCTTTAAACATTGGTGGCTGTGCAAACTAATAGTTGAATTCTGAATAAATTCATATTGCCATCTAATTTTAGAACTTACATTAATTTGAGGCAAAATATCAGGAGAAATCGTGAGAACAGTGTTTCTGTATCAAAACGGATTGTTGAATGTAGCATTGTTGTATTGCTAGAATCAGCATGTAAGGGTTTAACGCAAGGTTGCATATGCTAATTTTGGTAGAGGGTCAAGGGCTGGACCAGTCTTAACATATTAACACCTCTGGTCTAGATTTGTTTCAGCATAAACAGTCTTGGTTTGATATGTTATTTTGCTGGTGGGGAGGAAGGGAAGAATTTTTAATAAAATAGTAGATTCATAAGTTATGACTAGGATTAACATCTTTTCTGAAGTTGAGAAAGATGCATATCTTTGGCAAGACCCCTTAGATTGATAGTTAGGTGTTCAGAAATAATTTCTCTCAGATTTCTGGTGTAGTTCGGAGATACTAAAATCCAGTGAAAAGAGAATCAGTGTGATTGTACTTCTCAGCTATTGGCTGTAAGGCTGGGTAATTTGCAGTACCAACCTAATTAATGGATTCAACCAGCTTGAGGTTATTGTATGTTAATAAATTGTTGGAGACTACTAAACATATGTTAGGTAAAATAGAGTTGTGCTGTATCTAGATGTATTTTCCTTGCATCCTTCCCTATGTTATTGCATCCTTCCCTATGTTATCTCTGCATTATACTATAAATGGTCTATTCCTAAAGTATTGGTTTGAAGCTGGTGTCTCAAATTTGTAGGTTTTTTTTATTTATACTGTCCATGAAGGTGGAGAATTTACTTAATGTGATAAATTCTAGTTAATGTTGCTCTGTAAGAGTTCTGTTACAATCCTTGAGATCACCAGTTATCTAGTTGTAAGGTAGACCGAGATGAATTGCATATCAAGGGAAGCTTGAATAAAGCCCCAAATTCTGACAACTTAACATGTCTCCAAAAGCTTCTTTCTGTGACTTTTAAGAATTCAATAGTTTCCAAAACTGGTCTATTGCAGTAGTTCTTACCATAGAAATGAATGATAAATGACTGCCACAAAAATGGCAGTAATATTTCTGACTTATTTTCTCCACTGCTATTACAAAGTCAATGCCATTTGCTCCATTATTAGGTAAGGGTAATAGCAAGTGATAACTAGCTTCGTTATGTTCTATGCAGGTACACCTATATATGTATGATATTGACATGTTAATGTGTCTTCATATATCTATTTATTTTTGTACCTCACCGTAACCTTTGTTTTTATCTTCTGATCCCTACCCTTTGACTCCATACTGCTCCCTGGTCACTGAAGTTGATTGCAGCTGTGACATCTTATTTGACCCTTGATGAGTTTCCAAACTGTACATTCACTTTTACTTTGTAAAACTCCATATCTCTGACTATGCCTTGGCTCACTTGCTGTCAAACACCTCACTTTACCAATACTATATTTAAACTATTCCAATGCTCTTCTGGCCAACCAATCATTTTTCAGTCTCTCTGGGTACAGCTACTGGTATTCTAAATTGTATTAAGTTCTGTTAACTCATCATTTTTGACTGGCAATGTCTCAGTTTCAAATTCTTACTGTTTTCAGATGAGTTAATGAATTCAGATTCCTTATTTTATAATATTGCCCAGTCTCCCCAACCCTGAGATCTCCATGTTGCCTCAATTCAGTCCTCTTGCACGTTCCTGATTTTAATACTTTCACTATTATTATCTGTACCTTCAGCCCTCCCATAACCTCTCTGCCTCTCTACACATCTCTGTTACTAAGATGCACTTTAAAACCTCACTTTTTGACCATATTGCAGTTCTATTATCTCTGGCTTGGTGTCAAATTTTGTCTAATAATGCTCCATTCTAATTTGTTAGTGGAATGAAAATTGTTGTACAGAAATAGAAGGCAAGGATCAAAAATTGCTGCAGAGATGAAAACAAATCAACAATACAGCATTTGAAAATTCTGTGAATATAAGCATGAACATGAGCCAATTAAATTGCTCGGAGTAATTTGTTCAAATTTAAAATTGCCTGTTGATTTGCTTTCCCTAATGAATATTCAATATTGAAAATGAAGTTTGTGACCTATTAAAGATGACAAATTACAGGATTTACATCATTGTTTTTAATCATCAAAATATTAAATGTTTTTGCATTTTAAATGCCAGCACTAATTTCTGTTGGAGGCCTGCAGCTTTTTGAAAACTGAATTTCAATTTTTTTAAACTCTCCAAACCCATCTGTTAACAACATACTTGAGCCAAAAGGCTACCACCCCTAAGGAGCACCTATGCAGACATCTTCTGGAGATTTTTGATTAATGGCCAGGCACAACATGTCAGGATTTGCTTTTTTTATGTAAGCCCTATTCCCTCTGTTTAATCTCTTGGGGAAATTGACTATAACTATTATTTATTTGCATAAAATGTCAAAAAAAAAGAGACTGGAATTTTTCATGGTAATTTTCCTTATTTAAAAGGAATATAGATTCAATATTTGAAGAGCCACTTATATGTGTAAGAATTAAAAAGTTCAAGGAATGTTGAATTTTAAACAGTTATATTTTGTAATCTAAAAGACTGTAATCTGTGATTATACTTTGTTCAAGTATGAAGGGATTGTAACATTCAAATAAGTTCTCAAAAATGCTCAGTTTAGAATGTTTTCTTGAAAATTCGATGCTTTTTGAGATACAGTAGATTGGCAAAGGATGAAAAATGGAAGGTAGTTGTCTTTTTTAACCGTCGCTGTTTAAAAATTATAACTTATATAGATATTTAATTCAAATTTGTTTGCCAATATTGCTGCAGAACTTTAAGTAATTGAACATGTGCCAAGTAAAGAATACTACTTCTTGGTTGCAAATCAGCAGATACTGTTTGAAGTTTAGAAATATGCAAAGTTTTTCATTGAGGATGCGTGCCCTTCTCCATATGCAATCACTCCCAAACTGTGAACTGCAATATGGGATCACATCTATTTTCATATATTTTTTGTTCTGTTTGCCACAGTGCACATGCCTTCTGTCCCCCCCAAGTCAGCCTCTGGTGTTAGAATCACATGAAGACCACACTTAGTCTTCTATTTGTAAGCCACCAGAAACGAGAATTGTAGAAATGGGCACCAGGTGAATCAGCAAGGAGAATACAGGTAGTTCTGCTATAACACGCATTTCCATAATGAGAATTGGGTATAATGCAATTGATGAATTGGGGAACATGATTTGTATTATGCGAGCTGAATTGGTTATAATGTGATTTTGATCAGGATTTAGAGAGCTACTTAAGAATTACTTTGGAGATTGACAATAAGGGAAAAAAAGCTGTCTTGGAACAAGGTCATTTACACGTAACCTCTGTGGAGTAATCAGATACCATTGTCTCTTAAGAACACAAGCTGCTAGTTTCATTGCTGGAGGCCATTGAAATTGACAAGCAATTGCTTCTATTGATACTTGTGCAACAATACTCCATTAAAACAATGTAACATGCAGCCTTTAGTATTTTTAGTTTGCAATAATAAAATAAACTTAAAGGTATTACAAACACCTTTATTTTTGAAAATCCCACGGGAAAAATAGTGCTATTATTACGAGTTTGAAACTCCCTAGCCTCTAACCCCGTTTTTCCCAATTGACACAATTGTGTTTATAACATGATTTTCTATAACGCGGGGTTTCTTCAGAATGCAACTATTGTGTTATAGCAGACCTACCTGTAGTTAAAAAATCTACCAATGAAGACTGGTGCATTGATGACTTTATCGGTGTTATTTTGTACTCTCACCCCAAGTGGGAAAACTTTCAAGAACTTTCCTTCCAATTTCTAACCTCTCTCTCCTTCACGTGGCTATCCCTATCTTTCCTTAACATTTTTATCTCCATTTTTTGGAATAGGCTATCAACCAATATTCCCTATAAACTCTGACTACCAAAACAACCTTGATTGAGGTCAGAAGTGATTGTGTATGCTGGTGATTGTACAGTGTACAACTGGTTCCCACACACCAGAAGATGCCTGTAGCCCTGCAGTAGTGACAAGTCAATCCTGCCAGTCTCCCAAACACAGTATGGGCTGTACATGAGTCAGGCATTCATGCGCTGGGGAAGACCTGTACCATAAATGACCACCTCCAACAAGAGTCAGTCTATTCACTTGTATCGATATTTAATGATATTACATTGCTGAGTTCCCCACTGTTAACATTCCAGGGAATTGCCATTAATCAGAAACTCAACTGGATCAGCCACAAATAATGTGGTTACAAGAGCAGGTTAGGTGAGGGTATCCTGTGGCAAGTGACTCACCTCTTGACACCTCAATGGCTTTCAGCGATCTACAAGATTTCAAATCAGGATGATTATGGATTATTTTCCACTTGCCTAAATGAGTGTAGCTCTAAGAACAATCAAGGGTACTTGAAGCCATGCAGGACAAAGTAGCCTGCTTAATTGGCAGCGCATTCATTCATTCCCTCCACTACAGTTGCACCACGGTTGCAGTATGTGCCATTTACAAAATGATTTTCGATTATTCATCCAGACTACTCTGATAGCAGCTTCTAGAACTGTGGCCTCAACAACTAAGAAGGCCAAGCATAAAAATGCATGGGTACCACTCCACCCATGTGGAATTATGGCTGGTAACAGATACTGACCTTGGAACTTATGCCCACACCCCCAAAAATAAATAAATCCTCTCATTCTGCTTGTAAAGACTCTAGTCCATTCTCTGTCTATTGTATCTGTTCTTATACCACAATATTTCAATTTTCTTCACTTCAGGACTTCCACCATCATACTTTGCAGGATTCTTCACCTTTGCCCTTTCCATTTTCTGCATTCTTGTTCTTCTCACCTCCTCGGAACCACATTCTATTTGTTTTCCATCTACTCTACTCTGCTTTACTGCCTCTACACTCATGACTGTGTGGTTAAGCACCACTCAAACCATCTATAAATTCACTGATTACTGTTGTTGGTAGAATCTTACATGGCGATGAGGAGGTATATATGAGTGAGATCAGCTGTTTGATTGTGTTGCAACAACAGCCTCACACTCAACGTCAGCAAGACCAAGGAACTGATTGTGGACTTCAGGAAGGGGAAGTCGGGAGAGCACACACTCAGTCCTCAGTGAGGGGTCAGTGTTGGAAAGGGTGAGCAACTTCAAGTTCTTGGGCATCAGCATCTCGGAGGATCTATCCTGGGCCCAACACACTGATGCGATCATGAAGAGGGCACGCCAATGGCTCTACTTCGTTAGAAGTAGTGACTCTTGCAAATTTCTATAGATGCATCACAGCCTGGTATGGGGGCTCCAGTGCACAGGATCACAGGAGGTTGAAGAGGATTGTAGACTCAGTCAGCTCCATCATGGGCACAACCCTCCCTACCATCGAGGACATCTTCAAGAGGTGGTGCCTCAAGAAGGCAGCATCCATCAAAAAGGACCATCATCATCTGGAACATGCCCTCATTACTACCATCAGGTAGGAGGTACAGGAGCCCGAAGGCCCATACTCAATGATTTAGAAACAGATTCTTCCCTTCTGCCATCAGATTTCCGAATGGTTCATGAACCCATGAACACTACCCCGTTATTCCTCCCCCCACCCCCCGCATTGTCTATCTGTCTGTCGTAATTTTATGTCTTGGTACTCTACTGCTGCCACAAAACAACATTTCATGACATGTAAGTCAGTGTTAATAAACCTGATTCTGATTCTACCTCAGTCTACACAATTAATGGAATATTTTCATTACCTTTAGAATAATGCCACCACGAAATGCATCTTCCCATCCCAAGAGACTCAGTGTCTTGTCTGTTTACTGTCTCCCTCCTGGCTAAGTGAAACAGTGTTGTAATTATGCTGCCTTCATTCTATAATGAATTTCACTCCGCATTGAACGTTGGGTAACTGAATTGCAGACCATGGCCATCAATTCTTCATCTGTGATTTTGAGCTTTGTCTCGTCCATCCCACTCCAGTCTAATGACTTTGTTCTCCACTATTTAATATGCTCACTGTAAAGCTCAACATAAATTCGAGAAAGAGCACTTCATCATTCAGTTAGGCTTATTACTGTCTTCTGGACTCAGTGAGTTCAACGGTTTACAATAATGATTCTATGCCGAATGGTTAGGGTGATTGAAGGGGTGTCAATCAAGCAAATTATTTTTATTCTGGATAGTGTCAAGCTTTTTCAGTTTTGTTGAACAGTACTCATCCAGGCAAGTGGAGAATATTCCATCATACTCCTGTGTTATAGAAATGTTTTGGGCTGTCACAAGGTGAGCCAGTTGCTGCTCCAGTAGCTGTAGTATATATATGATTGATTCAGTTGAGTTTCTGGTCAATGGTGACCTCTGGGATGTACGTGGTAGGGGACTCCATGATGGTAATGCCACTAAATGTGATAGGTAGGTAGTTAGGCTCCTTCTCAATGGAGATGGTCATTGCTTTTGTGACGTGAATAATTCTTGCCACTTATCAGCACTTCTATGTATGTTGGAAACCATTCTTGATTCTATAAATGTTTTTATATCAATGTTAATGTTAGAATTAATTGTAGGTGTAGGACTAATATTTCTTTCTCGTAAGAAGTTAGTCATAATCCACATAAGGGTTATGGGTGAAATTTAATCATCACTGAAGGATTAATCAGAACAATTTGTCTCGCGTGATTTTTGAAAACTTAGGTAAAAGTTGACTGGACTTGACTGAACATTTACCTTTATTTCATTTGGAATATGGAGCAATTCAGTAACTTGCACTTGTTGTTTAAGGTCTACCCTTGCACTTATATTTTAAATAAACAAATCGTTTATTAAATGCTTACATGAAAAGAATTAACAGCATTTATAGTGCTTAGGAATGACATCTGGAAGGAGAGACAGTTGTGACCACAGGGACGTGAAAAGGAGAAGTTAGAGTTGTACAATATGGAAATAGGTCATTTGGCCCACCATGTCCATGCCGCCCGGTGAGCACTCATTTGTATTAATCCCATCCTGGCCAGTAGCCTTCATTGCCTAGGCAATTCAAGTGCTTATCTAGACACCTCTTAAATGCTGTTAGTGATTCTACTTCCACTACTCACTGGTAGTGCATTCCAGGTACTCGCCACTCTCTGTGGTTGGAAAAAAAAAGTTCTTCTCAGATCCCCTCTAAATTTGTTACTCCTGTACTCTAAATCTAGTTCATTTCACCTCTAATAAGGGGAAAAGATTTTTTTTTAGTCTACCCCATCTGAATCCCTCATAAGGTCTCATTTGTAGATCATAAATATTCACATGTTATGCAAACAATCTAGTGGAGATGTTATTTAGTAAACTTTTTATCATGACTGTTTGACCTCTACCTTGAGAGAGTGCAAAGATATCTGCCCATACGGCAGGCATGATATGGTCCATTATTGGGAAGAACCTGAATATAAGATTTTTTTTAAACATGGAAAATATTTTAAGTAAAGGAATGGTTTTGACTAGTAGGTTAGCAGTGTGCATTGCAGTTTAGTCAGTTTTATAAGTTTATCTTTTGGTTACTTTTTATTATTTTCTCTGAATAATTGTTCCACAGCACTTTTATTGCACAAATACTGATTGAAAAAAAAATTCCTGATTTTTAAACACATGCACTCATACCCATTGTTTTCCTTAATAGACAGACATCAACAGAAATCTCCAAACCTGTGTTGAAAATCAGGAGACCTTACTGTAGGTAGTCAGATCTATCGGGAGAATTAAAATTGTAGTGCTTGAAGTTTTAATCTTCAAATGCTCTTCCTCAGATGGCCAAAGACTCTACTGATGCTTTGAAGGCAAAGGTGAATTTCATCATCAATGTTTGCCTTCTTTCAGATGTGGCTCCTAAGAAATGGGAGATGGTTTTCCACAGTCTTGTAGACCTTTTGGGCAATGAAGTTGTATAGCAGTGGCAGGTTGATAGAGGATTTTTGTTTTACAGAAGTTAGGCGTAAGGTCTATTCACTCGTAAGCTTTGTGATTTGGAGCTTGGCCTCTGAATGTACATGTACATTGACTATGTGTGGCTCAAGGTTAGAGTTGGGGTGACCTTGGTTCTAGATTGGAGGTAATGTAATTTGAATATTTGAGCCTATGAGTTCGGAGTAGGATTAGGCCACTTGGCCTCTCAAGCCTGTTTCACCATTTAATAAGATCCTGACTGCATTCCCATCAACCCATGGTAACCTTTCACCCTCTTGCTTTTGAAATATCTATTCTACTTCTGCCTCAAAAATATTCAAAGACTCTGCTTCTGGTGCCCTTTTGAGAAAGAGTATTCCAAAGATTCATGACCCCCTCAAAGAGAAAACTTTACTTCATCTCTGGAAAAGCAAACTAATCAGGTTATTAATGTTACGGGTAAATGATGTTGAAAATATAGGTGAGGTTTAAGTTTTTTTTTGTTACCCACAGTAAGCCTTTATACAGTATATTCCTCTGATAAATTTTATTGTATTTTAGAAATGGGCAGATTACTCAAAGGTCTGACCTTGTAAATTTTAAACATTGTACCATTGAGGTGGTTGCAGACGCAATGTAAGTTGATTCTTTATTTTTTCATTAGAGATTTTCCATGTTCAAAATACATCTTCGTAAAGCATTGCAACTGTCCATTTGCAGCCTGGTATTCTGATTGCTTAAGGAAACAGCCACATTGACCATCTCAATTATTTGAATAGTTTTTAAAAATTCAAATTTCTTATGCAGTTTTAAGGTTTGAAAAGAAAATTCCCAAACATGAAGTGTCTTCTAAATGACTTTCTTGAATCTAGTTGTTGAAGAAAATGTTTCAAGTTAAATTTTCTTTGAGAGTCATTTTTTTCATTTAGTCTTGTAGCACTCAGGGAGATGCTTGTGGGGAAAGTCATAGCAAAGAAGTGATCTTTTGAGAGGTCTTTTAAGTTGCCCGATCAGTTTCTGCTTTGTATTCTGTTTTATTAGCACTTCTGGGGAGTTTGTTTTGATCTGAGAGATTTTTATGGCTTCTTGATGTGCTGATTTATATCTCAGCATTTTGCAAAATCACTGTATTAACTTTCAGTACTGTGACGTAATAAAGATAGTTCAGTGTGTCACTGTTCCAAACTTTTTAAGAAGATTGGAATCTAAATTGTCTCCAGCATCATTTGTTGAGAAACATTAGTGTTTTTGTGAGTGGTTTGAAATTTGAGGACCTCTGCTTGCTGTATGGACCTGCTGACCAGTCTCTGGTGCTCTAAATTAGCACTAGATATCACTGGTCACATCTGCTGAATTATGTATAACAGTTTAGTTTTTATTCATGTAAGCTTTACACTATTTAACTACATTTAAATAAAATTTACTCTTTTTTTATTGATTGTAAATTGGACAAATTCTATGCAAGAAGCTCAGACCTGGTACTTGACATTCATCCCTGTACCTAAGAGAATATTTATACTAACAGTTAAAGGCAGTAACAGCTGTACAAAGAACGTTTTATCAATGTTATTTAATAACTAAAGCTATTTTTGAACAATTAATTTGACGTTGAAGCATCCTAAACCCCCCCCCCCCCCCCCCCCCAGCAAACTTTTGCTGTTCTGATGGCGTTTTTCTGGAACATTGATGCTGTTTCTCTCCCCTCAGATGCTGTTTCATGTGCTGAGTCTAGCATTTTCTGTTTTCAGTTTAAATTGCCCAACTCGTCACAGTTCTTTCCACCATCTGCTCATACTTTATTAGCAAGATTTTTAATAAAACTGCTTCTTTTCCCAACAAGAATTAAGCCTGTAACACCCAGTGGGGAGAACACTGACACATTATATATAAGACAAATTACCATTGAAAGAATTAAATGTGAAGTTATCTATTTTGAGTGTTCTGTAGTTAGTCTATCATTGGAAAAATCAATGAATATAATGAAAATTTCATATTTCATTAGTCATAGAAAGATGAAATTCTGCTTTTAGAGCCTGTGCTAATTCTCAGAGCGGTCTCAGTAACTTGTTCTCTCTCACATGACCATCACCTCCACCCCAATTTTCCTACCACCCACCTACATAGTGGTAATTTACAGTAACCAATTAACTAACCAACCAGCACATCTTTGGGATGTGAGAAGAATCCTGAGTACCTGGAAGAAAACCCACATGTCACAAGGAGAACATGCAGACTCCATACAGATAGCACCCAAGGTCAGGATTGACCCCTGGTCCTTGGATCCATGAGGCAGTGGTGCTAACTGCTGCACAAGCACTCAAGATAACAAACACATTGGACTCAGTACCATTTTTTTCCTACTAATATTGTAATTAATAATTGGATAAGCAGCTATGATTATTTTGTTTAAAGCTATAAACAATGATACAACTATATATAATTTTTCAAAGCTTTGTCTGGTTTTCTCATATTTTTCATAAGTTGAAATGTCTGGAAAACAACTGAGCTTTTGCAATTGTAAACCAAAAATAAGTGAATGCAGTAATTAATACCTAAACATTCTGCTGGTTATTTTCTGTTCAAACTTATTACAAGACCTCTTCAGTAAACTGACAAAAATTTAAAACTGAAAACTGACATTTTCTCTGGTTTCTCCTTATTTTCCAGGTGTCAGCTGTGATGCATGTTTAAAAGGAAATTTTAGAGGCCGCAGATATAAGTGCTTAATTTGTTACGACTACGACCTGTGTGCGTCTTGTTATGAAAGTGGGGCTACTACTACAAGGCACACAACTGATCATCCAATGCAGTGCATATTAACAAGAGTAGATTTTGGTAGGTATTTTTAAGAACTACTTCATTTCTTCTATGAATAAATTAATTTCTGTCCTAAAAGCTGAAAAGAAAATAATTGAGTATTGAGAGAGTAGTGGATGTTTTGGATTTGTTCAGGTTCTATTGTAAGTAACCAATAAAATACTTTGGGATCTGTATAACTTTTTTGATCTTGATAGTTAGCCTTTAACATCCTATGTACCTCATACAAACCCACCTTGCCTCTGAGAACCTTAGGATCAAAATTCTTGCAGTATTTTAAATTTGAAAATTTTGAATAAATTTTTATTTATTTATTCAATGTATAAAGAAATTAACATGTCAAATTCAAACAATTTAGAGATAATTGAACTGGATTAAAGAGATGAAAGGGGAGTGGAAGGCAAAAGGTCAAGTGAGGAGGATACGATACGGGTCAGTGATGGTGATACTAAGTGCAGGGTTTAGTAAACCCTGATGGTGTTAGTGATTTTTGTTAGGTGGTTGACAGAGGGGAATATACATTTTGAAAGATTCCTGCATAGCAGTTGTTGGGCTTTTTGTTATTGGAGTAAGGGCAGCAGGGGGCAATGGAAGGTTAAGATCTGTTCATTACAGAATGATTAATGAATATTGTAAATTTTGCTTGTAGAGTTAGAATTATGCTATTTTGGAATTGTTCATAATGTTTATGCAACATAAGTCCTCGCTAGCAAATTTTTAATTTTTCTCCTTTTGGTACCTTTCTCCATGAAAGTTTTCATTTTCTTGCTACTCATACTTTCATGATGTGGTGTTTGGGTTGAGGCAATGAGGTTCAGTCTTGAGCATTGTTCAGTTAATTTCTAGCAGCATCAGTGGGGGGGATTATTTTGTAAACAAATATAATTGTTGCTGTGGGTGTGCCTAAGGCTGTGGCTGATGGACGTGGGTTTGGGGCCTTAGTTCCTATACCCTTGCCAATCATTTTGTTCTGCTGTGTTTTACACTCAAATCTACTTCAAAGTAAGACTTCTTTAGCTATTTTGTTATCTGTTGTTTCATTATTTGTTTGGAGCAAAATTCCGTTAGAGTTCTGGTTCACTCTTGTGTCTGATTTACTTTTTTTTAGTCAACTTTCACTTCAATAATTGACTACCCTAAAGTGATCTGATTTTTCAAATTTCTGAACTTGGATGTTAATTGATGATAGTATCTGCTGTACTTAATTGATCCAGGGAAACAATTACTTCTCAGTTTAAAAAAAGAATTCCTGAGGTTTTTTTACACAGAGTGACATCCTGATGCTTTCATTTAGTATTTTTACAGTGCCACCTACTGTTGGAAATCACATGGAGCCTTGGGATAATTTTTGTATAATTAACAAAGTGTAGTGGTTGCTACCGCGGAATAAAACAAGACTCACTTGGAGGATTGCCAAACAGAACTGGTTTATTTTCCCGCCTTGCGCGGGCCCTTTAAGGGAGAAAACTCCCGCCCAAAAAACCGGCAATGACGTAAGTCCTACGTCATCAGGACTTTCCTGCGCGCGGGTTCTCCCCGTCGCTCGGAAAGACGAGGCCCGCTGCCATCTTGGGCCTCGTCGCTCCGACACCGCGCGACCCGACTGCCGAGCCGGTTCGCCCGACTAGACGGTGAGTCGCCACACAACCCCCCCCCAGAACCGGCGAGACAGTCCCCAAGGTCCGTGGGCTGTGCCAGCTGCCGCTTAGGGGGGCGGCCTCTGCGTCGCGGCGTGGCAACCTCGACAGGCTGTTGCAGATCCAAATGGGCCGGTTTGAGGCGGTCCGCCGTGAAAACCTGTTCCCTGCCTCCAATGTCCAAAATAAAAGTGGATCCGTTATTCCATATGACTCGGAACGGTCCCTCATATGGTCGTTGCAATGGCGCCCGAGGTGTGCCCCTGCGAACGAAAACAAACTTACAGTCCCGTAGTTCCTTGGGCTGGCAGGATGGGGCTTGACCGTGCCATGAGGTGGGAATCGGGGCCAAGGTGCCAAGCTTCTCGCGCAGTCTTTGTAGGACTGCTGGGGGTTGTTCCCCTTGGTCCCGAAGGGCAGGTATGAAATCCCCGGGGACAACTAGTGGCGCCCCATATACAAGCTCAGCTGACGAAGTGCGGAGGTCTTCTTTGGGGGCAGTGCGTATGCCGAGCAGGACCCAAGGCAGCTCGTCAACCCAGTTAGGACCCTTCAGGCAGGCCATCAAAGCCGATTTTAGATGGCGGTGAAAACGTTCCACCAACCCGTTTGATTGAGGATGGTAGGCCGTGGTGGTGTGCAGCTGCGTCCCTAGCAGGTCCGCTAATGCAGCCCAGAGACTGGAAGTGAATTGGGTGCCTCTGTCTGAAGTGATGTGGGCTGGAACGCCAAAACGTGAGACCCAAGTTGTGAGCAGCGCCCGGGCGCAGGAATCAGTTGTGATGTCAGTCAGGGGGGTTGCCTCAGGCCACCTCGTGAACCGGTCCACGATAGTAAGGAGGTACCGGGCTCCTCTTGAAACCGGCAGAGGGCCCACGAGGTTGACGTGTATGTGGTCGAACCTCCTACGGGTAGGCTCGAACTGCTGTGGTGGGACCTTGGTGTGTCGCTGGATTTTTGACGTCTGGCAGTGCGGACAAGTCCTGGCCCACTCACTGACCTGTTTGCGCAGGCCATGCCAGACAAACTTGCTGGCGACCAGTCGGACAGTAGATCTGATGGACGGGTGCGCCAACCCATGTACCAAGTCAAAAACGCGTCTCCGCCAGGCTGCAGGGACTATAGGGCGGGGCTGACCAGTCGCAACGTCGCAAAGTAGGGTCCGCTGACCTGGACCAACTAAGAAATCTCGGAGCTGTAGACCCGAGACTGCAGTTCTGTAGCTGGGCAGTTCATCGTCGGCTTGCTGTGCGTCAGCCAGGGCCGTGTAGTCGACACTCAAGGATAGGTTGTGGATGGTTGGTCTGGAAAGTGCATCAGCAACAACATTATCCTTTCCGGAGACATGTTGGATAATTGTCTCTGCTGACGAGCTGACCAGGGATCAGAGACTTTGGAGAAGGCAAAGGACAGAGGCTTATGATCGGTGAAAGCGGTGAAAGGCCTGCCTTCTAGAAAGTATTGGAAATGCCGGACCGCCAGATACAGCGCTAGAAGTTCCCGATCAAAAGCGCTGTACTTCAGTTCGGGCGGTCTAAGGTGTTTGCTGAAAAATGCCAAGGGTTGCCAGCGGCCTTCGAGTAGCTGTTCCAGTACCCCACCCACCGCGGTGTTGGACGCGTCTACCGTGAGGGCAGTCGGGACGTCAGTCCTGGGGTGTACCAGCGTCGTGACGTCTGCCAGGGTGTCTTTGGCCTTAACGAAAGCAGCCGCAGCCTCGTCAGTCCAGATGATGTCCTTGCCCTTACCAGCCAGCAGCGAGAACAGAGGGCGCATGATACGGGCTGCTGCAGGGATGAAATGATGGTAAAAGTTGACCATCCCAAGGAATTCCTGTAAGCCTTTGACTGTGTCGGGGCGGGCAAAATGGCGGATAGCATCCACCTTGGCGGGCAGGGGTGTTGCCCCGTCGCTGGTGATTTTGTGGCCGAGGAAATCGATAGAGTCAAGTCCGAATTGGCACTTGGACGGGTTAATCGTGAGGCCGAAATCGCGGAGGCGGGAATACAGCTGGCGGAGGTGGGAAAGGTGTTCCTGGCGGTTACGGCTGGCGATCAGTATGTCGTCCAAGTAAATGAACACGAAGTCCAGGTCTCGGCCTACTGCGTCCATCAGCCGCTGGAAGGTCTGCACGGCGTTCTTAAGGCCGAACGGCATCCGAAGGAATTCGAACAGGCCGAATGGGGTGATAATCGCAGTTTTGGGGACGTCATCCGGATGGACCGGGATTTGGTGGTATCCCCTAACGAGGTCCTCTTTGGAAAAGATGCGGGCCCCGTGTAAGTTCGCTGCGAAGTCCTGGATGTGAGGGATGGGATAGCGGTCCGGGGTGGTGGCGTCATTCAGCCTGCGGTAGTCGCCGCAGGGCCTCCACCCTCCGGTGGCTTTGGGGACCATGTGCAGGGGGGAGGCCCAGGGGCTGTCTGACCTGCGAACAATCCCCAGCTCCTCCATGTGACGGAACTCTTCCTTTGCCAGGCGGAGCTTGTCTGGAGGTAATCGCCGTGCTCGGGCATGAAGGGGTGGCCCTGTGGTAATGATGTGGTGTCGTACCCCATGTGTGGGCCTAGAATTTGTAAACGAAGGTGCCAAAATCGATGGTGTTATGGACTCAGTGAAAGTCCCTTTAAGATAGAGAGTGTGTGTGTATGTGTGTGTGGGGCGTGCTTACGTCAATAGAAGATAAAGGACGTAATGACGTTGTTGAAGAAGTTAGAAGAAGAAGAAGAGAGAGAGAGAAGGGAGAGAGACACCAGCCTGCTTGTTTTTCTCTATCGATGGATGAGAAACAATAACTGTGTTTACCACTGAAATCCATGTATGGAAGTTGGAAGTAATCCGGTGGAGTTCACTTTGTTGCTGACCTGTAGAAGGAAACAGGTATTTGTGTGTGGACAACCACGGTTCGGATGCTTTTCGGGGTGAGGAAGTCACTACCGAGTAAACACTGAAGTGTCATTTGGGTTCCATCATGGAACATTTGGATTTCGTATGTACTCTCTCTATGTTTTTCTACATCTACATCTTATCTTCAGACAACGGTGGTTGTTGAAGAAGCCCTTGCTCATGTTTCACCTTATGGCTTGCGGAACTGAACTTTAAGAACCATTCCGGAACTGGGAGTTTTGGACTTTGTCACACACACACACGAAGAGTTTAGGTTTGGGGTTAACGTTCGAGGTTTAACATTCTTGAATTCTAACATACTAACATTTTTACTTTTATTTTACGTATTATCATAAGTAGTGATTAATAAAATAGTTTTTAACACTGAATCATGCTCAGTGTGTTTCTTTTGTTGCTGGTTTGTGACAATGGGAATTCGGCTAGGAGCTTGGCGAAATCGTCGCCAGAAAGGGAAATGGAGTCCAGGCGCGGGGCTGGTGGGCTGATTTCTCCCAGGGGGCGGATGGGGATCTGTCCCCCAGGCCATCCAGATGAAGCAGGCAGGCGGCGCGCTCACGACGGGAGAGGCCGAAGGTCCGGATCAAAAGGTCTTTGAAAGCCAGGTACTTATCTTCCTCCGGAGGCGACTGGATGAAGTCTCCAACCTGGGCGGCTATCTCCTGGTCCAGAGAGCTAACCACATGGTAGTACTTCGTGGAGTCGGAGGTGATCTGCCGAAGGTGGAATTGCGCTTCGGCCTGGTCAAACCAGACGCTGGGCCGAAGTGTCCAAAAGGTGGGCAGCTTGAGGGCCACTGCGTTGGCTGCTGCGCTGTCGTCCATTTCGCGGGTCCAAAAGCCGTTTGGACCGTCGGGGTCACCAATGTAGCGGTTGCTACCACGGAATAAAACAAGACTCACTCGGAGGATTGCCAAACAGAACTGGTTTATTTTCCCGCCTTGCGCGGGCCCTTTAAGGGAGAAAACTCCCGCCCAAAAAACCGGCAATGACGTAAGTCCTACGTCATCAGGACTTTCCTGCGCGCGGGTTCTCCCCGTCGCTCGGAAAGACGAGGCCCGCCGCCATCTTGGGCCTCGTCACTCCGACACCGTGCGACCCGACTGCTGAGCCGGTTCGCCCGACTAGACGGTGAGGCGCCACAAAAGTGATTTTCAGGTTTATGCTTGAACTCTTGAAATTTAAAGTTTTACTTTAACAAGTTGCTATTTTAAGCAGGAGCCTCATGGCAAATTACAATGTAAATATTCAGAGTAGCAGTGGCAGTTAGTCCTTCTTGCACTCTTCAGACATTTTGAGATCTTTTTCAATGGGTGCAGACTTGGTTCAACAAAATGTTGGAGGACACTTCAAGGCTTTGTCTTTCAATAATGGGATAGTAGTTGCCCTTTTCAATGATTGAGGTTGTTGAGAGGGTAGTGCTATTTGAAGTAAGCTTTGGGTTACTGCTGTATGTCTATAGATAGTAATTACCTTTGGCCACGGTATTTGGTGCCACTGGTGGAGAGAATGGGTATTGAGAACAAATAAGATGCCAGCTAAGTTTGATTACTTTGAGGCCATGCCAGTACTTGACCATTTTTCTATTCACCTTATTTAAAAGTTGCTGGTTCAGTGCAAGTGTCTTTTCTGAAAATAGTGCATTGAGTATTGTGATTACGAGAATGTGTTTAGAAATATTGAAATACTGGATTGTTAGTTTTCATAGAATGACTATGATTTTATTGTGGCATATATCATGATTGATCCAAAACTATGATGTCCTGATATTAAGATGGACTATTTCCTGTTGAAACATAGAAGTTTTATTTATAGCGACATTCTCCAGAAAAGATTCAAATACTGACTGGGTAGAGGAAATTAGAATTTCTGTTTTCATTTTTGGGCCTCAGTTTAAAAACGTCCACAGATTATTTTTATCCCCTCTTCAAACTTGAGATTAGGAGCTCAACAGTAAATAAACCCAAAGGCTGCCAAGTAGCTCAAACTGTTTTTAAAAACATCAGGTTACTCAGATTGTATAGCATGTTGATCCACTTAGTTTTCTATCCTTGAATTGGATTCAAAGGGATACCACCAATAATATTTTTTAAATTGAAAAAGCCTGTTTGTGAGCTGCTCCTGTACAAAGGAGAAACATTGATGAATATGTCAGATGATAAGGCAGTATATTAGTGCACACAGTAATATTATGAATTGTCTGAAAGTGAGACCAACTTTTCTAAAGAGCACTTTACTCCCCTGCTCTTTTTCCTGTCAACTTTCAGGTTTTTCCCTTTTAACTATATATACAATTCCCACGAAAATTGCTTTTGACGATGATTCCATCACTTTCAAGGCAGTGCATTCTGCAGGTCATAAAAAGTGACTTGAAACAATTTCTCATTTCCCCATCACAGCAACTCCTCTTTCCCCTCACCCTCACACCCTTACCTAATTCCCCAAACAATACTTACGCTACTTATTTGAAATTATGCGTTCTAGCTGGTTTCTTTGTGTCATTTGATAACTTTGAGCCCCCATTAACTTAACAATCCTTGTTTTCAAAACTTTCTCATTCATTGTGTCATTCTAGTAAATCTCTTCTTTGCCCTTTCCAGTATTTTGGTAACTGTTGCGTATAAAATTGGATTATGCTACAGCTAAAGCCTAACCAGTAAAAGTTTTGTATAAGCCTCCTTGCTTCTGTATTCCATGCCTTTGTAAAGCCAGAATTCTGTGGCCTCCAATCTGATAAACAAATGTTTATTTCTCCTATCTAATCTGTGTCACAGTGAACTTTGAATACATATTGCTAGGGGCTTCAATTATAGTTTCATCAATTAGAAGCACTTGAAGGTCTTTTGAAAGTCAGTGTACACGTCACTCAGCCTTCCCTATAGGCTTATCAGACTTGAATTTCCTTTAAATCCACATTCATTGCCATTTGTTAACTTGCATGCCTCCATATGAAAAATAAAGCATACAAAATTTAAACTGTGATTTTTGTGCTTTTTTAAAAGAAGTTTCTATAATGACGTCTGCTGCAAATACAAGGAATTGGATGTTTATATATTACTTGCTTTGAAAAGAATTTCCAACTAAATAATTCATTGCAATATATTGATGTTGTGTATTTTTGTTCAGGTAGATGGATTTCTGGCTCCTAGAGCACTCCTGTCAAGTCCATAAACCCGTTTTGCCAGATTCCAATCTCCTTTTGCCCATCTTACCCTCCCATACTTTATATCTTTCCTCCAAATCTTAATTACTTCACTACTCTACCACAGCCCTGTGCCATTTCTTCACCTTAGTTTCCCACCATCCCATCCTAAATTATTCACTTGTGTTTTAGTTTCTCCCCTATTTCTGTCCTCCATTCACTTCTCCATCTTCTCATTCATTTCCCCCTTTCCCCAGATAATGAAATTCATTACCTCTTGGTTTGGCATCATCTAAATTCCAGTCTCTTGTCATGTTTTTAAACTTTTGTTGATATCTGAAGTAGCCTTGCAGGCTGCCTAGTTGCTTCTTTTAAAAAAAACAGTATTCAAGGTGGCAACATGCCACTTTCTCAAACAACTTGGGAAATCCCACCCCCAGTTTATTCCTGTATATGGATTACATACAGCAGCAAAATTAGATTTTCTTTCCCCACCCTCTCCAATTCTGATGATATGAAGGCCAATTCCGCCTGATCCTTTACCTCTTGTTAATGAAATGCATGCTATTTCATTGTTGCTTGAACACTGGATGAATTGCTTCAACCAGAAGAGGCGGTGAGGCTATAGAAAAGGCTCCATCAGACCCAGAAACTTGTTTTACTACTCCTTTTGAAGTCTTAAAAAAAATTGTAGGAATCTTGACTCAACTTCAGACACACAGGAACATAAATAACATCAAATAGGTTTCTGCATATCTCTTGTTTTGACTGAAAGGATGAGCAGTTTATTGCAAAAATTGGAGACAGTTTGTGACAGTTTGTGAATTGTTTCATGAACATACTTGTTGGAAACATTTGCAGAAGCTTTTGTCTTGATTTCACTATTAGAGGATGCAAAATAAATCCATTTGTTGATAATATAGGACCTATTATTCAATGGATCCTCTATAAATATCTGATCATTCCAGGAATAACATGATTCAATGTAAGTACAGTGCCACAGCAAGCACAGCTTTGTCTCGGCTTCAGCGACCCAGTTTCAATCCTGACCCCTGGTGCTGTGTGTGTGTAATTTGCACTTTCTGCCTGTGACTGGGTTTTCTTCAGCTGCTTCGGTTTTCTCCAACATCCCTGATTACATGGTCTGATTATCCACTGTAAACTGATGTTGGCCCCTAGTTTGTAGGTGGGGGTAGAATTTGGGGGGTGCGGTGTAGCTGATAGGAATAGAGGGGGAGTATAGATTACAGGGAAAATTAGTGGGAAAAGGGATTGCTTTGTCAGTTGGCATAGACTCCATGGGCTAAAATAGTGGCCTCCAATGTTAAAGCAAATATAGGAAAAGTTGTGGAATATTAGCTACTCATTCTGGATGTTAGTCATCAAAATAGTACAGTATATAGAATTGTTCACATGGCCTTTTCTGTGGAACCATATGCTTGTTAATCTTTATAATTTGAGGAATTGTGAATGGAACTCTCATCAGCTGACATGAAAGTTCATTGATGAAGCAACTGATGGTGTTTTGGAAGAATTCCTGTTGCAGTATACTGAGGTGGTTATGATTCTGGCTTGCAGAAGTCTCAGCCATCTACTTTTATGTTAAATGTATTTCTAGTCAGTGGAAAGCCATTCTCAATCTCACTTAACTTCAGATTCACCAGTCTGTTTGAGTTTACACTTGATTAATTGCTATCTTGATGCTAAGTGGCTATCTCTTGTTGATTTCAGTTCATTTGTTCAAGTTTGGGCCACAGATGTAATGAAATCTGGAGCTGACTAGTGTTTATGGAATAGATACGGACTCTGGGTGACTGATTGATTCCTGGGATAGTGGGTTTGTCGTGTGAGGAGAGGTTAAGCAGACTGGGCCTATACTGTAGAGTTTAGAAGGATAAGATCTGACCTTATTGCAACACAAAATATTACTGTGGGGCTTGACTGGGTAAATGTGGCATTGATGTTTTCTCTGGCTGGGATGTACAGACCAGGGGTCACAGTCTCAAAATAAAGACTTGACCATTCAGACAGAGTTGAGAAGAAACTACTTCACTCAGTGAGTAGTGAATGTTTGGAATTCTCTACCCAGGAGAGCAGTGGAGGCTCGGTCACTGGGTGCATTCAAAATGGAGAACAATAGAAATTTGGATATAATAGATTTGTGCAGGAAACTAAGATAAAAGATCAGTCATGATTTTATTCACTGCCAACAGGCACAAGGCCCCCAATGGCCTAGTCCTGTTTCTTATGCTCTTTACCACTGTCATTGATACCTTTTGTAACTTAGCTTCTGATTGTGAATAGACATAAGATGGTGATTGGTTGGATTGCTTTTGTCCTGTCTTTTGTGGACAGGGCGTAAAGGAAATTTCACTATCTGGTAGATGGCAGGATTGGAGCTGTGTGGGAGCAGCTTGGTTAGAGATGTGCTGGTTTTGGAGCACGAATGATCATTAGTAAGCTAGGATGTTGTTTGGATATACCAAAGGTCATAAGTCCTATGAGCTCAATCTTGTGAATGAATCATGTAAATTGAAGACTGGCAATTGATGATTGAGACTGAGATGGATTATTTGTTGCTGCTGGCTGTGGAGGTGACTGCAGAAGCCATTATCTTCTTTGACCTTGGTGGGTGCAGTGGGTGGCCATCATTGATTATGGGGACTCCTTTGGAGCTGCGTCTTGTTTTTTAATAGTCCAAGATGCAGGAAGATTCTAGAGCTTAGATGTGATCTATTGTTCATGGAATCACTTTGTTATCCCTATAGCATGCTGGTTTGGCTTTTAGCATCACAAGGTTTGGATGACTTTTTTATGCCTGCCGCTGTTTTTATCATGCTGTTCGATACTTCCCTAAAGCAAATGTTCTCTGACTTGATGCTAATGAAAGAATGAAGAGTATGCTGTGCCATGAGGTTTCAGATTATGGTGGAATATAATTCTGCTGATGGCCTATGGTGTCTCAAGATGCCTAGTTTAGTGCTATGGAATCTTTTTTTTAATACATTGCTTTTGTACAATTGATAATGCTATACATACATGAATAGTGCCCTCAGTGTGAAGGAAGGATGTCTTTGTATTCCTTCCCCCTCACCTCTTTATACGGGCTATCTCCCCTCTATTCTTTCAATCCAGATGAATAGTCTTGACTCGAAACATTCCCTCCACAGATGCTGCCTGACTCATTGAGTTCCTCCAGCAGCTCATATTTGTTCTAGATTCCAGCATCTGCAGGCTCTTGTCTCCTTTTAACTTGGCCTCTGTAAAGGTCAATTGTACCCACTGTGTGCTCGAGCATAGATGCCATTGACATCAAGGCAGTATTTGACATAGTATGACATTGAAATTGAAGACAATGGACATTAAAGGGAAAATACTCCATTGGCTGGAATCATATCTTGCACACGCAAAGACGGTTCTGACTTTAGAGCACAATTGTCTGGCCCTAGAACATTATTGCAGTAGTTCCTGAGGGTAGTGTCCTTGACCCAGCCACCTTCAACTGCTTCATCAGTTACTTTCCTTCCATTATAAGATCTGAAGTGAGGATGTTTGCTGATGATTGCACAATGTTCAATTCCATTTGCAGCTCCTTGGCAAATGAGATAATCCATATCTACGTAGAGCAAGACCTAGACAGCATACAGGCATGGGCTGATAAGTGGCAGGTAACATTTGCACCACAAAAGTGTTATATACTGACCACTTCCAACAAGAAAGAATCTTCACACAAATCTCTTGAATTTCAATGACATTACCATTGTGAGTTTCTCTACTGCCAACATACTGGGGTCACCGTCGATGAGAATGTCAATTGCATCAACCACGTAAATAAAGTAGCAATAAGAGCAGGGCAGTGACTTGTCTCCTGACACCCGTAAATCTTTTCCATTATCCACAAGGAACAAGATGGAGTACTCTGCATTTGCCCGAATGAGTGCAGATCCAATACCTCTCACGAAGCTCAACACCATTCAGAACAAAACAGCCAGACTGATTGGGACCCCATCCATCACTTTAAATATTTATTTTGCTCACAGGGGATGAAGTATGTTCCATCTACAAAATGAACTGCATTTACATACCCAGTATATATTGGCGGCAGCTCACAAACCTGTGACCTTAACCATCAAGAAGGACAAGGGCACATGGGAGCACCGTCCAAGTTCCATACAATCCTGATTTGAAAATGTATTGCCAGTCCTTCATTGTCACTGGGTTTAAATCCTGGAACACTCTGCAGAACGGCAAAATGGAAGTATCCCTTCACCAGAAAGATCGCAGCAGTTCAAGAAGACATCACTTTCTTGGGAGTAGTTAAGTATGGGGAATTAATGCTAGTCATGCCAGTGATACTCTGACCCTGGAAAATGAATAAGTTTTAAAAAAAAAACTGAACCAGGTGTGCTATTGCTGTATCCAGATTCCATGCTTGGGTTAAAACAGTAGTTTATCTTTTTATTTCTGTGTATTTTGATACAATTGAGTGGCTTGGCCATTTTGTGAAGCAGTTGACAGTTTAAAACATTGCTCTGGGTATGGAGCCACATACAGGTATAGACCAGACTTGATGAATTCCTTCCCTAAAGAAAATTGAATCATTTGAATTTTTATGGCCATCTGATAGGTTCGTGATTGTTACTGATACTAGCACTTTGTCTGAAGTATTTTTTTAAATCTGAACATAAGGTCGCAAATGGCCATGGTGGCATTAGAATTTGTTTCTGAATTATTAATCCAGTTACGTAATAACTGCTTACTGTCCTAAAAAAGAGACAGTCAGTTAATTTCCACACTCATTCCTGGGTAATTTGATCTCACCTGTACCATTCTTTTGGTTTTGAAAAAGATGTGGAGCCAGAACTTCCAACGCGACAGCTGGCAGTCATAATTGATGGCACTTAATTGTGGAGCTGTTTGCTGAGGTGGCAGCTTTCTAACTGCAGCTTGCTAGTCCCTCACTATGCAGCTGGAAACGAGGAATCTCCCAGTATTTGCATCAGTAGGAGGTCTCCATTGGCAACGATCCAAGCCCTGCCAAGACCTTTCTGCACAACTGGGCTGCTGTGTGGCATGTTACTGCGTGAGATCCCAGGAGGGAATGTGGACTTTGGCTCAGTTTGTGTTTCTGAGCTGATGGGTGGATTGTGAGAGGATAGGGGTGCAGTTAATGGGGGATCATACTACAAAGCCTTGTGTGAATTTTATATCGTGTTCCAATTAAAAGTATCCTAACTGGTTGCACCATGGTCTGGTACAGCAATTCAGATGCGCGGAAACGTAAAAAGCTGCAGAGAATAATGGACTTAGCTCAATATATCATGGGCACATCCCTCCCTACCATCGGTAGGGAGGGATGTGCCTATGATGTATTGACGATCTTTGATGATAGATGTTTCCCCAAGAAGGCAACATCTATCATCAAAGATCCCCACCATCCAGGCCATGCCTTCTTTTTGCAGCTACTATCGGGCAGGAGGCACAGAAGCCTGAAGCCCCACACCACTAGGTTCAAGAACAGCTACTTCCCTTCAACCATCCAGTTCTTGAACCAACTGGCAAAACCCTAATCACTACAGTTTAGCAACGTTATGACCGCTTTGACCACTTTGCACTAAAATAGACTTTGTTTTTGTTCTAATTATGTTTTCTTGTAAAAATTGTGTGTAATTTATGTTTTTCTTGAGAATGCTGCTTATATGATGCTGTGTGCCTGTGATGCTGCTGCAAATAAGTTTTTTTCATTACACATGCATACATGTACATATGACAAAAAAGTCAACTTTGAATTTTGTATGAAATAAAGTAACTAAATCCTTAAATTGTTTATTAACCTATTGCAGTGCAGATTCTTATTAAAAGTTTCATATGTATATTGTAGTTGCATGTTTTTCTAGAATGCGACAGCCTGTTGTGGGATTTACTGAAGAAAGAGACCAGCAAACTCTTCTTGGCAGGCTTTCCAAGGGTTCACCAAACATTGTGCATTGAAGCTATTACCCTCTGGTAGGATGCTGGTAAATGACAGGTCAAATATGCTGACCAGTAGTTAATGCTGTAAAGACCAACACCTTTTATAAGTTGAAAAGAGGCCACACTGGCAGAGCTGTGTATCATTCTCTCAGCTGGTGACTTTCCAACTGCCTGCTTGCTGGTAGCTCAACACAACATTGGAAGTGAGGGATTTCCTGGTGTTTGCTTCATAGACACATTTCTGCTGGCAGAGATCCAGGTTATGCCAAGATTTTTTGGTGTGCCTAGAGTTCTGAGTGATGGTTGCCTCTGGGATCCTGAGAAGGAGTAGGGTTTCTAGTTCAGTCTGGCACTCGTGGGTTGCCTGTTGGCCAGGGACTGTGGGTTCCAGGTGATGTGATATAAATGCCATAGTTTTCAAATTTCTTTCTTATTCATGGGATGTGGATATGCCCTTTGAGAAGGTGGTGGTGAGTCCCTTCTTAAATTGCCATAGTCCTTCTGGTGAATGTAAGTATTTAGTAAAGAGTTCCAAGATTTAGACTGACAATGAAGGATCTGTAATTTATTTTCAAGTTAGTGTGGTATGCAATTTGGAGGAGAGCCTGCAGATTATGGTGTTACCTTGTGCCTGGTGCTGCTGTTCTTGGTGGTTCATGCATTTGGGACGTGCTGTCAGACTGGCCTGGGTGAGTACCTGCAGTGCATTTTGTGAATGGTATATGCTACAGCCACATTATGCAGGTGATAGAGGGAATTAATGTTTAGGATGGAGAATGGAGTGCCGATCAAGTGGACTCTTGAGTGTTGTTGGAGCTACACTAATCTAGACACGTGGATATTATTCTCTGATACTTCTGAATTTAGGCCTTATAAATGGAAAGCTTGTAGATTGGTGTCAGGAGGTGAATAACACACCAGGGGATATTAAACATCTGATCTACTCTCATAGTAATCTTATTTGTGTGGCTGGTCCAGGTGAATCAGTGTTGTCTTAACGCAGCTCAAAGGTGGAGTGATTTAAATGCCAGGGATTTGCTGTTAGATTCTCTCTCTTGTTGGAAGTACATTGCCTGGCACTTTGTGGCTAATACTTGCCCATTTCTAACTTAATGATGGAAGGAATATGATTGAAGAAGCAGCTGAAAATAGTTGCACCTAGGATACTGTCCTTAAAAACTCCAATGACGTTGACATGGGCCTGAAATGATTGCCTTCCAACAACCACATTATCTTCACATGAATAAACTACATATTTAACCATTAGAATTGTTTCCCTTTGATGCCCAATTACTTTAGTTTTACTGGACTCCTTGACACCAAATGTTGCCTTAATGTCAAGGGCACCTACTTGCATCTTGACTGAAACTCATCTCCTTTGCCTGTGTTTGGACAAAGGATGTGATGAGGCATGGGTAGAGTAACACAAACCATCCCAGTCACTGTTTATTAACTTACTTGCCCTTGAAAATTTGTACAATATAGGTTTATTGTAAAGTGCTTAATAGATAGAAATCATGGTGGCTTGAGATTCGCTGGAGGGAGAGTACCAAATTCTGCTCTTGGGTAGGAAATGATGAGTGATGCATTTGAATATTTTGGCCTGTTGCCTCACTAGCCAAGTAGCAGTTACTGTTGGCACTTGCCTTCTTTTCTGTTTTGTAGATGAATGGACTGTTGGAACTTCACTCCATTAAAAATCCTAAGGTGCAGTTCCTGCCTGTGAAATGAAAACAGCACAACTATCCTACTGATTTGAATGTGAGGCTCATGAACCAAGTAAAATGAACACCAGGAAATGCATCACTGTCTGTGTGTTTCCAGGAAATGCATAATTATTCTGTGTGCTTTCATTCCCACTAGAGCATTTTGTTGCTTCTCCTTTAAATGAAAGAATGCTGACTGTGAATTTCAAGGTTACAGCTGTATTTTATAATGTATGACTTGTTAGGAAGGTAGGCACGCAAGTAGACAGTATAACAAAAAGGGAGGTCTCTTCGACTCCAGCATAAAGTTGTTTGTGGTTAGGACTGATATATGAATTTCCTTAATGATAAATGGACTATCTGAAGAGTTGTACTTTTAAATTATGTGATGGTAATGATTATTTTGATGTTGATTACCTGTTTCCAATCAGAAGTCTGGTCCCCAAAATAGATAACCACCTCAAAAATCAGAGTAGTGGGAAATAATCATTTTGGTTTATGTTCTCTGGTCCTACTTTTGTGGCAGGCTGGGTGGTTAGTTGATGGAGAAGCTGACAAAGCAGCTTGCTAGCCAACATAACTGGGCCATGAGGAAATGCAGCAAAAACAGTTCAGACCTCAGTCCCTGCCTTTATAGTTAGCAGTGGACTTCTGTGCACCTGTTTGTCCTGGTCATTTTAGAACTTGGGCACCCAGCTAAATCTAGCCACCTCTATCTCTGGAAATCTGTGCTTAACTCCCTTCCTAGTTGTCCGTCCTTATTAACATCATTTCCCCCACATCTTTCGGGAGTTGGTGATCTACACACTGAAAAAATTCATGGATGTAGGACACTTTTAGGTAGGCCAGTTGAAGATTTCTGCATAGAATGCCATGTTGAGGTTGATTGATACAAATAATGATTTACAATGATAACTTGTACCTCTTTGTGCAGTTAATTTGTGAACTTGTTTTAGATGTATTATTTAAGATAGTTCATTTGTTGCCTTGGAAATTGTAAAAGAAAATTGAGCTGTCAGAGTTGAAAAACCTGTTAATTTGGGAAAGGATGGCTCTAGACCAGTGCACTTGCATGTGTGTTGCGATCATGTGACCTCCCTTGCATGCTGATCAGAAAATGGGATGACCTAGTTGGGGGAGTGGGGGTGGTGGTGACCCATCTCTGTTGGGTGGTTAAGCAGGGTAAATGAGGCTTTTATCAAATGGCATGAATTGTGCTTCTATTGCCTGGTTAAAAAGCTGTCAAAAACTTACTGGATTGTTAAGCCACATTCCCTATATTGGTACTTAGCTGAGATTAGCTCATTGGCATTTGTGAACACAATGCTGTCTTCTCTAGTTACATCTTTAGGATTGGCTTCCAGTTGATTGTTCCCGTTTTCATTGTTGTTTTGCTGACTGAAGTATCTGTAAGAACTTAAGCTGCAGCATCGCTTTTGTAGACACAACCTCAAGAACCTTGAATGATTGTCAATTTAAGTGAACTCAAGCAGAGAGTTCCAATAACCTAAGCTACTAAAAGGTTTTCACAAGCTGTTTCCTAATCCTGATGATCTAATACATCAAACCTGTGCTGTACCTGATGGGAAAATCTTTGATAGCCTTGCAGTGATCAAGAATACTATTGTTTATGTGCAAGACACTAGTTGAACATGTGCTTGCTCAGCTTGAATCAGGAGAACGCCTTTGACACAATATCATACACGTATGTGATGGATGTAGTCTCCAAATAGCTAAGGGGAGGGAATTGGGAACTGGATGCAATTGCTTTACATAGATATCAGTAGTGCAGTCCAAATTAGTGGGTAAGAAACAAAGCTTCCCCATCAAATTTGGACTCTGGCAAGGCTGCCCTCCCTCCCTCCCTCCCCTGTCTTGTGTCAAACTTTTTGCTAAATCCATCAGGAAGGATGTGGATGTAAGAGAAGTGATGATGCCAGGAAGTGGGGGCACCTGGGTCAAGGCCTTCGTGTAAATGCATAAAGTCAGTGTCCCCGAGTCAGACCCACTGTCAGTTCACAGATTCGTTAGCATCTGCGACCAGTTTGAACTGGGGGCCGGAGACAATTACAGCAAGAATAAGGCCATGTTCTTTGCAATGGACCAATTGCTTCTCTGTTCCATATTCCTTATTAGGTCTGACTACCTGAAAGTGCTGTAGGGCACATGGAAAGAATTGGCTAGAGTGGATAGCCAAGTGAAACAGAAATTGGGAAAGTAGGAGTAGTGCTTCCTCTCAATGGTGGGCAAGAACCTGGTGATCAGGTGCATGGTGCTCTTGGTGCTCCTATGGCCCATACCCTGCTTCTGTCTGCAGCGGTTGCACGAGCTATGTTCTGTTTCACCTGGAGATCCACAATGGATCGAGTCCTTTGGGTTGTAATATACAGGTCTTCAGAAATGGTTGTTTGTGGGGTGGGGGGGGGAGAATGGAGAATGAAACCAACATAACCCTCATTTTGTTGGTCATCTTTGTGTGTGGCTGCATCAAGCTCTATTGCCATCCCCTGTGTTGCAATGGATCAGCCTGGCCTTGTTGCCGTGAAGAGTTCTATTCAGTCCCCTTGACGTCTGTAGAAAAATTTCTGTAGAGAAATACTGTTGACTACATGTCCTGGAGGCCCTGCAGAAGGAAATAGTGGATCCTGGGGGATTTTTTTTGAGCAGACTGTCGAAGTCACTTGGCAGAATGCCTCTTAAATAAGCATCAAGACTTAATTTGGCTTCTACAGATGCAGTCTTACTCCCACTGCACACCATCCTTGAGATGGCTGCAGTGCGGATGAGACAATAATCCATCTCTTTGTGGACTATGCGTTTGCCAAGAAGGTCTGGATGGACTGTGCATTTGTCAAGAAGATCGGGAAAAGGGTGCAGTGCACCTTGTTAAGATTCTGTCTGAGCAGCTGAGGACTCTGATCTGTGGGATGTTATTAGATGTGTATATGGAAACAAACATCAACTCAGTGAAAGATGAACTTTAGCCTGCCTGAAACTTCTTTGTCTTCCAGTGCAAGGTGTTTGCAAACCAAATGGCACATTCCAAGGTGCAAGAGTACATGCTGAAGGATGCACTGAAGCTCCTTGCAGCTGTTGCAAAGGCTTTGTGGGGAAGGATCACAGTCTAGGTTCCTGCCACCAATGGACACTTGAGGGACTGGGCCCTTTCTCTCAGCTGCTTCATGGGTGCATTGTTTAAGAAGGGAAAATGAGTGGCATTACATTGTAAGAGGATTTTTGGAATTGATGGTACAGTGTATGTAGAGAAATATGTATATCAATTGTATTTACTGTATATATGATGAAAGAAATATACTTTTGAAATAAAAAAGATGGGATTTCAATTTCCCCAATGTTAACTGGGATTGCCTTGGTGTGAAAGCTTAGATGAGGTAGAATTTTTAAATTGCATCTAGGAGAGCTTTCTGAGCTAGTACATAGTGCGACTAGAGAAAGCGCTGTTTGTGGACCTGCTCTTGGGGCATGTAACAAGACAAACTGGAATGTCAGTAATAGAGGATTTTGAAGACAACTCTTAAGTTTCAAGGTAGTTGTGGAAAAGGATATGAATGGATCAGAAACTAAGATCCTGAATTGGGGTACGGTCAATTTCAATGCCATAAGACTGATCCTGGGGAAAAACTAGGAGCAGTTACTTCCAGGTAATTCTACGTGGCACAATTGAGAAAGTCATTCAGTAGTGAAATAGCGAGAGTTCAGGGCCAATTTTACCATAAACATGAAAGTTAAGGGTAACAAGTTCAGGGAACTTTGAATGCCAAGGAGTTTTGAGGATTTGATAAAGAAAACAAAGGAAGCATGGCAGGTATGGAGAGGTGAACATGGGGCAGGCCTGGCACAAGTATAGAAAGTATAGAGGGGTACTTAAGAAATCAGAGGGCTAATGAGGGCATGAAATATCACTGGCAGAGATGATTAAGGAAAATCTCAAAGCATTTGGTAATCAGTTTATTATTGTCATATGTATCGAGAGACAGTGAACAGCTTTGTTTTGCATACCATCCATACAGATCATTTCAATACATAAGTACATTGAGGTAGTACAAAGGGAAGAGCAATAACAATGCAAAATATAGTGTTACATTTACAGAGAAACTGCAATGCAGGTAGACAAAAAGGTGCAAGGGCCATGACAAAGTAGATTGTGAGGTCAAGAAATTGTCATGTGAGAAGTCCGTTCAAGAGTCTTGTAATGGCAGGATAGAAATTGTCCTTGAGCCTGGTAGTGCGTGTTTTCAAGCTTTTTCATCTTCTGCCCAAGAGAGAGCGACCAGTGCAGGAAGGGTCTTTGATTATGTTGGCTGCTTTCCCGAGACAGTGGCAAGTGTATACAGAGTCCGTGGAGGGGAGGCTGATTTTTGTGATGGACTGAGCTGTGTCCTCAACTTTGCAATTTCTTGTGGTCTTTAGTAGAGCAGTTGCCATACCAAGCCACGATGCATCTGGATAGGATGCTTTCCATGGTGCATCTATAAGAATTGATGAGGGTCAACTGGGATGTGCTGAATTTCCTTAGTCTTCTGAGGAAGTAGAGGTGCTGATGTGCTTTCTTCACCATAGCATCTATGTGGTTGGACCAGGACAAGCTATTGGGGATGTTTACACCTAGGAATGTGAACTCTCAACCATCTCCACCTCAGCGCCATTGATGCATACAGGGGCATGTGCTCTGCCCTGCTTTCTGAAGTCAATAATCAGCTCTTTCATTTTGCTGACATTGAGAGAAAGGTTGTTGTCTTGACACCATATCATTAGGCTCTCTATCTCCTTCCTGTACTCCATCTTGTTGTTATTTGTCATCCAGCTCACTACAGTGGTGTCATCTGTGAATCTGTTGATGGAGTTAGAGCAGTATCTGGCCACACAGTTGTGAGTGTATAGGGAGTAAAGTAAGAGACTGAGGATGCAGTGTAGTTGGGCACCAGTGTTGAAGATAATCATGGCGGAGGTGTTGCTGCCTATCCTTACTGATTGCGGTCTGTGGGTCAGGAAGTCAAGGATCTAGTTGCAAAAAGAGATGCTGAGTCCTAGGTCTAGGAGTTTGGAGATGAATTTGTTTGGAATTATGGTACTGAAGGAGCTGTAGTCAAAAGCTAGGAGTCTGATGTAGGTGTCTTTGTTGTCCAGATGCTCCAGAGATGAGCGTAGGGCAAGGGAGATGGCATTCGCTGTGGACTTTTTCTGATGGTAGGCAAATGGCAGTGGGTCAAGGTTGTCTAGGAGGTTGGAGTTGATGTATGCCATGACCAGCCTCTTGAAGCACTCCATGATGGTGGATGTTAGATCCACTGGGCGGTAGTAATTAAGGAATATTACTTTATTCTTCTTTGGCACTAGGATCATAGTGGTCTTAAAGCAGGTGGAAACCTCAGATTGGAGTAGGAAGAGGTTAAAAATATATGCAAATACACCAGCTCATACACACAGGATCTGAGGACAGGACTAGGGACTCCATTTGGGCCAGATGCTTTTGGCAGGTTCATTCTCAGGAAGAACTGAACTGATGTCTGCAAAGGTGATTGTGGGTACTGGTGCATTGGGGGCTGTTAGGGCAGGTGGTGTCATTTCATTGCCCTTCTGTTCAAAATGTGCATAGAATGCATTGACCTCATTGGGGAGGGATGCATTGTTGTCAGTAATGCTGTCTGACTTCGTTTCATAGCCCATTATAGCATTCAATCTTTGCCGCAACTGACTGCTAGTCTGGGACTCTATTTTGGTCTGGTATTGTCTCTTGGCATCCCTGATAACTTTACAAAGGTCGTACTTCGACTTCCTGTATAGGTCAGGGTCACCTGATTTGAACACCTCAGACTTGGACTTCAGTAGCATGTGAATCTCTCATCCATTGTTTCTGTTGGGAAACACCTGGCTTGACCTCTTTGGTATGCAGTCCTCTACACACTTGCTGATGTAAGTCTGTGATGGCAGTAACATGCTCATTTAGATTGGCCGCTGAGCCCTTGAATATGGACCAGTCTACTGACTCAAAATTGTTACATAGAAGCTAATTTGATTCCTCAGACCAGCAATGTATGACTTAGTATGGTAAGGGCAAGAGGCTAATCAAGGAAAGAGAAAGCCCATAAGGGACCAAAAGGGGAATCTTTACATGGAAACAGACACTGTAGCTAAATGAATACTACTTATCTGTATTCAGTAAGAAGAAGAACAGAGAAACAAAGGACTGCAGATGCTGGTATCTAGATGAAAAACACTATGAAGCTAGAGGAACTCAGCAGGCCAGGCAGCATCCGTGGAGAAAAGCAGGTGGTCAATGTTTCTGGTCAGGACAAGGTTAGGAAAAGGGGAAGTCCAATATTTAGGAGGGAAGAGCAGAGCAGTGATAGGTGGACAAAAGAGGGAAGGCAGGGTGGGCACAAGGTGGTGATAGGTAGATGTAGGTAAGAGATGGTGATAGGCAGGTGTCGGAGAGGAGGGGAGAGCAGATCCACCGGTGGATGGGTCAAAGGTAAGGAGAGAGAGGAAAAAAAGGTTTTAAAAACAAAGAGATCGAGATAGGCTAGGAAAGAAGAGAAGAAGCATGGTTGGGGGGGTGGAATTATTTAAAGTACTGGAACCGAGTCTGAGGAAATGGTTGAGGAGCCATAGAGGTGGAGCAGTGAGAGAGGGATTACTTTAACTAATCCCCACCCCCCTCTCCCCACAACACCCCCCCCCCCCAACATGCTTCTTCTCTTCTTTCCTAACCTCTCTTTTTTAACCTCTTTTTCCCTTTCTCTCCTTACCTTTGAACCATCCCCCAGTGGATCTATTCTCCCCTCCTCTTCCGTACCTGCCTATCACTATCTCTTACCTGCAGCTATCTATCGCCACCTTGTGCCCATCCCGCCTCCCCTCTTTTGTCCACCTATCACTGCTCTGCTTTTCCCTCAGTCCTGAAGAAGGGTCCTGACCAGAAACATTGACTGCCTGCTTTTCTCCATGGATGCTACCTGGCCTGCTGAGTTCCTCCAGCTTCATAGTGTTTTTCACTAAGAAGTACACCATTGTAGTTGGATAATTTAGGGAGGGGAATCTGAGGAAAAAGTTTTTTGCCTAGAGGGTTGTTAGAATCTGTAGCATACTGCCTGAGGAATTGGTGGAGGCAGAGGCTCACAAGATTTAAAAAATTACCTGGATGAGCACTTAAATTGCCCAGTATTGGAAAATGGGATTATTAGAAATGAATACATAATGGTTGGCTACATAATTGTTGGCATCAACTTGATGTGCCAAAGGACCTATTTCTGTGCTTTATGACTGATACCTGACCAGCTTGGTTAAAGTAGTATTTCAAGGAGGGTAGAGAGGCTCTGGGATGGAATTGCAGAATTGTGGACCTAACTATGTAAAGGCATAGCCATCCATAATAGAGAAACTGGAAAATTAAGGAAGCTTTTCATTTTGATGTGGCTGTAAATGCTCCACTTTGTTTTTGAGAAGCACTTGCGGAGTGCATCCCGGCATTGGACATTGTTAGTAAAGATAAAACAGCTTGTACGATTTCTCCACTTCCCTCCTCTGAATACTGATTTTTATTTTTGTTTGTTTACATGAGGAATGACACGTAGTAAGTAGGTGGTTTCCCATTTTCCTGTTTAGAAATTCATGTCGATGCTGAGTAATGAAACAATTGTTCATATTTGGCAACCACATAAGCATTGAACCAGATGCACAATTTTTTCTTTTTATTCTGCTTGCATAGTATGCCATAAGACTAAATTCAGTTGAATACTGCAGTTCCCAGAAATTTTCTGCTTCCCACATTAACTATTCTTATGGGCTGCTGGACTGAGACTTCAGTAGTTGTTCCAGTTTGTCCTGCATTCACTGTTTGTTATGAATTATTACAGAAATTAACAGTATTAATCTCTTGTGGGGTGTTTACTGCAGTCAGTACACACTGTTTTGCTTTTCCGCCATGGTTATGGGCTGGTTTTAAACCTGGGTCTTGCAAATAAAGGTGTATTCAACTCTGCCACCTTATCTCATTTTTAATTTTGCTAGTGCTAGTCAGGAGTTGCTGATGTGATGAAAATTAAGTTTTTCACTGTGCCTTGGTACATATGACAATAACATACCAATTTACCAATTTAAGAGAGTGTTGATTTAAGAGTGTACTGAAGTCTTCATTATCTATCCTCAGTTACTTTCTAAATGTAATTGTTTAATTTCATTTAGGAAGTAACTTGAGAGGCACTATGGCTACTAGTGTTGAGTTTTAATTAAAATTTCAGTACAATTTGTTTACAGTTCATTGCAAATATGTGATGTGTGCAAAATATGAAAACAGGAAGGTGGTTTTCAGCTGGGGTAATATTACAAATTTTGATTTTGCTATAAAATTTGCCTTGAACAGTGTTGTATCACATTTCCTGTGGTTGGTCTGAGCATTATCCTATATGTGGAAATGAGCTTTCATTGCTAATATGGAATTGTGCAGTAGTATAATTGGGAGCATAACAATAATTGGGTGTATAACAACAGTAATCCAGTGTGAATTGAACTGATTTAAATATCTTTTTGTATATGGTTTTGCAATTGCCTGTCTAATTTTTATGCCAGTTCAAATTGCCAGACGAGACCAGGAATGAATTGTTTACCTGTTTTATTTTGCAGATGATAAATGAACACACAAGATAAATCAAAGTTGACTAAAGTCATTCAATTTTCACCTCTGTAAAATGAGAAAAATATATTTGCCCTGATCTTTTAAACTGTTATCTGATTGATTTTCAATATTACCTTTCTTTTTTGACAACTAATTGCAAGATTCATCCACTTTTTGCTGTGGGGCTCAGGCTTGAACCTCATTCTGTCATTTAAGATTTGTGTGTTCTTTATTACATTCTCTGGAAGTGGAAAGGCAAGATCTCAGATCCTATCCCAATCTATGGATATTCCATATGCCAACAAGAGTAACCAATCCCTCTCCAAACAGCTTGCTCTTGGCAGTACTCCATGCTGTTTTCATGTGCATTGCCTTTGCTGTAAGTGGTGTGGATGTTTTTATAAGTCAAGATGTGAGCCCCTACCAAAATTTAGTGAAAGTTAACTAAACCTGTGAAAATTAACTGCAATGCATTATTTGAATACAATCAGTTCTGAAGCCCCTTTTGTGAGAAATAAGAAACTCATCAAAGATCCCCAAGTGTTATTGGGGCTAGTTTAATGGAGGATGGGGAAAGGGAAAATCTTAACCACTGTTGTTATTTATGATGGTATAATGTTTCAGTTTCCAACCACAGCCAATACGTGACCCCTTGCAGTACAGCAGAAGCAATTTGGACCTCAAGTGCTATATTTTTCTAGAGTGTAAAGCAATTTCCATTAACTCTTTAGCTGATCAAGATATGTCAATAAGGGTTTGGCAGATACATTTGAATGGCATGGTGTGCAATGTCTTTCCCTATAAAGATGGACATAGTTCACCCAAGAAGCTTGTGCACAGGTTAATGAGAGCCAAATGTGTATGAAGTGCTTCAGCAGTTTGAAATGTGTAATGGCACAGAGCGGTAGATAAGTAGCGGCTCTATGTGCATCTATGAGCATCATACCTGTTAAGGTGGTAGCTTGTAGTAATATCTAAAGCTAACTGTTAAGGGGGTTTGATTCTTCCTTGCAGCTGTCACTGCCACTTGACCAAAGTTCTAAAAATGAAAGGCTGGCCAGTCAACTCTGCCACATCACGGAAGGTTGAGTAACCACTGATGGTTGGCCTTGTTCCCATTTTCCATCTTAATCCCATGTTATTGGACATCATGCTTTAGAGAAGGTTTTTAGACTACTTTGAGTCTTGAACGTTAAGATACTTAATGTCTGCATTTAAACTAGACCACTCTTACTGAATATTCTCAACGGTCTCAGTCATTTTGCAAGGGCAGACAGCCAAATATTTTCGCAGCCAAAAAAAAGAGGTGAGTACTTTGTGTAGATTTCTAAAATTGGCATATGGGGTTTATTATTATTGAAGGTTTGCAGTGCTCCTTTTTAGGTTGTTAGTTTAGAGGTGGTAAAATCTTAAAACAAATGAATTTGACAGCAGCACAGTTTTCATGAATCAACTCTCACTGACCCCTCCCTCTCTGATGGCCTGTGTCACTGGCTTTCAGCACCAGCCTGGACCTCCTGTCAGCTCATCTGTGCCTTTCTCGGTCTGAGAAATTCAATAATTCAGTGTCTGAGTACTGAAGTATTAAATCTCATTTGCTATACCTTCCCATTACTGCATTCATTGGTGGATCAGACAGGTTGATGCAGCATGCATTGGTGTCATCATTGATGCTGTGATTGAAACCTGCCCATTTCCAGTCATTCTGCTGTAACCATGGAAAATTGTTTGGCAAGCAGAACCCTAGATTATATTTACAGAGGTATGCATTCATGAACTTTAAAGAGGTGAAAAAATCTACAGTTTTAGACTAAATTAGAGCTTGAGTCACCCTGATTTATTTTGAGGTCAAAACCATCCCTACAATGAAGGATGCATTACATTTTAACAAAAACAAGGCTTTAATAGCCTATTTTACTGAAAGTGTCCTGTTTAGTAATCAGCACAGATATATTGCCTCTAAAATGTGCCAGTTGCTTGTAAAACATCCATTTTCAATCGTCATTTTTCTGTGTGGTGTAAGTATTGTATTACATGCAATAAGACATTCAAATTTTGCCCACCAATCAGTCCTAACAATAAATGTTCATCAGCTTACCATATTCCCCTACACACTTTTCCATCAATCACCTATTTATTCTTGAACATTGAATCTGTGCTTCAGTTACTTTGGTAGTATGTGCTAAGATCTCAATCCTAAATCTCATCATAAACCTGCTCAGTCTTTGGAAGTGAGACATTTCTGTTAAATTTCTTTCATAATTTTACAAGTACATCAAATCCCACCTCTCTTCCCGTTTTCTTTAGTTAAAAGGCTTGAAAAATTGGATATAGTTTCTTTTTGTTCTCTGTACTAACAATGGGGAGAATGTTTTTAAGAAATTGCTGCAAAGTTAATAATATTAAATGGTGTAAAAATGTACAGCATTACATTAAGTATACATAGTTGAGTTTTCAGCTTGGCTTAATACTTTTGTGTAGATCCAGGCTAGGGTTATTTTGGGGAGAAATATCCTTTGGTGTTTGCACTCATGTAAAGTACTCGGGCTATTGTATGTATTGATCTGTACGTTATTGTTTTGCAGATTTGTATTACGGTGGGGAAGCCTTGTCAGTTGAACAGCCACAGTCTTTTACTTGTCCTTACTGTGGGAAAATGGGGTTCACTGAAACAACTCTCCAGGAACATGTTACTTCAGAGCATGCAGAAACATCAACAGAAGTGGTAAGAGGCATCTAGGACTTTAAAAACAAATGTTTTATGATGTGGATGAGACTGACAAGGCTACTTTATGGCCCATCTCAAGTTGTCCTGATGGAATTGAGTCAACCACAAATGGTGGGGCAGGAGTTGCTTATGCTGGACTGGAGTTGCACATAGGCCAGACTGGGTAAGGGGTGGTGGTGCCTTGCATAAAGGACTTAATGACCATTTGGCTTTAGTTGATAAAATGGTAGGTGTCATTGTTTATTTAATTTCAAAACATGTTATGGTGGGCTGTGAACTTCTAACCTCAGATCCTTGTTAGTAACCATTACGCCAAGATGAATTCACTCCATTTTCTAGTCAAGGAAATTCCAGTAAAGAACCTCTGACCTTTACTTTGGGTGCTCTGGTACTGACCCTTCTCCATTTTCTTTTTGCACCCAGTGCTCATCTACTGTAACCTTTGCCATGCCTATGTGATTTTTGAATTCATTTCTATCTATTATCGGGGGAAATAAACCCACCATGATTATATACACTCCATTCCTTACTCCCTTTATCCTGATCGCTCCCAAATCCTATCCATACCTATCTTCACCACAATTTCATCCTGTTCTCAGATGTTCATAAGGAGGATTGTCAGGTGTGGGGGTTGTTGGGAGAGGGAGTGGCGGGATAGTGGGGGAGGTGTGGTGGAGGCTAAGGCAGGACCAGAGAGAAATCCTTTATTGCTTTTGTTTCCTTTCTACATGAGTTACAGTAGAGAAACGAGCCACCATTCCCGTTGACGTATCTTTATTTGCAATCTCTCATATCCTGTTTCCATTTCACTTGATGATTTTCATATCTGTTTTTGAATGTTAACATATTTTCTGTGTTATTAGCCTGGTCTTCGTCTTAGGTTTTTCAGGTTAGAGAACAAAGTCCTATATCATATGACTATTTGTCTGTAGTTCCTCAATTACTGGAAAGAAGTATCTACCCTGCTCTGCCTTTCATAATTTTAAGCACTCTTCTCTCATTATATCTTGCAATCTGCCTTACAGACTCTGTCTTAAATCTTTTTATTTTTCGTGCTAGAATCAGTTTTCTAGTGTTTATAAAGACTCACTATTGTTCCTCTGGATGGGCAAATAGATAGGAAAGGTTTAGAGGGAGATGGGCCAAATGTAGGCCTTAGATGGGCATCTTGGTCAGCATGGATGACTTGAGCCGAAGGACCTGTTTCTGTGTGGTATTACTCTATCACATTATCCTTCAGAATGGAACACAATACTGTGGACAAAACTGTAAAATCTTAGTTTTATATGAGCTTTTGATTATCTAGGACTTTAATTTCTGCATTCTTTGCTGAATTTTCAATAGCATTTTTAATGCTGTTACCCTGAATTACTTTCAAAGTCCCATGAACTGGTTATCAAATCCCTCTGCTCTTTCATTCTACTGAGCTGTTACATTAAAATGTATAAACTTGACCTTTCTCTTTACATTTGGGAGTATTTTTTGATTTAGATTTGAGTGGTTTCATTGCTCAAGAGAGTGGCTTTCCGGGGGTTGATTTTAGTCAGCAAATGATGACCAAAATTGTCTCTGCAGTACTTTACAGCTAGCACTTGCATAATTATACTCCTAAGTATTTTTAATTCAGTTTAATGTAATAAAAGCTTTAGATGTCAACATTTATGATATTGGAAGTTCTCTGCTGCAGGTTGTAGAGATTAGAAGGCAAACAGCACAAACCACCACCTCTGGAAGGCACCTATCCTTGATTGCCACTATTTGGATTCATTGCTTTCTTGGACCAGAATTTAATTGGGAATAGTCCTAAAGGCATCCTAATCAAGGCACTCTTCAGATTTCAAGGATGATCCAAAATCACTTGGATGCAATCAGTCATGCAGGACTTTTTTTAGAAAAAGAGACTTCCACACTGCATAGCAATGTGTAATGCAGGGTCTTGAACTTTCTTGCATGCCTCAATTCTCATTCATGGATGAAGTCATCCATTAGTGTCAGAACTGATTGATATTCATAGGTAAAATCAAGTATTTGGTTGAAAGTATGTTGAAGAAAGAACTGAGAAATTATGATTGTTATAGGTAAGGAAGATTGTTTGGTCTGACCTACATCCCTCACCCTAAAACCTACAATTCTATTTCAGGACTAAATTTATCTTCTGTTATATTTTTTTTAATATACATTTGCCCTAATGACCTAACGTAATATTTCAGATTTATCTTATCCATTCCCTCTTGTAAACCACCTAAAAAATCTTCATAATAATTCAAAAATTTCACAATAATGATTCACTGTTTCTCTGATTCACTGTTTCTTTCACTTTGGCAGCCAATACAAAACGTGTGGTTCAATATGATAATCTGATCATGGCACTATGCACTTAAGTCTTTCACTTTCAACTTTTTGTTGGTTTTATCTACTACTCCTTTGCAATTGTTAGCTACTTCGAGCATAAAAAGAATGCTAGTTTCTGAGATCAATTTCAGCTTCATCTAAGAATATGTCACTTCCATTTTTGGAGTACATCAATTTTTATTTTTTGTTTCATGTCATTTGATTAAATTTCATATATCATTTCTACATACCTGTTTTATTCAATTCCTTCTGAACTTTATAGTGCTCTTCTCCAACTTACTTTGACATCAAGTTTATTTGACCGCACACATTGAATTTTTGAATCCACGTTTTTGTAAATTAGTAATAGTGGTAATTTCAACACTAGATACAGAGACATCTGTCTCAGTACTTGTGCCCCTTTCATGTGGAGCTTTGCCAGGTGCATTTTGGGAAGCTGCCATTGGTGAGCAAATTCTCCTTGTTCACTTGGGTTGTCACTTCCTCAAATAAGCTGTCTTAATTGGTTTGCAGAATATTCCTGCTTTGGATGCTTGTTTACTGGTGGAGTGCAGGTAATTCTCAAATGTACTCTTGGTTATTTTACATAAAATTTAGTTATTTGTGTCCTGTTTGATCAAGGTTTTGAATATGGCAACTACAGCGACCACCTTAGCCTTTTTTCCCAATCTACTGAATCTTTCCATTACCTACCTTGTTCTTCCCCCCCCCCACCTCCCCACCCCCCCACCCCCCCCCCAAATACATTGGCACAGTAGCCTAGGTATTGAGACCATTAGTGTCTTGAAATAAAAAAAATATCCTGGACTGGCAGCAGGTAAGGCAGCATCCTGCTGAGCATTTTCAGCAGTTTTTTTCAATATTTCTAGTACCTGTGGCATTTTGTCTTTCTACCTTGTGATTTGTTTGTTTGAGCCTTTTTGCTTGACTCAGGCTTGACTTGTTTATATATGAAAGGCAGTGATTTTGTTTGATTCCTTTTTGCTTAAGGAAGGTCTGGTATAGTTTGAGCAAGTAGTAGTTCCAAGTATTTAATACTTTTTGACTCTATGACTATGAGGACATATACAGTCATGGGAAGGGCACTAAGGAATGTTGATGGACAGAGAGACCAAGGAGTCCAAGTCTATAGTTTTCTGAAAGTGGCAGCACGTCAGTAGGGTAGTGAAGAAGGCATATTACGTTCATTGGTCGGGGCATGGAATATAGGAATTGGGATGTTATGTCGCAACTTTACAAAATACTGGTTAGGCCACAATTGGACTATTGTGTGCGGTTCTGGTTGCCATTCTATAGAAAGGATGTGATTAGACTGGAGAGAGTTGAGGAGATTCACCAGCATGTTGCCTGGATTGAAGGACTTCAGTTTTGGGAAGTAATGGATAGGATAGTCTTGTCTTCCCAGGAGGCTGAAGGGTGACCTGATATAAGTATACAAGATTATGAGAAGCATAGATAGTTAAAATCTTCTTCCCATGATCTGGGTATCAAAAACAAGGGCAAAGGTTTAAGGTGAGAGGTAAGGGTTTCAAAGGTGATCTTAGGGATTTCTATATAAGGTGGTAGATATCTGGAACGTGTTGCCAGAGGAGGTGGTGAAAGATACAATTACTATGTTTAAGAGGCATTTAGATAGACATTTAAATAGGCAAGGCATAGAAGGATACGGTCCTAATGTAGGCAAATGGGGTTGGTATAGATGGGCAAAAAGACTGACATAGTTGTGGTGGGTCAAAGGGCTGGTTTCTGTGCTGTATGGCTCTATGACTGAGTCTATAACTTTGAATTGTTTCTGATTATAACTTTACACTTCAACTTAGCCACACACTGTTTAATTTATTTTGGATCCTGACATGTTACAGACAATTAGAAGGTAGTATCAGATTAGACAAGCCACAGCCAAGAGCTGGGATCTTTTTCTTATCTTAGCTGTCACTCTGTTCTTCAATATGCTTTGATCAATGCAGGGGTAGTGGCATCAAGGTTTTAAAGGTTTGCCTGAGAGATATAAAGATTTGTCTCTGGGTGTAGACTATTTTCAGGATTGTATTGAGGAGTGGATTAGATCAGAGAGTCTTATAACTAGTAGGTTTGCTGCCAATACTAAATCTAATTTCTCTTGCAGGTGTTGAAGTTTGGATGTGGATCTCAGTAGGCTACTCAAAAAAAAATCCCTTGATCCAGTACACTTTCATTTGAGTTACATTAAAGTAAAATATATTTACTTCCTCAGAATCTTCTTTTCTTTACAATATTTTTTATTAAATCCATGAAAAAAGTACAGAGTACATGCATCAAAAAAGAGTAAAAAAAATACTAAATACGTTGTGTTAAATCATACTTAGGATCACAATACTCTAAATTAATAATCACATGTAATAGTTAGTTAATAAAGGGAAAATTGGAATATTTTATTATAAAAAAAATCTACTCCCCCTACCAGAAACCGAAGCTGTTTAATGAAAAAGACAAGGAAAAACCCTTGAAACATAACAATGTCAGCCAATGTCTATATTTTAGTCAGCTTTACAAAACTCTAGTTAGACCACACTTAGAGTACTGTGTTCAGTTCTGGTTGCCACATTATAGGAAGGATATGGAGGCGTTGGAGAGGGTGCAGAGGAGATTTACCAGGATGCTGCCTGGATTAGAGCGTATGGAATATGAGGAAAGGCTTAAGGTGCTAGGGCTTTATTCACTGGAAAGGAGGAGGATGAGAGGAGACATGATAGAGGTATATAAAATATTGAGAGGAATAGATAGAGTAGACAGCCAGCGCCTCCTTCCCAGGGCACCAATGCTTAAGACTAGAGGGCATGGCTTTAAGGTTATGGGTGGGAGGTTCAGGGGAGATGTCGGGGGAGGTTTTTCACCCAGAGAGTGGTTGGTGCATGGAATGCACTGCCTGGGGTGGTGGTGGAGGCAGATACATTGGACAGGTTCAAGAGTTTGTTGGATAGGCATATGGAGGAATGTGAGATAGAGGGATATGCAGGAGGAAAGGGTTAGATAGTGTGAGGGTGGTTTGATGGACGGCACAACGTGGTGGGCCGAAGGGCCTGTTTTGTGCTGTATGGTTTTGAAAATAATTCAAAAAAGGTCCCCGCAGGGTTTGAAAGTCTAAGTTAGATTCAAAAACTGAACAATGAATCTTCTCTAGATTCAAGTATGACATAACATCTCGTAACCATTGAGCATGAGTAGGCGGAGTAACTTCCTTCTATTTAAGCAACACAGCTCTCCTGGCTATAAGAGAAAACAAAAGCCAGAATGTGTAAATCAGAAGCCTTCAAAGTTATATCTTTTCTCCATCAGAATCTTAATGCTACAATTAATGAGCAGACTGAGCAAAGGAAGTGATATCAATCAAGGGCAAGTAAGATCAAGTTTAGTTAATCGGACAGCTACTATCAGGAGCAGGTTCAGTAGGTACATATTCTGCCCCCTTGTGGTATTTTCAAGGTCAACTCGTATCATTCCCTTTTAAAGTTTCATTTGCCCTGAGTACAAAACTATTTATATTTTTCTATAGAAACTGCAACTCCTTTTCTAAAAATGCATTTAACCTTTAAACATTGCTTAGAGTTTCATAGAGTTATATTGCATGGAAACACACATTTCAGCCCAACTCATCCATGCTGAACAAGCCTATCTACGCTAATCCCATTTGCCTGCATTTGGACCATTATCTCTATAAACCTTTCCTATCCATAAACCTGTCCAAATGTCTATTAAACATTGTAATTGTACCTGCCTTCGCCACCACCTTTGGAAGCTCGTTCCATATATCCTTCACCCTCTGTGTGGAAGAACTTGCCTTTTAGATTCCCTTTAAATCTTTCCCCCTCACCTTAAATCTATGCCCTCTTGTTTTAGACTCCTCTACCTTTGGGATACAGACTGTTACTGTGTGGGATGACACTAAAATTGGTGGTGCAGTGAAGAAAGTTATTTAGGATTACAACAGGATCTAGATGAACTAGGAAAGTGGGCCCACTGATGAAATTTAACATGGGCAAGTGTGAGGTGTTGCCTTTTGGTAAGTTAAACCAGGGCAGGACTTGCACAGTAAATGGTAGGATCCTGGATGTAGTGCTGTAGAACAAAGAGACCTAGCGATATAGATACATTTCCCTAAAAATGGCAACGCGGGTAGACAGGGTGGTGAAGAAGGCATTTGACATGCTTACCTTCATTGGTCAGGGCACTGAGTACAGGAGCTGGGACATCATATTGCAGCTACATTGTTGGTGAGACCACAGTTTGAGTATTATGCACAGTTTTGATCACCCAGCTGTAGGAAGGATGTTATTAAACTGGAAAGGGTGCAGAAAAGATTCACAAGGATAATACTGGGACTAGAGGGCTCGAGTTATAAGGATAGGCTGGTTCTTTTTTCCTTGGAGCATGGGAGGTTGAGGGGTGACCTTACAGAAGTATATAAAATCATGAGGGGCATAGATAAGGTGGATGGTCACAGTCTTTTTCCCAGGGAGGGAAGGAATGGGACGGGCAAGTTTTTCACGAGGTAGTGTGTATATGATCTGAGCTGCTAGAAGAAGCTGTAGAGGTGGGTACAATTTCATTGTTTAAAAGACACTTGGACAGTTACATGGATAGAAAATGTTTAGAAGGATATTGGCCAAATGCAGACAAATGGGACCAGCTCAGATAGACATCTTGGCTGGCATGGACAAGTTAGGCTGAAGGGCCTGTTTCATTGCTGTATAACCCTATCTATGCCCCTTATAATTTTATAAACCTTTATAAGGTCACCCCTTAGCCTACTTTGTTCCAGGGGAAATATTCCTGGCCTATCTAAGCTCTCCTGAGAACCCAAGCTCTCCAGTCCATGCAATGTTCCTGTGAATCTTCTGTGCACCCTCTCTAGCTTAATTACATCCTTCTGATCAGAACTCCATGCAGCTCTGCAACTGCAGCTAACTAATGATTTGTACAAATGTAACATGATGTCGCAACTCTTATGCTCAATGATATATACTCAACTCTTATACTTGACTGATGAAGGCAAGCATACTAAACGCACTCACCACCCTGTCTACCTTTGTTGCCACTTTCAGGAAACCATGTACTTGTATCCAAGGTCTTTCTGTTCAGTAACACTCCCCATAGCCCTCCCATTCACTCTGTGTCCTGGCTTTATTTAATTTCCCAACATGCATCCTTTTGCACTCATCTGAGTTAAATTCCATCAGCTGCTCCCTAGACCATTTTCCCAGCTGTTGATCCTGTTGTAACCTTGACTATGTTTTTTTACTGTCCACTATACCACCAATTTTAGTGTCATTTGCAAACTTAATAATCGTGCCACCTCCATTGACTTCCAACTCATTAATATACATGATGAATAATAAAGGATCCGGCACCAATCATTGAGGCACACCACTGGTCACAGGCCTCCAATCTGGAAAACAACCTTCCACTACCATCTTCTGAAAGCCTTTGTATTGAATTCACTATCTCATCCCGGGTTCAATGTGATCTAACCTTCTGAACCATCCTTCCATCCAGTACCTTTATCAAAGACCATGCTAAGGACCAAGTAGACAATGTCCACTGCCCTGTCCTTGTCAATCCTATTGATCACCTCTTTAAAAACTTCACTCAATTTGTGACACATGATCTCCCATGAACAAAGCCATGCTAACTATCCCTAATCAGTCCTTGCCTTTGCAGATGCAAATAAATACTGTCCCCCAGGATCCCTTCCAGTAACTTTCCTACCCTGATGCAAGGCTCATTAGCCTATAGTTCCGTGATTTGTCCCTGCAGCCCTTAAATAAAGGCACAACATTAGCTATTCTGCAGTCTTCAGGTACCTCACCCTTGGCTAATGAAGGTACAAAAATCTCTGCCAGGGCCCTAGCAATTTTCTTCCCCTGCTTCCCACAATATCCTAGGATGTGCCTGGTCAGGCCCTGGGGTTTTATCCACCTTTATGCACTTCAAGACTGCTAATACCACCTCTTTTGTAATGTCATTATGCTTCAGGATATCACTTCTCTTATGAAAAAAGTTGGTTTTTTGATAGGTTACCTTTAATTGGTTAGGCATGTTTTTTTTGTAAGATAAAATTTAAAATTTTTATAGGAAATACTCATGAAACTGTTGACTGGATTTCGTTGTTGGGAGGAGATAATATTTGGTAGACTAAAACATAAACTTAATAAAAGGAAAAGTTTTTCTTTATTCATTTTCGTGCCAGCATTTATTGCCCACCCCTAATTGCTCTCAAAACAGTGATGATGAGCCACCACCTTGAATTGCTGCAGAAGTTACTCCCATAGTGGAGTAACTAATGTAGAAGCTACTTCTGAAGTGTTGGGGAGGAAATTCTAGGACTTAGACCCAACGATGATGAAATACCAGTGATATCCAAGTCAGGATGATGCACAACCTGGAGAGGAACCTGCAAGTGCTAGTGTTTCTATCTGCCTGCTGCACTTGTCCTTGGTTGTGGAGGTCGTGGGTTTGGGAAGTGGTTTGAGTAGCCTGGGTAAGTAACTGCAATGCATTTTATAGATGGTTCCCACTACATCCACACTGCATGAGTGGTGGATACAATTTGGGATCCCAATCAGCAGACTACTTTGTCCTGGGTGGTGTTGAGCTTCTTGTGAGTTGTCCAGGCAAGTGAAGAGTATTCTGTTGCATTCTTCTTATTTTGATCAACATAGGAAGTACATTTTCTCCAAGGCATTATAGAGCAAACATCATTATATGGCTGCAAGTTAAGTTACCAACAATTTCATTGTGCTAGAAGAGGTTTAAAACTATCTTTGTGATTAATGCAGTTTTAAGTAGAATGGTGCTGTATGTTTATTTGGAAATTTGTTGCCCAAACGTCAAACCTATATCTTTAAAGGAAAAACAAAATAATATCTATTCTGCTGTTTTCTCACTTACTTGCTGTTTTATCCTTGGAGACTCTTTACTCTTCCATAGGCTGTATTTTCATATTTCAGAGTCATAGAAAGATGTAGCACAGAAACAGGCCCTTTGGCTCACCGAGTCCGCGCTGACCATCAACTACCCATTAATCTCATGAACTTCCCTCAGATTTTACCATTTACCTACACACTCGGGGCAATTTACAGTGGCCAATCAACCTACCTACCACATATCTTTGGAATGTGGGAGGAAACCCAAGCACCTAGAGGAAACCCAGGCAGTCGCAGGGAGAATGTGCAAACTCCATGCAGACAGCAATTGAGGTTAGGATTGATCCTGAGTTCCTGGCACTGCAAACAAGCAGTTCTATTAGCTGTGCTACTTTGCAGCCCTTCTAATTCTTCATTCACTTGTCCATCAGTGTTAGAGCTATGATGTTAGTAGGTTTTTTCTTCTCCATGAGGATGGGGAACAGCACATCACAGCTGAGCATTATTTGTCATTGCTTAACATCCACTTTCCAAAGTTGCTCAGAACTGACCATGAATGACAGCCTTGGTTAAAATCTTTCAAATTTGAGGACACTGGTGCTTACTATAACTGCAAGCTTAGCACAGCAAGCAAAGCAAACCTAGTCTTGATTTCACTGGAAAGCCTGTATTTTGATGTTTTTTTTTAATCTGATGTTGGCCTCCTAATAAGGTTACTAATTTTCCGATTTTTACAGAGACTGGATACTCACATGTAGAGATTGTTGAACTTTAAGCCCCCCTCTTGCTCCTTTGTTTTTCTTGCTCTCGCTTTCAATCCCAATTCAACGTTTTACTCTGGTTTTCCTGGATATATTGAGACTTTGCTTCAAGATTCAAGGTGGGATGGCTTTCAAAGTTGTCTTCAGGGTATTTACATTTCTGCCTTCTAATATTTTTAAATGATAGGCAAGATGAACATTTAATTAGTGGTTATTTTTAAGATACATCCTTTGGGAAAAATGTAGTTTTTTTTAATGGCAGTATTTTTCTGCATGTTCTGGTTATTAGATTTTACAGCAGCTTCCCAGGTTGTTTGTCATAAATGTTTGCACTCAAGATTCCTTCCTTTCCTTCCTCTATTGATGTGTGCCAGTATGTGTCACAAGGGTGAAATGTGACTTCACATTAGAAACCAACATAGGCAGTCTTTATCTTCACCAGATCAGTACACAAGTACCATGGCTAAATAAGTTACCATCTAGGTAGTAATTATCAGATGGAATTTGACCTCACTGCACATGATCATTTGAGGGCAGTATTGCTTTACTTGTATACATTTAATTTTTGATCATGAAATATTAATGTTTTTTAATCCTTCAATCTTCAATTGTTATTCTGATATAGTTTTATGTAGTTTTAATACAATAATCCTTGGTTTGTTAGTTGTATGAATATGATATATCCACCAATTACAGCTGGAACAGTTTTAATGTTTTTGATCACCTAAAAATAGCCGTGTTGTTCTTTGTTCACAGATAATTGATAATGTTTGCTCTTTAATATCCTGGAAAGGATGAGTAAGCATTCCAATTTCTGGCCATTGATAGTCCTATAGATTAAACAAAATGCAACAAGCTCATTGGCATCTGTAAGAAGAGGAGTCAGGCTTATAACTGTCTATAGATCATCCTGTGCAGTGAATGATGATATAATATTATGATTAGTGGTGCTGTAAGAGGGAGGAAGAAAGCAAATCCAACAGTGGACTTTAATGGAAAATCAGAAACTGCTGATACTGGAAGTCCTTAAAAAAAAAGTGCTGGAAATACTCAGCAAGTCAGACTGTTTCTGTGGGAAGAGAAACAAATTTATTGTTTTTGGTTGAAGACCCATCGTCAGAACTAGGAAGGAGACAAAAGAAACATCTTTAACCTGAAATGTTAAATCTGTTTCTGTTCCCACAGATGCGGCCTGGCTTGTTGAGTATTCCAGTATTTTCTGTTTTTATTATGGACTTGAAAGGGTTGAATAACCTCCAACCAATAATAAATAATATACAGCGTCATCTTGGTTGAAGAGATACAGAAGAATAGAATACAATGTAGTAAAGGTGATCCAAGTAGACCAAAAAAAAACACACCATGGAAAAGATGATATATAAAGGAAACTGAAAGGTCTATGGGTTTTCATGTCGGAAAGTAAAATAAAAAGAAAACAAGATGATGGAAAGTTACTGGGTGTTCATTGGTAGTAATGTGGAGTTGAGGTTATGGGTTGGATTGTCCCTGTGTCTATTGAAGGCACAGGGACAAGCGGCCAAATTGCTTACTCCAGTATATAATTCATATATATTTAATGTACATGCATGTAAAATGATTGAATCTGTGGATATGCCAATAATTATTCTCTCTCAATTTTTTCTGCACTCCTCAAGATAGTTCAGTCCCTTTTAGTGAATATAAGACTTTACACATTTCAAAACGTAATTGTTTGCACTTGTCTGAACTCTGGACATCATAATAATTAGAAGTGATTGTTAAACTCCTTTTAATGTGTTGCAGGTTTGTCCAATCTGTGCAGCATTACCTGGAGGGGATCCTAATCATGTCACAGACGACTTTGCAGCTCATCTTACACTTGAACACAGGGCTCCTAGAGATTTAATATCCTTTTTTGAGTATAAAGTTCATTGTGAGTAGCTAAAGGAGAACTTTGTACACCTGGTTGCATAGATTTTAAAGTGGAAACTTTTCATAGATTACTTTCTCAGCAAGGTTGTGAAGCAACAAAACAAAGAAGGCAACTCGATAGAATTTGTGTTGAATGTAGATTGCTTGTGCCACTGAGGTGTTGAATTTTTGTATTATATCTTCTTTTATTTAAGGAAATGTTTGCAGACCATCCCGTTATTACATTTGCTTTAGAGACATTTCCTTGCCTGATTGGTTGGATCATGTAATCTGCCAGCTGACAATATTGTAAGAAGTTTCCCCTTTTATGAATTAGTGATGTAATTCTTGTATACTCTTTTTCTAGAGATTTGTAAATAATGAATTTAAATTCATTGTGTTAAATATAATGAGGAAGCTTATGAAGTTGACAAGAAAACTGTTGATAGGAATGTGTATCTTATTTTAGAATCTAATTTGGTAACATAATTTTGGATATATATGGGTGCTAGCTAAAGTAAACAAAAGCAAATAAAGTTGATCCTAGAAGTGACTGACCTAAATAAAGGTTTCACTGGTGGGAAGTAAGGTGGAACTGGGGGATATTCTAGTGGCAAATAGGCTGTGGCTGAGTACCTAAAATCCTACAGCTTAACAAGCTTCCATTGAGGGTTGTCATATAAAGTTTGCGATGGGACCAGAACCGCATGACTGTTTTTGTGTGCATTTCAACCAGACCACTCTTGACCATTCACAGCCTGCTAGAAGTGTGAATAATTATTGTTCCCCTTTGCACTAAAGATTGACTAATTTTAAATTAGTGTTCAATTCTTGACAAGTTGATTGTCACTCTGGTTTCTATCTGCTGTTGTGATGCTTACCCATGTCTTCAATCAGGCATATAGCCCAACTTTTCTGGCTTACATAATTAATTTTCTAAGTAGAATAAGAAAGGAGACTGGTGAGAAACATAGTATTGGACAGGAAGACATTTATGTAAAAAGAAAAAGTCTAGTGAGCAAACATTTCCCCCCTTGCAGACAAAGACATGAAAAATTATAATGGGGATTAAGGAAATGGCAGAGGAATTGAACAATTACTATGTGTCTTTCTTCATTGATGGGCATACTCAAAACCTGACAGAACTATTAGCTAAGCAAAGGTCTGGCGTGAGTGAGGAACTGAAGGAACTAGGTATTAGTTATAATAGCTTGAAAACTGGTAAGTCCCAAGAACCTGATGATCTTCATCCCAAAGGTGGTTTTAGAGATAATGGGTATTTTGATAGTCTTCCAAAGTCTTATAAACTATGGAATTGTTCCTGTGGATTACAGGGTAGCAAATGTGACGTCATTATTTAAAAAAGAGAGAGAGAACAATTAACTACTGACTTGTTAACCTAATGTCGGAGGCAGGGAGAATGCTGGAATCTACAATGAAATCTGTAATAACAGAACTCCTTGATGGATTTTTGAAAGGGAAATGGTTGACTAATCTGTTTCAGTTTGAGGATATGATCTTTTGAAAAGATCGCATACACAGGAGGTTGGTAAACGGGGTTAGAACACCTGGAATTGGAAATAGACTGACATGGTTTAGGATTTGATTATTGGCCAGAAAGCAATGAGTTTAGATAAATAGATCCTTCTCAGGTCACCAAACTGTAACTAGTCGGGTACTGTATGGATTGGTCCTTGGGCCTTATTATTCACAACCTATGTCAATGATTTGGCTGATGGAACGAACATTTTCTTGTTTGCCAACGATACTAAACCAGGTAGGATTGAGAGTAGCAAGGATGATCAAAGAGGCGTTCAGGGAACAAGCTAAGTGGGTGAGAACTTGGCAGATGGAGTATAATGTTGAAAAAAAGCGTGTTCATCCACTTTAGAAAATATTACAGAAAGCAGAGTATTTGCTAAATGGTGAGAGATTGGGTAATGTTGATGTTCAAAGAAGCCCAGGTGTGCTTGTGCACAGGTCAATAAAGGTTAACATGCAAGTTCAGCAAGTGGTTAGGAAAGCAAATGTTATGTTAGTCTTCATTGCGAGAGGATTTGAATACAGGATTAAGGTCTTATTGCAGTTTTGAGGCCAAGGTGAGACTACACCTGGAGTATTACACTTGTTTTAATCTCTACGCAAGAAAGCATGTACTTGTCCTAGATGGAGTGCAGTGAAGATTTACTGGTCTGGTCTGAGCAATGGCAGGTTTGCTGTATGAAGAAAAATTGAGTATTTTGTAACTGTATTCGCTAAAGTTTAAAAAAAATGAAAGATTTCATTGTTCAAAGGGATCCAGGTGTTTTTCCTTTTCAATGGAGTCTGTTCCCAGGGGACAGCATTTCACAATAAGGGATAAGTTGTTTATGACTAAAGTCTTCACTGAGAGAGTGGTGAACCTTTGGAATTCTCAATCTTGAGGGTGGTGGAGGCTTTATTGTTTGGTCCATTCAAAGCAGAGAGAGATTTTTGACTATCAAGAATATCAGCGCATACTAGTGCTGGAAAATGACACCAAGGTAGAAGATCAATTATGGTCTTGATGAATGGTGGAGCAAGAGTCCACGACCATTTGAAAATAGTATTACCGATTTGATAAAGTGCGACAATAAGCCACCAAGACAGTGCACTATGATTATAAGTAATCTTGTCTGAAATTGGGTACTTGTATATTTTTAATAAACATAAACCACTTCTTAGTCTTGACTTATTATTTATAAGATGCATTGTATTTTTTGCCTTTTCACTGTTAAAAGAGCATCTTGATGACCAACTTCTTTTTCCTTTTAAAAGCCTTTGTACTACCTACATGCCACAAACCAGGAACATGATGACATACCTCCTTGCCAGTATGGTTGTGGCTCTTGTAACTCAATAATGTCCAATATGACATGATTGGCTTGGTTGGTACCCCATCCACAGCCCCCTCCCCACTCTTTCTCCTCTCCCTCTCCTATCTATAGTGAAGTAGCAATGCATCCTGAAGTGTCTACCAGAAACAGTGCAGCTGATCAGCAAGGGTGCTTTCTTAGCACCCCAACATTTGCATCCTTTATCACTTACATGAGTGACAGGTGCTCATGATAGAAAATACAGAGTACCCCTCGTGTTACAGAAGGGTTATGTTCTTAGAAGATGGCCTGTATCATGATTTTCCGTAACTGAGCCCTTTCTTCCCCATTAAATCCCTTGTTATAAATGAAGATGTGTTTCAACAGGAAGTTTTTTCTCAACAGTAATGCACCCAAGTGCGCACTCTGTCGCCAAGAGAAAGGCTTGTTTTTTTTTAACTTAACTACAAATGGATGTTACATTGTTTAACAAAATATTGTTGTACAAGAAATAATAGAAGAGATTGCCTTGTCCATTTCCAAAGCAAATCTATTAAGTGGTCTCTCGCTGTGAAATGGCAGCCTGTTATCATTGTGCAAATATCAATAGAAGAGATTGACTTGTCGATTTCCAAAGCTAATCCCTTAAGTAGCCTCCTCGTTGTGAACCCTCAGCCTGCAATCGTTGTCCATGATAAACTTGTTCAGTTCTCTGTGTACATTTTGCATTTATTTATTTTTTCACTTAAAATCCGTGAGAGCAAATTTTTATTCTGTATCTCAAATTATTTGGTAGTGATTTGTGAATTCCGTAAGGTTGAATTTGTGTTACCCGATCTGCTGTAATGAGGGGGTACACTGAAGGTGTAATCAGCAAGTATTCTCAAGAATTTTAATTTGTTGGAAATTTTTCTTGCCATCTATTGCATTTCCTTAATAATTATTTATGATGAATCCAGTGGTGTTCGACATGTACGTAGGATGTTTCATCCTGGCCGAGGCCTTGGAGGACCACGTGCTCGTAGATCAAACATGCACTTTACTAGCAGTTCCACTGGTGGACTTTCATCCTCACAAAGTTCATATTCTCCAAGCAATAGGGAAGCTATGGATCCAATAGCTGGTGAGTTTAAATTTCTAATGATGTATATGATAAATGGCCTATGGCCTAAAAATATAGTTGTGCAGTACTGCTTGGATAAGAAGACAAAAGAGACTGTAGATGCTGGAATCTGTAACAAAAAAAATCAATGCTGGAAGATTCAGTGGGTCAAACAGCATTTGTGGAGGCAAAAGTTGTAAGTTGATGTTTTTGGCCGAGACCCTGCATCAGGACTGAGGGGGAAGTGCAAACATTGTCATTGGGATGGAAAGGTGAACATAAGGAAAAAACAAGGTGGATGATTGAATATGCTTGGAGAACACTGGGAGTATCAGTTACCTGAAGTTGGAAAATTCAATGTTCATATCATTGATTTCTAAGCTACCCAAGCGGAACACAAGATATGTACTTCCGATTTGCGTTTGGCTTCTCTGTAGCAATGGAGAAGGCTGAGGACAGACAGGTCATTGTGAAAGTGGGAAAGAGAGTTAAAATGACATGCAACCAGAAGCTCAAGATGGCTGTTGCAGACGGAGCACAGGTGCTCTGCTTGGTTTCACCAATGTAGAGGAGGTCATATTGCAGGGCATCAAATGCAGTAGGGTTGGAAGAGGTACAGGTGAACCTCTGCATTACCTGGAAGGACTGTTTAGGTCCTTGGATGGTAGTGAAAGAGGAGATGAAGGTACATCTATGGTTGCAGGGTAAAGTGCCAGGGATGGGAAGTCATGAGTGGACCAGGGAGTCAGGAAGAGAGTGATCCCTTGGATAGCAGAAAGAGAGGTTAGAAGAGAGGAGGATGTGACTGGTGGTAGGATCACATTGAAGCTGGCAGAAATTCCAGAAGATGATATGTTGGATGCGGAGGCTGGTGGCGTGAAAGGTGAAGGTGAAGGAACACTTCTGCTGTTCTGTTTGAGGAAAGGGAATGAGCAAGGGCCCCATCAACTATGGCAGAAGGGAAGCCACATCTCTGAAAAGAGGAAGACACTCCACAAACCTCAGAGGAGAAGGCCTCGTCTTGAGAACAGATGCGGTGGAGACAGAGTAATTGTGCAAGTGATAGCATCCTTGCAGGAGAGGCGTATAGGAGGTGGTACAGTTGAAGTGGCTGTGGGAGTTGGTGAGCTTATTAGAAGATTTTCTTGGGAAGTCTATCTCCTGAGATGGAAACCGAGAAATCAAGAAAAGGAAGTAAAATGTCAGAGATACTCCAGGTAAATTTGAGGGCAGGGTGGAAATTGGTGGCAAAGGTGATGAAATTGACTAGTTGTGCAGAAAGTAGCATTGATGCAGTCTTCGATTTAGCAGAGAAAGGGTTAGCAGAGGAGCAGGTGGGGGGAGGTGATAGTGTCAGAATATGCTTGGAACAAGGACTGTTTTATGTAGTCCATGAAAAGACTGGTGTAGCTAGGGCCCATGTGAGTGCCAATGCTACCCTTTTGATCTGCAGAATGTGGAAGGAATCAAAAAAAGTTGTGAAGGGTGAGGATAAGTTCTGCCAAGCAAATGAAAGTGTTAGTGCAGGGGAACAGGTTGGGTCTTCGACCAAGAAAAAAACGGAGGGCCCTAAGGCGTTCTGATGGAGATTGGAGATTTATAGAGATTGGATGTCCACAGTAAAGATAAGCTGGTTGGGACCAGGGAATTGGAGGTTATTGAAATGGTGGAAGGTATGAGAGGTTTCTCGGATATAAATGGAAAGGAACTGGATGGAGCGATGGGGTGGAGTCCAGGAAGAAATGAGTTCCATGGGTAAAACGCAGGCAGAAATAATGGGCCTATGAGGGCAGTCCTGTTTATGAGTCTTGGCTCAGAGATAGAGTGGGCAGTGCGGGTTGGGACACTAAGGTTGGAGACAGTAGAGGGGAGATGTCCTGATGTGATGAGATCTGTGACAGTCTGGGAGGCAGTGGCTTGGTATTTGGCAGTGGGGTCATGGTCCAAAGGAAGGTAAGAGGAGGAGTCAAAGTTGGCATCTGACTTCTGCAAGGTCGAAGTCAGTGTGCCAGACTACCACGGCATCTCCCTTGTCTGTGGATTTGATGATGAGACTGAGATTGGTCTGATTAGATGGGGATTGGTCTGAATTGGGTAGGGTGTTCCATGTTTGAAGATGGTGAGGTCTTGATAAGCAAGGCTTTGAGATTCTTGAGTGTAATGTGCTAATGGGCTTATAACTTTTCATAAAACATTTCAATTTATATTCATTTCAATCAAAAGCCTTGATTTGAAAAGTGGAAAAGAAAATTAGTGACCTCCACAATTTTATTGCAGTTATACACTATGGATATGTGCTTGAATAGTAATTGAGAGGCTGGAAAACAATCTGGGGAGATGAGTTCAGATTTCTTCATGGTAACTGATGAAGTTAAAATCATTTGAATAAATCTGAGATAAAGTGAAACCACAGGATCATTGTAAAAACTCATCTGGTTCACTTTGAAATTGAGAACTTAAAAGATCTGCTGAATTAATAAATATTAACTATTGTTGGAAAATATTTTGCATCTCTTTTTGATTGTTTAACTTCCTCTCCATTTTCTTTACATGTATAACTGGTTGGGCTGTGCACAATTACTAGCTCAATGAATTGCTAAGTCCATTGTCACTTTTGTGATTCTTTACCTTTCTGTCCCTTTTGCCTCACTACCTCATATGCTGGCTTGCCTGTCAGGTTCTGACTGCCAATTTAATAAAGTTTGAGGTTTGATGTTTTTTATTTTAAAATGTTGAGCACTTGGATAAATCTCTACTGTTCATCAGCTGTATGGTGCATCAGGAAACATTGAATATAGCAATTATATTTTATTGCTGCTATAAACCAACTAACTGTTCTATTCCATAGTCATGTATCTTTTAGAGTCGTGAATTCCTTATTCAGTGAACCAGCATGCGAAAATAATTGATGCTGTCCCTTAAGATGTAGAGGGATATGGGTTATCGGGTGTTTAACTCTCCACAAAGAATAGGCTTAGATTTATATTGTGCTCTTCATGAACATGGTTATTCTAAAATGCTTTATAACCAAATAAATAAACTTTTTAAAGTTGGGAGCCACTTTGCACAGCAAGGGATATTGGTCATCGAGGAAAAGCTTCCTGCTCCTCTTCAGTGGTGCCATGGTTCCTTTTCTTCCACCTGAGTATTCAGATGGACCCATACTTTAATCTTATTAAAGATAACACTTTTGGCATTGTGGGATTCCTTCAGTACTACATTGTTGTATCAGCTAGATTTTATGCTGAGGTCTCCGAAGTAAGGCTGGAAGTGTAAAATGTTCTTAATTTGAAGCAGCTTTTTTTCTTCTATTGTCTTGAGGAGATCAATTATCAAGAAAATTTGCAATGTTTATCAGTTAACTGGTTCAAATTGCAGAGCCTCATGTAGTTCCTTTGGCAGGTTTTCTTATTATTCTGAGGCATCAGCCTCTAGATGTATAGTTTTTCTTACGTTCAGAAACTTACAGACCTAATACCAAACCATGTCAACTCCTAGAATTGTATCCAGAATCAAAGGTTTTTGCAGTGATTCTCTGCTGCTTTCATGACTTTTGCAACTTGATCTCTTGTCACATCTGCACTTATTCCCAGATCAGATAATTCATTCAAGGATTTCCTTGGCATAGGAACAGGAGTTAGTAATTTAGACTCTTGAGCCTGTGCAGCTATTCAGTTAGATCCTGGTAATGACTTTATATTTCTTTGACTTTGAACCATATCCATTGTTGCTCTTGATAGACAAAAATCTTGTTCCGGACTCTCCTACCAGAAGCAACTGCTATTTTACATTTGTATCCATTGACTATTTTAAGTAACTAGGTAGAAATACTTCTAGTCCTCCAAGTGCAAGGGAGTAAAACCCAAGTTTGTACAACCTGCTGCAATAACTTAAGTGGTATCTCTGGAAGGAGTGATGGTCAACCACCCCCACAAAATTGCTCTGAAACACAGCCTCAGCTTTTTCTATCTGGATCCTAAATATATTCTGTTGTACTGGACACAGTTTGTTTGGTGTGATTTATTTCCAGTCTGATCTAAGCTTAAATCTTCCAAATTAATGTTCAACATAACCTTTGCCAACATCCAAATCAGTTTTCTTGGCAATGAAGCAATTGTTGATTTTAATACAGTCAGACAATCTCCAGGGAAAGGGATGTTATCAATGGCAAAAGAACAATTTAAGGGTAGAGGACAAAGCTGTCAAACTCTTAAACAGTTAAAGTTTATTCTTGTTCAATCTTAGGTGTTAGCCAAGCAGTCATGCAAGTTTAACAGTGCAGGAGTTGGCAGAGATGGTTGTAGGAGTGCCTATAGTTCACAGAATTATGGGACACAGCACTGAAGAAGGCCATTCAGCCTATGTATTAGTCCCATTCTGCAGTTCTTGCCCCATACCCCAGCAGGTCTTTGTTTTCAAATGCTGCAGTTGAATTTGCCTTTGAATGTCATGAACAATCAAAATACATGACAAACAACAAAGCTGTGGGTATTGATTTACCAACTCAATCAAGGCTGAGTTCACCTTGGGGAGCTCATCTGAAAGCCAGAGGGGTCTTTTACATGTTTGCAGTTGGGCCTAATTGTGTTCTGACTCACTTGTGACAGCTGTGACATGCACAGGGCCACACCATTTAGAATCCCAACATAACCTTTCTGCAGGTTCAACTTTCCTGATATGATTTAGGTAAGGGCGCAAATTATGTGCACCTCAGCGGCCAGTGTTCTCAGCTGGTTATACACCAATATATTGATGTTGTGTACAATCGACTTGAGGTCAACTTGACTGTTTGCAACAAACTGTTTGCTGGAGAACTCAGCAGGTCGAGCAGCATCTAGGGGAAAAACTGTCGACATTCTGGGTCCTGATGCACGCTTTTGACTCAAAATGTCAACAGTTCTCCCCCCCCCAAACAAATGTTGCTTGACCCACTGAGTTTCTCCAGCAGATTGCAGATGCTGGAATCTTGAGCAACAAACAGTCTCTCATGTCTGTTGTCTGCTGTTTTGCTTTCTGCCTCAGCAACAATTCTGTTTCAACCAACACTTTTCATTATTAGTCTTTAGGCAATCTAGTTGAGGAACAGGTCATTCGCCCACTTTTTGATGGATGTGTAGGAGAGGTTTTTTAGAATATTCTGTAGACCATGGCAGTCTAAGCATAATTTGCATAATTGGATCTATTCTGGTTCCCTTTGAAGGAAACCATTGGGGTATCTCCTGTTCAACCAAGACACTTTATCCAAGTGTTTCCCTACTTTTCCACTGGGTTAGAATTCACGTCAATGTGGTGGCTAATCTGGGCTTAGTAATTAAAAGCTTGCTACTTTAAATGTTTGGATCATTCTTATACTGGATTTGCTAATCCCAGTTCAGTCTTTCATAATTCTGACTCTGGTACAAGTCAGCATCCTATATGGCATATTCATCATTGATGGCTGGCAATGTATTTCTAGGCATCTCCGATTTTTTTTTTTGCACAGGGGACTTTTAACTATGTGTTGGTGACAATTTCATAAACAAGTTATGAAGTAACTACCATTAAGGATTGATAAATGCTGGAGGTTTGAAATAGCACATTTGTCAGCCTGTTCTGAATAAAGGAGCATGTTTGAACTTATATACTATGGAGAAGGACACGAAAGCTTCAGGGGAAGGAACAGTGATATCCTGGAGCAGATCCGCAATCTCTCTTACTTCCCGTAACATCCAAGGATGCATCATTACAAAGGAGAGGGTGATAGAGGTCTTGAAACTCATAAAGGTAGATAAATCCCCAGGGTTTAACCAGGTGTTTCCTTGGATGTTGTGGGAAGCAAAAGAGATTGCTGAGGCCTTGCAGAGATTTGAGGTACCAGAAGACTGAAGGATAGCTAATGTTCTGCTTTTATTTTAAGAAGAACAGTAGGGATAAGCTAGGGAATTGCAGGCTGATGATGGGAAAGTTATTGGAAGTTATTCTGAGGGACAGGATTTAGTTGCATTTCTAAAGGTGAGGACTGATTAGGGATGGTCAGCATGGCTTTGTGTGTGGGAAATCATGTCATGAATTTGATTTAGTTCTTTGAAGAGGTGACCAAAAGGAATGATGAGGGCAGGGTGATAGATGTTGTCTACGTGGACTTCAGCAAGGCAAGGTCCTGGATGGGAGGCTGGTCCAGAAGGTTAGAACACATGGGATCCAGGATGAGTTAGCAAATTTGATACAAAATTGGCTTGGTGGTAGGAGGCAGAGAGTGGCAGTGGAGGGTTGTTTTTCAAATTGGAGGCCTCTGACCACAGGGATTGATGTTGGGTCCCTTGTTGTTTGTCATTTATATTAATGATTTCGAGGGGAATGTAGGTGGCATGATTAGTAAAGTTTGTAGATGACACCAAATGTGTAACTTTAGACAACTTTCTTCACTGTACTGGACAGTGAGGAATGTTTTTAAGGTTAGAACAGGATCAACATCCACTAGGAAAATGGGCAAGGTAACAGCTGATGGAATTTAATTCAAACAAGTACAAAGTAATGCATTTTGGGAAGTTAAATCAGGCCTGGACATGAACAGTGAATGGCAGCACCCTGGGGAGTGTTGTTGAATAGAAGCACCTTGCGTACATGTATATAATTCTCTGAAAGTGGTGACACGGAGATGGATGATGAAGAAGGCATATGGCATCCTTGCCTTCGTTGGCCCTGGCATTGAGCACAAGAGTTGAGATGTTGTGTTACAGTTGTCGAAAATTTTGATTAGGCTATATTTAGTGTATTGTGCACAGTTCTGTTCACCACACTGTAGGAATATTGTGATTAAGCTAGAGAGGGTACAGAAATGAATCACAAGGATGTTGCCTGGATTGGAGGGCTTGAGTTATCGGGGAGATTAGATAGGCTAGGTCTGTTTTCCCTGGAGCGAAAGAGGCTGAGAGGTGACGTATTAGAGGTATATAAAATTATGAGAGAGTATAGGGTAGAGAGTATCTGTTTCCCATGGTAGAGGGGTCTAAAATTAGAAGGTCTGGGTTTAAGGTGAGATGGAGTAGGCTTAAAGGGGATATGAGGGGTAAATTTTTCACAGATTAGTTGGTATCTGGAATGAGTTGCCAGATGAAGGGATGGAGGCAGGAACAGTAACAATATTTAAGAGGCATCTGGGCAGGTACTTGAATGAGCAAGGCATAGAGGGATATGGAATTAATACAGGCAGGGGATCAATATAGATAAGGCATGATGATCGGCATAGACACTATGGGCCGAAGAGCTTATTTCTGTGTTGTAAAATTCTGACTTAAAAACCCCCTTCAAGATAAATCTATGGCACAATCCACTTGGGGTAGTAAGGGTGGTGGGCAGGAAGGGGAAGAGGTCCATCATCCGGTAAAAGAGCATTGGGCACAATAGTCTGCCAATATCAGACTGCATTGTTGGGGGGGGGGGGGGTGTCACTAGGAAGGCAGAGAGGAACTAGTAGGGATTAGAGAGGTCTGAGAAGAAATGGCAAGTGAGCGGAAACTGAGGTTCATTGTAGAGGGGGGCAGATGGTTGCAGGTGGGGTGCATGGAGGCATGGTGAGATAATAAGAGTCTGCGGCTTTTTGTGTATCTCTGTGCATGGTAAGTGTGTGTTTAGACGCAGTTAGTCTGGGGAGATGCTTGTGTGGAAGTCCATGGAGCAGAGCCCATTCACGTTATTCACTGGACTAAGATTTAACTCTGTCAACACCATGTGGTAGCTAGTGTGCATCAGCCATTGCTTGTTGAAAGATATTATACACAGGCATTTTGCATTCTTCACTATAGGAGGAGCAAGTCATCCTCAATTTGACTAACAACAACTGAACCATTACCTTCTTTCTGTACAGGTACTGATAGACATGCAATGTATGTTCTGGTACTTCTTGTTTGTCTTTTGACAAGATATCAATCTGGTCTTAAATAACTTATTTGTATTTCTTGCAGAACTGTTATCGCAGTTATCAGGTGTGAGACGTTCTGCTGGAGGACAACTCAACTCCTCTGGCCCTTCTGCTTCTCAATTACAACAGCTGCAGATGCAGCTGCAGTTGGAGAGGCAGCAGGCACAAGCAGCACGACAACAGCTGGAATCTGCACGTAATGCAACAAGACGCACCAACACAGGCAGTCTCAGCACCACAGTCACACAGACTACAGTGACCAACAACACAATCACCACAGAAAACAGTCACCAAGCCTCCCAAAATTCCCAGTTCTTGCTCACAAGGTAAGAATAACTGCTGCAAAGGAATCTCACGAAACCGTTTTGCCGTATGAAACAAAATGAACGTTAAACATTTTTACATTTTCTTCCCTCTGTCATTTTGTAATCATATTTACATAATGGTGTTGGCTTACTAACTTTTTTATCTTTCTGCATGAAGTTACAAATGGAAGCACCTATATTGATTGCCAGCAAGAGTTTGACAGATATGCTTAGTGCTTATCTTTTATTCCTTAAATATGCAGTTTATCTAGAGATAAAACACTGAATAAATCAACCAGCAGATAACCTATAGAAGAAGATGCGAACCCTGAACTGGATCTGGTGATCTGATTTTCACTGCAAGTAGCCATTTTCAGCACTTTATTGCAACATCAGAAGGTGTAGCAATAATCCAGGTCTGTTGTGTGTATGACATCCAAACTGATGCATCTGTGCCTTTCTGTTTCAATGCTTCTTACACCAATGTGCACTGAAACTGTCAAAGGGATTCCTGGAGACCATTCTTTAAACCTCTCTCCAAATTAAATGGAAGTTTTGCCCATTAAAAGGCTGTATTAGACTTATCCCTTGCCTTGGTCTGATCTTTAGTTCTATTTATTTTCTCTTTGGATTGTATTTTCAACAGACCCCACTCCTCCTTGTGCCTCAAATTTAAATTGGTTCACTTAGTATTGTTAATCTTTTCCACAGACACTGCTTGCTTCCAGTTTAAGTGCTCAATTGCAGTATTGCTCCTTTCTGTCCCAGTCTGCCCCTCATCCTCATGGAATCCCTTGGATTTGAGGATGGCTTGCTTCCACAAGTTCTGTGGGTTCTGAAGCAGCTGATTAAGCCAGTATGGGACCTGCAGATTCTGCCACAGGTGGGGTAGGAGGCATTGATGGAAGAGGGGGAAGATGGGGTTAGTGTGGACGGTGGTGTGTTCTTTCTGTACTTTGGGCTTCTGCATGCTCCCAATGAGTGGACTTGAGATTCTCAATACTATCTCAAGTGCTCTGTCTCCATTTTGAGTGGTAACGGGAGATTCCCACAAGTTGATATGATGTTAGATTTCCTCAAGCGGGCTTGTCTCCTAGTAGTGGTGCATGGAACCCCCCATGGGTTTAGAGTCACTATATATGCTGAGTTATGGCAGCTGAGTGGGATGTTCCTGCTTCCTGCTAGATGAATAGCATACATCAATTGGTCACTTGTGCACTGAGATTCACCAGTTCATCTGCAGAGCACTAGGAGGTGGCAATATTCCAGAAGCTGTAAAAGGGGCAGATGGCTGAAGATTCTTCCAAGCTTTTTTGCAAGGGGTGCTGGGCTCTTTGGGCAGCATAGCTGCTGGGACTGGCAGATGGATGGTCCTGTTGGTTTTCAGGGAGTGGCTGTGAAGATGACAGGTAGTAGCAGTGTGTTGGGTGGTTGTACTCCAAGAGAATGAAGAGGTGGAAGTGGATTTTCGGTAATGGGAGGTGAGGAGGGTGGTTTAGTGAGGGAATTGAGAGGGTGGAGGTAGTTGGCTGAAAGGGAATGAATTGAGTGAAGGAGAAGGGGGTGACTGAGGGAGGCAATTAGGAGGAGGAGGAAGGATTCAAAATGGAAGTCGTGAGAGAGGGTCAAGGAAAAGAGAGTGGGCAAGTATGTGTGTGTTTATGTCAGAATGCGTTTACATGGACTTGGAATGTTTGAGTCTGCATATGAGCGTGTGCTAAGTTTATGCAGTAGAACCTGGCCTCCAACTGCATCCCCTTGCCATTGAACTAAGACCTCGCTCTGTCAAAAACCATATTGTAGCTGGTGTGCAAACACCATCCATATTAGAATTCGCAGCCATCTTCCATTCCTCAGAACTGGTGTGGAAGCAAGCCATCCTTGATCCCTAGGGCCTGCCTGTCTATTCTCACTGTAGCTTCTTCCATTCCTGCTCCATAATACATTGGTTAGCATTCCGGCTGTCCTCCCTGCAATCTTCATCTTTATCCTCACAGGAGCAAGTAAATTTCAACTATTGGAAAGGATTGATGTGTAGGTTTTCCTCTATTTTTTGTTTGTTTCCTGAACTCTGCTGGAGTGTTCTCTACACTCTCGCTCTTCCTTGTACATTTGCTCTCCTCTGAAGTGTGGTTGTTTTCTAGAATAAATGATCCAAAATTCCTTCTCTGCTGTTGTTTGGAGTCTCTAACTCTATAGCTCAAGAATGCTGAGCTGAAGAATCTCAAAACATATTTCCTGAAAATGTGGCAATCTGGGATGGTGTTATTCAGGAAAAGTTCACATTACACAGTTCCAATGTATAGTTTCGGCACTACGGTTTTTTTTAGTTATTCCCGGCATTAGCTAAATGAATGGACTAGCAGTCAGAAATCTGAACAATTGATTAGGGATTGGAGTTCCAATCTTTCTATAGCACTTGGGGGATTTAAATTTAAGTAATAAAATCTGAAATAAATAGCAAGTATCAGTAATGGTGAGTACTGGACTATGTCTTCAAGGGTGTAAATCTACCTGGTGTGACCTATGTGTACAGTGGCATGCAAAAGTTTGGGCACCCCAGGTCAAAATTTCTGTTACTGTGAATAGCTAAGTGAGTAAAAGATAGCTTTGCTCATTGCGGCCAAAAAGTTCTATTTTAACTTCATCAGTCCACAGGACTTGTTTTCAAAATGCATCAATCTTGTTTAGATGTTCCTTTGCAAGCTTCTGATGCTGAATTTTGTGGTGAGGATGCAGGAAAATTTGGAGAAAAAACGGGTGCAGAATTTCATGAAAAAAAACACCTCTCCAACTGTTAAGCCGTAGGGTGGATTGATCACGCTTTGGGCTTGTGTTGCAGCCAGTGGCATGGGGAACATTTCACTGGTAGAGGAAGAATGAATTCAATTAAATACCAGCAAATTCTGGAAGCAAACATCACACCATCTGTAAACAAAAAAAAAAGCTGAAGATGAAAAGAGGATGGCTTCTACAACAGGATAAACTATCCTAAGCACACCTCAAAATCCACAATGGACTACCTCAAGAGGCACAAGCTGAAGGTTTTGCCATGGCCCTCACAGTCCCCCGAACTAAACATCATCGAAATGGTGTGGATAGACCTCAAGAGCAGTGCATGCAAGACGGCCCACAAATCTCACAGAATTAGAAGCTTTTGCAAGGAAGAATGGGTGAAAATCCCTCAAACAAGAATTGAAAGACACTTAGCTGGCTACAGAAAGTGTTTACAAGCTGTGATACTTGCCAAAGGGGGTTTACTAAGTACTGACCATGCAGGGTGCCCAAACTTTTGCTTCGGGCCCTTTTCCTTTTTTGTTATTTTGAAACTGTAAAAGATGGAAATAAAGTAATTTTGCTTAAAATGTTAAAGAAATGTGGTCATCTTTAACTTTATGCCTTTTGGAAATCAGGTCATCTTTTACTCGCTTAGCTATTCACAGTAACAGAAATTTTGACTGGGGTGCCCAAACTTTTGCATGCCACTGTATATGATACTAGACACACCTTTGTGGTTGAGTCTTAGCTGCCTCCTCAGACCAGTGTAAAATTCAGGAGGGCTGGAATGCTGGTATTGCCAATGATGCGGTAATTAATAATCAATAATATAGTAATTCCTTTCCTCAAAATATTCCAGTCCTCGCTGTGCTGACTATGTAACTTTTCCTGTTTTACTACTGAATGGACTGGTCATTTCAAATTTCTCCCAATTCCTGTTCCCTTTAATTACTGGAATGAACAATGTAGTGTGCCCTTGGGTTTTGAAATATGTTGATTGGAGGGTGCACTGTAAATCCAGGTTATAATCCCAAGGAATGCCTTCATTAGAGGGATCTTGGATGTCAGTGGGAATTTGGTAGTGCATAATGCTTTGACGCATATGAGCATTTCCAAAGATGTCACGTGTAAATGTTTTGATAGTTTATAAAAATACTTCACTGAAGCACTTCTTAGAGTCAGCAAATTTCATCTAGTAATTATGAAATGATGTCAGCCAATCAACAAAGTATGTGGTCCCATATTAGGGGGAATAGACGTAAATTCTAGTGATAAAAATAATTAGTGCAAAGAAAGCCAAACTTCTAAAGCACTGGAACTTATGCTGAACATCATTGCTGAGCAGAGATTTAAATTTCTAGATCTTTAAAGGAAGAACTCAAGAATGGATTGCAACAGAGGGAATGCAGTACATTTGACTATGAATTTCAGTCTTTTCAATACAGCTGGTTAGTGAAGTTGAGGTTTATGGAAGGGACAGTGGCAGCCTGGATAGGAAATTGGTCTAAAGGCAGAAAGTAGAAAGTAATGATAATGGTTGTTTTTCAGACTGAAGGACGGTAGACAAAAAGGCAGAGGGGAGAGAGGGAAAGTTGAACTTGGAAACCATAAAATGAAGTTCTGTTGAACTTGTATAGAACATTGATTAGACCTCAAGTAGAGTATTGCATCCAACTTTGGTTACCTCACTCTAGGAAGGATGTGAAGCTCCGAGAGTGAGCACAGAAAAGATTTACTGAAATGATCCTAAGAATGAGGGATTTCATATAAAAGTTAGAATGGAGAAGCTGAGGTTTTTGGAGATAAAGAGATTGTAAAGACATTCAATGCAGAGTAGTACATACGGGATAAGTGGAAGGAAGCTGATGTTTCTGCACTAGATTTAAAATTTTACTGCCAAAGAGTAACAAGGTGGATGTGAGGAAGAACATACATTGTGGAGAGCAGTTGTGATCTGGAATTGATTGCGGCTGCAGGAGATGGAAATTGGATCAATCAGGACTTTCAAAATGAAATTGAATAGAGATGAGAATAACCTGCAATGCTATGGGGAAAGAGTGGTTGAATGGGACTGATGGGATTGTACTTAGTGGAACAGGCGTGATAGGCCAAATGGCCACCACCTGTACCATAACAGTTCAAAGTTTCTATAATTCTGTCATAATATGTTTTTGATTTTGGTGTTAATCTGATACCTATATGTGAATAGATTAATAATTTTATTGTAATCCTTGCAGGCATTGTTAGAGCCTAAAAAATGTTTAAATTAGTGTGCCCCACTGAATTTATTTTCCTGTTGCATGTTAATTTTGGTGATCAAAGTAGTTGCACAACCCAGTTTAAAAGTGAATTGAGATCATTTTGGATTGATTATTTCCAGATGGGGTCAGTCTCTGTGGCTAAAAAGTTATTACTCTTGGATCTTTGGAAACCACTCTATTTTGAAGTAACATAGTACTTTATTAAAAATCTTGTGATTACATTGTGACTGTTGATCTACCACTGACAATGGAGGAATGTATTTTATATTTTGGGGTCTGAAAGCTCATTTGGATTTTGAAATGAGGCATTAATTGGCCATGTGATTCTTGCATAATATATGGTTATATTGGTTGGAGCCATTGGTGTCTGAATTGAGAACAGGTTTGAGACAAAAGATGTATTGAAGCTTAATATTTGTTGCAATTTGATTTATTCTGAGTTGCAGTAGTTCCAAAAAATTATTTCACAAGAAATGCAGGTATCCTCTTTTTTTTAGTGTGTGATTATTTTGGAGAAGCATTTAGTCTTATTCAATTAGAGCATTAAATTGCAATAGGAAGTTTTTTTTTCATTTATAAAATAATTAGAAACTTATGCAAATTTGGGATTAAAACATGTGCTGCATAAAAAAAGTTTTAAGATTGACACTTGAGCAGGCAAACAAAACTTGGTTGAAGGAAATCTGCATGCTATATGAAGTTTGTGTTGCACATTTTGACTCTGGATAAAATTTACCTCGTGTGCTATCCACAGGTTGAATGAGCCGAGATGTCTGAAGGAGAACGTCAATCACTGGAAAGTGATGCGAGCAGACCACAGCCTGTTTGTGCAGGAGCTTCTCCTCTCCACCCTGATGCGAGAAGAAAGCTCATCCTCAGATGAGGATGAACGAGGGGAATTCACAGATTTTGGTGCTATTGGCTGTGTAGATATTATGCCTTTAGATGTTGCTTTAGAAAACCTAAATTTAAAAGAGAGTAATAAAGGAAATGAGCCTCCGCCACATCCTCTTTGATGATGTCCCACTTTGCAGACAATGTCCTCTGTGCTGTAACTGCCAATGAAAGTGGACAACAGCTATCTTTGGGTTTGTTGGTGATTGTAATTTCAGGTCTGTCACTCTTGTTACATTGTGTACATTCAAGGAAGAGAAAAAATAAGATAATTGATTCCACTTACTAATTTTTACTTCTAGCAGGTAAATGTAGGTAGCAGTGCCAGAGGCAATCTCTGCTTCCTGTACCTTGACATGCAAAAGGCTCTCCTAATACTCCACATTCAACCGAAGAGGAAAACAAATTGAAAAATCTCTAATGAAGCTGCTGTGTGTATTTATGAATATTAATGAATAAAACTGCTTGGATGGTTTACCTTAACTACTGCATGAGGTTTTTTGCGGAGTGCATGAGTTTTAGTAGCCTTGTCATTTCAGAAAAAGAAAATCCCAAAGCTTTCCTAAAAGATATTTAAAGGTTACCTGTCTAGAAATGACTAGCAATCACAAAGAGCTTGTTTTTCAAACATGTAGCTCTTGAATAATGGATAATTGAACACCTCATTACTCAGCTGTTTATCATGGTGCTTGTAATGCGAGCTCCGCAATGCCATCCTTTGTTAATGTTCTGAGTCTACCATTACCATGGTGACTGTTGAATCATCTTGTAACATTTCAGCTTTTGAATGCTGTTTTTTTTTCCCCTCCATATTCCTGACGCACCAGAAAATGACATGGCCCAGTTGCCAGTGTGTAGTGACTTTAATACTTTTGGGTCTTGTTAGTTTGCCCTAGGTGAGAAAAATGCAAAAGAATTCATTTCGTTTGACTATTTTGTTGTAATGATTTTAATTTTGTTAAATATTGCTGATCTAGTTGCTTTGTCTAGTTACAGACATTTTTATGTTTAATCACTTTTTTGGGAAAAAGACCTTGAATCTATTTTGGTAGGGTTTTAAAAAGCTTTTATTTTATTTTCCCTGATCTCCACTCAGTCTCTTTCTCCCCCTCTCTTTCCCCCTTTCTCACTGTTTTTTGCTCTCTCTGTCTGCCCCCCTTTTTCCTTTTTCTTTCTCTCTCTTTCTCTCTGACACACACACACACACACACACACACACACACACACACACACACACACACACACACTTTCTCTAAAGGTTTCACATTTATATGCTTTAAAATAGTCTGTGGAGAGTTATCATCAGGAGAGCTTGAGGATTTGGTATCACATTGTGTGCAGTATATATATTATATCTAAGAATTTGAAGTCTAAATGCTAAAGTTAGCACCTTTTTATTTATTATTTTTTGATTTCCTAAGTGAAAATTAGCCTTTTTGATGAAATCATGCCACCTACATGCCTAAACTATTAATCCTATATGTAAAAAAAAATGAGATGTACAATGAATTTGTGAGAAAACTTTCGTAATGGTTATAGGCCAGGGACTGCGGTTTTTTGGAATGTAAAGATAGAATACAAAGAAAATAAAACTGCGCACAGCTTTTCATGACTTTACCAGTAGTCCTACAGTGATCGTCTTTCTTTATGCTCAAAGCTTATGTCTGCAAGCCTGCCTTCACCATGCATTTGCCTCTACATCATTGGTTTAGACCGCTCAGCAACCATAAAAAGCAAGCCTTCATAAAGAGAATTCCTCAGTGCATTAAGCACTTTCCATAGCCTCCAAGACTATGGTTTAAAACTTCTTTATAGCACTTTTTGTGAAACTTCAATTTGGTATTTTACTTGATATTTTTTGATATGTACAAGAATACTATTATAAGCAGAAGACATTAAAATTAAAAACTAGCATGCTTTACAACTCCATCTCATCAATAAAACTGGAAAAGGTATAGTAGGACTAGAACTACCATGAGTGCAATCTGAATTAATTTCGCTTATAATGAAAAATCTAAAAATAAGCATGCTTAATATAAACTATAATTTTTAAAATTTTCATAATGCCTAAGAAAACTAAGAAGCATCAGCAATTTAAATAACAAGTGATGATATTGCTCGATGTGGAGGGTTATAAAGCAGTTTATAGAACAAATATCCAATATACGATCAAAAGCTAAGGCCAACAATGAATGTCTGGTGGAATAACACTGTGGCCAACAAGTTGTAGTTAAAATATTCAACTGTCATTCTTAATTATATTTTTGTAGTTTGCATTAATATGCCCAGAATCAATAGAAATGATATAATAAACATGAATTTCTGTATAAGCAAGCTACTTAAAATGATCAAAGTTTCAATGATAATACCCTAGGAATACACATCTTCTAAAAGCCTAAATGAGAATTGTGAAATTTGATCATTGAGTTGTTGATCATTGGGAAGACTTGCCTATATTGGACACAAGCCAATATAGTGTTAATTTTCAAGTAAGGGGGTAATTTTAATTAGGATTAAATAATGGAATGTTTTATAAGGTGTAAGTGTGAGGATTCCTGATGTATAATCTTGTAAATAAGAGCCAAAAATACCCCTGGAAAGGCAAGGTTATTTATAATCTGACTTTTTATTGTAGTAGGTTCCCAACACCCATATGATGTATGCTTAAAATTACAAAAACAGGTGTTTAATAAAGCTCTTCCCAAAGGATTGCAGTTGCGAAGGGATGAAAAAAATGAAATAAAACCTGGGTGTGGAGAAGGAATGAAAACTGATGTCTTGAAGGGTAAGTATAGAGTGGAGTGGTCAAGTGAAGCAATGTAAGAGTTTTTCTGTTTGTGAGGAATGAGTTAAAATGGGTTAAAGATGCCTCTTGTCTGTAATGATCCTGTGAATGCTTCAAGAAAAACTGAAAGCAATTTATTAAAAATGAATTTCTAGTCAAGTGAATTGCTCATTCCAAATTGTAAGTTAAGCATTGACATTTATTTACAATATTTTTAAGATTTGTCAAAGCCCCTTTATGAATAAATATACATAAGAAAGCATAATCCATTAGTTTATCAGAATTAAGTATTTTTTGTGAAACTGGAGTCTTCATGAATGGACTGGACTTTCTTCCTCCATCTCTCTTACTAATTGTTAGAGTAAAGTTAGAAAAGTGGTTTTCTTTATATGGATACTGCAAAGGAGGAGATCCTGAACAGTAAGTCAAAGTCAATACATACAAGTTGGGTCTGCAAATTTAGTCTTTGTGAATTATACCAGTAGCACCAGTCAGTAGGCATAACCTTTACTATTTTAGATCAACCTTCTGTTCAATTATGGTTGCGCCTTTACATGTCCAGTGATTTGGCCTTAGTTGTAGACTCTTGGTTGTTTAATGACCTAGGAATATAAAAATATATCAAAACAATGCTGGGAAAATTCAACAGGTCAGGTGGCAGCTTTGAGGCAGCATTAACATTTCTGATATATGGCCTTGTGTAGTATTTCTTAGTTTTATTTCTCAAACAAAGTTGCTTTTCATTTGATCTTATTCAGATATTTCTTTCATCAAAATATAATTATTCTTTATAGTTCAAATAAAACTGAAAGTGGCTAAAGGTCATTAAACTTTACAATATTTGCAAGTGAACTAGGTTCAGGAGGTTGGAAAATGTATTTACAATGATTTTAAACTAGAAGAATTGATACAAGATCATTGAGGGTGGCCAGGAATGTTTAGATATAAATTAGAAAGCCCTTAAGTCAGAATCATTTTGGTAAAGACGAAAGAAAGAATTCTTTAATGTGAAAAGTCATTGACCCTGTATTTGGAAGCCTGCTGATAGGCTGTCCCCTGGAATTGAAGATGACTTGAGGTGACTTGCTGCTTTAATACTGATGAGTAAAAGATCCCTGTCTATAATTTCTTTTAATATTGGGTGGCCATTGCATTCTAACTACAAACATACTGCACGTGTGTGAGTGAGCACGTGCCTGTATATACACATACGCATGCTCACATGCACTCACACGGACTCTCTTGGACACTCACACTCACGCGTGTGTGCGCGCGCGTGCACACACACACACACACACACTCTCTCTCTCTCTCACTCTCTCTCTCCAATTACCTGCTTAATGTCTGATGTTGGCAGGCTGGTGTTACCAGGTGATAGGCCTTTTAATTTCAGGTTTTGATGGCAGTTGGAGGTAGATTCGTGCAGCATCACTCGTCTTGCAGCAGCAATCCAGTAGCATCTGATCCTGCTCTTCAGAACTGACCAGCAAACCTGTTGTATATTTCCAGTATGCACTCTTTTTATTTCAATTCTTCAGCATATGCAATGTCCTTGTTTGTAATAATTTATTTCTGCATTAAAAAGTATGCCAACTGCACATAATTAAACAAAGCCTAAAAGTTCATTCCCTACTGTAGTTATATTTGTATAGAAACTGGATATTAGTGACTCAACTTTAATCTAGATGTAGTTGAATTTACTGTTAAACGACATTTGGCTTCAAGAAATCACTGAGGTTGCTGCCTGTATGGGTGGTGAATTTAGGATCAATCAGGACTTTTTAAAAGATAATTGGACAGTGCCTTCACTAGATTATGGGGAAGGAACAAGGGAATAGGCTGAAAGACCACTTGCAATGATTCTGAAGGTAAGAAAAGGGGTAGAATTGGAGAATGGGATAGATGAGTTGCTGTGTTTTAGGGGCTTGCAAAGACTCAAATGAACTGAAATGTCCTTCTGTGCTATTACATTTTTAATATTTAGTGATTCTTTGATCATTTTAGGAGAAATTTGCCACAAGTTTTTATGAAAGGAAGGAATTGATTCATTTTCCTCAAAGGATGCACTAAATTCTGGATATTTAAATACACAGTTAAATATACTCTTTATTTCAAATTGGATCTGAGCATGCTTTTTAAATTCTACTTTCGGTGGACTAATTTGTTGTATCACTCTAATGTCAAATAATATGATATCACCTTTTAATTCCATGTAATATCAATAAATTGGGCACCTTGCAGCCTGACATTGGAAAAATTGCCCTGAAGGCCACTCAATTGTTATAAAAATCCCAGTGGATTCACTCATGTCCTTTGGGGAAGGGAACTTATTACTGTCTATCCATAACTTGCCTTCATGGGACTCCAACCAGATATGATTGACTTTCAATACTGTGAGAACTGACATGGATAAGTATCATCTTACTGGTGCTACTTGAATCCCAAAAGAATGTTCTTAATAATATTTTGGCCTTTCTGGTGTTGGCTGTTGCAGTGCTTGCATTTGATAATTTTGAGGTTCCTTGAGCTACTGCATCTGAAATTGGTGAAATCCTTCCTTTTATTCTTTTCAGCTGTGTCAGGGTATGAAGATGTACTGAATCAAGGACAATTAGCCAACCAATTTTTTTTAAATGAGATGGAAGGATGCAGGAGGTAAGGAGAACAAGAGTCTGACAGTCTACATAGTACAGGGTACAATGTAATATTCATTATTTTTAGTCAAACTGTATCAGGGACCCAACCAAATTTGCTGGTTGAAATGAAAGATTCTTGAACCTTTAATCACTTTGGTGTCCCTGAAGATGTAGGCTTGGACATCAACTCAATGGTTGTGAAATTGAGAGTTTAGGCACAAGATGTGAGATGCTTTGGAAGTTATTCACCTACCTGATGAGTTGTTATTTGTCCAAATAGAAATGCGAGAGATAAGTAGAAAGAGCATTCATATCTGGGTAGTCTTTGACCTTATAGTCTTTATAAGGGGAGAAGGCTTCCCAGACATTAAATTGGTAATATGGAAGTTCTATTGAGATGAGAGCTAGTGAGATTATAGGTTTAGTGGCAATCAAGAAGATGCTGGATGTTGGGATAGTGGAAATGTGCAAGACTGAGATGCATTCATGTAAAATTATGAACAGTGGTTCTGATTAAATACATATAAGAAAAATAGCTGGTTGGTCTAGATCTCAAATTTTTTATAGTCTCTGGAAAAACTTCAAAATACAAGTGGAAATTGTATTTAATATAATGAAACTACCCTAAATATCTGCAACTCTCATTTTTTTTTACTTTAGAAATTTAAAATACAACCAGATTTTAAAAATGCTTTCATAAACTAAAGATTTTTAATCCTGTATATGCTGATAGTGTTCCCCTTTGATGAAAGTTCTGATGGTCACCAAAATGAAACATTAACTGTATTTGACTCCACAGATACTGTCTGCCAAGCTATTTCCAGCATTTATGTAGTTGTTTGAACTAAATGGCAATGTGTGCACAGCCAGCATGCACTAATGGAGATCAGCAACAGTAAAATCTTTAGAAACTGCTGATGCAAAATTGTCTTAATTACACATATTTGTTTATCACTTGCAACAAACAATCTGCTGGAAAACTCAGCAGCTGGAGCAGCATCTGTGGAGGATAGGAATTGTCAGCGTTTCAGGTTGAATCCCTGCATCGGGGCCCATCTTGGTCCTTTCTTAAAAACTTGATTGCGTTTTTTTGAGGAGGTAATGAAGATAATTGATGAGAGTGGGGCAGTAAATTTTGTATATGTGGTCTTTAGTAAAGCTTTCAGCAAGGTCCTTCTTAGTAGCCTGATCCAGATTAAGGCATGGGATCCATGGAGACTTGGTAATTGGTTTCAAAATGTACTTGGCTTTAGAGGGTAGTGGTGGAGGGGTGTTATTCTGATTGGAGGTCTCTGACCAATAGTGTTCTGCGAGGACCTATGCTGAGCCCTCTGTAATTTGTGAAAATGTAGATGGGCTGATTAGTAAGTTTGCAGGACGACATGAAATTGGAGGAGCTATGGATAATGAGGAAGGTTGTCAAAGGATTCAGCAGGAAATAGTTGGAAATGTGTGCAGAGAAATAGCAGATGGAGTTTAACCAGGGTAAGTGTGAGGTGTTGCACTTTGGGAGGACAAATGCAAGAGGGAGGTATGCAGTAAATGGCAGAACCTTTAGAGCATTGATGTATAAGAGGGACCTTGGGGTGTATTTCCATATCTCTCTAAAATTGGCAACATGAATGGTAGGGTGATAATGCTTGCCTTCATCGGGTCAGGGTGTTGAGTTTAAAAGTTGAGAAGTCATGTTGCAGCTGTATAAAGCTTTAGTTAGGCCACATTTAGAGTTTGTGTGCAGTTCTGGTCATAGCATTACATGAGGGTTGTGGAGGTTTTGGAGAGGGTGCAGAGGAAGTTCATGAGGACACTGCCCAGGTTAGAGATATTGGTTATAAGGAGAGGATGGACAAACTTGGATTGTTCCTTCTGGAGCATTGGAGCCTGACAGAAGTATTAAAATTATGAGAGGAATAGATAGATAGTCTTTTTCCTCAGGATGGAAATGTCAAATACTAGAGGATAAAGCTTTAAGGTGAGGAAGAGGAATGTTTAATGGAGATTTATGAGGCAAGTTTCTTTTAAGAGAGTGGGGGCGCCTGGAACACACTGTCAGGGGAGATGGTGAAAAGCAGATACAAAAGTAGTGTTTAAAAGGCATTTAAACAGGAAAATGAACTGGCTAGGAATAGAGAGGTATAGACTATGTACAGGCAGATGGGATTGGTTTTGGATTGGCAATCATGGTCCAGCACAGACACTGTGGGCCAAACGGCCTGTTCCAGTGCTGTACTGTTCTATCTCTACGTATAAGATTTGTCACACATCTGCTTTCCTAGAAAGGTGCAAGTAACTTGCAATTAATATGAGCAATGAATTTTGTAGACTAAAGCCAGGTTTCCTCCAGGAAATCAGCAACCACAGCATACACACCTTGTTAAATAGTTTGAAGAAAAATTATTAGGAAACAAATTATTACATAAAGTAGACTTTTCAACTATTAGTAGGCTGAAACCTGTAACTAGTGGAACATTGGACCTTCATAGTAAAATTGCAGCTCAGTAACACCACATGTTGGTTGGAATAGTTGATATCAGCTATGGTAGCATCTTTGGCTCTGCATCAAAGGATTGTAGGTTCAAGCTCCTCTCCAGAGACCCAGACAGCAGAAGAAAATGAAGGATACAAATGAGAGATACAGTGCTATTACCTACAAAACTATGAGAAAGCAAAAAAAAAGGGATGATATGATTGCTGTCTGGTTGACATTTCTGTTTTATGTCATAAATTTCTATGAATTTATGATTAACATGGAAGGTGGTCTCAATCTTGGGTATCTAGCTTGCAGGATCGTGTGCATTCTTAGGTTAGTGATGGAGCCTGGGATTTACGTATTTTTATTTAACTTGAAGTAACATTACTTAAAACTATAGTGGCAGTACTTTTAGGACATTTATTAGTCTTAACTGTTCATGAAATGTGCAGGTTTATTCTCTTATGGTTGCCAGTCCAACAATAAAAACACTCCATGTTTAGTTTTAACCGTTCCTAACCCCCAAGAAGCTTTCCTGTTCATTTAAAATTAATCTTTGATTCCTTGTTCTCCATTGCTCTGTTTTTTCTTTCTTTTTCTTTCATTTGTTCATTTAGTTTTGTTTAATTCATCCTTTCCTTTTTTCCTTCCTTCCAATGGTTGGAGTCCTACAACATGCAAAGGAAAATGGTTATGGTTATTGGAGGTCAATCATCCCAGCCTCAGGACATTTGCAGGGGGTTCCTCAGGACAATGTGCTGGACCCAACCATCTTCAGCTGCTTCATCCATGATCTTCAGAAGTGCAGGTGTTTGGTGCTGATTGTACAATCTTCAGTACCATTCCTAACTTTTCATCAAATGGAGCTGCTCATTTCTGCATGGTGCAAGACCTAGACAGTGTTCAGGTATGGATAGATAAGCGGCAAGTAATATTTGTGGCACAAAACTGCCACACAATAAAAGGAGAGAATTAAGGACCAGTTAGTCTAAAATCTTTGCTGATATGTTATTGGAGTCTACAATTAAAGGTAGTTTGACTGAACTTAAAGTTTCAGTTGATGATTGAGCGAGCATGAATTTGTAAAGAGTAGCTCATTTGATTTGAATTTTTTTTAAGAAGTGGCTGAAGTATGAGATAGGGGAATGCTTATGATGTTCATTAATGCGGGCATCTAGAAAGTATTTCATGAAGTACCTCATAGGAGACTATAAGCTGAAGTTAAATCTTATGTAATTGGAAGTAGTTTATTGATCTGGTTAGAAAGTCAGCTGAACAGCAGGAGGCAGACAGTATGTATAATGAGCCTGTATCCAAATTAGTTGAAGTAACTAGAGGTGACCCTGTAAAAATCCATGTACTGCTGGAAGTATCCACCATGTTAACTAAGGCATAAATAATGTGGTAGAAAGCATGTCATTGCCCATCTTTTATATATCAGCAAATGGATATTTAACCGGAGCTTGTTGCCAGTAATGCTCCCCATAACTTGTATAGTAAGTATGAACTTGGATCCACCCATGTTGACTTGCCATCTGAAATTGCTATAATCCTAAATTGTTAGGCTCAATGCAACAGCAGGGCCTCGTGCAGTCTGGCAGGCCAGAACAAACCACTTCATGAAACTGCAGAAAATCTTTGCTATACTAGGGTTACAGCTTGTCAACCAAATCCTCCAAATGTTCTGACATTCAGAGTGCTGAAAATATTCAAAGCTATTAAAAATCAATGAAACAAAAAATTTATTCCAATAAAATCATGTATAAACTATTAAACTGAATAACACTTTTGAAATAAATTACTTACCCATTGTTCCTTGCAGCTGTTCCTTCTCCATTGGTAGGAGTAGACTCACTAATCATGTGCCAGGACGAACCAGGATCAGTTTCCCCAATAGAAATGCTCAGCTGCTGAATGAGAAGAACCTAATGTCTGAGCACAGTTAACAGAACCAGTGAAGAGCAGCTGCTAGTTCAGGTCTAATGTGTTTGCATAAGAATCTGTTACTTGTGGCACTTTCATTGAAAAATTCTGCCAGTTCACTGGAACTGCTGTGGTTTCTAGCAAGTTCTAGCCCATCAATAGATATGTGAAGGGGGAAAATTGTCCCAAATCCATTTAAATGTAAACAAATGAGAGAGAGATCATCTAATTTTGACCTAAGAACAATCAAACGGTTTAATTTCCAAATGCTGTAAACTGGAAGCAGGAGTGCCAAAGAGACTTTGCAGTCCATGAAGGTACATCATTAAAATTTCATTGGGTGATGCAAAATAATTAAGAAACCTAATGGAATTCTGCTCTAAGTATCTAGAGGACTGGAACTTTTGTGGCACAGTGGTGCTGTTACCTCACAGCTCAGCAACTTGGCTTCAATCCTGACTTCCAGTGCTGCTTGTGCAGACCTTACACATTTTACCTGTGACTGCGTGTGTTTCCCCTGGTGCTTCAGTGTCCCCCAAACCCAAAGATGCACTAGTTGGAAGATTAGTTGGCTACAGTAAATTACATTGTGTAGGTGGGATGTAGGGGTGTCGGGGGAGTTGATGAGAATGTGAGAGAATTGATTTACAGGGTAGAAGTGGAATGGCAGGTGTGGCTTTGCCTTGAGAACTGGCATTATCTTTTTCTCTTTCAATCTTTATTGTATTTCAAATTAATTCAAATTGATGTACATAACATTAATAATTATACATGTGATACATAGAGATCGGGATAACAATAGCAACAGTTAATATTTATACTCACAGGGAGTAAAATATGTAATCTAGACCACCCGCAGTCTTGCTAAGTGTACATGATGGGAAAACAAAAGTACAAGAGAAAACCCCCAAATCAAAAAAAAGTATAATATTAAAAAAAGCAAACCAAAAACTTCACAAAAAAACTGGACTGATATTTCTTTGATTTAAAAAAAACATTATGTCATCAGCTCCACTCCTCTATATTCAAAGGTTATTGAAGGGGATTTGAAAAAGGTCTGCTCATATCATATGGAAATATTGAATAAATGAACTCAAAACTTCCTCAAATTTAAGTGAAGGATCAACAGTACCACTCCTAATTTTTTCTAAGTTTAAATATTTTATAGTTTGAGAAAACCATTGAAATGTAGTAGGGGGTATAGGGTCCTTCCATTTGAATAGAATGGATCTCTTGGCCATTAATGTAACAAAAGCAATCATACGACAAGCAGAAGCGGATAAATGGCCAGAATCCATCATTGGTAACCCAAAAATTGCAGTAATAGGATAGGGTTGTAGATCAATATTCAATACAGTTGAAATGATATTAAAAATGTCTTTCCAATATTTTTCCAAAAGAGGACAGGACCAAAACATATGCGTCAGGGAAGCCACCCCCGAATTACATCTGTCGCATATAGGGTTTATATGGTGATTAAAAACGGGCTAACTTGTCCTTCAACATATGCGTCCTGTGGACCAGCTTAAACTGTATCAAAGAGTGTCTGACACACATTGAAGATGTATTAACTAATTGGAGAATTTTCTTCCATGTCTCTGTAGGTAAGAGTATCTGGAGTTCTCTTTCCCATTCATTCTTAATTTTATCAAGTATCTCCAGACATATTTTCATAATCAGATCATAAATTATTGCTATCAAGCCCTTCTGATAAGGATTAAGACCTGGTATTATCTTGATGGACCAAATGGCCTGCTATGGCATAAGAAAATATGAAAATAATAAAACTCTAGGGTGTGATTCAGTATGACTGTTTAAGAGTACTGTGTGCAATTTCCTCATCATCACCATCATCCCGGTACTGAAGAAAAGCAAGGTAACATGCCTCAATGACTACCGACCAGTGGCTCTGACATCCACCACCATGAAGTGCTTTGAAAGGTTGGTCATGGCACACATCAACTCTAGCCTACCAGACAACCTGGACCCACTGCAATTCGCCTATCGCTGAAACAGGTCTACAGCGGATGCCATCTCCCCGGCCCTACACTCAGCTCTGGAGCATCTGGGCAGTAAAGGCACCTACGTTAGACTATTGTTTATTGACTACAGCTCTGCCTTCAATACAATAATACCAAATAATAATACCTTGTCACCAAACCTCCCGAGACCTAGGACTCAACACCTTCCTCTGTAACTGGATCCTTGACTTTCTAACAAACAGACACAATCAGTGAGGATAGGCAGCAATACCTCCAGCACGATTATTCTCAACACTGGTGCCCCACAAGGCTGCGTTCCTCAGCCCTCTACTGCTACTCCCTATACACTCATGACTGTGTGGCCAGATTCTGCTTTAACTCCATCTACAAGTTAAAGCTGATACCACCGTTGTAGGCCGTATCTCAAACAGTGAGTCGGAGTACAGGAAGGAGATAGAGAGCTTAGTGGAATGGTGTCATGACAACAACCTTGCCCTCAATGTCAACAAAACAAAGAGCTGGTCATTGACTTCAGGAAAGGGGGCGGTGTACATGCTCCTGACTACATCAATGGTGCTGAGGTCAAGAGGGTTGAGAGCTTCAAGTTCCTGGGAGTGAACATCACCAACAGCCTGTCCTGGTCAAATCACGTAGAAGCCACAGCCAAGAAAGCTCACCAGTGCCTCTACTTCCTCAGGAGGCTAAAGAAATTTGGTTTGTCCCCCTTGACTCTCAACAACTTTTACAGATGCACCATAGAAAGCATCCTATCTGGATGTCTCACGGCTTGGTACTGCAACTGCTCTGCCCAGGGACCGCAAGAAACTGCAGGGAGTTGTGGATGCAGCCCAGCGCATTAACAGACACCAGCCTCCCCTCCTTGGACTCTGTCTTTACCTCTTGCTGTCTTGGTGAAGCAGCCAGCATAATCAAAGACCCCACCCACCCGGGACATTCTCTCTTCTCTCCTCTTCCATCGGGTAGAAGATACAGGAGCCTGAAGGCATGTACCACCGGACTTAAGGACAGCTTCTACCTGACTGTGATAAGACTATTGAACAGTTCCCTTATACAATGAGATGGACTATGACCTCATGATCTACCTTGTTGTGACCTTGCACCTTATTGCACTGCACTTTCTCTGTAGCTGTGACACTTGTTACGGACTCAGTGAAAGTCCCTTTAAGATAGAGAGTGTGTGTGTTTGTGTGTGTGGGGCGTGCTTACGTCAACAGAAGATAAAGGACGTAATGAACGTGAAGAAGAAGGAGAGAGAGAGAGAAAGGAGAGAGACACCAGCCTGCTTGTTTTCTCTATCGATGGATGAGAAACAATAACTGTGTTTGCCACTGAAACCCATGTATGGAAGTTGGAAGTAATCCGGTGGAGTTCACTTTATTGCTGACCTGTAGAAGGAAACAGGTATTTGTGTGTGGAAGACCACGGTTCGGATGCTTTTCGGGGTGAGGAAGTCACTACCGAGTAAACACTGAAGTGTCATTTGGGTTCCATCATGGAACATTTGGATTTCGTATGTACTCTCTCTGTTTTTCTACATCTACATCTTATCTTCAGACAACGGTGGTTGTTGAAGAAGCCCTTGCTCATGTTTCACCTTATGGCTTGCGGAACTGAACTTTAAGAACCATTCAGGAACTGGGAGTTTTGGACTTTGTCACACACACACACGAAGAGCTTAGTTTTGGGGTTAACGTTCGAGGTTTAACATTCTTGAATTCTAACATACTAACATTTTTACTTTTATTTTATGTATTATCATAAGTAGTGATTAATAAAATAGTTTTTAACACTGAATCATGCTCAGTGTGTTTCTTTTGTTGTATGTTCGTGACACACTTTACTCTGTACTGTTATTGTTTTTACCTGTACTACATCAATGCACTCTATACTGACTCAATGTAACTGCACTGTGTAATGAATTGACCTGTACAATCAGTTTGTAAGACAAGCTTTTCACTGTACCTCGGTAAAAGTGACAAAAATAAACCAATACTAATTTGTGGCTTTATACCTTAGGAAAGGTATATTGGTCTTGGAATAAGTGCAAACTTAGATTTGTTAGAATAGTACCTGGACACCAAGGATTTAATTTTAAAAAAGATGATAGGGAAGTTATGTGGTGATCTGACCAAAGTTTTCAAGAATTTTGGATGAACTGATTAAAACAAAAAGTTTACCTCAGAGTAGGGTATATTGCTTTTTTTTAAAAAGAGCAGATAGTGTGAAGTTAGAACCCTATATACACAAGGGTGTTAGAGGTTTGGAACTTTTCTTCAAATGGCACCATATCTATCTCAGGAACCTACAGCAGAAAATTTTTAAATTCTGAGATATATTTTTGTTAACCAAGGGGTATGAAGTTAGATCACAGATCAGTTGTGATCTCATATTAGATATACTAACGCAAACAGCCTTTCGGCCCAACTGTCTATGCCAACCAAGGTTCCTGCCTGTGCTGGTCCCATTTGCCTATGTTTGACCCACATCTCTCAACCTTTCCTATCCATATACCTGTCCAAATGTCTTTTAAATGTTGTAATTGTACAAGCCTTTACACTTCCTCTGACAGCTCGTTCCAGATACCCACCACCCAACTCTGTGAGAAAATCTTGCCCTCGTCCCCCTTTAAATTTTTCCCCTCTCACCATAAATATCTATGCCTTTTGGGTTTTAGACTCCCCTGCTTTGGGGGAGAAAGACTATTGACCCTATCTATACCCTTCATGATTTTATAAACTTCTATAAGGGTCATACCCTTGGCCTCCCTCATTCCAGGGAAGAACAGTCCAGCCTATCTAGTCCTCTCCTTATAACTCACACTCTCCAATCCCAGCAACATCCTTGTGAATCTTTTCTGCACCCTCTCAAGCTTAATCATATTCTTCTTATAGCAGACTGCACGTAATATTCCAGGTGCAGTTTCACCAATGTCTCGTACAGCTGTAACATAATGTTCTTCCTAACTTTTGTACTCAGTGCACCAACCAACGAAGGCAAGCATACCACATGCCTTCTTCATCACCCTGTCTAACTGCATTGCCACTTTCAGGGAACTACTAACGTACCCCTAGGCTTCTCTGTTCTACGACGCTCCCAGGACACACATTCACCATGTATGTCCTGACCTGGTTTAACTTCCCAAAATGCATCACTTCACACTTGTCTAAATTAAATTCCTTCTGTCATTCCTTTTCCCACTTTATCTAGATCCTGTTGTAACTTTAGACAACCTTCTTCATGGTCCACCACACCACCAATTTTGGTGTCATCTGCAAACTTGCCAGTCATGCCCCCTAGATTCTCATCCAAGTCGTTAATATATATGACAAACAACAGGGAACTCAGCACAGGCCTCCAATCTGAAAAGAAACCGTCCACTACTACCCTCTGACTCTCCCACAAAGCCAATTTTGTATACAATTGGCTAGCTCACCCTGGATCCCATGTGATCCAACTTTGCGGACCTCTTCCAAAACCATCAAATTCATGAGCCACTATTTCCCATGCATGAGGCCATGCAAACTATCCCTATCAGTCCTTGCCTTTCCAAATGCAAATAGATCCTGTCTCTCAGAACCTTCTCCAGTAACTTTTCCACCACTGATGTTTGGCTTACCAGCCTGTAGTTCTCTGGCTTGTCCTTGCAACCCTTCTTTAAATAAAGGCACAACATTAACCACACTCCAGTCTTTCAGAACCTCATCCCTGGCTAACAAAAATACAGAAATCTCTGCCAGGTCCACAGCAATTTCTTCCTTTGCTTCCCACAACTTCCTGGGATACACCTGATGAGGCCCTGGGGATTTATTCACCTTAGGCACTTCAACACTACCAACATCTCCTCTTTCATAATGACAATATGTTTCAAGATATCACTGTTCTCCTCCCTGAACTCGTTTCCATGACCACCTCCACAGTAAATACAGGTGAGGTATTCATTTAAGACCTAGCTTATCTCCTGTGCTCCACACATAGACAACCTGAAGTGGACCTATTCTCTCTTTAGTTGCCCATTTGTCTTAATATACTTAAGAGGATCTTTTAGGATTCTCCTTTACCTAATCTGCCAAGGATATACCATGTCCCTTTTTTGCCCTTCTTATTTCCTTCTCAAGTGTTCTCCTCAAAGGATTTGCTTGAGCTCAGCTGCCTATACCTGACACATGATTTGTTCTTTTTCCTGACCAGACTCTTAATATCCCTCATCAACCAGGATTCCTTAATCCTGCCAGCTTTGCTCTTCCCTTTACAGGAACATATTGGCTCTGAACTCTCCTACCTCAGTTTTAAAAGCTTCCCACTTGCCAGATGTTCCTTTACCTGCTAACACCCTCACCCAATCAACATTTGCAAGTTCCTGTCTAATGCCATCAAATTAGCCTTGCCCCAGTTTAAGCCTTTAACTTGTGCCTCGGTCCTATCTTCTTCCATAACTATTTTAAAACTAATAGAATTATAGTCACTGGTCCCAAAATGCTTTCCCACCAACACAGCAGCCATTTGTCCAGCCACATTTCCTTAGAGGAAGTCAAGTATAGCCCCTTTTCCAGTAGAACTATCTATACATTGCTTCAGAAAACTTTCCTGGGGACACTTAACGAATTCTGATCTCATGAGAAGATGGAACGTTTCCTAAATCTGTAGTGGGAATTGATCAGCAGAGAGAGTACATGATAAGCAAAGTACCAGATACAGCCAGCAGGGTTCAGCAGACAACAGCAATTCTGTTACGAATACCCAGCTGTATTTAACAGATTGTGGTAAGAGTTATTATTCTGTTCAATCTGATACTGTATGATTAGAGCTTGCACTTTATTATACAAACTAGGAAAACTGATAATATGCAATATTGCACAGAATAAAGGTTTGGGGTATGTTTTTGAAAAGATTCTGTTTTCTCTTGAAGTTTATGACTCAAGGCAGAGATCCGGCTAGTTAGGTTATAGTGTGTTTCCAGGGAGTTACATACTCCTGTATTGTCAAAGTAGATCAGATAAATGCCCAAACAACTGAGGTGTGTGGAGTGCATTTTCAAGGAGAGATTGGAACTGTTTGAAGAGAAGGCTGAGGGGAGATCTGATAAAGTCTATAAAATGATGAGCGTTCTGGGCAAAGTGGGAGGCATTTCCTTTTGGTGGAAGGGTGAAAGACAAGAGGTCTAAGGTATAAAAACAAAAGGAAGGGAATTAATAGTGATGTAAGGAAAAGCTCTTTTATGCAGTTGTTGAAATCAAGGGACTTCCTGCAGTTATGGTGAAGGCAGGTTCCAATGTGATCTTCAAGATAGACTTGTATAACTATATGATAAGGAAACGTAGAATCATACAGTACACAAACAGGTCCTTTTGACCCACCTCATCCACGCCGACCACGATGCCCATCTATGCTAATCCTCTACCACCTCCTGGCAACTCGTTCCAAATAACCACCATCCTCTGTATGAAAAACCTACGCCTCGGATCTCCTTTAAATTTCTCCCCTCTCACCTAAAACCTGTGCCTTCTAGTTCTAAACTCCCCTAGGGGGAAAAAATCTTACTATCTACCCTACCTCTGCGCCTCATGATTTTATAAATCTCCATAAGATCACTCCTCAGCCTCTTGCATTCCAGTGAGAATAATTTTAGCTGATCCACATTCTCCTTATAACTACAGTCCTTTGTTCCAGACAAAGTCCTTCTTCTACACTCTATTGCTACCACAACCTTCCTGTAGTGTGGCGACCAGAGCATTCTAACCAATGGTTTGTACAGTTACAACTTGATGTCCCAACTCTGATACTCAATGTGTCAGCCTATGAAGCCAAGCATACCAAATACCACCTTCACTACCCTATCTGCCTGTATTGCTACTTTCAGGAAGCTATGGACTTGCACCCCAAGGTCTCTCTGTACATCAACACTCCTGAGGTCCCTGGTCATTTACTCTACATGTCCTACCAGAATTTGACTTCCCAAAGTGCTTTACTTCATACTTGTCTGGATTAAATTCCATTTGCCTCTGCTCTGCCCAACTTTCCAACTGATCTGTGTTCTGCTGTATCCTTAAATAACTTCCTTGCTTTTTACGACTCATATCTGCAAACTTACTAATCAGACCACCTACATTTTCATTCATGTCATTTATATATATCATTAACAACAAAGATTCCAGCACCAACCCCTGCGTACACCTCTTGTTACAAACTTCCACTACTAGGCCACTTCTCACCAAGCCAATTTTGGATCCAGATTGCAAACACGCTTCAGATCCTTTGTGCTTTAACCTTCTGGACAGCCAACGATGCAGGACCTTGTCAAAAGCCTTACTAAAGTTAATGTACACCATGTCCACTGCTCTGCCTTCATCAGTTTTCTTAGTTACTTCCTCAAAAAACTCAATCACATTTGTGAGACATGATTTCCCCTGCACAAAATTATACTGACTCCTCATCAGTCTCTGTTTTTATAAGTGAATGTAAATCCTGTCCCTCAGAATCTTTTTCCAACAACTTCCCGCTCATTGGCCTAAAAATTTTAAGTTTTTCCCCACTGCCTTTCTTGAACAAGGGGAAACATTAGCTATCCTGAGTGGTACCTGATCTGTGGCTAACAAAGATGTAAAATTCTTCATCAGAACCCCAGCAGTTTCCTCTCCTTCTTCCCTTAGCATTTGGAATTGATCCCATTAGGCCCTGGGGATTTATCCACTCTTAAATTCATCAATATTTCTAACACTTCCTTTTTCCTGATACATACATGTTCCAGAATATCGCAAGGCTGTGGAGCAGGGACAGTGAGTAGAACAAGCGAGTTGTTCTGATGGGTGGCTGGTACATATGATGGGCTGAATAGCCGCCTCCTCTGCTGTAATCACTCTCATTCTATGGTTGTCACTATAAAGAGAAAAAAGAATTGGACTTTTGTGCAGATCATGCCAAATTGCTTTACAGCCCAATAGATACTTCTAAACAAAAGTCGCTGTTGCTTGGTATTTATGTCAAGCGCTCCTCAGCCTGCATCTATCTTGTCAAACCATTTAAGAATTTTGTAAGTTTTGATGAAGTCTCATCTCATTCTTCTAAACTCTAGAGAAAATTAGTCCCAGTCTGCTCAGTCTCTCCTTATAGAGCAGTCCCGCCATCCCTGAAACAAGTCTGGTGAATCTTCCCTGTACTTAGCTTTTAAGGTAAGTAAATCCTTTTCGGAAAGGAGATCAAAACTATATACACAGTACATACCATTTGCCCTCCGTGTCGCTTGCTGAACCTGCATATTGGCCTTCAGTGACTGTACAAGCACAGCTGCTGGCCTTTGAACATCAATACTACCCTATCTCTTACTATTTAATCAAGATTCTGTTTTTCTAATTATTTATACAAAAGTGGATAACCTCATTTTTCCACATTGTATTCCACCTGCCATGTTCTTGACAATTCACTCAGCTCGACAATATCCTGAGAAAGCCTCTTTACATCTGGCTGCTTGTTCACAATCCCACCTATTTTAATATCACCTACAAACTTGGAAAAGTGACATTTGATTCCCTCAGCTAAACATTGACGCAGATTGTGAATAGCATCAATCCCTGCAGTATCTTGTGACTTACAACCTTCCAACCTGAGAATGATCTGTTTATTCCCATTCTTTGGTTCCTGTCCAATAATCAATCCTCACTCCATGTCAGTATATTATCATTTTGATGTATTCTTACCTGGTTGACCAACCTCCTATGTAGGACCTTATCGAAAGCCTACCGAAAATCCAAATACATCTACATTCACTGGTTTTCCCTTTACCGATTCTACTAATCATATCCTCAAAGAACTCTGGTAAATTATTCAAACATGATTTTCTTTCATAAATCTGTGCTGACTCTGTTTGATCTTATTTTTTTCAGGGTGTACAGTTATTAATTCCTTCATTGCAGATAATAACATTCTGCCTACCAATGGAAATTCTGTCCCTTATACCTACTACTACCGATGTATTTTGAATTTTGGTTCAGGGTGCATTATACTGTTGTGGAAATCTGGGTTTGCCAAATGAATGGCTCTTGCAATGGATAACCTGCTTGAAAACTTGCTGTTTGTGGCATGGAGTTGGGGGAGTCCACCTGCAGCTTGGTTCTTTAGTAAAGTCTCAGATGATCAGAGATCAGTAGGCTGACTGATGGGGGGCCTTCTCAAGGGAGAGTTTTGGGCAGAAAGCTATGGTCTCTCCTGACTTTGTATCATTATCCTTTTGTTGCTGAAGCCGTTGCTGAAGCCATTGCTGTGGTGGTGCGGTCTGAAGTGAAACCATTGTGGCCCAAGATCAACTAAGGGCACCACATGTGGATACTTAAACAGCTACCTTCAGCCATCCACCTTGTATGCCTCTGCCATGCCAAATGTGCTTTGTAGAAGCCTTGGAGTAGGCAAGGCTACTTGGAGAATAGTCCATAAGGGTAAGCCTCAAGATGAATGGTTTAAGATTTGCAAGTGCTGTTGCCTATATTATATTTTCATTGTTTGCTTTTGTTGTACATGAAGACAGATGTCAATAGTATTTCCTAGAATTGGTGATCTTGTGTTCCTCATTGGGAAGTGGTTGAAAAAATTGAATCTAAGTACTGGATTTCCTGTGGATCTCAGGTTATGAAAGATAAGGCATGTTTTTATGAAGTCTGGTGAAGGACTTCCTTAGGATGTGATCTTCAATTACAAGGTTGCAAATATTTTTCCTGAGGCAGCTATCCACCTGGAACTCCCTTGCTTTCTCACCTGCCTTCTTTCTTCTCCTCTTCCTCCTCTAACCAAGTAACTTACTGGCACAATTGCTGATGAAAACAGCCGGACTCATTATTAGCAGATTATGGAGTTTTCTAGCTATTGGTATGAATCTGGGGCCTCCTTGCCCTCCTGCTCCTCCTCTCCCTTTTGTGAACTAGGTGATTTAGTTTTGGCTGAGCTTATCACCTCCTCCCATTCCTCCTCAAGATAATGGAAACTTTCAGCAAGATTTACGTGACCAAGCATTCCCTCTCTTCAGCTGATTTTAGCAGTATAGAGTAGCACTCATTTTAGGTGAAATGCTCAGAGAATTTCCAGAATAAATATCGTCAGTCTTGAAAGTCTCTCAAGAGGTGCTCCTTGAAAGTGGTGCCGCCTCCAGCAGCAGTTGAGCAGTGAAATCGAAGTTTGCTGTCAGTAGTTCTGACAATCCACTTATTTACTTCATTTCAGTTGGTCACTGCTTTAAGACTGCTACTTCAGAGCTGCCTCGCAACAAAGGCCAATGTCAATAATGAAATTCACCATCGCCTTCTGAGTGCCAGCACAATGGCTTTGGCTGTTTCAAGAAAAGAATGTTTGAAGATCGAGACCTTGAGTGCAGCATAAAGCTAATGGTATACCAGGAAGCAGTGATCCTTGCCCCCCTATATGTTTCTGATTTGTGGCTACCCTACAGTAAGCATCTCAAGGCACTGGAAAGATACCATCAACAAAATCCTCTAAGTTCACTGGGAGGATAAGTGAACTAACATCGATCTTCTCTCCCAAGCCAACATGCCCAGCACTGAGGCCCTAAATGCGCTCAGCCAGTTGTTTACATGCCTAACTCCAAAAACACACTGCAGTTCCAAGCTCTTACAGAGTAAGAGGCTATGAAACAGATAGGGGAAGTGATTCAAGAATGTTCTCAAAGCCACCTTGGAAAAAATATAACATTCGCTTAAATTTGTGAGAACCTCTGGCCCATGACCAATCAAAGTGGGATGGTAATGAGAACCTCAAATTCATTTGTCAGGAGCACGTAAAAGGATCTTGCCCGTAGCACATTGGCCTCAGCCACCTCCAAGCCCAAGGAACTGAAGTGAGAGCCAGTTATCTTCAATCATGAGTTACAGACAAAGAGGAGGAAGAGGAAGACGATGACTTCATTAAACATTGTGTCATGCAATCAACTGTTCTCTGTTTTATAATAACTACCTGCAGAGGCCTATAGAATCAGTCTGGAAGGCCCTTTGGAATAAAGAGTAAAGCTGTGTGTTTAGCTCCAACTTTGTGAGTCTCTGAGTCAGTTCCTCACCACAAGATTATGCAAAGAATTTGTATAAAAGAACTTGCTGTTACTTTAATGAACATTAGGAGCCATTTCAAGTATTAATCACAGCCTTGATTATCTCAGGATTGCCATTTCCAGCATATGCTTAAACTTTACCAAAATGGTTTCATGTTCCAAAGGCAAAGGTAGGCTAATCAGCTCTGCAGCTCGATCACAACCTCATTAACATTCACTAGTGAGCTGCAGCAGGCAGTCACAGCCTCAGATAGAGGGCATTAAAGAGGGACTGAGGGAGCAAGATCAGCTTGTTCTGACATTGGAATTCCTCAGGAAAGCCTGGGAGAGACGGAGGCAAGACTACTGGTTTTACTATACTACTGTGAAGAACACTTCTGATCCAGTACTGAGTATCCTGAGCTAGCAGCAGCATGTTGACTTTTTAAATGTTAATTAGAGTCCGGCTAAATTATAACTGGATTTTTTTTCTCTCTTCTCTGTATAAAAGTCCATAAAACCCCCTTGCTGCTGACTCAGTCAAACCTTTACACAATAGTTGGTCTTAATAGTTCACTTAAGAACTCAGACAAAATCCAAGTTTAGGATCATGCACTGTTGGAAGTGATGACAAGGCTGTGCGGAGTATGTATTTCCACCATAACTTTTTTTCAGATTTTGCTTTTAAAGAAAGAACTTGCACTTAAAGTGCATCTGTAGTTTATGCATTCTAATTACTTTCTGATCTACTGACATAATGATATCATACACAATGTGGGTAAATCTTGTAAGATGTGGGACCTTGGGCTAATGCCTCATCCTAAAAGCGGTGTAGCACTTCTTTCGCATCAGGCTAGATTATGTGGAGAAGCCCATAATGAGTAACTCTCAATGAAGGGAAAACCTGGGGAACTTTATCCGTCAAATCAAACTGTCACTTATTAGTGGGTCTTTTTGGGACACTCTCACTGGTAATGTTTTCTTTTTGTTTATCTTTCTATGTCACCTTGAAGCTTTGATAATTGTTCCCGTTCTTACATTAGGTTGCCGGAGAAATTATTGCTTGTGGCAAATAAAAACCAAAATCACAATGTTCCCTTCTATTGCTTTTATTCAGTCTCTAATTGTGCTGAGAAAAATGACCAACCAGATAAAATCTTCCCCTGGACATCTTACTGGTTTCTGATTCTGTAATTGCCAGTTTTTAAACTTGTGCTGCAGTCGCTTACAAAGTGTCACTACAATTTTCATCTGAGAGAAGAAAGCCAGGGCCTATTTATTTTCTTCCAGTACAGTGACATGAGCCTTTGAGTAAAGGTTATCAGCACATCCTTCAAAGGTGCTTTGAAATGAACTGAAGCAGGATGATCTTTTGACTGAGAAATGTTTTCAACGCGAGTTAGGTAAGCAAGATGCAATCGAGAAACATAAGAGACAAGTAAGCAAAGACTAACTTTTACTGAGGAAGGCAGTGAAGGTCAATGGTACCCTGAATTTCTGTACATCTGTTTATTACCAGGTTGGTGCTGGCAATGTTAGTAGTGTCCTGCTAGGTAAGCACAATTTTCTGCTGAATGAGAAGCGAATTCATCTCCTGCTTGGATAGAGGGCAGGAGCCAGAGTGAATAGATAAAGGACGAGTGGGCCATTTCAAAGCCAGGCTTTCCAATTGATGTAATGAGACATCAAGTACCTATGTCACCTTCAGGGTTCCATACAAAAATCCAGAGGTATATAAAAATGGAGAGGGATACTCCTTCTTCAAAGTCCAGCTCATCTGTGACCAGGGACAAAAGATGATGAAGGGGAAACACCTGCTGTCTAGAGAGCAGTATAACAGTCCTTTGACGGCTAATGTTTCAACTACCGTATCAGATCAAGGAGTTGGGTGCAAGGAATATTAAGTCATTACCTGGCTCCTTACACTTGTCTCAAGCCTGCACAAAATGATTGAGCATGCATCAAGAGCCAGATTGACACCTGCGATGTTTTAGAGCAGAAATTGGGTTCCATAAATAACTCTTATGCACAGAAAACACCATCCATTATTAGCCTAGCGCAGATATCCTTGTGCATTGTTGCCTGTTGCATACTTCACAGCATGCTAGGGGCTGGGAGGTGGTGGAGTAGAAGGAGGACAAAGGCAAGGAGAAAGAAGGGAGGAAGCTCTGACAGCATTGTGCTTCTGATGAAAAATTTCCTAAATCCAATCGCAACTCTGCGGAGAAGTCCTTGACCACATCTCTTTTTCTACATTTATTGTAGGATTTGTTCCCACAATATTAATTCCAACATAAAACAGCTGAATCTGTTGATACTTCTGTAAACTGGCAATCTTTCCTCTTGGTCCTGATGCAGGGTCTTGTCCCAAATCGTCGACATACACTTCTTGCCTCTGTGGAGGCAAAAGGTGTATGTCGTAGAGCCTCTGAGTTCTTCAAGCATTCTATTTTTTGAAAGGAAAGTGAAGCTGTGGGAGATCAGTGAGACAGGATAAATGGATAAACAGGAGGAGTCGCAGCTTGGGATAGAAGTGGAAGGAAATGGGAGGAGGAAGATAAAAAGGGAGGAGAGTGGCAGATGAGCATTGAGAGCAAAATACGGAACACTGGAAGAACTCAGTGGATCAAGCGGCATCTGTGGAGGCACAAAAGGGTAAGTCATTGTTTTGAGTTGAGACCCTGCATCAGGACTGAGAGGAAAGAGGAATGATTGTCAGTATATAGCAATACAGAGGAGCATTTCACATGAAGAGAGACTGACTAGGCTGGATTTGTTTTTCTTGGAGGCTGAGGTAGGACCTGATTGAGATGTACAAAATTTTGAGGGCCCAGATAGGATCGATGGTGGGAAACACTTCCCCGTAGCAGAGGTATCTAAAACTAGAGGGCATAGGTTAAAGGTGAGGTATAAGAGGGTTAGAGGGGATCTGAGGAAGAACTTTTTCACCCAGAGGGTGGCTAAAATGTGAGTGGGCTGTGGAAGCAGATATTCTCACAACATATAAGAAGTAGCTAGATGAGAACTTAAGCACAAGGGCATTGAGGATGTGGTTCAAGTGCTAATACATGGGATTAGTATAGCTAGTATAATACAAGTACTAATAGGATAGGTAATTGATGGTCACTATGGACATGGTGGGCTGAAAGTCTTGTCAGTGTGTTGTAGATCTCTGACTCCATGACAAGGCAATTCATTGACTCAGTGGGTAAGTGCCCAATCGTAGGATACTACAATTGGGTACTTGTTTGATGTTTGATCTTTGCCTGTGCATAACTGGCTAATCATAGCCAAGTTGAACATACTTTTACACCCAGCAGAAGGTTCAGTGAAAGGATGTGGAGAGTTGGAAAATGTGGTGAAATAAAGCAGAATCCACATGGCATGGACTCTGTTTTTGCTCCCTTGTTGTGAGTCCTCATCACTGAACACGTTCAGAGATTGCCACTTCTTTTATTAATTATATCGTCCAGCTGTTCTTCAAATCCTAAATCCCTAGATCTGATTATAAATCAAAGTTTTTGATGAAAGGGTCACAAACCCAGAACATTGACTATTTTGCTTTCTACAGGTGCTGCCTGACCTGTTTTTGTTTCAGATTTCCAGCATCTGCAGTTTTATTGATTTTCAGAAAGTTCTTGACTTGCCCTCAACCAAATATCAAGCCAGAATAAAAGAACAGTTTCTTTTATTACCTTCTCAAAAAAATCCAATTATCAGATACAAGTAAGAACATAGGAAATAGAAGTAGGATTAGCCCATTCATCCCTGGGTTCCTGCTCTACCATTCAATGTGATCATCACTGACTTTAGTGCCCTTCCCTGTCCTACTTCGATATCCCTTGATTCACTAACCTTCAAAATTAAATAAATCTCTGCCTTGAACATCCTCATCAACTATACCTCCACAACCCTCGGGGCTAGAGAATTCCAAAGACTTACTACCCTCTGGATGAAGAAATACTGTGACCTTAGGTTCTAGAAGTCAGAGCCAGGGGAAATGTTTTCACTACATCTACCCCATTCAGTCCTCATAAGACGTTTGAATCATTTAATTAGATTATTTCATATTCTTTGAAACTCTGGAGAGTGTAGGCATCTGCTTAATCACTCTCGTAAGTAAAAACCACCATGGGAATCAATCTTTCCTCTAGTCCCCTTTATCGCAAGTATCCTTGGTAGGGAGACCAGACCTGTAAACAATATTGCATACGTGTCCTCACTGAGGCTCAGTATAATTGTAACAAGAAGTCTATAGTACTTAGGATCTCTTGCAATAAAGGCCAACATAATGTTTACCTTCGTATGTACTTGTTGTAACTGAATTTTAAATTCAGTGATTTGTATACAAGAAAACTTGGGTCCCTCTGAACTTTTCGATCTCTCACTGTTTAAAGAATATTAATGATCTAATGATCAACATAGCAACAAGCCATAAAAACTTTTTTAGATGAACCAAAAGGAAAAGATTAGCAAAAGTTAATGTATATCCCTTGCAGATTGAAATGGGCGAAATGATAAGAACTTAAGAAATGGAAGCAGGTGTAAGCTACTGGGTTCTTTGGACCTGCTTGCCATTTAATAAGATCAGGGCTGATCTTTTATCTTAGTGTTTCTTTCCTATACCAGCCCCATATCCCATTGAACATAGAACATAGAATAGCACAGCACAGGAACAGGCCCTTCAGCCCACAATGTTGTGCTGAACTAATTAAACTAGTAATTATCAGCCTACTAAACTAGTCACTTCTGCCTACACGTTCATATTCCCTCCATTCTCTGCATATTCATGTGCCTATCTAAGAGCCTCTTAAATGTCTCTATCATATTTGCCTCCACTACCAGCCCTGGCAGCACATTCCAGGCACCCACTACTCTTTGTGTAAAAAAAAACTTGCCCCACACATCTCCTTTGAACTTACCCCCTCTCACCTTAAATGCATGCCCTCTAGTATTAGACATTTTGGCCTTGGGGAATAGATACCAGCTCTCTACTCTCTCTATGCCCCTCATAATCTTAAACTTCTATCAGGTCTCCCCTCAGCCTCGTTCCATTAACTGTGTACTGTCCCTTTACATTTGATCTCCGAAAGTCCAACATCTCACACTTGGCTGGATTAAACTCCATCTGCCTTTTCTCCACCCATATCTTCAACAGATCTATATCCCATTGTATCCTTTGGCAATCTTCTACACTATCCACAACACCACCAATCTTTGTATTGTTTACAAACTAACCTACCCATCCCATCCACATTTTCATCCAAGTCAGTTATACTGTATGTATCACAAACAGTAGAGGTCCCACTACGGATCCCTGTGGAACACCATTAGTTACAGACCTCCAGCCAGAATAAGTCCCATCGACCACTACCCTCTGTCTTCAATGGGCAAGCCAATTCTGAATCCAAACAGCCAATTCATCATGGATCCCATGCATCTTAATCTTCCAGATGACCCTCCTATGTTCTCCCACTGAAAGGTCAGTCACGTGGCCAAGCTGTTTTCCCAATACCAGGTCCAGTATGGCCCGTCTTGTTCAACTACCTATATACTGATTTAGTAAATAAAGTAAACTTGGGGAATAAAGAAATGGCAGTGAAGTTTTAAAAAGGCACAGATTAGTTGTTTATGAAGACAGATGCGAAAAAAATGGGAAATGCGAGAGAATAGGTTTGACAGGATTAAGGACCTGAAAGAAATTTGCTTCAGTAAGAAAGAGTGCAGGGGAATCAATGGGATAAAAAGCCGATAAATGACCTGCATCCCAAGGCTTTGAAACAGGTGGCTGAAGAAGTAATCGATGGAATGGCAAGAGAAAGAAAACAGGGAATCGAATGCTAGTAATGGTGAAAGTACTGAAGTATATTCGAGTCGTAGACCAATACAGCATGGATAAGATAAGATACAGGCCCTTCGGCCCAATGACTCCATGCCAACCACAGTACCCACCCAGCTAGTCCCAATTTCCTGCGTTCGGCCATTATCCCTCTAAGCCCTGCCCCTCCATGTACTGATCCAAGTGCTTCTTAAATGATACTATTGTACCTGCCTCAACCACTTTCTCTGGCAGCTCATTCCATATACTCACCACCCTCTGCGTGAAAAAGTTGCCCCTGTGGTCCCTTTTAAATCTTTCCCCTCTCACCCTAAACCTATGTTCTCTAGTTTTGGACTCCCCTAGCCTGAGGAAAAGACTGTTACTGTCCACCTTGTCTATGCCTCTCATAATTTTAAACACTTCCATAAGGTCACCTCTCATTCTCCAATGTTCCAAAGAATAAATACCTAGCCTGGCCAACCTCTCCCTATAAATCAGGCCTTCTAGTTCTGGCAACATTCTTGTAAATCTCTGCATTCTTTCCAGTTTAACCACATCTTTTCTATATTAGGGTGACCAAAACTGTACACAGTCCTCCAAGTGCAGTCTCACCAATGACTTATACAACTGCAACATAATGTCCCAACTCCTGTACTCAATGCTCTGAGTGATGAAGGCCAAAATACTAAGCACCTTTTTCACCACCCTGTCTGTGATGCTTCTTTTTAACGGGCTATGCACTTGTACTCTGAGGTCCCTCTGTACTCCTGTTTGTACTCCTAGTTACCTCTTCAAAAAACACTAAAAGATTTATCAAACATGACTTCCCACACACAAAGCCATGCTGACTCCTAATCACACTCTGACTATCCAAATGCTGGTAGACCCTGTCCCTCAGAATTCTGTCCAGTAACTTCCCTACCACTGATGTCAGGCTGACGGGCTTGTAGTTCCCTGGCTTGTCATTTTACCTTTCTTTTAAAATGGAACGACATTAGCCACCTTCCAGTCTTTGGGAACTTCACCAGTGCTAACGATGAAACAAATACTCTGCCATTAGTAAACAACAGAATTCTCATCCTGAAGGAGTTTTCATCGTGGCAGGAGATTTCAACCAGATAAACCTCAGGTCAGTCCTCCCAGATTCTATCAAAATGTTAAATGCCCAACTAGGGGGAAGAACATTTTAGATCATGTTTACACCAATATAGACAATGCATACAAGGCTGGGCCATGCCCCCATCTAGGGCAACTGATCATCTCTCTCTGTTAATGCTACCAGTGTATAAACCGTTCATTAACAGGGTTAAACCATCTAGTAGAGAGGTGAGAATCTGGCCTGAGACAGCACTATCACAGCTGCAGGACTGTTGTGAGAACACTGACTGGAGTCTTTTTGCTGATAACAACCCTACTGCAGAAAACAACGCTGCTATAGACCTTGAACAGTACACCTCATTAGTACTATCATATATCAACTTTTGCACAGATAATGTTACCACTGTTAAGAAAACTCAGGTATTTCCGAACCAGAAACCCTGGATGAATACACAGTTTAGGAAGCTGCTAAAGATTAGAGATGCTGCTTACAGAGCTAGAGACACCATTGCCTATAGTCTAGCTGGAGCAAATCTCAAACGCGGCATCAAAACACCAAAACACGACCACAAACTTAGGATCGAGGACAGTTTTAACAATAATAATCCCCGTTGCATGTGGCAAGGAGTACAGGCTTTTACTGATTATAAAATGAAAGACACCCAGACTGTAAACAGTAGCATCTCACTGGCAGAGGACCTTAATAAGTTCTTTGCCCGCTTTGACAGGGAGAATTACAGCAAGGAAATGGTTAGACTGCCTCGAGATCCTTATGGACTGGTACTTGATACTAATGAGGTTAGTAGGATACTACACAATGTCAACGCAAGGAAAGCAGCCGGACCTGATGGTGTACCAGGGCATGTGCTTCAGACATGCGCTAACCAATTAGCTGGGGTTTTCACTAACATCTTCAACCTCTCCCTGACATACGCTGTTGTCCCTACGTGTTTTAAATCAACAATCGTTGTGCCCATTCCTAAGCAAAAAAATGTGTGCTGCCTGAGTGATTATCGCCCGATTGCACTTACACCGATCATAGCCAAGTGCTTTGAGAGACTGATTTTGAAGCACATTAAACGTGCTATCCCTGCCACCGTGGACCAGCACCAGTTTCCCTACCGGGCAAGTAGATCAATGGAGGATGCAACTAGTCTCACCCTCCATACTGCTCTGGTGCACCTGGAAAGACTGGACACGTATGTCAGGATGCTCTTTTTGGACTTCAGTTCAGCCTTTAACACAGTTATTCCCAGCAGACTAGTGTCCAAACTCCACAGCCTGGGCCTGAATACAACAATCTGTAAGTGGATTATGGACTTCCTGACCAATCGTCCCCAGACTGTCAGGTTAGGAGGGCACATATCTTCCACCCTCACCCTGAATACTGGTGTTCCCCAGGGGTGTGTGCTGAGTCCTTTCCTCTATGCCCTTTTTACTCATGACTGTTCATCCGTCCATGAAACAAACACCATCATAAAGTTTGCAGACGACGCGACAGTCATTGGCCTGATCATGAACAATAATGAATTGGCATACAGGGATGAGGTACAAAACCTGACAGCCTGGTGTTCCGCCAACAATCTCATTCTCAACACCCAAAAGACTAAAGAGATTGTGGTGGATTTCAGGAAGTCAAGGAAGATAGATCTTGGTCCAGTGTTCATTGGTGGCGAGGCTGTGGAGAGAGTCTCCAGTTTTAAATTCCTGGGGGCATACATCACCGAGGACTTTTCCTGGGCAATACACACTTCAGATGTCATTAGGAAGGCACAGCAACACCTCTATTTTTTGAGGAAATTGAGGAGAGCCAGACTGTCTCAGAACATTCTGGTGAACTTCTACCGGTGTGCGGTGGAGAGCATCCTGACATACAGCATTACTTTTTGGTATGCCAGCTGCACTAGAAAGGAGCAGAAGGCTCTGCAGAGGGTCATCAAGATGGCCGAAAACATCATTGGGACTCAGTTACCAGTGATGGAGGACATCTATCAGGTTTGATGTCGGAGCAGGGCTTTAAACATCATTCGAGAACCAGCTCACCCTGCTCACTACCTTTTTAAATTACTCCCCTCTGGTAGGTGATACAGGACAATACATGCACACAAGACTGAAACACAGCTTTTTTCCCAAAGCTGTTAAATTGTTGAACATGGACTGACACCTCCTATACATACATACATACACATATTATGTCTTCCCCCCTTTACCAGCTGGACTCATCATGGTGTTATTTAATATATTGATATTGATATGCTGCTGATTATCATTATTATTATTATCATAGTTCATTTGCACACTGCCTTTTTATATTTTTTATACTTTATATTTGTGTAAGTATGTTTGTTTTATTTTATAGTTATAATTGCTCTTATTAATTTACTGTTTTGGTTTTTATTAGGCAAGGGAGTGCCATCGTAATCTTGTTGTGTTGTTGCAACAGTACAATGACAAATAAAGAATTCTTGAATCTTGAATCTTGAAGTACCTTCACAAGACGTCTACAATTTCTTCCTTAGCCTCCCACAAAGTCCAAGGATGCACTTGTCAGGCCCTGGGGATTTATCCACCTTAATGCAGAGGAGAAATATTAGTTAAAAATCCCACCCATCACCTGCGACTCGAGACATACTGTAGGTGGACCTGCTGGTCTTACAGGGGACCTACTCTCTCTCTCTCTCTCTCTAGCCACCCTTTTGCTCTTAATATAGCTGTAGAACCTCTTGTGATTTTCCTTAACCATACCTGCCAGATCCATCTCATACCCTCTCTTACTTTAAGGTGGTAATAAGGCACTTAGAAGATAATGATAGTATTGGGCAGAGAATAAAATAAAATTGGAGTATGTGGGAATGGGGAATGTTCAATAGATAGAATACAGAGGGTAGTAATGAGGAGAACATTCTTGGGTTAGGATCTGATCATTGGCTTGCTACATTTAGATGAGGGGCCAAGTGTAATATTTCTAAGTCTGCTGATAATATTAAGCTGAATAGCAATATAGGAGCAAGCGAAGAGGTTACAAGGGAATATAGTCAAAGTCAGGTTGTAAGTGGCCAAAGACATGGCAGGTGGAACTGAATGTGGAAAAATATGAAGTCAACCACTTGGTAGAAAAGTGAAGTATTTTTAAAGTGTTGGTTTAATGCAATAAAATAAGCACGTTATCGGCACTGAAACAAAATAGAAAATAATGGAAATACTTAGTATGTCAGGCAATATCCACGGAAAAGGAAACAGTCAACATATCGGAAAACAAAACTAATATAAAAGAGTAATGAGATTCCACCTGATTTCCAGCATTTGCAGTTTTCTGGTTTTTTGACATCATATGCATCAGTTGGCCACTGAAATTTTAGTAAGCAGGAAGCATGAATTTTGGGTGCTGCCTGCACTAGGTCACAAGGGCATAGAGTAAGGCACTATACAATTTGGCCTCCTGTGCATCAGAGAATTAAACTTTCTGCTCAGTACAACTGATCATTACCCAGGACCTAAAGCAAAAAAAAACTGCAGATGCTGCAAATCCAAAATAACACAGAAAATGCAAGAAATACAGGATCTGTGGGGGGAGGAGCAAAATTAATGTTTCAGGTTGATGACCTTTCATGAAGGTATAATCCAGCACCTTGAAATGTTCTAGTCGGCAACATTCAATCACGGACAGCTCCTTTTGTTGAGGACCAGCTTATTTGGAGCAGACCAGTTCCTTATCAAGCTTCACATTCCAAAACCCATTTCTAGTATACAGATTTTTGCTGAAATCTTTTGGCCTTTGCCAGAGCTGTTGTGATTTCTTCTGGAGTTGAAGCTGATTAGCGCTCCAGTTTGATTATTTAGTTCAGATCTTTTCAGTCCAGGCATATCGTTCCTTCCCATTGGGTTTCTCTGTGACCAGAATGGTGTTTACCTAGCCTGCAAATTAGTGTTTTCTATTATACCACTCTCTGCATCATCTCTTGGAGTTCCTTTTCAAACTTCCTCCTCAATTCATTTGATACCTCATATTAGGGTTATATTACTATTTTTACTTGGTGGCCTTTAAACTGTCTGACCATTTCACCAGAACACACTGGGTGAATTTAGTTTAGATCTGTTTCCTTCTTATTGGAGTCCAGTTCTCAATTGGCATGTTATTTACAATATTCTTTGTGGTCTCCCCTATCTTATGGTTTACTGTGATCAGCTGTGGTTCTTCACAACTTTGATCCAGGTTAGCAGGTTCTTCTGTTTCTTTGAAATAAAATAAACAATTAATTTCTTTTCCTTTGTGTTTTGGATTGTTCTAGGTTGTGAAATGTTATCTTTTCCATTATATTACATTGTTTTGTTTCAAGATATTTTGTTTTGGATACCCATCTCCTTTTATCACTCACAGGGAAGATCCTTTGGGTTAAATGAGGGAGTATGATGTTACTTTACACGTGTTTGTTCTATTCATTTTTTCTGTGAACTTGTACAGTCATTAGTATCTGCTGCTTAGCCTTTCTTTACTTTTGTTTTCATTATTTTATCTCTGCTGCCTAACTGCATCAACCCTGCTTTCTTTTTCAGGACTGATAGAGATTGACTGAGTATTCAGCATTTTCATCTGCCAACTTCCAGCTTCCTGTGCACTGGCTATACATACAATTGGTGCTATAATTTCACCTTACCAATTAAAGCTTTCTGTACATCTGGAGATGCAGGTCCCCAAATGAAATGATCTACTAACAACTATTTCCTTAAATTTGCATTTACTGTATGTATTTCTGAAACAGAAACAGGCCCTTCGGCCATGAGTCGCTACCAAACATCAAGCACTCATTTACACTAATCCAATAGAATCCCATTTTATTCTCTCTACATTCCCAACAACTCCCCTGGCTTCAAACACTGACTTACTAGGGGCAATTTACAGTGGCGAACTAACCTACCAACCTGCACTTCTTCGGGATGCGGGAGGAAATCCACATGGTCACAGGCAGAACATGGAAACTCCACACAGGCAGCACCAAAGGTCAGAATTGAGCCCAAGCTGCTGGAGTTGTGAGGCAGCAGATCTACTAGCTGCACCATTATGCCATATTACAGGAGAATCATTTCTCTCTTGTCCCTAAATGAGGTTGCTGACCTCTTCATCCCACATGCATTCAGAAAACTACTGAATGTCAGTTCACATTTTTGTTTGAATTTTCTGCATGTCTTTGCAACATCATCAGCTTCCCACTTTATTGTGGTATTAATTGTGCACACACTTTAGCCTTTTTATATACAGAGATACAGACAATCACTACAAGTTAATGTGCATTTCATGTAATATATATTATTTCCCCTTTACTCACTTAACTGCTGCTATCACATTACACCTTGATGCTTTCCAGAACACTGTTTGTCAGATTTCCAGATTTAGATCTGCAACTGACAATGTGTTTATCCTTCTAGACTCCATGCCACGTGCTGGCTAAGTGATGGCATGTATATTCAGTTTATAGAATATAGTGCAGCATTGAGTGGTGCAGTGCAACACATCTGAACTAGTATGCTTACACCGAACAATAATATATTGTTTACCTGGCCCAATTTAGTTCCTCTCCTTAGCAACTAACTGAAACTCAACCAAACTGGATGGTTGATGGAAGGTGAGCTTCAGACATCTGTGTCATTACCATCCACTTCAACCTATTCAATGTTGCCCGACTGCACCTCAGTCTCAGCTCACTTGCTGCTGAAACCTTAATCAATTCCTTTATTCCCTACTAAATTTGACTATTCAAACAAACCCCTGGAAAGTCTTTCTCATTCAGCTCTCTGTAAACAAGATCAACCAAAACTCTGCTGACTGTGTCTTTGATTAATCCTCTTTAATCCATCACCCTGTGCCTACTTATATCAGTTTCAGGATGAGGGATATTTTGATTTTAAACTTCTCACTCTACTTTTTTAATCCTTCCATGGTTTTACCCCTCTTAATTTTTAGTAATTTTAATTTTTTTCTCTGTAATCATGATCAGTTCTACAGTGAGGTAATAATCTTCTATTTCTGGCTTCCCAATTCTCTGAAATTGGGTGGCTCCATCTGCAGATGTTAGGGTATAGTGCTCTCTACTACTCTTCATGTAAGTCATTGTTAAAAATCAATATTTTGATCATCAGTTTTAATAGCTTCTTATGTTGCTCTGCATTCATTATTAAATTTAGCAACATTCCTGTGAAGTGCTTTTGACGCTTTTTGCTATGTTAAAAATGCTATATAAATGGAAGCAGTTGTTGCTATTACAGAATGGATATTAAACTTTGGTGTCCATTTCACACAGAGCCTGGAAGGTGGAATGCTAAACAGATCATTCTTGGTCAGATTGGGAACTATGTGCAGAGGGGAAGAAGGTTTTAAGTACTTTAAACCAAGGGATAATAAGAAACAAAATATATAAGAAAGTCATCAGTAATTAATTTCTAAGGGAATAAATTAAAATTAATGAACAGACATATACATTAGAGGAAAAGGAACTGCATGATGTGAAATTCTAGTGAACATCAATAATAAATGCTAAACTAAAGAAATTGATAAGCTAAAACCTTGACAACTTTGTAAGAAAATAATCTGGAATCAAGCCATGAAGTATAATGTAAAGTTCAAATATTTCTATTATAACTAGAAATAGTGTGCTAAGTGGAGATTCTTTTCGTCAATCAACAAGGTAAGGGGAACTGAGGGATGATATAAATGGTGGTCCTGTTCAAATTGCATTGGACCTGATATCTGCAAGGATGAGGAGAATGATAGCATCAGGACAGCTACAACACTGATCTTGGTACTATGAGGGAAAGGGTTATTCAAAGGAAAAGGAGTGGAATAGAAATGGAGTTCTGGGAGATTCATTTATTTGCAGAATTGAAATCATAGGAATTTATTGTACAAAACAGGCTATTTGGACCATTATGTCCATGTTGGCCAAGAAAGGAACTACTTTGGGCAAACCTACTTCATACACATTGGTTTGTAGCCTCGTGTTATGCTCAAGTAATCATCCAGGTAGTCTTCATATGTGATGTATAAACTAACTTAAATCTGTACCTTAAGTTAGGGATTTCTCTGCTGTAGATTCTTCTTGTTCACCTTCATAAGTGAATACACCTCAGCTAATTCTCCCTTGGTATCTTATATTCTTAAAAAACAATAGCACCCCAGTTTCCCCACGTAGCTAAGATTCTCTAGCCTTGGCTTTAAGATTGTTGCTTTGCATCTCTTGTGAATTATGAGGGAAATCCAAATTTTTACTGTGTCTGGAGAAATATGGGAACCTCTAAGGATGTGAATAGTTCAGCATGAAGAGAATAAGTAACAGATCTTGGGTCATCTGTCCATTGTGCTGTTAATCTGGCTCTTGGAAGCTATTGAACAGTGCTTCCTAGTTCCATGGTCTATCCTTCTCTCTTTATCCCCATGGGAAGATGTTTGGCTTATTTTTAGCCCTCTCTAATTAGAAAATGTCTTGCGTTGAAACTATCTGATTTATTGTCCTCCTCATACACCTGGATTTTCAAAACAATAAAACTTGGCTAGGATTCATAATCATTTTTCTTTTTTATTTGTTTTTGCTAATCAGTACAAGAATACGTAAGGAAGGTAAAGTGCTGAGTGTATTTCACAGGTCAAGCAGCAGCTGTGGACAGAGAAATAAAGTTACCATTTCAGAACTGTTTTGATGAAGTCAGCAAGCTGGACCTGACCCTAGGTAAGATGTAGATCTCCTCCCATACTGGTAATATTGAAAGTGGCAGAGTGGTTTCTTGGTCAAATCATTAAAACGGTCAGAAAGGGACTATTTTGACACCTTTTTTCCATGATTAGTTTTGGCTTTATTCTGACGTTTTGTTTCCCTAGACCAGTGAGAATGACCATGTTACATTGTGGGGAAAGTTTGGATAGGCTAGGTTTGTATCCACGGAAGTTTGGAGTTGTGAGAGGGACTTGGGGATCTTGATAGGATGAATATGGAGAGGATGTACATATTGTTGGAGAATCTCGAATTAAGACAGCAATTAGGTGATTTTTTTTTCATCCCTCGGAGGATCTTGAGTCTGTGGAGTTTTCTTCCTCAAAGGATGGTAGTGGAAAAGTCCTTGAATATTTTTAAGGCAAACGTAGGTTGATATTTCATAAGCATGGGCTATAGTCTATTCAGAAGAAACCTACAGAAATTCAACCTTTCTGAAACCTTTTAGCAGGTTATAGTTCAGGATATTGTGGATAGAATTAACTAACCACACTCTGTTCCCTTAAAGGTCAAGATGAGGAGAGTATTGGATTACAGAAAGAAAACAAGTTTTAAAACATATCATTTGGACATTCTGACCCATTTTCTAATATTTGTGTTAATAAAACTGGTTGCTCTGTTTTGGAGGCAACTTGATAGGTCATAGAAAGAAAGTGTTTGGCACCATTATGAGTATCAATTGAAAGGAAACAACTAATATTCTTTACATAAGACCCTTCTCAGGGCATTATACCTATGACCATTTATACAACTTCATCCCAAATAATGGATACTTTATAAAAGAGTTTTGAATTACTTTCATATAGTTCTATTTAGCTGAGAGTTAAATACTGATGCTGTACATACTGACATGGGCGTGCCAAAGATGCCAGCTTAAATACCATGGTCTAGAAATTCTTCAAAGTGTGAAAACACAAGTGTGTAAGAGGCCATGCCAATTTTGAATGAGGTCCAAGGTTCTGTTACTTTATTGCATGTGTGGCCCAGGCTCGTTAACGCCAAAGCTATATTCAACCCACCAGTTAAGCCTGCAGTGTTCAAGGTCTGTGCCATTTAAGGGCCTTGTGTGTGCAGTCCCTAGCATGTTATATGCTAACATCTCTGTACATGCCCAGTGGCTGACATGTTTATGCATGTCATGCACAGAGGAACTGGATCAAATATCAGAAAGTACCTAATCAGGATTTTGATTAAAAACAAGACACATGCTCAAATATTTTGTTATCAGCAAATCTTATTTACTTTTATCATTCAGACTGATCCCTACTTCGCACAGAGCTTGATGAAATTTGGGTAAATGAGCTAAACAGAGCGACTGTGGGAATTTGGTGAAAGTAGGGATGAGGTTCAAAGGGGGCAGGAGGTGCTAAACAATTTAAAGCGTTGAAGAGCAAAATACCATTGATGCTGGAAAAGTGAAATAAGAACAAGCAGAAAATACTGAGCAAGGCAGGCTGCATCTGTGGAAGAAGAAACAAAGTTAACATTTCAGGTCGATGACCTCTTATCAGAACTCAGGAAAATTCAAGATAAACAAGCTTTGAGATCCAGAGAGTGTGGGGGTGGTGGTGGGGGGGTGGGGTGGCGAGAACGAAGGAGAACACAGCAGAGGGGTACTGACAGCAATGGAGTAAACAAGAAATCTTAAATATTTTTGTTGAATGATAAATATTGATCAGGACCATAGTCTACCGAAATGAATGTAACAGACCTTGCTGCACTATTCCAAGAAGAATAATGTTCTGGACCAACATTTTCCACAATATACAACAAATATTAATTTATTTTTTGTGGAATCCTGATGTGCTCAAATTTCTGCTGTTCTTGAAAACATAGAATGGTACAGCATACCACCCTGTGCTGACCACGATTCCAATTTAAACTGCACATCTGCATGCACATGGTCTATATTGCTCAATTCCCTGCCTGTTCATGTGCCTGTCTAAATGCTTCTTAAAACATTGCTACGATATCTGCTTCCACCACCTCCTCTGGCAGCATGTTCCAGGCGCTGATTCTGATTCTGTACTATGTGATTGCACACATTGCAAAGCACTCTGCACCTTCATTGGAAGTGGATGTATGGCATCACAGATAATCAACAACAAAAAATTCTGTCTAATTCTCATTGTTTATTCCCCTAATTTAGATATGTCAATCAGGACCATAATTGACTGCAAATTCAAGACTTTAAAAGAGATTAGTCTACTGGCACTGTGCTCCTTTCAGCCTGATTCATCTTTTTGACCCAAGTCACCCCCAACAGGTTAAAATATGGGCAGAACAACTTTGCAATGCCAATAACTTAGTAAACTTTGCCAAGGAATTTCAGTAGACCAAGGATAATTTGGCATCAACTCGTATAAGGAGACAATATGGTGGAAAGATAGGTTTTAAAGAAGACATTAATGAGGAAAGAGAGGTAGCAGGTCCTGGGGGATAATTCTAGAGCATAGGGTCTTTGCAGTTGGGTGTAAATTATATTAGCCAAACCTGTCCTTCCTGACGTTTACCCTCATATGAGTAAACTCCATGGTTCACAAACTTCATATTATGAATTTTTGCAATAATGCCATTAACATTTTGTTTAGAGAGTGGGACGTGTCTTCAGGTTATGAAGTTATTTTTCAGTCTGATAATGAGTGTGCACTCTCCACACATAGAAATGTACTGTTCCAAAATACCTATAACGCAGTTTGCCCAGCCTTTTCAACTTATGAAATTTTGCTTAACAGAACATTTTTCCAGAAACTATCCCTTTCATAAGACATTAAATTGTTGTATTGTAATTGCATTTATGCACCTTTATCCTATGTCCGAACACTTTTATTTCATCCACTTGATCTAGTCTTAAAATGGTTACGTGCTGTAATTCCTCTGGAAGTAAATTCCAGATCCTCAGAGCTCCTTATGTAAAGAAGGTTATTTAGACCTCCATCCTTATCTCACAATTAATATTATTTCTGATCCTTCTTTCTTGATTCTTCAGCTATTGGAAACAGACCTTTTCTATCTGTCTTTTTTAAAATTGATTTACAGGAAAGTGAGAAGGCAGTAGTGAGTCATCCCCTTGAACCACTGCAGTACATTTGGTAAAGGTACTCCTATAGTGTTGTTGGGTAAGGAGTTCAGGATGTAGATCAGGAAAGTTGAAGGAAGGGCAACATATTTCCAAGTCGGAATGGTGGAAATCTGTGGATGGCAGTGGTCCCATGCACCTGCTTCCTTTATCCTTCTTGTTGATAGAGGTCACAAGTGTAGGAAATGCTACCAAATGAATCTTGGCAAATTGCTAGATTTGTAGCTGGTGTACTCTACAATCATGGGATGCTTGTGGTTAAGGAAGTAAATGTTTAGAAAAGATGGACTGTTAATCAAGTAGGCTGTTTTGCATTGGATTTGACCCATCAAGTCTATGCCAACACTCAAATTCCCATTCCTCCACTTATTTTCCTGTAACCTATTCCATCTCACATCCTAATCAACTCTCCCCACCCTTGATTTCTCTTACACCCACCTACACTAGGGGCAACTCATAGTAATTAACCTATCAACCAGCACGTTTTTGGGATGTGAGAGGAAACTGGACCACCTAGAAGAAACCCACTTGGTCACAGAGAGAACATGCAAACTCTGAACAGATAGCATAGGAGATCAGAAATGAACACTACCTGCCATACTGCTGTGCCACCAGCATTGCAATTTTACTGAAACAACTTGGCTAGTGGCATGATTGGCTCCAGAGCACCTTTTCAGAATTGTAGCCAGAACATTATCTGTTCCCAAATGCCTTACTATAGCAGAGATTTTTTTGTTATCACACGGTAAATAGAATATTGAACAATGTAAGAAGGAAGTTGCGTTTAAACAGCACCTTTCCTGCATTCAGAATCTACCAAAGTAGTTTACAAACAATTAAGTACTTTCAAAGTATAGTTGATGTTAGAGAAAGGGGAAATTATTGGCCGATTAGTGCACAGCTTGCACAAAAAGCAATATGATATTGAATCGATGATCTAATTTAAGTATTGATTGAAGGAGCAATATAGACTGTGAGTCTGGGACAACTCCACTGCTGATGTTTAAAATAGCATCACTGAATCTTTTATATCCACCTTGGAGGACTGAGAGAGCCTCTATTTAATATCTAGCCCAAAAGATAGCACCTCTAATGTAGTACTGCTCTGAAGACTCAGCCTAGATTTTGTATGGTTTCTGCAATAGGGCTTGAATCCATGACCACTTGGGTCAGAAGCCAGAATGCCACCAAATGCACCAACACCTGATCAGCTAGGGTGACAATACAGTGTCTAAAATTGTTATTATGTCCTTGAGCAGGAGAGTGTTTTCCAGCCCCTAATCTTCTGGGCAGCAAAGTGGTGTAGCTAGTTGTTGTGAGAAATCCACATGGCTGTCATGTGACAGTAATGACTTTGACCCCCGCTGACCGGAGGACAGCATTGCTCCTCTGATCGGAAGTGATACTACTGTCAATCAAGGTGCGCCTCCACCCACCCCTCAGGTGTGAGAGTACCTTTTGCCTCTGAACCTGCCTGACCATTGGCTGTGGCAGGAACCTTTGTCTTTGACTCCCACCCCATTGGCTTGTTTAAATCACAACAGTGAGGCTCCACCCAGCCTCCTAGCACCATAAAAAGGGCTGCATCCCCTAGCCCTTCCTCTTTTGACGACCCCAGGAGTAGTGAGACAATGCTGCAGAGATCACTGGTAAGAGTGCATCACCACATGGTCTAGGAGCGTTCCACTCAGACTCCGGGTAGCATTAGAGCCAATGCTAGTGTGGGACAGGCATTGAAGTGTTATATCCTAAAGTTGTACATTGTTATTGTGTGCTTGTTTGTATCTGTGTGTGTGTGTGTGTGTGTGTGTGTGTGTGTGTGTGTGTCAGTGTACTTTACCCCAGTTGCGATCCCCTCTCGTGTTCGTGGTATCCTGCATGTGAATGAGTGTGTGTCTGTTCCCATCCATTCTGTCCCGCGTTTGCCTTTGTGATTAAACTAGTTTTGGTCTACAAAGCTCGTGTCCAGAGTCCTTGATCCTTAAGACAGAAAAGAACGATTTCACACAACACTAGTAGAGTTACTGCCTCACAGTGGCAGAGACTCTGGTTCAATCCCGACCTCAGGTGCAATCTGTGTAAAGTTTGCATGTTCTCCCTGTGACTGTGTAACTTTCCTCCGGGTGTTCTGGTTTCCTCCCACATGCCAAAGACATGCAGTTTGGTAATTTGACATTGTAAATGTAAGTGAATGGGAGCCTAAATTCTGTAACATCTCCCTGCGTTGATTGTCCTCAGCACCACTTCCACAGAAACCCTGAACTATATTGTTACCTATGACCCGATATTGTGATTCTGGGAAGTGAAGGTCCATTGGGCAGACAGGGATAAACAGAAATATTCATGGGATAAACTATCTAAAATGTTCTGATATCCTCCAAATCTGCCCCGTTCTCTATCTTATATTGCCTTTGTTCCATAAACCTATACCCAATCCTCAAAAGGCTCTGCTATTCCACTTCTTTATAAAATACCATGAAACCCATCCATTTGATTAAACTTTTAATTGCTTGATGTAATGTCTCCTTCATTCACAAAATGTTTAATTTTAATGTCTGATACATTCCTGTGCACTATAGAAAAGCAGGTTTTCAACCTGAAATGTTAACTTTGTTTCTCTCCACAGATGCTCCCTGACCAGCTGAGTATTTACAGAATTTCCTGTCTTTATTATAGAAATGCAGGTTGTTGGTGTTATTGAAGGGCCAGCCAGTGAATGACCTAGCAGGGTGGTCAGAGTGCAGGGTGGAAAATTGGCAGCAGGCTTCTCCTGGTGATTTTGCATCTTTCTCCATCTCCATCCCACTCCATTTTGTGGATCACTAGGAAGAATCCGGCACTTGCAGGAATTCTTACATTTTATTAGAAGTAAAATCCGTTGGTGAACCAAACTAAGCACACAAGCAATAGGGAAGAACTGAGAATGGAAAAAAGAGAGTCAAATTAAGGTAACTGATAATTGAACTGAATTCATTATGGAAGTAAAATTGTGGACAGGAAATATTAAAGGCAACACAGGAGCAGAGAGAGTTGAGTTGGCACTCAGAAATCTTTGAAGGTGCCTCACCTGGTAAAACCTGAAGATTATGTGATTTCATTGGCACAAAGTACAGAAACAAGGAACTCATCCTACTCTGTATAAATCACTAGTTAACCCACAGATGGAATACTATATCAAAATCTGAGCACCATACTTTAGGAAGGATGTCTAGATCTTGGAGGTGGCGTTGAAGATATTTACAAGAATAGTACTGAAAATGAAAATTTTCCATTTTGTGGAGTAACTAGAAAAACTGGCTCTTCTCCTTACACAAAGTAGGTCAACATAAAGGCGTTCAAAATCAATAGCAGCTAAGTAAACATCATGTGGTCCTGCTAACCTGACTTCAGCTCAATGCCTTTCCCAGTGAGGCATGAAATAACATAGGACAGCATTCAATGCAGCATCATGTGATTTCAGCAGAGAAGCCTCTCACACTGCTTTGTACAGGCTCGAAAAGATGTCTCATGCACCATCTCCTTCGTGATGTTAGACTTGTGGGTAAAATACTTTCTGATGCCACCTTTAAAACAGTCAATATGATTCTAAGAAGCATTGGTTCTAAACATTCTGAGGGACAATATTAAATGTACCCAAGGCTCACATCTGTGGCTTCACTATGTCTATCTTCAGATTATAGACCAGGTGTTGCCAAAAGATAGAATATGTGTTTTCCACACAGAACATGGTGCACAAGTGAATGATACAGATAGTATACTTACACCCATAACAGAAGAGATTTCTATTCATCCTATTCCTTGCAGTAATAGAATAGTCCACCAGACAACTTTTGGGGAATATCAGATTTAGTGGGTTATAAACTGAGACTCCAAGCCTGTGATTCAGAATGAGAATAAATGAATGAAAGTGTATTGAGTGATGGAGGATGGAGACTGAGTTATACGTCAGCAAAAAGAACGTCCACGTCCCCCTACTCACCCTCTGTTTCCTCTCTCTCCACATCCTCCTGTTGAATCTTTGCTGGAAGTTAATCCTCCACAACAGGTCATGATTCGCTGCTGCTCCCGACTCTCCTTTTTTAATATCTGAACTCAGGCATTGTCAGCAGAGTGTATAATCTCAGGAAAAAGCTTTGCATTCCTTTTTGAATGATGGAGAAAAATTAAACAGTGAAGGGGGAAGTAGGCTCCAATAATATCTTTGTCATCAACGATGGTGGAGCCTAATTGAGATGACTGACAAAGACAATGTTAAAACATTTACAACCATATATAACCAGAAGTGCTGAGTGGATCATCCATCTCAGCTTTCTCACAAAACCTCCACCAATGCAGAAAGTCAGTCTTCAGCATCAATATTAACTCAACAGTCTATCTAGCTTTCCCTATGCAGAGATTCACATTCTCAATACTAATGAAATTTCTCAGAGTTCCTAATTTATTGGTAACAACCTACTATGTTTGGGCCTGAGGTTTGGTAATCATCTCAGGTAAATAGATAATTTCTCTAACAAACACTTTCTAACCCCAGCCTGTAAAACCCTTCCCAATTTTTAGCTCAAGCTGATAGGACAAGCCAAATCAATGCAACCTGTCCTCAGAATGTAGCCCTTTTAGTGCCAATGTCATTCTGGCTTACATCTAGACCACCTCCCTTCTACTTTCAGTCATCTAGAAGTGGTACATGAAGAACTGACAAAAGTCCCGCATGGTAGGCTTGTCTGGAAGGTTAGAGCACATAAGATTCATGGTGTGTTGGCAAACTGGATCCAAAATTGGCTTGGAAATAGGAACAGAGTGTAATGGTCGAGGGGAGTTTTTCTGACTGGAAGTCTGTAATCAATGGCATACCACATGGATTGCTGCCAGGACCACTGTAGTTTGCGATATATAAATGACTTGGATGAAAATATAGGTGGACTGAATTGTAAGTTTGCTAACAACACAAAAATTAGTGGAGAAAGAGATAGTGAATGAGGTTGTGAAAGGATACAGAGGGACATAGATCAGTTAGAAAGTTGGGCGGAACAGTGGCAAATAGAGTTTAATCTGGACGAGTATGAAGTGATGCGTTTTGGGAGGTCAAATGCAGAAGGAAAGTATAAAGTAAATGGCATGACCCTTGGGAGCACTGATGTGTAAAGGAATCATGGAGCGCAAGTCCATAGTTTCCTGAAAGTGGTAACCCAAAAGGATAGGATGGTAAAGTAGCCTTCATAGGCTGAGGCATTGAGTTTAAGAGTTGGGATGTCACGTTGCAGCTCACAAAATATTGGTCAGGCCACACTTGTATTATTGAGTTCATTTCTGGTAGCCACATTACAGGAAGGATGCGGTAGCATTAGAAAGAGTGCAGAAGAGATTCGCCAGGATGTGCCTGGAATGGAGGGCTTTAGATATAATGAGAGATTAGAGAGGCTAGTATTTTTCTCGCTGGAACATAGGAGGCTGAGGGGTGACCTTATTGAGGTTTATAACATTATGAGAGGCATAGATAAAGTAGATAGTCAGAGTCTTCTTCCTAGGGTGGGGGAATCTAAAATTAGAGGGCATTGATTTAAGGTGAGACGGGAGAAATTTAAAGGACACTTGAGGGACAGGTTTTTCGCACAGGGGGTGGTGGCAAACCAAGCAGCCAGAGAAAGTGATAAAGACAGATACAATTACAACATTTAAAAGGCATTTGGACAGGTACTTGGATCGGCAAGGAGTAGGGGGATATGGGCCTAATGTGGACGGCTAGGTTTAGCATAGATGGGCATCACGATCAGCATGGACAAGTTGGGCCGTACAACTCTGACTCTATGACTCTAACTCCGAGTGACACCGGCACTAAAAGGGCTACGTTCTAAGGATAGGCTACACTGACTTGGCCTGTCCTATCAGCTTGAGTTAGAAATTGGGAAGGACTTGCTGCCAGAGGAGATGGTAGAAGCAGATATGATAGCAATGTTTAAGAGGATTTAGACAGGCACGTAAGCAGGCAGGGAACTGAGGTATACATACGATATGCAGGCAGATGGAATTAGCTAGATTGGCATTATGGATGGCACAGACATGATGGGGCGTAGGGCACGTCCCTGTGCTCTACTGTTCCATGTTCTGTGACTGTACAGGCTAGGGCTAGAAATTGTTTGGTAGAAAAATTGTTTTTAACTTGAGATAGTTACCAAATTTGGAGCTCTTAAATAATAGTTTGTTGTTAATAAATGAGGAACTCTGAGAAACTCCATTAGAATGTAGGATTCCCCAGTACAGGAAATGATTGAGATGAACAGCATAAGGAAAGCTAGATAGGCCATGAGGTTGTGAGGAATAGAAGGAAATTCTGACTGAGTTAGATGAAAAAGGATGGGTGCAGACCAGCATAATGCACAGACTGGTATGGTTGAATAACATGTTTGTGGTGTGTATAATCTGTATTAATCCTGTATCAGTCGTGCATGGTCACCTCTGCTTTATAGAGTCTGGAATATGAAAGTGGGACATGCTCTGATGAAGAACTGCAGGGAGAGTCTGTATGAAAACAGATCTGTTCTGAGCTGGTTGTCTAGGACAGCTGCTGCATGGTTCAGTATTCACAGTAGCCAGTTCTCACTGAGGTTGTGAATAATCATGTGATCTACAAGTTACATTTCATAACCAGATCATCTGCAGTGCTCAATGATAATAAATTGAATCTCAATAAAGTCCACTTCAGTAATCCAAATGGATGTATTTCCTATTGGATCTGATTTTATTTTAATTACCATGCAAACCTAGGCTGCTAGTAGATGCAGGAGCGAAATAGAAAACCTGTGATATTTGGAATTTATTCCCTAATGGCAGCAATACCAGTTCTGAGAAAGACACCAGCTGCAATAACTTGTGGGGATATCAAATCCATGGACAAAATATTTATCAAAGCTCTTAATGTTTTGGGAGGAAACAAACTAGTTATTTGCACGGTGACATAATAGATTTTAGTGGAATGACCACAGAAGGTAGATAAGTCACCTGGACTGGATGGATTACACCCCAGTGTTCTGAAAGAGGTAGCTTTCAGAAGTAACAAGAGATTGTGGAGGCCTAAGTAGTGGGCTTTCAAGAATCACTAGATTCAGGAATGGTTCCAGAGCATTGGAAATCCGCAAATGTCACTCTACTCTTTAAGAAGGGAGAGAGGCAAAAGACAGGAAATTATAGGCCAGTTAACCTGACTTCAGTGGTTGGTAAGATGTTAGAGTCAATTATTAAGGATGAGGTTTCAGGTACTTGGAAGCTCATGATAAAATAGGCTGAAGTCAGCATAGTTTCCTTAAGGGGAAATCTTGCCTGACAAATCTGTTGGAATTCTTTGAGGAAGTAACGGGCAGGATAGACAAAGGAGAGTCAGTGGATGTTGTTTACTTGGATTTTCAGAATGCCTTTGACAAGGTGCCATGCATGAGGCTGCTAAACAAGATAGGAGCCCATGGTATTACAGGAAAGGTACGAGCATGGATAGAAAATTGGCTGACGGGCAGAAGGCAAAGAGTGGGAATAAAGGGGGCCTTTTCTGGTTGGCTGACGATGACTAGTGGTGTTCTGCAGGGATCGGTGTTGGGTCCGCTACTTTTCACGTTATATGTTAATGATCTGGATGACAGAATTGATGGCTTTGTGGCCAAGTTTGCAGATGATACAAAGATAGGTGGAGGGGCAGGTAGTGTTGAGGAGGCAGGGAGTTTGCAGAAGGACTTGGACATATTGGGAGAATGAGCAAAGAAGTGGCAGATCGAATACAGCGTAGGGAAGTGTCTGGTCATGCACTTTGGTAGAAGGAATAAAGGCGTAAACTATTTTCTAAGTGGGGAGTGAATTCAGAAATTGGAGGTGCAAAGGGACTTGGAGTCCTAGAGCAGGATTCCAGAAAGGTTAATTTGCAGGTTGACTCAGTAATAAGGAAGGCAAATGCAATGTTAGCATTCATTTCAAGAAGACGAGAATATAAAAGCAAGAATGTAATGCTGAGGCTTTATAAGGCATTGGTCAGACCACAATTGGAGTATTGTGTGCAGTTTTGGGCCCCATATCTAAGGAAGGATGTGCTGGCATCAGAGAGAGTCCAGAGGAGGTTTACAAGAATGATCCCGGGAATGAAAGGATTAATGTATGGGAGTGTTTGATGGTTCTGGGCCTGTACTTGCTTGAGTTTAGAAGGATGGGGGGAGGGGGGTGGAGGGGGATCTCATTGAAACCTACCGAATATTGAAAGACCTGGAAAGAGTGGACGTGGAGAGGATGTTTCCAGTAGCAGGAGGGTCTAGGACCAGGGGCACAGCCTTAGAACAGAAGGACGTCCCTTTAAAACAGAGATGAGGAGGAATTTCTTTAGCTAGAGGATGGTGAATTCCCCATATTCACCACCCCAGGCAGCTGTGGAGGCCAAGTCACTGGGCATATTTAAAGCGGAGGTTGATAGGTTCTTGATTAGTAAGGGCGTCAGAGGTTACGGGAGAAGGCAGGAGAATGGGGTTGAGAGGGGAAAAATAACTCAGCCGTGATCGAATGGCGGAGCAGACTCGAAGGGCTGAATGGCCTAATTCTGATCCTATGTCTTATGGTTTATGGTCTTATAGGAGTTTGCCTTTGTAAACAATTTGGTCATTAAACACTTAAGGGTGTACTCAGGTCATGAAAGTTATATATTATGATACAATTTTTCAGCAGTACACTGCCTCTTGAAAATGTTGTTTTCATTCCTGCCTCAAAATTTTGAGTCAAATATCTTGATGTATTTACTAATTAATCTGAAATGTTCTGCCCTTGTGTAGTCCTAACTCCAGTCTCACACAACATATTCTTAAGCCACTTCTTGATACTAAGAGAAAAATAGCTAAAAATGGAAATAGAAGCTGGAGTCGGCCATTTGTTCCCCTGTACCTGTTCCACCATGGCTGATCTTTCACCTCAGCTTCACTGTACTGCACTAACCTCATATCCCTTGATTCCTCGTAATATTTAAACATCTATCTATCTCTGCCTTGAATATACTCAGCATCGAAGCTCTATAGCCCTTTTAGATAAGAAATTCCAAAGATTCACTATCTGCTGGGTAAGGAACTTCCTTCTCCTTTGCTCTCCTGAACTGCCAAGTCCTTATCTTGAGACCTTGACCCCTGATTCTAAACAACCCAGCAAGAGGAAACATTAAACCCACAACTATCCTGTCAAACTTCTGAAGAAATTTGTACATTTCAATGAGATCTCCTCTCATTCTTCTAAACTCTAGACAGTATAGACCCAGTCTGCATCATTCAACAAACCTGCTATCTTGGTATTTGAATCTAGTGAACCTTCACTGCACTCCTTCCATCCGAAATATTACCCTTACTTAGACAGGGAGACCAGATCTGTACACAATATTCTAGATGCAGTCTCTCCAGACCTACCTCTCAATTAGGAGATTGTGGTTTAAGTCTATCCAGAATCTCAAGCACATAATCTATACACTAATAAATTCAGTAAACAGCTTAAGTGAAACTTCTTTACCTAGAAATGTTTAAGAATATGTAACTAGGATGCAGCCGTGTAAATTTTCTTTGCACTCTTTCAAGCTTATTGATATCTTTCCTGTAGGTAGGTGACCAGAAGTGCACACAATACTCTAAATTTGGCTTCACCAATGCCTTTAAAGGGAAGCTGGATAATAGTTCAGTGCTGAGAGAGTGCCGTACTTTCAGAGGGATTGATGCTTGTCACCTGACCACTCCTGTGAATATAAAATCTCCCAAGGCATGTTTAAAAATGGTAAGAGCATCTTCTCTGGTAAATTGGAAAACATTTATCTTTTAACCAGGAACATCTTAGCTGGTTATTGACATCTAATTTTCTGTGAATGTGCAATAGTGAAGAGTGAAATCAAAGCAGTGGAGGGAGAACATGTCTAAGAAAAGTCTGGGCCTTTGACCTCTTTTGACACTGGTGGACCCTTCCTGCATTCCATATGTAAAATGGATAGCACCTGTAAAAAGTAATTAATTAAATGAAACAAATTTTATTTAAGCGCTTGCAAGATCCTCTGAAGTTTATTTGATATCTCTAAGTTCTGTCGGGTATTGATATCAAAGTGTTTCACGGTTTTAGAGACTTTCCAAAACAAATGACCAAAATGAGGTTTTGGAATGCAATATTTGAACTCTATCTCACCCAATACGGCTCAATAAGATATCTTTATTAGTCGCACGTACATCGAAACACACAGTGAAATGCACGTTTTGCATAGAGTGTTCTGGGGGCAGCCCGCAAGTGTAGTCACGTTTCCGGCGCCAACATAGCATGCCCGCAGCTTCCTAACCTGTAGGTCTTTGGAATGTGGGAGGAAACCGGAGCACCCGGAGGAAACCCACACAGACACTGGGAGAATGTACAAACTCCTTACAGACAGCGGACGGAATTGAATTTGGGTCGCTGGTGCTGTAAAGTGTTACGCTAACTGCTACACTAGTTCAACTTAGCATTACCAGCAATTTTACTCCAGATTTCAAATGTTCTTTTCAAATTCCTTTGGCAGTTTCAGATAATTGTTCTAAATTTCCACACACCACGCCCCCGCCCCCCCATGGACATTTGTTACCTTGATCTCTCACCTTTTGTGACATTTAAACTCTTCTGTCTGCTGCCCTATCCTGTGCCACCCTTTTCTTCTCCTCTTCTCCCCCAGCTTCTGTGCATCTTAAAATCTATGTATTTTTAACTGTTGCCAATTCTGACATGGAATCCAGAAATACTGTCTGAAGTTGAATACACAATCACCTGGTGGACGGTCCAGGTTAGGAACAGTGTTTCAAATGACTTTATGGGCTGAAGCATACAGCTCTCTGGCCATGGTAACATCCTCCTCATGGGACAGCTCAACTCTAACTTCTGAACATTGAAATGAGGAATTCAGAAACAAGCCGGAGGTCAGTTGCCAATACACCTGAGCCCAGTGGCAGAGGACTAATGTGCTGAGTGGGCTTCACTTCACATCTGAGCCCTCAGCTTTACATCAGCCATGGCAGGCGTAAGAAATCCTTTTCATTTTGGTGGGATCAACCACTAATTTAAAAGGGAAGTGGTTTATTTACTTTATTTTATGGAGTTATAGAGTCATACAGCATGGAAATGGGCCTTTCAGCCCAACTGGTCTGTGCTGACCAAGATCCCCATTTGCCAACATTTGGCCCATATCCCTCTAAACCTTTCCTATCCATGTACCTGTTAAAATAGTTCTTAAATGTTGTTAATGTACCAGCCTCAACCACTTCCTCTGGTACCTCATTCCATATACTGACCACCCTCTGGGTGAAAAACTTGCCCCTCGGGTTCCTATTAAATCTCTCCCCTTTCACCTTAAACCTATGGCCTCTAGTTCTTGATTCCCCAACACTGGGAAAAAGACTATGGGCATTGACTCTATTTATGCCCCTCATGATTTTATACACCTCTGTAAGATCACCCCTCATTCTCCTATGCTCCAATGAAAAAGCCCCAACCTGCTCAACTTCTCTCCATAACTCAGTCTCTTGAGTCCTGGCGACATCCTCGTAAATCTCCTCTGCACTCTTTCTAGCTTCATGGCGTCTTTCCTATAGCAGGGTGACCAAAACTGAACAGAATATTCCAAAGCAGCCTCACCAACATCTTGTACAACTGCAACAAGATTTTATTTAATCTTAACCTTTTAAATTAATTTCTTGAAGTTTAAGGTATCAACTTGAATTGTTTCTATATGCCACTGAAACAGTTAAAAAGACTTTCGATGGCAGAAACAAGTCAAAAAGCACTTGGGAGGTCCAGGTACCAAGCCTCCAAATTGTAGTCATGGTTTGTTAACCTGTTTCACCTCACGGGGCATCTATGGAATCTGGATATCCAGGTTGACTGATCTCATGGAGTTACAGGTAGGTGATGGATGTGACTGCAAACAACAGGCTGGATTGAGAGAAATCTGACCCATTTTAGGTAATGACTGCAGAAGACCAATGTAAGTAATGTTGATTTAAAACTTCTTTAAGTCAATTGAGCATTTTTAGATGTTATTTTGCTTTTAAATTTCAATTATTAAATTAAAAACAGCTTGAACAGTTTTTATATTTTTAATAGTTTCTATTAAATGTCAGAAATACTCAGAATTATTTACTATGTTTTGAAAGGTTTGACCCTTTCAGCTAGGCCAGGGAGCATGGCTTGGCTGCCTGTCAAGGTTTTGTCAGTACTTGTGGCTGGGTTTGTTGTGCCAATGTGCTGAAGTTATATTGTGGAAGGATTGCTGCCACACAGGAACTGATGGATCCAGCACCAGGTAACAAGGTTAGAGTAGGAGAAATGCACAAGGCAAGTTTAAACTTTCTTCTGAGTTCTGCAATACCAGGACTGGACTTTTTTTAAGTGTGGGCTATCTTGATTAAATAGAGAGAGTGGTCACCCTACTTAAAAGACACAGCAGTGAGGCTTACCATGCAGAATAATGCTTTAAAATCTGATGTGAGAAGAGTCCATAAATTCAAAATTTAAATGTAATCAACTTTTGTTGAAAAGAGCTTGGTGAAAGGCAAAGCATGCAGGATCATGTGATAGACAGCTGCTCTGAACAGATAGTTTAAACCTTTTGCTTGAACTTATAGTTTCAGCTAAGATGCAGTCAACACCAGAGCCAGAGAAAAGGAAGGAATGACAAAGTTGATCATATAATAAATGACGCAAAATTAGCTCACATTGTATCATGTGAATTTGGATCAGATCTGGTAATTAAGCACACAATTGTGGGATGTGTTGTTCACTGATAGGCCAGGATTTATTGCTCAGTCTTAATATTTCTTGAGAAGGATGATATAATCACCTTCAACCACTGCAAGCAGTGTTGCAAAGCTTCTCCCAGAATTCGTTTAGATAGAGTCATAGAACACTACAGCACAGAAACAGGCCCTTCAGCCCATCTAGTTCATGCCAACCTGGTTTTCTGCCTAGTCCCATCTACCTGCACCCAGACCATAGCCCTCCATACCTCTCTCATTCATGTACCTATCCAGACTTCACTTAAATGTTGCAGTTGAACCTGCATCCACCACTTCCACCGGCAGCTCATTCCACACTCGCACCACCCTCTGAGTGAAGTAGTTCCTCCTCAGATTCCTCTTAAATATTTCACCTTTCACCCTAATCCTATGACCTCTAGTTCTAGTCTCGCCCAACTTGAGGGGAAAAATCCTGCATGCATTCAAGCCTATCTATACCCCTCATAATTTTGTATACTTCTATATGATTTCCCCTCATTCTCCTACGCTTCAGGGAATAAAATCCTAACCTATTCAACCTATCTCAGGTCCTCAAGTCCCGGCAACATCTGTGTAAATTTTCTCTGCACTCTTTCAAGCTTATTGATATCTTTCCTGTAGGTAGGTGAGCAGAACTGCACACAATACTCTAAGTTTGGCCTCACCAATGTCTTATACAACTTCAAATTAACATCCCAACTCCTGTACTCAGTACCCTGATTTATGGAGGCGAATGTGCCAAAAGTTCTCTTAATGACCCTGTCTACCTGTGATGCCACTTTCAAGGAATTATGGATCAGTATTCCCAGGTCCCTTTGTTCTACTGCACACTTCAGTGCTCTACCATTCACTATGTAAATCTTACCCTGGTTTGTCCTCCCAAAGTGCAAGACCTCACACTTGTCTGCATTAAATTCCATCTGCCATTTTTCAGCCCATTTTCCCAGCTGGTCCAGATCACTTTGCAAGCTTTGATAGCCTTCCTCACTGTCCACTACGCCCCCAATCTTGGTGTCATCTGCAAATTTGCTAATCCAGTTTACCACATTATCATCTAAATCATTGATATAGATGATAAACAACAGACCCAGCACCGATCCCTGCGGCACACCACTAGCCACAGGCCTCCAAAAAATCAGAGAAACAACATTTTCTACTACCATTCTTTGGCTTCTCCCGCTAAGCCAATGTTGAATCCAATTGACTACTTCATCCTGAATGCCAAGCAACTTAATCTTCTGGAGCAGCCTCCCAAGCAGGACTTTGTCAAAGGCCTCAGTAAAGTCCACATAGACAACGTTCTCTGCCTTCCCTTCATCAACCTTCCTGGTAACCTCCTCAAAAAATTCTATTAGATTGGTTAGACATGACCTGCCATGCACAAATCCATGTTGACTATCCCTAATCAGGCCCTGTCTATCCAAATACTTATACATCCTGTCCCTCAGAATACCTTCCAATAATTTACCCATGACTGACGTCAGGCTCACCGTCCAGTAATTTACTGGCTTGTTCTTAGAGCTTTTCTTAAACAACGGAACAACATTAGTTATCTTCCAGTCCTTCGGCACCTCACCCGTGGCTAAGGACATTTTAAATATCTCTGCCGGGGCCCCTGCAATTTCTGCACTAGCCTCCCACAAGGTCCGAGAGGACACCTTGTCAGGCCCTGGGGATTTATCCACCCTAATTCGCCTCAAGACAGCAAGCACCTCCTTTTCTGTAATTTGGATACAGTCCATGACCTCACTACTCTTTTTTCTCAGTTTTATAGTCTGTGTCTGTCTCCTGAGTAAATACTCCATTTAAAGTCTCCCCCATCTCTTTCAGCTCCACACTTGGATGACCACACTGATCTTCAAGAGGACCAATTTTGTCCCTTGTTATCCTTTTGCTCTTAATATAACTATAGAAACCCTTTGCATTCTCTTTCACCTGGTCTTCCAGAGCAACCTCATGTCCTCTTCTAGCCCTCCTGATTTCTCGCTTAAGCATTCTCTTGCATTTCTTATACTCCTCAAGCATCTTATTTGATCCTAACTGCCTACACCTGATATGCACCTCCTTCTTTTTCTTTACCAGGTCTTCAACACCCCTCGATATCCAAGGTTCCCCAAACCTGTTAGCCTTGCCTCTTATCCTAAAAGGAACACACAGATTCTCTCCTCTCAATATTTCACTTTTGAAGACCTCCCACTTACCAAGAATCTCTTTGCCAGAAAACAACATATCCCAATCCAGATCCCTTCCGATGCCATCAAAATTGGCCTTCCTCCAGCTTAGGATATTAACCCTAGGACAAATCCTATCCTTCTTCATAATTATTTTGAAACTAATAGAATTATGATCACTAGATCCAAAGTGTTCCCCTACACTCACTTCTGTCACCTGCCCTGTCTCATTACTTATGAGGAGATCCAGTATTGTATTCTCTTTAGTTGGGATCTCAACATATTGATTAAGGACACTTCCCTGAACACACTTGACAAACTTGATCCCATCCAGTCCTTTTACAGTTTGGGAGTCCCAGTCAATATGTGGAAAGTTAAAATCACCTAGTATCACAACTTTATATTTCCTGCAATTGTCTGCTATCTCTCTACAAATTTTCTCCTCTAAATCCTGCTGACTATTGGGAGGTCTATAATATAGCCCCATTAACATGGTCATCCCGTTTGTATTCCTCAGTTCCACTCAAATTGCCTCAGTAGATGAGACCTCCAGTGTGTCCTCTCTGAGCACTGCCATCACATTTTCCCTGATGAGTAATGCCACCCCTTCCCCTTTAATGCCTCCCCCTCTATCATGCCTAAAACAACAGAACCCCAGAACATTGAGCTGCCAGTCCTGCCCCTCCTGCAACCAAGTATCACTAATGGCTACAACATCATAATTCCACGTTCAGATCCACGCTCCAAGTTCATCTGCCTTACCTACAATACTCCTTGCGTTGAAATAGATGCAACTTAGAGCATTGGTCTCACCACGCTCAATCTTTTGGTTTCCATCTTTGCTTGTAGTCTTAACATCTACTTTCCCCACAGCCTCGCCACTTGCTGTCCTGCAACTCTGGTTCCCACCCCCCTACAGCTCTAGTTTAAACCCCACCAAGCAGCACTAGCAAATCTTCCTGCAAGGATATTGGTCCCCCTCCAGTTCAGGCACAAACTGTCCTGTTTATACAGATCCCACCTGCCCTGGAAGAGAGCCCAATGACCTAAAAATCTGAAACCCTCCCTCCAGCACCATCTGCTTAGCCATGTATTAAACTGCACTATCTTTCTACTTCTTTCCTCTCTAGTTCATGGCACAGGTAGCAATCCTGAGATCACCACCCTGGAGATCCTGTCTTTTATCTAGCGCCTAACTCCCTGAATTCACTTTGCAGGACCTTGTCACTTTTCCTGCCTATGTCATTGGTACCAACGTGTACCATGATCTCTGGTTGCTCACCCTCCTCCTTAAGAATGCTATGGACTTGATCTGAGACATCTCAGACCCTAGCACCTGCGAGGCAACATACCATCCCAGAGTCTCGTTTTCATCCACAGAACCTCCTGTCTGCTCCCCTAACCAATGAATCCCATATCACTACCACTTGCCTCTTCTCCCCTCTTCTCTTCTGAGCCAAAGAGACGGACTCAGTGCCCAAGACCTGACCACTGTGGCTTTCCCCTTGTAGGTCCCCGCCCCCGCCCCCCCAACCAACAGTATCTAAAATGATATACTTGTTATTGAGGGTAATGGCCACAAGGGTATCCTGCACTGACTGCCTATTCCCTTTCTCTCTCCTGATAATCACCCAGCTACCCACCTCCTGCAACTCAGGTGTGACTGCCTTGCTGTAACTCCTGTCAATCAACTGCTCAGTCTCCCAATTGATCTGAAGGCCATCCAGCTCCAGCTCCAGCTCCAGCTCCAGCTCCAGCTCCAGTTCCCTATCACAGTCTGTAAGGATCTGCAGCCAGATGCACTTCTTCAGATGCAGCCATCAGGGACACTGGAGGTCTCCCTGACTTCCCACATCATGCAAGAGGAGCACACCACTGCCCTGGGTGTCATTCCCATTGCTCTATCTGTGCAATAATAGAGAACTTAACTGAACCTCAGCTTCGCCTCCACCTCTTCACACCTAAACCTCTTAAACCAAAGCCTCAGCTCCCCCACTCTTACACTGGCCCACTCACAAAATGGCCACTCTGCTTTACCCTACCTCCCTTTTATTGGCTGAGTTGCCACACACTTAACCAGCCAGAAACAACATTTTAACAAAAACTGTCGGCTGTTCCTCTCTGCTGCTCTGGCTGCTGGAACTGCAAAAAAACAAGTCCCAACTGAAAAACGGTAATAGGCAGTACCAGGATGTAGATCAAGAGATAATGAAGGAATGTCAATATATCTCCAAATCAGGATGGTGTATGATTTAGAGAAAAACTTAAAATGTTTGTAACCAACATGCCTGAGGCCCTTGTTCTTTTGGTTGGTAGAGGTCTAGGGAATGGGAGGTGTTGTTGAAACCTTGTAAGTAGCTGAAGTGCATTTTATAAGTGATGGCCATAATGCGTCAATGATGGGGGAAGTTAATGTTTAGGGTGGTAGATCAGTGCTTTGTCCTGAATATTATTGAGCTTCTTGAGTGTTGTTGGAACTGCACTCATCCAGGCAAGTGGAACTTCTGACTTGTGCCTTGCAGATGGTGGAAAGGCATTAGCATGTCAGGAGGTGAGTCACTTTGCACAAGAATACACAAGAAAATAGGAGCTGGAGTAGGCCACTTGACCCCTCAAGCTGCTCCGCCATTGAATATGATCATAGCTGATCTATGCTGGCCTCAACTCCTCTTTTGTGCCAGTTCCCCATAATCCTCAATTCCTTAATCTTTTAAATATTTATTTATCTCTACTTTAAATATATCTAATGATCTGGCCTCACCAGCCTCAGAGGCAGAGAGTTCCCGTGATTCACTAACCACTGAAAAGAAATTTCTACACACCTCAGTTTTAATTTATCGGCCCCTATTTTGCAACTATGACTCCTTGTTTGTGACTCTCCCACTGGTGAAAACATCTTAACACCTACCCTGTCAAACACCCTTATCTGTTTGCATAAAATCATCCCTCATTCTTCTAAACGCCAAGACCCAAGTTGTCTAGCCTCTATTGATAGGACAACCCTTTCAACCTAGGAATTAGGCTGCTGAATATTCTTGGAACTAACTCCAATGCTCCTACATCCATTCTTTTAGGTAAGGAGACCAAAATGTGCACAGTAATCCAGGTGTGCTCTCACCCACACCCTGCACAACTGTAACAAAACCTCCCTATTCTGCAACTCCAACCTCTTTGTAATAAATTTATTTGCCTTCTTAGTTACTTGCTAGACCTGCCTGCTAAATTTTGTGATTCATGTACCTAGATCCCTCTGAACTTCAGTCTCCCTCCATTTAGATAACAATCTGTCTTTTGATTCCTCTTACCAAAGTGCATGACTTTGCACTATCCCAGATTAAACTCCATTTGCCAGGTTTTCACCCACTCACTCAATCCATCTATATCCCATTACAGAATCACAATGTTCTCATCACAACATAACCTTCCACCTATTTTCATATAATTGGCAAACTTGGAAATATTACATTTCCTCTCCTCTTCAGGTCATTAATGTAAATAGTAAACAACTAAGGGCCAAGAACTGATCCCTGGGGGGGTGTCCTCTAGTTTCATTCATCCTGCCTGCAGAAAACCCAGCCACCGACTGGCCTTTGTAGCCACAGCTGATTGGTCCAGTTGAGCTTCTACTGAATAGTGACTGTCCTCCAACTCCCTCTTCTTGTCCTTGAAATTTGATAATTAGGGGGAAACAGCTTTGGGAATTGGTTGTGAAGTTTTTGGCATGTTCTGAGAGGTTTGCATTTGATGCTATGTAATGCATGTTTTTTTGTGCTAACCCTTCTCAGCTGTTCAGGGAGCAGACTGTTTTCTGCAGCTTTATTTTCTATTTTTCCTGATATCATTCGCAGAAAACATTATTGCTTAGAAACTGATAGGACTGCTTTAGTTTGCAACTTCAGACTTGATCCCATTTCATTTGGTTGGAAGGAGAAAATACTGAGAAAAGAAATGCCTTTACGTATTCTCCAACTTCAGCTGCACAGTTATATCATTTCTGATAACACAGTCCAATTTTTCTCAATGCCACACATCTCAATCTTCCTGCCTCTTCACTGTTATGGCACATTCTCTTCAGTCCCACTTCCTCCACTTTCCCCATTACTTTGCAATCAATTCCCTCTCCAGTACCTATAAACTTCTCTTTTTGAAAGCTTGATTGATTGTCTCCACTAACCCTGCAGGCAATGAATTTCACATCATCTCCACTCTTTTCCTCCCATTCAGTCCACTAGCTTTGCACTTAATGAATTCCAAGATCCTTCAAATTGATGACTGTATCTTCCATTTCATCTGAGTTGAAGGAAAAGTTCAATGATGATTGAAGTATTAATGTGATGGCCTCAACTGGAACAATTGGCTGAAAGCTCTTGCATGTCATGTGAAAATTACATCTAATACTAGTAACTTGTTTAGCCAGGCATGAGAGTGGTCTGTGAGGAAATACTCTTGTTGAAGAAAGCTGCATGGAGGGAAATGGCCATGCTGAGTGATCAGATACAAATGTTGCAGTGGATACCTGATAGGGACTGCTGAGCACTGTGCTTTCTAAGTTTAGTGTCTACATGGTAGAAAATCGAGCTGGAGCCAGACTGAAGAAGTGCTCATATGGTATAAACAAGAGCGAGGCTCTGAAATGTGTACCAAATGAGAAATATTTTCTAACTAGTTCCTGATGGACCTCTCTCTTTCCATTGATGGCAGTGCAAGTTAATCATTTTTGGTTGATTCTTGAGTTGAGTATCTTTGTTAAGCCAAACAAAATGTCATTCCTGTGTAACCAAATGTAATTGATAAGGAATTATTGTAAGAAAGAATTAGCACTTTTCATACCCTCAAAATGCCCTAAACTAGAAATCTGTCACCTTATGCATAGAAGGATCCCACAGAAATTCCATAAGTGATGAGTTTTATCTGTTTTAACGATAGAATAGACACAGGCCAGAGCATCTACTTTGCTGTAATTTATATATTACAGACTCGCAGTAAGGTTACAGAATGGAAGGGGGCCACTTATCCTGTCGAGCCCGTATTGGTTTAATGTAAGAGAAATATACAGTTATTTCTATTTCCCTGACCTCTCCCCATAGCCCTGCAAATTCTTTCCTTTAAGATACTTATTCAGCCCCCTTTTGAATGTTATAATTGAATTTGCCTCTGCTTCTACTCCTGGCACTTCATTCTAGGCCTTAATCACTTGCTGAGTGAAATCATTTTTCCACATGTTACGTTTGGTCTTTCTGCCATTCATCTCATTCTATGTTCCCTGGTTCTTGCACTTTTTCACTAAGGTGAACAGTTTTTCACTAACTTCTCTGTGTATACCCTTCATGATTTTAAATACCTCAGTCAGATCCCCTCAGAACCTCCCCTGTACTAAGGAGAACAACTCCAGCTTCTCCATCCTATCCATATAACTAAAGTCCCTCATCCTTGGAATTATTTTATGAATATCAACATCCTCTCTAAAGTTTTCATACCTTTCTTCAAATGTGGCAATCAGAACTGGATATGATCCAGATGTGTTAAGCCAGTGTTTTACATATGTTCATCGTGACTTCCTTGCTCTCTCCCTATGCCTCCATTTACAGTTTAAGATCTGTTATGCTTTTTAAACTGCTCTATCATGTGGATAAATCCCAAGATCTCTTTGTTCTTTTATTCCTTTAACAGTTATGCCCTTTACTTAATGTTGCCTCATTCTTCTTACCAAAATGTCACACACTTCATTTCTCAACATTAAATCTCACCTGCCTCCCATTCCACCAGCCTGCCTATATCTCCTTAAAGTCTATTATTATCCTCAACACAGTTCAAAATGCTTAACTTTAGAAATTAACCCCTGTATATCCAAGTACTAGTCATTAATGTGAATTAAGGAAAGCACTGGTTCTTGTGCCAACCTTTGGGGAACTCCATTAAAGACTTCCCTCTATTCTGATTTTTCAAATACTATTTACTTCTTGTTTCTTAGCTTATTTTCTATGCATGATATTACATCTCTTTTATTCCAAAGGCTACAGTCTTGATGACAAGGCTATTATGTGGGCATTTTATCAAATGTTTTTTGGAAGTCCATATATACATCAACTGCACTTCCCTCATCAACCTCTTGGTTACTTTATCAAAGATCTCCATCAGTTTAGTTAGGTATAGTTTGCCTTTAGCAATTCCAAGCTGGCTTTCTCTAATCAATGCATACTTATCCAAATAACTGCTAACTTTGCCCCTGATGACTTTTTCTAGCACTTTCTCTGCTTTAACTGAGGTTAAGCTGACTGGTCTATAGTTCTTGGATTTATCTCTATACTCTTTTTTTGAACAAGGGTGTATCGTATGCAATCTTTCAGTTTTCTGGTACCACCCCTGAAAATATATGTGTTCACAAGATTTTGGGCCGGCCTCTCCAATTTCCTCCCTTACTTCCCTCAGTAATTTAGCAAACATGACATCTGGACAAGATGACTTATCTGCTTTAGATGAAGCTAGCCTTTCTGATATTTCTGTCAGTTTTAGCCCATGCACTGTTTCGTTTTATTGGGACTCCAGCAGTAAGATTGATGTATTGAATTCATTTAATACTTCAGCCATGCCCTCTGCCTCCATGAGTAGATTTCCTTTTTGTTCTCTGATTGGTCTCATCGTTTCTCTTACAACCTTTTGTCTGTTTGCATTCTTATAGAGTAATTTTGGATTTACGTTTTATGTTACTGCCAGTCTGTTCACCCGTCCCCTCCAGGTGTTCCTCACTGATACCTGCCCTCTTGGCCTGGCTCATATCCAGGGACCAAGTTCATCATTGCTGCCTTCCTTGTTGGGTCAGAAACATACTGTCAAGAAAGTTCTCCAGAACAGGCTTCAGTACCTCCACCAAGTCACTGCTGCTATCCCAGATGACTTTGCCCTTCTGTTATTGCTGTGTCAGTCTAACTATAGATGGTAGATTGTCACCACTATATGGCTTTTGCACATCTCTGTATGTTTTCTGTAAATTTGCTCCCCTATATCCTTCCTATTAGTTGGCAGTCTATAAATATAGAATAATCATTCTTCTTTATCAACTCTTAAACAGATAGGTTTTGTTCTTGGTTGTCTCAAGACATCCATCTCTCCAGAACTACAATATCCACCTTACTCCTTTCAACTGTTCTTCCTTCTTCCTTCCCTTCCCTATCTTTCCTGAACACCTTATAACTAGAAATACTTGGAACCTGTTCCTGCTCTTTTTTAAACAAATCTCTGTTAATACCACATCATAATCTCATGGGGTTAAATGCACCTGTTTCCCACCAACCTTATTTAATACCCTTGTGTTTTCATCTGTGCATTGTAAATCTATCTAAGACCTTCTTATACTCTGTCTTAGTCTGGCCCTGTCTAAGAACTCTTATTTCATGTTCTGATGTGTTTTATCCCTCTCAATCCTTATTGTTCATTGTATCTTTTCTTCAAAGCAACTTTACTTAATATCTGCCTTCTGGACTTCATCTTGTCTTCTGTCGACATTATTGTACTAATATGGCCCATGACCCTTGGCTGTTCATCCTCTCCTCCAGAATTTTCTGCAGCCACTCAGTGATATCCTTAACCCTGGTATCAGGGAGGAAATATCCCAACATGGAATCATGTCAGTGACTGCAAAAATGTCCATTAGAGTAGCCAATAATTACTACTCTCTTGACGTTTCCCTCCTTCCTTGTATAGCTGATACATCCATGGTGCACTGGTCTTGACTCTGGCTGCGTTCTACAGAGAAAACCTCTTCCCCTTCAGCATTCAGAACTGAATGTTATTTCGAGAGCAGGATGTCCTCAGATGTCTTTTTCCCAGGGTAGGGGAGTTTAAAACCATAAGGCATAGATATAAGGTGAAAGGGGAAAGATTTAAAGAGAATCTAAGGGGCAAGTTTCTCACGTGGAGGGTGGTGGGTATATCGAATAAACTGACAGAGGAGGCAGTAGAGGCAGGTACAATTATAATGTTTAAAAAAACTTTTGGACAGGTACATGCATAGGAAAGGTTTCGAAAGTTATTCGGCCAAACACAGGCATATGGGATTAGCTTAGGTAGACATCTTGAGTGGCCTGTTTCTGCTCTGTATAACTCTAAGAATCTATGTCTCCTGAACCAGTTGCGTGCTCTTTGTTGTCTGACAACCATTCGTTCCCTCAGGAGATGGTCAACGTGCAGCTGAAGAGAGTGCACAGAGAGGGAGAATGAGTGGTTGTCAGACAGAAACATAAAATAGTGAAGCATTGAAAAGTTACTGTTTAGAGGGACCTGAGTGCCCTTGTGCATTAAAATGTGAAAATTAAAATACAGGAACAACAAGCAATTAGGAGGCAAACAGTATATTGCCCTTTACAGAAAAAAGATCTGAGCATAAGAATAGAGATGTCTTGCTCCAATTATTTAGTGAAACCACATCTCTGCACTAGTCTGGTATCCTTAACTAAGGAAGGATAATACGCAATAGAGGGAATTCAGTGAAGGTTCAACAACTTGAATCTCAAGAAAGTGGGTTTGTCATATGAAGAGAGATTAAGCAGACTGTTCCTATACTTCTAGTTTTGAAGGAAAAGAGGTGATCTCATTGAAACATATTAGATTCTTGTTGGCTTAATAGTGTGGATGATGCTTGCCTGGACTAGGATGTCTCTAACTAACAGTCAGAGTCTCACAATAAAGGTTTGGAAATCTAGCAGTTAGATGAGAAAGTTTCCTCACACAGGGGTTAGTGAGTGTTTGGAATTCTCTGCTCTGGAGGGCTGTGGAGGCTCAGTTGTTAGAGGTACTTGCCTAGAAATTGGATTTTGGATTTTACCTTTTTAGTGTGCCCTCTGTTATAACATATGTAATATTGTTTGGTGCCACATTAAGAATTGTTCTCCACATGTTGCTGCAATATTAAAGTGTAGAAGCTACAAAAAGGTCCTTCTCTGCTGAGAAGACCATTATAGGGCATGCAGCTTTATGTAAACTCTTTTATAAATAAATTGTTTGTTAGGTTAAACTACCAGCTGTTCTCCGCTTTCTTAATGAATTGGAAGAAAGAACATACTGAGACATTGGTGATAGAATAACTGGTGATGAGGTTTCAGAATTCCTGAGCATTGGAAACTGAGGCTGGCAGATGCTGTGTTCAAGGCATTGATATCAGAGTGGAAACCCTTTAATTGGCATCTCATTATTGATTTCAATGATGGGCTCCTAGTTCTTTCTTATGTGTTTAACAAGGTTGTTGTTATACCAGCAGAGGAGGAAAAAGCAGTGTCGACTTGTGACGTCATTAGGTGTATGGAAAACATCAGCCACTCTAAGGTGAATTGCACATGGCAATACCCCAGCTAATTTCCCAACTGACAGATTTCATCTGCAAGTAATCACTAATAACCTTCATAAATTGCTTTTCTGTGTAACTTGGGCATGGAAGAGATGCAAATGAATCCAGTTTCCATGCCTACTGTCTTCTACATGAGATACTAAACTGAGGCCCCACTGGCTCTCTCAGATGAATGCAATGGATCTAAAAAGTACAGGTGAGTTATCCCTTGTTGTCTGACCAATATTTATCCCTTAACCAATGTCACCAAAAACAATTATCGGGTAATTTTTCATGTTGCCCTTTGTGTGCAAATTGACAGCTGTACTTCCTACCTTTTAACATTGACCGAATTTCAGAAATACTTGTTGCCTAAGTAAAGGTACTTCCTGATGTTGTGAAACATCCTATAAAAATACAATACCTTCTTTTAGTTGAGGTACACTGCATATGCTGCATGATCTTCTTCCTGTATTTCATGAATGTCCAGTGATACATGGGCCGTTTCGGATACAGTAAGGGAATACCTAGCTTGCATCGAATGCTATGGGGCTGACTCCCCCCCCCCCTCAAATAGGTAGGGAGGAGCCATGTTTTTTAATTTATTTTATATTTTGGGGGGATTCGGTCAGGGTTTGGAGCTGGAAGGCTCCAGGCAGTTGTTTTTTGGACATATTGCCTGAAATTCCTGTGTTCCTGCCATTTGGACCTTTTGAGACACAGCTGGTAGAAGGGCCTGGAAAAACTGTGTTGGGTCTAGACCAATGATCTGACCCTATAAAAATGGATTGCAGCTTCCTGCTGATATCACTGCTAGACTAGACAAGGGGTTGTGGGGTCTGGGCTTAGTGCTCTGTTGTGCCACTCATACTTTCTGTCACTAACGCTTAGTGAGGCAATAGGAGTAAGTCTATGAGCATTCAATTTAGAAATTAATCTCGCAATTAGAGTTAGGCTGTTCAAGAATGAAATTAGAGAGAATTTTTTTCATATTTGGGCTGGTGGAACTCTCTCCCACAAAAGCCATTGGATGCAGGGCAATTGGAGCTTTTAAGTCTGATTTTTTTTTACATAAGTCTGGTACATTCATGTTAACTGCTAAGGAAAGTGTTGCTACTATCTTAAGAGATGGTGTCACATGAATATATCTTGTTACATTGCATGCACCATGCTTGCAGTTCAGTTATAGACCCACTACCAAAAATGTTCACTTGATACTTTCAGCCAAAGTGAATTTGGGTAAAACTTATCTGCAAAATCTGCAAACCTGCAATAGCTACATTGGCATCAAGGACTGGATGTATGAAAATCCCTGGCTCTCTGTTGTGAGAAAGGTTCTTTTGGTATCTTAAAGATAAAGGTCTGGACACACAGTCTTTGTAATTTAAAAATGGGTTATTAACAAAGACAAATGAGGGGACAGAATGAATGGGAACAGATGCACACTCACACACTCTCAAGCAGGAGATCACGAATGTGGAGGGAAATCGTGACAGAGGGTAAGGTGCACACACACACACACACAATAACTGGGTACAAATGATCAAGGAATAAACAGTACAATGTTTGGACACCCCGATTCTGGACAAACATTGGCTCTTTGGTCTCGGGAGTCCTTAACTAATTGCCCTGAAGTAGTGCACAGCTCACCTCAACATCCTCGAAGACAGAAAAAGAGGGAGAAAACCAAACATGCAGCACTTTTATGCTGCTGGGGGGCTGGGTAGCCCAGCAAGGACAAAGGTGTTTTAAATGGGCCAATGGTAGGTGTGCCCAGGAACAAAGGTGCTCGCACAGACCAATCCGAGTGGTCCAGCAAGACAAAGGTGTTTACCTAATGGGGTGGAGCCAAACCTTGATTGACAGTGGTGTAGCTTCCGACCTAATAGGCAATGCTATCATCCGACCATGGGGGTTAATAGTGTTATCACTGTTACCTGACCCCTGGCCTTTCATACTACACTCTCCAGATGAGTTTGTAATTTTGCAAAAGACTGAAAAAAAGAACCATTCCTTAAAATTATATTAAGATTAGCGCATATGAAAGGAAACTCAAAACAAGATGGCCAAAACAGGATGGAATATATTGGAGCTCTGAAACAAATACAAGATCATTTAATATTTTCTTGCAGCATGCAGACATATTTTTCAAGATGAGCAACATTGTAATACTATGGGCAGCAATGTTAAAGAGCAAAATATAGTGATCCATGAGGGGGGATAAGGACCATTTTATTTGCAGAGCTGGTTGGCATCATGAAGTGCAATAAATGACCCATTTGATGAGATTGTGGAGAAGCTGAAAGCACACTTAAATCTAACACAATCTGAAATATTTCAGAGTTACAAGTTTGGTACTCCTAACCAGATGCCAGAGAAAGACATTTGGGGATTATGTTGTCAGTTTGCTGTATGTGGAGCAGGTGTGGCCCATACCCTGCTCTTCCACCATGACAGTCACCTGAAACCATCTTCAGTTTCATCAGGAGATCAGGAATGGAAGTTGTCCATCAGGTCATGATTTACAGGTCTCCAGTTAAAGGGGGGAGAAACATACTCAGCATAGCCCTGATGGCCACCTTTGTTTGTGGTTTCATTAACCTATGTGTAGGGCCAGAGTATGCAAACAGGAAGTGTTACTATGTGCTGTGGTTGCACCTATCCCTAGTGTTGTGAAAGATGGACCCAGCTTCATTGCCGCTCAATGTTCCATTTAGTTAGACTTTGCCACACAACCTGTCTTTCATGGAAATGTTTCTGTAGAAAAACATCTTTGGCCACAAGCCCATCAGGCAGTGGTCAGCTGGAAGCCCTGTAGGAGAAGGATACCATGAATCTCATGAGATGGTTTCCTGTGCAGGGTGTCAAAGTCATTTGGCAGAATGCTTCATTGCCGGAACTTATGGACAAGCACTTGGCTGGCAGTGAGAGGGGCTTGCCCCGTCAGATCTTTCATGCATGGTCAGAGTCTCACTCCCAATGCACGCTGTCCTTGAGATGGCTGTGGTGCAGGTGAGCTGATCGTCCACTTCTTGTGTTTACCAAGGTCTGGAAAGGGATGCAGTGGTCCTTTTCAAGGTTGACCATGAGCAGCTGCATAACTGTGATCTATGGGCTGTTCCAGGGATACATATTGAGATGAACATGAACTGCTTCTGGAAGATCATCAACTTTGGTCTGCTCAAAACTTGTTGGTCTTCAGTGTAAGGAGATGTCTATCAGTGAATGCTGCTGACTGGCACATCCCAGGGTGCAGGAATATATATGTAGCAGCTTGGTGCAGCCACTGCAAAGGCTTTCTGGAGAAGGACCACTAGATGTTGACGAACTGGGTCATGTGTAACAGTTTCACAGATGCAGTAAGAAGTTTTGAGTGACACTGATGCACTCTAAGAGACTATATTGAATTGAAGGTGCAATGCATTCAGAGAAAGACGTGAACCAGATGTAGTTACTGTGTACATATTATGAATAAAATATAATTTTGAAATAAAAAATTTGGACATCTGGCACCAACTTGTTGAAGAAAACAGAAGAAAGTTAACACAGAGAACTGCTGAGAGGCCAGGAAGTATGTCCACCAAGCACATCCAGAGAACTGCTCTGAATATAATGAAGTTAACGATGATATTGAGGGATGCATGGAGTCATAGATTCATAGGGAGATGCAGCATGGAAACAGACCTTTGACCCACCAAGTGTGCACCAACCATCAAGCACCCCTTTACGCTAATTTTACCCTAATCCATTTGATTTTCCCCATATTCCCATAAACTCTGCCACCCCCTAAGTTCTACCACTCATCTGAATACTTGAAGCAATTTACAGTGGCCAATTAAACCAATTAACCTACCAACATGCACATCTTTGGGATGTGAAAAGAAACCAGAGAACCCAGAGGAAACCCACACCTTCACACGGGGAATGTTCAAGCTCCACACAGACAGGATCCGAGGTCAGGATTAACTTGGGTTGCTGGAGCTGTGAGTAAGCAGCTTTACTAATTGCACCACTGTGCCATCCCTATAAGGTTGAATGGTATCCATACCACTGATTACGACATGACAAAAGACTGCAACAAGTTCACAGCTATCATTAAAATAAATGGGCAGGACATTGTAGTGAGTGTTGTTACTAGAGCAGATCATTCAGTAATGCTGTGAGATATCCATAGACTCCACTTTGGCCAAGTTCCCATGCTAATGAAGAATAGAATCCATCAGGCACTTACTGTGGAGAAGCACTGTGCACACTGAGGGAAAAGAGGTTCCATGGTGGTCGTCAAAGGCATTTGGGAAATGGAGCTGCTGATAATCAGAATCAGATTTATTATCACTGAGATAGGATGTGAAATGTGTTGTTTTGTGGCAGCAGCACAGTGCAAAGACATAAAAATCTATAAATTACAAAAATAAATAAATAGTGCAAAAAAAAGGAATAACAAGGTAGTTTTCATGGGTTCATGGACCGTTCAGAAACGTGACGGCAGAGAGGAAGCTGTTCATGAATCCTTGAGTTTGGGTCTTCAGGCTCCTGTACCTCCTCCCTGATGGTAGTAACAAGAAGAGGGCACGTCCCAGATGGTGAGGGTCCTTAATGATGGATGCTGCCTTCTTGAGGCACCGCCTCTTGAAGATGTCCTGGATGGTGGGGAGGGCTGTGCCAATGATGGAGTTGGCTGAGTCTACAACCTTCTGCAGCCTCTTGTAATCCTGTGCATTGGAGCCTCCATACCAGGCTGTGATGCAACCAGTCAGAATGCTCTCCACCGTATATCTATAGAAATATGTAAGAGATAATTGTAGCAGACTATACCTAGAGACTGATGGTGTAAGGTTCAGATTGGATTAAGGAGCTTGGAACAGAAATGTATATTTTCCATTTATTCTCTATGCAAAGTAGAGCTGAGACTGATAGATCACCCTAACTTTGGTGATCATTGGCTTTGCCTTCAACTTTTCACAGTTGGATGGGAGGGAAAAGTGCTAGACAGTCTTGGACTAGCAGATGCTGTGATAGCTCATAGAAGTGGCAGCGGGGGCAGGTCAGTGACCAAGTACAACAATCCAACAGCCTTGATACACCTGGCCAAGGACAGTGAGATGTAGGTAAGAGACAATCATTCTCAGAGCAGAGATTAACATAATTTACAGAAAGTAAACAACTTTGACTATAATGGCCATTGTTGGAGTGAACCAGTGGAATTGGAATTGCTTTATTATTGTCACATGTACTGAGGTACAGAGAAAGCTCGGCTTGCATACAGTTCTACAGATCAATTCATTACACAGTGCATTGAGGCATTGCAAGGTAAAACAATAACAGAATGCAGAATAAAGTGTAACAGGTACAGAGAAAATGCAGTCAGGTAGACAATAAGGAGCAAGGTCATAACGAGGTAGATTGTGAGGTCAAGAGTCCATTTTATCATGCTAAGGAACTGTTCAATAGTCTCATAACAGTGGGGTAGAAGCTGTCCTTGAGCCTGGTGGTATGTGCTTTCAGACTTTTATAACTCCTGCCTGATGAGAGAGGGGAGAAGAGAGAATATCTGGGGTGGGTGGGGTCTTTGATTATGCTGGCTGCTTTACTGAGGCAGTGGGAAGTATAGACAGAGTCCATGGAGGGGAGGCTGGTTTCTGTCATGTGCTGAGCTGTGTCCACCAGTCTCTGCAGTTTCTTGCAGTCAGGGGTAGAGCAGTTGCCATTCCAAGCCATGATGCATCCAGATAGGATACTTTCTATGGTGCATCGATAAAAATTGATGAGGGTCAAAGGGGACATGTCAAATTTCTTTAGACTCCCGAGGAAACAGAGGCGCTGGTGAGCTTTCTTGGCTGTGGTGTCTATGTGGTTGGACCAGGACAGGCTATTGGTGATGTTCACTCCTAGGAACTTGAAGCTCTCATCCCTCTCGACCTCAGCACTGTTGACGTAGACAGGAGCATTTGCACTGCCCCCCTTCCTGAAGTCAATGACCAGCTCTCACACAGTGTGTGACTGGGGAGGCTTTGGCTCAGGAGGCTTGGCTCAAGAGGCTTCGGCATGAAGAGGCTGAGTAAGTGGCCCAGGAGCTGGGAGCAAGAGCGTGAACTTTAAAAAGACAAGTCTCATTGATTGGCTAATTGGAGGGCATTTGAACCAATAAAAGGAAGGTAAGGTTAAGTGGAGTGGCCATTTTGTAGTGGGCCAGTGTGAGAGTGGGTCTGTGTGAGAGTGGAGATTTAAGGCGTTAGCTCAAGAGGTTTTAGTGAGGAGGCACAGGTAAGGTTTTTGTTTTCCTTTTCATCCTTAGCACTTGATTCAGTGTAGGCAGGATAGCAGTTTGGGCTGTGGAATGCTCCACCTGCAAGATGTAGGAAGTCAGGGAACATCAAGGTCTCCCTGATGGCTACATCTATGGGAAGTGCATCCAGCTGCAGCTCCTGACAGACTGGGTCAAGGAACTGGAACTGGAGTTGGATGTACTCAGGATCATCCGGGATACTGAGAGCACCATAGATGAGACTTTTACTCAGGTGGTCACACCCAGGGTGCAGGCTTCAAGTAGAAGGGTGACCACCAGGAAAAGTAAGGGCAGTAGGCAGTCAGTGCAGGGTTCCCCTGCGGCCATTCCCCTCACTAGATTTTTTTGGATATTATTGGGAGGATGATCTTTCAGGAGCTAGCAGCAGTAGTCAGGTCTCTGGCACTGTGACTGGCCCTGAGGCTCAGAGGGAAAAGGTGCAGTCAGACGGGGTGATAGTGATATGAGACTTGATAGTGAGGGGGACAGACAGGAGATACTATGGCCGCAGAAGAGATGCCAGGATGGTGTGTTGCCTCCTGGGTGCCAGGGTCAAGGACATCTCTGAGAAGTTGCAGAACATTCTTGAGGGGAGGGTGAACAGCCAAAGGTCATTGTACATGTTGGTACAAACAACATGGGTAGAACAAGAGATGGTCACCCTGTTACAGGAAAGAAGTTTTTAAACTGGAAAGAGTGCAGAAAAGATTTACAAGGATGTTGCCAGGACTAGAGAGCCTGGGTTATAGGGAGGGGTTGGCCAGGCTAGGCTTTTATTCCTTGTAACGTAGGAAAATGAGGGGTAATGTTTTAAATTTTGAGTGGCATAGGTTAGGTGGATGGTAACAGTCTTTTCCCCAGGTTTGGGGAGTCCAAAACTAGGGGGCATAGGTTTAGTGCGGGAATGGAAAGATTTAAAAGGGACCTGAGGGGCAACATTTTCACGCAGAGGGTGGTGAGTATGTGGAGTGAACTACCAGAGGAAGTGGTTGGGGCAGGTACAATAGTATCATTTAAGAAGCACTTGGATAGGTACATGGAGGTGCAGGGCTTAGAGGGATATGGGCTGAACTCAGGAAGTTGGGACTAGCTGGGTGGACACTGTGGTCAGCATGGACTTGTTGGGCCAAAGGTCCTATATCTGTGCTGCATTGCTCTATGACTCTGTAACCAACTACCTAAATCATCATTTGAATACAGTAGAGTTTACAAAGGAGTCAGCAGTCTTGGAGGAACAGCAGAAAGAAGGAGCCAAAAGAGGAAAAAACATCTGCAAATTCAGAAGTTTGATGGTACCCAATGTCTGAAGATGAATGTCTGTACCATCACTGAATTCCCCATCATCAATATCCTGGGGAGTTACCATTGACCAGAAACTGAACTGGAGTACAATGTGGCTACAAGAGAAGGTCAGAGGCTCGGAATCCTGCAGTGAATAACTCAACTCCAACTTCCCAAAGCCTGTCCACTATCAACAATGCTCAAGTCAGGAATGTGGTGGAATACTATCCACTTGTCTGGATGAGTGTAGCTTCAACAACATTCAAGAAGCTTGACACCGTACAGGATACAGCAGCCTGCTTGATAGGCACCTGATCCACAACCACTCGCTCACTCCACCACTGATGCACAGTAGCAGCAGTTTGTACTGTCTACAGGATGCATTGCAGCAACTCACCAACACTCCTTAGATAGCACCTTGTAAACCTATGACCTCTACCAGCTAGAAGGACAAGGCAGCAAAAGAATTGGAACACCACCACCTGGAAGTTGCCCTCCAAGCCACACACCATCCTGACTTGGAAATATATTGCCGTTCCTTTACCGTAATTGGGTCAAGATCCTGGAACTCTCTTCCTAACAGCATTGTGGGTATACCCACACCTCAAGCACTGCAGTGCTTCAAGAAGGCAATTCACCACCACCTTCTCAAGGGCAGTTAGGGATGGGCACTTAAATGCTGGCTCAGCCTACGAAGCCACATCCCTTGAATGAATAAGTAAAGAGGTCAGGTCTACTTCAGAGGTATTACTGACACAGCAGATAGATGTTTAGAAATTAGAGCAGTACCAGTTGGAGTTAGAAATAATGTGGTTGTCAGAATTGGGTAAAGAAACTGAACAGAGTATTCTGCTTACTGGAAACCAAACACTTTAGACAATAAAACAGAGTTGAAATATATTAAAATTGATAGTTTACAAAAGGCACTTGCTGATTTAAAAGGCAAGTTTTTTGGATAGTCACCTCAAGTACAAACAATGCCAATCAACTAAGAGAGTAAGAAGCACCGATGTCAAAGCAGCAAGTTTTTGCATAGGCTGGACTGGATGGATTGGAAGGTCCCCCACACACCATCCTGGGACATTTTGACCCCAGCTCCTCCTCAGTTTGATTTTAAGCAGTGAATCTGCCTGGAATCATGTAAAGCAATCTCTGTCTGAGAAAGGAAAAGAGATTGAAAGTTTGAAGGGCAGTGTTTCAGTGAGTGATCATGCATTTTGGAAATCATAAAATGCTAAAATGCATGACTGATAAACAAAGGTCTTTGGAAGAGGGAAAGCTTCAACTTCAGAACATGCTCAGTCAAAATACAAGTCACCATTAGAGCTGAAAATTATACAAAAACAAGTACTGATCTTTAGGAAATGCTGAAACTGTCACCAGCTGAATCAAGAGAAAGGCAGTTCTATAGAGGCAAGTTCCCAATCTAGGAGTCTAGTATTCACAAGATCACAAGACAAGGGAGCAGAAGCAGGCCATTCGGCCCATCGAGTCTGCTCCAAGGAAAAGGGAAAAAGAAATGGGGTGGGAAAAAAAGAAGAAAAGAAAAGAAAAGAAAAAGAAAAAAAAACTATTCTAATCCCATTTTCCAGCCTTATCCCCATATCCCTTGATACCCTGACTATTTAGATATCTGTCTATCTCCTCCTTGAATACCCCCACTGATCTGGCCTCCACTGCTGTGCGTGGCAAGGACTTCCACAATTTCACCACCCTCTGGGTAAAGAAATTTCTCCTCATCTCTGTCTTGAAACTGTACCCTCTAATTCTAAGATTGTGCCCTCTGGTCCTGGACACGCCCACCAAGGGAAACAGCCTAGCCACATCTACTTTATCCTTACCTGTCAACATTTTAAATGTCGCTACGAGGTCCCCTCTCATCCTTCTGTACTCCAGCGAGTACAGTCCAAGAGCCGACAAACGCTCATCATACTTAAGCCCTTTCATTCCTGGAATCATTCTCGTAAATCTCCTCTGAACCCTCTCCAACGTCAGCACATCCTTCCTAAGATGTGGGGCCCAAAACTGCGCACAGTATTCCAAATGAGGCCTCACTAGCGCCCCGTAGAGCCTCATCAACACTTCCTTACTTTTATACACTATACCTCTTGAGATGAATGCCAACATAGCATTCGCTTTCTTAACCACCGATCCAACCTGGTGGTTAACTTTTAAGGTATCTTGTACGAGTACCCCCAAGTCCCTTTGTACTACCGCACTATCAATCTTGTCTCCTTCTAGATAATAATCTACCCGCTTATTTCTGCTTCCAAAGTGTACAACTGCACATTTCTCAACATTGAATCTCATCTGCCATTTCCTTGCCCATTCTCCTAAACTGTCTATGTCCCTCTGCATTCTTTCTATTTCCTCTATGCTCCCTACTCCTCCACTTATCTTGGTGTCATCCGCAAACTTAGCCACACAACCATTTATTCCATCATCCAAATCATTGATGTACAAGGTAAAAAGGAGCGGCCCCAACACCGACCCCTGCAGCACACCACTAGTAACCGGTAACCAACCAGAACGAGATCCTTTTATTTCCACCCTTTGCTTCCTGCCAACCAGCCAATGCTCCACCCATTTTGCTACCCTGCCCATAATTCCATGACCTCTCATCTTATTAATCAGTCTCTTGTGAGGCACCTTATCGAAGGCCTTTTGAAAGTCTAAATACACAACGTCTACCGCCTCTCCCTTATCCACCCTACCTGTGATTTCTTCAAAAAACTCCAATAGGTTGGTCAGACAGGACCTCCCCTTCACAAAACCATGTTGACTAGGTCCAATCTTGCCTTGCGCCTCTAGGTATTCGGTAACCTCCTCCTTGAGGATAGACTCCAATAATTTTCCCACCACTGACGTCAGTCTAATAGGTCTGTAATTGCCTTTGTGCTGCCTCCCACCTTTCTTATACAACGGAACTACATTCGCTACCCTCCAGTCCTCCGGAACCATGCCAGAATCTATTGATTCCTGAAAAATAATCGCCAATGCCTCCGCTATCTCCACAGCCACCTCCTTCAGAACCCGGGGATGCACCTCATCCGGTCCGGGAGACTTATCAGCCTTAAGCCCCTTTAGTTTTCCTAGCACCTTCTCCCTATTAATCTCAACTGAACTCAGCTCCAATTTGTGAGACTCCTGACTAACGGGCACATTGCTTATGTCCTCCACGGTGAAGACTGATGCAAAATATTCATTCAATTCCCTTGCCATCTCACTATCATCCATTATAATACCTCCTGCACCGTTATCAATTGGTCCTATGTCAACCCGTGTCTCTCTTTTATTCCTTATGTATTTAAAAAAACTCTTAGAATCCTTCCGAATGTTGTCCGCCAGCTTCCTTTCGTAACTCATCTTTGCTTTCCTAATGACCTTCTTAGTTTCTCTCTGCAGATTTTTAAAATCGTTCCAATCTTCTGTTTTCCCACTAATTTTTGCTACTTTGTACGCCGCCCCTTTTGCTTTTATTTTATCCTTCACCTCCCTCGTTATCCACATCTGTGCCTTTTTTTCCATTCAAAACCTTCTTTTTTCTTGGAATATATCTGTCCTGCATTGTCCTTATTTCCTGTAGAAATTTCTTCCATTTTTCCTCTGCCGTCCCTCCAGCTAACTTACTCCTCCAATCAATTTGGGCCAACTCATCTCTCATACCTTTGTAATTTCCCTTATTCCACTGAAATATCGATACACCAGTTATCAGCTTCTCCTTCTCAAACTTGAAACTAAACTCAATCATATTGTGATCACTTGTTCCCAGTGGTTCCTTTACCTTTAGTTCCCTAATCACCTCGGGTTCACTACACAGCACCCAATCCAAAACAGCCGATCCCCTGGTGGGCTCCTCAATAAGTTGCTCCAGAAAAACATCCCTTAGACATTCCACAAACTCACTCTCCTGAGTACTACCGCCTTGCTGCATTTCCCAGTCCACCTTCATGTTAAAATCCCCCATAATTATCTTCACATTGGCACGCTTTTTCTATCTCAATCTGCAACTTATGGTCCACTTCCTGACTGCTGTTCGGGGGCCTATATATGACTGCTATTATTGTTCTTTTACCCTTGCTATTTCTTAGCTCCACCCATAAGGATTCCACCTCCTCTGACCCAATGTCCTTCCTTTCTATTGATTTTATATCGCTACTAACCATCATGGCCACACCTCCCCCTCTGCCTACCCTCCTATCCTTCCTATATACTGTATACCCCTATTGACTGTATACAAGTCAAAACTAGAGAGTTGGATGTAAAAAAGTAACAAACAGAAATACTCAGTAGGTCAAGCAGCATCTGTGGGGCGAGAAATAAAGTTAACATTTGAGGTCAATGACTTCTCATCAGGTGAATATTTCCAACATTTTTTTAAATTTCAGATTTCCAACATCTACAATTGTTTCAGTTAAATTGTTCCAGTTTAAAAGACCTTGCAGTAATGGAGAAGGACCTGTTTAAGGGAACTAGGAGGAAGCTAATGGATGCACATGGCAGAGTACTATGAAAGGATTCCAGGGTATTATTTGTCAAAATAATTTTGATTGACCTTAAAGAAATCTTCAATATCTTAGAATCCCTATCTCTTAAATTAACATGGGATCTCAAAGTGTTGAGAACAAAATAGCTGTGGAATCAATGGTGAAATGGATAAATCATACGAAAGGTTGGGCATTGGTCTGTTGTTGCTCACTTTGCAAGCAGCATATGTATATCGATGTAAAGGACAGGGAGACCCAGCAAGATTTGAAATGGGTACAGTGTTAATGGTATCTGCTCAGTAGAATCTGGCTGGATCTAAACAAGAATGCCCTAGTCAATGTCAAGGCACAGCAATCCAAAGAGAGAAAATCAAAGATGAAAAGGAAGAATCTGAGAAAAGAAGATAGAGGTGAGAAGCCTGATATCTGGAGACAAGTGGAAGCCAGAGCACGATGTAAAACAGAGACAGGTGCAGAAGGTCTGAAATGCTAAGAGTGCAAAAGAGTAAAGATTTGGCTGTAGAGGAAGGTCCCATAAACTAAAAGAGGCATAAAAAACATAAAATGCTGGAAATACTCAGCGGTTCAGGCAGCAGCTGTGGAAATAGAAAATGTGGGACCCTTCATCGGAACTGGGAAACAGAAAGCAAGTTTGTTTTGGTCAATATCTTACTGAAAAACAGAAAGAAAGGGTGACACAAGGCAAAAGATGCAACACCTTCCTTTCATCTCTTCTCTTCCCACCATCCAGGGATCTAAACAGCCATTTCTGATGTGGCCAACTCTACATAGAACCATAGAAAACTACAGCACAGAAAACAGGCCATTCGGCCCTTCTAGTCTGTGCCGAAACATTATTCTGCTAGTCCCATTTACTTGCCCCCAGCCCATACCCCTCCAGACCTCTCTTGTCCATGTATCTATCCAATTTACTCTTAAAAGTTAAGAGTGAGCCTGCATTTACCACATCAGACGGCAGCCCATTCCACACTCCCACCACTCTTTGAGTGAAGAAGTTGCCTCTAATGTTCCCCCTAAACCTTTCCCCTTTCACCCTAAAGCAATGTCCTCTCGTACTTATCTCCCTTAATCTAGGTGGAAAGAGCCTACTTGCATTAACTCTGTCTATGCCCCTCATCATTTTGTAAACCTCTATCATATCTCCCCTCATTCTTCTCCGCTCCAAGGAATAAAGCCCTAACATGCTCAGTCTTTCCCTGTAACTCAACTCCTGAAGACCTGGCAACATTCTTGTAAATCTCCTCTGCACTCTTTCAATCTTACTGATATCCTTCCTGTAGTTGGGTGACCAGAACTGCACACAATATTCTAAATTTGGTCTCACCAATGACTTATACAACCTCACCAAAACATTCCAACTCCTATACTCAATACTTTGATTTATAAATGCCAGGATGCCAAAAGCCTTTTTTACAACCCTGTCTACCTGTGACGCCACTTTCAGGGAATTATGTATCTGAACTCCCAGATCCCTTTGTTCCTCCGCACTCCTCAGTGCCCTACCATTTACTGTGTATGTCCTCCCTTGATTTGTCCTTCCAAAATGCAACACCTCACACTTGTATGAGAAAGTGAGATAGGAGAAACCAAATGCAGATGTGGTGACCACTTTATGCAAAACCTGTGTTCATGCCATAGGAATGACCCTGAGCTTCTGGTTGCACACCACTTTAATTCCCCATCCTCCTGCACTGTTATGAGGCCCATCACAAGCTTGTGGAACAACAGCCACAACTACCTTCGGGGAGGAGGTATAGGAGCCTGAAGACCCACACTCAGTGTTTTAGAAACAGCTTTTTCCCCTCTGCCATCAGATTTCTGAACGGTCCATGAACCCATGAACACTATCTCATTATTCCTCTTTTGCACTATTTACTTATTTTAGTAATTTTTATGTCTTGCACTGTACTGCTGCTGCAAAACAACAAATTTCACGACATATTGTCTGTGATAATAAACCTGATTCTGATTCTGATTCTAACGTGCCACTGAGAATTTCAATAGCGAACAAGACTCAAGACACCTCTGTTGAATCAGCCTTGCTTGATGAGGGGCCTGTCCTGTGCATGTTCTGAGAGGCTGAGTGGGAAGAAGCCAGTGATCATATGCCTGGTGGGCAGGGGAGAGGTGTGGCTGGGGTGTTGGCTGATGTGCAGCTCATTACCGGGGATTATAGAGGGCAGAAATAGTCATTGCTGGTGGGGGTGTGGGAGGGTGAAAGTGGTCAAGAAGTCATAGTCTCAGAAGTTGTGGGTGTGATGACTGATCATTGTTCAGGAGAGTGGAGTCTGTTGTTGAAGGGTCAATAGGCTCGGGTCTGTGGGGGGTTGCAAGTGTTGGTCACAAGGGGTGAGATGTTGGTGGTTACCCAGGGTGGGAAGCTGTCAGATCAGGTCAGCAAATTGGTGGATGGGGTTTTAGAAGAAGGTGTGGGGTAGGGTGGGTTGATGGTTGTTTTGCAGGGGTTGGGACTCAGTAAACTAATTACATAACTAAGGGGGAACTTAACCTAGACTAGTATGAGCCTACATCATTAAAGATATGAGAAAAGGTATCAAGGCATGTATTACATATTGTTCAGCATCAGTGCCTCAAATTGTGGACTTGGAAAAACTCGTGTATGCTGCTGAATTTTCAGTTCCATCTGCGTTTCCAGTGAAATCGGATTACAGGACACCCCAAAACATGGCTTAACATAATCCATTTCCTAGGAAAACCTGTGCTCTGTTGTTTATTAATTGACACAATAATATTCTTCTCATGAAAAAAATGAATGAACCACTTGAATACTTTCTTGTCATTTATGTAAATTCTTTAACTTCTCTTTAACTTGTCACATGCCACTAATTGATTCCAAAGGCTACACTTACCTCCTGCGCCCTGGTCCACACATACCATTGGATTCAGTCACTCCTTTTGTCCATTTTTATGAGAAGTAAATGAACTGTAGTTTCTAACATATGTATAACTAGCTCAGTTGGAGTGTTAAGTCTCTCACCAGCTAATGGTCCGGTTTTGTGTGACTTATTCCACATAAAATAATCCTCTTTTCTCCAGGGTGATCAACATGTTATTCAGTGAAAGGTAATCAGATAACCTGTCATTGCCTGCTCATGACTGTTGAATATATTCACTGTTGAAATAGGATAGAACCATAGAACCATAGAACACTACAGCACAGGAAACAGGCCATTCGGCCCTTCTAGTCTGTGCCAAAACATTATTCCGCTAGTTCAGTTTACCTGCACCCAGTCCATAACCCTCCAGCCCTCTCCCGACTATGTATCTATCCAATTTATTCTTAAAACTTAAGAGTGAGCCTGCATTTACTGAATCAGATGGCAGCCCGTTCCACACTTTCACCACTCTTTGAGTGAAGAAGTTTCCCCTAATGCTCCCCCTAAACCTTTCCCCTTTCACCCTAAAGCCATGTCCTCTTGTACTTATCTCTCCTAATCTAGGTGGAAAGAGCCTACTAGCATTAACTCTGTCTATGTCCCTCATAATTTTGTAAACGTCTATCAAATCTCCCCTCATTCTTCTATGGTCCAAGGAATAAAGCCTTAACCTGTTCAATCTTTCCCTGTTACTCAACTCCTGAAGACGCGGCAACATTCTAGTAAATATCCTCTGCACTCTTTCAATCTTACAAATATCCTTCCTATAGTTAGGTGAGCAGAACTGCACACAATACTCCAAATTTGGCCTCACCAATGTCTTATACAACCTCACCATAACATCCCAACTCCTATACTCAATACTTTGATTTATGAACGCCAGGATGCCAAAAGCCTTTTTTACAACCCTGTCTACCTGTGACTCTACTTTCAGGGAATTATGTATCTGAACTCCCAGATCACTTTGTTCCTCCGCATCCTCAGTGCCCGACCATTTACTGTGTAGGTCCTACCTTGATTTGTCCTCCCAAAATGCAACACCTCACACTTGTCTGCATTAAATTCCATCTGCCATTTTCTGGCCCATTTTTCCAGTTGGTTCAGATCCCTCTGCAAGCTTTGAAAGCCTTCCTCGGTGTCCACTACACCTCCAATCTTAGTGTCATCAGCAAACTTGCTGATCCAATTTACCACATTATCATCTAGATCATTGATACAGACAACAAACCACAATGGCCCCAGCACAGATCCCTGAGGCACACCACTAGTCACAGGCCTCCAGTCTGAGAAACAATCATCCACTACCAATCTCTGTCTTCTCCCACACAGCCAATTTCAAATCCAGTTTACAACCTTTCCACGGATACCAAGTGACTGAACGTTCTGAACTAACCTCCCATGTGGGACCTTGTCAAGGGCCTTACTAAAGTCCATGCAGACAACATCGACAGCCTTTCCTTCATCTACTTTCTTGGTAACCTCCTCGAAAAACTCTACAAGATTCGTTAAACACGATCTACCACACACAAAGCCATGCTGACTATCCTTAATCATTATTTGGCTGTCCAAATACTTGTATATCCAATCTCTCAGAACACCTTCTAATAACTTACCTACTACTGATGTCAGACTCACCGGCCTGTAATTACCTGGTTTACTTTTAGAGCCTTTTTTAAACAACAGAACAACATGAGCTACCCTCCAGTCCTCTGGCACCGCACCCGTGGCTAAGGACATTTTAAATATATATGCCAGGGCCCCTGCAATTTCTACACTAGTCTCTCTCAAGGTCCGAGGAAATATTTGTCAGGCCCGGGGGATTTATCTACCTTTATTCGCTGTAAAGCAGCAAGCACCTCCTCCTCTTTAATCTCTATATGTTCCATGACACTACTGCTTGTTTCCCTTCCTTCCATATACACTATGCCAGTTTCCTGAGGAAATACTGATGCAAAAAAACTGTTTAAGATCTCCCCCACCTCCTGAGGCTCCATGCATAGACGACCACTGTGATCTTCTAGGGGACTAATTTTGTCCCTTACTATCCTTTTACTCTTAATATACTTGTAGAAACCTTTTGGGTTTACCTTCATATTATCTGCCAAAGCAACCTCATGTCTTCTTTTTGCCTTCCTGATTTCCTTTCTTAGTATTTTCTTACATTTTCTATACTCTTCAAGTACCTCATTTGTTCCTAGTTGCCTATACCTGCTATACACTACTCTCTTTTTCTTAACCAGAGCACCAATATCCCTTGAAAACCAAGGTTCCCTATATTTGTTAACTTTGCCTTTATTCCTGGCAGGAACATGCAAACTCTGCACTCTCAAAATTTCACCTTTGAAGGCCTTCCACTTACTGAACACATCCTTGCCAGAAAACAACTTATCCCAATCCACTTTTTCTAGATCCTTTCTCATTTCCACAAAATTGGCCTTTCTCCAATTTAGAACCTCAACTCGAGGACCAGACCTGTCCTTATCCATAATTAACTTGAAACTAATGACATTATGGTCACTGGACCCAAAATGCTCACCTACACATACTTCTGTCACCTGACCTGCCTAGTTCCCTAATAGGAGATCAAGTATTGCATTCTCCCTCGTTGGTACCTCTATATATCTAGAAAACTTTCCTGAGCACATTTGACAAATTCCAAGCCATCCAGCCCTTTCACAGTGTGGGAGTCCCAGTCAATATGTGGAAAGTTAAAATCCCCTACTATTACAACTTTCTGTTTCTTACATCGGTCTGCTATCTCACTACAGATTTGTTCCTCCAATTCCCTCTGACTATTGGGCAGTCTATAATACAACCCTATTAGTGTGGCCACATCTTTCCTGTTGCTCAGCTCCAGCCATATGGCCTCTGTAGACGAGCCCTCCGGGCTGTCCTGTCTACACACAGCTGTAATATTTTCCCTGACTAGTAATGCCATTCCTCCCCCTTTCATCCCTCCCCCTCTATCACGTCTGAAACAACGGAACCCTGGAACATTAAGCTGCCAGTCCTGCCCCTCCTGCAACCAAGTCTCACTAATAGCAATAATGTCATAATCCCACATGTCAATCCACACCCTAAGCTCATCTGCCTTACCTACAATACTTCTTGCATTGAAATAGGTGCACCTGAGAACATTTCTATCACGTACAAACCTTTGATTTCTGTCGATACCTGCAGTCCTCGCATGACCATTTTCCTATGTGTTCTAACAGTCCAGTTCCCCACCCCCTGCAAATCTAGTTTAAACCCCCCGGAGCAGCACTAGCAAACCTACCCACAAGTATGTTAGTCCCCCTCCAGTTCAGGTGCAAACCGTCCCTTCAAAACAGATCCCACCTTCCCTGGAACAAAGCTGAATTGTCCAGAAACATGAATCCCTCTCTCCTGAACCATCTCCTTAGCCACATATTTAGCTGCATGATCCCCCTATTTCTAGCCTTACTAGCACGTGGCATGGGCAGCGATCCTGAGATTGCAACCTTGGAAGCCCTGTCCTTCAACTTTGCACATAATTCTCTAAACTCTCTTTGCAGGACCTCCTCCACGACATCTGGCTGCTCACCCTCCCTCCCGAGAAAATCGAGAACTCGATCTGAGATATCGCAGACCCTGGCACCAGCGAGGCAACAGACCATTCGGGATTCTCGATCTCTCCCACAGAACCTCCTATCTGTCCCCCTAACTATCGAATCCCCTATCACTACTGCTCTCCTCTTTTCCCTCCTTCCTTTCTGTGCTGAGGGTCCTGCCTCGGTGCCAGAGACGTAACCACTACAACTTGTCCCTGGTAGGTTGTCCCTGCCAGCAGTATCCAAAACGTATACTTACTGTTGATGGGAACGGCCACAGGGGTGCTCTGCTCTTTCTGTCTATACCTCTTCCCTTTCCTAACAGTCACCCAACTACCTGCCTCATGACTTTTAGGATGTAATAATAGCATTCAGTCAGCTGGCTTACTCCACTTGCCTCAATAGATATGACTCCAGCAAGAAGCTTGACACCATTTAGGACAAAGGAGTCTAATTATCACCACTAGCTGGTGTACCCATCCCTCCTTCACCAGCACATGCTTCTGCAATGCAAACTGATTCACTGCAGCAACTCATCAAGGCTACATCAGCAGTACCTCCTGAATCTCTACTGCCAACTTAACAATATTGCCACAGTGATTCAAGAGGAGGCCCCACCATCACCTTCTGTAGGGTAGTGAGAGGCAGACAATGGTTGCTGTTCTTGCATGCACTGCCTATGTCCTGAGGAAGAGTAAAGAGAACATGCAAGTCCAGGATAAATCTTCCTCACCTGCAGCCTCACCACAAGCTCAGCCAGCTGAAGAACTGGACTGCTTTGACCAATGCCTGCATCCAGGTTATAACTTGATTTAGTTACCTTTATCATTATTTCATTTATCCTCTCACAATTGAGCATAAACACTTATGTTGTCTAATGCTTATGAATAGCCATTCAGGTATATCAGTTAAGTATATCAGTTGCAGGAAATTGAGATTTCTGAATAAAGTCTAGAAAAAATATTCTATGTTTTGTCTGTGCATTGTTGTAGGTTTGTGCAACCCATCAAAGGATACCATGGAATAAATAACTGATTTATTGAAAAGAGCTCTAAATGAAATGAGGTGGGTAGTCCCAAACTCTTTTGCTACATTAATGTCGTCACAGAACACAATGTATAGTAGCTACAGGAAGGAATTCACACATGCAGAGCACTTCCACAATCTCAGGACATCCAAAAGTGCAGCCAACTCTGAAGTGCAGTTGTTATTTCAGTAATGAAATGGGCAAACACACAGCTAGGTCAGAGAAACATTAGAGAGTTCAATTTTCCTTTTATGGTGACTTTACACCTGTTTAAACTGAGATTTGGTTTTAATGTATCATCTGAAAAACTAGTTGTAGATTATCAAACGCCCTGCAGGACACTATGCTTCAACCAGCTGGGCCTGTCTGTGGAACACAAATAATCCTTCTCCAATAATGCAATTGTACTTTGGCTCACATGAAAGTATTAGAATTGCTAAATGCCCCTAATCATGCAGATTCCTTAGGAAACTAGTTTCTAAATTCTAATGGTCACTTAGAAAACATTTCCATTTTGTTTAGAATTTAGTTTGGCCTTTTGACCTCGTGTCAAGATGTGATTATAGAATAAAAGAAGTAATTGTTTAATGTATTCCATCTAACAGTCTATTGCGTCAGTGGGAAAATGAAAAAGTAATCATTTAATCTGTTCTATTTGTAGCATTTTGCGTCAAAGGCAGAATAAAGGAGTCACTGATTAATCTGGTAAACGTTAGTTTTTCATCACAGCTTGACAGATGTGGTTAATATTATCAATATAGGATCACAATAAGAATTTAAAGAAATTCTGACACTGTAATACATTACCTTAAAATTAAGTTCTAGTTTGATACCCCAGATACGCACTTTCAGAATGCAGCCAAAATAGGAGACTTGAAGCCCCTATTACAAAAGATGAGGCCAGGTGTTAGATTGTCAGGTGCTCGAAACAGCTCACCTCTCCTTTGGCCTTTGGATTAGTCCTGCAAATAGGTGCCCTGCACTTGATAAACTAACTGTGCTGTTGGTTGTAACAGCGGAAAAGGGGCATTTTACTCATACAAATGAACCTGTGGCTCAGAAGGGTAGGGAAGGAGAGAGGAGGGCAGTAGTGATGGGGGACTCAATAGTTAGGGGGGCAGACAGGCGACTCTGTGGACGCAAGAAGGAAACTCGGATGGTAGTTTGCCTCCCAGGTGCCAGGGTCCGGGATGTTTCAGATTGCATCCAAGATATCCTGCAGAGGGAGGGAGCACAGCCAGAGGTCGTGGTACATATTGGTACCAACGACATAGGTAGTAAAAGGGGAAAGGTCCTGAAATAAGACTATAGGGAGTTAGGAAGGAAGTTGAGAAGCAGGACCATAAAGGTAGTAATTTCAGGATTACTGCCTGTGCCACGCGACAGTGAGTATAGGAACAGAATGAGGTGGAGGTTAAATGTATGGCTGAGGGATTGGAGTGAGGGGCAGGGATTCAGATTTATGGATCATTGAGGCCTCTTTTGGGGCATGTATGACCTGTACAAAAAGGACTGGTTGCATTTGAATCCCAGAGCAACCAATATCCTAGCAGGGAGGTTTGCTAAGGCTACTGGGGAGAGTTTAAACTAGAATTGTTGGGGGGTGGGATCTAAACTGGAGAGACTGGGGAAGAGGTGTTTGGCTCTCAAATAGAGAAAGCTTGTAGTCAGTACGAGAGGAAGGATAGGCAGGTGATAGAGAAGGGAAGTGCTCAGACAGACAGTTTGAGATGTGTCTATTTTAACGCAAGGAGTATAGTGAACAAAGCGGATGAGCTTAGAGCTTGGATAAACACTTGGAGCTACGATGTGGTGGCCATTACAGAGACTTGGATGGCCCAGGGACAGGAATGGTTACTTCAAGTGCCGGGTTTTAGATGTTTCAGAAAGGACAGGGAGGGAGGCAAAAGAGGTGGCGGAGTGGCACTGTTGATCAGAGATAGTGTCATGGCTACAGAACAGTTGGACATCATGGAGGGACTGTCTACAGAATCTCTGTGGGTGGAGGTTAGGAACAGGAAGGGTCAATAACTTTACTGGGTGTTTTTTATGGGCTGCCCAATAGTAACAGGGATATTGAGGAGCAGATAGGGAAGCAGATCCTAGAAAGGTGTGATAATAACGGAGTTGTTGTGATGGGAGATTTTAATTTCCCAGATATCAATTGGCATCTCCATACAGTGAGGGGTTTAGATGGGGTGGAGTTTAAGTGTGTTCAGGAAGGCTTCTTGACACAATATGTAGATAAGCCTACAAGAGGAGAGGCTATGCTTGATTTGGTATTGGGAAATGAACCTGGTCAGGTGTCAGGTTTCTCAGTGGGAGAGCATTTTGGAGATAGTGATCATAATTCTATCTCCTTTACAATAGTATTGGAGAGAGATAGGAACAGACAGACTAGAAAGGCGTTTAGTTGGAGTAAAGGGAATTATGAGGCTCTCAGGCAGGAAATTGGAAGCTTAAATTGGGAACAAATGTTCTCAGGGAAAAGTACGGAAGAAATGTGGCAAATATTCAGGGGATATTTGTGTGGAGTTCTGCATAGGCATGTTCCAATGAGACAAGGAAGTTACGATAGGATACAAGAACCATGGTGTACAAAGGCTATAATAAATCTAGTCAAAAGAAAAAGAAAAAGTTACAAAAGATTCAGAGAGCTAGGTAATGTTAGAGATCTGGAAGAGTATAAGGCTAACAGGAAGGAGCTTAAGAAGGAAATTAGGAGAGCCAAAAGAGGCCATGAGAAGGCCTTGGTGGGCAGGATTAAGGAAAACCCCAAAGCATTCTACAAGTATGTGAAGAGTAAGAGGATAAGACGTGAAAGAATAGGACCTACCAAGTGTAACAGTGGGAAAGTGTTTATGGATCCGGAGGAAATAGCAGAGGTACTTAATGAATACTTTACTTCAGTATTCACTATGGAAAAGGATCTTAGTGATTGTAGTGATGACTTGCAGCAGACTGAAAAGATTGAGCATATGGATATTAAGAAAGACGAGGTTCTGGAGCTTTTGGAGAGCATCAAGTTGGATCAGTCGCCGGGACCAGATGAGATGTACCCCAGGCTGCTGTGGGAGGCAAGGGAGGAGATTGCGGAGCCTCTGGCGATGAACTTTGCATCATCAATGGAGACGGGAGAGGTTCCAGAGGATTGGAGGGTTGTGGATGTTGTTCCCTTATTCAAGAAAGGGAGTAGAGATTGCCCAGGAAATTATAGACCAGTGAGTCTCACTTCAGTAGTTGGTAAGCTGATGGAGAAGATCCTGAAAGGCAGGATTTATGAACATTTGGAGAGGTATAATGTGATTAGGAATAGTCAACGTGGCTTTGTCAAGGGCAGGTCCTGCCTTACGAGCCTGACTGAATTTTTTGAGGATGTGACTAATCGATGAAGGGAGAGCAGTAGATGTAATGTATATGGATTTCAGCAAGGCATTTGATAAGATACCCCATGCAAGGCTTATTGAGAAAGTAAGGAGGCATGGGATCCAAGGGGACATCGCATTATGGATCCAGAACTGGCTGGCCCACAGAAGGCAAAGAGTGGTTGTTGAAGGGTCGTATTCTGCATGGAGGTCGGTGACCAGTGGTGTACCTCAGGGACCTGTTCTGGGACCCTTACTCTTTGTGATTTTTATAAATGACCTGGATGAGGAAGTGGAGGGATGGGTTAGTAAGTTTGCGGATGACATAAAGGTTGGAGGTGTTGTGGACAGTATAGAGGGCTGTCAGAGTTTACAGCGGGACATAGATAGGATGCAAAGCTGGACCGAAAAGTGACAGATGGAGTTCAACCCGGATAAGTGTGAAGTGGTTCATTTTGGTAGGTCAAATATGATGGCAGAGTATAGTATTATACAGAGTATAGTGGAGGATCAGAGGGATCTTGGGGTGCAAGACCATAGGACGCTCAAAGCAGCTGAACAGATTGACTCTGTGGTTAAGAAAGCATATGGTGTATTGTCCTTCATCAACCGTGGAATTGAATTTAGGAGCCAAGAGGTAATGCTGCAGCTATATAGGACCCTCGTCAGACACCACTTGGAATACTGTGCTCAGTTCTGGTCACCTCACTACAAGAAGGATGTGGAAGCCATGGAAAGGGTGCAGAGGAGATTTACAAGGATGCTGTCTGGATTGCGGAGCATGCCCTATGAAAGCAGGTTGGGGGAACTTGGCCTTTTCTCCTTGGAGCGACGGAGGATGAGGGGGGACCTGATAGAGGTGTATAAAATGATGAGAGGCTTTTTCCTAGGGCTGAAATGGTTGCCACAAGAGGACATAGGTTTAAGGTGCTGGAGAGTAGGTATAGGGGAGATGTCAGGTGTAAGTTTTTTACTCAGAGAGTGGTGAGTGCGTGGAATGGGCTACCGGCAACAGTGGTGGAGACGGATACAATGGGGTCTTTTAAGAGACTTTTGGATAGGTAGATGGAGCTGAGAAAAATAGAAGGCTATAGGTCTCTAAGGTAGGGACATGTTCGGCACAGCTTTGTGGGCCGAAGGGCCTGAATTGTGCTGTAAGTTTTCTATGTTTCTATGTTTCTAAATTTTGTGGGAGGTGGACTGGCTGTGACTTTGGATATTTTGAATGGTGGCCTGGAAAGAGACTAATGCAAAAAAATTCAAGCCACTTACTTAGGTGATCACTGGCAATATGGGTGGAAGATCCTTGTGAAGGAGATGGCCTAGAGGTATTTCAGCTTTTTTGCTGTAACCCTGCTGTATTAGCAGAGAGCTCAGTCTGTATGGTGCACAGCTCAGTCTGCTGCTGTATTAGCAGAGAGCTCATTCTGGAACAGTGCACAAGTTGCATGATGAACATTGTAACTTGACGGAAAATCTCTTAAGGTCTGTCCTGCTGTTAGTGATTCTTTGACAATTCCGGTACTAATCTAACAGTGAATATATTTCCTAACAGTGAACAAAAACCTAAAAAATGGGATAAATTTGATGCAATGCACCTTTGAAAGACAAAAGACATATTTTTCATCGCCAAATCAAATCTGTACAACAGATTACCTGGTCATTATCTCTTTGCTATTTGTGGGATTTTGTTTGTTGCTTATTTGGCTGCTACACTTCCAACATTACAACAATGACAGCACTAAAATAAAATATTTAGTTATTGGATTTTGAATGGTATTATGTAAATTAAATTCTTTTTAATATTGACCATTGACAAATACACTTGGGAAAAGTGATCCATTGGTTGCAACTATTTGACAATTTGTAGGGATTTGATCAAACACTGTGATCTGAATTTTAACTTCATACATTGGGAGAGACAGGGCCAGAGGGCTGAGGGTGGGATCTCCCTGCGGAGCTGACCCAAAGTTTTCTGCAGACTTTCATAGCCTGTTTAACCAACCTCCCGGGCCGTTCAGATACAGTAATGGTGAGTGCAACTCAAATTCATAGCCACTAGTTAAAGGTGAATTGCTGGCATGATACTTGATGGATACTGAAGGTGGCTGCTGAACAGAACAGTGGTAGGTAATGCCTGGAATGCTGATGCACCAAGGCTGCCACAAAAATCAGAATGAAGGACTGTCAGTGGGTAAGATCTGGGTTAGGGGGGCGGGGTATACATCAGCTCAGGGGATCAGGGACTCTAATTTTGCACTTGACTGGTGGAGAAAGATTGGAGGTTCTAGGTCAATACCGGAGTGTTAGTTGGGAGATTGAAGGGTGTTGGGAGGTTTTGGTACCCTGGTGTCAGGCTGGGGAAGGAGTCGAATGGATCATTGTTAAGGATAGGACATAATATCTTGGAGTGCCAATCTAGCACTGTGTTGTGAAGACCTACTTGTGCTGTGTCTCTCCAATACTGGCTACACCCAGGCCAACTTTGCCTAATTTTCATTCCAAAAGGAGCAAAGTTCAGGGAACGATGTAATGCTCTGCCTGGCCCACACAATATCGAGTTTAGTGCGCAAGATAAATCTCAACTGGAAGTACTCAATCAAGTTTCTTGAGTGAGGCGATTCAAGACCCAAATTTCCTATTGAAGTACCAAAAGCAGAGGTTGCCATGGAAGTCAGCATCAGGAATATGGTTCTGCTTCTGGCTTCAGTGCAGATGAGATCAGGAAAGTTAAATACAGTGGCAAATGCAATGACATACTAATATGTAGGTTACTCTAACACTCAATTTGCCTGCTTAACTACACTCCAGTACATAATTCGTCACACCAACTCTTCTTGCAGATCACTCCTCCCCCTCTTTCCATGCATTTGATCTCATTTAATATATCCATTTTTCCATCAACCACTGACATTGAGTACGATCTTTTACAAAGTTTGCTTCTCCCTCATTGTCATTAATTACTTCTTGCCATCCATCCATTTGAGCACACAGCATTATTCATGCTCACAGAAGATCAAGGAAAAGCAGAAAACTGGAGATCGCTCTCTGGCATGGCAGATTACAAGACCATCTGAGGCAGGGAGAAGAAGGTCTCAGAATCACCTGGTGATCAAATGCTATGTTACCCAGTCACATGCAAGCAATGCCCACTAATCTGGATTTAAGTAAGCCCCATTAAATATGATTGTGTGCATAATGATGCATGTTTCTTAAACCTTCGTGAGAAATTCTAATTGAATTGCTGGGATCAGAAGGTTTGGAAATGCTCAGTAGGTTCAGCGGCATCTGTAGAGAGGGAAGCAGAACTGGAACAATTCAGATCCTCGGTGAAATGTTAACTCTGTTTCTCCTCTTCTGATGCTGCATGACCTGCTCTGTAATTGCAGCATTCTCTGTGGTTATTTCAGATTTCCAGCATCTGGATTTGTTCCTGTCTCTGTTGAATTGGCCAACCTTGGATTGAGACCAAATTATGCAAACCCCTTTATTCACTGCTTACCAAAAGAAAATAACACTTGACAGGGGTAGTGAAAGGCTTCCCTTGACAGTGGAGTGCATGTGGACAGACTGTCAGTCATTTCACACATGAAGGGGAGGGATAACCTTATCTGGACCGAGTTTTGCTGGCAGAAAGACAGCAAGAAGAATTCAGTTCTAGTGTTTTCCAAGTTACCACTCGAAATGCCATATGGAAGCAAACTAAAAGCATTTATTTAATTTGACGTTAGGTAACATTTCTGTTACAGCCATGACCCTGACCCTTCAGAATGGCTGGATAAAAGTTCTTGTGAAACAATTTACAGAGTTTATTTCTAAACTTAAAAATACTTCTACTGCACAAAACTAAGTTTAGCAAATCATTGCTGGAAAATAGGTAAACAACATGTCAATAGTCTCACTCACAGAGGCAACGGGCATTGCTGATGTATAAACTGAAAAACATGAGTGACGGAATAAGTCGCTATACCTCCTGCTGGCTCTTTGTCCAGCGGAAAACATTAACAGGGGAAGTGTTGTAATTCACATCACCATTGCATTCCTCTGCATGTTTCAACATCACATTCCACTTCTTTGTGCAAAAAGCAGCACATTATACATTCAGCAAAGGCTTTTGGCATCTTTTTTGACAGTAATGATTAATTTTATATAATTTCAGTGAAAGGAATAGTATTTTAATTTCTTTCATAACCTCAGGATATCCCAAGATTCTTTTAAGTACTTTTGAAGCACAGTCATTGCTGTAATGTGGGGAAGTGTGTACTGTAAAATTCCACAAGCAGCAATAGGGATAAATAACCAGATGATTGTTTTTAATGATGTTGACTAAGAGATAAGTGTTTTGACAGGTTATGAAGCAGAACTTTGCTGGTCTTGCTGAATAATTTTGTAGGATCTCTTGTATCCATCTGAAAGGACAGATGGGGACTTGATGCTAAATCTCCTCCCAGAGCTGGCACCTTTGCTGGTGCAGCACTTCCAGTGTCGTACATTGGAGCTTAGCCCAGATCAAGTCTCATGAGTGGAACTTGATCTGATGATCTTCTGATTCAGAGGCTAGAATGAATGTTAGTAAAGCCATGTTGCCTTTCACAGCATTGGTTGGGGAATGGTTCTGAGCTATACCAGAGAAGTTACAGTAAAATGGCCAATAACTAATTAGTGTAACAACATGCTGATCAGAGAATCATTGCAGGTCAAATTGTAAGAAAGATTTGCAAAGGAATGCACAAAAATGAACATCAGGGCAGAGCAAGATTGACATGTGAGTTCTGAGACTTGTTCCAATGACCAGCCCAGTGGTAATTTTCATGCCCTCGGCATCCCACATCCAGCCAATATCCAGGGCTCCTCTACCATCATCCTTTAGTATGTCTAGTCCTGTCAGCTTGAGTCCACAGATAAGATTGGTCTCCAAATAAATATGTTCATTCTGGCAGAGTTAATTAAGAAATTCAAATGGTTTCAGTTTTATGTTTCAAGTGAGGTCACACAACTTTATGTGTTCCAGACTCATTGCTTAGTGCTCCTGGCATCATTGTTATTTGATGGACTCCAGCTGGTGGGATAGGATATACCAAGTGATGGTGCTGATGGAGACAAGGATACTGGCTGGTAGTGCGACTCTCAAAGTATGACATTGACTACAGATCTCAGAGATCACAAGTGTCAATCTTACTTTGTCTCTGGCATTAGTTTTATGCATTACGGTACTAATCTCATCACAAACTGATCTTTTATGATTCCTCTGATTAGTTTGTTGTTGACTTTTATTGAACATTGGCCATTTTCCTGTAACTGCTGCGGTGTAACTCAAAACCATTCTTCAGCCAATGTGTTGAACTGCAACCTAGCAACGTAACACCCATTCATACTTACTGAATGGAAAGTCTAGTCCTCTCCTGCAAGGTTTTATTGCTGTACTTAGGTCAGTAAGTTTCAGAATTTAAAACAAGTTGCCACAAACAAACTAGGCTGTTGTATTTTAATCAGTTTATTTTAAAGGAGAGACTTTGCAGTACTAGAAAGATTTGTGTTGTTTTCAATAATACACTAAAATTGTCTGTATGATACATGAAATCTCAGAGATCCATTGAAGCTCAATCTTTACCTGCTCGATTATGTGGTACATGATTGCATTTGACACTCTAAAGGGAATTTTATCTTTAATCAATAGCTACGTTTCTATCTCCATTCTTGACATTTCTCTGTTTCTCTGCCCCTGTGGTTTCTCTGGGTCCTAGAGTGAACCTGATGTTCCAGTTTCCACAAGACCACTGCAATAGCTACACTGCTGAAGTTAACTTACTGATGGCTGTCCTTTAGTGCAAGTAGGAAGCCAGCCAGTGATGTTCAGAGTAGGATTGCTATTTAGCATTAAAACTGTCCCATTAATTGTTTTATTTGATAATATGTTTATTATTTAAATTTAGTTGCAAACTGCAGCCAAACATGCTTCTCATGCGAGTTCACTCATTTACGTTGGAAAGATTTTCTCACCTGCTGTAAAACACTTTATGCTATGGTATTTTGTACAGATAGACAGACTAGTAATTTGGAAAGATCTTTGGAAGAAAAGCACCATAAGTAAAGTCCAATTCACATACAAGATCCCACAATCAGCAAGTAGATAAGTGGTGAGGTTTTAGAGATCTTAACTGAAGGATTGACTAGACTATTGGGAAGAAGCACCCTGTACCTCTTCAACATGGTGCTGCAGGATTACTTGCATTCACCTGAGATGGCAAACCTTAGTCTCATTTGAAAAATGGTACCTCTAACCATGCAACACTCTTCAGTCCTGCACTGAAATGTCAGAGCAGATTATGCCTTCAGTTCTCTGTAGTAGGACCTTCTACCCTGTGGCAAGGTTGCTCACTCAAGGCAAAACAGAAGCCACATCTTGCCCTCTAGTTTGGTGCCACAAAGTCACTGGCCACTGACTTGGCTCCCGAGTTTCAGAGACAGTTCAGAGCCTCAGTTAAGTGAAGATCCCAATGTCATTTTATTGCTTGATTCTGGCAACATTCCACATCCCATGCTCCTTTACCTCCCTCGTGGATTCCAGGTACCAGGAGCTCAACAAGGATGAAACCAGAATAGTCCTTTAAATGCTGTCTTTTGGTCAGGTGAAGAACTAGTCCTCTTTGTTCCAGACAGAAATGTTCTCACCTGCCCTGACTACTTTCCCCTTGATCCAATAGCACATAAACCTGACTACTAGAGATTAGGCTATGGAACTATTGCACTGAGAGCTAAAACAACACCACACAATGGATTGCCTGCTGCTTATCCTCTGGCCCCATGCTCATTCCTCGCCTCATAATTAATAATGGGCTGTCATTTCTCATCTTTTTCCTCTTCTTTTGTACAGCTTGGACAAGGAACAGTGGAAACAATGCATGTCAAAGTACCACTTGGAAATAGTTGCTGACATCAGGGCTGGCTAAGTATCCAAATCCAACTTCAGGCCAGGAGTTTGAAATGTGCTTTAATGACTGTACTTCACTGCATCAACAGTTTGAAGAGCTCACCTTACCCCACTTATTCAATAAACAGGCACACCTTCACTATTTTGTATGAATAGAATTCAACACAGACTAATATTTACTTTGCAGACAGAGACCCAGAAGTCATTTCTGATGGTACTTTTGTTCATGCTGTCTGTCGTGTAGAATTTTAGTTTGGATGCCTGCTTGTTAAAGGAAACCACGATTGATTCAGTGTATATGATCACACTACTCTGGTCTAAACGAGAGAGGGCATAAGATTACCTTTGTTTCTCAGATTATTAATACTTTCTGTGAATTCATGGAACTTTTGTAGCTCAGAGAAGAGCTGGGGGGAGGGGAAGATATGGGAGAAAGGGAACAAAGGAGAATGTGATGGGAGATTGGGAGGCTGACAGAGAAAGAGAGAGAGGTTGAGGAGCAAGGAAGAGAACAGAGAGAAAAAGAAGAGAAAGTGAGAGGAAAGGGGGAGATTGTAGCTGGAGCAAAATGGGCAGAGAAAGAATGGGGGGAAGAGAAAAGGATGTGGAAAAGAAAAAAAAGGCAGGACGGGAGAAAGAGGGAGGAAGAAAGAGAAAGAAGGAAAAGAACATTGTCAAATTGGCAGAATGTAACAAATTATATCCCCAGTGACGTTTACCAAGGCTTTTCACTATATTCATCACTGTTTGCTGACAACAACAGTTTTCAGTGCAGAGCTGGGGGAGGAAGTGTAGGACAAAAAGACTATATGGAGATAGGCTAAGACAGATCAGATGATAAGGACCATGAGTACAGGCCATTAGCAAGACATTTTAAAGAAAGGAAATAAGAAAGGGACACAACATTGATAATGGTAAACATGAGAGTTTACATGAAGTTGGAAAATTCACTGTTCATTCCAGAGGGTTGCAAAGTGCTCGGACAGAAGAGTTGTTCCCCTTGTTTACATTGGCTCTCACTGTGGCAGTAGAGGAAGTCATAAACAGACAGGTTGGAGTGGGAGTAGGACTGAGAATTAAAGTAGCAAGCAACAGGAAGCTCAGGATCACATTTGCAGAGTGAGCGCAGCTGCTCTGCAAAGTGATCACACAATCTGTGTTTGGTTTCCCCAGCATAGCAGTGGCCACATTGTAAACACCAAAGGCAGTAGACTAGATTGGAAAAAGTGCAAGTGAATCACTGCTTCACCTGGAATGGTTTGGGTCCCTGGACGGTGGGAAGGGGAAAGGTGAATGGGCAGGCGTTGCATCTCCTCCAGTTGCATGGGAAGGTGCCGTGGGATTGGAAGTGGTGGATGGGGACAGAAGAATGGATCAGGGAGTCATAAAGTGGGGGGTCCCTGTAAAATGCAGAAAGGGGAGGACAGGGGTTGATGTGACTGGTGGTGGGAATATGTTGGAGCTGGCAGAAATTAAACCAGTTCTGACAATTTGAGAGGTCACCAGCAAATCAAAAAGAACAAGCAATTCTGTGAAGCTATCTGCAGGCACTCTTGCCTTCACCACTAAACCAGTGGAAAAGTCCATCTTAAGCTTGTTTAGTGAATACCATAGTGATAAATGCCTTGCGCACTTTCTGTGGTGAATGTTCATTGGTTTTGTTCATTCTACTAGAGCTGGATCACATGCTTCAGTTAACTTCACATCAGCATTTTCAAAGTGCTGACCCCAAGTGCTGGCTGGTACTGCCAGCCTGGTCCATGTAGCCCTGCAGACTGTGTAGGTCCAGCTTCTCATTCTGATTGACATTAGACATTTTTATGTCGGTAATCTTAAGAAATCAAATTTGTGATAGACTTGCTTCACAAATAAAATATATAAAAATTAAAGCAAATATGCACACACAGTATTATGAAGGCTAGCTACTTGGATACACAAATTCCCCAGGTGGACAGGTTTGCAACTCCTCTCTCTCTTTCTCATGCAACCACTCCTGTTTCACCCCTGGGAACAGTGGCAGTGGATCACTTAAATAGGAGCTTCAGTCAGGGAAGTGAACTGGTCATTCATGGGAAGTTTGAAGACAAACCAGACTGCAGATGCTGGAATCTAGAACAACAAACAATGCTGGAAGAACTCAGTGGGTCAAGCATCAAATGAGGAGGCAAAAGGTGTAAGTCAATGATGCAGGATCTGCACCTGAAACGTTAAGATACACCTTTTGCCTCCACAGATGCTGCTTGACTTGCTGAGTACTTCCAGTGTTCTGTTTTTTTATTCACTGGGAAGTTGTTTCTCATGGGATCATTGGCAGATTGACCTCTGGTTTAACTCATAGCAAGGGGAGGTAAAAAGTTGGGAAGGGGACTCTACTGTCAGCTGTTACATTAAAATGTTATTATCTCTCAGTCTTAAATAAAGGCATTTCACTACTGGACAAGGAACTCTGGTTAGTTATCATTTACTTGAAATCCCTAGTCAGTATTTCTGCCCAACTGGCAATAATCATATTGTCAGCCTCTTGTAAGGGATGTGGGAGACACCCATCCAACACATAACAACTAACCGACTTCATTAAGCACTACCTTCCCCAAATGTCTGTGGATTCCACATTGGCAAGTCATCCTCAAGCCAAAGAAGACGACTTTTTAAATACTTTATTGTAATTGAAGTCTTTTGAGACATCCTGAGGTTATGAAAGATGTAATTGAAATATGAGCTCTTCCAATAATGTTTTTACTAAGTCGTGGCTGCCAAAGTAACATTCCCAGAGGAATGAAAACAACAACGCAAAATTCTCAGGCTGTTCAGACAGATAAATAATGTGTCATCATCATTTTATAATGAATGTTAAGAAGGCAAATTATCCTGACAGAATTTAGTTTTATGATTTCCAATCAATCAAGTCTGTTCTTGACAAAATTAGATGGTCTGAAGAGGTGCCAAATTAAGAGTATTTACAGCAAGTAAAGGAGAATACTTCAACCAGGCAGAATTCCAATAACGGGCTAATGGTGTGTGCTTTGGAATTGCTTAATTGATTGTTGGGAAATGGGCATCACTGCTAAAGCTGGCTTCAAGATGTGGGAAATGTTTAATGTTCTCTAGAGCCTTCCTAAGTATCTGAATTATCAGGGCTGGGAACTGCTCATTGGGAGCTTATTGATTGAGAATCCTAATCTTTTGAGTCTATACCAATTTCCTAAATAACTTGGCAAATATACGGTTTTTGAGGGAGCAGAGTGAAGCTTGGGACAGTTTTGTTTCTGGATTGCAACCAGTTGGTGTCAGATAGTTTAACAAATATAGGTTTTGAATAAAGGATGTCAAGAACACAACATTTCCATTAGGCAATGAGGCAACTGTCTTTGCATTTTGTCTTAACCCAATGAGGTTTCAAATGAATCCTTTACCGAGAATCACTGTTTGCAGATTGTCAGTGTAGCTGACATTGGAGAAAGGCAATATTGTCTTAAGTGCAGCATTTGGTTGTCTGCTTTTCAATGACCACAACATTCAATCGAAAGCCCAACTCATGGTTTAAAAAACAGCAGCAAAACCCTCCTTACCCAATGAAGTGGGATGTGGGCAAATATAGGAGTCATCTCAAAGGATATGAAAAGTATCTTCAACACCACTGCAGAGAATCACACATATTCATTCAAAGGCAGATGGATCAACACCAGATCCTGCCCCAGGCAAGCACTATTGTAGAAGCAATGGCTAACCCCCATTAACTTTGCCATCCTCTGGACTTTAAAAGCAGTGTTTTACCTGAGCTCAAGAAAGGGCAGAGAAGCTGTTTCATGGATCTCATCAAGGCAAACATGAAGAGGTATGATGCTGACAGCAACTTGTGGAAAACTATGGCTCAGGACATACGTGTTAGGCTGAGAGACTGGTGAAAGGATCTCTGCACCTTGAACCATGAAATGGCGACAGGAAATGGGAGTGCCAAAATTCCCCATCCACAACCTGTCCCTTATGTTTCAAGTACAACCCTATCCATATGAGAGGCTCTGTACCAATGAACCCTTGGCTTTGGAGCTTGTCAGGCCCTTGCCAAGACTGGTCCGCTCCTACCGTGCTGGAGCAGACTACAGCTGGGATATGCTTCAAGTGGGATACAAGGGACTGAAATTCTAGGGATCAGAAAGTTGCAGGTACCTCCCACAGGGCAGGTGGATGGATGTAGAAGCTGGGTTTTAGGCAAGGTTAGGATCCAATGAGTTTTCATGTGGTGTAAAAATAGGCCAGAGTCCTTATTGAGTTGGTATGCGCAAACCAGTATTCTTCCTGAGCCTTTCCCCACCTTCAGATACTCTTCTGAGTACAAGTCTGGGGAATTTAAATAGCTACACTCTCCTTAGTTTTAATAGTACATAAGACAGACTTCAACCAAGATGTTGTTTGAGTTTTACCATGGGATCTGTGACACAGCTCCAAATGTTCACTAAAGGAGGAGAATCTAATATAACATCTTTTTGCTTCCTGCAGGGCATTCATTAAGTTCCTCTACCCTTCTTCACATCTTGCAGTTGGAGTGTGTTGGCTCTGCCTTTAGATGGGTGAGAAGCTCTTGGCAGTCTGTCCCTAAAATTGGGACAAACACATTTCTTTAACTTGTGACAGGGCTGATGGTTCATGCCCTAACTGATAGAATCCTGCTCTATAGAATGTTTGCCAAAGTTTAGGCAATCCTGGGATTTCAGGTTGAAATGTTCTATTGTGACTGTGCCTCTCTTTCTGAACAGCGTGATCATTCTGACATCGCTAATGACCCAGTTCCATGTGATTTTTTCCAGCTGCCCATTTAACACAGACACTAGAAACAGCTTTGCTGTGAATGCATTTGGCGCTCACACAATTTGAAGAAACACAAAACATTGTTTATCTCCTGACAGCAAAAAGAGAAAGAAATTACAGTCCTCACTCCAAAACAAAACTGACAAAAAAATCTAGCAAGAACTGCAATTTATTCCACACACAAGCAGATTCTGGTTAAAACGTTCAGTGAGGACTCAATACCAATCATCATGAATTCACATTGTTGCAAACCTAATAAATGACCTTTTTTTTTGTTGGAGTAAAGCTCACAAAGCATTCTGAGTTGGCGATTCCTTTGCTTTGACGAGGTTTAGTTTTTCAGTCAGCTGTGCATGTGATGGTGTTGCCGAGTTGTTCTAGAAATCATCATCATCGTTGTCCATATAATCTGAGGGGATATTTAAAAGCAGAGGCTGGAAGTCATAATGCGCCTAAACACACATTAAAGCAACAATGCATGGGGAGTGGGTCTTGCACTGGTTTTGTTTCATGTCCCCAGGCTCCTAGACTGTACTGCACACAAGGCTTAAGTTTCTCTGCATGGGGGAATACAGCAGACATGTGCCATGGAGGAAATGGGAGGCTGTGGAGGTTGTCTGGGAGTGGTTGGGGGGGAGGGGGTGGAAAAGGGGAAATAGTCAAGGGAAAGATCAGAGGAGCAGGGAGAGGATCACATTGAGGGGTCAGTGGGGGAGGGTGACAAAGGTTTGTGAGGAAGGGAGAGAAGATCCTGGAGGAGCATGGGGTTGGGCTGTGTAGAAGGTAAAGTGGGTGGAGAGAGCAAGAAATGCCACCAATATGGTTGGGGAGCGATTGGGATTTGATCATGGGACTCAACACTGAATGGGATGTGACAGCGATCACCATCCTAGAAGAAGTGGAGACCACAGACCTCCTGAAAGCAGGTGGGTTAGCTGCTGGAAGTAATGCTGAATCTGGCTCTAACCCACAGGTCCCATTGTTCAAACTCCAAGCCATTCAAAGGTCTTGATAAAATTTAATGTATGGGAATCAAAACATACCCCATTCACCCAGCATTCATGATTGCGAGAACAGAGGATGCAGGCAGAAGTTCTGTAAATCTGATACTGGCACACCAAATAACCAGTTGTCTTTGTGACAAAAGGTAATGGTCAACATACTGTGGGACTGAAAGGTTGTGCCACAAGGTTTGTAGAGTTCCATGAGATCCTTTGCACTTTGTGTTGCTTTTCCTTCACTGACAAGTCTGCTATGTGGGATTTTGTCAATAGCTTTGCTAAAACTGATGTAGAATACATCAAACATGTGAGCTTCATGGTGTCTCCAAGTTGCCTTCTCTAAAAAAATCTCCAATCAGGTCAGCCAGAGGATTTATCTCTCATCATCTTCAAAGCAGGCTGGAAGTGTGATGCCAGGATGAGATCAGTTCCAGGAACATTCATTTGATTGGCACCCCTGAACATCCATTTCCTTCATTCCTGCTACACAATGGCTGCAGTCTGCACAATTAACCAGACAGCAGTTGCACTGCAGCAACTCGCCTAGACCTGTTGACACACGTTAAAAATTTCTGTGATGTGAAATTCTATGGAATTGAATTATTTTCAATAGCCATGTAGCAGACGAGTTTTCACATTAATGCCTTTCTCTCACAGTCTCTCTGCATTAGATGTGGGAGGTAGTTGGGAACAAATGCTTTATTCAGCCACTTGGGTGGTTTCATCAAGGTCTGCTGGAGTAATTGATGAACAGTCTACCATATTCAGAAAGCAGAGGCTTTCTTGGGAAGGTGCTGTTGATGTGTAGAAATAATTTCTCATATTCTTACTATAACACAGAAGGAGAACATTCAGCTCACTGAGTCTATACAGGGTCCCAGCAGAGCATTCAGTCCAATTCCCCTTATTCTCCTGTAGCCCTTTGACTGAGCTCATAACATAAATAAGAAAATCAACCTATTTAATTTCAGAAGTTTTCTGAAATACTTGTACCAGATCTGTGCCTCAGTTTGTCTGATAGCCACATGTTAGGTGTTACGGACTCAGTGAAAGTCCCTTTAAGATAGAGAGTGTGTGTGTATGTGTGTGTGGGGCGTGCTTACGTCAATAGAAGATAAAGGACGTAATGACGTTGTTGAAGAAGTTAGAAGAAGAAGAAAGAGAGAGAGAGAAGGGAGAGAGACACCAGCCTGCTTGTTTTCTCTATCGATGGATGAGAAACAATAACTGTGTTTGCCACTGAAATCCATGTATGGAAGTTGGAAGTAATCCGGTGGAGTTCACTTTGTTGCTGACCTGTAGAAGGAAACAGGTATTTGTGTGTGGACGACCACGGTTCGGATGCTTTTCGGGGTGAGGAAGTCACTACCGAGTAAACACTGAAGTGTCGTTTGGGTTCCATCGTGGAACATTTGGATTTCGTATGTACTCTCTCTATGTTTTTCTACATCTACATCTTATCTTCAGACAACGGTGGTTGTTGAAGAAGCCCTTGCTCATGTTTCACCTTATGGCTTGCGGAACTGAACTTTAAGAACCATTCAGGAACTGGGAGTTTTGGACTTTGTCACACACACACACGAAGAGTTTAGTTTTGGGGTTAACGTTCGAGGTTTAACATTTTTGAATTCTAACATACTAACATTTTTACTTTTATTTTACGTATTATCATAAGTAGTGATTAATAAAATAGTTTTTAACACTGAATCATGCTCAGTGTGTTTCTTTTGTTGCTGGTTTGTGACATAGGTATCTTTTGACAGTGAGCTGCAAGCCATAGACATCTATTTTTAAATCCTTGCCATTGCTTCCCTGGGCTGTGATGCAGTTTTCCCATTTGATGGACACTGGTGAATGTTGACAGGATTTTACTGCCTTAAGATGTAAGGGAAAATTGAATTGTTGGCTTTTCATCTGGAGAGTAATTGCAAGGAATGGTGCTTCCAGAAGATTGTTATGAAGAGGAATGACTTCCCTGGAAGCACCTTTCCATACTATAGGGGACATAAACACAAATCACAAAACCTCACAGGTGATTAACACTGTACAATCAGCAAACCAAACTCTGTGGTTTCTTTGTAGGGGCACAGAATCGAGAAGCATAAAATTTGCATCAAATTCTCATCAGGTCACGCATGCTGCACTGAGCACAATGTCAGAATATTGGACAGGAGCAAAATAAACATCTTTTTGTTTGGCCATGTTAACCACTTCGATTGCAAACCATTTAGAGTTACACCATTTAAACACACTGATAATGCAAGTCAGAAGTTAATTACATAGTGGATCATTGACCAATTAGGATAAGCTAATACTGAGGAAGAGCTGGGACAACAGAGAGTCAGAAATGTGTCAATGTCCCGCACAAAGTGCAAAAATCAGATTGTCTGCAATGGAGGCATTTCAGTTAACACGTGGACTAGCAGCAAGATTATATTAACCAATTAAAAATCTGGAACTTCCCCTTATGTTCATTTGAAATGATAAACAACAAACTACAATTTAGATTAACAAAATGTCAAGCAAATAGGATGACTATTATTTGTTCTTCAGAGGAGGTTCAGGAGGTAGGATGGGTGTAGTTAACTTTTCATGAGACAAGAATGCAGTCTACAGCTTTTTTTATTGGAAGCAGAGTCAAGTGATTCAAGTTGTAGGGGTCAAAGTCAAGAGTCAAGCTGTAGCATGCGGAGTCAAGGCAACAATGGAGCAACAGATTCTTAAATGTTTCATCGACCCCCAGACGCCCTGTTTTTTCTGTGGCCTGGACAAGTCTATGTTCCATACATATATGTAACATGAGAGGCTGCAGCCCCTCTTAAGTTTTTGAAAGAACTGCTCCTCAGAATCAGTCTGTATTTAAACCCCATGCTCCTTATCTTTGGACAGCCAGTGGGGAGTGGGGTGAGTCAGTCGAGACTTCCACAGTGGTCTACTCCTGGGCCTTGACACTGTGGCCGTTCATGGGTCTAGGCAGCTGGCCATTGAGAGGTCCACCAATGCTCACTGCCTGCCCACCTCTCTTCCAAGGTTTCATCCATGCTGGCTGTCCTTGGAGAGGGAGCAGGTGGTATCTGCTGGCTCACTGGAGGCCTTCCAGGACCAGTGGGTACTGTAGGGCTGGATCACATTCTGCTTACAGTTGACAACATTTTAATTTAAGCATTGTGTTAATGTTATAAATTAAGTTACTTTAAAATGAAAAGAAACAAAAAAAACTCAAAATGATGAGTTTTGAGAGGATAACTAGTAAGAGGGTGGGACCACTCAAGGATAAAGGAAGGAATTTATGCTTGGAGTCAGAGGATGTGGGTGAGGTACTAAATGAGTACTTTGCATTGGTATTCACCAAGAAGGAAATGGAGGATAGTGAGATCAGTGTGGGGTATACTAATATGTTGGAGAACTTTGAGATCAAAGAGGTGGTGGTGTTGGGTCTCTTGAAGATCATCAAGGTGGGTAAGTCCCCAGGGCCTGATGGGATTTTTGAGAGAGGCAAGAGGAGATTGCTGGGGCCTTGACCATGACCTTTGTATCCTCTCTAGCCACAGGCGAGGTCCCAGAGGACTGGAGAATAACCAATGTTTTTCCTTTGTTCGAGAAGGGAGATAGGGAAAATCCAAGGAACTATAAGCCAGTGAGCCTCACATCAGTGGTAGGGAAGCAATTAGAGAGGATTCTTAGAGATAGGATTTATGTGCATTTTGAAAGGCATGGCCTGATTACGGACAGTCAGTATGACTTTGTGCAGGTCAGGTCATGTCTTACAAACTTGTGAGTTCTTTGAGGAGGTGACCAAGGTGATTGATGAGGGTAGGGCAGTGGATGTTGTCTACATGGACTTTAGTAAGGCATTTGACAAGGTCCCTCATGGTAGGCTGATCCAGAAGATTAAGATGCATGTGATCCATAGTGACCCAGTAGTTTGGATTCAGAATTGCCTTGGCCATAGAAGACAGAGGGTAGTTGTGGAGGGGTGTTATTCTGGCTGGAGGTCTGTGACCAGTGGTGTTCCACAGGGATCAGTGCTGAGACTTCTGTTGTTTGACATATATATAAATGACTTGGACAAAAATGTACATGGGTTGGTTAGCAAATTTGTAGATGAAAGAAAAATTGGTGTTGCAGACAGTGAAGAAGGTTGTCAAAGGACACATCTGGATATGATTCAATCACAGATGTGGGCAGAGAAATGGCAGATGGAGTTTAATCTGGGCAAGTGTGAGGTGTTGCACTTTGGGAGGTCAAACATAAGAGGAAAATATACAATTAATGGCAGGACCTTTAACAGCAGTGATGTACAGAGGGATCTTGTGGTCCAAATCCATAGCTCCCAGAATGTGGCAACTCAAGTAGATAGGGTATAGAACCCTTGTTGATGAGGGATATTGAGTCTCTGGTCTGGAAAGAGGAGGCATATGTCAGGCATGGCAGTTGGAATCAAACAAATTCCTTGAGGTGCATAAGGGATGTAAGAAGGAAATCAGGAAGGCAAAAAGATAACATGAGATATTCTTGGCAAAAAAAAAGGAGAATTGTAAGAGGTTCCATAAGTATATTAAGAGCAAAAGTGACTAGGGAGAGAATAAATCTCATTAAGGATCAGCGTGGTCCTCTATGTGTGGAGCCATAGGATATAGGTGAGGCCTTAAATGAATACTTCTCATCTGTACTTACCATTGGAGAAGGTCATGGAAGCTAGTGAGTTCAGAGATGTTGTGAAACATATTGATGTTACAAAAGAGGAGGTGTTGGGTGCACAATAATGGATAAATTCCCAAGGCCTGACCAAATGTATCCTAGGACATTGTGGGAAGCAAGGGAAGAAGTTGTTGAGGCCCTGGCAGAGACTCTTGTATCGTCATTGACCATGGGTGAGGTAGTGGAAGACTGGAGGTGGCTAAATATGTGCCTTTATTTTAAAAATGGCTGCAAGCCAGGATCTATCTGCATTTGGAAAAGCAAGGGCTGATTAGGGATTGCCAGCATAGCTTTGTGCATTCAAAATGGTTTCTCTTGAATTTGTTTGATTTTTTGAAGAACTGACCAAGAGGATTGATGAGGGCAGGGTGGTGGACATTGTCTACGTAGCACGACCTTTGACAAAGCTCTGCATGGGAGGATGGTGTGGAAGGTGAGATCACATGGGATCCAGGGTGAGCTAGCCAAATAAATAGAAAATTGGCTCAGTGGAAGGAGTCAGAGGGTGGCAGTGGAGAGTTGTTTTCCAGATTGGAGGCCTGTGACCAGTGATGTGCCACAGGAATCGATGTTGGGTCCCCTGTTGTTTGTCATATATTTTAACGATTTGAATAAGAAAGTAAGTGACATGATTAATAAGTTTGCAGATGACACCAAAATTGGCAGTACAGTGGACAGTGAAGAAGATTGTCAAGGCTTACAACAGGATTTAGATCAAGTAGGAAAGTGGGCAAGGAAATGTCAGATGGAATTCAACTCAGACAAGTGCCACATGATGCATTTTGGAAAGTTAAGCCAGGGTCCTGAGGAGTATTATAGAGGTGAATGTTTGTGGATGGGGTGCCTGTTAAGCAGGGTGCAATGTCCTGTGTGGTGCCAAGCTTCTTGAGTGTTGTTGAGGCTGCACTCATACAGGCAAGTGGAGAGTATTCCATCACATTCCTGTCTTGAACCTGTAGGAGGAGGACAGGCTTTGGGGAGTTAGGAAGTGAGTTACTCGCTGCAGGATTCCTATCTTCTGACCTGCTCTTCTCATCACATTGCGTATATAGGCTACTTCAGTTCAGTTTCTGGTCAATGGTAACCCCCAGGATATTAATAGTGGGGGATTTGTTCTCCCTTGTTGGATATCACCATCGCCTGGAATTTGTGGGGCATGAATGTTACTTGCCACCTATTAGCCCAGGCCTGGATATTGTCCAAATCTTGCTGTATTTGAATGTGGACTGCCTCATTATTTGGGGATTTGAATGGTGCTGAGCATTGTACAATCAGTGAACATTGCCACTTCTTACCTTGCGACTGAAGGAAGGTTATTGATGAACCTGCTGAAGACAGTTGGCCCTAGGACACTACCCTGAGGAACTCCTGCAGTGGTGAAGAAACATTTAGGATGGCACTGAGAATCTTGAGTTCCTGCATTTGAAGCACACAGAATCCCTGCTTAAATGGTGAAGGAACACATCGCTTCCTGAATTACCCACCCATCTGCACCAGCAAACACTTCCTGTCCCACCTGCAGGCCCCATCACTCACCTCAGGACTTACAAACATGGAGTGGAAACAAGTTATCCTCAATCACAAAGGACTGTCAAAGAAGATGACAAAGGAGAGAGAGAGAGAGAGAGGAGGAGGAGGTGCTAATGAAGGAGACAAACATTGCCCACTCTTACTAGATGATCTTGTTCTTGTGAAAAATACATCAGCCAAGGAAAGCACATGTGCAATGTAAGTATAACTTGGCACAGTAAAAACTCAAAGTGTGAGCCAACCTTAATTATATTTAAATCTCTTTTTGAAGAGTTGGTACAACACGTCTTTTTCATTAATCAGAGTATGGATTTTGGAGTCAAAAGAACTTTTAACTCATGCATGAATTGTAGATGTTTAAATCTAAGCTTGTATTTGTCTGGTCTTTTTTTGTCTAGACTTTTTTTGAAAATCAGGATAAAGAGCTGCTTACATTAAATGTGGAACTTATGTTCAATGGGGATAAAAGAAATCATTTCCCTAAGTTACAGGATAATGTTATTTTGTGCTCCTAGCCCTCACATTAAGGAATGAGAGAGTTCACATGACCTTTTTGCTCTAACCTTGGCTGATGGTTTCATTCATCTTAATGTTTAATTATCAAGTTTGGAGGGAAGTGGGTGCTTCTATTATTAGTCTATTTTATGTAAACCATTTGGGTGAACACTAGGTCAACTGAATCATTAAATTAAAATTGCAGTCTAAATAAATATCAGCGTCAATAAAGCATTTGTCAGTTTCAAATTTCACGGGTGGCAGTGATACCCACTCCCTGGTATGCTTTTAAAACTTGAAAGCACTGGAGAGATCCCACCAACTTTGTTGGAGTGACACTGTAGGTAGATCAAAGACAGCATTCTCTCCCAACATTTCCCAGGCCAACATCTCCAGAATCACGGATCTAATTATACACAGCTATCATCTTCCAGGCCACATTGTTCGCTTTCCCAACACCAGACTTCCAAAATAGGCATACTCTGTCACAGCAAGAGATTACCAGGTGGATGAAAGAAATGATCTGAAAAAGTTCCCAAAGCCTCCTTGAAAATGTGTAACATCCTCTCTGACTTGCAAAAGACCAACATTAGTTTCAGATTTCCAACTGTAGCTTTTTGCTTTTCTTCAGTATGAGAGCAGTGGATTAAATGACTGCCTTGTTATTTTTCCAATCTTAGTATTACTCATCATGTAAACCAACTGAACATCATGATCAGATTAGTGCAATTACTAGATTCAAAGCTTACTGTACAACTTTAGTGCACTGCTTGACGCATTGGAACTTTTCATTAATCCTCGTGTGAAGAAATGCTTTTTTGCGTCACCCCCAAAACAGTCTACTTTGCCTTTTATGTTTGTGCCCCATGTTCTGATTCCCCATCAAGTCCTCTAATCATCTTAAACACCTCAATTATTTCACTCCTTGGTCCTATGAACTGAGAAATATTGGACTGTACTGTGGAGCCTATGCTTGCAGTTCAACCCTTTTAACTCCAATATTCTAACCACAGAGCAGAGGCAGCATTTGGTGCAGAATACACTATTCAAGAAAGGAAGGAGACAGAGAAGACAGATTTAAGAGAAGTTTGGATAGGTACATGGATGGGAGGGGTTTGAAAGGATATGGTCCGGGTGCAGGTAGATGGGACTAGGCAGGTCGGCATGGACTAGATGGGTCAAAGGGCCTGTTTCTGTGCTGTGGTACTCTATGACTCTATGAAACAGGAAACTATTGGCCAGTTAACCAATAGTTCATTGGGAAAAATGATGGAATCCATTATTAAGGAGGTAAATTAGAAAATCTTACAACAATCAAGCAGAGTCTCATGTAAACTGCCTTTGACAAATTTGCTTGACTTCTTTGAGGTTAATAAACAGTATGAATAAATGAGAACTAGTATATATAGTGTATTTAGATTTCCAGAAGGCATTCAATAAGGTGTTATTTAACAAGTTACCTCATAAGATAAAAGGTCATGGTATTGGGGATATTATACTGGCATGGATAAGGGATTGACTAACTAATAGAAAACAGTTGGGATAAATGGCTCATCTTTGGATTGGTAATCAGTAATTAGTGGGGTGTCACAGGAACAGCACTAGGGCTTCAACTGTCCATAATCTATATTAATGACTTAAATGAAGGGACTGTGTGTACTGCAGCCAAGTTTGTTGATGAGAGGTTACCCACTCTGGAAGGACAAAATGTGGTGGTACCAATGGATCACAGTACATGAAACGCAAAAGGCTAGCATTCAGGTAAAACAAGTAATTAGGAAGTCTAATGGAAGGAGTATGGAGTATAAAAATAGGGAAATTTTGATGCAACTTCGCTGGGTATGGTGACGATGCATCTGGAGTATTGCATAAAGTGTTACTCTCCATATTTAAGGAGGGCGCTTTCATTGGGCAGTGCAGAGAAGGTTCACAAGGTTGATTCCTGGGATGGAGGGTTGGTTAGGGAGAAAGGGTGGACATATACCTACTGAAGTACAGGAGACCCCTGCATTATGGCAGTTCAGATAACCAAAATCCACCTTTACAGAATTCACAAATCACTACCAAAGAATCTGGGATACAGAATAAAAATTCACTTTCAGAGTCAGAGTTATCCAGCATGCAAACAGGCCCTTCAGCCCAAATGGTCCATGAAGACCAAGATGCCCCATCCAAGCTAGTCCCATTTGCCAGCTTTGGCCCATCACCTTCTAAATCTTTCCAATCCATGTACTTGTCCAAGTATCTTTTAAAAGTTGCCATTGAATCTGCCTCAACCACTTCTTCTGGCAGCTCATTCCACATAGATACCATCATTTGTGTAAAAAAAAGTTGCCCCTTAATTTCCTATTAAACCTTTCCCCTTTCACCTTAATCCTATGCACTCATTCTTGATCCCCAACCCTGGGAAAAAGACTGAGTGCATTCACCTTATCTATGCCCCTCATGATTTTATCCATCTCTCTAAGATCACCTCTCAGTCTCCTACGCTGTAAGGAATAAAGTTCTAGCCTGTCCAACCTCTCCCTATAGTTCAGTCCCTCAAGTCCTGGCAACATCCTTGTAAATCTTTTCTGCACTCCTTCCAGTTTAATAACATCAGGGCGACCAAAACTGAACACAATACTCCAAGTGCGGCCTCACCAGCGTCCTGTACAACCGCACCATGACCACCCAACTTTTATACTCAATGCCCTGGCTTACTAGGGCCAGCATGCCAAAAGCCACTTTCACTACCCTGTCTACCTGTGACTCCACCTTCAGTGAACCATGTACTTGTACGCCAAGGTCCCTCTGTTCTACAACAGTTCCCAGGGCCCTGCTGTTCACTGTGAAAGTCCTACCTTGATTTGACGTTCCAAAATGTTACACCTCACATTATCCAAATTAAATTCCATTTGTCATTCCTCGGTTCACTTATTCAGCTGAGCAAGATCCCCCTGTAATTTTTGATAACCTTCATTGTCCACTATACCACATATTTTTGTGTCATTTACAAACTTACTAACCATGCCCTGTACATTCTTATCCAAATCCATGATAAACATGACAAACAGCAATGGGCCCAGCACCAACCCCTGAGGTACACCACTAATCACAGGCCTCCAGTCCAAGAAACAACCTTCAATCACCATCTGCTTTCTACCATCAAGCCAATTGAGTATCCAATTCGCCAGCTCTCCCTGGATTCCATGCGATCTGACCTTCCAGAGCAGCCTACCATGTGGAACCTTATCAAAGGCCTTACTGAAGTCCATATAAACCACCTGCCCTCATCAACTTTCTCGGTCACTTCATCAAAAAACTCAATCAAGTTCATAAGACATGATCTCTCATGCACAAAGCTATGCTGACTACCCCTAATCAACCCGTCTTTCCAGATGTACATACATCTTATCCCTCAGAATCCTCTCCAGTAACTTACCTACTACAGATGTTAGACTTACTGGTCTATGGTTCCCAGGTTTTTCTTTGCTGCCGTTCTTAAATAAAAGCACAATATTCGCCTCCCTCAAATCTTCCAGCATCTCACCCGTGACTAATGATGACACAGTCTCAGTCAGAGCTCCCACAATTGCTTCTCTAGTCTCCCACAGTGTTCTTGGATAAACCTGGTAAAGCCCTGGAGATATGTCTACCTTCACACCTTTTAAGATATCCAGTACCTCCTCTACTATAATGTGGACTATCCTCAAGACCTCCCCATTTACTCTTCCTAGCTCTGAACTCTTCATGCCTTTCTCCACGGTGAAAACAGAGGAGAAATATTCATTAAGGACCTTGCCCTTCTTGTGCAGCTCCACACAAAGGTGTCCCCTTTGGTCTTTGAGGGGCCCTATTCTCTCTCTAGTTACTCTTTTTCCCTTAATATGCTTATAAAATCTTTGTATATTCCTTAATATTGTCTGCAAAACTATCTTATGCCCACTTTTTGCCGTCCTGATTTGCTTCTTGAGTACACTTCTGCATCCCCTATAATCCTCCAGGGATTCACTTGATCCCAGCTGCCTGTACCTGACCTATACCTCCTTTTTGCTAGCCAGGGCCTCAATATCCCTCGTCATCAAGGCTTCCCTACTCCTACCAGACTTGCCCTTCATTCTAACAGGAACATGCAGACCTTGAGCTCTCACTATCTCACCTATAAAAGCCTCCCACTTGCCCGCAAACAACCTACTCCAATTAACCTTTGCAAGCTCCTGTCTCATACCATCAGAATTCATCTTGCCCCAGTTTAGAACTTGAACCTGTGGACCAGTTCTGTCCCTTTCCATAACTATTTTAAAACTAATAGAACTATGGTCACTGGTCCCAAAATGTTCCACCTGCCCCAACCTCTTACCCAAGAGTAGGTCAAGCTTTGCTCTCTCCCCAGTAGGGCCCGCTATATATTGACCAAGGAGACTTTCCTGAAAGCACTTAACAAATTCCACCCCATCTAAGCCCTTAAAAGTATGGCAGTCCCAGTCTATGTTAGGAAAGTTAAAATCCCCTACCATGACAACCCTATTATTCTTACAACTCTCCACAATCTCCCTGCATCTTATGAAATATATTTGAAAAGAAGTAAATAAACACAACATTTATTCTTTTTCAACTCGAATTTCTTGATGCACATGATGATGACACGGCTTTGTTATGGAAAATGCAGTACACACCGTTTTCTAAGAAAGCAACCCCACCACCCCATAAAGTGGGGGTTGCCTCTATAGAAGAATGAAACATTTAAGATTTAGAGGGAGTTAACAGATGGATGATGGGAGGATATTTTCCCTAGTAGGGGTATCTAGAACATTAAAAATGGAGGTGAGGAGAAACTTCTTTCTTCGGAGGGTTCTGAATCTTTGCAATATTCTATACCAGGGAGATGTGCAGGTAGTCATTGAATATATTCAAGGTGCAGATTATCTGACATTAAAACATCAAGCGGTAGATTCGGGGGGTGGGGGGGTGGGTAGTTACGAATTACAAGTTAGAATACAAAACATGGGATTAATGTAGGATTAGCGTAGAAAGGGTTGTTCACGGTCGGTGCAGACTTGATATGCTGAAGGGTCTGTTTCTGTGTTTATATCTCTTCATGACTCTATGATTCTATGTCTCAAAAGAAATGTGAACAGAGAATGGGAAAATGGAACTGAGACCATGATCAGATCAGTGGTACTCTAACTGGATGGTGCAGTTTACTCCAGGGGCCAACTAGCCTACTCATGCTCCTGCTTCTGAAGTTATGTTCTTATATAGGTCACCGTTTGAGATCACTTGAAATTCACAGAGTGGTGCTGGGAGTCTAAAGCAGTCCTACATCTAAAGGCCAATAGCTATTCTGGCAAAGTTGCCTTAAGGACAATTCTTTTCCAGATAAGCTAACCATAACTTATTAAATTAACTCATTATTTGATGAAATGCTGTTTAAGACATAGGGTTGAGGAAGTAAAAGGTTAAGAAATTATGACTGTACATATAACTAATGAAAAAATACCACGCACGCAAGCCCGACTCAAGACCAGGTGGTAATTACTGTGTCTGGAACTTGATTGTAAGCCAATTATACTAAACAATAAGTGTGAGGTTTGTCTTAAACAATGAGTGTGATGGTTGTCTTTGAAATCGATGTAGTTGTATTGTTTAAGTGTGTGACAAGGACTGTATAAATTATGTCTGCCCCTCTGTATTGTGGAGACCTCCGATAAAGACTCTACATGAGGGTCAGGAGAATTCTCCTTGGCAGTATGCTGCTAATGAACACATTTTAACAGAATTAATCTGTGGCACTGTGAGATTTTGCAGCAGGCAGGAGTGGAACTTAAAATTGGGATAACAATGGAGTGGGAACTTAAAATTGGGATACAATTTGGCGAGCCAGCCAAGAGTCCAAGACAAGGTCTTGGAAGTGGCATGAGCGATCGACGGGGATAATGACTACCTGAGACGGAAGGGCCCACAAGGTAAGATTCACCTTGATCCCTCTCACGGAGTCGGACACCAGATCGATCCCTTCACTTATCGAAAATCCTCTGACAGACTCCTCGCGAACCTGTCTGAGTGCCACAGGTAAGAGGTTAGAGTCATCCAGATAAATTATCTGAGGTTCGAGTCCTCGGAGTAATAATGGTAAGGGGCTCAAGTCCCCAGTTTTGGGTTTTAAGGTTGTGAATTTTAAGGTTTTGAGTTTTAAGTTTTGAGATCTCCAGTACTACCACCTTGCCTTAGACCGGTTCTTAAGAGGGGAAATCCTCCACGGGAAGGTCAGGAACCTGAAGTGGGTGAAGGAAAGACACCGATCTTATAGATAATCGCAGCGATTTGTACCTTATGGTCAAAAAATGAGAATAACTTCCGTAAATTATTGTCAAGCCTCAATAAGAAATTGGGAAATGAAATATGGCCATTAGGGGGAACTTGGGATATGGATAAGTGTCTAAAGGTAGAAAAGGCGATTTGGGAGTGCAATACAGGGGAAAAATGGAAAATATTAATGTCTACTTGGAGAAAAATGGCCGAAGACCTGACAAATAGATCTAAACAGAGTAGTTGGGAACATAATGCACGTAGAAGGGACAGGAAAGGGGCAGACCAGGAAAAAAAATAGAGAAGGATAAAGTGGAGGTACCTCCCGACATGTCTGGCATGCCCATTGTTCCAAAGTAATGATAAGGACGAAAATGAGGAGGATTGGATGGTCCGACCCACAGCCCCTATCTACCCCACAATTTCACTGCTGCCCCCATATAATGTAACTTGTTCGCAAACTGTTCCGCTCTCACCACCAACGACTGCTAGCCAAGTCCCATCCCAAGGACAATTCCATGACCCTATTGCGTCCCGAACTAGAAATCAGCTTAGACAGAGAGGAAGCCTGCATACGAATGGTTCTAAGGCCACAGACAAGCAACAGAACTTCATGGTAGGGGACAGACATTTAGTAGATCCTTGGTTGGACACTGATTATGACTCCGATTTTATCACTGATAATGATGACCCTAAAGATCCCGACCCATCACCTATGTTGAATGAGGTAAAGGGAGCCAAGGCTAAAAGACAGTTCCCCAATAGGAGTGTTCCCAATCCCGATCCAGCTCAAGCGAGCACTAATCCTACGATCCAAATATACACCCCTTGGAGGCCTCAGGAGATGTGCCTAATTATGAGTCAGGTGCCCAACCGTGGAAACAACCCGGTGGATTTTACTTAACACACTTCATTCTTGGGAATACGTAATACCTCCACAGAAAGTAAAACAAACCCAGCGCCAGGTGAAGTTTCTGGGCACCCTTTTAAGTGCAACTGAGCGGCAGCTACCCCACCACCCTCTACACCGAAGGGTATGCGCACCTTCTTAGGTTTAGTAAATTTCTGCAGACAATGGCTACCTAATGTGGCCCTCCTTACTAAGCACCTCACACCCCTGGCTTCAAGCCAGTCTATGGGACCTTTTGAACTTAGGGGAACAAAAGGAGGCCTCTGATCAGCTCAAACAGGCCCTTGCCAGCACCCCGACCCTGGGATGACCTCTATATGATCGCCCATTTCAGCTTTTTGCGAATGTCCTGGAGGACTGCGCTACAGCCATCCCTACTCAAACCCATGGGGATAGAAAAAGATCGGTGGCATAGTACTCTACTCAGCTGGACCCTGTTCCTAGGGGACTTCAGCCATGCTCACAGATGCTTCCAGTGATCTACTGCCTGGTAACAGCACCATCCAACACAACCCTGCAACAGTCAGTGGTTGTTTATTCCTCCCATACCATAATGACACTCCTGACCTCCCATCAGACACAACACTTTACCCAGGCCCGCTTAAACAGATATGAGGTAGCGCTCCTGAATAACCCACTCCTCACTTTTGCATACTGCACCACCATTAACCCTGCCACCTTTCTAGAGGCCCCACCTGAGGATCTTGAAGATCCACCACATGACTGTTTAATGCGTAACCACTTTTTGACTACACCCCATCCGGACCTTTCGGGTAAAGCCTTCCAGTCAGCAGACTTAAACCTGTATGTCGATGGTAGTTCCTCCGTTTCTGAACAGGGAATCCGCCTTTGCGGCTACGCCATAGTAGACGACTCCCATGTTGTGGAGCCTGCGTTTTTGCAGCCCCCAGTCTCTGCCCAAAAAGCAGAACTCTTTGCCCAGACCAGAGCTTGTATTTTAGCCAAGGACAAAGTAGCTAATATCTTTACTGATTCCCACTATGCTTTTGGAGTCGCCCATGATTTTGGCCTTTTATCAAAATATAAATCCTATATGTGACAGATGTAAATCGAATGTGGCTTCTTTGACACACATTTTGGTCCTGTCCTCCTTTGGAAAAATATTGGAAAGATATTTCTAACATTATTTCAAATGTATTGAAGATTGATTTACAACCTCACCCTATCACCGCAATTTTTGGATTACCAAGGATAGAGCCTGGCCATCTATCTGCTTCCGCTAACCATATGATTGCCTTTGTTACATTAATGGCCAAACGATCCATTTTGCTTAAATGGAAGGATCCAATACCTCCTACCACTTTTCAATGGTTTTCTCAAACTATATCATGTTTAAACTTGGAAAAAATTAGGAGTGGTACTGTTGGTCCTTCGCTTAAATTTGAGGAAGTTTGGAGTCCATTTATTCAATATTTTCACATGATATAGATCCCCTTGTAATAACCTTTCAACTTAGAGGAACAGAGTTGATGACATAATATTGCTCTGTTTCTACTGAGAAATTTCTGTCCAGTTTTTTTTTCCTGTTTGTTTTTTTTATTTTTTTTTGTTTAGTTTGATATATTATTTATAATTTTTCTTATTGATTTGGGGATTTTTTTCTCTTTTATATTTGTATAATAAATCTTTTTCTCTTCTTTTATATTATATTCATTTACTAAGATCGTTGGATCTACAGATTTTTTATATTTTATTGTTCTTTATGATTATCCATGCCATGATTGTTCTCCTGATCTCTTTGTATTACATGTACAAACATTGATGTTATATATTAATCTGTATTAATTTGAAAACTAATAAAAAGATTGAAAAAGAAAAAGATTTTGGCCAACTATGGACGCACAGGGGATTTCTGACCTCCACAGGTAGACCCATACAGAATGAGGCTTACGTAAAGAACCTCCTCTAAGCCATCCTCCTCCCTAATAAATTGGTCATCATTAAATGCTCAGCTCACCTCTCGGATGCCTCCCTAGTAACACAGGGCAATAACAGGGCAGATGCAGAGGCTAAATTGGCAGCACACCAGGGGACTAATATCGTTTCGACTGCAGAAAAACAGGCGGTTGCTTGTAAGCCAATAACAACAACGCAGGAGACCCCAGACATAGTCACTGTACAGCACTTACAAGGGAATGCCCCTGACTCAGAAAAACAAATATGGAAGGCGCATGGGTGTACGCACTCTGCGCCACATGGCCTCTGGACTACTCCAGTCGGTCAGGTATGTACACCTGATATCTTGTTACCAATGCTTATTGACTGCCTGCATTCTGACACCCACCTTGGCAAGGAGGGAATGAGTAACATTTTAATACGTACCTGGTGGCACCCCAGATTGGAGGAAGCAGCACAAGGCAAAATATGATCGTGTTTAATATGCCAACAAACCAATGCTGGGAAAGGGGTGAGGTTCACCCCAGGCAAAACCCCCTTGCCAGGGGGTCCTTTTGAATGCATACTTGATTTTATTGAATTACCACGTGTACATTGCTCTAAGCACTGTCTTATTATTATTGATGGATTTAATAGATGGATTGAAGCTTTTCCAGCCACCAACAATAAGGCCTCAATGGTGGTAAAGTTATTGCTTACAGAGATCATACCAAGGTTTGGGGTACCCCGACAGATAAGTTCAGACAATGGTCCCCACTTCATAGGGAGAATAAATGAGTTGTGCGAGGCACTGCATATCGAACAACAGTTCCATTGCACCTACCACCCTCAGGAAGCAGGTATAGTAGAATGAGTCAATGGCACCCTGAAAAATAAATTAATTAAATTAGTGTCAGAGACAGGTCTAAATTGGCTGAAGGTTCTCCCATTAGCATTATACCATGAGAATTAACCCCCCCCCCCCCCCCCAACTTGGCCACCGGGGTGTTGGCTGCCAAAATTGTCTATGGGCATCCAGGAAGAACCCCATGGGATGCTGACATCCAGCCCCCCCGCCCAGGTTGACCTTAATATCATGGGGAATGAACTACCAAGGTATTTCAGACAGCTTACGTCCTCTTTAAAGTTTCTTCATTCTCAGGTGAAGAGCGCCTTTAAACCATGGGAAGGACAGGATGTGGAGTTGCCTGACCTGGAATTTGGAGGTTCAGTACTGAAAAGGGATTGGGAGCGCCCTAAATTGGGACCTCGGTGTAAAGGCCCCTTCCAGATACTACTCCAAACTCCTACAGCTGTGAAAGTGCAGGGCCAGGAACGCTGGATTCATCTGAGTGACTGTAAACGATGGCCACCGGAAGGAAAATGACGTTTTAGATTTGGACTCCTTACCATTACTGGTACTCTTGCGTTGGCATTAGAGGAAAACTTGTTTTACAAAGCACATATGCAGTTACATGGAAATCGCACTGTTTGCTACCCACGGCAGAATCAATGGAAGGTCTTTTTGTAGCCACACCAAGTTGGAGCCCCAGGTCTCTCTTAAAATACGAATATTCAGAAACAAAGTGTATAGGGCAGAAGGGAACTTACGGGAGGGTGTTGCCAGGTAAATGTTTGCAAAGAACGATAACAGATCCCAGTAGCACAATTAGCTGCCAGTCCTTCCCCCACTGCTTCGACGGTAAAGGATGGGGTTGTGGGATAGCAATCGTACGGCACACGATATCATGCACACCACCTGTATAGAGAGAATATGTGAATTTAGGGGAGGATGTTTTAGGTGTGAATGTGCCACCACTAGGTGTGTTAAATTACTTGCAGGGGAGTGATGGGTTTGCGGGGAAGGGAACGGAACCCATGTGAAATTGTCTAATGTCTCTTTGAAATGGCAAACCAGGGAAAATTATCTGAAAAATCATGGAAGGAATGTTGCTGGAATCTCTTGGTATTCTCAGATGCCCAGTCCACAGCAAACAGGTAATGTAACCTGTTACTGGGCCAAGGAAGGGTATGTGTTCCTTTTCAATGGTACTTATACTACTGCCACCCCCACTCTGCCAGCCTGGTTTGCAATAGGAACGATTGGGCCGGTCACGGTCCCCTGCCCCCAGGAGGATCATGTCTGAAGACTTGTGGTGCAGTCAGTAAGTGAGGAGTTCTGTGAAGATCGGAGGGATCTTGCTACAATGGGCTCTCCCTTATCGTCATTAGGCTATGGGTTTCTGAGTACTCTCTCTCGGCGGTGGGGGGGGGAGCGGGGTGGGTGGGGATGCGGATCAGCAGGAACTATAGCTGCAAAAAACTGGAACTACCTTACTTGTGGGCTGACCATGCTGGGAAACAGTACCATAAAGGGCCTGGAGGCAGTGAACCAGGAAATGGCAGAACTTCAACTATGCCCAACAGACCCAGTATGCTGTGGACTACCAGATGGCTCAGCAAGGAGGAGTATGTGCCATAGTAGGGGACAAATGTGTCACCAATGTTAGGGATGAGTCCTACAACATTTCCCATGCCATTCAGAAGCAAGTAGATAGCTTTAGGCAGGTACTTGCAGGAGGGGAGGGTTGGTTGAGGTGGCTGCTAGGAGGATCATGGACATCATACCTGCTGCATGGAGCAGTAGTGTTAATCATTATTATTATAGCATGCTGTGTGGTGCTGACCTGTTTAAATACTTGTTGCAAGGTCTTTATTAATAAGCTCTCGACCCTGTTCTCAGCATTCCTCTAGGTTATCATATGATAAAAGGAGGGAATGAGGAAGTAAAGGGTTAAGAAATTGTGACTGTACATATAACTAATAAAACTACCATGCACGCAAGCCTGACTCAAGACCAGGTGGTAATTACTGTGTCTGGAACTTGATTGTAAGCCAATTATACTAAACAATAAGTGTGAGGTTTGTCTTACACAATAAGTGTGATGGTTTTCTTTGAAATCAATGTAGTTGTATTGTTTAAGTGTGTGACAAGGACTGTATAAATTATGTCTGCCCCTCTGTATTGTGGAGACCTCTGATAAAGACTATGTGAGAGTCAGGAGAATTCTCCCTGGCAGTATACTGCTAATAAATGTGTTTTAACAGAATTAATCCATAGCACTGTGATTTTGCAGCAGGCAGGAGTGAGAACTTAAAATTGGGATAACAGGATGGGAATTGTTATGGCTCTGGCTGCAAAGCTTTGTCAGGAATGCAGAGGAAACCCTGGTTAAATTTACTAAGGTAATGTCAGAGGAGTGGAAGAAGCGCCAAGGAGTTTTCCAGCCAAAGGATTACATAGAAATGATAACAAGTGAAGAGACATTTGGCCCAGGAATATTGGTTGTCAGCCTCCACATACAGTGGTCATTAGCTCCTTGCCTATTGAATTGAAAAGGCAAAAAATTCAATCACCTATCCAACATATTCCTGAATGTTGACTTTATTCTGACTTCAGTTACTAACTCTGGTTGTACAGCCCATAACCTCACAATGTTGTCCTGTTTCACCTATTCTCTAAACCTCTAACATTTAACCTCATATCCGTAACCTCTTCTGAATAGATCTTTGAGATGTTTCAAGGGAATAAGGGCCTCCTTTGGCACTTTCAATGGAGCAAGTGGGGTGTGGAGGGGAGTTGTGGGCGGTGGGGGAGGAAGGAGATTTATCTCGGGGGGAGTGGGGGTCCGCGGTTTCTCCTGATTGTCTGCCGTTACTTTGGAGGAAGAGCCCAAGATCCCTGGAAAAAATATGACCTACAATAACACATTTTCTCCAATGCTGTTGCATTAGAAGTACTATTGGCTAATCAGGAGGAACCTATAAAACTTAGCTCTTACAATGTTTGATGGAGGTGTGACTCCGGTGACTGTTTACTATTCTTACCTCCATATCTTACATAAGTGTGTAAATAAAAACTTGCAGCGGACAGGCAAGTGATGGTATTTAAAAGAATGTCTTTTATTTTGAAGACTATGCTTTATTACTAAATCAAATAATTTCACCACTTTTGGTTCATATAATGGCAATTACTTGATTTACAAAATGTTTGAGTTATGAACTTCCGCTATAATTCCTTTGACTTTTCCATATTTGTGTCTGATTTATGTAACAACGTTTTGCTGTAATGAATACGATGCTATTCCCTTCACAAAGGGACACTGTATTGAAAGACCCACAGTGCATTTCTCCTAACCTTTTTGATTTACGAAATTTCACTTACCAAGATGTTCTTCAGGATCATCCCCTTTGTAAATCAAGGATGTTATCAGCTCTTTTCCTGGCACAGCTTGCAGACAGTAGTGTAGTGGATAGTGTGATGCTATTACAGCACCAGCTACCCAGGTTCAATTCCAACCACTGTCTGTAGGGAGTTTGTATGTTCTCCCCATGTCTGCGTGGGTTTCCTCTGGGTGCTCTGGTTTCCTCCCACATTCCAAAGATGTATGGGTTAGGAAGTTGTGGGCATGCTATGTTGGCACTGGAAGCATGGTGCCACTTGCAAGCTACCCCCAGAATACTACGCAAAAGACGCATTTCAGTGTTTTGATGTACATGTGACTAAGAGAGATATCTTAGTTAGCAATTGGAAAACACAGCTCCTAACTAATGTTGAAGTGAACTCAGAACATATGTTCAGGGATGGGCTATGTGACCCCTTGAGTTTGCTCCTCCATTTAATATTCTAATCCAATCTTGGCCTCAACTCCTTCCTGCCTGGAATATAAAGTATTCCTTCAGATCAGAAATTCCATAGCTGAACTAATACAGGATCAAAACATTGGAACTTGGAATTAGATCCATTGAAGCTGATAATTTACCTGGGTGATGTTACTGGTTTAAAGGCCCTACCCCAGGGTGCCAGGTTTTCTTGGTTGTATTCTTGCTGATTACATGATATCACAACCCCATCTAGTCAAAGCCACTTTTCCTCGGAGATATCTTCATAAATAACAAGCAAAAGTGTTCAAAGAAATTTGAATTACCTTGTGTGTTATGTTGCTTGGATGTGTTTTTTTCTCTTACAACACTGTCTGAGAGCTAAACTTTAACTGTTGAGGTAGTTTGACAGCCCTCTCTAGCCATACATGTCATCAGTGGCAGAATTCTGCAGCTCAGAACTTTAATAAAAAACCTCCTGGAATGTAGGGTGTTTGGAGACACTGATAGGCCAGAATAGAAATTATGTCTATAGCTTGCCACATTTATGTTATGTCAATTCAAGTGTTTGAAGATTTTAATTTGGTATTTTTTAAAACTGGAATACATTCTGGTTTCAGTAAAAGGATCATAAAATTCAGGTTGTTTGTATGTCCATTTAAAAAAACTTCAAACATTGGGAGATGAGCAGCTCTGACAAGGTCAGTATTTATTGCTCTCAACAGAATGGCTTCCGAGGCCATTTCTAAGGCTATTTAAAGAGGGAACCACATTGGTGGGTCTGTATGCAGATAGGGCCAGACTCAGCAGGACAACAGATCCCTTCCCTGAAAGGCAGCTAGATGGATGTTTACAAAAATTTGATGGTTTCATGAACATCACTCAGACCAGCTGTTCTTTTTAAACTTCAGATAATTAACTGAGTTTAAGTTCCTCAGCTACTGTGGTGGGATTTGAACTCAGATCTCTAGATTACTAGTTTATCCACTGCACCACCACCAAAAGCCTAGTGCCTTTTAGGAAAGGAAACTTGCCATGCTGATTTAGTCTCATACCAACTCTGTGCAAACAGTAATAAAAGCTGCCTTTGTCAGCAACACCCACATTCTGGGAATGAATAAATTATTCTGGAGTACATCAAAATTATTTAAAGATAAATAATCAGAGTCTTGAATAAATGATTTATTTCAAGTCAAGGAATACCACTGCTAATTCACCCAAAGAATCTGACTTATTTGATCTTTCCAGCATAATACTTAGATTTTTCTGTGAGTGAAACCAACAATTCAAGCTCTCAGACATTTCCAAAGAGCTGCTGATTTATTACATGTCCTGAATTCTCCTAAGTAGTTGTAAACTTGATGCTCAGTGACCTATTATGGGCCAATTGATAAACGTCTGACTCCTTTGAACAACAGTTGCCTTACATTTAATTATGTTTATAAAATGTTTGTGAATTTGTTCTTTTATTTCCATGATTCTCCATTCAGTGAACCATGGCTGGTTGCTCCATAGAACACTACAGCACAGAAAACAGGCCATTTGGCCCTTCTAGTCTGTGCTGAAACAGTATTCCACTATTCCCATTTATCTGCATCCAGTCCATAACCCTCCAGACCACTCCCATCCATGTATCTATCCAATTTATTGTTAAAACTCAAGAGTGAGCCTGCATTTACTACATCAGATGGCAGCCTGTTCCACACTCCCACCACTGAGTGAAGTTCCCCTTAAACTTTCCCCTTTCACCCTAAAGCCTTGTCCTCATACTTATCTCTTCTAATCTAGGTGGAAAGAGCCTACTCGCATCAACTGTCTATACCCCTCAATTTTGTAAACCTCTATCAAATCTCCTCTCATTCTTCTGCACTCCAAGAAGTAAAGTCCTAACCTGTTCAATCTTTCCCTGTAACTCAACTCCTGAAGACCCAGCAACATTCTAGTAAATCTCCTCTGCACTTTCAATCTTACGAATATCCTTCCCATAGTTAGGAGACCAGAACTGCACACAATACTCCAAATTTGGCCTCAATGTCTTATACAACCTTACCATAAGATCCCAACTCCTACACTAAATACTTTTATTTAAGAATGCCAGGATGCCAAAAGCCTTCTTTACAACCCTGTCTACCTGTGACACCACTTCCAGGGAATTATGTATCTGAACTCCCAGATCCCTTTGTTCCTCTGCACTCCTCAGTGCCCTACCGTTTACTGTGTATGTCCTACCTTGATTTTTCCTTCAAAATGCAACACCTTACTTGTCTGCATTAAATTCCATCTGCCATTTTCTGGTCATTTTTCCAGTTGGTTCAGATCCCTCTGCAAGCTTTGAAAACCTTCCTCGCTGCCCACTAGACCTCCAGTCTTAGTATCATCAGCAAACTTGCTGATCCAATTTACCACATCTAGATCATTGATATAGACAACAAACAACAATGGCCCCAGCACAGATCCCTGAGGCACACCACTAGTCATAGGCCTCCAGTCTGAGAAGCAATCATCCACTACCACTCTCTTCTCTCACAGAGAATTTCAAATCCAGTTTACAACCTTTCCATGGATACCAAGTGTCTGAACCTTCTGAACTAACCTCCCATGTGGGACCTTTTCAAAGGTCTTACTAAAGTCCAGGTAAACAACATCCACAGCCTTTCCTTCATCTACTTTCTTGGTAACCTCCTCAAATCTCTACAAGATTCATTAAACACAATCTACTATGCACAAAGCTATGCTGACTATCCTTAATCAGCCCTTGGCTGTCCAAATACTTGTATATCTGATCTCAGAACACCTTCCAATAATTTACCCACTACTGATGTGAGGCTCACTGGCCTGTAATTACCTGGTTTACTTTTTGATCTTTTTAAACAACGGAACAACATGAGCTACCCTCCAGTCCTCTGGCACCACACCTGTGGCTAAGGACATGTTAAATATATCTGCCAGGGCCCATGCAATTTCTACACTAGTCTCTCTCAATGTCTGAGGAAATATCTTGTCAGGCCCAGGGGATTTATCTACCTTTATTCACTGTAAAGCAGCAGGCACCTCCTCCTCCTTAATGTCTATATGTTCCATGACACTACTACTTGTTTCCCTTCCTTCCATATCCACTATGCCAGCTTCCTGAGTAAATACTGATGCAAAAAAACTAAGATCTCCCCATCTCCTGAGGCTCCACACAGATGACCACTCTGATCTTCTAGGGGACTAATTTTGTCCTTACTATCTTTTTACTCTTATACTTGTAGAAGCCCCTTCAGGTTTACCTTCATATTATCTGCTAAAGCAACCCCATGTCTTCTTTGCCTTCCTGTTTTTTTTAGGATTTTCTTACTTTTTCTATACTCTTCAAGTACCTCTTTTGTTCCTAGTTGCCTATACCTGCTATACACCTCTTCCTTAAAGAGAGCACCAATATCCCTTGAAAACAAAGGTTCCCTATGCTTGTTAACTTTGCCTTTAATCCTGGCAGGAACATGCAAACTCTGCACTCAAAGTTGCCTTTGAAGGCCTTCAACTTACTGAGCACACCCTTGCCAGAAAACAACTTATCCCAATCTACTCTTCCTACATCCTTTCATTTCCACAAAATTGGCCTTTCTCCAATTTAGAACCTCAACTCGAGGACCAGACCTGTCCTTATCCATAATTAACTTGAAACTAATGACATTATGATCACTGGACCCAAAATGCTCACCTACTTCTGTCACCCGACCTGTCTGGTTCCCAAATAGGAGATCAAGTATTGCATTCTCTCATTGGTACCTCTACATATTGATTTAGAAAACTTTCCTGAACACATTTGACAAATTCCAAGCCATCCAGCCCTTTCACAGTGTGGGAGTCCTAGTCAATATGTGGAAAGTTAAAATCCCCTACTATTACAACTGTTTCTTACATCGGTCTGCTATCGCACTACAGATTTGTTCCTCCAATTCTGACTATTGGGCAGTCTATAATACAACCCTATTAGTGTGGCCACATCTTTCCTGTTCCTCAGCTCCATCCATATAGAGTCAGAGAGGACAGCCCAGAGGGCTTGTCTACTATGCACAGCTGTGATATTTTCCCTGACAAGAAATGCCACTCCTCCCCTTTCATCCCTCCCCCTCTATCACGTCTGAAACAACGGAACCCTGGAACATTAAGCTGCCAGTCCTGCCCTTCCTGCATCCAGGTCTCACTGATAGCAATAATGTCGTAATCCCACATGCCAATCCACACCCCAAGCTCATCTGCCTTACCTACAATACTTCTTGCATTGAAATAGATACACCTGAGAACATTTCTATCATGTACAAACCTTTGATTTCTGTCGATAGCTGCAGTCCTCGCATGACCTTTTTCCTCCTCCACCTCACTATCTGCTCTAACACTCTGGTTCCCCTCACCCTGAAAATCTAGTTTAAACCCCCCCAGAGCAACACTAGCAAACCTACCCACAAGAATGTTAGTCAGAACAGGACCCACTTTCCCTGGTGGAAAGCCCAATTGTCTAGAAACATGAAGTCCTCCCTCCTGCACCAATTTCTTAGCCACATATTTGGCTGCATGATCCTCCTATTTCTAGCCTCACTAGGACATGGCATGGGTAGCAATCTTGAGATTGCAACCTTGGAGGTCCTGTTCTTCAACTTTGCACTTAATTCTCTAAACTCTTTGCAGGACCTCCTCCTCTTCCCTATCCACATCATTGGACCCTACATGGATCACAACTTCTGGCTGCTCACCCTCCCTCCTGAGAGTGGAGAACTCAATCCGACATATCACAGACCCTGGCTCCAGGGAGGCAACAGACCATCCAGGATTATCAATCTCTCCCACAGAACCTCCTATCTGTCCCCCAACTATCAAATCCCCAATCACTACTGCTCTCTTTTCCCTCCTTCCTCTTAGCCAAGGGTCCCATCTCAGTGGGAGAGACTCAACCACTGCAACTTGTCCCTGGTAGGTCATCCCCACCAACAGTATGCTTATTGTTGATGGGAACAGCCACAGGGGTGCTCTGCTCTTTCAGTCTATACCTCTTCCCTGACAGTCACCCAGCTACCTGCCTCCTGACTTTTTGGGGTGACTATCTCCCTGAAACTCCTGTCTATTTCTGCCTCACAGAGTGATCCAGAGTTCATCCAGCTCCAGTTTCCTAACTTGGTTTGTCAGGAGCTGCAGCTGCATGCACCTTTTACAGGTGTAGTCATCAGGGACAAGTGTGTTGTCCCTGACTTCCCACATACTGCATGCAGAGCACTCAACTGCCCTAACTGCTGCCATCACTACCTACTCCTAAGTTAACTAAATTGAAGGAACTTACCAGCCTTACCTCACTGGGAGCAAGCTCTTCCTCTTCCTCTGCCTCTGCCCCTGCCTCTGCCCCTGCCCCTGCCCCTGCCCCTGCCCACCAAAGCCTCAAAACTCCACTCCTACCCTGAGCCACTGACACACTGGCCACTCCTCTTCAGTTACTCCCCCTTATATTTGTCCTTGCCAATTACCTCAAGTACAAACTCCCTCTAATCAGACACTCAACACTCTGTTTAACCCTTCAAGTTGCCCTCCACTTATTAAGCTTCTTAAATACACTCACTGTACCTGAAAGGGAACTGCTGCTCCAACGGCTGCCGGGCTCCTTCTGTAAAAGAAAAGCCCACGAAACACACAAGCTTTTTAAATACACTCATCATACCTGAAAGGGAACTGCTGCTCCAGAACGGTCAAACAAGTTCTCCAGCTGAAAATCTTCCTAAAAACTTCCTGTTTATCCTTCAGTAGTGGATCATAGTTTCCTTTTGTTTTATATATTGCTTTCCTTTGGATTCCTTTTCTCCTTATAGCAAAGAGCTTTGAGACACCTTTTTCCATTTGAGTCTTGTAAACAAGTGCTTGTGCTGTAATTTTTCTTCTAAAATAACCTGCTCTGAATCAGCTCATTGCAATCCATTAAATGGGTGTTGACTCTAACAAAAAAAAATGTGGCATATGCACAAAATTAGAAAGTATTCCATCTGGAGCAACTTGCACTGGATTTAATATAACCTCACACTACTTTACCAAGCTTATTTCATAATACTCAAAAGTTCATCAGATAGGTCAAATGTGCAGCGTGAAACAAAAACATAATTAGAAATAAAAATATTATACACACATTTCAGCAAATTGTAATAATGTAATTTATAAATAATCATAGGATAAATTTTGCAATTGGCCAATAATTCTTCACAAGAACCTCTTTGACTGCAATAATAGAGTCAGTGTGGATTCACTAAACAGTTTACAGACAATTTTGGTCAAATGTCACGCGTGAGGCAGTCAATAAACAATGTCCCAACAGACATTGGCCAGGTATGTAATTCAAAATACCAGTGAGCATGTCAGCACTCTTTGTAATTCTTCTTTCTAGGCGTTCCCTTTGGATCAAGGATGACTTAGTTCTATTCTAGTGTGTGTTCTGAGGTGCCAGATGAGGCCAAGGTGGGATCTGCAGACTTTTCAACAGACAAGGCAGGAGGTGGTTGAAAGAGGTGGAGGGTTTCTGAGGCAGTGCTCTATTCCTGCTGTATTCACAGGGCTTCCGAATGTTCCTGATGCATGGTCATGAGCAGTGGTTTTCAACCTTTTTCATGCTGCGGCCTCCCAGAACATGTCCTTGTTAGATGGCGGACCCCCAAAGCCCACAAAATCAAACAATCGATAATTCATGCATACAATACTTAAATTACTGCACATGGGCCCTATTGAAATGGTGACTATTTCAATCACCGATAATTACCAGCGGCGTCTTTCAGTGTTCAGTACAATGTGAAGGTTGTGCCTGTTTTGCACTGCAGAGTTTGTTCAAATGTGGTGGTATGTGCGACAAACATACGCGTATGTCATCCTCAATATTCAGTCTTGATCTGTATTTGGTTTTCATGGCAGTGACTGCAGAAAATGCTATTTCGCACAAGTAAGTGGTTGCAAATGGTAACAGAACATTGACGGCTTTGCTGGACAGCAGTGGATACTCCTGGGAACATGCTATCCAGAACGACAACAGTGACATTCGGTTGAACTGCAAGCGCAAAGTCCTGTCAGATGACAGTTCAGCCAATTCTCCTTGCTCATGTCCAGTTAAATCAGTAAACATGCATTCAAACGGATTTCGAATCCAGTCAAACATGTTCGTGTCATCGTCGCCGAAATACTCATGGAAATAATGTGACAGCTGTTGAATATGGTTCAAAACAGTGCTCACAATGGTCCCTGTCTTAGTCTCGTTCACTGTCAGAAAGTCAGCCAGCAATGGAAACATATCATAGACGCCTTGCTCGCATCTTCCCTTCCAGATACTGAGTTTTTTCTGGAAGGCACTGATTTTGTCATGCGTTTTCAGAACATTTGAGCCAGGTCCTTGCAATGATAGATTTAAGCTGTTCAAAATGTTGAAAATATCTGCAAGATAAGCTAATCTGGCAACCCACGTCTCATCTGTCAAGAACTGTGTCAATGATCCGTTATGCTTATTTAGAAAAATGAGCAGTTCATCTCGCAATTCATATACACGCTGCACAATGCGGCCTCGTGACAGCCATCTGACTTCTGTATGTAGCAACAAATGCTTATGCTCGGCTTCCATTTCACGGCATATGTTTTCAAACAAACGATGATTGAGCGGCCTGGATTTGATAAAGTTAATGATTTTAATTCACATGGAAAACACATCCGCAAGATTTTCATCCATATCCTTTGCAGCCAAAGCCTCACAGTGAATCATGCAGTGGGTTGCTGCTACATGTGGAGCTACTTCTTTCACTCGTGCGACTAGACCTGACTTCCGTCCCGTCATTGAGGCAGCACCATCCGCGCATACTCCAATACACTGTGTCCACGCCAATGCCGATTGTACAAAAGAAGTGTCAAGCACACGGAAAAGTTCTTCACCGGTTGTACGCCCTGGGAGCGCCTTGCAAACAAAAAGTCTTCCAAAGCCTCTCCTTCCCAGCAATATCGAATATAAACCAACAACTGCGCAGCACTGGCAACATCAGTACTTTCATCGAGCTGAATCGCAAATCTGACTTGCTGAAGACGTGCTATCAGCTGGCTCTGTATATCTTCCGCCATATCGTCAATTATTCTGCTTACTGTGTTATCAGACAGTGGAATGGCTTTCAGTTTTTGACTGGATTCTTTTCCCAGTACAACTTCGCACATATCTACTGCTGCAGGCAGTATAAGCTCTTTTCCAATTGTGTGAGGCTTTCTGGAACATGCTATTTGTAATGCTACCAAATATGATGTGTGAAGACCCTTCTCATTTACAGTAGCACAGGCTGTCATTTTGCCTTTCTGCTTGAGGTACACTCCTTTTACCGCTCAAAATATTCCTTCGGCTTACTGGCAATATCTGGATGACCTGTTGTTAAATGGCGCTTCAATTTCACTGGTTTCATTGCATCGTTGGACAGTGTTTGCAAACACACAACACAGAGAGGTTGGTCCACATTTGTCCCCACTGTGATGAAGCCATATGAAATGTATTCTGGATCGTACTTGCGTTGTTTTTTCTTTCGGTCACCCTTATCCCCTTCGTCATCAGAATCTTCCGGTTTCTGGTCAGCTTTTCTCTTCAGAAATTTCTCCATACTCAGCAATACACACTGGACAGTTTAATTACCGTTACTGATAAACAAAATCATTAAAACTAATCTAAAATTTACACGCTTGCGCACTTTTCGTTTAACAGTGACGTCACTGTGGCGTAAATGCACGGTAAGTAAGCAATATTATTAAGGCACACCAACAACGTCACTCAGTCTCACTAACACTACAGTGCACAACAGAATAGTAGTGAGTAGTGAACACTACTGACTACTCTGACTACACAAATCGAATATTAAGTGGCAGCTTACCAGAAGGGAACACTGCCTAAGTCTCTAAGATTGTCGTCTATAACAGATAGAATAGATATGGCCGATTTTCTTTTCTTTCTTTTTCAATCTTTTTATTGGTTTCCAAATTAATACAGATTAATATATAACATCGATGATTGTACATGTAATACAAAGAGATCAAGAGAACAATCATGGCATTAGATAATCATAAAAAATAATAAAATATAAAAAAAAATCTTTAGATCTCACGATCTCTTAGTAGATGAATATAATATAAAAGAAAGGAAAGAAAATCATAGTCCAGAGGATTAAGTCACATGGGATCCAGGGGGAGTCGGTAAGTTGTATTCAAAATTGGCTTGGTCATAGAAGACCAAGACCAAGAAGACCAATCATGTTAGTCATTGATTCTCTGACTGGAGGTCTGACCAGTGATGTTCCACAAGGATCAGTGGTGGGATCTCTGTTGTCATAATATATGTAAATGATTTGGATAAAAATGTTGCAGACAACATGAAAATTGGTGGAGTTGTGGATAATGAGGAAGGTTGTCAAAGGATTCAGGAGGATTTAGGTCAGTTGCAAATTTGGGCAGGGAAATGGTAGATGGAGCTTAACCCGGACAAGTATGAGGTGTTGCATTTTGGGAGGTCAATGCAAGAGGAAAGTATACAGTAAATGGCAGGACCTTTAGAAGCATTGATGTAAAGAGGGATCTTGGGATGGAAGTGAAAGTGGCAACACAAGTGGATAGAGTGGTAAAGAAGGCGTACAGCATGCTTGCCTATATCGGTCAAGGTGTTGCCTATAAAAGTCAGGAAGTCGTGTTACAGCTGTATATAACTTTGGTTAGGTCACATTTGGAGTACTGTGTGCACTTCTGGTCGCCACACTATGGGAAGGATGTGGAAGCTTTGGAGAAGGTGCAGAAGAGGTTCACCTGGATTTCAGTGCATCAGCTATAAGGAGAGGCTGGACATGAGGAGAGGTTGTGGAAGCAAATATGATAGCAACATTTAAGAGGTATTTAGTCAGACACATGAACAAGTAGGGAATGGAGGGATATAGACCATGTGCAGATAGGTGGGATTTGTTAGATTGAACTAGTGATAAGGAGCATAAGTAATGACTGTTACAGGATATTTTAAAGAACCAAAGTGGGAAAGGGGCTTCAGCATGATAGTTGGAAACAATGAGAGAACAATTTACCTAAAGCTAGAGAATTCAATGTTTATTCCAGAGAATTGCAAAGTGCTCAAATAGAAGGTATGTCATTCTTTTAGTTTATGTTGAGCCTCTCTATGGCAGTGGAGGAAGCCTCGAACAGACAGGAGTGGGATTGAGAATTAAAATGGCATGTAACAGGAAGCTCAGGATCACCCCTGCAGACTGAGCAGCATTGGCAGCTTTACTTGTTTTTAGTTACTTTGTGAGTTCATTCCCTCTTTTTCTTCTTCTCAGGTGGCCCTTTAGAAACGAGGATGACTTGCTTCCACTCCAGTTCCATGGGTTCTGAGGTGGCTGATGAAGCCAATGTGGAGCCGCAGACTCTGCACAGAGGGGCAGAAGGCAGGCCAGGTGGTTGGGTAGTTTGGGGGGCTTTTCCTGCTGCTTACATTGGGCTTCTCTGTGGTCCTGATAATGGGCTTGAGGGCATTCAGTGTCATCCTGAATACTCTTGCTCCATTTTGAGTGGTTAAGATCAGGGATGGGCAAGAAGCTGAGCTTCGTTACTTCGGAAGGAAGCATGAAAAAAACAAAATTACTGTTCAAATGGAGTGAATACTATAAAATGTTTCATTACAAGGGAAGTTGGGGTCAGAGTACATGAAGCACAAAGGATTGGCATGTAGATATGGTAAGTAATTAGGAATGCTAATGGAATGTTGATCTTTACTGCAAAGGGTGTGGAGGGAGGTTTCAATGCAATTTTACACTATGGCCACACTTGGAATACTGCACCAATATCAGTCTCAGATTTAAGGAAGGAAGGTTGATTCCTGGGATGGAGGGGTTGATGTATGATGAGAGGTTGAGAAAATTGGGCCTGTACTCATTGGACAGTAGAAGAATCCAGGCCTGCCCTCCCTAAAGTCATTTCCTGCCTGCCACTAACAGCACAAGGCTGTGCTGAAATGAGCCAATGAGCCTTATTAACACTCTGTCAGTCCGTTTCCAGAGTAGAAGGCCAACAGCAAAGATCATAGCAACAGGGAAAGGGGCAACCACCTTAAACCTGCTTTTGCCAGGTCCAGTTAGAGTTGTGGTCAGGGCCCAATGACTTCAGTAGCTCTAATCTACAAATACACAACAGTACCCCAGAGGATTCAGGTGGGGCTCCACTGCCACCTGCTCAGTACAACCTGATACAAGGGTCTGTCACTGGGACATTTTAGCCCTCCACTTGTTGGGTGGTTTGGATTAAAATGATTCCTGAACAGTCAGCTCTGTCAGAAAAACCAAGTGATGGGAATGTTAGTTCATATCAATACATACAAACACTGAAAGGTTTCCATATGAGTGGGTGCAATCATTAAAAATTTTGCAGCAGTGTTACAACTTTTCTGATTGGAGGAAAACAAATCAAATCCAAAGCACCTGCTTAAAAATTGACAATCCATACAAACCTATGTCTGTAACCTGTCAGCTTTGGGGCTGACTGGTTGGTACTTCGATGACCTTATGTAATTTCTTTTTGAAAGGAAAATATAATTAAAAATAAATGATTGGTAAAGACACTTCGTGAAATGGAATCTTGCCTCTGAGTAACTGTGATGTATGTTCTCCTTAAGGCTGAAGTGTTCCAGAGTGTGCAGACATAAATAGTTTTTGCAACAGGGTCTGCTAAGAGTAAGAGAGATGTACTTATGCAGCATCATTCACAAACTTACGACATCCCAAACACTTTACAGTCAAAGAACTTCAGAACTGTGTACACTGTTGTGCTGGCAAACACTGCAGCCAGTTTGTACCAGAAATTTGTCTTAGTTTGTTGACTGGTAAATCAGTATTGGCCAGGACAGTGTGGGGAAGCCCTCTGCTTCTTTAAAATCATGCAGTGAGATCTTTTTCTGCCATCACAGAAAGCAGATGGATTCCATACTGCACTAGAGTGTCAGGCTTGCGTTGTGGCAAAGGCTTTTGGGTAGAATCTACCGATTCAGGGGAGAGAGTGACACTGACACAGTGAAGTGAGGGCAGAGGCAGGGGTGCTGAGCTGGGAGCAAAGGGATGAGGAGGGGCGAGACCATTGCTATGGATAAAATTCCAGGTGTAGCAGCTGCTACTGCGATGTGAAAACAAGACACTAGTCGATGGGTTGCAGAACAAGGACTGGTTTATTTTCCCGCCTTGCATGGGCCTTTTAAGAGAGACTGTTCCTGCCCACCGAAAACGGAAATGACGTATACGCTACGTCATCAAACCTTTCCCGCGCGCGGGTTCTCCCTGTCGCTCGGGGAAGACGAAGGCCCAACGCCATCTTGGGCCTCGCCGCTCCGACGACGCTCGACCCGACCGCTGAGCCGGTTCTCTTGCTCGGACGGTGAGTTGCTACACAACTTTCCCCCCCCCCCCCCCCCCCCCCAGAACTGGTGATATGGTCCCCAAAGTTCGTGAGCTGTGTTAGCCGTTGCTTAGGAGGTCGGCCTCTACGTCGCAGTGCTGAAACCTCGACCGGTTGTTGTAGATCTAAATGGGCCGGTTTGAGGCGGTCCGTCGTGAAGACCTCTTCCTTGCCCCCAATGTCCAAAATAAAGGTGTACCCATTATTCCTGATGACCCGGAACGGCCCCTCGTATGGTCGTTGCAACGGTGCCCGAGGTGTGCGCCTGCGAACGAAAATGAACTTACAGTCTCGTAGTTCCTTGGGCTCACAGGATGGGGCTTGACCATGCCGTGAAGTGGGAATCGGTGCCAAGTTGCCAAGCCTCTCGCGTAGCCTTTCCAGGACTACCGTGGGTTGTTCCTCTTGGCCCCGAAGGGCGGGTATGAAATCCCCTGGGACGACCAGGGGCGCCCTGTACACGAGTTCAGCTGACAAAGCATGGAGATCTTCCTTGGGGGCAGTGCGTATGCCGAGCAGGACCCAAGGCAGTTTGTCGACCCAGTTAGGACCCTTCAGGCGGGCCATCAAGGCTGATTTTAGATGACGGTGGAAACGTTCCACTAACCCGTTTGATTGAGGGTGGAAGGCCATGGTGGTGTGCAGCTGCATCCCCAGCATGTTCGCTAATGCAGACCAGAGGCTGGAGGTAAACTGGGTGACCCTGTCTGAAGTGATGTGGGCCAGAACACCAAAACATGAGATCCAAGTTGTGAGCAGCGCCCGGGCGCAGGAATCAGTTGTGATGTCAGATAGAGTGGTTGCCTCTGGCCACCTTGTGAACCGGTCCACGATGGTAAGGAGGTACCAGGCTCCTCTTGAAACTGGCAGAGGACCAACGAGGTCAACGTGGATGTGGTCGAACCTTCTAGAACCATAGAACCTTACAGCACAAAACAGGCCCTTCGGCCCACCATGTTGTGCCATCCATCAAACCACCCTCACACTACCTAACCCCTTCCTCCTGCATATCCCCCCATCCCACACTCCTCCATATGCCTATCCAACAAGATCTTGAACCTGTCTAATGTATCTGCCTTCACCACCACCCCAGGCAGTGCATTTCATGCACCAACCACTCTCTGGGTGAAAAACCTCCCCCTGACACCTCCCCTGAACCTCCCACCCATAACCTTAAAGCCATGCCCTCTCGTCTTGAGCATTGGTGCCCTGGGAAGGAGGCGCTGACTGTCTACTCTATCTATTCCTCTCAGTATTTCGTATACCTCTATCATGTCTCCTCTCATCCTCCTCCTTTCCAGTGAATAAAGCCCTAGCACCTTAAGCCTCTCCTCATATTCAATACTCTCTAATCCAGGCAGCATCCTGGTAAATCTCTTCTGCACCCTTTCCAACGCCTCCACATCCTTCCTATAATGAGGCGACCAGAACTGAACACAGTACTCTAAGTGTGGTCTAACTAGAGTTTTGTAAAGCTGCATCATCACCTCACAGCTCTTAAACTCAATCCTGCGACTTATGAAAGCCAACATCCCATTGGCCTTCTTAACTGCTCTTTCCACCTGTGAGGCAACCTTCAATGAACTGTGAATATGAACCCCCAGATCCCTCTGCTCCTCTACACTGCCAAGTACCTTGCCATTCACCCAGTACTCTGCCCTGGAGTTTGTCCTTCCAAAGTGTACCACCTCACACTTCTCCGGATTGAACTCCATCTGCCACTTGTCAGCCCAGCTCTGCATCCTATCAATATCCCTCTGTAAGCTCCGACAGCCCTCCACACTATCCACAACACCGCCTATCTTAGTGTCGTCCGCAAACTTACTAACCCAGCCCTCCACTCCATCATCTAAGTCATCTATAAATATCACAAAAAGTAGAGGTCCCAGAACCGATCCCTGCGGGACACCACTAGTCACTGCCTTCCAATCCGACGGCACTCCTTCCACCACAACCCTCTGCTTTCTACATGCAAGCCAATTCCTAATCCACACAGCCAAGCTTCCTTGGATCCCTTGGCCTCTGACCTTCTGAACAAGCCTACCGTGAGGAACCTTACTAAAATCCTTGTAAACCACATCCACCGCACTGCGCTCATCAATCTTCCTGGTCACCTCCTCAAAGAACTCTATCAGGCTTGTGAGGCAAGATCTTCCCTTCACAAAGCCATGCTGGCTGTCCCTAATCAGTCCATGATTCTCAAGGTGTTCATAAATCCTATCCCTTAGAATCCTTTCTAACAGCTTACCCACCACAGACGTGAGACTCACCGGTCTATAAATCCCTGGCCTATCCCTATTACCTTTTTTGAACAAGGGGACAACATCCGCAACCCTCCAATCCTCTGGCACCATCCCCGTGGACAACGAGGACTCAAAGATCCTTACCAGCGGTTCATCAATCTCCTCCCGAGCCTCTCGAAGCAGCCTGGGGAAATCCTGTCAGGCCCCGGAGATTTATCTGTCTTAGTATTATTTAACAACTTCAACACATCCTCTCTCTTGATATCTACAACCTCGAGAACATTACCCCTACCAGCACTCCCTTCCGCATCATCAAGACCCCCCTCCCTTCTGCATCATCTATGGGTAGGCTCGAACTGCTGTGGCGGGACCATGGTGTGTCGTTGGGTTTTTGATGTCTGGCAGTGCAGACAAGTCCTGGCTCACTCACTGACCTGTTTGCACAGGCCATGCCAGACGAACTTGCTGGCGACCAGCCGGACAGTTGATCTGATGGACGGGTGTGCCAACCCATGTATCGAGTCGAAAACGCGTTTCCACCAGGCCGCAGGAACTATAGGGCAGGGTTGACCTGTTGCGATGTCGCAAAGGAGGGTCTGCTGACCTGGACCGACTAAGAAATCTTGGAGCTGCAGGCCCGAGACTGCGGTTCTGTAGCTGGGTAGCTCGTCGTTAGCTTGCTGTGTGTCAGCCAGGGCTGTGTAGTCGACACCCGGGGACAGGCTGTGGATGGTTGGTCTGGAAAGTGCGTCAGCAATGACATTGTCCTTTCCAGAGACATGTTGGATATCCGTTGAGAATTCGGAAATGTAGGACAAGTGTCTCTGCTGACGAGCTGACCAGGGATCTGAGACCTTGGAGAAGGCGAAGGACAAAGGCTTATGGTCAGTGAAAGCAGTGAAAGGCCTGCCTTCTAAAAAGTACTGGAAATGCCGGACCGCCAGGTACAGCGCTAGAAGTTCCCGATCAAAAGCGCTGTATTTCAGTTCGGGTGGTCTAAGGTGCCTGCTGAAAAATGCAAAGGGTTGCCAACGGCCTTTGATTAGTTGTTCCAGTACCCCACCCACCGCGGTGTTGGATGCGTCCACCGTGAGGGCGGTTGGGACGTCTGTCCTAGGGTGTACAAGCATCGTGGTGTCTGCCAGGGCGTCCTTGGCCTTAACGAAGGCAGCCGCAGCCTTGTTGTTCCAGGCGATGTCCTTGCCCTTACCAGCCATCAGCGAGAACAGAGGGCGCATGATACTGGCTGCTGCAGGGATGAACTGATGGTAAAAGTTGACCATCCCCAGGAATTCCTGCAGGCCTTTGACTATGTTGGGACGGGCAAAATGGCGGATAGCGTCTACCTTGGCGGATAGGGGCGTTGCTCCGTCGCTGGTGATTCTGTGGCTGAAGAAATGGATAGAGTCAAGTCCGAATTGGCACTTGGCTGGGTTGATCGTGAGGCCAAAATCACAGAGATGGGAATACAATTGGCGGAGGTGGGGAAGGCGTTCTTGGCGGTCACGGCTGGTGATTAGTATGTCATCTAAGTAAATGAACACGAAGTCCAGGTCTCGGCCTACCGCGTCCATCAGCCGCTGGAAAGTCTGTGCGGCGTTCTTAAGGCCAAACAGCATTCGAAGGAACTCGAAGAGGCCGAATGGGGTGATAATCGCAGTTTTGGGGACGTCATCCGGGTGGACCGGGATTTGGTGGTATCCCTGAACGAGGTCCACCTTGGAGAAGATGCGGGCCCCATGTAGGTTTGCCCCGAAGTCCTGGATGTGAGGGATGGGGTAGCGGTCCAGGGTGGTGGCGTCATTCAGCCTGCGGTAGTCGCTGCAGGGCCCCCACCCACCGGTGGCTTTGGGGACCATGTGCAGGGGGGAGGCCCAGGGGCTGTCTGACCTGCGAATGATCCCTAGCTCCTCCATGCGACGGAACTCTTCCTTTGTCAGGCGGAGCTTGTCTGGAGGTAGTCGTCGTGCTCAGGCATGAAGGGGTGACCCTGTGGTAATGATGTGGTGCTGCACCCTGTGGTTGGGCATTGAATTTGTAAGCTGAGGTGCCAAAACTGATGGGAACTCAGCTAGGAGCTTGGTGAACTCGTTGCCAGACAGGGAAATGGAGTCCAGGCGCGGGGCTGGTAGGCTGGCTTCTCCCAAGGGGTAGGTTTGGAAAGTTCTGGAGTGCACTAGCAGCTTCCCTCGCAGGTCGACTAACAGGCTGTGGGCCCGAAGGAAATTGGCTGCCAGGAGTGGTTGGGCAACGGCAGCAAGGGTAAAGGTCCAGGTAAAATGGCTGCCGCCGAATTATTATTGAAGTGTACGGGTACCGAAAGTCTGTACCGTTGTGCCGTTTGCGGCATTGAGTACAGGACCTTGTTGCCTGTTACGAGTGTCGCGGCCGGTCGGGGGCAAAATACTGACCTCCGCTCCAGTATCGATGAGGAAATGCCGCCCGGACTGCTTGTCCTAAATGAATAGGAGGCTGTGTTGGCGGCCAGCCATCGTAGCCGTCAGCGGCGGCTGGCCCTGACGTTTCCCTGAAACTTGCAGGGTGGGCGGCATCGATGGGCCTCTGCGCCCCACCTCTGATGGTAGAATCATAGCTGGTCGCCAGTGTCGTCATCTGTGTTTCTGGGGTGTGGTCGCTTGGTTGCTGGGACTGGTTTAGCAGGCGTTGGACTCGCAGCCTGGCGATTTGGCCAACAGACGACCCACTCTCGCGTTTGGCCTTCCACAGGACATCTGCCTGGGCAGCTACCTCACGTGGGTTGCTGAAATCGGCTTCGGCCAACAGCAGGTGAATGTCATCGGGTAGTTGTCCGAGGAAGGCCTGTTCGAACATTAGGCAGGGCTTGTGTCCCTCAGCCAATGCCAGCATCTCATTCATTAGGGCGGATGGGGACCTGTCCCCCAGGCCGTCGAGATGAAGCAGGCAGGCGGCGCACTCATGACGGGAGAGGCCAAAGGTCTGAATCAGAAGGTCTTTGAAAGCTGGGTACTTATCCTCCTCCGGAGGAGACTGGATGAAGTCTCCGACCTGGGCGGCTGTCTCCTGGTCCAGAGAGCTGACCACATGGTAGTACTTTGTGGAGTCGGAGATGATCTGCCGAAGGTGGAATTGCGCTTCGGCCTGGTCGAAACCAGATGCTGGGATAAAGCATCCCAAAAATGTGGGCAGCTTGAGTGTCACTGCATTGGCTGCTGCGTTGTCGTCCATTGTGGAGGGTCCAAAATCCGTTTGGACCATCGGGGTCACCAATGTAGCGGCTGCTACCACGATGTGAAAACAAGACAGTAGTCGATGGGTTGCAGAACAAGAACTGGTTTATTTTCCCGCCTTGCGTGGGCCTTTTAAGAGAGACTGTTCCTGCCCACCGAAAACAGAAATGACGTATACGCTACGTCATCAAACCTTTCCCTCGCGCGGGTTCTCCCTGTCGCTCGGGGAAGACGAAGGCCCAACGCCATCTTGGGCCTCGCTGCTCCGACGACACATGACCCGACCACCGAGCCGGTTCGCTTGCTCGGACGGTGAGTCGCTACACAGGTCAGTTACCGTTTGTGATGAGGTAAGAAGTAACATAGAATCATACAGAGATACAGCACAGAAACAGGTCGTTTGGGCCATCAAGTTTCCACAGACCATCAAGCATCCATTCACCACCCTAATTAATCCCATTTTTTATTCTCCCACATGCTCATCAACTCCCTCCAGATTCTACCACTCCACCTACGTCACATGTCTTTGGATGTGAGAGGACAATGGAGCACCCAGTAGGAACACAGGCAGTCACAGGGAGAATGTGCAAACACCACACAGGCAGCAGCCAAGGTCAGAATTGAATCCGGGTCTCTGGCACCGTGAGGCAGTGCCTCTACTGGCTGTGCCCACTGTGCTGCCTAACATCCACGCTCTGGTGTCACAAGGGTCTGCAGTTGTTCAGGCACTCTTGCACCTAACTGACTTCACTATGTAATGCAAGGTCAACTTCCCACTTATGGGAGTGGTATACAGCCTGCAGACTGTCCAGCAACTGGAAGTGTTTTACATGGGGGCGGGAGGGGGGACCAAGGCTCAGACTTTGCTTCCGGAAACAGGATTTTCTTAAATCATGAGCTTACATTCATTTTCTGGGACATTGAAAATCTCCCTCGTGGTTGGAATAATCAACTGTATTAAGTACTTAGACAGCTATATTCCTTAATATTGGAAGCTTAACCACACAATCAATTTATTCATAAAAGCCAGTCCCTAATGTGGTTGAAAACAAATCCTAGCCTTTTCTCTAGTAACTTGGGCTAAGTCCCTTTTAGCAGCATTAAAACCCCTAAGAAACTGAAGTGAATGTAGATTTTGGTGCCTATCCTCCAATTATTCCTTCACCACGCTCAGCCTATTGAGATGACCAATTCTTGTTTTCATTTCTCTACACTGGTGAGACAAGCATTCCTGTCACACCAAACCACATGCACAACATGGACCGATGTTGACATCTGCATACACATCTGCAAACATTCCTGAAGCACTGACCGAAATGCTGGACAAAGCTTATAGTGGAGAAGTTCATCTTTGGTCAATAGCACAAGATGTGGGTGAGATCATCAGCCATCAGCAGTACTCATAACCAATGTTCACACACATTTGGAAGGTTGCCCAGGTATTTTGTCTTCATAGGAATACGGGCAAATCTAATCTGGCTAGTTACCACACAATTACTCTAATTTTTATTATAAGCAAAGCAGTAGAAGGTGTTGTCAAGCAGCACCTGCTCACCAATACTTGGGTTTCACTAGGACCATGCTGTTCTGGACTTCACCACAACTTTGGATGCAAATATGAATTCCAGTGGTGTAATGAAAAGTGACTGCCTTTGACTGAGTGTGGCCCTGGTAAAACAGAAGTCAAAGAGCATCAAGGGGCAAACATTCTGTGCCTGGAGTCATACCTTGCACATAGGATGATGGTTGTTATTATTGGAGGTCAATCATCCCATCCCAGGACATCACTGCAGTTGTTCTTCAGGGCAATGTCTGGGGCCCAACCATCTTCAGCTGCTGCATTGTTGCAAAAGGTCAGAACTGGGGGTGTTCGCTGATGATTGCACAATGTTCAATTCCGTTCACAGATGAACCAGTCCATGCCTACATGCAGCAAGACCTAGACTTCATTCAGGCATGGACCAAGAAGTGGCCAGCAACAATTAGGCCATTGAAAAGCTGGGCAATGACCACCTCAAAACAAGAAAATCTACCCATCTGCCTTTCACATTCGATTAACCCTGCGACTGAATGGAAGTGCTTGCAATGACTGCATTGCAGAGCAACTCTATTCCATCCACAGAGGCAACCCTGAGCATCCAGTTGCCTGCCACTTTAATTTTCCATCCCATTCCCATTCTGACTGATCTGTTCATGACCTCTGGAACTTTTCTTACAAGGCTCAGCAGAAGCTTGAGCAAAAGCACCTCATCTTCCCTCTATGCAATTTGCAGCATTCTAGGCTCAATATTGAATTCAACAATGTCAGGTAACTCACTTTTATTGTCTCTGTCAGAAGTGGACAGTCATCCATCTATAGTATTTGTGTCAGTTTTTCTCTCCACTAGCACCACCTGACATGCTGGGCATTTTTTTACACCTCTGGTTTGCATTCCTTTCTTTCTTTGTGTTCATTCTCTCCAACAACCCTTACTAACCTATCAGTCACAAAACTTCATCATCAGCTTATCTCCATGACAACCCTGGCCTCACCCTATCAGAGATATTCCTTTTGTCCTATCCATTCCTCTCCCACCCTCTCTGTGTTTCTTCCTTTTCCAGTTCTGAAATTAACGTTGTTTCTTCTCTACAGATGCTGCCCGCCTGCTGAGTATTTCCAGCATTTTCTGGTTATGTTGAGCAGTGTTATTTGTTTTTCAGCATTACACATTTGGCAGAAGGACTGCAATGATTCAAGAAGGCAGCTCACCACCACCTTGACAAGGGCACTTAAGGATGGGAAATAAGGACAGCAATGCCCAGATCCCTCCAAAAGTTAAAAAAAAGTAAAGAAATTGATGTCTAATTATATACATTACCTCCGCCTTTGCTAAAGTAATAAATCTTTAAACCTTTGTATACAGGAGTAAGCCATAGAGACTGGAGAGCTAAATCCAGCACGACATCACATGATCTCAAACGCTAATCACTTTTTTAAAGAATGGCTCAGGCTGCGTGCCAAAGGCCTGGATATGGAGATCAAGTCTGGTCATGCATTGGAGCTTTGTACAGGAGAGTTGACGCAGACCTCAACTCCTTTTGTTTGTTCTCCCACAAGCCCACAGGTAATAACAAATCTTTATTCTCAGAGATGAAGCAATACAGAAATAGTCCTCCTTTTTGGTATACCTTTAATTTTTTGGTGTTAATCTTAACTCAGATGGCAGCACTCTTATAGAACCAGACAGTTAAAGAGTTGTACAGCACAGAAATGAGCCCTTTGGCTCCCTACATCCATGCCGACCTTTTTGCCCACGTAGACAAATCTTATTTGCTCACTTTATGTCCGTATCCTTCTATGTGTGGCTCTCATTTCCCTATCATAGTTTGCACATAATGAATTGACATACGTTCAGAAATTAGATCAGAAGTTTGTGACCTTCAAACTTCATTTTTAAACAAGAAGCAAATCATACAGTAAATGAGAAACTAACATGATGTAAAAGGTTCTCAGTGAGGCTGCGATTTTATGTTCATTGACTCTCCCCACATTCATTTTGATGTGTTGCCCCTTTGCACACTAATAAAAGATTGTAGTTTATGTGCACCTCAGTGCAAAACACTGCAACCTGTGGCCCAATTGTTGCAGTCACAGTGGATCAATATCAGCACAGGGGACTAACCTACCATTCCATACCGTGGGAATCCCATCAAGGACTAGTGTGTCATTTGACCCCTCCCCCTCTAATTTCCCCTTCGCAACTTCTCCCTTGCCCTGATTCCCCCCCAACACTTGTTTCTCCACCCCCCCCCCCATCCTTTTACATCTCCCTGTTCATTTTTTCCTATATGGCAAGCAGCTATTGTCTGTGAAATTGCAAATCATGTGCTGTTGCTTCCAGATGGGAGAAAACTATGATGGCAATTTCTTAAAAGGAAGATTGTCCCAATTTGTTACTGTTTTGGGTGATTTTCATTGCATTAGGGCAAATGTAGCATCCATACAGCACACTGCAAATGAATAAAATCAAACTTCTAGGGTACGTTGTGGGCATTAAGTAGATTTGGAAGATCCTATTCCACTATTCTTGAAGAACAGAAAAGTCTTCTTGATATCCTGGTTAACGTTTGTCCTATCAACTAGCATTTCCAAACAATTATTTGGCAATCGTTGTTTGTGGAACCTTTCTGGGCTGTCTCATTTCTTTATACGACTGTGACTAGACAGTAAAAAGTGCTTCTCTGGGTTGAACCCTGCTGGACCCAGCCTGCTGCTTTGATTCAGCATCTGCCATGCTGCTGCACCTGGACACAGCTCCAGATGTGGCCGGCCAAGTGAGCTGATTCTCTGCTCATGAGGACTGCTCTGTGAGGTGTAGCAGATGTTGATCTACGGGCGGGACTCAGGTTGTGTGCTCTATCCCTTTCCTGCCCCCCACACCTTCCCCTTGAATACCCTAACGATATGGTGAACCACTCTCAAAGGCCTTTGAACTGGTCCTAAATTATTCTGATAGAATTATTATTAAAAATCATTAAGAACAGTAAAAACAGTAATTGAATACACCTTAAATTAATTAAAAGTATTGGAAAACAGGTAAAATAACTCACTCACCACAGGGCCACTGTTTGAATGTCAGCCATCACTGACCTGATGCTGACAGATTAGATGTGAAGTGCCCTAGTTGTCCATGTGTGGCAAAGCTGACCAGCTGAACCACAAAGTACTGACAGCTAAAGGTTCCCTACAGGCTGCTGGCTGTCAGCTTGATTCATCCCTAGACTGCAGTGCGTGGTCGTGATTGCACAACATAAATGGAAGATTTTCTTCCATGAAAGGAGGTTTGGGGACCTGATACAATCTATGCAGTGAAGTCATTGGCTATTGGTCATGCTTTATTTGTGGAAATTCAAATCAGCTCTCCCTAAATTCCTGGCTGTTATTGATTCATCTGTTCTTTGCGCAAATATTGAGTGTCAGCTGAGCTTTTCCAGTAATTTTCCAGGCTTGCTTTTGTTTCAGACTTGCAGCTTTTGCAGGTTTTTGTAAAGATCTGCTGCTCAGGACCTCTCTTAAGCAGTTCCTTAGGCTCAAGGATGACTTGCTTCCATTTCAGTTCTGCAGATTCTGAGACGGCTGCTGCACTTTTTGCCACAGGAGGGGCAGGTGTTACTTGACTGAGTGGAAGGCTGGGGAATGAGAGAAGTGGGCAGTTTGAAAGGTGATGCACTACTTCTGCCATTTTCGCAGAACTTTGTGAAGGTACTCCAGGTTTTATGCAACTTCCCAGATGCTCTTCTCAATTTTGATTGGTCACAGTTGAGGGATACTCACGAGTCAGTGAGGTTGTTCAAACATTTTTTAAGAACATTCTTGAAGCATTTCGTCTGTTCACCTGGTATACTCTTGCCACAATAAACTTCAGATTAGAGTGTCTGTTGCAGGAGCCTAATGTCAGGCATACATGTCATGTGGCACACCCAGCTGGCTGAATATAATTAGGAATCTTAATACTGGGGACATAGACCACAGAGAGGACTTTGACATTAGATTTGGAGGATGTGGTGTTTGGAGGATCTAATGCTTTGAGGCGCCTTTTGGAGGTATCAGTAAGGGTCAGCATCAGAGACACCCAAATCTGCCTCACTTCAGAAAATTTGGAAAAATCCACAGAAGTTCCATTCCAATAGATATTGGACTATAATAAGTAATGGCATTGATGAGTTGTTTGGGAGCAACTGGCAAATGGAGTATAATGTGAGAAAATGCCAAATAGTTCATACTGCCATACAAATTAAAAAAGAAACACTACCTAAATGGAAGTGATTTCAGAGAACAGAAGGGTCTGGTTGCTCTGGTGCATGCTTTGCAAAAAGCTAATATGCAGGTACAGCAAGTAATTAGGAAAGCTAACAAAATGTTACATATATTATGAGGGAATGCTTCAGCTAAAGGGGGCATTGGTGAGACCATAACTGAAGTACAATACAGGAAGCATGTAAATGCATTGGAAGTAGTTCTGAGAGGTTTACTGGAGTCGTACCTGGAATGGGCAGGTTCCCTCATGAGTAAAGGGAATGAGATAGGCTGCGCTTTTATCTACTGGAGGTAAGAAGGGTGAGAACTGGTCTGAGTGAAGTATATAAGAACCTGAGGGCCTTGGAAGGTGGATATGGTAGAGGATTTTTCCTCTTATGGGAGAATTTAGAACTGGGGATTGTTTATTTAAAAAATAATCACCCATTTAAGGCAAAGATAAGGCCAAAGTAGTTTCTCTCAGAGAGTCATGAATATTTGATATCCTCTTTCCAAAAATGTGATGGAAGGAGTCTTTGAATATTTTTAAAGCAGAGGTAGATAGATTCTTGATAAACATGGGATGGAAGGTTACTGCAGTAGGTAGGAATACAGAGTTGAAAGAACCATCAGATCAGCCATGATTTTATTGAATGGTGGAACAGGTCAAGGGACTGAGGGGCCTGCTCCTACCCCTACTCCTATTTTGTATATTGGTGTGTCCATGTCTTACACAGTGGGAGAATGATCCAGCCTCTGAAATAAACCATCAATTATGCAGTGAGGAGGGATTTGCAGCAAACATTCAAAGTGAACCCAGGTGGGCAGTGCACATCTCCTCGGATAGAAAGCAGGTGGGGAATTGATGAGAATGGTTGTGGGAGTGGGTATGGTTATCACTAGAAATGGGGTATTCTCCATCTCAGCTCCTGAATGTATTTCTCTCCACTATGTACAAAGCATGTCAGTAGTTCTGCCCACTTCCCTGATAGAGTGCACTCTGAAAATATTCAAGAAGCTTAAAACCATACAGGATGAAGCAGCCTACTTGTGCGGCATCTCATTCATCTCCCTAACCACTCAATCCTTCCACCAGCTCAACATGTTCCAGCCTACCTACAATATGTGACGTTGTAACCTGCCAAGGCTTTTTTGACAGCAGCTCCCAAACCCATAGCTCCCACTGCCAAAAAGGACAAGGGCAACAGGGTGCATAGGAACACCCTCACCTGCAGGTACCCCTCAGCTCACTCAACTTCTGGATATTCACTATCCAGAAATCCCAACAGTTTGGCATCTGGCTCACCGGCTTCTGATTCCCACATTCCCCTTCACACATTGGGGGTCACATTCTGTACTCCCTTCCACTCACCAGGCCACGGTTCCTGCATTCCATTCCCATCCACCGGGGCCCAGGTTACCACATTCCTTTTCACACACCAGGGCCCGATTCTATTTCCTGCACTCCCTTTAAACTTAGTGGGTTCAGTGGAAAATATATTACTTTTGTGTAAAATCTGATAAAAGTTAATTAAAAGTGTGTTGAAGTTTATGAAGCATTATTATGTATAATTTATGTTAATTTAAATCCATTAACTTATGTTTGTCATGTTTGTAATGTACTGCGTTGCTGCTGCAAAAGGCTAACTTTTATGGCATTTATATCCTGGGTATATATGCCTATGACAATAAACTTAAACTTGTAACTTGAACTTGAAATAACATGCAATAGCCCAGAGAATGTGCTAGTCCTGCACCACCAAAGTCCTGAGCTTGCCACATTAGCAGAATGCCACTGTATATTACCATTCCTTTACTGCTGCAGGGCAAAATCCTGGAGCTTTCAACAAAAGACATTTTTGAAAACCTTCAAATCATAAACTGCAGCTCAAGAAGATAGCTCTCAATTTCAATTAGTGATCCTCTCCAACGATATCTCATGAATAAATATCAACAAACCAGTTTCCATTTTCCTGACCCTTACTACTCCCTTTTCACCATGGGTATCCAATCCCTTTACATATCCATCCCCGACAAGAACAAAATGCAAACTATCTATTCCTTCCTTTAGTGGAGGACCAGCTAGACCCCTTCAAATACCAACATTCTCCAACTGCCTGGTTATATTTCTATATTAAGCAACCCTGTAACTTTCTTAAACAGTGCAGCTAATGGATAAGTGTGAGAGTCCTGGGAATGCCTGTTTTTTATGGGCATTCTCTCATGTATATTATCAGTACATTGATGAATATTTTAGTGCTGCTTCTTGTTCTAACTCAGAACTAAAAAAATTACGTAGAACCATAGAACCATAGAACAATACAGCATAATACAGGGCCTTCGGCCCACCATGTTATGCCGACCTTCAAACCACTCCTAAGACTATCTAACCCCTTTCTCCCATATATCCCTCTATCTTAAATCCCTCCATATGCTTATCCAACAATCTCTTGAACTTGACCAACATATCAGCCTCCACCACCACCCCAGGCAGCACATTCCATGCACCAACCACTCTCTGGGTGAAAAACCTCCCTCTGACGTCTCCCTTGAACTCCCCACCCATTACCTTAAAGACATGCCCTCTTGTATTGAGCATTGGTACCCTGGGAAAGAGGCGCTGACTGTCCACTCTATCTATTCCTCTTAATATTTTGTATACCTCTATCATGTCTCCCTCATCCTCCTTCCCTCCAATGAGTAAAGCCCAGGCTCCCTTCGTCTCTCCTCATAATCCATACTCTCTAATCCAGGCAGCATCCTGGTAAATCTCCTCTGCACCCTTTCCAATGCCTCCACATCCTTCCTATAATGAGGCAACCAGAACTGGACACAGTACTCTAAGTATGGTCTAACCAGAGTTGTGTAAAGCTGCATCATTACTTCGCGGCTCTTGAACTCGATCCCACGACTCATGAAACCTAACATCCCACAAGCTTTCTTAACTACCCTATCCACCTGTGTGGCAACTTCAGGGATCTGTGGATATGAACCCTCAGATCCCTCTGCTCCTCCACACTGCCCAGAATCCTGCCACTTACCTTGCATTCCACCTTGGAGTTTGTCCTTCCAAAGTGTACCACCTCACACTTCTCTGGATTGAACTCCATCTGCCACTTCTCAGCCCAGCGCTGCATCCTATCAATATCCCTCTGTAAGCTTCGACAGTTCTCCACACTATCCACAACACCACCCATCTTTGTGTCATCTGCAAACTTGCTAACCCACCGTCATCTAAGTCATTAATAAATATCACAAAAAGTAGAGGTCCCAGAACCAATCCTTGTGGGACACCACTAGTCACAGGCCTCCAATCCGAATGCACTCCCTCCACCACAACCCTCTGCTTTCTACAGGCAAGCCAATTCTAAATCCACATGGCCAAGCCTCCCTGGATCCCTTGGCCTCTGAACTTCTGAAAAAGCCTACCATGTGGAACGTTGTCAAACGCCTTACTAAAATCCATGTAGACCACATCTACTGCAATACTCTCAGCAATCTTCCTGGTCACCTCCTCAAAGAACCCTATCAGGCTAGTGAGGCAAGATCTTCCCTTCACAAAGACATGCTGGCTATCCCTAATCAGTCCATGATTCTCTAAATGATCATAGATCCTATCTCTTAGAATCCTTTCTAGCAACTTACCCACCAGAGATGTAAGGCTCATTGGTCTGTAACTCCCTGGACTATCCCTACTACCTTTTTTGAATAAGGGGACAATATTCACCACCCTCCAATCCTCCGGTACCATCTCCGTGGACAATGAGGACTCAAAGATCCTAGACAACGGTTCAGCAATCTCCTCCCTTGTCTCACGAAGCAGCCTGGGGAATATTCCGTCGGGCCCGAGGACTTATCTGTCCTAATATTTTCTAACAGCTCCAACACATCCTCTCTCGATAGCTACATACTCTAGAACATTACCCTTACCAACACTGTCCTCAGCGTCATCAAGACCCCCCTCCTTGGAAAATACTGAAGAGAAGTATTCATTGAGAACCTCACCCTCTTCCACAGCTTCCAGGCACATCTTCCTACCTTTATCTTCAATCGGACCTACCTTTACTCTAGTCATCCTTCTGCCCTTCACGTACAAGTAAAAAGCCTTGGGATTCTCCTTAACCCTACTCGCCAAAGCCTTTTCATGTCCCCTTCTCACTTTCCTCAGCCCTTTCTTAAGTTCCTACCTTGCTACTCTATATTCCTCATGAGCCCCGTCCAATCCTTGCTTCTTGCACCTTATGTATGCTGCCTTCTTCTTCCTAACTAGTTGTTCCACCTCTCTCGTCACCCACGATTCCTTCACCCTACCATTCCTTCTCTTCCTCACCGGGACAAATTTATCCCTACCATCCTGCAAGAGATCCCTGAACATCGACCACATCTCCACAGTACATTTCCCTTCAAAAATGTCATCCCAATTTACACTCTCAAGTTCTCGCCTTATAGCCTCATAATTCGCCTTTCCCCAATTAAATATCTTCCCATCCTCTTTGCTCCTATCCCTGTCTATGACAATGCTAAAGGTTATAGAGCAGTGGTCGTTGTCCCCCAAATGCTCACCCACCGATAGATCTGTCACCTGACCTGGTTCATTACCTAAAACTAGATCTAATATGGCATTCCCTCTAGTCGGCCTGTTAACATACTGTGACAGGAATCTGTCCTGGACACACTTAACAAACTCTGCCCCGTCTAAACCTTTGGCACTAAGCAGGTGCCAATCAATATTTGGGAAATATTGATTGGCACCTGCTGAAAATATTTTTTCCAAAAAAATTTTCCAATTTGCGGATGACACAAAGGTTGGGGGCATTGTGGATAGTTTGGAGGGCTGTCAGAGGTTACAGAGGGATATAGGTAGGATGCAGAGTTGGGCTGAGAAGTGGCAGATGCAGTTTAACCCAGATAAGTGTGAAGTGGTTCATTTTGGTAGGTCAAATATGTTGGCGGAATATAGTATTAATGGTAGGACTCTTGGCGGTGCGGAGGATCAGAGGGATCTTGGGGTCCGAGTCCATAGGACGCTCAAAGCGGCTGCGCAGGTTGACTCTGTGGTTAAGAAGGCATATGGTGTATTGTCCTTCATCAATTGGGGAATTGAATTTAGGAGCCATGAAGTATTGTTGTAGCTATATAGGTCCCTGGTCAGACCCCACTTGGAGTATTGTGCTCAGTTCTGGTCACCTCACAACAGGAAAGATGTGGAAGCCATAGAGAGGGTGCAGAGGAGATTTACAAGCATGCTGTCTGGAATGTGGAGCATGCCTTATGAAAGCAGGTTGAGGGAACTCGGCCTTTTCTCCTTGGAGAGACGGAGGATGAGGGAGCACCTGATTGAGGTGTATAAGATGATGAGAGGTATTGATAGGGTAGATAGTCAGAGGCTTTTCCCCAGGGCTGAATTGGTGGCCACAAGAGGACATAAGTTTAAGGTGCTGGGGAGTAGATATAGAGGAGATGTCAGGGGTAAGTGTTTTACTCAGAGTGGTGAGTGCGTGGAATGGGCTGCCGGAAATGGTGGTGGAGGCTGATATGATAGGGTCTTTCAAGAGACTGTTAGATAGGTACATGGAGCTGAGTAAAATAGAGGGCTATGGGTAAGTCTAGTAATTTCTAGGGTAGGGACACGTTCGGCACAGCTTTGTGGGCCGAAGGCCCTGAATTGTGCTGTAATTGTTCTATGTTCTATGTTCCCACCCCAACCTGGCCTTCATATTTCCAACCCCTTTCCGTCCTCTTCTTCTCTATTATATTTCCTGGGCACAGGCAGCCAATCTCCATCCACACTGAAACCAATGACTCCCACAGTTACCTTGACTGCACTTCCTCCTGCTCACTTCCTTTAATGATTTTATTCCACTGTCCCATTTTCTTTGATCCATTGGATCTGTAGTGATAATGTGAGATTCCAAACCAGTGCTTCCTGTATGTACTGAACTGAGAATAGCAACTACCCCACTCCCAACAAGGTCCTTGATTGCACCTATTTTTTCCAACATTTTAGTCCTCACATTTTCCCCTCCCTCCCAAATATGGTTCACTTGTTCTTATTTTCCAGCCTGTACATTCAACAAATCATCATGCTGTAGCGGTTGCTACCGCGGAATAAAACAAGACTCTACTCGGAGGATTGCCAAACAGAACTGGTTTATTTTCCCGCCTTGTGCGGGCCCTTTAAGGGAGAAAAACTCCCGCCCAAAAAAAACCAGCAATGACGTAAGTCCTACGTCATCAGGACTTTCCCGCGCGCGGGTTCTCCCCGTCGCTCGGAAAGACGAGGCCCGCCGCCATCTTGGGCCTCGTCGCTCCGACGCCGCGCGACCCGACTGCCGATCCGGTTCGCCCGACTAGACGGTGAGTCGCCACACAACCCCCCCCAGAACCGGCGAGACAGTCCCCAACGTCCGTGGGCTGTGCCAGCTGCCGCTTAGGGGGGCGGCCTCTGCGTCGTGGCGTGGCAACCTCGACAGGCTGTTGCAGATCCAAATGGGCCGGTTTGAGGCGGTCCGCCGTGAAAACCTGTTCCCTGCCTCCAATGTCCAAAATAAAAGTGGATCCGTTATTCCGTATGACTCGGAACGGTCCCTCATATGGTTTTTGCAATGGCGCCCGAGGTGTGCCCCTGCGAACAAAAACAAACTTACAGTCCCGTAGTTCCTTGGGCTGGCAGGATGGGGCTTGACCGTGCCATGAGGTGGGAATCGGGGCCAAGGCGCCAAGCTTCTCGCGCAGTCTTTGTAGAACTGCTGGGGGTTGTTCCCTTTGGTCCCGAAGGGCAGGTATGAAATCCCCGGGGACAACTAGTGGCGCCCCGTATACAAACTCAGCTGACGAAGTGCGGAGGTCTTCTTTGGGGGCAGTGCGTATGCCGAGCAGGACCCAAGGCAGCTCGTCAACCCAGTTAGGACCCTTCAGGCGGGCCATCAAAGCCGATTTTAGATGGCGGTGAAAACGTTCCAACAACCCGTTTGATTGAGGATGGTAGGCCGTGGTGGTGTGCAGCTGCGTCCTAGCAGGTTCGCTAATGCAGCCCAGAGACTGGAAGTGAATTGGGTGCCTCTGTCTGAAGTGATGTGGGCCGGAACGCCAAAACGTGAGACCCAAGTTGTGAGCAGCGCTCGGGCGCAGGAATCAGTTGTGATGTCAGTCAGGGGGGTTGCCTCAGGCCACCTCGTGAACCGGTCCACGATGGTAAGGAGGTACCGGGCTCCTCTTGAAACCGGCAGAGGGCCCACGAGGTCGACGTGTATGTGGTCGAACCTCCTACGGGTAGGCTCGAACTGCTGTGGTGGGACCTTGGTGTGTCGCTGGATTTTTGACGTCTGGCAGTGCGGACAAGTCCTGGCCCACTCACTGACCTGTTTGCGCAGGCCATGCCAGACAAACTTGCTGGCTTCCAGTCGGACAGTAGATCTGATGGACGGGTGCGCCAACCCATGTACCGAGTCAAAAACGCGTCTCCGCCAGGCTGCAGGGACAATAGGGCGGGGCTGACCAGTCGCAACGTCGCAAAGTAGGGTCCGCTGACCTGGACCAACCAAGAAATCTCGGAGCTGCAGACCCAAGACTGCGGTTCTGTAGCTGGGCAGTTCGTCGTCGGCTTGCTGTGCGTCAGCCAGGGCCGTGTAGTCGACACCCAAGGATAGGTTGTGGATGGTTGGTCTGGAAAGTGCATCAGCAACAACATTATCCTTTCCGGAGACATGTTGGATGTCAGTTGTGAACTCGGAAATGTAGGATAAATGTCTCTGCTGACGAGCTGACCAGGGATCGGAGACTTTGGAGAAGGCAAAGGACAGAGGCTTATGATCGGTGAAAGCGGTGAAAGGCCTGCCTTCTAGAAAGTATCGGAAATGCCGGACCGCCAGATACAGCGCTAGAAGTTCCCGATCAAAAGCGCTGTACTTCAGTTCGGGCGGTCTAAGGTGTTTGCTGAAAAATGCCAAGGGTTGCCAGCGGCCTTCGAGTAGTTGTTCCAGTACCCCACCCACCGCGGTGTTGGACGCGTCTACCGTGAGGGCAGTTGGGACGTCAGTCCTAGGGTGTACCAGCATCATGGCGTCTGCCAGGGCGTCTTTGGCCTTAACGAAAGCAGCCGCAGCCTCGTCAGTCCAGGTGATGTCCTTGCCATTACCAGCCAGCAGCGAGAACAGAGGGCGCATGATACGGGCTGCTGCAGGGATGAAACGATGGTAAAAGTTGACCATCCCAAGGAATTCCTGTAGGCCTTTGACTGTGTCGGGGCGGGCAAAATGGCGGATAGCATCCACCTTGGCGGGTAGGGGTGTTGCCTCGTCGCTGGTGATTTTGTGGCCGAGGAAATCGATAGAGTCAAGTCTGAATTGGCACTTGGACGGGTTAATCGTGAGGCCGAAATCGCGGAGGCGGGAATACAGCTGGCGGAGGTGGGAAAGGTGTTCCTGGCGGTTACGGCTGGCGATCAGTATGTCGTCCAAGTAAATGAACACGAAGTCCAGGTCTCGGCCTACCGCGTCCATCAGCCGCTGGAAGGTCTGCGCGGCGTTCTTAAGGCCGAACGGCATCCGAAGGAATTCGAACAGGCCGAATGGGGTGATAATCGCAGTTTTGGGGACGTCATCCGGATGGACCGGGATTTGGTGGTATCCCCTAACAAGGTCCACTTTGGAAAAGATGCGGGCCCCGTGTAAGTTCGCTGCGAAGTCCTGGATGTGAGGGATGGGATAGCGGTCCAGGGTGGTGGCATCATTCAGCCTGCGGTAGTCGCCGCAGGGCCTCCACCCTCCGGTGGCTTTGGGGACCATGTGGAGGGGGAAGGCCCAGGGGCTGTCTGACCTGCGAACAATCCCCAGCTCCTCCATGTGATGGAACTCTTCCTTTGCCAGGCGGAGCTTGTCTGGAGGTAATCGTCGTGCTCGGGCATGAAGGGGTGGCCCTGTGGTAATGATGTGGTGTCGTACCCCATGTGTGGGCCGAGAATTTGTAAACGAAGGTGCCAAAATCGATGGGAATTCGGCTAGGAGCTTGGCGAAATCGTCGCCAGAAAGGGAAATGGAGTCCAGGCGCGGGGCTGGTGGGCTGATTTCTCCCAGGGGATAGGTCCGGAGAGTGCTAGAGTGGACTAACTGCTTCCTTCGCAGGTCGACTAACAGGTTGTGGGCCCGAAGGAAATTGGCTCCTAGGAGTGGTCGGGCGACGGTGGCAAGGGTAAAGGTCCAGGTAAAACGGCTGCCGCCAAAGTGTAATTGAAGCGTACGGGTGCCGAAAGACCGTATCGTTGTACCGTTGGCGGCATTGAGTAGAGGACCTGGTGGCCTGTCACGAGTGTCGCGGCCTGTCGGGGGCAAAATACTGACCTCCGCTCCAGTATCAACGAGGAAATGCCGTCCAGATTTCTTGTCCTGAACGAAGAGGAGGCTCTGTCGGCGGCCAGCCGCCGTAGCCATCAGCGGCGGCTGGCCCTGGCGTTTCCCTGAAACTTGCAGGGTGGGCGGCATCGACAGGCCTCCGCACCCCACCTCTGATGGTAGAAGCACAGCTGGTCACCCATGTCGTCGTCTGCGTTCCTGGGGCGTGGCTGCTCGGTTGCTGGGGCCGGGCGAGGCAGGCGTTGGGCTCGCGGCCTGGTGATTTGACTGACGGACGAACCGCTCTCGCGCTTGGCCCTCCACAGGACATCTGCCCGGGCGGCCACCTCACGGGGGTTGCTGAAGTCGGCATCAGCTAACAACAAGTGGATGTCATCGGGGAGCTGTTCGAGGAAGGCCTGTTCGAACATCAGGCATGGCTTGTGTCCCTCGGCCAATGCCAGCATCTCACTCATTAGGGCGGATGGGGATCTGTCCCCCAGGCCATCCAGATGAAGCAGGCGGGCGGCGCGCTCACAACGGGAGAGGCCGAAGGTCCGGATCAAAAGATCTTTGAAAGCCGGGTACTTATCTTCCTCCGGAGGCGACTGGATGAAGTCTCCAACCTGGGCGGCTGTCTCCTGGTCCAGAGAGCTAACCACATGGTAGTACTTCGTGGAGTTGGAGGTGATCTGCCGAAGGTGGAATTGTGCTTCGGCCTGGTCAAACCAGACGCTGGGCCGAAGTGTCCAAAAGGTGGGCAGCTTGAGGGCCACTGCATTGGCTGCTGCGCTGTCGTCCATTTCGCGGGTCCAAAAGCCGTTTGGACCGTCGGGGTCACCAATGTAGCGGTTGCTACCGCGGAATAAAACAAGACTCTACTCGGAGGATTGCCAAACAGAACTGGTTTATTTTCCCGCCTTGTGCGGGCCCTTTAAGGGAGAAAAACTCCCGCCCAAAAAAAACTGGCAATGACGTAAGTCCTACGTCATCAGGACTTTCCCGCGCGCGGGTTCTCCCCGTCGCTCGGAAAGACGAGGCCCGCCGCCATCTTGGGCCTCGTCGCTCCGACGCCGCGCGACCCGACTGCCGATCCGGTTCGCCCGACTAGACGGTGAGTCGCCACAATGCACTATTTTTCAATCCTCTGTGAGCAATTGAAGACCCCACCCATCGTATTTGACTCCAGCATATGGAATCATGGAATAGTATAGCATGGGAGACCATACAGCCCATTGAGTTTGGGACGGCTCTTTTTGGATGGCACTCCAGGTAGACCCACTCCCACCTCTTTTCTGCAATTCCTTTTTTATCCAGTGGTTATCTGATTTCCCTTCAAAATCATTTTTGAATCTGTTTCCTATCAAGCAGAGCAATCCAAATCCTAATTACTTGTTGCATTGAAAAATTTCTAATCTTGTCATTGCCTTTGTTTTTTATGCAATCCTTGGTCCAGGGAACCACTCTAGTGAATGACTATTTCATGTTCTCCAAAGCCTTCATGTCTTTAATAAAATATGATGCTCAGAATCCATCTGGGACCAAACCAGTATTTTCTATAGGTTAAGCACAAATTCCTGGCTTGTTGTATGATATGCCTCTATTTATAAAGTCCAGGATCCCACATGCTTTTAAAATTGCTATACTGCCACCTTCAAAGACTCGTCACAAACATCTCTCTCTTCTGTTCTCTTGCACCTAATTTTTACCATCAGTAGCTCCTCAGTCTTCTTTTAAAAATATAATCTCCCACGTTTTTGTTGAATTTTGTTTGTCAGGTGTCTACACTTTTTCCAAACCTATCTTGGTATATTACTAGCTTTGTCACTGTTTAACATACTTAAGATTTGTGTCATATGTGTATTTTGAAATTGTGCCCTGTATACCGTATATGAAAACAGTAATGATCCTAGCGCTGAGCTATGTACCTCTCACTTTGGGCTGAAAAATAGAAGTTCATCACAAGTCTTTATTTCCTATCCATTAGCCAATTTTATAACCATGCTGCTACTGTTCCATTTATCCTGCAGGCTGCAGTTTTTCTAAGGTGGTTTAGTGATGTTTACCTAACGCACTGTTTCTTCGTGGTGCATTTTTTTATCCATGTGGGCATTATTGGCAAGGCAGTATTTTTTGCCTATCCCTAATCATCCTTTGGAAGATGGCCTTCTTCAACACTGCAGCGGAGAAGGTCTCCTACAATATCTGCTGTATACAAAGTTAAAGGATTTCTACCCAATGAAAATGAGGGAATGGTGATAGATTGCTAAATCAGGATGGTGTGCAACTTCAAGAAGTACCTGCAGCTGGTGGGGTTGCCATGATCCTGTCTCTCTTTGTTCATTCAACTGAGACCACAGGTTGGAAACTGCCTTCACAAGGTGTTGTAAGTGCACTTCATGGATGGTACACAATGTAGCTGAGCATGGAGGAAATGAAAGTATTTAGGGTGTGGATTAGGTCAGCTGCCTCCTTTGTCCTGGATTGTGGCAAACTTCTTGTTGCTAGAGCTGCTGGAAAGTATTGCAACACCCTTCTTGTGACTTGCGGAAAGGCTTTGGGAAGACAGGAGGTGAGTCATTGGCTTTTAGGTTCTTGTAGCCACATTATTTATATGGCTTGTGTCCAGTTAAGTTACTTGTCAGTTATGAGCGGGACATCGATGGTAATGTTGTTGAGTGTCAAAGGGATGTGGTTATAGTCTTGCTGCACATGATCATTGTCTGCCACCTGAGAGGTACAAATATTGCTTGTCACTTATCAATCCATGTCTGAATGTTGTCTGGCTCTTACTGCATGCAGGAACGGACTACTTCTTTATCTTAGAAGTGTATAATGAAGTGAATGGCATTGAACATTGTGCAATTATGAATAAATATCCCCACTTCTGATCTTGTGCATTTTGAATGATTCATGAAGTAACTGAAAATGCTTGGCATAAGAACAGTCACTTTCACCTCACCTTTGGACCTTAGCTCTTTTGTCCCTGTTTGGACCTCGGCTGCGACAAGGTCTGGAGCTGAACAGTCCTAGTGCAATCTGATTCCAATATCCTTGGCTGTCACTTGTAACCATATGGAGAGAATCAACTTAGCTGAAGACTGGCTTCTATGATGGTAGGGATCTCAGGGGAGACCAAGTAAATCACCCATTTGGCACTTCTGGCTGAAGAGTGAGTTCTCTTTGACACACACATGCTGAGCTCTGCCATCAAGGTGAAATGAACATTATTGGAACCTCCTCCTCCTGTTAGACATTTAGTTCCCCATCACTATTCATGGCTAGATCTGACAGGATTGTAGATCTGATCCATTGGTTGTGGAATTAATTAGCTTGTAGATAACACACTGCTTAATATGTTCAATATGCACACAGTTCTGCACTGAAGCTTCATCAGGTTTGCACCTCACTTTGAGGTACTTTGAGCTGCTGCTCCAACACTTTTCAATGAACTAGTGATAATTCTCTAAATTGACAGTGAGGGTAGAATGAGAGATGTGTCAGTCCCTGAGATTACAGACTGTGTTGGAATGCAATGTTACTGTGCCTGCTAATGCCCCACAGTGACTCCCAGATGCCCAGGTTTGGGTTTCTCCCCCTGTTCTGATTCCACCCCATTTAACACAACGTTATCCATTGGACGTGTCCTAAGTGAGAAGCTAGGATTTGTCTCTACAAAGATTGTCCAGAGGTTACTCCTACCAATAGTGACATGGGCTGGTAGGTGTGCAATAGGTCGACTGGGGAGGATGAGGTCAAGTGGATTTTGCCCTCATATTGGTCCTCTCGCCACTTGCCATAAACCCATTCTGGCTACAGGGCCTTTCACTGGGTCAAGGGCAGTACCTTGAGCCGCTCTTTGTGACGGGCATGGGAATTCCCCAGAGGGCATTCTGTGCTCTTCCTCCCCTCGCTACCTACCCCGCACCCCCTCCTCCCGGTGCTTCTTCCAAGTGATGCATGACATAGAGGAACGGAAGTTAATCAGTTGGGGAACGAAGGTAGTTGATAATCAGCAAAAAATTACCCAAGTTGGGGGGGGGGGGGGGGGGGGGGGGGCGAGCATTGGGTAGGACAGAAGCAGCAGTGAGATGGGTTAGGCAGGGGTTGGGACAGCAGCAGGAGCTGGTCAGAGAGTGGGACAGAAGGGAGAGGGGCAGGAGTAGTGACTGGGATTTGGTGCAGGGAGAAGGGCAATATATGCAGGGACAAGTGGGGACTAGGGTTGTGATGGGGGCAGGATGGGGTGTAAAAGGTGAACCTTTCTTTCTTTCCTTCCTTGGTTCTGAGGCAGGATGAATAAACAGGTGGCTATGTCTTATTGTCGGGGTCAATGTGGATTCAACTAGGGCCTGTGTTCCATTGTAATATTCATCCTTGAGAACTGCTCTTAACAACTGAATTATTCAAGCACTCTACCCACAGAAGATTAAATGAGATTTGAATTTTGTGTCACAGTGTCAGTTCTCATCATCTGCAGTCTTCTTCCACTCGTCGTTCCCACTTGTGAAATAGACTTCTCCACCCAAGATCTTGGCCTGCGAAACCTACCTATTATCATCAGATTTACTTAATTATCAGCTTGCTCTCATAACATTTCCAAACAAACTATTCCCAATATATTTTCAAAAAATGCTAACTAGCTTATGCTGAATAAGATGATTTTGAAATATCTTTGCTCCACACAGCTGGTCTGGATTTGTAAACAAAATAAAATGTTTTCAATTCTGCAGGGGTTGTGAGTTCATTCATGAAGGAGCACAGAGACAGGAGTCAGCTATTTGTGTGTTCAGCAATTAAATTAGACCTTAACTGAGCTGCACCTCAATTCTATTTACCCAGTATAGATTATGTTATACAACCTGCCTATGGTATACCCTGAGTGATACGCACCCTGCCAATTGTACTTATTGCCCATTATATACCCTGCCTATTATTTACTCTGGGAGGTTATACAGCCTGCCCATTATAAATCATTTATAACCCTGCCTAATCTACTCTGGCCATTATACACCCAGCCCATTAAACATCTCCCTGCCTTTTATTCACCCTGCCATTGTACACACTGCCATGCCCATTATAAATCATGTCCATTATATACACCATTCATTATATATACTGCCCATTATAGACTCTCACCATTATATACTCTGCCCAGTAGGCATTACAAGCTGTCACTATTTACATTGTATATTGTATATTCTAGTAATACACACTCCAGCCATTATATACTCCATTCAATACTTGCACTACCAACTTGTGCTCAATCCACTGTATACTGCATCCAATGTGCATTGTGTCCATTGTATTCTGTATCTGTAGTGCACCTTCCATTGTACACATCTCATTATACATACCAGTCGATAAATATGCCTACACACTCCATTCATAATGCACATCACCTATTGTATATCAAGGCCATAATAGATTCTTCCCATTGTAAAATCCATACACTATAACAAACTGATGATCCAGACAATAGCAATCAAATACTGCCATGCCAGCTGTGGAATTCAAATGTGGTTAATTATCTGAAATTAAACAAAACTCTTTAGTAATGAAAGCTACTAAACTACAGGATTGTCTTAAAATCCATTAAATTGACTAATTTCCTTATGTTGCCTGTTATCGATTCTGAAACGGCGAAGCAAACCATTCAGTTCAAGGCAATTAGGGATGGGAAATATATGTTGGCTTTATCAGTGACACACAATTTCTGAAAAATGACTCCATTAATAAATACTCTCTGTCCATGATACATTATGTTAAATTACACCAGTTATTATATGCCCTACCATCCACTCAGCCCATTATATCTCCCATACATAATACATTCCTTTCATGATGCATTTACCTCGTATAAACGATGCTTATTATCCATACCATCCATTATATACAGACTTGTTATATTCCCATCAGTTATACACTATATATCTTGCCCTTTTAATGATAGGATTTGATCTCTATTGTCTGGATCATTAGTTCGTTAAATGTGCCAGACATTTTCCACTGTCCCCTCCCCTCCCATTATATCATCCATTATACATTCCAACTTTGCCCATTTAAATGCACCACTCTTTATACTTTGCTCACTGGACAAGCCATCAGCTCTACTCCCTCTGTTATTTTCAATGCCTGCTGTAACCCCCATCCATTTTTCACTTTGCTCATTATGCATTCGAACAATTGTATAAACTGGATGTAATAGACCTTGGACATTACACACCAGGCCTTCTATAAATTCCACCCATTATACATATCATTCTTTATAGATCTGCCCTTCGTACAGTCCATTCCTTATGTTTTATTATCACCACCTCCATTAAACAACACATTCAGCACGACACTCATTATACATGGTGCATCATACATCCCTGCCCGTCCTACACCAGCTCATTCTATGTGTCAATTCCCTACTCTGCCCCTCATACACTCAGTTTGTTACACAGCTTGCTTATTTTTCACTCAGCTATTATATACCATTTTATACTTGCTTCCTGTAATACAGCCCACCTGTTCTACTGACTGCTTGTTATATATCATTATACATATATCTGCTCATTATACATCATGTGCATTATAGCCAACAAGCATAATATATCCTGAAAATTATAGATTCCACTCTTACTACATCCTACTATTCTAATCATTTCCTGTTAGACATTCCACCCAACATACGTCTGAAACATACCCTTCCCAATATACCAACAGCAGTTGGGCTATTTTGCTGCCTTGTGTGCTTATAAGAAACTCCGAGACCTAGGACTCAACACCTCCCTCTGTAACTGGATCCTTGACTTTCTAACAAACAGACGGCAATCAGTGAGGATAGGCAGCAATACCTCCGGCATGATTATTCTCAACACTGGTGCCCCACAAGGCTGCGTCCTCAGCCCTCTACTCTACTCCCTATACACTCATGACTGTGTGGCCAGATTCTGCTCGAACTCCATCTACAAGTTTGCAGATGATACTACCGTTGTAGGCCGTATCTCAAACAGCGATGAGTCGGAGTACAGGAGGGAGATAGAGAGCTTAGTGGAATGGTGTCATGACAACAACCTTGCCCTCAATGTCAACAAAACAAAAGAGCTGGTCATTGACTTCAGGAAAGGGGGCTGTGTACATGCACCTATCTACATCAATGGTGCCGAGGTCAAGAGGGTTGAGAGCTTCAAGTTCCTGGGAGTGAACACCACCAGCAGCCTGTCCTGGTCAAATCACGTAGAAGCCACAGCCAAGAAAGCTCGCCAGCGCCTCTACTTCCTCAGGAGGCTAAAGAAATTTGGTTTGTCCCCTTTGACTCTCACCAACTTTTACAGATGCACCATAGAAAGCATCCTATCTGGATGTATCACGGCTTGGTATGGCAACTGCTCTGCCCAGGACTGCAAGAAACTGCAGAGAATTGTGGACACTGCCCAGCGCATCACGGACACCAGCCTCCCTTCCTTGGACTCTGTCTTTACCTCTCATTGTCTTGGTGTAGCAGCCAGCATAATCAAAGACCCCACCCACCCGGGAAATTTTCTCTTCTCTCCTCTTCCATTGGGTAGAAGATACAGGTGCCTGAGGGCACGTACCACCAGACTTAAGGACAGCTTCTACCCCACTGTGATAAGACTATTGAACGGTTCCTTTATACAATGAGATGGACTATGATCTCATGATCTACCTTGTTGTGACCTTGCACCTTATTGAACTGCACTTTCTCTGTAGCTGTGACACTTTACTCTGTACTGTTACTGTTTTTACCTGTACTACATCAATGCACTTTGTACTAACTCAATGTAACTGCACTGTGTAATGAATTGACCTATACGAGCGGTTTGTTAGACAAGCTTTTCACTGTACCTTGGTACAAGTGACAATAATAAACCAATACCAATACCAATTTCATATTCAATTTAGAACCTAGATTTTAGCATGAATTAGATTGTTTAGCTAGTGTGATGAAGCATTCACTGAAGCCAATCCTTGTTCAACGTTGGTAACATACTAGTCCTGCCACATTTGTTTGCAATGATCTTGCTAACCTATAAGGTCTGAATGGAATGGCTATCCCTCAATGACTGACAGACCATGACCCTTACAGCAAGATCCAAACAACATTTGGAAAAATGGCAACTAACACTGGCTCCCCAAAAATAAGAGGCAATGACTCTCTGAGTGTACCAATCCCTCTTGACATTCAATGGTAACTTCAGTAACACTCTAGATGCTTAATGTCATTCATAACAACCCAGCTATATAACTGGTACTCCATCAATCACCTTAAACATTTCCTTCACAACACTACCAACTATACTATGTGGCTGCAGTATGTAAAATGCACAACAGTAACTCACCAAGTCTATTTTGGTAATAACTGGAAAACCTGTGATCTGTGTCATCAGGAAGAAAAAAGACAATTGTCAACAGGGTACACTGCACCCAGCTGGATCACATCTGAGTCATACACCAGCTGATATGGAAAACTCATCAACACTTTTTGACACTTAGCCAAAATCTGCCAACTTCCTACTTATTCTCACTGTGGTCATGTCTTCACCACAGCAGATGAACAAGGTGATGCCCCTTCGCCAACCTCTGGAATATGAGGATGATCATTAAATGCTGACCTGCCAGTCATGGCCACACAACCAAGACCTATAAATCTCCACGCACCCCCACACCTTCAAACCCACCCTAGAATATACACCCATCCTTTACGTATTTCCTTTCAATATAGGAGTAGGCCATTCAACCCACCAAGTCTATGCCAGCTCTCAAAGCAATCCCACTAACCCCAATACCCCATTTATTTCTTCTGTAACCTATTTCTTATTACTTGCCCATCAACCCTTCTGATTCTACTACCACCCACCTATAGTCTGAGTAATATACAGTAGCCAATTAACCTTCCAGCTGAAAAAACACAGAACAGTACACCACAGGAACAGGCCCTACGGCCCATGTCATGGTGCCTAACTAAATAAGCTAATGACATCTAATTTCTTTTGTCTGCACATGGTCCATATCCCTCCATTCTCTGCATATTCTTGTGCCTAAGAGCCTCTTAAACATCTCTATCGTATTTGCCTCCACCACCACCTCTGGTAGTGCATTCCAAGCACCCACAACTCTCTGTGTAAGAAACTTGCCCCGCACATCTCTTTTGAAATTACCCCCTCTCACCTTAAATCTAGTATTAGACATTTTGCCCTTGGGAAAAAGATACCAGCTATCTACTCTATCTATGCCTTTCATAATTTTAAAAACTTCTATCAGGTCTCCCCTCAGCACATACCTACCAATCCAGGCAGCATCTTGGTAAACCTCTTCTGCACCCTCTCCATAGCCTCCATATCCTTCCTATAATGGGGTGACCAGAAATGAATGCAATACTTCAGATGTGGCCTAACCATAGTTTTATAAAGCTGCAACATTGAGACTTGGGAAGAAACTGGAACGCCTGGGGGAAACCTACACAGTCACAGGGAGAACATGCTAACCCCACACGGACAGCACCCGTGTCAGGAACAAACCTAAGCTGCTGGAGTTGTGATGCAGATGCACTATGCTGCCCCTTTTGAGAGGCTTCCTACTGTCCACTTCAACTATTATACATGCCCCAACATAGAATATTTTATGATCCTTCCATTGTACTCTTTGACCATTGTACATACTCTCTGATATATACTTCATGCAGTTTTTTCTTCATAATGATCATTGTGTCAGTATAGATAAAGCTAAACAATAGCACAGATCATAGAAAAATGATACAGATGGTTAAAAAGCATACAGATCCTTGGATTTATAAATAAAAGCATAGAATAAAAAAAGCAATGGGCTATTCCAAATATTTATCAAATAGTGGTTAAACCCTAGCTGGAATATTATGGTCAGTTCCAATCTCTTTATTTTATGAAGGATGTTACATCCTTGGTGTGAGTGCAGTAGAGATTTGCTAGAATGATGTGGAAGGAGCAGAGAAAATTAAGTTGTTCTCTTGCAGTAGGGAAATTTAATGTGAGTTCTGACAGAGGTGTTTACAGTTTTAAAGAACTTTGATGGAATTGCCAATCCTATTGGCATGAGCATTGAGTTCCTGATTAGGCAAGAGTTAAGGTAACCATTAAAAAAAAGAAAGAAAACAGAATGTTTCTATGCAGTGAATTCTTTAATCTGAAATTCTTTCCCTGAAAGAGTGGCGGAAGCAGATTCAATTGAAACTTTTGAAAGGGAATTAGATATGTACTCAAAATGAAAAGATTTGGATGGCTGTGGGGAAATAGCACAGAGAATGAAACCAATAGGACAGCTCTTTCAAAGAGCCGGCAGAGACATAATGAACAAATGACCTCCCACTGTGCTCTACAATTCTTTCAAAATCCATTTGGAACAAGTCAGCCGTTGTGTATCAGAAAGGTTTGGGGCAGCAGCCAGACACTGGAGAATGTGTCAAAAGGTTACATTACCCCAGCAGCTGAGGCCTCCAGCTGCACAGCCATGTCTGATTTCAGTTTTCATATAGTCGCATTAGGTTTGGCTGCTGTGACGCAGTGTGCTGGAAGCCTGTCGTTCGCCATGTGCTCAACTGATTAGCAGTAGCAAGCTGGCTGTTAGATCTGACCTGAAGCTGCAGTCGCCCACTGGTTCAGCTCCCACTGCTACATTCCATTTCAAAGTTCACACTGATAGTGTTGCACATGACCATATTCCTGAAAATGAACAACAACTAATACTGGTAACATTCATGGCCCTTTTACTGGAGGTGCAGTCCTGCTGTGGGAACCCCTGTGCTGGTTTAACTCACGGAGGACCACCTTTTTCCAAGAATTTTGTTCATGTTTTATCCTGCACTAGGACTCCCAAGTCCCTTTGCACCTCCAGGTTCTGAATCCACTCCTGTTTTAGAAGATAGTCTACGCCATTATTCCTTCTATCAAGATGCATGACCACACACTTCCCTACGCTATATTCCAACTGCCACTACTTTGCCCATTCTCCCAACCTATCCAAGTCTTTCTGCAAACTTCCTGCCTCCTCAACACTACTTGCCCGTCCACCTATCTTTGTATCATCTGCAAACTTGGCCACAAAGCCCTCAATTCCATCATCCAGATCATTAACATATAACATGAAAAGTAGTGGACCCAACACCGAACCCCTACAGAACACCACTAGTCACCGGCAGCCAACCAGAAAAGGCCCCCTTTATTCCCACTCTTCTGTCAGTCAGTCAATCTTCTATCCATTCTAGTATCTTCCCTGTAATACCATGGGCTCCTATCTTGTTTAGCAGCCTCATGTGTGGCACCTTGTCAAAGGCCTTCTGAAAATCCAAGTAAATAACATCTACTGACTTTCCTTTGTCTATTCTGCTTGTTACTTCCTCAAAGAATTCCAATAGATTTGTCAGGCAAGATCTTCCCTGAAGGAAAACATGTTGACTTCGGCCTATTTTATCATGAGCTTCCAAGTACCTCATCTTTAATAATGGACTCTAAAATCTTACCAACCACTGAAGTCAAGCTAACTGGCCTATAATTTCTTGTCTTTTGCCTCCCTCCCTTCTTAAAGAGTTGAGTAACTTGGTGATTTTCCAATCCTCTGGAACCATTCCTGAATTAGTGATTCTTGAAAGAACACTACTAATGCCTGTACAATCTCTTCAGCTACCTCTTTCAGAGCCCTGGGGTGTAGTCCATCCAGTCCAGGTGACTTATCTACCTTCAGACCTTTCAGCTTCCCAAGCACTTTCTCCTTAGTAAAGGAGACTACACTCACTTCTTCCCCTTGACTCTCTTGAATCATTGGTGTCTTCCACAGTGAAGACTGATGCAGAATACTTATTCAGTTCACCCATCATTTCTTTATTACCTATTGCTACCTCACCAGCGTCATTTTCCAGCAGTCCAATGTCCACTCTTGCTTCTCTTTTGCTCTTTATATATCTGAAAAAACTTTTGTTATCGTCTTTTATATTATTGGCTAGCTTCATATTTCGTCTTTTCTCCCCTTATTGTTCTTTTAGTTGCCTTCTATTGGTTTTTAAAAGCTTCCCAATCCTCAAGCTTCCCACTAACTTTTGCAATATTGTATGCCCTCTCTTTTGCTTTTATGCTGTCTTTAAGTTCCCTTGTCAGCCATGACTGTATCATCCTCCCTTTAGAATGCTTCTCCTTTGGGATGAAATGACCCTGTGTCTTCCGAATTAATCCCAGAAACTCCTGCCATTGCTGTTCCATCATCATCCTTGCTAGGGTCCCCTTCTAATCAACTTCGGCCAGCTCCTCTCTCATGCTTCTGTAGTTACATCTGATTTTAGCTTCTCCCTCTCAAACTGCAGGGTGAATTCTATCATATTATGATCACTGCCTCCTAAGGGTTCCTTTACCTTAAGCTCCCTAATCAAGTCTGGTTCATTGCACAACACCAAAACCAGAATTGCCTTTTTCCTGGAGGAACTCAGCAGGCCAGGCAGCATCCGTGGAGAAAAGCAGGCACTCAATGTTTTGGGTCAGGACCCTTCTTCAGGACTGAAGATAGGAAAAGGGGAAGCCCAATATATAGGAGGGAAAAGCAGAGCAGTGATAAGTGGACAAAAGGGGGGAAACGGGGTGGGCACAAGGTGGTGATAGGTAGATGCAGGTAAGAGATAGTGATAGACAGGCATGGGAGAGGAGGGAGAGCAGATCCACCAGTGGATGGGTCAAAGGTAAGGAGAGAAAAGGAAGAAAAGGATAGAAAAAAGAGAGATAGGCTAGGCAAGGGAAGAAAAGAAGTATGGTTGGGGGGTGAGGGGCAGGGGTGTGGGGATTACGTAAAGTGGGAGAATTCAATGTTCATGCCGTTAGGCTGCAAGGTTCCAAGATGGAAAATGAGGTGCTGTTCCTCCAGTTTGCGCTTGGAATTCTCCTGGCAGTGGAGGAGGCCGAGGACTGACATATCTGTGATAGCGTGGAGGGGGAGTTGAAGTGACTGGCAATGGGGAGATGCAGATTGTGGTTCCAACACATCATTCTCCACCACTTCTGCCATCTCCAACGTGACCCCACTACCAAGCATAGCTTCCCCTCCCCACTTCTTTCTGCCTTTCGCAGGGACTGCTCTCTCCGCAATTCCCTAGTTACTCCCCCCCCCCCCACCCATCCGGTTCCCACCCCTGGTGCTTTCCACTGCCCCCGCCATAGATGCAACACCTGCCCCTACACCACCTCCATCCAGGGACCCAAACAGTCCTTTCAGGTGAGACAGAGATTCACCTGCACCTCCCTTAATATCATCTACTGCATTCAGTGCTCCAAGTGTGGCCTCCACTGCATTGGTGAGACCAAACACAGACTAGGCGACTGTTTCGCAGAACATCTGCCCTCTGTCCATAACCGCGACTTGCATCTTACCGTTGCCAGTCGCTTCAACTCCCCCTCCCACACTATCACTGATATGTCAGTCCTCGGCCTCCTCCCCTGCCAGGAGAATTCCAAGCGTAACTGGAGGAACAGCACCTCATTTTCTGTCTTGGCAACTTGCAGTCAACCTGCATGAACATTGAATTCTCCCACTTTAGTCAATCCCCACCCCCTTCCCCACACCCTCTCCCATTCCCCCCCCCCCACCCCACCAACCATGCTTCTCCTTTTCTTCCCTTTCCTAGCCTATCTCTATTTTTTCTACCCCTTTTGTTTTCCTTTCGCTCCTTACCTTTGACCCATCCCTCGGTGGATCTGCTCTCCCCTCCTCCCCCACTCCTGCCTATCACTGTCTCTTACCTGCATCTACCTACCACCACCATGTGCCCACACCGCCTCCCCTCTTTTGTCCACCAATCACTGCTCTGCTTTTCCCTCCTATATATTGGGTTTTCCCTTTTCCTATCTTCAGTCTTGAAGAAGGGTCCTGACCCGAAACATTGACCGCCTGCTTTTCTCCACGGATGCTGCCTGGCCTGCTTCCAGCATCATAGTGTTTTTCATCTAGGTTCCAGCATCTGCAGTCCTTTGTTTCTCTTGCTTTTTCCCTAGTGGGCTCGACCACAGCCTACTCTAAAAAGCCATCTCGTAGGCATTCTACAAATTCCTTCTCTTGGGATTCAGTACCAACCTGATTTTCCCAATCTACCTGCATATTGAAATCCCCATGACCACTGTAACATTGCCCTTTTTACATGCCTATTCTATCTCCTGTTGTAATTTGTACCCCACATCCTGGCTACTATTCGGAGGCCTGTATGTAATTCCCAACGGGGTCTTTTAACCCTTGCAATTTCTTAACTCTACCCACAAGGATTCTACATCTTCTGATTCTATGTCACTTCTTGCTAAGGATTTGATTTCATTTTTTACCAACAGAGCCACCCCACCCCCTCTGCCCACCTGCCTGTCTTTTTGATAGGTTGTGTTTCCTTGGATGTTTAGCTCCCAGCTGCGATTTTCTTTTAACCACGACTCTGTGATGCCCACAATGTCATACCTGCCAATTTCTATCTGCACTGTAAGGTCATCTACCTTATTTCATATACTGCGTGCATTCAAATATAACACCCACTGTCCTGTATTCAGCACCCTTCTTCTCAAATTTGTCTCCATGTTGCCTGAAGTTAATTTCTTATCCCTTTCCAAATCTTCAGTCTTATTCTTTATTCTGGAGGCTTCAGTAACTTCTCCTGCACTCTCCTTCCCTCTTACTTTATCCATACTTTTCAGGCAGTATCTGTGGAGAGAGAAAAGTTGAGTTAATGTTACAGGCTGATGAGAGGCTGACACAAAGTGCAAAAGCTGATTATCTGAAATTCAGTATTGAGTCCCAAGGTCTGCGGCATGCAGAGGCACAAGATATTGTTCCTCGAATTAACTTTGGGTTTTGTTGAACAGTGCAGGAGGCTAAAGACAAAGGAGATCAGAGGGAGAATTGGATGGAGAACCAAAGGTGAAGACAACTGGAAGTGCAGGGTTACATCTGCAAGCTGAACTGAGGGTTTCTGCATTTGGTTTCTCCGATGCAAAGGAGATGATATTGCAAACACTGAATGCAGTTACATTAAATTGGAAGAAGTATGGAAGCTGGTTCTCCTTAAAGGAGTGTATGAAATCCTGGATAATGGAAAGGGGAAAGGTAAAAAGGCAGATGTGGTATTTGCAGTTGAGGGAAGATGTGTGCGATGGTAGCATCTTGTAAAGGAAGTGGAAGTCACAGAAGATAATCCACTAAATGTGGAGGATGGTGGACTGGAAAATGAGGACAGGCGGTGAGAGTGGAAGTTCAGGAAATAAAACAGACAGAACTGAGAACCCTGTTAAAGACAGTAGAAGGGCAGGCATGCTTAGGGGAAAAGGAAGTCAGCTCAGCAGCACTTGTTTTGAAAGTGTCACTGTCAGAACAAATGCGACAGCCGGACAAACTGAGAGAATGGAATGGAGTCCTCACATGAAGGAGACTGTGAGTGCTATAGACAAAATAGTTGTCAGAGTCTGCGAACATCATGGATATTGATAACTAAAGTGTGGTGGAGATAGGGAAATCAAAAAGGGGAAAAGAAGATGGGCCATGTGAAAGTGCGGGCAGGGAGGAAATTGGCAGCAAATTTACCAATTCTGTACAAGAGCAGGAAGCAGCTCCCCGACTGTTAGCAATGAACCAGAGAAAGAGAAGAGGGAGGGAGCCTGAGCAGAGTTGAAGTGAGGACTGTTCTCTGTATCACACAAAGAGACAGGCATGAGGGCCTGTGGAATTGCCCATGAATACAGTTCTGACTTGGAAAAAGTTGTTCAATATGAAAATTGTGAGAGGTGCTATATAAATGCAAATCTTTCTTTCTATTCCAAAATAGTTCTCAAAATTCACTATATGACTCATTTAAAATTTAATCTATTTCAAAAGCATTCTCTCTTAATCATTTATTCCCTTTAAAACCTTAAATTATTATTCCTGGAATGAATACAGCTGTTCCATGCTTTTAAGAAACTCGGTTGGTCAACAGTAAGTGATAAACCTTTAGGCAAAAAAGGTGACTGGGGAAACAAGTGATTGAAGTTGATGTGTCCAGGGTGGGGTGGGACCTTGGGGACCCTTAAATGTCAGAAGCAGTCACTTTGCTCTGTCTGAAAGATGACACACCAAGTGGAAACTCATAACTATTTATATCTGTGACTGATCCTCCATCCAGCCTGAACACAGGTTTTAAAAGTATTGATTGCTTAGCCCTGGACAAGAGCCAGGCAATGGCCAGAATGAGAGTTTGGTCAGTCAAGGTTTAAAATACATATTGTAGTGTATGTTAATAAGTGGCACGTCAAGGAATGACGTCTTTGACCATGTGTATCATTTTGTGCATGAACGCAGACTGAGAAGAAATTTGAATAAACCAGACAAATCTTCTGGAGCTCTCTGTGTTTGCTGTGTTTTAATCTGCACACTCCGCACGTTACTTCCCTGTAGACTAGGAGTCCACGGGGGCACATGCACCACATTGGTGAGTGACATGGATGGGATATAAAAGAAGTCTCCCAATGTGACATTGTCTTTGAATAGAGTGAGGCATTCATGGTGGTAGGGTAAGTCTGAAAACTCACAATTAGGAACAACAATTTTAATGTGCAAACCTGAGGCGATGGGATTTGTGTTCAGACAGGAACACAGGTAACATAAAGGGTAGTGTGCACTGATTGTCCACCATAAGTCTTGTAACATTCCAGTCAGGTGGACCATGTCATACAGTCGGTCCTTGGTGAAAGAATTTGTGCAAAATAACACTTTTGACCATAAGTCAAGCAGACGGTTTGCATGTTATGTCCTCAAGGCCCTGTGAGAGAAGGAAATGAAGGATCCTGGTAAATGATTCCCAAACACACAGTTGTTTGGCAAACAAGGACTAAGACCTTTCCTGGTGTGGTGAGAGGGGAGCCCCTGTCAGATCCTCTACTCACAACTTGTTACCACCCATGGCCCTTGAGGCAACTGTGGTGAGGATGGGACCATCACCATAGTTGTCAAGAAGGTCTGGAAAGGAATGCAGCGGTGTTTGTTGAGGTCCATCCTGAATACTTGTGTATCACAGTTCACTGTGTTCAACAGCCTGTTCACAGGGATGCAAAAGGAGACTGCAGCTGGAAGATCGTCATCTTGGTGAAAGATAACCTCTGGTCTGCCTGAAACTACCGGTGACCCAATGCAAGGAAGTGACCACAACTGATTTTTGCAGACTGGAACGTTCCAAAATGCAGCATTACGTGCCAAAGGACAAACTGAAACTTGGTACAACAGCGGCAGAAATGCTCAATGGAGAAAAGCCTCAGTTTAAGGCCCCATCACCACTGCACGTTTTTAAATGGGCTGAAACCCTTGGAAAGATCCCTTGTTTGCTCAAGGAATGTATGTAATTGGAAATTGATGTCATGCTGATGTAATGTAAATATTGTAAGTAAATGGATTGATACGGCTTGTTCTGGAATGGAAGCATAGGAACTTATTGTATTATACATTTGCAAATTTTATGAATAAAAGTATATATTTGAAAATAAATGGCCTTTTACCTGTTAAGGTGGGTGATAAGGTGCAAGATCTCAGCTCGGACCCAGTCCAACTATATTGGGAACGTTGGCATTTATGATGAAACTTATGAGCCCTTCAGTTCTCATGGAGATGTTCTTCAGTATAGATAAAGTTGTTGAAATTGAGGGCAAGGGTGAAATTGTGCTAACTCAATATGAAGAAATTGAGAAATTTGAAAAAATATGAAAATATATCAAGAGTCTAAGAAATAAGCCTTACTAATCTTCTCCTTAAACAGTCCCTCAAAGTGGACAATGACCTGCTTTTGCTTAAGTTTTGTAGATTTGGAGGTAGCTGATGATCTGGGATCAACAGACATTGCTGCAAGGAGCACGAAGTGTTTAATGGGATAGGTGGGTGGGTTGTTTGGAAGAAAGTGCATACCTTTCACTGTTTGCTTCTGTCTGCTCCCAACAAATGAACTAAAGGTTCTCAATACCATCCCAAGTGTTCCTTCTCCATTTTGAGTGGTTATGGACTAGGGACTTCCACAAGTTGATGGGGATATTACAGTAGGAGGCTGTAAGAACATCCTTGAATCATTTTGTCTGTCAATCCCCAGACATGTTGGAGGGTTTTAAGAATTTAGTGGGTTTGTGAACCTCATGGCCTGGCTATTGGAGTGCACTTAGGGCCTCAATGCTGGGTACTTTGGCCTGGGAGAGGATACGGATGTAAGTTTGTAGGAGTTTGTGGAGGCTGCATGGTTGGCATCTACTGGAGGTAATCCATGTCTCAGAAACATGCAGGAGAGCAAGGATCACTGCTGCCAGGTAGATAGTATGGAGGATTTCAGGTCTTAATCTTCAAACATTTCTCCTCAGACAATTAAAAGTTATGTTGACAAGCTGAATCAATGGTCAAGTCAAGTCAAGTTTATTGTCATATGCAGAAGTAGCAGGTCAGTAGAGGACCTTCGTTTTATGGGTGTCAAGTGCAAGGCCAATTCTAGGCTGTTGCCTTCTCCTTGCTGCTCTGGATCTAAACAGGATTCTCATCCTAACATCTGAACCATGTACCCTCAGTGGTGGATCACTCCATTAATCCTGCAGTGGAGTGCCAACTTAGATATTTGAGCTTGTTTCTGAAGACTTGAACCCCAACTTTCTCACTCTCCTTGACATTTCCAGCAAGCATTCAGGCAAACTAGACAATGCACCAAGGATATCCATATGCCTTCATACACAGCTGCCCCATCCAATTCCTCAGCTCTGTCCTCTGGAGTAGAATTGATGAGTGTTTTTTTTTCCAGGGATTAGGTGTGCAAGCTGCCTTTCAATCCAGCTTGGCTGTGGGCTCCTTGTTAACATAGAACACAGAACATAGATCAGTACAGCACAGGAACAGGCCCTTTGACCACAATTTTGTGCTGAACTAATTAAGCTAATGGCACCTAATCCCTTCTATCTGCACGTGGTCCATATCCCTCCACTCTTTGCACATTCATGTGCCTATCTAAGAGCCTTTTAAACATATCTGCCTCCACCACCACCCCTAGCAGTGCATTTCAGGCACCCACAACTTTCTGTGTAAAAAACTTGCCCCACACTTTTCCTTTGAACATTCCCCCTCTCATCTTAAATGCATGCCCTCTAGTAATAGAAATTTCGACCCTGGGAAAAAGATACCATCTATCTACTCTATCTATCCCTCTCATAATTTTGTAAACATCTATCTGGTCTCCCCTCAGCCTCTGCCATTCCAGAGGAAACAACCTTAGTTTGTCCTCATAGAACATGCCCTCTAATCCAGGCATCCTGATAAAACTCATCTGAACCCTCTCCATAGACTCCACATCATTCCTATAATGGGGCAACCAGAATTGAATGCAATACTCCAGGTGTGGCCTAACTAGAGCTTTATAAAGCTGAAACATAACTTCCTGACTCTTGAACTCAGTGCCTCAACTAATAAAGTCAAGCATGCCACTTTCAGGGAACTATGGACTTGAATCCAAAGATCCCTCTGTGCATCAATGCTGTTAAGTGTCCTGCCATTTACTGTGTACTATTCCTTTACCCCAAAGTGCAACACCCCAAATTTTCCCAGATTAAACTCCATCTGCCATTTCTCCGTCCATATCTGCAACTGATCTGTATCCCACTGTACCCTTTGGCAACCTTCTACACTATCTACAACTCCACCAATCTTTTTGTCATTAGCAGACTTACTAACTCACCCATCTACATCTTCATCCAGGTCATTTATACATATCACAAACAGCAGAGGTCCCAGTACGGATCCCTGCAGAACACCACTGGTCATGGACCTCCAGTTAGATATGTACTTGTTCTACATATCTCGCCAGAATCAAATTGTTTCTCTGAATTTTCTTCTGCATTCCATATGCCAGTATCTGTGCGGGTGCTTATGAGTGACAAACGTGGTGAATGCGTGAACCTTTCTCCCCTTCTCGTGTTGCAACTCATCTGAAGCAGGGGCTGGGGCAAGGAGTGGGAGTGCTTGCAAAAGCAAGATGTCCTATAAATTTTGAATGGAAAGGCCTAAATGTAGGCATGAATGGACAGGACATGTTGGTGGAATGCTTCCTAAACATTTGGTGTTCACTGCCAGAAGATATTGTGGGATGAGGTGGGATGGAGTCTGACACAGCCGATTGGAGGTGAGCATATCATGATTGTGAGTACCTTTCCTCTAGGTGAGTGAGCTGCTGAGTTTGGCAGGGGCCACACCTACCTGTAGCTGCAGTTGACTAGAGGGAGAAGAGTAATGGTGACTGCATATCTCATAACTCACACACACCTACAGTGTACACATACAGTAACTGTAACTGTCTGACACACACACACACACACACACACACACACACACACACACACACACACACACACACACATACACACTATAAATTATGAGATATGATATGATTACATTGGAATGGTGGTAAGTGTGTGAGTGTAAGTGGTTGTGTTGAGAGATGGTGTCAACAGTTGTCTCCACTGACCTTGACCAGAATATTCTTTCTGCACTGGTATCAGGTTGGAGGTGTCTCATGCCCCCGGCACTGATCTTGCTTGCCATCTCCTCTCTTGCTAATTTATCTAGGATTTATTAGGGAGCGTCTCAGAAGAATGCACAAATCCTCCTCGCAGCTGTCGACATTCTCTCAGGACTTCAAGGTCAGTACCATTGACGCTGTTGGCTTGGTCCCAGCCAGGTGCCAGCTCCACTGTAGTTGTCACTCTGCACAGGGGTCGAGAGGCTGTGCGATGACTTTCAGGTGTGGTTGGTTTCAGTGGTCAGTGACATCAGTTGGAGCTGGTTTATTTTGACAGATGCCGGGTACACATAAAATTACTCATACTTACCATGCAACAAAGGAGATGTCAAAACAGTTTCCAATTCAAACACAAGCTCTTACATGAGATGTGGACATGAAAACTATGTACCTTTGGCAATGGGTGAAACAGTCTCAGATGTTTTTAAAAGCAATACTATCTTCAGTTCTTGCTATTTTCCCAAAATCTTAACTCCATTGATTCAGTTAGAAACACACATACTGTTTGTTGCCTGAAATGGCACGTTGGAGACTGGTGATCACAGTGAATCTCACCCACATTGAAAGCACAGACTTTGTTGCAACAACAATGACCTATTTGTTCCTTCACACAATAACATTGGACCTCACTGTTTACTCCTTGCCAGACTCAGATTCAGTGCAAAACAATGACGTTAATTTATGCATTACAGCAGAAGCAACTTTCATTTATTTGGTGCCTGCAATGTTTGCAGGATCATTCCACGGAATTTCATTGAAGATTGTGAATCAAAAACTTGCTACTGAGCCACATAAGGAGATATTAGGGCAGATAACAAAGAGCTTGGTCAAATGAATAGATTTTAAAGAGCTTCTTCAGTGGAGAAAGAGAGGTAGAAAGGCAGAGAGGTTAATGGAGGGAATTCCAGAATCTAGAGCTCAGGCATGATGCAGGAAGAAGTCAGCATTATAGGACTGTGCATATTCTGGAGGGTTATATGGCTGGAAGGGATTGTAGAGATACTGAAGAGTGAAACCATGGAGGGATTTCAAAACAAGGATGAGAATTTTATAATCCTGGCGTTGCTTAACTGGGAGTCAGAAAGCACAGAGGAGAAGGGTGAATGGGAGTTGCCTTGAGTTAGAATGTGGACAGCAGAATTTTGGATGACCTCAAATTCACAGGGAGTCAACTGAGAAGGACCAGGCAGGTGTACTTTAGAAGAGTTAGGTCTAGTGGGAACAAAGGCATGGAAAGGAGTTCCATAGTGGATGAGCTGAGGCAGGGCCAGAAATAGGCAAGGTACAGTGATAGAAATAACGGTTTCAGAGATGACAGGGATATCTGGTCTAACTCAACTCTGGGTTAAAAATGCCACCAGGCATGCAAACAATGTGTTTTTTTTAACAAAATAAACTTTATTCATAATAAAAGAAACTATATACAATAATAAAACACTTCAAACCTTTACATTCGTGTACAGTTCCATTCTTAGTGTTACCTTTTTATATATAAAAAAAACACAGCACTGATGTCACACGTGTGTCTCCCTGGGGTGATACCCCAATCCCATATTTACAATATTTGAGGGGCTTCCTTGCCTGACCCCTCCCCCTCTCCTGTGGCAGAAGAACCCTAAACATTCGTCCTTCCCCACCGAGCCCTAGCGCTGGCTGCACCCAGTTTCAGTGCGTCCCTCAGCACTTACTCCTGATGTCCGTAGGGGAATGCAAACAATGTGGTTTACAATTTTCAGAGAGTGGAATAGTTTTGGTGGCTAAGAAATAAAGTTCGTGATGAGACTGAAGATATTAGCTTTGCTCTGCCCCCTGTTAAGGTGGAGGTCATTTCTGCTCATCCAACCCATAATGTTGGACAGACAGTATAACAATTTAAAAATAGAAGAGAGGTCAGGAAAGGTGGTGGTGAGGTGGAGCAGGCTGACTTCTGTGTCCAGACATAAGCAGAAATGCCCCCTGTTCAGGAGAGGGAAATTAATCCTCCAATTCATAATTGTCTCATTGTCATCTATGTCTATAATCAGGTAGATGGAATGGATTATTTGATGTATAGAATGGAATGAAAGTGGAACAATTTGCTGTCAGATGGGTAATCCACTCTACCACAAAAATACCCTGGGGCTATGGCCAAAGTGTTCCACAGCGTACTTGAGGTCAATGTAAGGGATTCTGACAGTTACTCTGTGAACCCGTTACAGTATTTAACTTGGAGAAGAGAAAGGTTATATTTTATAATAATGGATTTGCAAACAATGAGGACTCTTTCTAGGATTGTTTGCACTGCTAACACCTAGGTCTGCATTTTTCAGCGTCATCACAACTAACTTCTGTGTCTTTCATTAAAATGTCTGCAGAAAATTTTCATTATTCCATGAAATTCTACTTTAGAGTATTTTTTTAAACTCTACATTGGCCCTTATGTCAAATTGTGTCTCATGCTGAGAGACTCAGTATGTTTGATAATGTTTTTCCTTCTGACGAAGAGATTATTCATCCCATTTTAAACCTCCGACCAGATACATCTCCCTTCTGTGTGTCCATTCTTCCTTAAATGAGGCAGGGTGATTTCTGCATCTTCCCCTATTCTCCACAAGAGTCCCTGTCATATTAATCTCACTCCGTCTTGATGTGAACTTTTATTAATTTAAACCATCCATGCACTGCAGAAATCAAATGGGTGGGCAGTTAAAGTCATTTTGTTTCCTTCTTGCTCTTCAATTTCCCTGGATCCCTGAATGCATTTTATTCAGCAGCCTCTTGTATGCAGACTTTCTGTCCTATGCCAGAATCATGGGCTCCTTCAAATATACACATGTCAACACAATGTTAATTCAGGCTTGTGTGTGAAAGCTGGGTACCTTGGATGACCTTGCAACTCATAAAGCTTTTCCCATTGTGCCTTTTCAGCTTCTTGTAAGGTTAATATGTACTGAGGCCTGTCAGGAAGATGAAGAGATCCAAGCTGGCAATTGTTTTACCTTCCCTTTAGGTGCCAGTACTAACAGAAGTGCTAATCTATGATTTACAAAGAAAGGTTAGACCCCCTTGACTTGGAATCCCCTGCTCTCCACTATCTGTAGCAGGTTTTTGGAATTCCTTTCCCCATTTTTAATCTGTTCTACTTCAAATGGTGCCAAAGGTTTGTTTACCTTGAACTGCCAAAACAGGATTTAGTCTAACGTCCACTCAAAAATCAGCTCCTCTAATCCCATTCTTGCCTTGGAATCAAATAAAGTCTGAATGACAGGAAATATAAACATCAATGCAAGATGGAAGTCACTTAACCAAAAAGGGCATCAAAACAACAAACAGTTAACTGCAGGTAGCAGCAAATAAATTTCTACTGACATTTCTACTGAACGAGACAGAAGGGGGTGTGGTATGAAGAATACACTAGGGCTAGTTATTTTCAACTTGAGGGCAGGGTGGTAGACATAGTCTATATGGACCAGTAAGGCCTTTGATAACGCTCCGCATGGTAAGCTGCTATGGAAAGTTAGATCACATGTGATCCAGGGAGAGCTGGCTCATTGGGTACACAATTGACTTGATGGTAGGAAGCAGAGATTGATGGTGGAATGTTGTTTTTCAGACTGGAGGCCATTGACTAGTGGTGTGCCCCAGGGGTCGGTGCCGGGCCCATTTTTGTTTGTCATCTACATCAACGATTTGGATGAGAATGTACAAGGCATGGTTAGTAAGTTTGCAGATAACACCGAAATAGGTGGAAATGGGATATGGGCCAAACGCGGACAAATGGGACTAGCTTAGATGGGAATCTTGGTCAGCATGGAGCAGTTAGGTCATGGGGCTTGTTTCTGTGTTGTATGACTCCATGACTCTACTGTGATTTATATTTTTATTGACTAGCCATCCATTCACCACTAATAGATACTGAGTGATTTGGAAACCTGATCCTAGACCTACAGATCTGTTTGCAAATTGCAGAGGGTCCCATTTTTGTAGAACTCCCCAAGGCCTGGCTCCCTTCTCCTTTCATTACCCTCTCTGCAAATTTGAGGGCAAAACTTTGAAGCATGCTTGTCCTTGATGCCCACCAACCAATGTCTAACTATTTATTCTGGGGTCTCTGTTTAGTGCCCTGTCAGTTCATGTCAGGGTCTGAATGCATGTCCACCAGGTGTCAATTCCTTGCCTGGTCCTTGTGATGCGGATGTCTTTTTAATCACAGACTCTGTCATTGTAGGAGTCAAAATGCTGGATCAATAATGTTTCCAAGTGGTTTTGTCACTCTGTCTGAAGGTGGAATTTGCACTAACCAAGTTTGCCTTTCACAACTCTTCAGGAGTAGGATGCTGTTAGTATTTGTCTTTCCCATTCCTTCCTTCCCAATAAAATCATTCCAGAGTTTTGAGTCACACCTGAATCCGGCATTGAAGTCACTGAGGAGAATGACCTTGTTCTCATTAGGGGTTTTAGTGAGGACGTTGTTCATAATCAGAGCAGAACAGTTCCTTGACATCCTTGTCAGCATTAAACACTGGAGCAAATACACTGGCAAGAGTAGCATCCTGGCTGTTGCTGAGCTGGAGGAGGAGCTTGAGACATCATGGACGTACTTAGGCGATTACGTTTGACTCCATTTGTAAGGGACTTCATTTACAAAGTACATTATACACTTACTTGATTATTGAGAGGTCTGTGGCACAGTTGGCATCCCTGAACCATCACCTTGTCTCTCCCACATGCCCCTGTGAGACATTCATTAATGCCAATAAATGAATTCTGTAAGCAAGTTGATGAGTAAGCTCTTGATGGAGGTCGATGACTTGAATGCTTCTCACCTAAATGGACTTCCATCCCGCTCGTCTCCCAACCCAGCTGCTTCTGTTGGCCTTGCCTTGCTTAGGGCAGTGATGTCAAAGTTACATCTTGCAAATTTCCAGTTGTTGATATCAACTCTATTTTCTGACTGTTGTTGCTCAGAGTTAGAATGGATTGTGTTGCAAAAATCATTGCTTACTTTTTGTTTTAACTGCAGCGAGAATGATCTTGGGGGATGTGATTGAGGAGAAGGTGGGGCAGCCTTAGGTTAGAGCCCTTTTCTAGCCCCTACACCCGACCCCAGCAAGTGGAGGGCAAACACAGAGGGTCCTAAAAAGGACTCTTCAGTCAATGGCAGCTGCTGCGTTGGACTCATGGCTGAAGCAGAGGAAAGTTAAAGATTAAATTGACTTTTCTGGTCCTGGAAAATTGGTCCCGTTACCTGTAAACAAATACAGTTCTGAACTCTGTGTATTATTTATGTCAGCAATGAGAGGTATCCATAAATGAACAGTAGAACAACCTTAAGTTTTTCATACAATGTCGGAGGCTTTATGGTTTGTACATATCAGGGCCATAATGCTGGTTGCTTCAATATCTGTCTCTTAAGATCAGGGAATGTCTGGAAACTTAAGTTACTTCTTCCCCTCACTTCCCAATGGAAAAGTTCCAACTGTCTCAGTAATCTATAGTATGTGCAGTCAAAATATGTAATAGTGGAATTAACATGGCTATTTTTGAAATATATATTCTCCTTTGATGTTGAATGTATATATTTAGTCCTCAGAGATGAACGTTGAATGGTCTATACTCTGATACAAGAGGTTGTAACTAACAGTTGGTAGTCAGTTAAGAATCTCAATCATTTATTAGCTGAAATTCTTCAAATTAACCTCCTCAATAAGCAGTTGCACGACACTTCTTCTGTGTTGGTTGATAACATCGTAATAAAGGGAAAGAAATGGAGTTCAGAGACAAGCACATCTACCAATAATAGAAATTTCTGGAGGTGGGAGGAAATTTGATCTCCTGGCAGAAGGGTTGAGAGGAGATGTAGTTTGTAGATATCTACTATAGATAGATATCAACTCTGCAATCCACCAGACAGACAAAAATTAAAGGTAAGGAATCAGGAACCTTTGGTGATTCTTAAGGGACTTGCAGCAGCTGGAAGAACAGATGATTTTTTTTATTGGTCAAGGAAGAAATCAACTGTGGACAGTTGCAGGTAACATGATTTACAAGGTTCTCAGATGCAGATGGAGATGCTGATCAGACAAGTAAACAACAGAAAGGAAAGCCTTCATTAGATGGTAGATAGGTATCCCAGTATCCCTCTAAGGATTCTGTCTATACCTCTTGCTGCCTTGGTGAAGCAGTCAGCATAATCAAAGACACCACCCACCCGGGTCATTCTCTCTTCTCCCCTCTCCCATCAGGCAGAAGATACAGGAGCCTGAGGGCACATACCACCAGGCTCAAGGACAGCTTCTATCCCATGGTGAAAAGACTATTGAAAGGTTCCCTTATACAATGAGATGGACTCTTAACCTCACAGTCTACCTTGTTTGAATTTGCACCTTATTGTCTACCTACAATGTATTTTCCTGTAGTTGTGACACTTTACTCTGTATTCTGTTATTGTTTTTACCGTGTACTAACTCAGTGCGCTCTATACTAACTCAATGTATCTACACTGTGTAATGAATTGGTCTGTACAAACACTATGCAAGACAAGTTTTTCACTGTACCTTGGTACAAGTGACAATAATAAACCAATACCAATACTAATACCAGTAAACTAGTGAGAGACGACATAAAACCAACTGCAATGGAGGATGGATTTAACCTGAGTTGCCCAGGAAGACTCCCCTTTGCAGCTCTTGTACTATGTGCAAAGTTCATTGAGGATCCTACTTCTGTCTTTCCACTAATGATCCATCTCTTCCCTGCTTGCTTTGGTTGACTGTGCCAGCAGGGAAGACATCATTTTGCTCACATCCTCAACAGAGCTCTTGCCCTCACAACTTGGTTGTAGCAGCAGGAGGTCATTCAACCTATTAATCTTTATTTTCACTTTATTTATCTGCCATAGTTCCTTAATCCTTACTATCTCAAATTAGTAATATTCTATCAGCCTTTGATTTGAAATATTTAATTGATTGAGACTCAACAGCTTTTTGGGGGAGAAAGCTTCAAAAGCTTCAAAAATATGTGTGCTTTCTGACATCACCCCTAAATGGCCTGGCCCTAATTTTAAGGTTATCTGTGTTTATTCTAAACTCTTTTTCCAGAGGAAACATTTCTTACTACCTACCTATTAAATCCTTCAATCAACTTAAACAACTCAATTAAGTCATACCTTGTTTCAAGGGAATACTGATCTGGTTTGTGTAACTTGACCAATTAATGTAACTATTTCAGCCTAAGTTTTATTCTTCCATTTGACCACACTTTCTTCAACTTCCAATATCCTTGCTGTGTTAGTCACATTGAAGGGCCATATCCTAGGGCAACCATGAACCCAGGTCCCGTCCTTCTGCAGAAGGGGGCCATCTAGTCTCAGAGAAGGTTGTGCCACAATGCAGACACTATTGGTATTGGTATTGGTATTGGTTTATTATTGTCACTTGTACCGAGGTACAGTGAAAAGCTTGTCTTACAAACCGATCGTACAGGTCAATTCATTACACAGTGCAGTTACATTGAGTCAGTACAGAGTGTATTGATGTAGTACAGGTAAAAACAGTAACAGTACGAAGTGTCACAGCTACAGAGAAAGTGCAATTCAATAAGGTGCAAGGTCAAAACAAGGTAGATCGTGAGACCATTGTCCATCTCATTGTATAAAGGAACCGTTCAATAGTCTTATCACAGTGGGGTAGAAGCTGTCCTTAAGTCTGGTGGTATGTGACCTCAGGCACCTGTATCTTCTACCCAATGGAAGAGGAGAGAAGAGAGAATGTCCCGGGTGGGTGGGGTCTTTGATTAAGTGAAAGGTAAAGACAGAGTCCAAGAAGGGGAGGCTGGCGTCCGTGCTGCGCTGGGCGGTGTCCACAATTCTCTGCAGTTTCTTGCGGTCCTGGGCAGAGCAGTTGCCGTACCAAGCCATGATACATCCAGGCAGGATGCTTTCTATGGTGCATCTGTAAAAGTTGGTGAGAGACAAAGGAGACAAACTGAATTTCTTTAGCCTCCTGAGGAAGTAGAGGCACTGGTGAGCTTTCTTGGCTGTGGTTTCTACGTGATTTGACCAGGACTGGCTGTTGGTGATGTTCACTCCTAGGAACTTGAAGCTCTCAACCCTCTCGACCTCAGCACCATTGATGTAGACAGGTGCATGTACACGGCCCCCTTTCCTGAAGTCAATGACCAGCTCTTTTGTTTTGTTGACATTGAGGGCAAGGTTGTTGTCATGACACCATTCCACTAAGCTCTCTATCTCCTTCCTGTACTCCGACTCATCGCTGTTTGAGATACGGCCTACAACGGTGGTATCATCTGCAAACTTGTAGATGGAGTTCGAGCAGAATCTGGCCACTCAGTCATAAGTGTATAGGGAGTAGAGTAGAGGGCTGAGGACGCAGCCTTGTGGGGCACCAGTGTTGAGAATAATCGTGCCGGAGGTATTGCTGCCTATCCTCACTGATTGTGCTCTGTTTGTTAGAAAGTCAAGGATCCAGATACAGAGGGAGGTGTTGAGTCCTAGGTCTCGGAGTTTGGTGACAAGCTTGCTTGGGATTATTGTATTGAAGGCAGAGCTGTAGTCAATAAACAATAGTCTAACGTAGGTATCTTTACTGTCCAGATTCTCCAGAGCTGAGTGTAGGGCCAGGGAGATGGCATCCGTTGTAGACCTGTTTCGGCAATAGGCGAATTGCAATGGGTCCAGGTTGTCTGGTAGGCTAGAGGTGATGGGTGCCATGACCAACCTCTCAAAGCACTTCATGGTGGTGGATGTCAGAGCCACTGGTCGGTAGTCATTGAGGCAGGTTACCTTGTTTTTCTTCGGTACCAGGATGATGGTGGTCTTCTTAAAACAGGTGGGAACCTGAGCTTGAAACAGGGAGAGGTTAAGTATGTCCGCAAATACTTCTGCCAGCTGATCAGCACAAGATCTGAGCACACGGCCAGGGACACCATCTGGGCCAGGTGCTTTCCTCGTGTTCTCTCTCCAGAAGACTGATCTTACGTCCTCCACTGTGATCACAGGTTCAGCTGCGTGGTGGCTGTCAGGATGGATGATGACAATCTACTTCCCTTCTGTTCAAAATGTGCATAGAATGCGTTAAGTTCATCCAGAAGGGATGCGCTGTTGTTAGCTATGCAGCCCGACTTCGTCTTGTAGGCTGTTATGGCATGTAAGCCCTGCCATATCTGACAGCTAGTCAGGGACTCTATTTTGAGTCGGCATTGCCTCTTAGCGTCCCTGATAGCTTTCTGAAGGACATACCTTGATTTCTTGTACAGATCAGTATCACCAGATTTGTGTGCAGCAGTCCTCGACTTCAGTAGGGAGTGGATCTCTTGGTTCAACCATGGTTTCCTGTTTGGGAACACCCGTATTGTGTTCTTTGGTTCACAGTCCTCCACACACTTGCTGATAAAGTCCGTGACAGTGGTGACATACTCATCAAGGCCGACAGCTGGGTCTTTGAACATGGACCAGTCCACTGTCTCAAAGCAGTCATGTAGGAGCTCATCTGTTTCCTCAGACCAGCACTGCGCAACTCTCCGTACCGGATCCTCCCGTTTCAGTTTCTGTTTGTATGCACGGAGGAGGAGCACAGCCTGGTGGTCTGATTTCCCAAAGTGAGGACGAGGGGTGGCTTGAAAGGCATCTTTGATGGTTGTATAGCAGTGGTCAAGGGTGTTGGCGCCCCTGGTGGAGCAGGAGATGTGCTGATAGTATTTTGGTAACACACTCTTGAGGTTGGCCTGACTGAAGTCCCCTGCAATGATGAAGAGGGCCTCAGGGTATCCTTTCTCAAGGTTGTTAACCACGGAGTATAGCTCATTGAGTGCAGGCTTCATGTCCGTCTGTGGTGGGATGTAGACTGCCATCAGGATAGCTGAACACTAACTTCAGTAGAAGAGCCTGCAGAAGAAGATAGAGAGGAATGAGCTTTGAAAGTACAAAGGTTGAAAGGCAGGCACAACAGCTTGAACAGACATCATAACTGACCTTCTTTACTGGAAGTTTAAGCATTTACTTCATTCTTCAGTACTAGGTTTGATGAATTATATTCAGATGTTTATAGGTAGTTTTAAGAATTATAGATACAGAATTTATAAATATGACAATGGAAAAACATCCTTTCAACTTACAAGTGGTAGCAACCTTGATCCATGACTTTTCTGACAATTTTCTGTCAATTTCCAGATAACCTTTACCTTGCCGAGGCCAGACGTCAACTCTCGGATACCTCCTCTTTTTTATCCCTCAACCTGGACCCCACCAAGGAGCATCAGGCCATTGTCTCCCACATTATCACTGATCTCATCACCTCTGGAGATCTCCCTTCTGAAGCCTCCAACCTCAGAGTTCCCCTACCCCGCTCTGTCCGTTTCTACCTTCTATCCAAGATCCACAAACCTAACTGCCCCAGTAGGTCTATTGCTTCTGCCCACCCAACTCGTGTTCTCGTATCTGGACTCTATTTTGTCCTCCTTGGTCCAGTCCCTTCCCACCTACATCCGTGACTCTTTGCATGCTCTCCCACTTCAACAACTTTCAGTTTCCTGGCCCTGACCACCTCATTTTCACTATGGATGTTGAGTCCTTGTACATTCCATCCCCTATCAGGAAGGCCTTGAGGCTGTCCGCTTCTTTCTCGAGAACAGACCCAACCAGTTCCCCTCCACTGCCACCCTCCTCCGTCTGGCAGAACTGGTACTCACCCTCAAAAACTTCTCTTTCGGCTCCTCCCACTTTCTCCAGACTAAAGGCGTAACCATGGGCACTCGCATGGGCCCCAGCTATGCCTGCCTTTTCGTTGGTTGTGTGGAACAGTGCATGTTCCAAGCCTACACTGGTAACACTCCCCAACTCTTTCTCCGCTACATTGACGACTGCATTGGGGCTGCTTCCTGCCCCCATGCTGAGCTCATCAATTTAACCAAATTTGCCTCCAACTTCCACCCTGGCCTGAAATTTACTTGGTCCAACACCTCTGTCCCCTTTCTGGATCTCTCTGTCTCCATCTCCAGAGACAGATTAACCACAGACATTTTTTACAAACCCTCTGACTCCCACAGTTACCCTGACTACACCTCTTCCCACCCAGTCACTTGCAAGGAAGCCATCCCCTTCTCCCAGTTCCCCCACCTCCGCCGCATCTGTTCCCACGATGAGCCTTTCCACTCCAGGACATCTGAGAATGGGGTTTCCCTTCCACCACCATCAATGCTGCCCTTACCCACATCTCCTCCATTTCCCGCACGTCTGCCCTCACCCCATTCCCCCCAACATAACAGGGACAGGGTTCCCCTTGTCCAGACCCACCACCCTATGAGCCTCTGCATCCAACATATCATACTCCACAACTTCCGCCACCTCCAAAGGGATTCCACCACCAGGCACATCTTCCCCTCTTCCCCCCCCCCACCCCCGTTTTCCGCAGGAATTGCTCTCTCCGCGACTCCCTTGTCCACTCACCCCTCACCACTGATGACCCTCCCGGCACTTATCCCTGCACCCGCACTAAGTGCTACACCTGCCCCTACACCTCCTTCTTCATCACCATTCAGAGCCCTAAACAATCCTTCCAAGTGAGGCAGTGAGGGTGTGAAATCGAAGGTGCTCTGGATTGCATCGGGTGCTCCTGGTGCAGCCTCCTCTACATCAGTGAGACCTGACACAGATTGGGCGACCGCTTTGTTGAGCACCTTTGCCCCGTCCGCCACAAAAGCAAGGATCTCCTGGTGACCAGCGACTTCAATTCCACATCCCACTCCTATACTGACATGTTCATGTTGAGGCCAGATGCAGGCTGGAGGAACAACACCTCATATTTTGCCTTGGGAGCCTCCAAACTGACGGCCTCAACATCGATTTCTGTCATCTCTCCCCTCTTCCCCCCCCCACCCTTCTTTCTTCCCCTTCCCTTTGTTTTCCCTCATTCCTGTGGCCCCCTCACCCCTTCTCTTTCCCCTCCCCTGCCCTCATGACCTTCCCATCCATTCCCCACCTCCTTCTCTTTATTCCATGGTCCACTGCCCTCTCCTACTGGATTCCTTCTTCTTCAGCCCTTTGCCTCTTCTACCTATCACCACTCGGCTTCTTACATCCCCCCCTCCCCCAACCACCTACATTCCCCCTCTCACCTGGACTCACCTATCACCTGCCAGCCTGTGCTCCTCCCCCTCCCCCAACCTTCTGCCCTCTTCCTTTCCAGTCCTGATGAAGGGTCTCGACCCGAAACGCCGACTGTTTATTTCCCTCCATAGATCCTGCCCGACCTGCTGAATTCCTCCAGCACTTTGTGTGTGTTGTCCCAGATAATCTATGATATGTTTGGCTGGGGTGAGCAAGGAATAATTTGTGTCAATCTTATTCTCAAGTGTGGAGGGGATACAATGTCTGTGGCAAGGATAAAATGTCTGGGAATAAGTAGAAATGGGCTGATCATGGAGATGCAGAAGTCTACAATTTGTAAGCCTGAACTGCAGCAATATGAGATCAATATAATCCTAATCCATTGGGCATAGCAATACCCTAAAAGAAAGGCAAGGATTTCCAATTTTATTGTTCATTTTACAACCTTGTGGTGCTCCAGAGCACATTGCATCCAATGAAATACTTTACAAATGTACTGTTGTAATGTAGGAAACACGGCAGCCAAGTAGCTCTCAGCAAGATCTCATAAACCACAATTGATATTGACGTTACTTTGGGCTCGGCATCCGGGAAATTGCACGTGATCTTCTTGAATGGCATCATAGGATCTCTTATGCCCTTGATCATCTAATTCAAAAAATGGCATCAACAGTATAGCAGAGCTTTAGTAATGGACTGGAGTGTTAACTTGGATAACTAAATCTCGCAAGTACTACCAACTGAGACAATTTTATAAGAAGGGTGCCCAAAGCTAAACCCCTTTCACAATCGACCTATAGTCAGATGATGAATCTGAATGAAGCAAGTTTGGGGCCTTCAATCGATTAACAAAGAGTCTATTTTCAGTAACTTCAGGGAGCTCACGAAAGTACATACAAGGTGAAGCCCAAGAGAAATAAAAACAGGAGGAGTAGTCAGTATAACTTGCAAATAAGCATGTTCTTGGAGTGTAAAGTGCAAAGTGCAGAAGTTTGAATATGAAAGTATGACATAGGTATTCCACAGAAATAAATGGCATGTGAGTCTCCCAGAGGTCGGACTCAAGAGACTTTTTGCCCCCACATTGAGAACATGCTGGACATACCTCATGACTTGCCAGCTGTTACCGCATTTGATAAAGGTTTCAAAGACCACGTCCTCACCATGGCATTAATAGTGCACCAGTCATAACACTGGTGCAACGCAGTCACGAATGGAATACTGAAGAGATTCAAATCCTATTTTGTTCCGTTGGCTGAGTTTGATATGTAGATAAACAAACTTCTGGTGGCAGTTCTCCTTACCCTTCTCCCATTTTATTTGGAAGGCTTGCTTCATAATTCTGTCAGTTCCAATCTCCTTAACTCAAATTACCCATAAATATGAATAAGAAATTGGGTAAAAAGTATGCCTCCTCTTTTGTTCTTCTTGTGCTGATGGATAAAAAAAAGTCAAGTACAAATTCTTTAAGTTAATGCAACACAATGTATTAAATGAGTTCTTGACACTTTCCATATATTTTATATCTGAGATTTAATGCAGAGAGGTGTGAAGCAATACAAGATATGTCACATTTTCATATTCAAGATTCTGTACTTTAAATTCCAGACTCCAAGAATGTGCTTATTTACAAGTTATACTGACTGCTCCTCCTGTTTTTACTTCTCTTGGTTTTACTTCTGTGAGTTCCCTGAAATTACTGAAAACAGAGAGGCACTATACATTAAATGGCCCAGTTTTAAAACAAGGCAGAGACCAAAGTTTAGGGAAGGGGATAAGTAGAGTGGGACCATAGCAGTTTAACCATTAAGCACATTAAAGATGTGTGAATGTCTTCATATTTGCATTGTATGTATGTGTTTAACGAGCATCCCCAATGGCAGTTAAATTTAAATTACTATGTATACTTCTATTTGGCTGCATAAACACAAATATCTGGAAATGACCAGCCAAGTTTAGAAGCCTGATAAAAATATATGCAATTCAATGCTTTATGAACAGACGCTAGCCAGGTAACAGCCAGAGTCCAACTCTGGCACCATATTTTAAGAAGGATGACAAAGTTCTTTCCTTGTAATGCATGGAAAGGAGGATTGCTGGAATGGCATCAAAAACAGCGAGTTCAGTTATGTGTTGAAACTAGAAAAGCTGCAATTGTTCCCCTTAGACCAGAGAAACTGAAGAAAGGAGTCCTGAAGAAGGGTCCTGACCCAAAACGTTGACTGCCTGCTTTTCTCCACTGATGCTGCCTAGCCTGCTGGATCCCTCCAGCATCATTGTGTTTTTCATCTAGATTCCAGTATCTGCAGTCCTTTGTTTCCCCAGAGGATTTCATAAGTTTTTTTTCAAAATCATGAATGATTTCACCAGTTCCAATGGTAAATGGGTTGGTAATTAAGGCAAAGGTTTATTACAATTAGAAAGAGAACTGGAGTGACATGAGGAAAATGAATTGTTGTCAAATGGAAGGCATTTCCCAAAAGGGTGGCAGATGCAGGTTCAGTAGTAAAATTCAAGAGATTTTTCAAAGAACCTGAAAGAAAAAAATACAATATCATGGGGAAAGAGCAGATTAGATTGCCCCAGCAAAGAATTAGGATAGCATGATAGGCCAAATAGTCTCTTAATATGCTGAAATATTTAGGCACATAGGATCCATGGAGATTTGGTAGACTGGATTCCATAAGACTATAAAACCATAAAATATAGGAGCAGAATCAGGCCATTCGGCCCATTGAGTCAGTGCTGCCATTTAATCATGGCTGATTTGTTTTTCAGCTCCATTCTCCCGCTTTCTCCTGTAAGCCTTAATGCCCTTAACAATCAAGAACCTATCAATCTCTGCCTTAAACACACAGAATGACTTGGCCTCCTTAGCCTTCTCTGGTAAAGAATTCCACGGTTTCACCACCCTCTTGCTGAAGAAATTCCTCTTCAACTCAGTTCTAAATGGACGTCCCCTTGTTCTGAGGCTGTGCCCTCAGATCCTAGACTCTCCTACTAATGGAAATATCCTGTCCACGTCCACTCTATCCAGGCCTTTTAGTATTCAGTAGGTTTCAATGAGATTCCCCCTCATCCTTATGGACAGGCCCAGAGCCATCAAACACTCCTCAAACGTCAAGCCTTTCATTCCAGGATTATTCTTGTGAACCTCCTCTGGAACCTCTCCAGGGTCAGCACATCTTTCCTTAGATACGGGACCCAAGATTGCTCACAATACTCCAAATGTGGTCTGACCAACAACTTATAAAACCTCAGCAGTACATCCTTACTTTTATATACCAGTCTTCTTGAAATGAATGCTAACATTGCATTTGCCTTAACCTTTAGGGAACCCTGCAAGTTAACCTTTAGGGAACCCTGAACTAGGACTCCCAAGACCTTTTGCACCTCTGATTTCTGAATTGTCTCCCCATTTAGAAAGTAGTCTACACCTTTTTTTTCTTTCTACCAAAGTACATAACCCCACACTTCCCTACTCTGTATTCTATCTACCACATCTTTGCCCACTCTCCCAACCTGTCCAAGTCCGTCTGCAGACTCTCTGCCTCTGAGACACTACCTGTCCCTCCAGCTATCTTTGTATCATCTCCAAACTTGGCCACAAAGCCATCAGGTCCTTCATCCAGATCACTAACCTATAAAGTGAAAAGTTGTGGTCCCAAAACTGACCACTGAGGAACTCCACTGGTCAGCGGCAACCATCCTGAAAAGGACCCCTTTATTCCCCACTCTCTGCCTTCCGCCAGTCAGCCAATCTATGCCAGTACATTCCCTCTAACAGCACGGACTCTGACCTTGTTTAGCAGCCTCATGTGCAGCACCTTGTCAAAGGCCTTCTGAAAATCCAAATAAACTACATCCACTGACTCTCCTTTGTTGAACCTGATTGTTATCTCCTCAAAGAATTCTAACAGATTTGTCAGGCAAGATCTCCCTTAATGAAACTGTGCTGACTTTGCCCCATTTTGTCATGTACTTCTGAAACTTCATCACTAATAATGGACACTAAAATCTTACCAACTGCTGAGGTCAGGTTAACCAGCCTATACTTTTCTATCTTTTATCTTGCTCCCTTCTTAAACAAGGGTGTCACATCTGTGATTTTCCAGTATTCTGGAACTTTCCTTGACTCCAGTGATTTTCGAAAGATCACTACTAATGCCTCACAATCTCTACAGCTGCCTCTTTCAGAGCTCTGGGGTGTAGTCCATCTGGTCCAGATGATTTATCCACCTTCAGGCCTTTCAGCTTCCCCAGCACCTTCTCCTTAGTAATGGCCACTACACTCACTTCTGCCCCCTGACTCTCCTGAATTTTCGGCATGTCACTGGTCTCTTCCACTGTTAAGCCTGACACAAAGTACCAATTCAGTTCCTCCACCATTTCTCTGTTCCTCATTACTACTTCTCTAGCATCATTTTCCAGCAGTCCAATGTCCACTCTTGCCTCTCCCTTATCCTTTTTGTATCTAAAAAACTTCTGCAATCTTCTTTTAGATTATTGGCTATTTTACCCTTGTATTTCATCTTCTCCATTATTGTTTATTTAGTTGTCTTCTGTTGGTTTTTAAAGGCTTCCCAATCCTCTGGCTTCCCACTACTCTTCGCCATATCGTACGCCTTCTCGTTTGCTGTTGTGCTGTCCCTGACTTCCCTTGTCAGCCATGGTTGCCTTGTATGCTTCTTCTTAAAATTGACGTGGCCATAGAAGACAGAGGTTAGTGGTGGAGGAGTATTATTATGACTGGAGGTGTTCTGCAAAGATCAGTGCTGGGATCTTTGCAGTGTTGTCTATGATATGTATAATTTGGATGAAAGGGTAGCTAGACTGATTAGTAAGTTTGCGGATGACACAATAATTGGTGGAGTTGTGGATAATGAGGAAGGTCGTCAAAGGTTTCAGCAGGATATAGACCAGTTGGAAATGTGGGCAGAGAAATGGCAGATGGAGTTTAATCTGGACAAGTGTGGAGTGTTGCACTTTGGGAGGTCAAATGCAAGTGGAAAGTATACAGTAAATGGCAGGACCCTTAGGAGCATTGATGTAAAGAGGGATCTTGGGGTGCAAGTCAATAGCTCCCTGAAAGTGGCCACACAGTTAGATAGCATGGTAAAGAAGGCATATGGCATAATTGCCTTCAATAGTCGGGGTGTTGATTATAAAAGTTGGGAAGTCATGTTGCAATTGTATAAAACTTTGGTTAAGCCACTTTTGGAGTATTGTGCGTAGTTCCGGTCACTGCAGTACAGGAAGGATGCAGTGGCTTTGGAGAGGGTGCAGAAGAAGCTCACCAGGAAGTAGCCTGGATTAGAGAGTATTAGCTATAAGGAGAGGTTGGACAAACTTGGATTGTTTTCTCTGGAGCATCAGAGGCTGAGGGGCGATCTGATAGAAGTATATAAAATCATGAGAGGCACAGACAGGGTAGATAATCAGAGTCTTTTTCTCAGACTGGACATATCAAATACTAGAGGGTATAGCTTTAAGCTGAGGGGGGAAGTTTAAAGGAGTTTTATGAGGGAAGTTTTTTTTTACACAGAGTGGTAGGTGCTTGGAATGCGATGCCCAGGGGAAGTGGAGGATGCAGGTACAAGCTCTGGTCACTCCGTCCTCAGGATCCTGTATGTTCCCAGCATGCCTCTGTGTAAGCTTGAAGAGTTGCTTTTCCAGCAAATTTCCTTCAGGATTCCTATATTCACAGTTTATTCTTTGGCTGCTTTCAGATAGATTCAGCTTTCCCTTTATACATTCTTTCACCTCCAACCATCATTAATTTGTTATTTTATCTCTCATCTTCTGCCTATCAGAGACTTCCTTTGCATTCTTCCCTCACCACATCACCCACTTTCTCTGCACTTTGACACTGGTTTATCTCTGACTTTCCTGGTTCTGATGAAAGGTCATCAATCTGAAACATTAAATCTGTTTATCTCTCCAGAGGTGCAGACTCATCACTTGAGTATTTTGGGGATTTTCTGTTATCATTTTAAATACTTTGGTAGATGCAGCAAGTTGCTGTGATCTAGAAAGGTTGGTGGAGCAGATTCGCTAGAAGAAACTTGTGTAACTACTTGCAAGGCTGATTGTTTAGAGATTTGGAAACAGATTGGTGGGGTCAAACTAATTGCATCAGACAAAACTGGTGTGGCACAATTTCTCAACTGGTTTCCTGTACAGATTCAGATACCTCTTCTCACTCCCTGTGACCTTGTAATGGTGTTAATGGTATTAATTCATTGCTTAATTCAGCCCACTCTTTATGACAGTAATAAAGGAACAGAGTACAATAGCAAGTGAGTTATGCAAATTCTTTGTAAAATCTTGATTTGGCCTTTGGTGGAGTGTTCTATTTAAATCTGAACACTATCTTGGGAAGAATATCACAGCCTTAGATGGTGCATTGATGAGATTAATAAAAAGGCAGCAAGGATGAGGCAATCATTAACTGAGTTTCAGAGAGACAACAGGGTTGTAAAACTCTACATAGAACAAAGTTCATGATCTATCAGACAACAGTGATCTTTCCACAAGTAGGGTTCAAAGATATGGACTACCTACAGTAGGCAACTCAAAACAGTGCAACGGTGTCACCAATGGTATCTCTGTAAAATCCTCCAGATCCGCTGCAGGAAAATGGAACCAACATCAGGATTCTTTTCCAGGCCAACCTCTGTACCAATTATACTCAGCCAATTCTGATAGTAGTTCACATTGTTTCCATGATACCCAAAAATACCAGATACCTGAAACAACCAATTTCTTCCAAACTATGTCATGGGAAGAGAATATCTGATCAACATGGAGAAGAATCCTGGATGGTAGTGAGAATGTTGGGACTTTTCTTTGAAGCATATGGAAGCCCAACAAAAGTGGCAGAAGGAATGGACCATCTCTGCACTATCTGCCCATCTGTCCCTATAAGTACTTTGGCATGGTCCGGGGAATGCCACAATGGACTCAATAACCATCTAAGACACCACAGAACTGGAGTAGAAGCAAGTCTTCCTTGATCCTGAGGGATTGCCCAAGAAGGAAAGCAAGCATATCACATTTGGCCAAAAGAACTCAAGTGTTGAACTGTATATCCATTCACACCCCCAGGCAACCTTGCAGCTAAAATTTACCAATCATCCAGTATGTCACAGTACTTAGACAGAGACACCCAGATCCTAAGAGCAATTAATAAATGGAAAAATGGGAGAGTGCAGTGGAGGATGCGGAATCATTTTTCAATGACAGTGGGAAATCTTGGTCCAGCCAATAGATATCAGAAAATGGTTCATGCATGTGTCTGCTATAATTATCATACTTATTTCCATGGATGGTTGGCATGATTCATGATCATCAGTGAGTATTGAAAAATACATGTGACTCATATTGGAATATCAACATACATTAATATACTTTACCATATGATGTTGAAGGAATCCTTAGGACAAGTACTGTATGTTTTAAGTGAAACAACATTCTGGGTCATTAGCCCATGTAGGAGCTGGGGAGTGAGACAATCGTCTTTGGGCATAGTTTTCCATAATGTATCCTTTTCTGCAATAAATTCACATTTGGTTGGTTTTCGATGACAGAGAATTGTCGGCCAGTATCCACGATGGATTGGAGCATTACATTTGCCCAGTTTGTTCCATTGTCAAATGCTAATTTTACTTCCTTGTTTCATGATGAGTTTTGAACTGAATGCCATATTTCCTAATAACATAAAAGGCCATTTAGCCCATTAAATCTATATCTAATCACAGGGTAATCCTATTCCCTCACTAGTTTTCCCTGTAAAATCACATTCCCATCAACTCCCACCCCCCCCCCCCCCCCGATTCTTCTACTCATCTATATATTGGGGCATTTTCCAGTGGCCACAAAACTTAACAGACAGCATGTCTTTGAGATGCAGGAGGAAAATGGAGCACCCAGGGGAAACCCACCCTATCACAAGGAGAACATGCAAATTCCACACAGACGACTGTGAGACAACAGCTACCGTACACGGACACTATTCAACATTAGCTGTCACTTCTAGTGACCAGCTGTGTCTTTGGACAGGTTGATTTCAGTAAAACAATTAAGCTAATCTAATTACTTATTTTTTCTCTCATTGGATCTAGATCCACAAACAATGTAGACTTCTGTTTGCAGAAGTACAGAAAGGATGTATGAAACCCCTAATCTGAAGTAAATAATAAAGGACCTCTATTCTAGGCACAGTAGTGTAGTGGTTAGCATAATGCTTTACAGCGCCAGAGACCCAGGTTCAATTCCAGCCACTGTCTGTAAGGAGTTTGTACGTTCTCCCTGTGTCTGTGCGGGTTTCTACCGGGTGCTCCGGTTTCCTCCCACATTCCAAAGACGTATGGGTTAGGAAGTTGTGGGTATGCTATGTTGGTGCCAGAAGCGTGGCGAAGGTGGTGGGCCGAAGGGCCTGTTTTGTGCTGTATGGTTCTATGGACACTTGCGGGCTGCCCCCAGAAAACGCTACGCAATAATGTATTTCACTGTGTGTTTCAATGTACATGTGACTAATAAAAATTTCTAAAATATCTATCTATTCTCTCAAAGCAAAATTCAAAAGACTTTGCTCTAGTTGAGTTCAGCTTGCTTTCAGGAATTTAAAAACTGATTTTATTTTTCATATGTGGCCTGAGCATAACAAAGCTCAGGAATGACATTATTTTGTAACTCCCGTACACTTCCAAGACAATGGCTTTGACAAGTTCATTGCAGGTGAAGTATTCTCTGCTGAGCCCTTCTAATCCAGAATCAGGGAATATGTATTTTGTTTCAAATGCTTGGTCCTGAAATCCAAGAGCACAGTATCCTGTTGCCTTCTCTACCCAACTGATATGTAATCCAGGACCTGGGCTAATAATACAGAGAATTCAAATTCCACCTCAATGCCCAGAGAATTTAACTTCTATTCAAATTTCAGGAGTTAAGAGTGGATAGAAAAAATGACCAGGAAACTTAGACTATTCCGAAAAAAACCCCTGAAAAACTACTAGAGTAGGAAATCTGTTATCCTAACTTAGTCTGATCGCTTTGTGACTCCGGTCCCATTTCAATGCTGTTGACTCTTAACTGTGTTCTAAAGATAGCTAGCAAGCAAATAGTCATGTCAAATCAGAGCAACTAGGATGAGCAATACACATCAGTCTTGCCAGCGAAACCTGTGTCCTAAAATGATAGTATCATTTGGCTAAACTAAAAAAAGTCTTCACAGCAGCAGAAAATTGATTAACAATTCAAATCATGTTAATTTTTGCATAATTAGGTTATCCAGATTAAATGACTCATCAGTTTCTTGGCCTTGAAGATTACTACCCAATGAAAACCAGATTTAGATCAGCCAGGGTGAGCGCTAGAAGGTGAGAAGAGGATTTGTTGATATCAGGAACCTTGGTAAAGCTTTGCCCCAACATCTTGCTTTGCTTTGCAGTATTGTTCTATGTATTAACAGCATTTCAGGCTAGTTTAGTGAAGTATCAATTAGAACACACAATTAGCAATGTTCATGCATTTCCCAAGTGCACAGTTCTTTGCACTTCTTGAACCAGTGTAGTTAAAACTCCATAATTCTGCAGTTAGGAAATATAAGATACAAGAGCACTGGGATGCTGTCTATTCAAAGTACTTTCATGCTCTGCATACAGGCACTCAGGGAATGACAGGAAGTATTTCTTCAGGCAAAAAAGTGGTGGAAATGTGAAATATCTCAAGATATTTGAGTTGGTAAATGGAAAGTTTCAGAAATTTTGATTTTTTTTGCAAGGCAGGGGTAGTTAGGGTTATAGGAACCAAGGAAATAGATGTAGCTAACATAAAGAACAGCCAATAGTGGAAGCCACCTGAGGGAATGACTCCTGCTCCTATAATTTGTCATGTTGCTTGGAGGTCCAGACAGCCTGCTCATCAATAGGAGTCTATCTAAAATAGCAAGGCAGACAGAAACACTGGGTAATGTCCAACCCTGAGACGCATCTCCTGACAAACTACAGCCATTAATTTATTACTTTTCCTTCCGACAGTCAAACAGTTGAGTAGAAGACACACTGTATGATAGTGTAACTGGAAAGAATTGTGGCAAAACAATGAGCAAAACTACCTTACAAACTGGTAAAATTTGATTTATCCAGAACTGGATAACAATAGGACAAATTCATCTGGGAGGAATGCACACTGGTGCACTCAACTGTTCATGAGTGTTAGTTTGACTCATAGACAATGTGGGTGATTGGGAAGGCAATGCTTTAGAACCTGTGAACTTGAACTGACATTAGTTCAGAACTTCTCTAGTCTTCAACAGGTTCCAATTCAATGCCTCTTTGTATGACAAGATAAGTTATAGGAGTTCAAAATAATCACTGAGTTGATCGGACTTTGAGCGATTTGATTCTTCAGTTGTGCTAATGTAGCAAACCTTTTTCTTAAGCAGCTCAGTGCATTTGTCCACAACCATGAAACCTCCTGGCCTTGTTCTACTTTTTTAGCCCCTATCTGAACTGCAGGTTGGGAGATTGGTTCCAAACCTCCCACTGTTCCTCGCTAAAGCTACACATTGGATACAAATTCTGGCCTAAACATCAAAAATCCAAAATCAATTGTTGTATTCAGCTGAAGCAGGTCAAAGCTCAAATAGGAGGTATATAGGAAGTGCAAGTTTACAAGGTAGCTTCACTCACTGAGCTATCAAAAGGACCAAAACCTTATCCCCTTCCAGAAAATGAAGACCATTCCATTTATGAAATATAACATGTGCTTCCACATACTTATTGGACAAAGCACTAATTAGGTCCAGAAGGCTGGAAAATGTGTGCATTAACTGTTCAAACTATTATATCTATCATGCTTTCTTTATTGGTATATTCATGAGTAGCTGAATAAAATGTTATGTAAATGTCTCTCATTACCATGGCCAAGTTTCTTTGGCTGTATTTAAAGCTCGTTGTAGATCACATTGCACGCAGAAACACTATATCAATCAGCCACTGTTTATTGATTTTGCAATATATATTTTAGGAGATATTAAAACCATGAATTATTTTTATTTCTATACTATCTGGATACTTTTGTGTTCATATTAGAACTGATCATTGCACAGCACAAGTTTTTTTTTTGCATAATACCATCATTTGGAAAGAGGATTTTGGTTGCATGCCCTCTGTGAAATCCTTAAAAAGGATACATGGACCCTGCTCTCTCTCATATATATATATATATATATATATATATATATATATATATAAAATGTGTATATATTATATGTGTATATATTATATATATATATAAATAAAATTAGTGGTATGGATACAAGTGGGTGTTAGAACAAATACAACTTCTGTTATTAAGTGATAACACAAAGAAAAACTGACTGGTGTTCTTCTACTACTTCACAGTATTCAGGCTATTGCTGCTTTGTGGTAAATAATCAGTCAAAACAAAACATTTTAGCATGAAGATTTTATTTCTAAAATATTTCCCATCTTTTTACCACAAATGAATGGTTTTCTTTTAGGGGAAGTAGTCAGCTGTTACCAAAAGATACAAGTATCAAAAATAATACATTTACAGTAGATATATTCCTGGAAGCCACCAACTTGGACCACAATGGAAAAAACTTCAATGTTCAGTGAGGGAAATGAACTTGCAAATCGGATTTTTATACACTGGACAGTGTAATTGTATTGTAGCTGGCATCTGTATTGTATCTTTTACCATAGTGCTTTAACAAAGTGCTTCACAATCAAGAATTCTAATCACTGTTGAGAAAATTCACTATCAGCAATGACCAAATAATCTGTTTTAGTGATGTTCATTGTAGAATAAGTATCAGCTAAGATCCTGGGTAGATTTCCCTGCTTCTTTATTGAATAGTGCCATGGCATCTTTTACATTCCACTCAAAAGGGAAAACAAAGTTTAACATCTCAACTATAAGCTGCCACCTCAGAATATGCAGTACTTTCCCAGTACTCAACCTCAGAGAGCAAGAAACTAGTTTGATCTGTGAATTACACGGTGAAAGTCATTGGCAGCCATTTCCCTCCACACCTCTCAAAAATACAGAACAATACAAGCACTAAGGATCCTTTGAATGTCATGTAAAGTTGGTTCAAAAATGAATTATCTGGAGGGAACTATTAAATCAAAGGTAACCACAACCTGGAGCTTGATGACCCAACTAAATTCTGATGGGGTTCTTGAGAGTTTAATTCAACTTTGGTGCAAACTCCCTGGAAACCAGTCAATCCACTTTCTTGATTGTTCCACTAATCTCCCAGCCAAAAGAATCCCTGCTCCACTATTAGAAATAATGGACTAATGTAGTGTATGCAGCACTCTGAATATTTAACAATGGTATGGGAACCACAAAGAACATAATAGACAATTAGCCTAAATTGATTTGATGGCACATTTGAAACAGAAAAATACTTTTCATTTCGTTTTAAAGGAAACTAACATCTTCTTCCAGTAGAAGTGAAACCAAATGTCACTGAATTTCAAAAGAATTCAAGATGGAACCCAAAATTACAATTAGGCATTTCAATAAACTAAAGTGGAAATACTAACAAATCTTTATTTTTGAATCTTTGGTACATTCAATAGAGTTCTGCAGTCTTAAATGAGTGAGTGAAATGTGTACTAATTAAAAAAAAACACACACACAAGCAACCCCAAATCTCTTTTTTTATATATAGATAGTATTTACATTGGAAATTACAATATAATACAACTGTCAATCTTATAAGATGAAATCAAGTTTCCATGAAACCTAACACAATGAACCTCTCCTCATTCTGATTATGATGTTTGTAGTATGCAGGGTATGCATGGAGAATTGTGCCTTGCAAAAAAAAAGGCAAATTATTGATATGGGGTTTTGTACCTTATTCCAGATGAGTAGGATAATTTTACTAAAGCACAGTAGAGTATCTTTTTTAAAAATTCTTTCTTAGGTCCAAACTAAGAAAAGTTTTCCAGTGATGAATAATATATACAGCATCTTTACAGCATCAGTGGAGACAAAATCTTCCAAGCAATACCATTCATTCCACAAACACCACGAAACAGGCTTTGCCATTACAAGCTACCAAATTATCAAAATGAGCATATGTAGTGTAATTTACAGTCTGTGAGAAAACAGATAAGATGGAAATACAAAATTAATTTATAGCTGCTTAATTCCTCTTGAAACAGCGAACAGAAAGAAAAAAGGAATAAACCAGCTTTTGGTAGTGGGTGGGACTGCTATATTGAAGGAGGGAAACCTCACACTGCTGGTTAAAAATATTCTTAAAATACAAATTTAAACATATGGCAATATTCCATATACAAAGAGTGCCATAAAAGCAGCACTGAAGAGACCAGAGACTGGGACAGTCACAAACCAGGCCAGGAAGATATTACGAAATAAATGCCAGTCCACAGCTTTGCGCGATCGGATCCATCCCACAGCCACCACAGATCCAACCTGGGCAAACAAAAGCCAAGACAAAAATCAATATGAGTGGAGAAGAATGTGGAAAGGATACAAGTGAAAACTGAGGCAAGGGTAGACCGATATTCAATGGATGAGGTCACATCAAAATAGAAATCAACAGCCAAAAGCAGGATGGTTGATACCATTCCACTCCATTATAGTTAAGCAGAGACTGCACCCAATCTGATTTCAGCAAACTCAAGCACTGAACTAGTGATATTAAAACCATGTGTTTTAAAACAAAAAAAGTTACCCAAGTACGTAGCTTTTAAAGACAGTTCTCTGATCCTGCACCCCAATGCAGAAGCTTTACTGGTCAAGAGTCTGAGTGATAAGTCGAAAACACCACAAAGTCCTCTATCATGGCTCAGCGTCCCTTTCAGTGAGGCTCCAGTCCTGGGAGTGCAGGATCAGTATTTCAGGTTTGAAGTTATCGGTCTACTCTTATAAACAAGATTAAAACCAAGTTAGTTAATAAACTAAGAGATTTATTTAGTGATGCATTAGACAGAAAAACAAAGTTGACAAACAGTTAGAGAGTAAGTTAGGAAGACTTCAAGCAGAATGAATGAACTGAATCAGTTTGTTTCAAACAGAACAGAACCACTCTTACCCTCTGAAGTGTTTCTCCCTCCCACTGAGAAATAATTTAAAAAGGACACATCTATACAGACTAATCACAAGTTAAAAATTCAGACTCTGCAGGCGAGGCAATCCAAGCTTCCAAGACCAGGCGAGATATAATCTTGAATTGACCTTGCTGCTCTAGCCTCACCCACCAGGTCCAGGGTGTCACCACTCTATACCTCCTTCCCACCCTCCAAAAGGTTCAAGTTGTCATGACCTATGCCCACACTTCTCTCCTCCTAAGTTGCCGACCCTGATGAACAATTCCGCAGGTGGTTGGAGTGTTTAAATTATCTCCTGTACTCAAAGTTAAACCTTCAAACATCTTTCATGCAAGGATGTTTCACCTTCACAATCCCTTTGTCTCAAACCTTCAGAACCTATCTTTGAGGCAGCACTGCCCACAGACTGAACGTATTGGAAACTTGTATGACATATATAACTGCCTACTCTCCGATAGGTGGAACCATCCATTCTGGCACCAGCATAGTGTCAAGAAATCATCCTCAACCATATCTGAAGCATCTATAAATACTCGTGACCCAACAGTCCACAGTTGCTATCATTTACAATAGTTTGCTAATGCCACAATGTAGAGATATGGCCAGTAGAGATATGGCAGCAAAATTGGCATGAGGACATAATTATGAGGCAAGCTCATATCTTGGAGGATTTACTTAAATAACATCTGTGTGACTTGTCCTATCCTCTCATCCTCTAACTCCACTTCTGCAGGTCCACATCCAGTAATACATAAAAATGCACACTTAAAACAAGCAAAGCTCAAGATATCTTTCTCCAATTAAGTTCTAGTTTAAAGTGAAGCCCCTTGCAAGTTAGACATGAGGCAGCAGAATGCTATCGTTAGAATGGTTTTAGTTCAATCATTTGGTTTGCTAAGTGGTAGCGACATGGTCATTGCATTAACATGACACAAGAATACCTTGCAATGAGTGGAACTTATTGGAATGCCCACATTTGAGGCTACAAGTACAGTTAGCGCACTCATTACTTCAATGCAAAATCCACTGTGAAGAAACAGAAAATAAGTTTGAAGTAAGAAAAGCACATGAAAGACATCCCATCAGAAACATGCAAAGTGGAACAGAGTGCGAGTGATGAGAGGTTCCAGTAGACACTAACCCTGCTCCAAGGAGGGTGCTGCTAATCAGTCCATAAAGGCATGAAAAGCTCATTGGGCTACAACAACATTGCTGCCATCTGATAATCTAGAACAAGGCCACTCAGGGTGACAAAAAACATTTTTTGGGCAACTCATTTGCAGCAAAGGATCTCACTGCTTTTGTACTTCTTACTCACTAGAATTTTGCAGGTTTTTAGGAAATCAGTCTGTTCTGATTAGAATATGATGTGTTATTAGAATTTTTTTTAAATTAGAGAAATAACAACTATGAAAATAGTTGCTTGGGCACGTTCAGCCTGCAGTTTGTTCCGCCTTACTCCACACAATAATTACGCTACCACCTACACTTTTAAATTTCTTCCCTGCTGTAAGGAACTTTGGGACATCCTAAAGTTGTGAAATGCACTATATTGATGCAAGTTCTTTCTTTAAAAGCCAGTAAATGATCAAATAGGATTTACTTTGTTCAGTTTTGTCAGGGTGATAACTGTTGAATGGTAGTCTATTCCCTTTGGGTTTGCCACATCCTGTTTTACAACAAAGAATGTTCTTTGTAACCAGGCCTTGAACCAAACAGAATATAGAATAGTATTTGGTTTGCACCTCCATCTCCCCGCTTTAGGATGAGTCATGCCACCAGGAACTGATGCGAGCAAGCCTCAGAGGGTAGTACAGAGTGAACTGCTTGAGATGCAGTCACAGGGCATACGCATACCTTGCAGTGTGTGGTACTGATAGGAAGTCCAACATTGGAAGCAACCACAACTGTGAACGCCGAAGCCAACTCAATAGTGAACCCGCTGCAGGAAGCACAAAACAATACTTCACGGTCATTCGTTGTACCAGCGAGTCTCAAGATTATTACTACGAAGCCTCAGGCAGCATGCAAGTCTTACCATAGCTTTAGACAAACATCCAGGGCAACTATTTTGAAATATCCAGCAGCATGTGTGGTTTTAAAAAATATTTAAAAATGAGGTAATTACATCAATATTCAAGGCGTTATGCATTCATGTTTGTGCTGATGTGTTTATTACCAGTAAAATTACTGGAAACGGTTGACTACGTGCACTGCATGCATAAGGTTAGCTCAGGCAAGTGGAGCAAGTTCCATATAACTGTGGGCTAGCAGCATGAATGGATAAACATAGCACTAAACGTGACACATAATAAGACATGTCTCTGAATGTGACTGACGGTATATAAAAAGACCTGTTTAGATTCTCCCCAAACTACTGTCCCCATGCTCAGCACACAATTCATAGAGTCATTGTGGACAACTGATATTGGTGTAATGCCTGTCTGGTGCAACCAACATCCCCTAACTTTCTGATGGCTCCATAACGTATTTTTTTAAATCAAGTAAGGGAGATCAATCATTAACATGTACAAGATAACATTTAAATTTGGCAAGCTGAAGGCAAAGAAATGACAAGTGTTTAGACAGCACCTCATTTACTGGGAATAATGCATGCCTGGGAAAATTTAAGAACCCCTCAAAGATCCTTGGTTGTAGTGGGAAGAATAAATCCTTTTCTACCTCTGAAGTGGGTATAGGTGATGACGACTGAAACATGAGCCATTGCTGAACAACCGACTGTATAGCCATCAACAAGCCAACACAAACACTGTCTCTACATGCCTGTGAAGACTTAGTTGATCTGTTTGGATATATTGCACTCAGCCAGAATAGCCAGTCATCCAACTCATGGTGAGCTCTGGTTCGCAAGCAAGGTTGCATAAAAATGGGAGCAGGGAAGGAATATTGCAGTATTCAAATATGGTCATATTCAGGACTGAAAGTAAAGAGAAACTCCACACTGTGTTCTGCAAAGGCTCAGGAGCATAAGGGAAGAAAACATCTGGATAAAATGTAGCACAATGGAGAATATTTTAATGAAATGATACGTTCACAATTGTTACCTTTATTATTCAGGAAAACTTCTGTTCCCCAGATACCAATAAGGTGGTGGTCAGCCAACTTCTAGAACTTCTGCAAGCCATGAGGTATTCCTTGTGGTGGCTTGCTATTTCAGGAAAAGGGGGTGTGGTAGGTTGGGGGTGGAGGTCATGGCTTTGGGCTGCTGAGGACATCCCAGTGCAGAGTAAGGAGGTAGAAAATGCTCAAGATGCCTTTATATCTTAATAGGTATTAGATTTACCAACCCAGACCACACCTAGAGTTTGAATCATCACAACTACACACTGGGAGGAGTTCTGGAAATACTGGGAAATGTGGACAGGACCTATAATCATGGTATACTAACATATTCCAAGTGTAAGCAACAGATAAATTTGGCCAAAAATTCTATACTGACCACCGTTTTTGTTACTCAAGTGGCCAACTTGATGCACAGAGTGGGATGGAGGATTAGAAAGGGAGGAGGAGAAGAAAAAATACAATTTTATTCAATTCAGCTGTGGGTCCTTGGAAAGGAAAACAACGTACTCTGCAGTCAGGTCCCTTCATATTGCCATCTTAGTGCACTATTAAATGTGCAGCATTAAATATGACACAATGTGCTAGTGATCTAGATGCCATACTCACCTAGATGGGGTGATGGGAGTGAGATCTTTGCCCAGGGTCTGAATGACTCGTCTACCCCAGACCCAGAGACCAGCACAGATGCCCATGCCACCATATAGCAGCAACCAGACTGGTGTGGAGGCATTCTGCAGCACAGCTCCTTCTTGGTAGATCAGCCACAGAGCAACCAGAGGACCAATTGCATTGCTTAAAAAAGGAAACAGAGAAAGCTCAACAGGAGTGTGAAACAGAATAAATCCACAGAAATGGAAGAAAATATTCTAAACATTAAAACAGTATCATTTCAAAAACTCCATAGTTTTTTGGTAGACAACTTAACAAATCACCATCTTTTTGCTGAGGCACACTTGGCAGAGTCTGGCCATTGTTCTTGCCCTGCCTGCAGTGCTGGAAAAGACCAAGTTTCCCAAGAAATTCTCACAACTCCAGCATTATACAAGGCAAAGGAAGAACTAGGCCAGAAATTAGAACAATGGTGACCAATTGTGAATGCTGTGTTGTCATACAGCACTCTGGATGAGATATTGGCCTACTAGAGTAAAATATAAAGATTTCTATTCAAAGAACAGCAGTAGACATCTTTTAGTTTCTTGGCCAATTGTGCCTCAACCAACTCCACAACAAAAATTGTCTGATCAGTCATTTGATAGGAATTTCTGAAATATTTAAGAACATGCTGCATTTGGGAAAAGATAATGAAGTGTTTTAGGACAGAGAACATTACTCTTATCAGAATTTGCTGCAAAAGGCAGCAGATAACAATACCCTCTAGTTAGGCTGTCCCTTCTGCTATAAAAGGTGCTATTAGTGTAAACTGTTAGGGACAGAGGACATCCACAGTGAAGTGCATGGAGCAACCAACAGAAAATCTCATTGGTTAAAAACAGATACACAAGGCTGAAAAATTAACAAGTTAATAAGAAAAATTAATAAGTTAACCTTTTATTTTTACTTGTAGGGGCATTAAAGGAAAAACAAAATCATTATCCAAAATCACCAAAGAAAACAGAATTTTTGAAATTAAAACAGAATCCATCAACAGTTTTAGTTAATAACCCATTACTAGCCCCATTTACCTGTGCAGGATTTAATCTGCATCTACCACGTAAACAAAGCAATTCACGACAATGGCAAGGTACAATTTTGTTTGTCTGAAACAATTTACACCTCTATTCATCTTTTGATTCTTTACTTGCCCCATTACCATCTTTTCACTTTAATTATTCTCTCCTCCCTTCCACAGGCCTTTTATTTCCCTCTTGAAACCCCTCCCTCCTTTTTCTGCATCTTAAAGCTCCATTAATCACAAACATTCCTATGTCTAATGACAAAAACATTAATTTTCTTTTACCACAGATCCCATAGCATTTCCTATTTTTTTTTAATCTTGTGAAGCTAATGGAACACCACAACTTGGAGGTTGTTCTTGGATAATTACACTTAACCATACATTTGGACATTTTCTGAAGATGGTGTACCACTTATGGATAAATAATTTCAAGTACAACTGCAGTTACTTTTGGCAGCAAACTTAGATCCATTGGAGACACAAGAAACTGCAGATGCTGGAATCTGGAGCGAAAAACAAATTGCTGGAGGATCCGAGCAGCATCCGTGGGGGGTGGGGGGAAAAAAAAAGAGGAACTGTTTTGGGTTGAGACCCTGCAAGAGGACTCATGATTCAGTGTCTATCTGAAACGTTGGCAATTCCTCTCCCCACATAAACTGCCAAAGGAACTCAGGTCGAGCAGTTTGTGTTTTTTTTAAAACTCAGATCCCTTTTTTCCATACTTAGGGTATGTTACAAAGGCCTGGATTTATTGCCCTACCCTAAAGTCAGTGGTTTGACTGTTGACTTTTGATAGCAGTTAAAAACCAAGCAAGTTGTGGGACCAGAGACTCATACAAGGTAGACCAGGCAAGATAGGTGAATGCCTTTCCTGCACTGTTGGAGGTTTTACACAAGGCAGCTGATAGAGTCACAGAGTAATACAGCACGGAAGCAGGCCCTTTGGCTCAACTCATCCATGCTGACCATGGTGCCCACTGAGCTAGTCCCATTTGCCCATATTTGGCCCATATCCCTTTAAACCCCTCCTATCCACGTACTTATCCAAATGTCTTTTGAATGTTATTGTACCTGCCTGAACGACTTTCTCTGGCAGCTCATTTCACATATGCACCACGCTCTGCGTGAAGAAGTTGCCCCTCAGGTCCCTTTTAAATCTTTCAACTCTCACCTTAAACCTATGCCTAGATTTTAGTCCTCCTTCCCTGGGAAAAAGACTGTGCATTCACCCTATCTATACCCCTCATGATTTTATACACCTCTATAAAGGTCACTTCTCAATCTCTTATGTTCCAAGGAATAAAGTCCCCACCTGCCCAACCTCTCCCTACAACTCAGGACAAGTTCTGGCAGCATCCTCAAAACCTTCTCTGCACTCTTTTCAATTTAATGATGTCCTGTAACAGGGCGACCAAAACTGTACAAAATACTCCAAGTGCAGTCTCACCAACTCATGTCTACCTTCAACATGAAAACATGGAAATGAAGCAACTGTTGAAATTCTGTTTTAAGAATCAGAGTTTGTTTTGTTCTCCAGAATACTTAATCCATCAACATGAGCACTACACTATACATCAATAATGGACTTGTTCTCCAATACATGAAGTACATTATATAAGCAGAATCTTCATTTGATGCCTGACCTGTGTATTCCCCGCATTGTGTGTTTTTAATTGTCTTCCAGCATTACAATATTTTGCTTTCCACAAGTCCTTTCTTGAACTTCATTTTGCTATCAAACAGCATTCAGCAAAGAGCCTCCAGAGGGTTATTAAATACTGCATGGCATCTTTAAATGCAAGTAAAGGTAATAGTTGTTTCTGCGTTCACACAACCATAAACGTAAGTAAATATAGCAAAACAAATCTCCGAATTAAAACATGGTCTAGTTCAGCCTTTACAATGCATCATTTGCAGTTACTTCTGTGCATTAAAATGGAGAGCCTCAGGAGATTAAGTGTTACATCAACATTTCCAGCAGGATTTCAGACTTATTCATCGATGAGGCTGGACAGTCAGCACAGGGCCTCTGGATGGACGAGGCTGATATTTTTAAGCTGCACTGCAAAACTAGTTCATTCAAGTCACTGCTATTTTTAAATTGAGCTGCAACTGCATCAGGCGTTATGATATACAACAGTTAACAAACATTCCAGTTTCACAGTAACCAACTGGACTTGTGGACCATTAACAGAATGCTTACAGCAGCTGCCTTCATGCTCAAAGCCCTTAAAAAGAGATTGACACCACTGATCAGCAAACTCTGTGCAACCACATTCTGGGCACAATTCCTTCCTTCCACATTTAAGATCCAATCCCACTATGTTTTCTTAAATATACAAAAATAGTTGATTTTCCTAACCTGATTCCTCAGCTACAAAAACAGCAGGATGTGGCTCTGCCAGAACCAGCAATAGCAGCAACCAGGCAGTTCCCCTCCCAACTTAACCCACAGGAACTTGTACACCAGCCCTGTGAGTGAGGGGGCTGCACATGACGTGAGGGAGCCTGTAGGCAGCAGCTTGCACACTGTGGCTGCAGGGTACAGTTGGTGGTTATGAACCGACTGCAATATTGGTCCCCTACCCTTCCTGTACATTTCTAGAGCTGACAGGTTGAAGAGGAAATTTTGTAAACCCGGGTAACGAGTATCCATTTTGGTCAAAGACTTGAAGGTTTAACACTTCAAGAATCTATTCAATCAAGGTGATTAAAATTTGGAAATCTTTGCCTGAGGGTTTAATGAATCAGCACTACAACCTAGGGGTTTACCAGGGGAGGAACCGTCTGATAATCAAACTTCATATCTCAACTATATGCAGCTTGTTATTTGCTATAGCAACACATACAAAATGCTGGAGGAACTCAGTGGGTCAGGCTGCATCTGTGGAGGGAAATGAACAGTTGAAGTTTCAGGCCGAGACCCTTCTGATGATGGCCCGAAATGTTGACTGTTTATTTCCCTCCATAGATGCTGCCTGACCCACTGAGTTCCTCCAGCATTTTGTGTGCGTTGCACCAGATTACCAGCAGCTGCAGTCTCTCTTGTATCTTTGTTATTTGCTATAACAACATTGGATAATCCAAAGCTTTTTTTTAATAAAAGTTTCTGAACCATCTAACAACTGGAATAATAGCAACGGTTAAACAAGTGAGAGCAAACAGCATATCTGGCCTGGAATGCCATTTATTCATTCTTAGGAAGTAGGCATCACAGGCAACTCTGCTGTTTACTGTTAATCTCTGGTTATTGGTGCCAGGCCACTTCAGAGGGCAGATAAATGTCAACCACATTGGGGTAGGGCTAGAATTAGGCCAGGTGGGGCAAAATGGCAGGTTTCTGTCCACTAGTGAACCAGGTTTTTTCCTAATTAAATTGCAATCCCGGTTACATAGCCACTTTACTGGTATCAGCAATTTTCAGGTCCTTTTACTTCAAAAAGCCACTGAAAATGCACCAACTAGCATTCCTGTTCTCAGGAGTACCGATCCAACAACACAACCACAACTTCATACCAAATGCCAGCAACTCCTACTACCGGAGAATGAGTAAATAAAATTCAGCAGCTATTTAGGCCACTTGGGATGAAGAACAAACTATTTAAAAGAGCTGCAGTGCAGTTCTCTTCCCACCCTTGATGCTTTGTAGCTGAGGGGACCACAGAACATCAAATGGCTCCCCAGGGGAACAGGTGAGGTGCGGTAGTGTCACAATACAAGCAATCACATATGTAGCTGCAGGCCCAACGATTGTGCTTCTGGTGCAGCTGCTGAAGTGCCGCCAAGTGCAGTGGGAAACTATGATAGCTATACAATGAAGGAACAATCACAACAACTTTGGGACATCCAAAATGGTTTTGCAGACAATTAAATAATATTGGTATTGTTTTCACAGTTGTAATGTGGGAAGTACATAAATTAATTATGCTAATGGTAAAATTCTCCAAACAATAGGAAAATGGATTGTCCATCATTTTGTTTTCATAAAGCTCACTAAAGAGAGGTAGAGAGAGAAAAACAGCAAGCAGAGCTGACAAATAGGTATCTTATGTTACATATACTTTGTAATAACATATTGGCCACAGAAAACACACTACAATTTGACATGTTTTACAAATGGAGCATAGGCAACTTTAAATTTAACCTGCCAGAGTATGTCTCACACGCTGCCTTTCCTAGAAATGTAGCAGTAGATCTTTTCCCCTTATGACCATGATGACGTTTGGCATGCTTAAAGAGGCTGATAGAAGTGCTGCTAACTCCAGATTGCATAAACAGAGCTGCAAGCATGCAAGGTACAAACTTGCCTTCTGGAATCCCTCAATACAGAGGTTGATGGCATATCTGACAGTACTGCATTCCCTTAGTATTGAACTTGAGTATCAGCCTGGATAACATGCTCAAGTTTCTGGAGTGTGACTTAAAATTCACAACCTTCTGATGCAGTGGCAATATTGTTACCACCAAGACAGGACCTTAAAATGCACCAGTGAAATAACAGGAAACTGTTAAAAGCACTTAAGAGTTCAGATCAATAAGTGATTTGAAATGTGTTCATCTCCATCCTGTGTTCTAGTGAAGAGGCAGAACAAATATCAACAGATGCTGAATATTAGTTTCATACCTATCCCCAGTATACAGTAGTGTGGTGGTTAGCGTAATGCTATTACAGTGCCAGTGACCAGGGTTCAATTTCACCCACTGTCTGTGTGGGTTTCCTCCCACATTCCAAAGACCTACAGGTTAGGAGTTGTGGGCATGCTATGTTGGCACCGGAAGCGTGGCGACACTTGAGGGCTGCCCCCAGAACACTCTACGCAAAAGATGTGTTTCACTATGTTTCTCGAAGTACACATGACTAAACATATATCATCTTATGCTGCAGGCTGATAGACACTCCTCAACACTCAGAAGTAACGCTATCCTCTCTGTACATTGGTTTTTCCCTCCAATCATTCTTCTGTGTATGTAAAAAAATTTTGAAGCAAAAAGCTCCTCAAGTCAGAAAGTTAGAAATGAAGGATGCCAAATGGGTCAAGACTATTCTGCTGTGTGGATTAAGCTGCAAGAATTACTATGTGCAGCTTGGGTATCCATATTACATGAGAATATTTGAGTACTGAAAGTGAAGACTTTCCAGGACCTAATCAAAACATGTACAATTATCAAAAGACATCAAACATTTTGGGGGTCCCTTTCTCCAGGCATAATGAAAACGTTCAGCAAGGTGAACGTGGAGAGAGCAGTTGTAACCGAGCCCAGAGGACAAATACAAGACAATCACTAGCAGACCAGCAAAAAAATTATAGGAGGAATCCTTTGGTTACAGGATAATGAGAACTTAATGCCTTGGAGTGCTTGAAGCAAACTATATTAAAAAGGGTAGAGGATGGATACAAGTGAAGGAATTCAAGCTACACAGTGACAGGATGGGCAGAGGCTTAGGAGGATTATGATGACTGATGGATCGAATATATGTTACAGAGAAAGTGAGAGATTTTGTTTTAGATATTAAGGATGTAGAGAGATATGGGTTTACTGCAGAAAAGTGGTGTTGAGGTAAAGGATCAAGGGTAAATCATAATCTTAATGAATGGCAGAACTGGCACAAGAGACAAACAGCCTACATCTGCTCCTATTTCTTATGAATTGCTTGTTCCTGGGCAGAGGATTCCAAGTAATTTCACACCTAAAACAGTTGGTCATGTGTGAAACACAAGATCACTATTCACAGACCTGCCAGGCTAGTAATTGGAAAATAATATACAAGGTTGCTTAACAAGAGCAGACAAGCATGAAACCAAACTTTCATATTCTTTTTACACATTCCTACTCATAAAATAGAAAAAAAAATCACTTATCCAGGAAGTGACCAATAAAAGTCAGTATCAAACTCTGCCAGCAACACACATCTTTGAACTATTTTTAAATAGTCAGCTAGGCATCAATGACCTTGAAGAAGAACTCTTCCGTGAACAGGAAGGTGAAAATGACCAGTAAGTCTATAATTAGCAACTACTCTACCAGTTTGTCTTAAGTTACTTTTTATACTCTTCCCCCTGGTGTTTCCTTACACAACTTACCTGGAGCTAGTCCTCTGTTACACGACAAGGCATTTTAAATGCCACGACCAACAAATCTAGATTAGTACCTCCCTGATACAGAGAGGAACAACGGAACTTGCACTTATTCAGCATCTTTGCACACTCACGACATTTCATAGCACTTTAAGGACATTTAGAGTTTGGTCATTTTCACACAGATTCTCAGAAACAGCAATGAGATAAATAAACTTATAACTGGTTATAGGAATACTAGTAGAAGGCTAATAACGGACAGGACTCTATGCCCTTCTTTGAGACACTGCTGTAGGATCTTTTAATCCAACACGGGGCAAATGAGACTCCATTTAAGCCTCATCGAAAGAAGGCTTATCAGAAAGTGCAGCAATCCCTCAGGTCTTCACTAGAATATCAACCTAGGTAAAGTGGGGTCACACTCAACTCGACCCCAAAAGAGAGCAACAACTGAAACAAGGCTAGTAGGTCCCATCCCATTGTTTTTGAACAAGAACCAAGTGGAACATCCTTCCCCCTTAATTTGAAATAATCTCTTCAGCAGCTCGTAATCTGGGTTCACACACAAAGAATCTATCTTCAGGACAGGAGTTGGGAATAAATGATTCGTGGATGATTACTTCAGTCCCTTTATGTGTCAGTCTCAAAACTGATAGTTTTGTACATAGCTTTGATGAGCAACAGAAATTACCAGGTTGTGTTATAGATGTAGCTGTAATATGACAAGTAACCGTCTTCTACATTCAGTAAAGCTGGCCATTCAGTGCAGTAACATAGGACTGCTCACTGCTAGAGGTGCTACTTTTCTCATCAAACTTAGGCCCAGCCCTTCCTCTCAGGTGGATGCAGGGACCCCCATGGTTTTGGTCCAGAAGAATTCTCCTAATCGTCCTTTACTTTTCATCCAGTATCAGAATATTTGTTAGCCATTTCACTACTGTTTGTGGTACATTGCTGTGTAGAAATTTCCTAACACTCCAAAACACAAGTGTACATGTGGGAGAAGGGAAGACAGGGAAAAAGGGGTAGTTTAAAAATAAGAAATTAAGATTAGAATGTTCACATAAACTGCTGCATGGAATTATCTACTATCATTTGGAATATGAACAAGAATATTTCCCAAGATGAGCTCTTAGGTAACAAGCATTTTAGCCAAATCATGAGAGAAAGTGTCAGCTATCATCATGTACAACAGATGCTAAGGTATTCACAACTGGCTGCAGTTGATGCTTCAATCTTTAGCAAACTTTTGTCTAAAAATCAGCCACCAAGCCACGTGGAATGCCAAAGGTTGCTTAATGAATTAGAGGGAGCACAGCCAAAAAAAAATTAAACTGGTGGTTCCTATAAAATCTATTCAGTTTATTGTAATCTTCATAGTTATTCCCCGAGCCAAAAGTTTGAGGTTGGATAAATTTATATGGTTTGCTCTTGTGGACTTCTGTCAGAGACACCTTGAAAAGTTAAACTTTGAATTCTTTGTGTATGAAAACACATCAAGATCAATAGAGAGAGTTTTATTTGTGCCAAACTTTCAACCTCAGAAACTAATGCCTGGGAGCATTCAATGTCCAAAAGGTATGCATAATGTCTGCCACAACCATGGCAGGTATGCAGTGAGTACATTGATTAAATCAAACATTATTATTACAGATTTTTGTTTAAAAAAATAAGTTTTCTGTTAGTTTCTCTGCTTTAAAATGGGGCATCTTGCTTAATAACACTGCGATAATCCAATTTCTCCTTACAGTTTAAGTTGATAAAAGACCAACCCTTTTTAAGGCCAAGTCAGGGGAAGCTACATCAATAGTACAAACTATCCCATAGTCAGAGCCGTTAAGGTTTTAAGGAAACTTCAAACAAAAGCAATTATTTGAAAAGCAATCAATGTTACAATCCCACCAACTCTGCATCTCAACCCCCACTGAGGCCAGCACATAAGACACAAACTAACAAATGTTGAGGAACAGAGCCAGTAGAAACAAGTCATTGTTTTGAGGGTGAACTTACCTAACATCATTACCACCGTGTGCAAATGATCCAAAGCAAGCGGTAAGGATTTGGAGGAAATGAAAGAGCAGATGAACTTGGGGCTTCTCCTTCTCCTCTCCATCTTCATCCACAGCATTCACTGCCGGGGGCAGGGGGTCACTCAGCTCACTGGCCAGCTTCAATTCCACCCCTCCTTCCTCTGCCTCAATCTCTGCTTCAGCTACTGCATTGCAGTAGCTGGAATAGCTGTCATAACGGAGCCGCTTCTTAGAGTAGGAGGCCACATCATCTACAAGCTTCTCACTGTCTTCCACCCCTACAAAATCTGAGGACTTGAAGGCTGGCTGGACAGGCATGCCACAAATAGTGGCTGTGTAGCAGGTGTAGCTGTTATTGCGGCGGAGAAGCCTGTAGGAGTTCTCTGGTTGTGTCCGATCATCAGTGATCTTGTCTAAATGCATTCGGTGCAGAAGATCTTTGTATAGTCCAGAGTCTTTGTGGACTGTGTGGTATACGTGACCGTCACTTCTTGTGTGCCCTTCGAAATTAAATGTACCATTGGAAAAAGGAGATTTTATGCTGCCATTTGTAAGGGATGCAGCTCTACCTGTAAAAATAAATAGGTAGATTTTAGGTTAATAGACAACACTTAGTTTCCGGTCTGGCACAAGTTCCTGGGAACCAAAAGAAATTTACAAAAATTAGCTATACCACTGGTGTTTTCCCGACAGATAAAGGCATGGTGCCAGCTGCTGCTTAACTGCATGTGCAAGAAGGCAAACCATTACCACGCTGACAGAAGACAGTCTATCAGCCCTTACCTAGGGCACCTTGAGGTAGATAACAGCCTTGCCAGCAATCTCTAAACCCCAAGAACGGAAAAGACCAGGGAGGACCCAATCTGTTGAGTTTGATGAATGCATGACCAAATCAGCAGTGGACAGAATTGCAGGGCACTTTATTAATTCAGGACAGTTTGCTGACTCTATAAACTGAAACGCATGGTGGCAAAGAACATACAGCTGTGGTATGGGGAGCATCTGCACTAACCCCACCAGTCAGCCAGCTCAGGGAGTAATTGTGTCTGACACTCAATTGGCTCAGGAGACTGCATAATGCTGCAGCCGATGCAGTCCTTCAGGACTCCTCTTGATTAATAACTCCAATGTTTCCTGGGCCTCCTTTACACAGGTCCTGGATGGTCTACAAAAGTTGTTTAAATTTTTAATTAATTGTTTGGGAATCCAAGACAGGATCCACTTCCACCATCAAGGTATGCCTCTCTTAGTGTACCAACCTATGGATGCTTGTTTGTGGATGAGGAACTCAAGGGAACGTCCAACTTGTGTGTTCACTACAAGGAACCCATTACAACCCAACAGACTTCACTCCACCATAACCTGACTTGACTCACTGCCAGGTCATCTTAAGGTGGCAGAGATTCTATCTTTGCCCTACTGAACAGAAAGTGATGCCATATCAGAACCCCCAATTAGAGCTGATAAATGCTAGTTTTGTCACAACAAAAAACTGATACACTTTTCCTCACTGACACAAGGTAGCTACATGAATGATAAAGATCAAGAAGCCAAAAGCAACCACATCTCACTGTGAACAGACATTGCCAGCAAAGGACAGAAGTCACAAAGTTTTGAGGAAATTTATCAGAATGGGAAATATCAACTGCTAAACAGTGAAAAAAGATAAAAGGGAGAAGTGGTAGAAGAATATTTCTTTACACAAAAGGTGAATCAAATGTGGAATGCTTGTTACCAACCTTTACTAAATAAAGAAAATTAGATAATTTTAAAAACAGTAATATTAAGAGGTTATAGCACATGAGAATTGGGATTAAAGTTGAGTATGCAGTGCAAGCGAGAGAGGGAATTTAACATTCATTCTTGGCACACAGGTTCAACTAATACAAGACATAACACTGCCCCAAATTCCCATCTCCAAGATAGTTATCAAAGCAGGTTTTTCAATACTGGTCAGAAGGATTAATTCCACACTTGATTGTTTATAGCATGCGTGACTGAAAGCAAGGGGAAGAGTGAATTCTAACGCTATAACTGGGATCAAGTTGTGAACTAAAGAAGAGCTGTTACATCCTTTTTATACGTGTTGGACAGAATTTGGGCCAACCCTGCAAACTCATGAAATCACCTTGTTTATGCCAGAAGAGAAATAAAGTTAGTCATTGACAGTCTGGCCAGTTCCACCTCCCCACACAGTGGTTTCCTCCACAACTGCTTTGGCCAGGAGAAAGCTGGTGAATAGTGGTTATAAAAATAAAACATATGAAAGCAGGTCAGGTAGCATCTAGAAAGAGTAAAAAGTGTTACTGCTTCAAGTCATCGACTTCCTTTTCTCACAACATCACCTTCCACACCAGTGTTTCCAACAGTTAAGGTCATCGGCCTTAACAGTTTCTTTCTCCACAGATGCTGCCTGACTGGTTGAGTACTTACAGGATTCTCCATTTATATTTCTGATTGTCAACCTCTGCAGTATTTTGCTTTTGGATAAAACAGGTTGTCTCACCCCTACAGTTTTAACGTGCCACAACTTTAAATCACATACGTGGATAGCTTTAATGCAGGAATCAGGTACCCAGGGTAGGATAAACCTCTGCACAGTGGGACTGGGACATGATTATTTGAATGAAAAGAATGTTCAATAGATTAACTGAATGTTCAATAGATTAGCATGTGCTCAATATACCAAAGTCAGTTTAAGGTAATCAGTTTACAAGATCCACTATAGATTACTTCAAATTTGTACAAGATGCTGGCGGCAACCTGCAATCTAAAAGCATTTCTTATATTCTGGATTGGACAGTATTAGCTGCAAGAAGGTGGGACAAACTTGGATTGTTTTCACTGGAGTGTAGGAGGCCAGGGGGTGACCACTTTGATCACTTTACACTAAAATGGACTTTGTTTTTTTTGTTCTAATTGTGTTCTTTCTTGTAAAAATTGTGTATAATTTATATTTTTCATGTGAATGCTGCTTATATGATGCTACGTGCCTGTGATCCTATGTGGCTGTTTTTCATTGCACTTGTGCATACTTACACTTGTGCGTATAACAATAAACTCCACTTTGACTTCGACTTTGACCTGATTAAAATAGATAAAATTAAAAGAGGCATTGATATGGTAGATAGTCAGAGTCTTTCTTCCAAGATTGAAATTTCAAATACCAGCATGTATAGGTTTAAGGTGCGAGCAGGAAAGTTTTATGAGGCAATTTTTTTTGGACACAGAGAATGGTAGGTGCCTGGAACACAGTAACACTCTGCCAGGGGAAGTAGTAAAAGATAGCAATGTTTAAGAAGCATTTGGACAAGCACATGAACTTTGTGCTGGCAGAAGAGATTAGATTGGTATTCTTGGTTGGCTCAGACATGATGGGCCTATGGGTTTGCTCCTGTGCTGTACTGTTCTATGTTCTACATGACAAATTTTAAATGTGGACACAGGTTTCTTTTTGTATAGAAGCTAGAGGCAGTAAGAGAAGGTATTATGGCTTATGGTGACAAGACTCTGTAGATGCTGGAATCTGGAGTAAAAAGCAAACTACTGGAGGAACTTAGAGTCAAGCAGCTTCCAGGATGAGTTGGGGGGGTGGGGGGTGTTAAATTGTTGAAGTTTCAGGTCAAAACCCTGCCCTGCATCAGAAGGGAAGGTGAAAAGGAACATAGCATAAAAGGTGGAGGGGTGAGACAGCAGCCAGTAGGTGATAAGTGGACCAAGGAGAGGTGAAGAAGGATGATGGGCAGAAGGAGCCAAATGGGGAGGAAGGAGGGGGAAGAGGTAGATTTGGGAGACAGAGGCAGGTGGGATGGTTGGAAGAAGACAAAAAGGGGAAAAAAGCAGATGGAGCCAAGTGGGAGGAGGGTAGGGTGAAGGTGCAAACAGCTTCTGTGAGTGCTGTGTAATGAAGTCATTTTCTTTATTGTTGCAATTTCTGGGATCTGGAATTTCTGCAATTCCTGGACATTGCCAGCATGGCCAGGATTTGTAACAGTCCTCGAGAAGGTGACGTTGAGCCACCTTCTTGAATCCAGCTGTCCAATTAGGTAACATCATTGCATTATGTGCTGCAAGTACTATCTAGCCACTCTGTGCTGGTGAAAGGTAATTTAATGTTTACAGTCATAAAGGGGGTACCAAGTAAAAGCAAATGATTTCCCCTGGATGGTTGAGCATCGCTGGAGTCGAACTTATCGAGGTGAGTAAAGGATAGTCCATCACACTCCTGACGTGCTTTGATGTGGATTTGGGATGTTAGAAGGCAAGTCATTTGTTTCATGGTGCCCAGTTTCTGATCTATTCTTACTTTGTGACAGGTCTAGTATTGGCCTTCCCAGGATATTGATGGCGAGGGACTCTGCAATGGTACTACAATTGAATGCGAAGGGTAAACGTTTAGATTCTTGATGGAAATAATCAATGTCTAACACTTATGGCACGAATGTTGCTTGCCAACTATCAATCTATGCTTGAATGTTACGTAGGTCCTTCTGCAAGCAGAAGTGGGCTGCTTCATTTGCTGAACAGTTGTGAATGGAACTGAACATTGTGCAATAAGCAAACATTCCCTTCTCATGATGGATGGCAGGTCTTTGATGAAGCAACTGAAGATGATTGGGCTTTGGAAACTACCTCGAGGAACTTTAGAGGTGAGGTCCTGGGACTGGGATAATTGATATCCCACCACAGGAGTGTTTTCTCCTTGATGTCCATTGAGTTCAGCTGTTACCAGGGAAGCTACCTTTATGCTGTGGAATTTGGCAGGCTTTGGCCAATGAGGTGATAAGGTTTGGAGCTGAGTGGTTTTGGTGAAACCCAGTCTGGGCATTGGGGGGTGCTGCTTGACAGTACTGTGATGGTACCTGTGGCTGAATCTGGTTCAGGTGCTTCAATTTGGTCTTTAGCACTCACATGCTGGGCCCCCTTATTGTTGAAAATAGGGGTGTTCTCCAATTAGCTGTTTAATTGCCTACCACCATTCACAAACAGAAGTGACAGAATTGCAGAGCTTTTATCTGATTTGTTGATTGTGGGATTGTTTAAATAATAAATAATGGACCCACACAAATTTGGCATTACAGAACAATCCCTTATTCATTGCTTCACAAGTTGGAAGAGACTGGGATGACCAATCTACATGGACATTGTTGCTTCTAATTCTATACAGAACTACGTCACCATCCATACACACATCCCGAAAACATATCCAGATTTTTCACCTTTGCCAACTACAGTGCTAGAAGAAAGTGAAAACAGGAGGAGGAAGAGGAAGAGTTCAATGAGGGATCTCTGGTGTAGGTTCATGAAAACCCATCAATTTGGGGATAAAAAGACAAAAAATTCAGTGTAGAGCTGAGGCAAATTAAAAAGATGTAGATCAACAATCAATTTGAGATTCTACTAGACCAAAAAGAAATGCAATTTAGGATATTGCTTCAAATTATCCAGGGGAGTATAAATGCAACTGCTGTCAATAACAGCTGTCCAACTTATCATCAATATCAAGGTAGCAACAAAGCCAAGGAAAGGAGAGGCTACACACATTCCAGCCTGCAGTGTATTAATGTAATTATGTAGTCTTAAAGGGGAGATTGTCCAGTTGATATCACTAGTTTGTTAGCATGCACTAGGTCAGCAGCAAGCTGCAGCTGTCTCCTGACTCACCATTTGAAACTCCTGTTGATGCAGTGATGACATGGCTATCTGAGGCACCACCACAAGCCTCAGTGACTCCACTAGTGAGAGGCAGCATAGACTCATCTGCTGCCTTTGCACCAGGCAGCTCTTTAAATACTGGCGTTTCCTCGTCTTGGCTTTTATCAAGGCTTTCATTGGATATTCTGGACAGCACTTTCTCCTTTAGTTTACCTGCAAGACAGATGAGGTAGTTCTAACTCAACCAAGGCTCAGTTCCCCTCCTCAAAAAAAATAGCTCATGACCCTAGTGTCAGGGGCTTACTTTCTATTTTCCTCTTCATCCAGGGGCATACCAACAGCCACACCACGAGTGCAGACAGCAGCGCTCCACCAAGGGTGATTAGCACCATTGCCCAGATGGGGAGTATGTGCAATCCCAGCACTAGAGGAAAGAAATTCAATCTCATTGTTCTGCTTAGTTTCCAATTATCAATGTAAGAAGTCTCTGCATTCAGTGATTTAATGTTAACATACTAGACAGTTATAATAAACCAGACTCCGATATCTTAAAATCAGGAGTGATCTACAGCACAACTCAGTTTACTAGTTTTTGATTCACATACAGTGAAAGCCTTACATAAACAAAAAAAAACATCAATTTCAGAAATACTTTAATTACACCTGCACTACAAGCCTTTTGTGGCAGAGATATTTAAGAAATTTTGGTATTGTTTAAAAGCAAAATAGTTTCTTTTCATTGAATAACAGCCATTTCTAAGTGCAACAACATTTTAGAGAATAAAAAGATCCAACCTAATTTCTCTTTTGCTACTGAAATTCTTCTTGGGACGGGAGGGGGAATGCTGTTGGCATCTGCTGCCTAGTAACTAAACCACTGTAAAATGTTGGGTTTCAAAAAGCCACCTGGCATAAACAAAGAAGACTGAGGAGGTTGATCAACAGGGTGGAGCTCATTATGTGGACCTCCTCTACATAATTCTTCTGCCCCAAGCAGCAGTCTGTCAGCAGTGCTCCCAGTATCTCCACTAGCCCCCAGGTCCCATCCCCAGAATCAAGGTTTCAGCCACATCCTACTCCACACAAATGTTGGGCTCCTCTTCCACCTGTGGCTTATCAGTTTGTCTACAACAAATCAGATGGACACAAGAACTCTCCTAATGTAGCTCAAGTAGTGAGTGCTCAAAAATTCTCCTGACCCAAACTGCAGTTACTGTATGGACCAAATTAGTTTAGAAAACGTGATGACTGAGAAATTCTTCTATGCTTCTCCCAATGAGAAATTTTCTAACCTACATTTCCTGCTAACAAAACTTCACATCAATTAAAGCACAGAATTTGTTTGTCATACTAACATGCATAATGTCCACTTTTTTCCCCAAAATCAGCTTGAATTTGCATCATTCCTCCGTCATAATTTAAGAATCAGTAGCATTTCTTTTAGTCAATACCCATTACTTTTGATAGACACAAGGCCATTAATTTGTACAATGTTTCTCTGTTGAGATGTGTTGCTTAGCTACAAAGCTATCCTGGTATTAAAACAGATCACAGCCAGAATGAAGCAAGCCTCAACTTTGGGTCCTATTATTAATAGCCAATTATGACAAACACATCAGCAATGATAAAGGATAAAACCATCTGCTGGTTATAGCTTGCGAGGTCACCTCTGACTGTTTTGTTTTTAAGAAACTTACCATTACCATCACTGAGCTAAAAATGGTAAAATGTTAATGGGGTGAAATTGGCTTTTGTTATTGGCAAAAAGTAAAGGGCTAGTCCATTTTACACTATGTTCTATTTTCCTTTCCCATGGCTGGGTGCAAAATAAGGCAGATAATTTTCTATTGCTTAAGATAATTTTCATACCATATTGAGCTGCAACCAATTTACAAAAAGGTACTTACATGGTGCTCCCGTGTACAAGATTGAGAAGGTATTTATCCCTACAGTAGCAGCATAAAACAGCGGGAGTGCACGTAGGCCATTCGGCACAGGATCTTCCTACAGAAATGATGATGTAAATTAGTATGTAAAAAAATTGGGGAGGGGGGTAAAAATTCACAATTTAATACCTTTTAAGAAAATACCTTTTTCAAGATGAAGAATCGAATCAGGATAAAGAGCACTCCAGACATGATCCCAGATAGAAGTGGGGAAATGAACCAGGAGGCAACTGCAATGACAAACCAAGATCAGAAATGAAGTTGCATTTCACCCAGAAAAAAGCTTTAATGGAAAATGCAGATTTTGGGTTAAATTTGGATTTGACATGTGTGACCCTTCATCTGTCATCATAGATTGTTAAATAGTTAAGGCCACAGCACTGATCCCTGGGGTATCCCACCAGTTACAGCTGGCCAACCTGAAAAATGACCCCTTTGTCTTGAGTACTTTCTGTTGGTTAGCAAATCTTCTATCCATGCTAAAAATATTATCCCCAATGCCATGAGCCTTGTGCATAATGAGGCAGCTTATTGAATGCCTTCAGGAAAACCAAATACACTAGTTTGCTCATTAACTCCTCAAAAGAACATTAATAAGTACGTCAGATAGGATTTTCCTTTCATAAAACAATGTTGACTTTGTTTGACTGTATCATAAATTTTTAAGTGTCCTGCCACTACATGCTTAATAATGGATTCCAGCATCTTAGTCATCGAGTCACGCAGCTATACAGCACAGAAACGGCCCTTTGGTTCACTGTATCCATCCCATCCTTTTTGCTGGATCTACAATAATCCTATTTACCCTCATTAGGTCTGTATCCGTCTGTGCCTTGCCTATTCAAGTACCTGTCCAAATGTCTCTCAAACATAGTGATTGTATTAGATTCCACCACCTCCTCTGGCAGCAAGTTCCAGATATCAACCACTTGCTGGGTAAAAACTTTCCCCTCAAATCCCCTTCAGAACTCCTCTCCTCACCTTAAACTTAGATTCTGACTAGCTACCCTTGTAGTCTGAGTATCAAAAACGAGAACATATCTATGTACCTTGTAATTTTATATACCTCTTTCAGATCACCTCGCAGCCTCCTCTGCTCTTGGAAAAACAAGTGCTGTCTATCTAATCTCTCCCTATAACTTACAACCTCCAATCAAACAACTTCCTGTTGAATCTCCTATGCGCTCCCTCCAGCACAACTACATCATTCTTAAGCGAACAGAACTTCACACAGTACTCCAATTGCAGTTTAAACAATGTTTGTAAAGTTGTAGCGTCCCAACATTTATATTCTATGTCCCAACTTATGAAGGCAAGCATGCCATATGCCTTCTTCACCACCCCTTTTACCAGTGTTGCCACTTTCAGGGAACCATTGACTTGAACCCCAAAGTCTCTTTGTTCATATTCCTACTTGACTTACCAAAATGCATTTTGGTAAGTCAATTAGGAGTAAAGCCACAGCCTATTCCTATTTGATTTACTAAAATGCATCGCCCTGCAGGTCAGAATTAAATTCCATCTTTTCAATCTACTTACAATTTTTATCCTGCTGTAGTTTTAGACAATCTTCCTCACTATCCACACCACCACCAATTCTTGGTGTCATTTGTAAACTTACCAATCATTCCTCCTACATTCACATCCAAGTTGGTTACATTACAAACAAAGGTCCCAGCATTGATCCCCATGCTACACCACTGGTCACAGACTTCCAATCAAAAAAGCACCCTTTCATTACCACCACCTTATGCCTCCTATCACCCTATCAAAGAGGTCATACTAACTGCTCTTGGAGCTTCCTACTTTACCTAATCTGCTGGGAGCTTTGTGGAATCTAGGGAATTTTAGAAGACAGCCAATGCATCCACCATCTCAATGGCCACTTCTTCAAGACTCTGGAAAGCAGGGTGTTGTCCACAGGACTTGTCAGCTATGAACCCCATTGCTTTGCCTAATGAAAGGGACTAATTTCAATTATTACTTAGGATGCTTTTAATGTATCCTACCGTGACAACAGATACGAAACACTTGTTCAAACTCTCTGCCAGTTTCTTCTTCTTTATTAATTCCTCACTCATCCTTTAAGGGATAAACATTAACTTTACTTACACTCTTCCTTTTTTTTAAAAAATATAGTGGCAGCTTATACCTTTTTTGCTAACCTACACTTATATCCTGATCTATTTTATAAACTTCTTTCTCAAGCTATCCTTTGCTGAGTTTAAAGTTTTCCTGTTCTTCTGGATCACCATTAACCTTCACCTTACCTTTTAATTTGTTTAAATCTTCCTTCATTAGGCTGGAATGGGCCATTTTCATAGTGTCTTTATGTCTCAGATCTCAGCAAAAGATCCGTTCCATTATGAAACATTTCCTTAAGCAATAGCAGACCTTATCCACTGACTTCCTTTTAAATCTATTTTCCCAATCCGCTTTTTTCCTTCAAACCTTTGTAGTTTAAGTTTATGAATTAGCTTGTGTGTTATGATCATTCAGTCCCAGAGGTTTATTTACTATGAGATCATTAACTAATCCTGTTTCATTACCATTGACCAGATCTAAAGTAGACAGTTTCCTGGTTGGTTCCATGACATGTTATTCTAAGAAACTGTATCCAACACCTTCTATGAATTTGGCCTCCAGGCTATCTCCAAGTCACTCATATTTACTGCTGTATGTGTCTTGCAAGCCTCTATTTTTGATTTGTGCTCTGTCCTACAGTGTAGCCATTGTTGAGTTCCTGTCGATTACTCCCACTGGTCACATCTTTCCCTTGTTACTTCTTACTTCCACTTAAAATGATTCTACCTCAATATCCAGACCTATGATCATTTCTCACTACTGATCTCATCCTGTATCAACAGATCTGCCTTACCCCCTTACCCCCACCTATCCTTCTAAAATTGATGTCAAAGTTTAACAACTACAAAATGTGAGGTGTTCAGGAAGTATTTAAAACTGGTTTTAAAACTGGGTATTCTAAAAGTTCCCACTTGTGGGGGATGAAGAAGAGGCTCAAAACAGATTCATAATCATAAGCCAGTCACTCAAATTCAGGAGAAATTCCTTTCCACGGGATGCTGAGAATGTGGAACATAATACTTCATGTACAATTGGTACACACTGATGAATTTAAAAGGAAGTCAGATAGTACACAAGGGCAAGCAAAAGAGGGACATACCAATAAAAGCAAATTGAAGCAAGTGAGGAGAGGTTTCCCTTGCAACATAAATGCTGCTGTAGACCCAAATGACCTATTGCTGAGTATTTATATGCCATTATATTGTATTCAACATTACTGAAGTGCACAAAACTCTAATTGTACAGACTATTCTGAAGAGATTGGTTTGCTGAAGAGAAACGAAAATGGTTACACCATATGTTTGTAGAGAACCACGTTAGAGAAGAAAACTGATGTAATGAAATAGAAGGTTTCTTGAATGTTACCAATTGTTGCTTATGTGTACAATAAATCTCTCATAAAAGCTCAATTACCAATCTTGACGAGCTGGATCCATCGGACACTCTGAGCACCAAGTGAAACGAGTGAGAAACCAATGGTGGCTCCAACAATGCAATGTGTGCCTGATATTGGAAGCTTCAAAAATGAAGCAATGAGTTGCCAGATTGCAGAACCTAATCAAAAGCAAGAAATAGAAAATAAAATGTGAGGACTTAATGTTTGCTGTTAAATCTTACCTTACTTCTGCACTCATTATTTTGGCTAATGAGAACAAGCCAGAATAAACCAACATCACCAGATGAAGTCACACAACTGCAAGCGATTTGAAATTGTGCACTTTCAACAACAGTGATTGCACTTCAAAAATGAATTATTAACTATAGAGTGCTTTGCTCCTTGTGGCACTCTATTTTGCAAAGAGAGCATGCACTTACACTGCAACCACTGATCTAAACCCAGTCTTTGGAATTGGGTTTCCATAAATTAACTCATCTACTACCTCAAACACTGTCTTACTCATTCAAAACTCTGCTCAGATATCACATGCCACTCGTACGGGGCGAGGTCCAGATGGGAATGAGGAGGAGGGTTAAAAACAAGAATGCAGTCTAGTCAATTGGTTCAGCCTTCTTTCAGCATGAAATTTTGAGTTGTTGGGAGCAGGCATTTCTTGCTTAAACCGAGGCAAGATGAGTGCTCACACTGCAACAAAAGTGCTGGAACAAAATGGAATCCGGGCACTAAAATCCTCCAGACAAACAGAAACCAGCTTGTTAAAAGTTCCACAGACCTGCTGCTTCTGGAACCTAACCTGCCAGGATTTTAAAAACAAAAGTGGGGGGGTGGCGGGGGAAAAAAAAGAGAAAAGGTGGGCGGGAAGAGAAGAGCAAAGCAAGAGCCAATCCCAGTGGTCTCTGTCCCTTCCCAATTTTCACGTCTCCCCCCCACCTCCAACACAAGGGCTGTGGGTTGTCCACTGGTGGTGTTCAAACAAGAATTGGGAGCTTTAATACAACTCCTTACTTTTCTCACCATTGAAAGAATAGTTGATCTTTGAATCCAGTCAAAACACAACCATCAAAAACAGGTATTGATGCAGTGTACAAGCAAGGAAGTACTACAGTTTTAATCAAATCTACATCATCAATTTCTGTTCCAAAATAAGAGTCCAGTTTGATCAGAAGAATGAACCCAAGAGCTTACAAAATAAAGTCCTGGCACTGTTTCCTGTAGTCTAAGATAATCAGTTAGAAATAAAGTTTTAATAACTGGAAGTAAATCTTCTATCTCCCTGTTCAGTTTTTTTTAAAACAACAAGGTACCCATCCCGATTTAAGTGTATTTTTTTTAAATATACATGTAACTGGTTTATTGTTGGCAATGTGAAATGGTGAGAGTTTTTGTGATCCACAATAATTCAATATTGCTGTCCTTCTGATATAGATGCTTCTATAGTGCTACGGGGTTGCTATTAAGTCACAGCAACAATAACGGCAATTTGTTTCCAGGTCAGAATTATGTGTGACTTGCGAGTTTTAGATAACCAGTGTTGGTCACAGTGACCTGAGTCAACATTCAGCAAAGTTGCAATGGTTCATTCTTTAACTATCACATCCAGAATCTGCTGTGTGCTCTTCCCCTGCTCATGGAATCCCTCAAGAACCTGCTGCCCTGACGTCTGTAATCAGGTGAAGTTCATTTCACTGCGGTTTGTAATCTCCATGCTTTTCAAGAGTTTGCAATCAAGTACAAGAACTTTTTTTGAACTGTATGCTTTTTTAAAAAATGTTTATTTAGTCACTGTTACATAATTTTTTTTAGAAAGGGAAGTGTTTACATTTTAGTAACTGTGCCTAGAAACAAGTTTGTTTTTGAATGAAAGCATTGTCTAATCTTCTAAGAAAGCAATTTTCCCAATTTAAGATGTGAGAAATTGCCATTGTTACTGCTGTGTTTGGTGCATACTGATCCTTCCATGTGGGTATCAGTGTGGTGATGGTGCCAACATATTTCTCTGGTGATTTTTATTTTCCATTTCATACTTAATGCTCAGTGTTAATTACTGGAGAGAGAAAAAAAAAGCCTCACTTTTGTCCACTTCTGGGAGAAGAAAGCAAGTAAGAATTTACAGCAGGATCCTCTTTTCTTCTCTCCATGATCATGATCTTGCTTCCCACCTCACCCACATCATTATCAAAATGAATATACAAAAAAAATGTACTTTTTAAAAAAAGTTATTCACAAGACATTCACATTATGGCAAGGTTACATTTACTACCCTTCCTTAATTGTGAAAAAGTCTGCACAGTCCTACTGAAGTTAAGTGTTATGGTATTAGGTGGTGAGTTCCAGAATTTTGAGTGAAAGGACATCATGTTGTTATACGGCCATGTGGTAAAGGAATCAGATTTAAAGAAAACAGGTATTCCCTTGGTCTTTCTCATTGGCAGAGGTGTAGGCGAGATGCTCTTGAAATAATCTTTATAAGATTTCCTTATTAGTGACATGTACATCGAAACACACAGTGAAATGCAGCTTTTTGCGTAGAGTGTTCTGGGGGCAGCCAGCAAGTGTCGCCACGCTTCTGGTGCCAACATAGCATGCCCACAACTTCCTAATCTGTACGTCTTTGGAACGTGGAAGGAAACTCACGCAGACACACAAGGAGAACGTACAAACTCCTTTCAGACAGCAGCCGGAATTGAACCTGGGTCACTGGCGCTGTAATAGCGTTGCGTTAACCGCTATGCTAGAGGTTTTGCAGTGCAGAAATGATTCACCAGGCTAATTCTTGGGATGAGAGGGTGGTCCTATCATGAACAATTAAAAAGTTAGTTCTATGTTCTTTGGTTTAGAAGAATGAGGGCTGACGTTATTGAAACATGCAAAATCATAAGGGGGCATGACAGGGTAAATACTGAGATGTTTCCATGACTGGGAGTCTCAAGCAAAGGGACATAGTTTCAAGAGGGTGGTGAATCTCTGGAATTCTCTACTCTGGAGTGTTGGTGAGGCATTTTGAGGAGGAGTTAGCATTTTTAAAATGTCAAGGAATTGAGGGTCATGTGGAACTGACACAGAAGAGGAGTTGAAGCCTGTAGCACATCAGCCATGATCATATTGAATGGAGCAGCAGGCTTAAGGGGCTGGTGGCCTACTCCTGCTCCCTTGTGTTTATCCTTTAGCCATAATGCACCATTCACATGATCAGCATGGTTACAGTATGGAAGGACATTTGGCCTCAAGTGCCTTGTCACCGTATCTGCCCAGACAAATGTTACACATGCCATCACATTTCGGAGTTGATCATTGTAACATGTGAAAAGCTGGGCATTTTACAATGCTGATGTAGCTTTTTCCCTTTGGCAATTTTCCTGTAATTCAAACACAGGGCCATTAACACAAAATGGCTTTATTGGTCAAGAGGCAAGAAATAGGCTCCTGGTTTGGCCACCTTTAGAGCAGAATGTTTTGCAGACAAGATTTGAAATGTTACCAGAATTGAGACAAGTCTCAGTAAACATGAAGCGGGCAGAATCTTTCTCCTGGAGAAAAAGAAAATTAAGACATATAATAGAATGCATTAAAATTACAAAGGGGATGAATAGTATGGATGCAGGGAAACAGTTCCCACTTGTGGTCAAGTCCAGATTGAGAGGCCATTACTTTAAAAAGGTATTTCACAAACAGATCAAGTGAAAAAATATGAGAAATTTCTTTACAGGAAAATAAGTAACACATTGCCAATTCGAGTAGCTGAAGTAAATAGGGGTCTTTAGGGTGTTAGTATGTGATGAAGAAAGGAGAAAGAAATGAGTAGGTTACAGAGAAAGGACATCTGGAGTAGAAGGTTTGTGTGGGTCTAAGAATGGGTGGGACTGAATGGCACCTTTCCATGACTTTGAAAGTCTGTTAAAATGAATTCCATCTTGGTGCAGTACACATGGCACTCTGCATCGGAACAGAAGGATGACAATCTACTCCTCAAATGCTGTTTCAAAGTAGTAACAAATATCCATGATAAGAAAGCTTTAATAACAGTTAATCATCTCTTCTGAAAGAAACAGGTAAATATCTTTTTAAAAGAGCTGAAGCAAATGGTTTATTGCCAAAAAAAAATCAAGTATGCTACCAAATCAAAAAAAGTTTCAAGGCATCAGGAATTGAATTTACATTTATTCTCTGTCCCCATGTACTTTACATGCCATGTATTTAACATGGGGACAGAGAATAAGTGTAAACGGCAAGGTCTTCATAATCCAGGAAACACTTCTGGCATCTTACCTTTGTGACAGCTTTACCTGCAACTATTTGTTTCATTGTAGAAACACAGAAAACCTACAGCACAATTCAGGCCCTTCGGCCCACAAACCTGTGCCGAACATGTCCCTATCTTAGAAATGACTAGGCTTACCCATAGCCTTCTATTTTTCTAAGTTCCATGTACCTATCCAAAAGTCTCTTAAAAGACACTATCGTATCCGCTTCCACTACCGTCGCTGGCAGCCCATTCCACGCACTCACCACTCTGAGTAAAAAAAACTTACCCCTGACATCTTCTCTATACCTACTCCGCAGCACCTTAAACCTATGTCCTCTTGTGGCCACCATTTCAGCCCTAGGGAAAAGCCTCTGACTATCTACCCGATCAATGCCTCTCATCATCTTACATACTTCCATCAGGTCCCCCCTCGCTCCAAGGAGAAAAGGCCGAGTTCCCTCAACCTGCTTTCATAAGGCATGCTCCGCATTCCAGACAGCATCCTTGTAAATCTCCTCTGCACCCTTTCTATGGCTTCCACATCCTTCCTGTTGTGAGGCGACCAGAACTGAGCACAGTACTCCAAGTGGGGTCTGACCAGGGTCCTATATAGCTGCAACAATACCTCTTGGCTCCTAAACTCAATTCCACGCCATATGCCTTCTTAACCACAGAGTCAACCTGTGCAGCTGCTTTGAGCGTTCTATGGACTTGGACCCCAAGATCCCTCTGATCCTCCACACTGCCAAGAGTCCTACCATTAATACTATATTCTGCCATCATATTTGACCTACCAAAATGAACCACTTCACACTCATCTAGGTTGAACTGCATCTGCCACTTCTCAGCCCAACTTTGCATCCTATCTATCTCCCTCTGTAACCTCTGACGGCCCTCTACACTGTCCACAACACCTCCAACTTTTGTGTCATCCACTAACTTACTAACCCATCCCTCCACTTCCTCATCCAGGTAGTTTATAAAAATCACAAAGAGCAAGGGTCCCAAAACAGATCCCAGAGGTACACCACTGGTCACCAACCTCCATGCAGAATACGGCCCTTCAACAACCACTCTTTGCCCTCTGTGGGCCAGCCAGTTCTGGATCCACATTGCAATGTCCCCTTGGATCCCATGCCTCCTTACTTTCTCAATAAGCCTTGCATGGGGTACCTTATCAAATGCCTTGCTGAAATCCATATACATCTATAGCTCTCCCTTCATTGATGTGTTTAGTCACATCCTCAAAAAAATTCAAATCAGGCTCGTAAGGCAGGACCTGCCCTCGACAAAGCCATGCTGGCTTTTCCTAATCATATTATACCTCTCCAAATGTTCATAAATCCTGCCTCTCACTGGTCTATAATTTCCTGGGCAATCTCTACTCCCTTTCTTAAGGGAACAACATCCGCAACCCTCCAATCTTCTGGAACCTCTCCCGTCTCCATCAATGATGCAAAGGTCATCATCAGAGGCTCTGCAATCTCCTCCCTCGCCTCCCACAGCAGCCTGGGGTACATCTCATCCAGTCCCGGCGACTTATCCAACTTGATGCTCTCCAGAAGTTTCAGCACCTCCTCTTTCCTAATATCTACATGCTCAAGCTTTTCAGCCTGCTGCAAGTCCTCACTACAATCACCCAGATCTTTTTCCATAATAAATACTTTACATCAGTATTCACTAAGTACCTCCGCTATTTCTTCCGGATCCATACACACCTTCCCACTGCTGCACTTGATAGGCCCTATTCTTTCACATCTTCCTCTTGCTCTTCACATACTTGTAGAATGCCTTGGGGTTTTCCTTAATCCTGCCCAAAGCCTTCTCATGTTGCCTTCTGGCTCTCCTAATTTCCTTAAGCTCCTTCCTTTTAGCCTTGTACTCTTCCAGATCTCTAACATTACCTGAGCTCTCTGAACCTTTTGTAAGCTTTTCTTTTCCTTTTGACTAGATTTATTATAGCCTTTGTACACCACGGTTCCTGTATCCTCTCGCAACTCCCGTCTCATTGAAACATGCCTATGCAGAACTCCACACAAATATCCCCTGAATATTTGCCAGATTTCTTCCGTACTTTTCCCTGAGAACATCTATTCCCAATTTAAAGCTTCCAATTTCCTGCCTGAGAGCCTCATAATTCCCTTTACTCCAAGTAAATACCTTTCTAGTCTGTCTGTTCCTATCTCTCTCCAATGCTATTGTGAAGAAGAGTTGTCAGTCATTGGGTTGAGTTCATGACAGTGCAATTGGTAACAATTAGAGATTTCAGCAAATTGAATTGCCTTTTGTATTCCATTAAATTATGCAGAGCAAGGAGAACCTTTATGCAGTCCCATTACATACAACTCATTATTAAACCAAATACATGGACACACAAACTGACAACAGTGATTCTTAAAATAGTGAAGTCATTAGATTCTCCAGTACCAGTTCAGATTGCTCTCCATTCCTAATGCTTAAACAGGGAGGGAATTCTCTCTTTGGTCGACCATTTCCACAAAGTTTCATTACAAGCTCAAAAACAAAGAAAAAGCCAACCACTTACCAACCATTGCACTGACTTCACCAGCCATGAGCACTTGCTCACTTCCGTTGTACAGGTTAACATCGATGATTCCCTTCCGGATAGTTTCTCCAACCTTTGCTCCAAGCAGTACAGACCCAGTTGTTTCAAAAATGGAAGCCAGGATGCAAGCCTGGCGCAGTGTCACGACACCAGAGCCAACAGCAGTACCAAAGGAATTGGCCACATCATTTGCACCCACAGAGAAAGCAAGAATAAAGGCTATTATGAAGCCCACTATCACCATCCACAAGTAATTCTCCAGCACCATTTTGGATTTTTAGGTTTCAAGTATGTGCACAGAAGTGAATTGGAAGAATCACAGACAGACTCACACACAAACACGCACACACACAACCCAAGCTAAGCTCTGTAAACTGTAGTTTTCTTCCGTAAAAGTGCTTGCTAGTGTTTGGAGATGTTGTACTGCTAACTAATACTTCTCCGGGCAGTGATAACACAGTTTCTTATGGTTGGAGTTATCAGCAGGTGAATGCATTCCATAGTTAAGTGTCCAGCTTGGCAGACAGGGATGGTCAACTCCTGCAAAGAAAAATAGAAGGAAAAGATCAACAAAATATTCATACAGCTGGAATGAAGAGATAAAGAAAAATTCACATCCTTTCCTGGAACCTTGTGAACATTCACTTTGGGATGGTAAAGATAGGCAGAGTCCCATTTTGGTTGTACATCAAGTCCTGCTACCTTTCCTACCCCAACTCCACCTCCCACCCTAGCAAGATGGCCATGGTTTAAACCTTTGGATTCACTCAAGTACATAAGAACGTGGCCCAAGAATTCAGTTGCTCAAGACCACGGCAAAAGTATGAAAATAGCAACATTTACCACCAAGTAACATGTTTACTTAATTTAACATAAATTTAAGCGGAGTGCCAGCCAACATGACATGACTCTCTCCTCAATTCATCACCCACAGTTACCAAGGTCAGTTGACCTGCAGGCCCGCTGTATCGGATGGCTGCTGGTCTCATCCCCAAAAAGGCCAAAGCCAGGAGCTGCTGAAATTTATTATCACCAATTTTAATGGTTATTTGACCTTCCAAATCTGCCAGCAAGTCCTAGGTTTCCATGTTTCATGGCACGTAGATGGAAGTCCTGTTTCTGTGGCTAAATACCAGCAATACAGAAGTTGGCAAGAACCAACCCTTAATCTCAGCAGGGGCGCACTTGGCAAATCCATATGCTTTGACTACTGTTTACAGCCAATTGAAAAGAACAAATCTTTCTCATCCATAATACCTTGCACAACAGTTCAAAGCACTTCCCAGCTAATGATCTGTTTTTTGAAATGCAGCCACTGCTTCGATGTAGAGAAATGCAGCAGCATTTAGTAAAATCCCACAAACGGCATTGAAATAAAACCCCTGCACAAACTCAACTTCAGTAGAATAAAATGGTAAATTGAGATGGTAAAGTAGTTCAAGAGACTCAGCTTTAAAAATCAATTATAGTACAGCTGACTTCTGTCTAATTGATAGGTTGAGAAAAGCCATTGGCCCAATTCAGAATTTCTGCAAACTACATGTGAAATCCAATCAATGAATGTGGCTCAAACTGAAGCAGCATTCAAAAACATAGTAAAAAGAACGTTCCAGAAACTCGTTAGCAGACAAAGGCAAGAATGTGGGCTTTAAAACAAAACAAATGAGCTACAATGGGCAACAAACATCTGCAATTCAGTCTTTTGTTCAACGGCTTGCATTACCTAATGTTTTATCATTAAGATTCTCACCTGCTGTTTTTATTTAAATAGTTTAATTGAATTTATAGGACCTCCCCAGGTTATAAACGCCCGACTCAAGGACAGCCTGTAGATACGAATGAGCATTTGGGAGACCGGTGGGATGGATTTGCCAGCTTCTATGGGGCTCCAGGCATCTTCTGCCAGGTGGGAATGGGGCAGTTCCACTTGTCTTCTCTTTCCCCACCCTGAGCCGCAACAATCAGGGATTGGGTCAAGCCAAGCAGAGCTGGGAGTGCTGAGCAGACACTCTCACTCTGAGTCAGTGAGGCTGGCTGGCCGCCGCTTTTCCAGTGCCTGCTTGGTCTCCCAGAGCAATTTCTGTGATCCTCTCCCAAACGCTACTTTTGTTCATTTCTGACTTATGAAGAGTTCAGGTTATGAACAGTTCTCAGGAACAGAATTCTGTTTTAACCTGGGGCCTGCCTGTTCTACATATTCAGAAAAGAAAATTCTATTTTTCAAGAATAAACAATTCAAACAATAATTCCTAATCAATCACAAACTTAAGATACTTTACTAAGCAAGTCTTAATAAAAAATGTCCAGCATGTTTAGAAAGCAAGAAGAAATTAAACACCCATCTTTGCTGATTTTCACATCGTAGCCTCTGATTGAGGATCAAAATTTAGGGTCACAAATCCTAAATATTGATAAAGTCATGATGCAGGGTTTTGACCCAAAACGTCAACAATTCTGTTTCCCCCCTACCAGATGCTGCTCAACCAGCTTAATTCCTCCAGCAGATTGTTTGTTGCTGCAGATTCTGGCATCTGCCGTCTCTTGTGTCTGCAGCTATATTTATCATGGGTTTGTGTCTATAAAGGAACAACCAGACACTGCTGGGAGACAGCCAAACATAAACCATACAATTGCCTTTATTGGGTTTGGATGTGGATTTGTTCTGGTTATTAAAATCTGTATTTTTTGTGCAACACAAAGTCATTGCTGTTAATCCTTCAGGCTTTGTAACACATTCATTTCACATAAGTATTTTTTGAATTTGACAGGACAATGGGTACTTGATCTCACATCCATGCTGAGCAGATCTCTGCCATGCAACAGGATGGAGAAAAAAGTCAAAAGGAATCACGAGGAAACACTCAGACTAGAGCCTCTCAATGTGCAAAATATCATTAAAAGTAATTGTCCCCAAATCCAAAAGGAGGTGTTACCATGGAAACAGATCACCACGGCAGGCCTTAGCTGCCACGCTGGTTGTTGAATGCACAGCAGAAATGAACAAACTTCATTAATAAGAAGCTAGAACAAAAGAAGGAAAGTACAAAAAAGGGAATGGGTGGGAAAGAGAAAGATCCAAAGAAATGGGGGAAAACAGTAACTGCAAGTATTTTGTTTTAAAACTTTGATAACAATCTGAAGAGAACAAAAAAAAGGGTTTAAACAACGTTGTAAGTAGGCTGAGAATGGCAGAGAGGGATGCTATGAAGTATAATAGAATTTACCATCTAATAAATAAAAAATCTGAAACCTTTGCATGCTTCACCAGTGCTGTGCCACGTTGCATCTCATATACAACAAAACTTCAGCTCATCCAGAATTCTGCAGACTGCATCCTATTCATTGTGCCTATGCTCAATGACCCACACTCTACACCAGTCTAGAAACAAATTTTGAAATTCACATCCTGGTTTTCAAGTACTTTTGGGACCTTATCCTCCCCATCTCCAAACTCTTCTAGCCTTCCACAACTTCAACATCCTTCTGCTGCTCCTATTTTGGTCTCATTCTATATCTGCACCAAATCAAAGCTCTGGAATTCCTTCCTTAAACCTCCAATTTGTTTCTGAAAGTCTCTTTGACCTAACCTTTAAACGCCTATTGTAATATCTTCTTATCCAGCTCTATGTCTAATTTGGATAATTCATAGGGCATTTTACTATATCAAAAGTGTTATTTAATTCCATGTTTTGTCTAACAGACATGGTCAGGACAATACAATGCACTGTAACAGAGCTTATAGCCATTTCCTCAAATGCCCTTTGCAGGAACTCAGCTAACAAATAAGTGAGTCAAGAAAAACACAAGGCACCAAAAGAAATAACAGAAGTATACAAGAAACAGCAAGTATAAAGCAGACTGACCAGCCTGTACACTAACAACAGCAAATGATTTTACCATAAAGGATCCAACATTTGGCTCTGGAATTTGTTAAGTAAAATTTGCAAACCAATACATGCCGTAAGCAGGATTTAAATCGGCTGAAGTTTTTGAGAGACACATCTCAGGAAAAACAACTCACAAATTATTAAATTAAGAAGAACCCCAAATCATGTGCCATGATCGTTCACTAGCGACTGGTGCATCAAACTTCCTAAGTGATACCTATAGCCAGCATTCCAACAGATAATGTGAGAGGAAAGAAGAAAATCAACAGCAGAAACAGGAGCATCTATCACAAAGGGAAGCTAAAAAGAACAAACTTACTGTAAATGAGATGCACTGAAGACCTTTAGGCAACAATGCAACAACTGTGAAAGGGCAGAATACTGCTAGATATTACATTAGCCAATCAATTTATGTGTGTCATCTAGCGAGAGAAAAGCACAGCCTCTGGAAACAATCAGAGCTTTTGACACATACTGAAAATCGTGAGGACTAAAGAATCAGAACAAACTTGCATTTATATTGAAACTTGAATTTGGATAGCCCAAAGCACTTTATCATCAATTAACTACTGCTAAACACCAGTCAGAATTTTTCAAGAGGTAGCTATTGAAATAGTGGATGCCCTAATTATAATGTAAAATTGTATTGATACTGAAATGGTCCTACAGATTAGAAGGTAGCAAATGGGATCCCACTATTTAAGAAAGGAGAGAAAGAGTAAACAGGGAAGTACCAACCAGATATCTATAAAGCATGCAATATGAAGACACTAAAAAAAAGACTGAGCAAAGTATACATGGATTTACAAAAGGGAAATTATGTTTGACTAACAGAGTTCTTTAAGGGTGTATCTAGTAGAGTAGATGATGGGGAAAGCCATGAGGTATTTGGATCTTCAGGCGGTTTTCAATAAGTTTGACAATCTCTCACGTGGAATCTAAGATTAGAGAATGTGGATATACCGAAAAAATTATACTTGTTAACTGTTACTGTAGTACGATAACTATTTTATTTTGAAAGGATGACCTAGCTGCAAGAATTAGAGGAACAATACACTTCAGTCCATGATTGTTAGATGCTACAGATAATGGACAGATCGTGCTGATGGCTAGCTGGTGGTGTCGAGTCAAGTGGCCTACAGTAACGATCCGAGCCGAGAGTTAAATACACTTCTCATCTGATATCTCAGCTTTCCGTCAACCATGGCTTCTGCATCTAAAGCAGCAACCCTCATTCAAAACGGTGGTAAGCAGTTTGTTTTCTATAACTTTAATAAGAGATCAATGGCGCCAGAGTGTGGTGACTCATTGCAAGCTGCTCTCTGCAGATCTATTCATTACTTCTATTATAATAGTTCTACTCTTATATCCAAATTCTACGACTCTATGCTGGCCTTGCACCTTTGTCTGCCTATACTGTACTTTGTCTGTAACTAACACATTATTCTGCAATGTTATTGCTTTCCCTTGTACTACCTCAATGCACTGTTGTAATGAAATATGTATGGATGGCATGAATAACAGATTTTTCATTGCACCTCAGTACATGTGACAATAATAAACCAATTTGTTTACCAGTTTACCAACTGGGGGCAATATTACTGTCCCCATTAAATCAGCTCTGAACCAAATTAATTCAGAGATGGTTAACAAAAAAAGGCAATGATTAGGAATAAACAGTTTCTTGTCAAGCTGGGACTAGTGGGGTACTGCATGGTCAGTGCTTGTGATAATTTAGCCAAAGAGACCAAATGTAATACTTCTAAGTTTGCTGATGACATGAAACTAAGTGGGAATGTGAATAGCTTCAAGGGGATATAAGCAAACTAGCCGAATGGGCAACATGGCAGGTGGATACATTGTGGAATGATGCGTGGTTATCCACTGCCATAGAAGCTACAGAAATGTTGAGTATGTTTTTCTTTAAAATGATGAGAGATTGAGAATTGTTGATGTTCAAGGGAACCTGGGTTTCCTTGTGCACATCACTGAAAGCAGCAAGAAGATGCAGGAGGCAATTAGGAAGGTACGTTGGCCTTTATTGTAAGAGGGTTTGAACACAAGAGTAAGGATGGATTACAACTGTTTCAAAGGCCTTGGTGAGACCACACTTGAAGAATGGTCTGCAATTTTGGTCTCCTTATCTTGGAATGGATATACTTGCCACAGAGGGGATGCAATCATGATTCACCAGACTGTTTCCTTGGATGGCCGGTTTTGTATGAGATTGAGCAGGCCAGGCCACTATTCACGAGATTTTCAAGGACCTCATCAAAGCATAACTTTTTAGAGCCTCGACAGGTTAGATGGATGAGTGATGGGGTGGGAGGAGAAGAATATTTCCCTTGATTAAGAAGTCCAGAACAAAGGGTAAAAGGGGCAGGTCATTTAGGACTGAAATCTCAGTCATTGGTTGCATTGGGAGGTTCATGGGGTCCAGGCCTGCTGCTGGAGGAATGTAGCTAGTGGAGTACCTCAGAGATCAGTTCTAGGCCCTAAATTGTTCACTATTTACATTAATGATCTAAAGGAGAGAATGAAATGCAAGATTTCCAAGTTTGTTAATTATACAAAACTAGGTGGAAGGGTATGCTATAATGAAGATGTTGATATTCTGCAAAAGGATACAAGTAGATTGAATAATTGGGCAAAAACTTGGAAAATGGAGTTTAAATGTGGGGAAGTGCAAGATCATGCATTTCAGTAAGAGGAAAAGGAGGAATATTATCTAAATGGAAAGGAATTAGTGCAGCTCAGAAGGAATCCAGGCATTCTAGATCATAAAAAAAAAATCGCAAGTTAGCAAGCAGGTCCAACAGGTAGGTAAGCAGCATTTTTGGTCTATATTGCAGAGGGATTGGTGTTTAAGAATAGAAAAGTTTTATTACAGTTGTACAGGACGTTAGTGAGGTTACACCTGGAATGTTCTGGAATGCCCCTTTACCTCAAAAAGCATTGGACGTAGTCCACAGGAGACTTAGCAGGCTAATTCCTGGAATAAGAAGCTTGTCCTATGACAAGACAGACTAGACAGAAGAATGAAGGGTGAACAATTCAAACAAGATCCCAAGGGTGCTTGACAAGGTGCATGTTGAGATGTACTCACTAGTGAGGGAGTCATGAATAAGGAGGGTATAGCAACAAAATAAGGGACTGGTCTTTAAAAACTGAGTTGTGTAGAAATTTCTTCTCTGAAGGAAGTGAATCTCTGGAATTCTCTGCCACTGAGGGTGGTGGAGGCCAGATCATTAGATACATTTAAAGTGGAGATAGTTGAATATTTGAAGAATTGAGAAATTGAGGATTAAGGGGAACTGGCACAAATGAGGAGCTGAGGTCAACATAAAATCAGCCATGATCATATTTAATGGTGGGGCAGATGTGAAGAGCCAGATTGTCTACTCCTGCTGGTATTTGTTACATTCCGAGATAAAGATATGGCATAGCACGTTCCCACAAACAATAATCGGATAACATTTGAGATGATGATTTTTGTTTTAAACACTTTACTGAGAAAAGATAACAGTTAGCCAGGAAAATGTAGTGCCATGTGACCTTTTACTTTCACTCAATACAGCAGAAGGTGGGCGCCAATCTTAACAATTCATCTGAAACATGGCACCTCTGCCGATGAAGTGCTGGATTACGACTGCACTGAAGTGCCAGCCTACATGCTCAGGGTGCTGGAGTGGGACTCAAACCCACAAGCCCGTGAGTGCTACCTTTCAGCCATGGTTCAGTGGATGGATTGTGAGGCAGTGTCAAAGACACGATTCAAATAAAAACTGCAATCAATATTCTTTTAATTAAAAATAAAAGCACTCAGACTGAATAGGTTATGCCAGATGTAAATGAACTTGAAAAATCTAGCACGCGCACGCACAGATTCTAGGTATTAAACAGTTCTTTTACTCATTATTGATAAACTAACCTTTTACATCTACAGATGTCCAAACCATTCAAATTCCACTACTATTGTTTTACACAGGTCAAAAAGTATACCTATGCCAAGGGGTATATTAATGCATGTACACGTGCCCAGCTTCCACAACACATAGGTAACATACAGCTGCTGAACAAGTTTTTATTTGGGTGCAGCATGTTTTGTTAAGACTCATCTCAATAAACAAATTGCAAAACCATTATCCAGACGTATTTCTAAAGGATTTGTCCTGACTAATTACAAAGAAGTTGTGCAGGAGAGACCAGACTGCCCGCTGTGCCCAGGGGCCCCAAGAATTTTCAAATCATGTTTGGAACCAATATTACATTAAGAGAGGCAAAAGATAAAATTTTATTCTTAGCTTTATCCAAAATCTTAAACTTTGGAGATAAACACACTAGAAACACGGAAAAATGCAATGGATTTTGTGGATTTTATCCCATGTGCCTAGCAAACAATCATTCAAAAATGAGCACATCCAAGCATTTAAGATGCGACGGAAGTGACTCACGGGCAAAACATTGTTAAAGGTGCGGACAGATTGTAAACCACAGTTCACACCTGGAAGTTTATTTTCAAAGTTCAAAAGGAAGGGCCACATATAGTTGATCCCAATCGGTTATTAAGTCATTGCACTTGAACTGATCATCTCCATCCCTCCCAAACCACTAGGCATGTCCCTCCACATGTTAACAGGATCCTCCACAGTCCCCACAACCAGAGTATGGGAAGAAATACAAATTCCCAAGTTGTTCTTCACTATTCAAAAAGTGCTGCAATTTTGCACTTTTAAATTTAAACCCCGAGGCAAGAAAAACTTACATCCTACAATAAATCCATCTGTGAAGTACAGCTCAAAAAGGGTGAATAATTAAATAATATTGCCCCAGAATACAGTATGTGACTGCAAATAAATTTCATAGGCAATATTGAACAAAACTGCCAAAAACTTCATGCCCAGAGATTCACACAGAATGTGTAAATCTGAAAATTGTCAGTGATACTCTGCCCTTCCAAATGATGAATTAACTACATTTGAAACTTTTCTTGTAAAATCTACTGAACAGCTTGCACTTTACTGAATCAGCTGAAAATGACTTTTCAAACAACGTAGTGGTCATAATTACTGCTAAACTTCTCTCAAAGCCCGACAAAACACTCAAATTGTAGTGTACAAATGTGTACATTTTAAAAAAGTGAACTCTGGCATTTCAGCTTCTCCTTTCATTGCAAGCAAATCCCGCAATTTCACTTTTGGTTAAATGTTTAATTACATTGCATGCTTTATATTCACGTGCTTCTCTCTGACAATAGTTAAATCTAAACTGTTGGTCTGCCTGCACCCGGATGACACACAGCCCGCAGTGGTGGTGCATACTGAAAGTCGCTTCAGTGCGTACTGGTGGGGTTGAAGGTGGGGGGAGGAGGAGGAGGAGGGCAGGATGCAGAGGAGGGGGTGGTGAGGGAAACAGAACAAAGATGCCACAGAGACCACCAAGTATTTGTGGGCAACTTTGAGAGGCCAGCAGAAAACACTGATGGTGAAATTCAGGCCAATAAGTTAACCATTCTTTTGCCTCCATTTAACATCAAAATTTGCAGTCAGACCAATAGTTAACAAGAAAAAACTGATCTGAGCTGAAAGATCTACACTTACAATGCTTTCATAAAAACAAAAAAAAAAATCAGCTCAAGCAACATATATTGCCTTTTTTTTAAAAAATTATGAACAAAATATATACTAGAAATCTGTTAAACCAGTATAAGTTATCCACTTAGCAGAAAGTCTGGGGTAGCTGCTTACCTCCTCACTGTAAAGACCAATGCAATCTGTAGGGTCAAGCTCAACAAGTTGAACAGAGGCAGCGATATATTAGCCCAGGGTTTAAAATATGCCAGCTGTCTCCCAACCCTCTTCCTCCTCAGCTGTTCTGAAAAGATTCTTAAACCTCACAGTGTGGCTGCCAGGGGAAGCAGAGAGCAAAGCTCTGCACTTTTATAATCCAAACACTGGGACTGTCACCCAGTGCCACGGCACATGACAGAAAAACAGGAGGAGGAGGAGAGCTGTAGGAGGTCCTTGGCATTCCCCCAAGCAAGCATGTGTCGTGCATGTAGATGCCATTCACTGAGCCGGAATGATGGGCACAAGTCCAAACTACATACAACAAGAGATGGCTCACTTGAACCTGAATATGAAGCCGTTGGATATGAAGACTTAAATATGATTAAATGCAAACCCAGAGAGGGAAACATTTCCTTACAGCATCCCAAATGTCCAATTACTCACATTAAAAGTGGTATCGTTAAAAATAAGCCTTAGGCTTTTACATGTACAACCTAAAGGAAACAAATCAGACGATCTTGCCAGCTGCTATCAGCATGTAGGTTCCGTCACATGGTTGACAGATTCTACAACAACCCAGCTACATCTCCACTAAATCACGGTAGCGTAGCGTTTAGCGTAACATTATTACAGCGCCAGCGACTGGGGTTCAATTCCAGCCACTGCCTGTGAGGAGCTTGTACGTTCTCCCCGTGTCTGCGTGGGTTTCCTCCGGGTGCTCCGGTTTCCTCCCACATTCCAAAGACGTATGGGTTAGGAAGTTGTGGGCATGCTATGTTGGCGCTGGAAGCGTGGCAACATTTGCGGGCTGCCCCCAGAACACTCTACACAAAAGATGTATTTCACTGTTTTGATGTACATGTGACCAACAAAGACATCTTAAAAATCTTAAGAACAAAAATAAAGTAGGTAAGGTAGAGGGGAAGAGGAAGAGAGCACTACATTTTATAGCCTGCCTCCCCAAAAAATTTGAAGTATAGCATTGTCATTATTCTGAGCCCACTGATACTCAGGCAGGAAGCACAGCTGTCCTTGATGCAACCAGGACTAACTGAGATAAATGGCACTAGCCATGTGCTTCACCAGGGCACAGGGCTGTTATCTCAAACACCTAGCACCATTTAAAGGGAGTGCACAACAAGTCTGCAGCAGGTGGTGGCCAGGAAAGAGCAAGGAGGTAAGCAAAGGCATTATTTTCCATGTTGTTACATGTATAAAACAGGATAAACTACACCCTAGGTGTCAGATACTGCAGTGCAATCCTTGAAGATGCAGGAAACTAGAAGGTATGTATGAATAAATTGCATAGCTTGGAACACTTGGAAGCTTTCCACACCAAAAAACAATGTAAGAAGGTCAACAGCTTGGCAGATGGGGGGGGCCTGAAAACCTGGATGAAGTGTCAAATCTCAGTATCTGCACCATTAGATACATTTCCATTGTTCACCCACCTACACTTACAAATATGTACATGAACACCTGCCCAGCCAGCTTTTCCACTATGAAAGGGTTATGAAAATGAAGGAGTTTCGACATGGTGTATTACAGGCCACTAGTAGCCTGCAGCTAGAGTAAAGGGAAAATGGTAATGAGCAGCCCAAGTGCCAGCTTCTGAGGGCAGGATCACACAGTTCAGCACCAGATGGCCCATCAATCACATGGAAGTGATGAAACTTCCACTCGTTATTGGTAGACCCGATGCTGGACGAATGTCTCAGTTTCTAACCCATATGGGTAGAAGTTGCTTAACAGTTGAAAAACAGACAGCTTTCATACAACCTCAGACCATGGCTATTTTGAGTGTGTATTCAAATGTCAAGTGGCCTGTCCAATATTTTACTAAGATTACAGTGACATCACCCCTAGAGGAGCATCAGTGGCTCGATGGAACATCATCGTGTGGCCTCAGGATTATCATCCTGGTCCTGCTGTTGCTGTTTACACAGGCCCAGACTGATATTGCTCATATAGAGAAGATGCAATCCAAATTCATCCTCAAAAGCTTCTCATCAGTTACACAGCTGCCAAAGTGGTAGGACATGCAAAAGCACATGGAAGACACACAGAATGATTAATTGAAATTCTTAAATGCAGGTTTCTCCCATCTAGGAAGATAGGTCAATGTGTCTGGGCTCTCCTGCACTATTACAATGAGGCCAAATACCAGCTTGAGGAACACCTCATCTGCTATCCAAGCACATTGCAGCCTTCCATACTCAATATTGAATTCTCCAACTAGGCAACCTTCTTCTTCTTTCTGTCTGTATCAGAACTAACCATTTCTACCATTCATCCATCTGTTGTTTTGGCTTGGTTTTTCCTCCCTCCATTAGCCTAGGCTGACCTGCTGGGCACATTGCATAGCTTTGCTCTTAGCAATACATAACACAACAAAGCAGTATAATGTGCTTCTAACTGCCCAATTAATCCATTTGTCTCACCCTATCAGAGATATTACCTTCATTCTACCCATCCCACCCCCACATTCTCTGCAACTGAAAACTAACACAAAACAAAATGCTTGGAATACTCAGTAGGTTGTGCACCATCTGAGAAGAGAGAAACAGAGTGAATGCTTCAGGTCAATAACCTTCATAACTGCTGACTGACTTGCTGAGGATTCCAGCATGATTTTAATTGCCTGTGGTGTTTAGCTTTAGGACAAATCCATTCTGGCCAGTTACCAAAACCCTTTGGCTTTTGAAGCTGTTCTCAACAATGCCATTACGCAGCACTTATTCATTAATAACCCATTCATCACTGCTCAGTTTGGGTTTCACCAGGACTACATGGCTCCACACTTCTGTGGCCTTGATCCAATTGAGAAGTAGAGACTCCAGGAAGAGATAGATGCTCTGCCCAAAAATGGGCACAAACATTTCAATCTCCTGTTTCAAAAAAAAACTTTGATGTGGCACCCGGCCATCAGTTAGACAAGGATGAGGAGAAGAATGTTCTTCTTGCACTAGTTGTTCAGTTTCCACCATTCACAATTGCACATGACAGACGATGGAAGCATTCTATCCATCAACTGACAGTGCTCCATTGATGGGGCTCATAATCCTCTACTGTAGCTTCACTAAAATAGCACCTCGTTTTTAGGTTCACTAGGTGCTGCTCTGCTATGGCTCGTGGAAGTCTTAGCACAAAATGGACCAGTAATCCAAAAGGGTTCAAATATTTGAATTTTAGTAAAATTTAGTAAGCTTAATGCAGCATTCTATGCAAATGTGACCACAAAATTAAACACAGATCTTTCTGTAGCACCCACTGGCATATAAAAATGCAGCTAGTTACAACATAATTTATGTTCTCTCCCACAATGTGGAACTCCTGAATCCTGCCAAGTCTGAAGTATCAATGAAATGGCTATCACAAAGTGGTATAACACCTTGCCTGTCAGAGAATATAGGCAGCTTGCTCAGTCCATGAATGCAGCAGGTAACAACACCACCCTTCAAAAGGGAGATGAATGGAGGTTAGAGTATGTGCTGGCAGTCATTTTAGAATAGAATGAGATTTCGGTAACATTGAAGAGAGTTCCAAAAAAGACTGAATGACACAACTTTAAATTACTCCATCTGAAACCATGGTGCAAGAGATGGAGATCAAAGGAAGTATGTTTAGCAGACTGCTATACATTCTCTCAACATCATGGCTGGTCAATAGCCACAATATTTTCTTGATTGATCCCCTAGAAATCTCAATTCCCCTGTACTGCAAAAATCCATTTCAGACTTGAATATATAATGAGCTGGCATTGACAGTTCTGTGGAGTAGAGAAACCAAAGATTCACATCCTTAGAATTTGTTCCTCCTCCCAGTCTTATCTCTAATTCTGAGACTATGCCTCCCTGGTTCCAGAACTACCCACCCGAGGAAACATCTTCGCAACATCTAGCTGATCCCCCATCAGAATTTTACATGTCTCTATAAAGTCAGTTCTCATTCTTGTAAGTTTCAGAATACAGACCTTTTCTGCCCAAACATTTCATCTAGATTAATTCCTGGAATGGGTAGGATTGTTTTGTGAATTTTTCACTGCACCACCTCTAAGACAAGTATATCCTTCTCAAATAAGAATAAAACCAGTCACAGTACTCCAGGTCTCAAAGTCCTGTGTATCACAGCAAGATTTCCTTACTCTAATCTGATGCGAGATGCCCTGCATTTGCAGGGTGGCAGCATGGCATTCATTCTATGCTCGCTGAGCACGGTGTGATCAGCCATGCTGGCAACAGCTCTAACACAACTGTTACACCAGACTGCTGCTGCACAAAGACATCACAAATGTCAGGTTACTAGGCAGTGACCTGGAGGAATCAATGTCATAAAGGCATACATCAGATGTTCAACGAGTGGAATCACTTTTAGTTCTGGTGTGTGCAAGCATATCTGCAAAGAAATGAGCATGCAGTTAACCTTTCACTGAGAAGGAAGCCTGAAATCCTCAGGAGATTTGGGGAGGAGATTTACTGTGAATTTTTTTGTGTCTTCTATAAACATGCCAACTTATAACATTAACACAGTCTTCAGGATCACTCTTCAGTCTTGGATCACCAAGGTTTTCTGGAATGAGCCAGGATCAAATCTTCCACACTCCAGTGGAGAACTACACCTGAAGGAGTGGTTACTTTAATCATAGCCAGAGAGAACATCATAGTTATCAGTCTTAACAAAAACAAACAGCAACTGTGACATGCTGCAAATATTTCCAGTTTTAGTTGGAAAGAGTCAGGTGCAAAAAGTTTGCGGCTGCAGTTATATTGATATCCACTTAATCCTTACACAGTACTGAGATTACAGTTGTGGCTGACACAGGTGGCATTCTCTCAGGAGAACATCCTTACTAAAGCAATATTCACTTCCTCAACCTACTCCCAGCTTTGCTCGTTCTCCTAGTCAAACACCATTCCAAGGTATAAATTGGGTTTATACAGACATCCAAATTTCACTCCAAAAAAAGAGGTAGCAAAGATCTCCAAAGGTAAGCTCAGAATCTGGCAAAACATGCAACAAGAATTCTGAGTCCGAGTCTATGCGAGAAGTAATCAAAATAGTTTCTGTCCTATCCCAAAATTCAGACTTTCCACACCAACAATGCAGGTCTGGGAGTGGGGCAGGATAACAAAGGGATCTGTTACATAGGAATTCTCCATTTTTAAAAAAAATCCTTAAAAGAATGAGACAAGAACACAAAAACATGGCAACCATTCTACACAAACAAATAAATCTTTTTGCAACATGAGAAAATGCACTCCAAAACAGGAAGAAATTAAAATCTTTCCAGAATTTCAGAAGATAAAGTAACCATTATATCTGTGCCACTCTATACATTAGAACAATTATTATACATTTAATATTTATACAGGTAAAACCTGTAAATCTATGTCACAAGACAGTCTCACCATCCATTAGCAAAGATGTCAAACACAGTTCAGAACACTATTGTGAGATTAAGGCACATCCCACAAGCCAACAGGTTTAATGAGTACCACCTTTGATCACCCCCACTAGCATGATTTTGAATTAAGGTTAGTACCAACTACTAATATGATGCTTCCACAATTCACAGGACACAATTTCTACTTCTTGCCCCATATACTACATACACAGGGAGGCCACCAATTTGGGAGTGGAGCAGGTTTCACCTACCAAGATATTACCCAACCTCCAGTAGGCAAAGTTAACCACCTTACAAATAAATGACTCAATCCGAGTGGCTTTAGTTGGGGACATTCCCTTCATTCCATCTAAATAAAAGCGGCTGATACACCGCAAGTAACATTTGCATCACAAAATTGCGGGGCAATGGTCCTCTCCAGAGAGGATGCGTCTAACCTACCCTTAATAATCAACAACATTACCATCCCCAAATACCCCACCATTAACGTCCGGGTGACACACCATTAACCAGAAATTTAACTGGACCAGCTGCAACAATCCACAACCTTTACCACCATGAACAAGCACAGTAAGCACAATGTTCCCCTCCAAGTCACACACCATAATGATATGGAACTACAATGCTCACCTCCACCTTGGAGGAGGATTAAGGGTGGGCAATAAATGCCAAAAGAAGTGTTCTGAGGCTTCCTGGGAATTATGAACCTCATTCAGAATGTGAAAAGAGCCCCAAATCTTGGGAATAATAGCAGCGAGGACTAAATTACATTCGTGGAGGTGCCCATTTGTTCCACTTGAGCTGAAGGAATATCAATGTAGTCTCACATGATGGCACAGCTTCTACTGAGGGGGTGGGGTAGTTGCTGCTGGCCTGTTCAATGGAAGAGACCCACTTCCTGTGACCTGGGACAGGAGTGGGATCTGGGGTGGAACCCTAGGAAACTTTGGACCATGCTTCTCCTATCTACGTGATCATGCAAAGCTCATTCTCTCCCCCCCAACTGCCATGCTTAAACCTCGCATTCACCTTTAGCAAAAATAATCTGAAAGCAGCAGAGCAGATATGTACCAGCTACCTCCTTCACAAGCCTACCCATTGTCCAACCTCACACTCCATCTGCACCCCTCCTCTATCACACCTTCCCAGTCACTCAAACAAAAATCACATCGTATCATTCTCTCCTGAAACTCCCATTTTCTTCCTTACAACCCTCCTCTTTGAACAAGTTACTTGCCAGCACTCTGGTTTTATCCTCTCCTCCTTTGAGAAATCTCGTGAAAATTAAAAGGAGCTCTGCAGTTGCAGCACTCATTCTTAATGAATGAAAAGATCGGACGTTCAAATCCCATTACAGGGATTTGAGCACATTATCCAGACTGACAATCCAGTGTGAAACAGATGGAATGCTGCAGAGGAAGGTTATGTCTTTATAATATCAAAAAAACTGCAGAAGCTGGAAATCTGAAAAAATTAAAACAGAAAATACTAGAAACGCTCAGCAGTCAAACAGCATTTGTGGAAAAACAGAGTCAATGACTCTTCATTAGCAATGGGAAATTTGAGAAAACAAGTTAATTTTAAATTGCAAAGGGGGAGACAGATAGTCCCCTCGACCCATCTCTGATGAGGCAAGCCCAGGGTTTGCAAAATGATTCCACTATATATGGAGCCATCTAGCTGATTGATTAGCGAGTGTAGTTAGAAAGAGAAAACAAACCTTGGGGACACACAAAAGCTGCAAAGTGCAGGTCACACCTGTTACTGAGACTCAAAACCAAAAAGGAGAATGTGGGAAAAGTTCGGCAGATCAGAAGGTGTCAGTAGGGTAAATATTACAGATGAATAACCATACAGCAGAACTAGGAGAGAAAGTCAAGATGCAACATCCATACTTCTGTTTCTTCCCTTCTCACTATCCAGGGACCCAAATTGTCCTTTCAGGTGAAGCCAGAATTCACTTGTTCTTCTTCCAATCTAGTATTATGCATTCGGTGCTCACAATGTGGACACCTCTCCATTACAGAAACAAAACATGGACTGGGTGACCATATTGCGGAATACCTGCATTCAGACTGTAGGGGTGACCCTTGGCGTCTAGCTGCCCATCACTTTAATTGTACATCCTACTCCCATCTGTCTGTGGCCTCCTACACTTAACAAGGCCCAAGTTAAGCTCAAGGTCTTCTGTTTGGGCACATTGCAGCCTACCAAACTCAATAACGAATTCAACAAATATGAGCAACTTGCTTTTGCAGGCTGTAGCAGAGGTGGCTAGTTTTGCTTTAGGTTATCTATTTGTAATATTCTTGTTTATTCCCCCCTCTCTGGGGGCACTGCCTTGTCTACTGGGCAGTTCCTACTGCTCTCACTTGCACTTCACAACCTTTATGGTGTTCCTTTCTGTGTTTTCTCCCTCCAACTGCCCTGATTAACCCATCAGGCAGATGGTTTCATCCAAACCTTATCACCACAAAAACCCTGGCCTCGACCTATCAGGAAATATTCTCTTTGTCATATCCACTGTTGCAACCAACCCCTTGAACCTTCTCTGCAACCTATAATTAGCTTAGTTTTCCTCTCCCAGTTGTGATCATGGGTCTTCAACCTGAAACTCCATTTCTCTTTCCACAGATGTTGCCCAACCTGCTGACAGTTTCCAGCATTCCTTTTAGGATGCAATCCTTTGCTACCTATCTAGAGCAACTATTCCCACCCTCGGCACTGGCACAGAACCAGAGAGCCACAGCCTAACTTAGCTTTGACAGGGTTTGAAAAGTCAGTCTGTGGAGAAAATTCTAATGCAGTGAGCACCCATGATCAAAGGCTAGAGAAGGTTGTTAATTTGGCAAGTCAAAGATCTCTAGTAAGCATTTACCAAACATCACCATTTGAATTATTGCCAATAACATGGTTTTATTACTTAGTACAGATGTCAGAAACTTAGTTATGTATTCCTGCACTGAAGGATAAGTAACTTATTTTTCCTCAGTGTACAATCTGTATGAATGTTGATCTAACATTTATTTATAAGAAATTAATCATCTCATCAACAGCACTGACAACGATCAGCCTTGGTTTCCAAGGAGTTACAATTCAAGCTGCTCAGGCAATGATTAGCTCACCATTAGTGAGCAGGTATTAAGTTTGTTATTCATGAGATTTCATAACTTCACACTGGCATAGATACGCCAAGGCACTTCCACAGAAGAACCCTGGATTACAGATGAAAATGTGTCTTATCCACTTGTTATAAATAGAGGAGAAATTCAAAATTTAACTTATTAAACAAGGTATATATTAGAGCGATTTTCACATCCTTAAGGTGTCCCAACCTTTTATTTTTGTAGTTTAGTCACAGTTGCAATAAAAGGAAACCTAATGAGCCAATTTGCACACACCAAGATTCCATAGAGTAACAAGATAAATATCCACAATCCATTTTAGCAGTGTTGTCATAGAAATAAATGTTGGCCAACACAATAACTGAATTCACCCCTTTGCTCTTCAAAGACCGACAAGGGATTTGGCCATTGAGTATATTCAAAGTAGCGGCTGGGACACTAAGGAAATGAAAGAATATGGAAATTAAGCCGGAAAGGTGTTGCAAAAATGCAGCCAAGATCTAACTGAATGAAAGAGCAAGACCAAGAGCTCAACTGAATGCTCCCAATTCAATAGATTTTTCACACATCAAAAGTATATTGTAGCACCACAAATGGTTTTCCCATCACGTGTTACAACCCCACCAACAAAAAAGGCACTAAATGATCAAGGCAAACCACTGCTGTTGACACAAGATGTGGGAATAAAAAGCACCAATAAACTAGTTGGGAAAATGCTAACTACCCAAGGAAGTGCACCACTGCAGAATTCAAGACTGAAGCTGAAGATGAGATTTCTATCTTAATTGACTACTGCAACTCATGGTAGTGTAGGGGTCAGTGTAACACTATTACAGCACCAGTGACCCGAGTTCTATTCCCATCACTGTCTGTAATAAGTTTGTACATTCTCCCCGTGTGTCTGCATGGGTTTCCTCCAACATTCCAAAAAGACGTACAGGTTAGGAGCTGTGGGCATGCTACGTTGGCGCCAGAAGAGTGGCAACACTTGCGGGCTGCCCCCAGCACATTCTTAGTAAAGCAAAAAGATGCATTTCACTGTATGTTTCGATGTACATGTGACTAATAAATAAATAAATATCTTGTACATCAGTAAGTGTATTCATGAGAAGATTGAGAGGAAAGGGGAGGGTGGAGGAGTGGGTGTATTTAAACCCATTCAAGCCAACATTGCCATTTACTCCAAGAGCACCACCTTGTGGAAGAGGCAAGTACTACTGGAATCCCCATCCAGAACATATCCAGTTTTCTACTTCTTTGTCTTTTGATCTTTAGTCTCAAAACAAAAACTTCAGCTCCATCCCTTTATTAAAATTGATGTACACATCTGCAAACTGAAAAATGTTCTACATTTAAACAGTGCTCTATAAATAGAGCATCCCATTTGGAAATTCTTATTGTTCCATTTTAAATTTGCAATTTACAAATAGACAATATTTAGTGTTCCTTCCAGAAGCACAACACAAAGAACACCAGAAGTTGGCCCTCTGCCCCTCCAACTTTCTCAGCCTTCAATAACATCACAGATGATTGCATGCCTCAAGCTTGTCTTTCTGCCCTGTTCACCAGTCCAAAATTTTACTGATCTTAGACTTGAATGTATTCAAAGTCTAAGCATCTAATGGCCTTCTGAGATCAATTCCAAAAGCCTTAAATAGCTAGCCCTGAGAAACAGCTCCCAATCTTTCCTCCAGCTGGAGTGTCTAGAAGTCTCAACTTTTACTCTGTCAATGCCCCCGAGAATCTTGTACGTCTGTTAGATTACCTCTTTCTTCCAAATTCTGGTGACTATAGGTCAATCTCACAATTTTTCCTCAAGGGACAAACTCTCTCATTCCAGGTCCTGTAATCAGTGGTAAAATGTTATGAAAATAGCACAATTCTTTATTTTCTGCAAAAGACTTCTATGAAGCATAGTATCAAATGTTTTTCGAAGATATAGGACTAGGAATTTGGAAGAAAGAGGTAATCTAAAAGACCTACAAGATTCTGAGGGGCATTGACAGTAAATGTTGAGACTGGTTTCCTCCAGCTGGAGTGTCTAGAATTGGGAGAGGTTTCTCAAGATTTTAGAACTGATTCACTTGCTCTCCACCCTGCCAGTTAAATTCTTAGCATTTACCCACAATTTTCCTCTTCATAAAACCAGTCTGACTTAATTTAAAAATCGCTTTACAATTTTCTTGCCCTAAAACTATGTCCTTAATGATCCATTGCAACACTTTGATGACAAAATGTCAGCTAACTATTTCTTTTTGCTCTCCTTCCCAAAATAGCAGTGCTACATTTGCTACCTTCTAATCTGCTCCAGAATTTAGGAAAAGCAACACAAATGAAACCAATACTATATGCAGAACTAGGAGGTTTGTTGTTTTATTTCTTCCAATGACTCAGAAGACTCAGAACTGTTACAGCACAGAAGGCAACTGATCCGCTTGAGTTTGCACCAACTCTCTGCAAGAGCAATTTGGTCAGTCCCATTGCTTAACTCCTTCCCCATAGGCCTGATTGCTTTTCTTCCTCACTTCTCTACCCAACTCCTTTTCATAAATGACGACTGAATCTGCTTCCACTACTGTTGTGGGTAGTGAATTTTAGTACTCCATTTACAAAGCCCAAGATTCCAAGGGCTTTGTCCTAAAAAGGTATACCAACATTTAGAAACAACAAAAAAAGTCATTTTTCAACCTGGCATCCTCAAAGATCTGTATACATTTACATCCAGGTCTCTCTGTTCCAGGACATCCTTCAGATTTGTACTCTTTATATTACATTGCCTTAACTTGTCCTTCCTAAAAATCTCACAGGTATCTTCCCCCCGCACCCCCCCCCCCCCATTCCACCTTCTGTTTATTGTCCTCTTGAATATATCACTATCTGCCTCACTAAGTTTTGTATCATTTGCAAATTTTGAAATCAATAATATACAACAAGGAAAACAGTGATCTGAGAACTGATCCCTGCCTCCAGGTTGCAAAAGCCACCATTCATCAGTTGCTTGCTGAAACCAATCTATTGTGCTACTATCCCTTTTATTCCATAGCTTTATCAGCAAAAATGATTATGTGCAACTTATCAAATACTTTGCAAATAGCCACAATGCCCTCATTAAGCCCATTTTTCACCTCAAAAACTCCAAGTTATTTAAGTATGATTTGCCTTAATAAACCCATATCACCTCTCCTTTATTAATCCATACTTGTCCAAATTACAATTAACTGCCTCACTTAATATCATTTCCAGCAGCCTCACATCACAGAAGCTAACAGCTGTAGTTCCTGGATCTATCATTTGATCCTTTTTTAAAATATAAAAAAAGTAACATTTGCCATTCTCTAGTCCTTTGGCACCCTCAGTGTATCCAGTGGCAGTTGGCTAATAGGTACAGAATTTGACCTTCGCCTCCTTCAGCAACATAGGATACATTGCATTTGGAACTGACGATTTATCCACGCTGTAACTTTTCTAGTTTGTACTCTTTAGCAAATGTTAAGTTTTTCCAGTATCTGATATACTTCCTCTTACTAATCCTGGCATTACATTTTCCTTGGTAAAGTACGTACTCATGTAAAGCCTTTGCCAAGCTTCGTGTATAGATCCATCCAATTATTACATAATCATTGTCAAGTTTCTGGATTAATTTTTGGATTAGTATTGGTACTTCCCCCCCCCCCCCCCACCCCCTGAACTTTCTACCCAATACTTGCATCATTCATCTGACATTTGTAAAACATTCTTCTTTGCTGCTTCATCCTACTCTCTGGATTTCCTGCCAAAATTCCAGAATAATTGAAGAGAAAATCAGATCCAAATTTTCAGGAGCAGAGAACTGAATTATGAGGTCAAATTAACTACAGAAATCTTCAACTCTCTCATCTGTGCCTCCAATTCTAAAACTGGTCACGGTTCTCACTTACTAAGAGTATTTCAAGAAAGGTTTAAAAATAACCATGGGATGCAAGAGCAATTCCTGGTAAGTTCAATCAGTACTGCTCAGAAGCAGTAGAGGGCTGTTTAAAAAGGTATATGACTATCCCAACAGACTGTTCTAACACAAGTCCATTTGAGTCTATTTTAATTCACAGTTGCTTAATTCAAATAAACTGTGACGATTTAAAAAAAAGCATCATCCCTTCTTTGGTTTTAAGGCCATGAGATTGGAACAGTAATTTAAAGAATTCCAAGTTAGCTGCACAATTTGTTAACCAAACACATCACTCAAGTAAATAAGGGGCAATCCTGTCACTGTCAAGTTTCCCAGAACACCTTTGAGGCTTTATGCATGCATGAAATGTTTTGTATACTGTTGAAAATTTGTTTCATCTCAACTTTTAAAAAAAAATTCCAATTGCATATCAATATAATCATTTCCTGAGGGCAAATACTGAATCAGTTGGCGAACACAAAGATATAGCAGTGTGAATTGCTACAGAATACACAATACCTACACAAAACAGTCACTGTATAGTTTCCTCAATAAAACAAATTGCATTTAAAGGACACTTTAACATAATAAAATATCCCAAGACGTCAGACCAAAAATCTACACCATGCCGAAGGAAATCTCCTGCTTGGTAGAGTTAATGTTCAACAAGAGCAAGATTGGGCTTGACATCAAACTGCCCGAAGCAGGACCCTCACCTGGTGGAATGCTGGTTTATCCCCCAGTATATCCAACTGCACGTGAGCCTCAATACTAACCAAATGTTAACATCTTCACCTGCTCACTAATTCAATTAATTTCTAGAAGAACAGAATAAAAAGCCAAGTTCCAAATATGAATGCCAGACACTTCAGCCACAACCCAGATGGTATTTGCAGTTTTTCCACCCAGGGACATGCAGTGGAAATCTCGATTGCTGAAGTACTTTACCACAAGAACCGCAATGGTTCAAGAAGGTGGCCCACCAACTATATTTTCTTGGCCAATTACTGATAGGCCTTTCCAGGCATACATTAAGAAATAAATAGTCAAGCCACTAGGTGGAGCTCCATACAACTGAACAGAGATCACAACACAGAAAATGAAAGCGCATAGATCAAAAGAGTGCAAGGCACAAAGAGCAAATGAGAATGTGGCCCAGTTTCAAGACCAATACTGCTGGATCAACCACGGATCTATTCTTCGCCCTCTTAATTCTTATTCAGATGCTGCTCCTCAACATTAAATTAACCAAGTACCATTTTTGTCAGAGTCAAAAAACTTTGGTCCCTGGTCACAAACACCACTATAAAGGTTTTTAAAATTGGAAAACCAATCATGGGGCACTTGTGATTTCTATACTTCCCTAGGCATGGTGTTAGTTTCTGGTCTGACATCTAGGGATATCTTATTGTGTTAAAGGTGTGCTATAAACACAACAGTAAATATCAGTGTAGAAGACGATTCAATCATTGAAGGCACAGTTTTAGGTTCTAAACCCGACTGCAGAGATTTGAATACAGGATCCAAGCTGACACTTCAGTGCAATACTCCACTGTCAGGAAGTGCTTTCTCTTGTACAACCCATTAAACCAAGACCACTTATCTCCCTAAAATTCTCAGCACAGAAATTAGTGGATACGAATATTGAAAGTTATGGATGGGAATCAAAAAAAGTTGTGAAAATGCAACTAATTCCTCAGCACCCTTTAGGGAAGGTAAACTTCCCCGTATACAGTATCTATTCAGAGCTCTGTCACATGGAGAGATTACTAGGTGGACAAAGGAAAATATTATGTTCTTAAAGCCTCCTTGAAAAAAATTATATCATCTGCACTGAACCCTGAGAATACGGGACCCATGACTGCTCAGGAGCATTAAATATGACCTGACAACCTTGATTTCACAGAAACCCAATGCAAATAGTTAAAGCAGGGCACCTCACAGATTACCCATTCACCAGTCTGGGCAGGCACCTCCTGCACCATCTGTAGTAGAGTATACAGCTCTCATTGCCTCATCTCACAATCCACAGAAATGTCGTGCAATCAAGTCATCCTCCATCCTGAACAAACACAAAAGAAAATGAATAAAAGGGACCAAGATCCATGCCATTTAGGTAAAACAAACATTCTATGAAGTGACTTAGAAAATCAACGCACTGTCAGTGCAAGTAGTGATTAATGTGTTCAATCCCAAACACATCAATTATAGCCCACCTGATTAAGCCTTTACCTACATTGCATTTCTCTACTAACATTTTCAAACCTTTCCTCAGTCTGGTCATGCATTGCCAAGTAAACCAAAGTATTCAAAAGAGAATGTGTTACTGCGTAATGGGAAAGGCTAGGGAAAAATAACATCACAATCTTCAAATACTTCTGCCTTTTTAGCTCATTCCCTGCCTTTGGCATAGAAATCAAAATAGCACTGTCATTGGTTCAAATATAAAAAAGCCTTTCAGAAGCTACTGATCATTACTTATAAATAGGCACAAGTGTTTTTGTACATATTCCAAAATTTTCTGGAAAAAGAGTTGTGGCATTTACACAACTCTTCTCAGTGCATTATAGGTCAATTAGAGCAATAATGGAAAATACAGGTCTAGCTCTAACTTGTGCGTCCACAATACATATTAACATAGTTGGAGTCATTCAAAAATAAATGATTCATGTTTTACTGTAGTAGATTAATTCTTATAAAAAACAGAACGAAATGTATTTAGACACTACCTCAAGTTCAATATCATTGAGTGAGCTTTTAGCTCAGTGACAGCATTCCTTTCCCCCCAGAACCAAAAGGTGCAGGGCTTACCAAGTCCAGTGTAAGGAATTCAGATCTCCTGATCTGACACGTGCATCACCAATCACACTCATCCAAACACCATCATCGTGCCCAGCTCCCTTTTCACATGCATCATGAAACACTTCTGCACTTAGGACTTATCACCACAGGGATGTTTCCAGTTGTGGAAGGAGCATTCTTGTCAGAGACTTAAACTGTTAATCAGTCTCAGAACCTTTCCACCATTCCACACTGTTTCCAAGGAAAGTTGAGAGGATTAAAAAAGGTACTTTAATGCACACTTGTACAAATGGACAATTCAGACAAGGTCCAACACACAAACAATGCTGGAGGAACTCAGCGGGTCAAGCAGCACCTGACCCGCTGAGTTCCTCCAGCATTGTTTGTGTTCGAGATTTCCGGCAGCTGCAGTCTCTCGTGTCAGACAAGGTCCACCCTTTTTGTCCCAAAGTGATAGTGCTAGAGGGCTTTTATTAATCACAAATTATAGAAGTTATGATGCTCCCACAATGGAGCAGAGTAGGAAAGTGGGATTAGTCTGGAAAAAAAAATGCACATGCACTTCCTCCATCCTGGTCTATTGCATTCAGGGCTCAAACGTGGCCTCCTCAGCATCGGCAAGACCAAGGGTAGATTCGACGACCATTTTGCAGAGCACCATGCTCCGTCCATCTTGAGCTTCTCGTTGCATGTCATTTTCACTGCTGTTCTCTTTCCCATACCATCCTGTTCGTCCTCAGCCTTCTCCACTGCCAAAGTGAAGCCAAGTGCAAACTAGAAGAACAGCACCTCATTTGCCAGTTGGGTGGCCTACAACTCAATAGTATGAACATTGAATTTTCCTGTTTCAGGTAACCCACTCCTTGTGTTTCTTTCCCACCCCCATCAGTTCACCCAGGGTCTCTTCCTTCATTCACCTTTTCCATCCCCTGCCCGCCCGCGCCCCCCCCCCCCCACCCCCGTTACCTAGACATCACCCTCTCCCACGTGGTTCCATCTGCCCATCACCCACACAGCTATCCACCTGGGTTTCTTCTCCCTTTGTTCACCTTTCCTTTCCCCTTCCCTACCCAATTTCATCTGCCATCATCTCTCTCATCTGTTTCCACCTATTATCTTCCAGCCTCTGTCTCAACAGTCCCTCCTCCCCCACCTGGCTCCATCTGCCTACCATATGCCCTCCCCTAATCTGGTTCCACCCAAGACCTACCAGCCTCTGACTCACCCCTCACTTTCACTTGTATATATTGGCTATCTTCCCTCTACACTCAGTCCTGATGCAGGGTCTCAACTTGAAACATCAGCTATGCCTTTGCCTCCACAGATGCTGCTTGACTCACTCACTTCCTCCAGCAGTTTGTTTTCTTGATCCAGTCTAGCAGTTACGTCCTTCAGGATCCAGCCATTTCAATCAGCAATAGCACTTGAGACACATTATTGGTTTCAAAAGATGGTTAGCACAGACTTGGAGGTTTAACCCAAAGTGAGAATCAGTTGTACTTCCGAAGTATCATTCATCCAGTAGAATCCCAATTTTGATTAATTTATCTTAGGGGACACAACCAGGTTATGACCAAGTTCAATTAAGCAATTGCTTGACTAATTTTAGGTAATGCTCCTTCCACTTGGACACCATTCCCCAAATGTTGTCATAAAGGATTTGCAGGGTCAGAGCCATCCTGATCAAAAGCTTGATTTATTGCCAATCATTCCATGCGACATTTCCTCATTTATATATCAAGTGGCTTGCTAGTACTCTTTGGAGGACAGAGTTTGCTGCACATTATTGAATTAAAGTTTCCATGCTGTGCCTCTGAGAGTCTGTGTTGTACTTGTATCAGAGTCATAGAGATATAGCACAGAAAGAGGCCTGTCGGCCCGAGTCCTTGCCAACCAAACAGACTAGACCCTTCAGGGAATAGTAGGTTCTGATCTCGAATAATATTAGCGAACCAGTTACATATTAAAAATTTTGGTCATTTGTGTGATGCCAAAATACCAGATTGATTGAATTCAATTTCACAACCAGCTGTAATGGGATTTGAAAACCTCAGGTTGTTAAATCCAATGTCACTAAGCAAAAGTATCACATCACCACAAAGTGACTCTATATGCAACTGACACCTTAGCTTTGACAAGAACAATGCATTCTTGGTTTCTGTAGCAGATGCAATACACTGGATTAGAATTCCAAAGATGAATTCAATCACAGGAAATACTGATTTGGGCCAGAACAATTCTCAGACATGTCAGGAAAACAAGTTGCATTTTCAAAATGTGCCACTTCAAGGGACAACTGATAATCCTAGAATTGACCTACATTCAAAACTTGTAGTTTAGCCAGTTGTGAGAAACAGGAGTAGCCGTGAGAACCAGGAGCCAGAAGTACAATTTTGAAAATCAGTAATAAAGCGTCACTTTGCAAACCACAATGAAACATTAGCATCGACAAAATAATGAAATCCACTTTTTCCCATGTCAAGTCACTCATCGCCAGGCATCAGAGCAAATCCACAACTTCAACAAATTAACCCACGTAATCCTCTACCCAGATGGTGCTCAAGAAATATACTGGATGAATTCTGCTGCTCAAACGTTCATCCGATAAGCACCTGTTCGGGTCACCTCCTCCAGTTTAAGAATATTACCTCACTTGGAGCAGCAATATGTTGACATAAATGCACAACTTGGTTCCAGGAGACTGTGAAGACAGTTACAATCCAAAGAGAGCCAGCTTAAAGTAAACTCCCAGCTATCGCAACTACTGTTCGTCCCACCCTGACTCCTGCATTTATTCTTTATTTTATCTTTATTCCATTCTCCCAGTTCCTGCATCTCTATCACATTTGCTCCGACGATGAGATTTTCCACACAGGTGCCTCTGAAATGCATTCTTTCTGAACCGTGGCTTCCCCTCCACCATTGTTGACAAAGTCCTTTACTACATCTCATCCATTTTCCGCAATTCTGCTCTCAACCCCTCTCCTCTGGGACAGGGCAATGAAAGAGCTCCTGGTCCTCACCTTCCACCTCACCAGCCTACACATTTAACAGATCATCCTCTGCAGTTTCCAACACCAAAGAGATTCCACCAATAATCACTTTTTCCCTTCTCCTCCCCTTGTGGTATTTTGCAGGGATGGTTCCCTTCATATCTCCTTGGTCTAGTCTTCCATTCCCACTAATCACCCCCCTTCTTACGACACCTTCCCTTGCAACCACACGTGATGCAACACTTGTCCTTTCACCTCTTCCCTCCTCACCATCTAGGGACCCAAACAGTCTTTCCCAAGTGAAGCAGCAATTCCCTTGCACTTCTTCCAATCTGGTGTACTGCATTCAGTGTTCACAATGTGGTCCCAAATGCAGATTGGGCAATTGCTTTGCAGAACACTTGCATTCATTCCGCAGGGGCAACCTTGAGCTTCCCATTGCCCGCCACTTTAATTCCTCATCCCACTCTAACCACTTGGTCTGTCACCTCCTGTACTGCCTGTTGCAGCGGAATAGTGAATGGCTGTTATCCTTTGGGTGGTGAGACAGGAGAAGGGCAAGCTTGAAGAAAATAATAAAAAACAGAAATTGAAAAGACAGGGATATGACACAAAATGCAGGTAACATCAACCAAACAGGAGGTGAGGAGAGAGTGATTACCTTTAACATCACGACAGCATTTGACCTACTATGGCATCAAGAAGTCCTGTTAAAACTGAAGTCAACAGGCATCAAGGAATCATACCTCACACAAAGAAAGGTGGAATGCGCTGCCTGGGATGGTGGTGGTGGAGGCTGATACGTTGGTCAAGTTCAAGAGATTGTTAGATAAGCATATGGAGGAATTTAAGATAGAGGGATATGTGGGAGGAAGGGGTTAGATAGTCTTAGGTGTGGTTTGAAGGTCGGCACAACATGGTGGGCCGAATGGCCTGTATTGTTCTATGGTTATTGATGAACAATCATCCCAGTTCCAGGACACCAGTTCCTCAGGATAGTGTCCTCGCCCAACCACCTTCAGCTGCTTCATTAATGTCTTCCCTATCATCATAAGGTGAGGTGGGAGTGTTCGTCAATGATTGCACAATGTTCAACTCCATTCCCAACTCCTCAGCAAATGAAGCAACCCATGACTGCATTCAGCATGATTTAGATAACATTCAGCATTCATTGATAAGTGGCAAGCAATATTCATGCCGCAATGGTGATCTCTAAACAAGAGAGAGACCAACTACCTATCCTTTTTCAATAGCATTACGATCACGATTCCCCATCATCAACATCCTGGTTGCCATCAACCAGAAACTCATTTTACCCACCCACTAATACCATGGCTACAAGAACAGATCAAAGATCGGGTATCCTATGATGAGTGACTCACCCGACACCCCAATACGTAACTACGAGGCACAAGCACACTGGAATACTCTCACTTTCTTGGATTACTGCAGCTTCAAATCTCTCAAGAAGCTCAACACTATCTAGGCCTAAGTACTTAAATGTCAACCCATACTTCACCCTAAACATTCATTTCCTTCATTACCAGCACAGCAGTCACTCACTTAAGCAACTCTGACAGCAGCTCCCATGCCTACATCTTTTATAACCAAGGGCTAGGGCAGCAGATGCCAAGGAACATCACCATCTGTCCCTTCAAGTTCAAGTCAAGTTTATTGTCATGTGCACAAGTACAGTGAGGTACAGGTACAATAAAAAAATTGCTTGCATACTGTCTTGGAAATGTATCGGGGCAATTAGGAACAGCCTTTCCAGCAACATCAATACCCTGAAAAATGAATGAAAAAAAATCATTGCGCACTGGAAAGCAGCAATGTAGGGTGGCAGAGTTGATGTTATGAATGGAAAATAGATTGGACTAAGTTCTTCTAATTTCTATTCCTAGGCCATTCAAATTAAAGATACTGTTATATCACTCTGTCAATGTTCTCTTATTAGGAACTGCCCATTTCTTGGAAAATCATGTAATTGTATTCAGCAAATAGCCATTTGCAGAATATCCCAAGGTGAGCCTATGAAAGCAGCAGGGGTTAAAAAGCAATGGCTCAAGTTACTACATGTAACACTTCCTCTTCCTGCATCCAGCTACACAGATTCCCCACCTCCTCGATTCTCCCCCCCACCCGCAACTTCCCCAAATGACAGCAAGTGAACAATTTCACCTTTCTGAATATATTTCTAAAAGCAGGTGGATACATCAGGATTAAGGGCATAAACTACATTACCAATCTGTGGTATTACCAAGTAAGACAGTTAGTCTTTACAGCAGATAGGTTTAGTAGTCACAAGTTCATTTTGAACATATAGAAAAGCAAGAAAAGTCAAGATACAGTCACCAAATTAAACAGACTAGTTTCCCCTGTTCCAGGTCTTAGTCAAGCATTTTACTGAGACATATAGACTAAAAGTGAAAAATAACTTCTACAACTCCAAAGTAACCAGAAATACTCTCAGCCCATTTAATCCTATCCCAAGAAAATAAAACTTATTCACACATATTATACTTTTTCATATTGAATTTCCTTTCAAAGGCAGAAACAGGAGTGGCCCATAAAACCCATCAAGCTTTTTCTACCATCCAGCTGAATCATGGTTTAATTGAGGTATCCAACTCTCTCCCACTGCCAGCACCTCCCTCATTAAGAACTGACCTAATATCAAACATCAACAATTGTTTCCCTCCACAGATGCTGTACGACCCACCAAGTTCCTCCAGCAGATTGCTTATTGCTCTAAATACCACCATCTGCAGTCTATTTTGTCTACATGATATCAATTATTATTTATTGAAGAAGAGGTGCCTAACTTTTAATTGACTTCTGCATGTAGCTGTGTTTGGGCTGTTGGTTACTCAACTCTTAACCAGAAGCCTGAACTGATAAACCAGAGAATAAAGACCTCCAATTTAATTAGTCTGCAAAAGCTGACATCAAAGTAATGACCCAGCTGGTTAATTATTAATGGACCAGATCATCCTCAGACCAGCCCATCACTTACCACCCCTGTTTTACTGCAGCTCCATAGTGCTTGCAGTCTGGCTGCTGCAGCCATCCCACAAAGTGGAGTGGCCTGCAAGCAGCAGCTCAGCCTTAAACCGCAGATCCTGAAGGCCACTCCAGGTCAGTTTCGTGGGCTATTGACAGGCCTTTGAACAATTTTAAATGACTCTGACAATCTATAAAACAAAAGCCACTCAAATGGATTTAAATTGTTAAAATTTAAAAAACTAACACCAAAGAACACTTTCAGTGCTAGAAATACAAAACATATTTAAAAAAATGTTTTATCAGTAATGGTTTTCAACTAGATCAGTGACTTTGTTCAAATTAGTTAGATTACACTGCATACCCCAGCCATAGCTGACATATAGTTAAAGGGATTAGGTTCAGCATACATACTCATGCCTTGGACTCTGCGTTAGCACCAGACTTCCAGCAAGTTCCTGACTTCACGTTGCAAGGTGCAGGTGGTGATGTCAGGAATGACCTCAACCGCACAGTGAAAGTAGCTGGAAGTTTTCTATAGAACCGCCAGCCAAAAAAAAAGGCGGTACATTTGGGGAAGGGATCTTGCCATACCTACAGTCTGTCCCAAACACAACTACACCAACATGGCTGATTCTTCACTGAACTCTTAAATAGCTCCAGTAAATAACGCAGTTGTATCAAACTACTAAATTGGTTTATCATTGTCACATGTACCAAGGTACAGTGAAAAACTTGTCTTAAATACCGTCCACACAGATCAATTCATTATAATGGTGCATTGAGCTAGTACAAGGTCAAACAATAACAGAATGCAGAATAAAGTGTTACAGTTTCAGAGAAAGTGCAGTGCAGGTAGACAATAAGGTGCAAGGCCATATCAAGGTAGATTGGGAGGTCAAGAGTCCACCTTATCGTACTAGGAAACCGTTCAATAGTCTTAATTCTCTACCATTTTTGAACTCTCTCCCTAACCAAGCTTGATCACCTGACCTTCTAGCTTAGTCTTCATTACATTTTTGTAGAGAATATGGGAAGGGAACTCCACAGCTTGGTTCTAGATGGCCTTAAGTGCGTCTTTTGTGGCGCTAGTTGTGGTAAATCATGTGCAAGTTGTGGTTGGGTACTGTGCATGCATTTGGGACTACATGGTTAAAGTGACCCATGGCAACTTGCTGATCCATTTTTGAAAAAAAAATCTGACATTAAAAAGTATTGAAAGTTTCTAGATGGACAAAGGAATGATTTTCAACAGGAGCCTGTAGGAGGAAGTGCAAAAGGAGCATGTGTGGAAGAATGCAATTTAGATGATTGCAGGGTCAGAGGAGTTTGTACAGAAACAAAATTAACAGAAGAAGATCAATGTCTCCATAAAATTTGTCCCACATCATAAATGAAGCATCATGATTAGACCCACCCACTCCCTCCCTCAATAAAAAAAAGGTAGGATGGGGCAGACCAGGGAGCATTTGAGCTACAATAGATAGGCATCTGTAGATCCAACAGCCAAAAAAGCAACATAAGTTGTCAAGTTAAGAAACTTTCTACCACTGCCCCCCACCGAGATTTGCAAGTAGTTTACACACTCCTTTCAGAAAGTGAATATGTGAACCACTCATAAAAACACTAGCAATCCAAACCTGGATAATTTTTCTTGGTCACAGTCCTTCCATCCACAAATACGCACAAGCGAAGGGTGTAGTGGCAACACAGTACCAAAAATTTATGAAGCTGCTCACCTAAACTTTAACCTATAGTTTTTACTAAACTTTTTGGGGAGAATAGCCACTTTCAATATATTAAATGAAAGTAAGAGTAAATATTAATAAACAAATAATCTCAAGTATCTGTTGGATAAGTAAAGCACAAGAAATAAAATATGCAAATTGGTATCACAAATTCAACCTGAAGGCTATACTGCAATAACTAATACAAGAGTTGTCTACAAACTGGGTGTCACTGAACAGTTAATATTCCATGGCATGGGACTTTTAGAAACTACAATGAGTTGGGAAAAGAGAAATAGCACACTATTCATAAAAGACAATTAGGAAGATGCATACTTGGTAAGGTTGATCAGACAGCAAAAATCAAATGGATTTACTAGTACAGCAAAAGATGCAGTAACTTGTTGGTTATGAACTTTCTGATAGAGCTATAGTGAAGCAAATAAGTACAGATATTAGTGAAGCATGTACAAGGTGCATTAATAGAGATTTTCAGCATTGTTCACGATCTCAAGTAGTATCAAACAAGAGAAACAAAGGACTGCAGATGCTGGAATATAGATGAAAAACACTATGATGCTGGAGGAACTCAGCAGGCCAGACAGCATCCATGGAGAAAAGCAGGCGGTCAACATTTTGGGTCAGGACCCTCCTTCAGGAGGGAAGATAGGAAAAGGGGAAGCCCAATATATAGGAGGGAAAAGCAGAGCAGTGATAGGTGGACAAAAGAGTGGAGGCAGGTTGGGCACAAGGTGGTGATAGGTAGATGCAGGTAAGAGACAGTGATAGGCAGGTGCAGGGGAAGAGGGGAGAGTAGGTCCACCAGGGAATGAGTCAAAGGAGGAAAAATTCTGCATCTGCATCTCCCCATTGCCAGTCACTTCAACTCCCCCTCCATCACAGATATGTCAGTCCTTGGCCTCCTCCACTGCCAGAATTCCAAATGCAAACTGGAGGAACAGCACCTCATTTTCCTTCTTGGAACCTTGCAGCCTAATGGCATGAACATTGAATTCTCCCACTTTTAAGTAATCCCCACACCCACCCTCAACCATGCCTCTTCTTTTCTTCCCTTTCCTAGCCCCTCTCTTTTTCTACCCTTTTTCCCCCTCCTTATCTTTGACCCATCCCTCAGTGGATCTGCTCTCCCCTCCACCCCCACACCTGCCTATCACTATCTCTTACCTGCATCTATCTATCATCACCTTGTGCCCACCCTGCCCCCCCTCTTTTGTTCACCTATCACTGCTCTGCTTTTCCCTCCTATATATTGGGCTTCCCTTTTTCCTATTTTCAGTATTGAAGAAGGGTCCTGACCTGAAATGTTGACCGCCTGCTTTTCTCCACAGATGCTGCCTGGCCTGCTGAGTTCCTCCAGCATCATAGCATTTTTCATACTCAAACCAGGTTTGATAAACATGGAGATATTGTGGTAGACAACAAAAGTGATAGGGTGGACAATTCCCCAAGTGGTGTCCCTGGAACTAAGGGTCAACAGTCTCAAAATAAAGTTTCAGCTGTTCAGGATTGAGATGAAAAGAAATTTCTTCACCTAGAAGGTGGTGAATCTTTGGAATTCTCCAGTCAAGAGGGCTGGAAGAGGCTCAGACACTGAGTCTATTCAAGATAGAAATTGATTGATTATTCGACAAAGCGAAGCAAGGGATATGGGATTAGTTCAGGAAGGTGGCACTGAGGTAAAAGATCAGCCATTATTTTATTGAATGACAGTACAGCACAAGGGTCCAAATGCCCTACGCATGTTTCCATTTCTCATGAAAAGAACCTCAAGACATCCCAATGCACTTAATAGCAAGAAATATAGTCAGATAGGAAATATGGATGATAATTAGAAAAAACAGAAAAATCATGTTTAACTAATCAGTTGGACTTTGAGGATGTGACTTGTAGAATAGATAAGGGGAGAATCCGTGGATGTGGCGTATTTGGATTTTGAAAAGACTTTCAATGAGATCTGCATGGAGCTGGAGATAATATATTGACATGAATTGAGAATTGGTTATTGAACAGAAAGCAAAGAATGGAAATATGCAAACTTTATCAGATTACCAAGCTGTGATTAGTTGGGGCATTGCAGGCATCGATGCTTGGGCTCTAGCGACTCATTATCTGCAGTAATTTGTCTGAAGGGACCAAGTATCATATTTCTAAATTTGCTTACAATAATAAACTGGGGGTAGCATGGAAAACAATGTAAAGAGGCTACAGACAAGCTAAATGAGCGAGTGTGAACATGACAGATGCAGTATAATGTGGGAAAAATGTGATGTGCACAAGGAGATACATTGAGAATTTGTTAAATGGCGAGAGACTAGGTAGTGCTGATGTTCAGAAGGATCCAGGTGATTTCATACACAAGTTGCTGAAATGCTAATGTAAAAGCTACTGTTTGTGGAAGTACATAATCTCAACATTAAAGTCTGAAAATTGATCTAATTTTTAGGGAGGACAAATGGGTATATTACCCTTTATTATGAGAGGATTTGAATATACAAGGAAGGAAATCTGGTGCAATTGTAAATAGCCTTGGTGAGACCACACCAAGTGTATTTTGTACAGTTTTGGACTCCATATCCAAGAAGGAAGAGAGAGTATTGCGGCGAAGGTCACTTGACTGGCTCCAGGGACAGGTGGCTTTGCTGAATGAAGAGAAATCAAGTAGAGTGGACCCTGTATTCTCAAGACTTTAGAAGAACAAGAGATTGCAAAGAAATATACAAAATTGTTTAAAGATTAGATTCAGAAATTATATTTCCCATCATGAAACAGTTTAAGATGAATAATCACACTCAGGATACAGAGAATGCCATTTAGGATGGGATTTCTTCACTCAGAGGGTGATGAATCTTAGGAAATCCCTTCACCAGAGTGTTGCGTGGACTCAGTCATTGTTCATTCAAAACAGACTGATAAATTTTTGGACATTAAAGGAATCAAGGCATAAAGTTGGAAAATAACACTATGGTAGATGATCAGCCACAACCTTAATGAATGGAAGAGCAGGTTCAAATGGCTAGATGCCCTACTCCTAATCTTAAATTCTTCAAATTTATGCACAGCAAACTGTCAAACAACAGGTATAATGATCAATATTACAACTGTATTGGTGACATTGTGCAAGGGGTATGTATTGGCGAGGACATTGGGGATTAACTCCATTCTTTTTGAAATGGTGTACACAATCTCTGATACTGCAACACACCCACACTGTTGTTAGTATCAGTCTAGATTTTTGTATTTATAGTTTCCAGAGTGGTACAAATGCAGAACCTTCCAACTTATGACAACATAAGAGGTTATTCAGCCCATTAGGTGCATGCCAACTCTCCAGAGAACTATCCCATTCACCCTCTCATTTCCCTGTAGCCCTTCTAGTTTATTCTCTCACATATGCACATCAACTCTGATTCTTTTGCCTACAGTAAAGTGCAATTACAATAGCCATTTAACCTGTAATGTGGGAGGGCACCAGAACACTGGGGGCACATCTGCACAATAACAAGAGCAGAAACTGCAGCAACAAAATCTGGTGGATGAACTCAGCGGGTCGAGCAGCATAGGTGGGGTGAAAGGAATTGTCAATGTTTCGGGTTGAAACCCTACATCAGGACTGAACTGTAGAGTATCTGAAATCAGGATTGAACTCTGCTCCCTGGAGCTAGGAGAGAGCAGCATTAATTAGCTACTGTGTTACCATTAGGTTTAGCTAAAAGTGCTACATATTAAGCCATAATAGATAAATAGTCACACAACAGAAGCAGAATGTAAGTAAGGCAATAAGCTTGAAAACCTTAAAAGAAGAATCTATCTCAGAACTGACAAAAGATTTTGTGATGAGTGATAAAGCAGAACGTTAATCTGATAAGAGTACCCTGAAGACAGTCATCATAACATCAACAAATTTGACATCTGGTTTGAAAACTATAAATGGAGAATCTCAAACCAAACTTTCTAATTAGTTATGGCTAACTTTAAAGGATAAATGAATGCAAATGAATACAAATCATAGCACTGCAGGTGCTGGGTATTTTAAATAAAAGAAGAGATAAAGCTAGAAGATTTTAGCAGGTCAAGCAGCATTTATGGAGAAATGTTCAAGCGCAAAGACATCATTAGAATATTCTGTCATAAGGTCATCAACCCCATACTCTGTTCTCTTTCCATCAGTGTAAACTAGGCTAAAATGGTAGAAGCTGCTGTTTGTAGGAGAAGTGCACCATCTCAGCATTAGAGTCTGACAACTGATCTAATGTCTAGGGAGACCGGGGGTTGAAAATATAAACTCAGGCTACTGAACCACACATCAGCATGGAAAACATCTGAGTGGTCACATGATATTCAGTTCACTGAATCACAAGTCACACAAGTTTGGATTGAGTTCTTATTGAACCCATCTCTGCTGTATCCAACGGCACCGTGTATTCATAGCAGGTGCCTCACATCCCCTACATACAACTGCGTGGCTTAACAGTCTGCCTCTGTGTTCTAATCCAGAGAACCATATTTCTAGAAACAGTTACGGATATGAATGGCGACATTCTGGAAAAGCACAGGATTGAAAGAGAAAACCAGTTGGAGAAGGTTGGTGTCATTGTGCTCGCCTTTCAGCCCCTTGATTGAATTCCAATTTTACTTGGACCTCCTGCTCCCCCCACGACTGCTGGCACTACACTAGCCGGACCGCCTCATTCACCGAGTAGCATGGCCAGAACAAGAACGAACTCACGGGGGTGGGTACTCTCAAACTCGAGGGCGCCCCGATTCAATAGCTCTCCTCAATAATCGATCTGCTGGAGACTGGGTTGACCACAGAAGATTCCCCGCTCCCCGGGTCTGGTAAGGGGACCGAGCGGCATACCAGGTACTCTTGGCGCCTGGCTGCACAAGAGGGCTCGTCAACCACGCCGCGAGGCCCCAACCGCGCCGCGAGGCTCCCGGGAGCGTTCCACGGCCGTGCCGCGCGCCCCCATTCACCCCGCCGGGTTCCACGGCCGTGCCGCGCGCTCCCGAGTTGTCACTACCGGGTTGGAGCTTCACGCTCACATGGAGGCGAACGCTTCCTATCCAGCCCATGTGGCTGCTACAGCGGGGTGAATCCCGCCATACGGGGTCCCGCTCTCCTCATGCCTTAAAAGGAGACGTTCGGTGGGGGGGAAACGGAGCGTTCGGACACCCGACCCTTGTCCTCTGCCTCCAGACACGGGGTCCGAGCTTTACTTTTGCGACAAATGAATCAGAAAAGAGCTGAAGGGGTGCTGAATCGATTGAGCCGCGGGGCTGTAAGAACAAAAAAGAGACAGTGGGGCCCGGTAACCGGGTGTCGTTTTAAAGAGAACTTAAATCTGAGCGAATTTAATCAGAGCAACAGGGAGAGAGAGAAAAAATAAATTTCATTAAACAAACTTCACGCTGACGACACGCTGGGCCCGCGCTCACTTACCAGGATGCGCCGCTATGGCCACTAGAAGTCAGAAGCTGGCCCAATCGTGAGATGGTTTCTCCGTCAGAAACGTGCCTGTCCCCTGGCCCGTTGTGAAACTGACTCTCGTCCCGGGACTGTTGCTGGGCTTTTCCCCCCAATTCAGACTTCAGAATGATCTAAACCGCCATGTTAACCCAAGTACGAGCTGAGGGAGCGGCTCTGACTGTCTTTATACCAGCGGGAGAGAGGAGGCGGAGCGGCCGCAGGGTCCCTTGTGGGTGGAAACAAGGGAGACACCGAAGTACACTGCTTATTACTGCGAGAGGGGGAAACCAGATACCGCCCCTGCACGCAATGTGTGCCGTATTGAACCAAACATTCGTGCCGTGCCACGAATACTGACACCACCTGCGCCATAAATACCACCACCAGCCGCACCGTAAATGTGGCTACAATTTGTACCATAAACATTATAACATTATCTCTGTCACAAATTAAACAGTAACTGGCGACCTATTAACACCACGAAAACCGGCAATGCATGGACCCTTGTCACCAGCACAAGTCTCGGCCTTTCCAGAAACTTCAGTACCAGTCAAACCATTAACACTGGCATCACCCCAACCCAGGGTCATCACCAGGCAATCCATTAACACCGTCATCAGCCAACTGTAGTGCTATAAACATCAGCACCATTACCATAAAAGCTACCAGCCACTCCATCTATAAACATAAACACATTTCCAAATATACCAGAAACAGCAGCACCCACACGGATTAAGACCGACTGCATGAATATAGCAACCATTCAGAAGCATGCCATAACCACCATACGTTTAAGCAGCATCAACTCCAGCTCAAACCACCATTAGTCCAGCAATGATAAATTCATCTAGCTTACCTGGATAGCACAGATCAGTGGATGGACTTGGGAAAATCTCAGACTGACCTCACAATCTACCACATTGCACCTTATTGTCTGCCTGCACTGCACTTTCTCTGTAACGGTAACACTTTATTCTGCATTCTACTATTGTTTTCCCTCGTACCACTTCAATGCACGAATACTGACGCCACCTGCGCCATAAATACCAGCACCAGCCGCACCGTAAATGTGGCTACAATTTGTACCACAAACATTAGCATTATCTCTGTCACAAATTAAACAGTAACAGGCGATCTATTAACACCAGCACTGCAACCGATGTGATGAAATGATCCGTACGGATGGTATGCAAAACAAACTATTTCACTGCACCTCAGTAAATGTGACAATAATAAACCAATTTACCAGGGATGGGGGTGGACTTTTATAAGGCAAATGCAGTATTCTCTGATTTAGAATGTCACCTACAGACACAGTTAGGAAGTCTGGCAATAGCACTGCCCTTCGGTATGTACAGTATAACCAACAACAGCAAAAAGTACAAATGCAGATCGGTCGGCAACTTTCAAGAGAGTGGACTAGTTCAAGATACTTCATGAAGGATCTGAAATTATTATCTATTCTTCCCACTTCTGTTTTGTAATGCACTCTCTGCTGAAGTTTTGCACCAAGACAATCTCTCAGGTGTAGACTTCATCACAAACAAAGCACTTGGGCTCAGAAAAAGCCACTGAATTATGTCCCTTTCACATTTTATAATCAATGTGTCTACTTAGGGACTCTACCTAATTTAATCTCATGAAAAAGCAAATTAATATGGTTTGCAGTTTCTGTAAGATATTCAGTGAAATTTCTCTCTGACTGCCAAAAATTACATAGGAATTATAAAAATGTTAGCTCATGCCAGATAAATACTAACCATCCCATGTTAGTACTTGTCTTGCACATGCATAGTCCAATCATGTGTCCGCTGTGTTCTCATATCCCAAATTTCCTTAAATCCTATATTTTTATCAGATCTTACACATTGATCTGGTCATTGCTTATTCATTCACCAACTCTGCTAATGCATTCCACAGCCACACACAATTTCAATCCTACACAAAACCTCTCTCTTATTATTATGCATTATTCAACTGTGTTTGCATTCACAGATGGCAGTTTTATGATCTCAACAACATGGGGATTATTATATTTCATATTCTGTCCATATTTGGATTTATGATTTTCAATCATTTAAAGAGATTTTGCTGACTCACAGCTCCAGTGACCCGGGTTCAGTCCTGACTTTTGGCGCTCTCTGTGTGGAGTTTGCATGTCTTCCCTGTAACTGCATGGGTTTTCTCTGGGAGCTCTGTTTTTTTCCTGCATCCCAAAGAAATGCAGGTTGGTTGGTTAATTAGCCACTGTAAATTGCTCTTGGTGTGTAGGTGGATGGTAGAATTTAAGGGGAGTTGATGGGAGTGTGGGGAGAATAAAGTGGGATTAATGGGGGATTGGTGTAATTGGGTGTTTGATGGAATGCATGGATTTGATGGGCTGAAGGACCTGTTTCCATGCTGTATAACTCTATGACAATACCTTTATTAAAAGATTCAGAATTGTTTACAGTATGACTTTGCAATGTTCACTCATATCCTCAGTCTTTATTTTCTAGTGGCACTCAATACCACATCTCACCCTATCAGTGCAATTAGTAGAGCCAAGAAAAATGAACAAATTATTACTAATAGAGCAAATCTTTACATTCATAACTTAGATCACAGAAATAACAAAACTCTCAACTGAATACCTTTAACATCTAAAAGTATACAGAAAATTCCTGGAAATAATTGTTTATCCCCACTTCCTAGCTCAAGATGACCATATCGGGAAAAAAAGTTCACCCTCTTATAGGATACATTTGCACTTTTTGTTTGCAATGCCACTTTAGCCCCAAGAACGTGCATACAGTTCAGTGATCTCACACAAATAATTAAGATCAGTGAATGTACCAACTGTACCGCCACTAACAACCCCTCAGTTTACTTTATCTTCACAATCACTCGTTTGCCAACAATCTCTTGTTAGTTAGGGGTCTGACCTAACATGCGTGCTTCATCTGACCTGCACACAATTAGTACCATACCCACACCTAACAAAGCATTCAACTAGAGTAATGGGGAACTGGCACAGTAGAGGAGTTGAGGCCAGCATAGATCAGCACTTGGGAAGCAAAGGCCCACGGGATATAGACACACCAAATGAACAATGGGTGATTAGTTTTATATGCAAAACAAACTTAGTTGTAGCCTCACATTCTTTTCAGCATCCTCTGTTCTCCTTTTCCTTCTTGTTTCTCTCCTCCTAGGCTCCTTTCCTGATCAGTGATGGCAAGGCTATGAAGCATGTAGCATACTACCACAAATATAGGAAACCACACAACCAAATACAGCAGGCTCCAACATAGTGGTCTAGGAAACAATCTTTCTTCAGTACATCAGTACGGGTACTACACCTCAAACTATTCTTGTTTGTGGCAATGTTGCTCTCGTTGTATGCACCTTGTACAATTAGAACATAGAGAACATAGAACAATTACAACACAATTCAGGCCCTTCGGCCCACAAAGCTGTGCCGAACATGTCCCTACCCTAGAAATTACTAGGCTTACCCATAGCCCTCTATTTTACTCAGCTCCATGTACCTATCTAACAGTCTCTTGAAAGACCCTATCGTATCAGCCTCCACCACCGCTTCCGGCAGCCCATTCCACGCACTCACCACTCTCTGAGTAAAAAACTTACCTCTGACATCTCCTCTATATCTACTCCCCAGCACCTTAAACCTATGTCCTCTTGTGGCCACCAATTCAGCCCTGGGGAAAAGCCTTTGACTATCTACCCTATCAATACCTCTCATCATCTTATACACCTCAATCAGGTCCCCCCTCATCCTCCGTCTCTCCAAGGAAAAAAGGCTGAGTTCCCTCAACCTGCTTTCATAAGGCATGCTCTGCATTCCAGGCAGCTTGTACTTAAGTTACTCATTGAGCTCATAGCTTATGTCTCCCACGAGCCACCAGCTGCTTAGAAAGGAGGGGAATGTTGACTCATGAACTCTTGTCTAGGAGCTAATGGTTTGTATAGAAACCTTGAAGTTAGCAAGGAATATTTTGATTTGGCACTCCACTTCCTATAGACAATTACTGCAACAGACATACAAAATAAGTCAGCAACTAACCTACAGATGGTTGATAATGCATTTAAATAACACCATTATGGGTACATGGAGGTGGAGGTAGAGAAACAGGAAATCAGTTGTACCATAAGGCCATAAGATATAGGAGAAGAATTAGGCCATTCAGCTCATTAAGACTGCTCTGCCATTCAATCATGGCTGTTTTTCTTTCAGCCCCATTCTCCTGCCTTCTCCCCATAACCCTTAACCACCTTACCAATCAAGGACCTATCAATCTCCACCTTAAATGCACCTAATGACTTGGCCTCTACAGCACTCTGTGGCAACGAGTTGCACAGATTCACCACCTTCTGGCTGAGGAAATTCCTCCTCATCTAAAGGGATGTCCCTTTATTCTGATGCTGTGCCCTCGGATCCTAGACTCTCCATGTCCACTTTATCCAGGCCTTTCAGTATTTGGTAAATAGTGCTTTAAGTCAGAAAGCATTGACCAGAATATGGAATGTCAAAAAACAGTGCTGATATGAAATCAGAGTCCTTGCTAAGTGATGTCATTATCTGCTATCACTGCAGTTCTCTGATAGATATTACATGTGTGTGCACTAACTTCTGGTGTCAGGTATATTTTGCATCTTTCAGGGACATAAAATGGCACACTGAGCCCAGTTTTGATCCCTAACTCCAAAATCTTTGCACTTTTAAAAAAAACAAATTTATCTTTTCATTCCATTTCTGTATTTGCTGCCTACACTGCCTCACACCTGTCTGTCAAGGAAGCTGTGTATATTAAGGCCCAATTAACTGTCAAGTTTGCTCCATTTGTTAAGCAGAAACTTAGGTAAAGGAGCTGCAGGATATGGTGACATTGACATTTTCATTTAATTGTCATTTTGTGAGATTGTGAATTAAAAGCCAATAGACTTGAGCATGTAATGTAGGCTGATACTTCAGTACGTAAAGGGTGTTCATTTTTTTTGAAGGTACTTGGCCTCATAGCACTATTTGAAGATTCTTCTAGGTGTTACTACCAATATTTATTCCTCAACCAACTTTACCAAAATTAATTAACAGGTCATTTATATCATTTCTGTTTGTGGGATCTGTGTGCACAAATTGGTTGCTGTGTATACCTACAATATATTTCAAATATACTGCATTACCTATAAAGTGATTTACGATATCTCACAAATATAAAGACATTGTATATAAATGAGAAATATCTTGACACAAATGCTGCACTTCTGTCTACCCTTGCACAAACCACTCTAAGTCACTTCCTAGCATAAAACCAAACAGGTGGTAAATGCAAGTTTTTGTACTGTAAAGAATTTGACACACTCTGCTCATAATTTTGTTTTATGCACATATCCTAATGTCAATGTGATGTGCATTTCCAAAGACAGACAATGCACTGAGAATTTACTGCAAAGTTTTTTTTGGAAGTCCCATCATCTGTACAGTTTGTGATACTGTTAGATTTGTGAGAAAAAGGAAGCGGTGGCTCTCTTGAGAAGAATGCTGTCTTGACTCAATTCTACTCACTATTTCTAAAATACATATGTGACCACGCTGGTTTGTATACTCATAGGCTGAAGTTATAAGCTGCTGCCTGATGTTTATTTTTTAAAAATGTGCTTTACTAAGCAGCTGATTTAAGTTTGAAATGAGAAGCTACATAAACTCCACAGTTTCTTTATTTAATTATGCAGTCCTTTCCAAAATAGTTCAAACTTTAAAAAAAATACAGCCTCTAATTATGATGATTACTGAGGTACAATCATGGAAAGCTGGTGTTTTTGTTTGTTCAGTCTTGCACTGGTCAGTCTCTTTGTGGCCATGACTAACACGATGGGTTCAAATATCATGGTACTCCTAACCAACAACTTCAAAGCTAAACAAGTACATCATCGTCCTATGACAACAATTTGGTAATTTAGTAGATTGCATGTTTTCAAGTCTGTGCTATTTTGAAAAGTATTTCAGAAATGAATGAAATAAATTAAGCGTCATTGCCTGTAGTAGCTTATCAATTTAATTCAAGGCATCATCTTTGTTTTGAATTACGACAAACACATTGTTGAGGCTTTTTTGCCAATTTATTTCATTGTTCCAACCACCTTACTTTTCTTAGACCTGCTAAGAAATTTCAGTCTTCCTGAGGTGGCTAGTAATTGATGTTGTTGAAGTAGGAATGTTGTATAAATAAAGGGTGAGCTGGTGGCGAGTAGGGGAGGGGAGATTGTATATTAGTAACTTACCTCATTGTTGACAATTCTTTCGTTATTTCTTCTAAAGTGCCCTCTCTGCCAGTCCCTGAATATAGTTATATTCTCAAAATGTTTTACTTATCCCCAGTACAAGAGGGTACTCTCTAATCCTCTGTTCACATCTTTCCCTGCAACAAGTTCCCTAACTACTAGATGCCACAACAGACAGAACTCCGTGTTATACAAGCAGGAAATTTTGCTAAAATGTGAAGAAGAGACTCAAGGACATTTGCAAAATGCTGTAGTCTGATGCAATGTAAAGTGGAACCAACAATCCCCAATTCATCACCATACAATTCTTTTAAAGTGTGTATGGGTCTGATAATAATCCAGGCTTCTGGCCTTGGGACTCAGATTGAGCACCAAGTGACTTGCCCTTGGAAAGGGATTATAGCGAACTGTGCTTTGGGCCCTGAGTTTTGTGGTTGATAGCAAGTTTGACTCCAGGGTTCTGGCTTTAGAAATGGGGCTAAAGGTGAGCCAGGATCCAGGCAACTGGCCTAGGGGGTGGGACTGACAGTGCCAAGACATTTGATAGTAGGTCAGAGGCTCCAGGTCCCTGGCTTTAAGAGTGGAGTTGAGGGTGAACCAGCTACCAGGTTTCCAGTGAGAGATGCCAGATCTCTCAGTGGTTTTGATGGGGCAGAAAGCAACTTTGTTCTCTCAAATAAATCAGAATGCTGGAAGCACCCAACAGACCAGGCAGCATCCATGGAGAGAGAAAAAAATAGTTAACATTGCATATTGATGACTAGTTCTGACACAAACTGGAAAGATTGGTGATCTGAAATTGACAAATTCTGTAAAGTGCCAAGTTGAAGATGAGATACTGTCCCTCAAATTTATGTTGAACTCTGTTGGAATGGTGTAAGAGACCAAAGACAGAGAGTGGGAGTGGATGGAAAATTAAAGTGATAGGCAACTGGAAACTCAGTCACCCTTGTGGACTGAATTGCAGTGTTCTCGAAGGTGGTCACCCAATCTACATTCGTTTTTGGTTTGTGATTCCATTTTTCATTCTTCCGATTCTACCAACGCTCATTCCTCTCATCATGCAATCTCAGGAAATTCATTAGCTGCCCCTTTACCTCCTCCCTTCTCACCATCCAGAAATCCAAATATTTCTTCAGGTGTGGCAGAATTCATTTGCAGTTTTTTTTTCCAATTTGGTGTATTGCAATCTATACTCACAAATGTGGTCTCCTATACAGTGGAGAGACCAAACACAGATTGGGTGACCGCTTTGCAAAGCACTTCCACTCAGTCCCCAAGGATGAACTGAGCTTCAGTTGCCTGGTCACATTCATTCTTCATCCTATTCTGTCCTCTCTGTCTTTGTCCTCTCAAGCTATTCCAATGAAGGCCAACATAAGCTTGAGGAACAGTATCTCACCTTCGCACTTGGTATTTTACAGCCCTCAGGATTTAACATTGAATTCAGCGACTTTGGAGAATTAGCCTTTCCAGTTTGTATCAGAGCAAGCTCGTTCTGATGAAACGTCATCAGCCTGTAACGTTAATTCAATTTTTCTCTCTCCTTAGGTGCAACCTGAACTGAATATTTTCAGCATTTGCAGTAAGAATCCTGAAATATTGGCCAAAGAGCACAAGGAACAATCGCAGGGACCAAATGTGTGTTTGCGTGGGGGAAGGGTGACCTGGGTGCTAGGTAACCAAGGTATTGTCTCTGCAGATATGAGCCTGCAGTGCCCGAGGCAATGGTCACATGATGGGTCAACCTGGACAAAGGATCGATCCAGGTAGGGGCAGAGAAAAGTGACCAGGGTATAAAAGAGTGAGCACACCGGTGGTGAGGTCTCTTGGATTTGGGCTCACCACAGGTTAGGTCGTGACTGATGCTGTGGACCGATTGGAACGGGGCGCTGCAGTTAAACGGGCTCAGGCGTGTTTCCGAGGTAAGTACCACTTGTTGTAACTTAGCAATAAAGTGTGTTGTGTGCTGGACAATCCTGCTTAACTCTGGCACAACAGCACTCTATTGTTGTCAGAGATGTGAAATAAAAGAGAATTTTCTATCTCACGGTTCCAGCATTGTATTTTCTCTCTTTCCTCTATTCTCAGTCATCTCTTTTTATTTACATCTCTTCCAGAAAGATCAGCTACAATTAACAAGCACTCACCAGTTTCTCCCAGGCAGCACGAACATCACTTTTTGTGTCATTCAGTCTCTCTTGGTCTCCAGCCTATTGTAGACTGGAGACCATTCTTCCCCCTTCTCAGCACCTTACAACATCTTTGATTTCTAACTTTTCCTAGGTCAGCAACATTGACTCTGTTTCTCTCTCCTGATATACTGAATGACCCATCAAATATTACCAGCATTTTCTATTTTATTTCATTTTTCAGCATCAGTAGACATTTTCTTTTGTCTTCCATCCTTTGTTTTCTCATTCATACAATTCTACTGCACGAGTCTAAGCCATCATCTCTACTTTGGAAAAAAAACAAATGATAGAATGTTTTAAAATGCAAATGTTGTTGTTGACAAAGCATTTTGAGCTGTCATTTTGTTTGAAACATTTTAGAAGGCTAGTGTGGCCTCTGAAATAGAACCTTGTTATTTGTCCTTCAGCAGGATTTTCATCTTTTTCCATTCACTTTTGAGGTCTCAGAATCTCATCTCAGAATTGCATACATAAAAGTGTGATTCTCCATAAAGAGAATCCAAGACCCCCCTCCCCTTCTTCAACTTATGGTGTTCACCTGTTGGTTGTGTTTATTTGTTTCATTGCCACTCATTATCTGTGTAGCTCTGCTGTTGTTACTTTCTCTGCATCCTGTGTTGTTCTCTGTTTTGATCCCTGCAATGATCTCCTCTTCCCCATATCCACTGTGACTAATGTTTGGAAACTTAGTAGCTTTCTGACTCACTCAGGGCTGGAGAACTGGTGCAGGCTGATGTCAACTGATGTAAAAATGTTTCTTCCACATTTGCCTAAAACCATATTTTGTAATCTGGTAGACCTGGGAAGCTGAAAGGGCTACAAATGAAAATCGATATTAAACACAACAGGGTACATTTCGTCCATTGACCATGTCTTGGATGCCCCAGCACCATTCCCAAGCTGCCAGACCAACAGTATTTTGCACAACCGATGCATAGGATCGATCCATGCACAGCATAACAACTTCAGGTACCACCACATCACACTGACCAGCAACTTTGATTGCTTAAGTTCTTGCAAAGCATCTAAAAGGCTAACATATAAATGCCTTTTGGTATTAATACAGTATTATTCTATTGCTCAACAGTGTAATGTATTTTGTGGGATAATGCAACCATTTTAGGGAGATAATCCCTTTTTCATACCATCTCTCCAACCCTGCCATTAACAGTTGCAGCAAATAAAAAGGGGCAGATTTTAAGCAGGAGGAATTTTCTAATAGGAAGGAATTCTGCTGTGATGGTTACCTGCCTGGTGGCTGAAGACCATGGCAATTTTAACAGCTGGGCTTCTCTTAACTGCATTTCCCTTTAACAAATATCAAAGCTGGCCACATGCTATGAAGGCCTGTTTCTGCATGAGTAACCTGTGAATGACAATTGTTGAAGCAGTATCCAGGAATGAACTGTTGAGCAGCACCATTCATGCCCAGATATGTCTATGAGTCAGATGCACAGGGGACCCAGGATACATACTGTTAATCCTGGCTATTCTTTAACAGATTTTTTTCTATATAAACTCTGTTGCAAGGCACACAAACATTGCGCTTCATAGTAGAATTTCTAAGCCCTGATCTCTGGTGTTCCAGGAGCCTCAAAGCAATTATACCGAGCTTTTGATTATTAACCAACACCTCATGTAATGAGCAGCTTTCAGCTGGTTAGTTCCCATTCTCTGGAATCGCTCCTCTGAATTCTCCTCCATTTCCCCTCTTGTGAGATCCTCTTTAAACCCACCTTTTCAACCAAGATTTCAGTCAACCTCTCCTATTCTCTCCACTCCTACTGTTGCTGCCCTTTCCCTTACATTCATCTGTGACTTTACATACATTAACAGCTCAAAATTAATCTATGCTGTTAGTTTTGACTTTATGAATTACCAATGTATAGACGTTTGATGAAAAGTGCATCAAACTGAACTGACAAGCTTCTTCTAGATCGGAATAGACTGGTATGTAGCTGTCAGTCTCTGGAAAATTGGGAATGCCATTGATTGCCTGCTGATACTCAACTGAGGGTGGGAAAGTGGGTTCTGTTGATTTTGCAGTTGAGAGAGAAGGATGGCAAAGTCATGGGCAGAAGTCTCTTAAACTTTCTTTGAGGGTGCAGTGAAGAAGTCAAAAGCTTCCTGATACATCACACTGTCTTTCTCACAGAGCTAATTTAAAATCAACCTCACTTTGATTGGCATATGAAAATTAGCTCCTCATCAGTTTTTAAGCGTGCACTAAGCTTTAAGGCAAGATGTAGCAGCACCTGACCAAGAAATGATTTGTGCTTTTTGTCATTGAGCACCCCACAAACTAATTATGGGAATCCTATACGATCCTCACTGCATTTACCTGGGCAGTATCACAAAGCCATGGGCCTATCAAACTATATCCAGAGGACAAATGTTAACTTCTTCTACCAAATAACATTTTTAAAAAGTTAGGATGATCCTCTAATTGCTAAACAGGGCATTTGGAGAGGGACAAAGTAATGAGAATGCAGTGCTAAACTGTGTAATTAAGTGTACTATTTGATGTGAATCTGAGTCATGAAGATGAGGAAAGACTGATCCTTGATAACTTCTATGGTCAACTTAACTCAGGCAAGCAAATGGCTTTTTAGCTCCTGAGTTGGCAGGAGAGGAAATTGGCATTGTTCCTGATCCCGACCCTTTCACCAGGACGTATTTGTGTTTGTACTCATGAGCATTCCAGCCCTGATTTTAACCAAATGTGCTGGGAAGGTTCGGGTTGGACACTTGGTTTGCTCTGGTCTGATCCACCACTCCATTAAAGTCAAGGGGCAAACCAACCCAAACCAGCTGGTCAGGCTAAGGGTATGCCTGGTGTCAGATATGGAAGACAAATGTTTGGGTAAGGGAGCAGAAGGTTGCTAAATTCCATGAAATTTCTCAAAGAAAAGCAGAACGCTGGAAGAACTCAGTGGATCAAGCGGCATCTGTGGAGGCAAAAGGTGTAAGTCAGCATTTTGGATCGAGACCCTCCATCAGGACTGGAGAGGAAACAGGAAAGATTGCCAATTTTTAGCAGTACACAGAGGGGTGGGATAGAGGCTTGTAGGTGATTGGTGGAAACAGATAGGGAGCAGATGATGGGCAGATGTAACCAGGAGGAGGGAGGGTAGATGGGAAGGATGAACAAAGGGAGAAGAAAATTAGGTGGACAGGTGAGTGTGTGTGGGAGGAGAACATCGCAAGTGTGGGTTACCTGAAATTGGAAAATTCAATATTCATACCATTAGTTTGTAAGCTTCCCAAACGGAATACTAGATGTTGTTCTTCCAATTTGTGCTTGGTCTCTGCATAGCAATGGAGAAAGCCAAGGACAGACAGGTCAGTGTGGAAGTGAGAAGGAGAGTTAAAATGACATGTAACTGGAAGCTTGAGACGGCTGTTGTGTGCAGTGCACAAGTGCTCTACAAAATGGTTGCCTAGTCTACATTTGGTACCAATATAGCAGAAGCCACATTGCAAGCACCGAATGTAATAGACCAAGTTGAAAGAGGTTCGGGTGAATCTTTGCCTCACCTGGAAGGTAGTGATAGGGGAGGTGAAGGGACAGGTGTTACACCTTCTATTGCAGAGGAAAGTGCCATGGTATGGGGCAATGAGGATGGGGAGGGATGAGCAAATCATGGAGTCCCGAAGAGAGCAATCCCTGCAGAAAGCAGAAGTGGGGGATGAGCAAAAGATAAGACTACTGGTGGGCTCACGTTGGAGGTGGCAGAAATGGCAGAGGATGATGTGTTGGATGTGGAGGCTGGTGGGGCAAAAGGTGAGGACTAAGACAACTCTATTGCTGTTCTGCTGGGGAGAGGGAGGGTCAGAGCAGACATGCAGGAAATGGAGGAAAAGACATGCAAGGGCTCCATTAACTATGGCAGGAGGGAAGTCATGCTGTTGGAAGGAGGAGGACATTTCCGAAGCTTTAGAGCAGAAAACATCATCTTGAGAACAAATGTGGTGGAGGAAGGGAAATTGAGAAAAAAATAACATTCTTATAACAACACACAAAAAGCTGGAGGAACTCAGCGGGTCTGGCAGCATCTATAGAGGAAAATGGACAGTCAACGTTTCGGTTCAAGACCCTTCATCAGGACTGGAAAGAAAGAGGGGAGGGAAAAAGGTGGAATATGAGGTGCTGTTCCCTAATCTGCATCTAGCTTCAACTTGGCAGTAGAGGAGACCATGGACAGACATGTCGTTGTGGGAATGGGAAGTGGAATTCAAATGGCTGGTCACCAGGGGATCCTGTTTAGTACAGCTGCCAAACAGTCTCCAACCTGACGGCATGAATGTCGATTTTTCTAACTTCTGGTAACAACTCCCCTCTGTCCCTTCTTTTTTTTCCCCTTAACTCTATGGCCCCTATCACTCTCTCTTTCCCCACCCCCACCATCTGCACATCACCCACACATTCGTCCCACTGGTTCTCCTCCCCACCACCTTCCCTTTATTCCATGATCCACTGTCCTCTCCTATATAATTCCATCTTCTTCAGCCCAGTCACTTCCACCTATCAGCTCCCAGCTTCCTATATCATTCCCACTCTCCCCCTCCCTCACCTGCCTATCACTCCCCTCACATGGATCCACCGATCACCTGCCAACTCTTGCTCCACCCTTTCCCCCCACCTTTTTATACCAGCTATCTCCCTCATTCTTTCCAGTTCTGATGAAGGTTCTTGACCCGAAAGGTTGACTGTCTATTTCCCTTCATAGATGCTGCCTGACAGTGAGTGAGTTCCTCCATCTTTTTGTGTGTTGCTCCAGATTTCCATCATCTGCAGTCTCTTATGTCTCCATCTGGCATTCTTATAAGCAGAGTGGGAAAAGGTATAGTCGTTTGCTGTGGAATTTATAGAAGATTTATAGTGGATTTGAAGTTCATGGATTTTTTTTTGTAAAGAATGAGACTGTTGCAAATATTTTGTAAATTCCTTTGGTGAAGTTAAAAGATCGTGAGCCAAATAGCCTACTCCCATATGTGTTTTTTCCAGTTACCTCAACCAAACTCCCAAGCACACATCACGTATGGTTGCAAGAGAGGTTAATTGCAGTTGTTGGAGGCCGATCTTTTTAGCCCCAGGACATCCATATCATTGGGTGCAGAGGAGATTTAAAAGGATGCTGCCTGGGATGCGGAGCATGCCTTATGAAAGCAGGTTGAGGGAACTCGGCCTTTTCTCCTTGGAGAGACGGAGGATGAGGGGGGAACCTGATAGAGGTGTATAAAATGATGAGAGGTATTGATAGGGTAGATAGCCAGAGGCTTTTCCCCAGGGTTGAATTGGTGGCCACAAGAGGATATAGGTTTAAGGTGCTGGGGAATAGATATAGAAGAGATGTCAGGGGCAAGTTTTTTACTCAGAGAGTGGTGAGTGCGTGGAATGGGCTGCCGGAAATGGTGGTGGAGGCTGATATGATAGGGTCTTTCAAGAGACTGTTAGATCGGTATATGGAGCTGAGTAAAATAGAGGGTTATGGGTAAGCCCAGTAATTTCTAGCATAGGGACATGTTCGGCACAGCTTTGTGGGCCAAAGGGCCTGAATTGTGCTGTAATTGTTCTATGTTCTATCACGCTAGGAACTCAAGATTGTGCTGTAAACCCAACCATCTTCAGCTGCTTCACCAAGTGATCATCCTAAGACTGGAGTGGACTTATTTACTGATGATGGCACAGTATTCAAATTAATTAGCAATTCCTCAAGTAATGAAACAGTCCATCCCCCCGCAACAATATCTGGATAACATTCAAACATAGGTTGTTAAGTAGCAAATAACATTTATACCACTTAAGTGCAAGACAATGGTCATCCCTTGGAAATAGATTCTAACCAGTTCTCTTTGACGTTTAGCACATAGGTAGATCATCACCTGCAGGTTTCTCTCCAGTTCACACACAATCTGGGGCTCATTGGCCCAGCAGACAGTTCCAGCAGCCCAGGTTCAATCCTGACCTCTAGTCTGCCTGTATGGAGTTTGTAATATTCTCTGTGACCAGTGGGCTTTCCTCCAGATACTCTGGTTTCCTCCCACATCCCAAGGTGCACTGAATGGTTGGTTAACTTGCCACTGTAGATTACCCCGAGTGTAGGTGGTTAGTAGGAGAATTCGTGGGGAGTTGGTGGGTATGTGGGAGAGAATAGGTTACAGGGAAATAAGTGAGGGAATGAGATTGATGGGAATCCTTTGAGAGCCACCACAAATTCAAAAGCTTCCTGGTTTGTCAAAAGGAAATATAAAAGTATTTTTAAAAATCCTGACACAAATATCTCATTCCTTCATCTTGCTTAATTTTAATCCTGGAACTTCCAATCCAGTTAGAACACCTTTGCCACCAGGTCTGCAACAGTTCAAGAAGGGATGACCATTAATTGCTGGACATGTCAGTGATATTCCAAGCAAAGCCCTAAGTACTTTAGAAATAGTGATGGTGAAAATATTAAACAAGCATTGGATGTCAGTTGGCACCAGACAAGGTTGGAGGCGTCAAAAGGTAAGGGATAATGCATCAAAGACAATGCATCAGAGATTGGGAAGAGGGTTTGGGCTTGGACCACAAGTGGAAGTCACGTTTATGGCTGCTATTGGTGCCTGATAGACAAAAGAGCAGATTAAAGTTGAGAGATAAAGCTGATAATAATCACAGCGAAAGTAGAAAACTTTCTATAAACCACAAAAGTGGCAATAAATAGGACTAGGAGAAAGTGAACAAAAATCAAAGAGGTCGCCAGGAACCGTGAGATGCCACAATACCTTATTAACTCATTCATCCATCACCTCCCAGCACCTTAACCACTACTCACTGAGCTCTTTAGTGGGAACAAGCACTTCTTAGAGCAGTTGCTATCTAAGTAAATTATAGCATTATAAGTGCTTTAAAAACAAATGTGCTGTTCTAAGCTTAGTAAAAGGGCCCAGGTAAAGAGGGGGATGGATATCTGGTTTAAAGGAGGTAACTGGGTGGTGGTCTAGCAGAAGAAATGTAAGTATTAAGGCCAGGAGAGCAAACTACTAAAAGGAATACCAGAACTTGTCATGTTCCCCAGTCATCAGAAAGCTGTTCACAGCCAATGGATTACTTTCCACATGGAGTCACAATTGTCACATGGGCAGACGTAGCAGCTGAGTTTCACACAGCAAAATCCTACAAATAGCAAATGACACAGGTGACCAGATAACCTAGTTGGATAATGATGGCAAGTGATAGAGGGATATGGGCCAAATGGGACTTGCTCAGGTAGGCACCTTGGTCAGCATGGATGAGTTAGGCCTGCTTCCGTGCTGTATAACTCTATGACTTCATGACTCTATAAATGTTGGCTGCATCAGTGGGAGAACCCTCTGCCCCTCTTCAAGAGGCTTAACATTATCCAGGACAAAGCAGAACATTTGATTGGCATCCCAGCTAGCACCCTAATTTTTCACACCTTCCACCACATCCTTGATGAAGAGCATACTATTAACTAAATGAACTGTGTTAACTCATTAAGGCTTCTTCAACAAACTAGTGACTTCTACCATCTACAAGAGCAACAGGCACATGGGAGCATCACCACCTTCAAGTTCTCTGAGTCATGCACCACACTGACTTGGACGTATAGCACTGTTCTTATCACTAGGTCAAAATCCTGGAACTTGCTGCAAAACAGCAGTGTAGGAGCATCTTCAACACCTTGGTGGCAGCAGTTCAAGAAGGTGGTTCATCAGCACCTCCTCATGATTAATTAAGGATGGGCAATAAATATCAGCCTCAACTTTGATGCCCAAGCCCCATGAAAGAACTGAAATAAGCCCTATGGGATCCATTTTGTCCACTCAACCAGGCAGAATGGGCCTCAATTAAATGACTTGTTTGAAGGATGACATCATATTGTGGAGAACTCCCTCAATATGGGGCTGAAACATTAACCAGGATTAGCTACTTAAGTCATGGAGCTCACAGCTTTTCTGGGTCAGAGGCAAGATATCCCATGTAATAACAATTTTCAGCCAAATACATTTTTCCTTGTATGATCACATACATACAATGTTGGAAATGACTGCTTCCAAAATATCTGTAAAGCATTCCTATCTTTTTTAATGGAATGTTATAATGAGTTGACTAATACATAGTTAAAAGATAGTCATAAACATGTTAATTTATTGTTACCAACTATAATTTTGAACACAGCATGGTTATGCTTCGGCGTGAATTCAGTTAATTGGACAAAAACCAATTGCTTTGCATAAATTAAACCATAGATCACAGATTTATGGCTGATGTTCTTCAGTTTAGAATAATTTTGAAAATTAGGTTTTTTCTTGGACTTCTACCTTGTATCTGTAATTCTAGTTTGACGCACAGTAAAGTTACATGGAGCAGCAGCTTATGAGAAGGTGAAAAATGTTTTAGTGTGAAAATGTTGCTTCTCACCTGTGTAACCATATGTGTCCACAATGATAATCATACTCAACTTTCTTCACAATTTTCAGTTAAGCCTTAGTGATTTTGTGCACCTCAATATAGTGTAGAAGCCATTTGCAAGTTAATGGGATTTTCAGACCTATCCAATCCAACAAGTGGCAATGTAACTCCTTGGGATAGAATCCACACTTGTTTTTGTTAAATTGAAGCCCCTTTTAGAGGTTCAGCTGAAGCTAAAAGAGCCCATGACTCTTTTTAAAGATCATTGAGTTCTCCCAGCTTCTTGCCCAACTTTTATCATTTAAATGACATCACAATGTACAATTATGGAGTCATGTATCAGATCATTGTTAGTGGAGGTTCCCATCTGCAAATTTCTTGAAAAAGTTCTATACATAACAGTGAGTGTAAAGTCAGAATCAGACTTATTATCACTGACTTATATGATGTGCAGTGTAGTATTTTGAATCACACATTTATATAGCACTTATTTTGGTAAGTTTATTCTTCACTCTAAACAAATAAATCACATCAATTCCAATATTGATGGGAGTGATTCCAATCAATGAAACCTTCAAATTCAATTTCCTGCAAAGGAACTTGGTCCAAAATGTGAATTTTCTAATTTTATTTAACAGGTTTTTTAACTAGTAGCTTTAGAACCCATACCAAACTTATGCCTGGTAAAAGTAGATTGGCATTTGTCTTCATTCAGCCAACTCTTCTAGCAAAGGTGGCAAATTAGTATTGAATTCAGTAACTTTGCCAACATGTGTTCAGCTGGCATCTAAGGTTCACTGGACACCGCCTTCACAGTCATAAGGTCTTGGGATTCAGATTTATTGCGGGGGGTTAAGCACATGTTGTAGGCTGACAATCAGAACAGTTATTTTAAAAAGATTGAACCATGATCCTGCCTGCATTTTTAGACGTGTATATATATTAAAAAAAAGAGGCCAATGTGGGAACTGCAAACTCTCCCATAGATTGAGTAGGTGGTGGCTGATGGGGCAGGCAGGTGGATAGTAAATGAGATGCACTCGAGGTTCTCCGTACCATTCTGCAAGCTCCTTCTCCACTTTGAACAGTTGTGGGCCAGCAGTTCCTGCAAAGTGGTGTCCATGTTTTCCAGGGTCTTGCCATGGACCTTTATTATTGGAGGGTGAAGTTGTTCAGTGGGGGTAGGTTGGTAGAGGACCTTGGACTTGCGCATGTTGAGTGTAAGGATCTTCACTGCCAAGGTTCAGGACTTCAGTGGTGATACCACCTACTCCTGATGCCTGGTTATTTTTGAATTGAGATTATGGCCTTCTTGACTTCTTGTCAGCCAGGAGGTTGGCAACAAAGCTGGCCCAAGTAGTTTGTTATAGAATGGAGTCCATTATCCTTGCATCAAGGACAGAGTCATGGTTGAGGAGATTTCAGAAGCATTCCTTACAGTGGGTAGTCACACCTCTGTCCCTGATGATTTCACCCAATTCTTGGTTCTCAGCCGGATGGGCCATGAGTATTTGTACTATGGATGGCTCTTATACCACCAAAGAACCAATGCATATCATGGGTGTTAGTGAGTTACTGAGCCTCCTGCACTCTTTCCATCTATCATCTGTTTTCTGCTGGGCCTCTGCTTTCAGATGTCTGTAAAACCATTTCTCATCCCTTGAATAAAGGTGAAGCTTTCACTCCAGGAACATTTTATTTATGCGGTTGATTATTTCCTCAATGTCCTTGTCATTCTCACCAAACAAGTCCTTGTTCTTCTTGGTAGAGGAGATGAGAGTCTCTTCACAGGTGCCAAACATGGTGGACTTCAGGGCAGCCTTTATATTGTGGACACTCTGCAGCTCCCATAATTTGGGAGTGAACAGGTTGCCTGCAAGGTGCTGTCTGAATAGAGCTGCCTTTGTGGTGTCCTTAAAAACATTGATTTTGATCTTGAACGCTATCACCTTCAAGTTGTCCTCAAGTCTTTTGGAATTCCCAACAAAAGCATAATTGGCATACCAGTCATAAGGATTGCAGTGCTCAAAGTAGAAATGCCATCATTAGCTCCTCAAGACAATTAAACATCTATATCAACCAAACTCTGTGGTACCTATCTCTGAGTAAAAGGGTCTTGGGTTCAAATCCAACTCTCGTGCAAAATGTAAGTTGATGTTTCAGTGCAGTACTGAAAGGGAGCTTCAGAGTTGGAGATCTGGACTAGAAAATGGATCACTTAACACTACCCAAATTCAATTTTAAAAAAACATAATTTTAATTAAAAACGTGGACTTTGAGTTGTAAAATGTCCAGAGTTTTCGTTCCTTGTCCTCTGTGCGAATGATGCTGTAATGTATGGAGGACTCCACACAGGTGCAGTGGTGCACCCCTGGATGCCACTTCAATTAACTTCAGTAATACTTGCATGGAAGTAGGCTTCCAAAGGACCTGTGATACCTGCTTCAGTACATCTTAAAGTGACCGGTCTGAGCAAGTTCCACACTGCTACCAGAAACCCAACTCAAGTTGTTCCTCCTTAGGACAGGTAAATACCTGACTTCCTTTCTGTGCTCCACATTATCAGAATCCAGTGCCTGTCAGTAGACCTCTACATCTTGAGCCTCAGGTGCAACTGAATTTCCCAGCAGCAATCCTTGAACAAAAACATTTGTCTTTCTAATCAACTTCTTGGCTGTCATCTTTTTTTGAAATCTTTAAAGCAAAGACATGTCTCTTACTTCCACTAGTTGAATGTAAAAGATTGCACAAGACTACTTGTAGAGAGAGCAGGGCTGTTTACTTAGTCTCCTAGGCAATACTTCTCCTTCAAGTGGCATGAACAAATCTTATAATTCAATTGTTATCACACTACCTTTGCTGAACTTGTCGTGTACAAATTGATGGTTGCATTTCATTCAGTGACAAGATACATCCGGGGGTGTTAAACAATTTGAGGATGAGAAAATCCCTACATAAATTCAAGTTTTCTTTCTTAGCTATGGATAAGCATACTCGTCAGCACCACCCATATCCCACATCCCAAGAAATTTTTTTAAACAGTAACTTGAGCAACAGGAGTTACAATGAAAACAGCAACAAATATGTGCAATGTCAACTGACTTTCAGGGTGAATGGTTGCTTCAAGGTGCTTTTCAGAAACTGTTTATGGTACAGTCCCTGTCAGAATTTCTCCAAGAGAATGAGAGCTCAAATGGCTTAGCTGGGCATGTGGGGTTTTGGAGCAGAGAACTGGGGAGATGTTATTGAATTTACATTTGACAAGGTTCCCCGTGGCAGGCTCATTCAGAAAGTCATGAGGTATGGGATCCATGGAAAATTGGCTGTGTGGATTCAAAATTGGCTTGCCCACAGAAGGCAGAAGGTGGTTGTAGAAGGGGAGTATTCGACCTGGAGGGTCGGTGACTAGTGGTGTTCCACAGGGATCTATTCTTGGACCCCTGCTCTTTGTGATTTTTATAAATGATTTGGATGAGGAAGTGGAAGGATGGATTGGCAATTTTGCAGATGGCATGAAGGTTGGTGGTGTAGTAGATAGAGATCTTGGGGTCCAAGTACATGGATCCCTCAAAGTTACTGCACAGGTAGATGGGACGGTTAAGGCGGCGTATGGTGTGCTGGCCTTCATTAGCTGGGGGATTGAGTTCAAGAACCGAGAGGTAATGTTGTAGCTCTATAAGGCTCTGGTTAGACCACACTTGGAATATTGTGTTCAGTTCTGGACACCACATTATAGGAAGGACATGGATGCTTTGGAGAGAGTGCAGAGGAGATGTACAAAGATGCTGGCTGGGCTGGAGAGCATGTCTTATGAGGAGAGGTGGAGCGAGTTAGGGCTTTTCTCTTTGGGGTGACAGAGGATGAGAGGAGACTTGATAGAGGTGTATAAGATTATGAGATGCATAGACTGGACAGCCAGCATCTTTTCCCCAAGGTGGCATTGCCCAATACTGGAGGTCATCCATTTCAGGTGCATGGAGGAAAGTTTAGGAGAGATGTCAGAGGTAGGTTTTTTTTTGAAAACACAAGAGTGGTGGGTGCCTGGAATGCACTGCCGGGGTGGTGGTGGGGGCCGATACAATAAGGCCATTTAAGGGACCATTAGACACGCACATGGGTGAAAGGAAAATAGAGGGTTATGGGAGGTGAAGTAGAGAGGGATATAGATTGAATGGGGATAAGGTTTATATAGGTCAGCACAACATTGTGGGCCGAAGGGCCCGTACTGTACTGTTCTATGTTCTGTGTTCTAATTTTTTAAAATGTGTGCTCGTGCTTTCCTGGTGTGTGCTCCTGATGCCAAGAATGGCAAAGTTTTGTCTTCAGCAAAGGCATAATGTACATTGCTGACTAAAGAAAGTATATCAAAATCTCCCTTGTAACATGAAGTATGTGTATGGATCCTACTCCCTGTTTTCATGATGTTCACTCTTTTATCTTCATTTATAATATGCCAATATTCATAATGGCAATTTTCTCATGTAAACCATTGCCTGTCCTATTGTAGATCAAGGCTGCAGTCCCTAGCTGGAGGGGAGGGTTAAATCTCCCATCCATTCTCTATTTACACAGCTAATTTTTTTTCTTAAAACTCTAACTCTTATTGTTGTAATTTTATTATGATTTTATTTTCTTCATCATGATTCGTTCCTATTTGGAATGCTCTACCCCTTTTCCATGCCATGCCCAATCTTGCCTTTGAGTTCATATTTTCTGCTGACCTGCAAGCCTTTAAATTCCTTTCTTGATGATTTCTCATTTTGCAGTCTTGCCACAAAGCCTTCACCTGTGTGAACTACATTCCTTAGTCAGCTCCTTGACCTGCCTCAGAACTCTCCCCAAGCATTTTAAAGCTTAACATCCCACAATAGCTCCTGCCCTGAATTAACTCCGCTCTTCTCTGCTTCCTATCATCATGTTGATGAGCAGCACCACCTTAGAACCTTTCTGCTATCACTAAGAAACTTCTTCTGCACCCTCTCCAAGGCCTTAACGTTCTTTGTAAGGTTCATAATTGGACGCAATACTCCAGTTGAGATCTTATTGACTTCTCTGCTTTTGTTCTCACTGCCTTTATTTGCAAGGCTTCCAATCCCATACATTTTCTTTTCAAAAGTGACCTTTTCAACCAGGCCGGCCACCTTCACTGTATCATTTGTAATGTTATGAACTAACAGTGCTAAGTGTCATTAGAATGTGGTATGGGTGAAATCAACATTTGCACCAGAAGTCCAGCTACAGTTCCATCCCATACTATTTATATCAGGTGGCACTGACCCACCAATAACCTGCCCATCATAACTGGGGATGGGTTTTCAGTGTCTGTAAAGCTGTTTCAATTGTGTTTTGTCAGGACCAATCTGTTCCAGATGTCATCCCAGTCCTGGTCTAAACATGGACCAAAGAGCTGAATACCAGAGGTGAGGAGAGAGAGCCTATCCTTGACATTAAGGCAACATTTGATCAAGTGTGCCATCACGGCACCCAATTAAAATTGAGGTCAATGGGTAACAAAAGGGAAATTACTTCAATGGTTGGAGTGATACCTTTCACAAAGGAAGATTGTAGTCATTGTCAGGGGTCAATCATCCCAGCCCCAGGATATCACTTCAGGAATTCCTCAGGGCAGTGTCCTAGGCCCAACCATCTTCAGCTGCTTCATCACTGATCTTCCTTCCAGCATAATATCAGAAGTGGGAATGTTTGGTGATGATTGCACAAAGTTCAATTCTGTTCACAACTCCTCAGCACCCCAATACTTGCCTACAATAACCGTGTGGCTAAGCACAGCTCCTGTGCCATCTTCAAATTTGCCAATCACACTGCTGTTGTTGGACAAATCACAGTTGGCAATGAGTCAGCTAACCAGAGCGAGATAGGACACCTGATTGAGTGGTGCCACAACGTCAGCAAAACTAAAGAGTTGATTGTTGACTTCAGGAAGGGGAAGGAGGGTGAACATGCGGCAGTCTACATCAGGGGATTGGCGGTGGAGAGGATCAGTAGCTTTAAATTCCTGGGCATTAATACATCAGATGACCTGTCCTGGGCCCAGCACATAGATGGAATCAAAAGGAAAGTGGACCAGCATCTTTACTTTCTTAGGAGGTTAAGGAAGTTTAGCTTGTCACTGAACACTAACAAACTTCTGCAGATGTACTCAGCAGGCCAGGCAGCATCCATGGCGAAAAGCAGGCAGTCAACATTTCGGATCAGGACCCTTCTTCAGGGCTGAAGATAGGACAAGGAGAAGCCCAATATATAGGAGGGAAAAGCAGAGCAGTGATAGGTGGACAAAAGAGGGAAGGCAGGGTGGACACAAGGTGGTGAAGGTAGATACAGGTAAGAGATAGTGATAGACAGTTTCACTTTCGATTCCTCTCATTTCTACAGACCAAGGGTGCAGCTATGGGCACTCGCATGGGCCCCAGCTATGCCTGCCTCTTCGCTGGCTACATTGAACAGTCTCTGTTCCAAGCCTACTCTGGCCCCATTCCTCAACTGTTTCTCCACTATATTGATTACTGCATTAGTGCCACTTCTTATACCCATGCAGAGTTTGACAGTTTATTAAATTTCGCCACAAATTTTCACCCTGCTCTCCAATTCACTTGGACTATCTCTGACACCTCTCTCTTTCCTCAATCTTTCCATCTCCATCTCAGGAGGTTCCTTATCCACCAACATTTTCTACAGGCCCGCTGACACCCAGAACTGCCTCGATTACTGCTCCTCCCACCCTGTCTCTTGCAGGGACGCTATCCCTTTTTCTCAGTTTCCCTGCCTCTGCCACATCTGCTCCCGTGGTGAGACTTTCCACTCCAGGACATCCGAGATGTCCATCTTCTTTTCTGACCAGAGCTTCACCTCGACTGTGGTCGAGAGAGCTCGCACCCGCATTTCTGCCATTTCTCGCACCTCTGCTCTCACCTCCACCCCTCCCAGACCCAATAGGGATAGGGTCCCCCTTGTCCTCACATTTCACCCCACCAGCCTACATATCCAACACATCATTCCCCTCCACTTCCACCATCTCCAACAGGACCCCACTACCAAGCATATCTTCCCCTCCCCACCCCTTTCTGCCTTTCGCAGGGACCGTGCTCTCTGTGACTCCCAAGTTCACTCCCCTCTCTCCACCCATCCTGTTCCCACCCCGGGAACTTTCCACTGCCCCCACCATAGGTGTAACACCTGCCCCTACACCACCTCCATCCAGGGACCCAAACAGTCCTTTCAGGTGAGACAGAGATTCACCTGCACCTCCCTTAATATCATCTACTGCATTCGGTGCTCCAAGTGTGGCCTCCACTACATTGGTGAGACCAAACACAGACTAGGCGACTGTTTCACAGAACACCTGCGCTCCACCTGTAACCTGCATCTCCCCGTTGCCAGTCACTTCAACTCCCCTTCCAACCTATCACTGATATGTCAGTCCTCAGCCTCCTCCACTGCCAGGAGAATTCCAAACGCAAACTGGAGGAACAGCACCTCATTTTCCGTCTTGGAACCTTGCAGCCTAACGGCATGAATATTGAATTCTCCCACTAAGTAATCCCCACCCCACTTCCCCACACCCTCCCCCTCCCCACCATGCCTTTTCTCTTCTTCCCTTTCCTAGCCTCCCTCTCTTTTTTCTACCCCTTTTTTCCCCCTCTCTCCTTACCTTTGACCCATCCCCCAGTGGATCTGCTCTCCTCCCCTGCACCTGCCTATCACTATCTCTTACCTGCATTTACCTATCACCACCTTGTGCCCACCCCGCCTCCCCTCTTTTGTCCACCTATCACTGCTCTGCTTTTCCCTCCTATATATTGGGTTTCCCCTTTTCCTATATTCAGTCCTGAAGCAGGGTCCTGACCTGAAACGTTGACCGCCTGCTTTTCTCCACAGATGCTGCCTGGCCTGCTGAGTTCCTCCAGCATCATAGTTTTTTTTCATCTAGATTCCAACATTGTTTCTCTACAGATGTACTGTTGGAAGTCTCCTGACTGGTTGCATCATGATCTGGTACAGCAATTCAAATGCACAGGAACGCAAGAAGCAGCAGAGAACAGTGGACTCTGTGCAATACATCACGGGCACATCGCTCCCTGCCATCGGTGGTATCTACAGGAAGCACTGCCTCAAGAAGGCAACATCTATCATCAAAGATCTCCACCATACGGGCCATGCCATCCTTTCACAGCTACCATTGGGCAGGAGGTACAGAAGCCTGAAGTCCCACATCACCAGGTTCAAGAACAGTTACTTCCCTTTAACCATTCAGATCTTGAACTAATCAGCAAAACCTTAATTACTACAGTTTAGCAACACTATGATCACTTTGATTACTTTGCACTAAAATTGACTTCTTTTGTTCTAATTGTGTTCTTTCTTGTAAAAATTGTGTACAATTTATGTTTAATTTATGTTTTTTCTTGTAAATACTCCTTATATGATGCAATGTGCCTGTGATGCTGCTGCAAGTAAGCCTTGAATTGCATCTGTGCATACATGTACCTGTGCATGTGACAATAAACTCGACTTGACTTGAATAAAACCTAGACAAAGTTCAGGCATGGGTTGATAGGTGGCAAATAGCATTTGTGTGAAAAAGGTGTTGTATAATGATAATCTCTGACAAGAGAAAATGTAATCACCCACCCTTGACACTCAGTTATATTACCATTGCCGAGAATCCCACCATCAACATGGATGTCACCATTAACCTAAAGCTCAACTGTCCCAGCCATACAAATATGATGGCAACAGGAGCAAATCAGAAACTGGGTATCCTACAGCAGAGACTCACCTCTTGGCACCACAAAGCCTTTCCACCATCTAAAAAGGCACAAGTCAGAATCATTTCTATTGCCTGGATGGGTACAGTTCCAACAACTCTAAAGAAACTCGAATAAAATCATAGAGGGAAGCAGCACAGAAACAGGCCCTTTGGCCCACTACGTCCACAATGACATCAGCCACCTATTATAATACTACATTAATACCATATATAAAAAAATTATACCCACATTCCCTGCCCCCACACCACATCATTCTACCACTCACCTACACATTTATGATAATTTATTAAAGCCAATCAATTTACTAACCAGCATGTCTTTGGGATATTGGAGGAAAGTGGAGCACCTGAAGGAAAACCATGTGGTCACAGAAAGAACAAGCAAATTCCACACAGCCAGCATCCAAGGTTAGGATTGAACCTGGGTCACAGGAACAGTGAGGCGGTGGCTTTACCAGCTATGGCACAGTGCCACCCCTTATAACAGCCCAGGATAAAGCAGCCCAACTGACTGGCACCCAATTTACCATCCTAAAACATTCATTCCATCCACCACAGAGAATGATGGCAGCAGGGTTACCCATCCTGCAACTTCTCAAACCTGCAGCCTCCAGTAACAAAAAGGACAAGGTAAGCAGGCACATGAAAACACCATTGCCTATGCTTCCTCTCTAGGTTGCACGTGCCTCTGCCATGAAAATATATCACTGGTTCTTTATCGTCACCAAACTAAATCCTAGAATTCCCTATACAACAGCACTGTGCAAGTATTTTCACCAGAAGGACTGCTGTGGTTCCAGAAGGTGATTCACCATTACTGTCAAGGACATTTGAGGATGGGCAATAAATGCTGGCCTTATCAGTGATGCTCACACCCAAAAATTAACAAATAAAGAAATACCTATAAACACAGTTCTAGCATACATTAGTGCACAGCAAAAGAGAAATGGAAGATATAGAAATAGAAGTTATAGAACTCTAATAAGAATTGTGAAAATTGATTCCCAAAACACCATGAAGATAATTTACATGACAGCTTATAAATAATGAAGGATGGAATTCAACTCATTAGGGGTCAGGATTACAAATGGAAAACCAAAAGGGACGTGGTTTGACTCCCATTTAACCACCATCTGAGTTGACCTGTACGATCAGTATGCAAGACAAGCTTTTCACTGTACCTCGGTACAAGTGACAATAATAAACCAATACCAATCTGAAATTGCTCACCAACAAAACTCAGGAATGGAAGGGAGAGGATGGATGAGAGAGAGAAAAAAAAAATCAAAGAAAGATTAAAATGTGCAAATCAATGGACAACCCTCTCCATCAGATTCCTGCAGAGTATGTTAAATTAAATTGAACCTATTCAATAGAACATCTGCTCCCTTGCTTTTGTCTTTAACACAGTAAAAAAAATAATGACACGCCGATCTTTCCAGATTCACTGAAGTAGTATTCAGAACTTTATCTAGGGTTGGGCAGGGTTTACATCCACCACAGAGGAGCAAATGTTTACATGATAAATTGCTCAAACACATTAAAGCATACTACAGCAACATCACGTGCATCGTCTAACCAGCCACCTTTTTCTTATCTTAACTCTGCACATGTAATAAAGAAAGTTTTGCTTCCAGCAATTTTCCATGTGTTCATTGGTCTGAACCAACTAAAACTTGTACCTATTATCTTCTGTCACTAAATTTAATATTCTTTTTAATAGTCCGATAGATTTACAGTTGTCCTTGTATCTGGAGAATGCAACTAAATGCTTGCTTGGAGTGCACCACCACTTACATCTTTTTTGGCACATTATTGATTTTTGTTTTACTATGACTGATGCATCTTAGGAGCTTATTTTTTTAAACTGAAGATACCATGCAAATGTGTGTCCCTTTCATGGAGAAAGTGTGTTCACTGTGCACGTAACAAACAAAAGTACAGTATTATGATTAAGGAAGTTAAATAACACAAATGATTTCTTGAATGTGTAAAGCACTCGGGTAACTAGAGTAAAGTTTCATCTTTTTGGTTATTGATTTATAGGACACAGGGGAGAGTATACCTACTGCTGTTTGTTGATTTCAGTGAAATCGCAAATGAATTCCCTGCACACACTAAGGAAGGATGGGAAAAAGTAGGAAAAAGGTGACTTCATCACCTTTATAGATAGCTGTCTATTACACCCATCCCAGCTTGAACCTGTCTGACAGGGGTAAAACTAGTCAAGATTCACAGAGAATCACAATTCAGAACTCTCATAAAAGTTTGTTAATTCCAATCAAATGCCACAAAATTTAATACAAGCAGGACAAAAAAAATGTAACAACTCATGACAAGAAACTACCAAAATGATATGCTGCAAAAATATTACAAAATATTGTCCACCAATACGGACTTTGTACTCTAACAACCTTACACAGCTTTAACCTTTAACTATACTATAACTTCACTCACACATGTGCACCTCTAACTCTGATTCTGAAAGCAATTCACTCCAGCAATCACTTGAAGCCATCTATCCCTTTCTCTATACCTACAGATCCCTTTCAAATTACCCTTAATTTTAAATATCACTCATATATATAGTTTTCTTTACATAATTTCAAACACAGCTCATCCTATCAATCATTCAGGAGTTTATTGCAATGGGTACAGCAGATCAAAACACTCTGCAGTTCTTGAAAGTCCTGAGTTTGCCCCAAATACTCCTTATGTGAAAATACAAAAATCACACACATGAAAATGTAATTGATACAACCTCCTTTTTTGAATGTGCTGTCTTCATCATGACTATTTGTCATAAATCAATGAATTGATAGATTTAGAAATGTCATTCTCTTTGGTAGTCAAACATCAAAGCAAAGGGAGACACAAGAGACTGCAAATGCTGTTTTGATGGGGAAATACTGTTCTGAGAAGTTGGTAAATGGGTTTCAGTCTAATGACTATTGTGATGTTTATCATTTCAACGGCAGAACTATGGTTGTCACTTTGACTTTGTGTATTGACAGCCACACCACAGGGAAGGACACAAATAGATAAATTCCAACTGCATCTTAGAAACGTACTGCACAGAAACAGGTCCTTTTGCACCACCTTATCCATGCTGACTGTGATGCCTATTTAAACTAATTCCATTTGCCTGCATTAGGCCTGCATCTCCAAATGACTTTCAAGTATCTGTCCAAATGCCTTTTAAAAATTGTAATTGTATCTACCACCGCTACCTCCTCTGGCATCTCATTCCAGATATTCACCACCCTCTGTATGAAAAAACCTACTCTCCAGATTTCCCCTCTGCATGAAAAACTAACCCCTCAGATCGCCTACATACTGTTTGCATTGTACAAAATGTTCCTTTGGCTTTTCCTTTCAGTTCACCATCTACTTTAAAGGTTAATTACAGAGCCCCTTGGTTCCTTTGGCCTGTTAGCATACAACTTTTTGTCATTGTTGGCCTACCATGAGTTAAATGTGCATTTGCTGGAAGTTAGTTACAGCATACATTACTAAGGAGAAAAGCAGAGATAAATTGGGTATGGAGGGCTGGCAACATCCTGGCCGGTTGTTCTGTAGCATTGAGGAACTAAAGAGGGATTATGCGGGTTGGAGAACCATGATACCCCTCTTTGACTCCCCTATGCACTGGTGGGAAGCGACAAAGGAGAACATCAAGAGGTTCTTCATCCGCAGTTGGGTCCAGAACGCAAGACAGAGTCAGAGGGAACTGTGCCAACTCCAGACAGACCTCCAGCAAATTCTCCTTCTGCAGTTGAGGGGGGTGGATGTGAGGGAGGAACTCAGAGAGGCGAAGAGCTGGCAAGCCCAGCTCCACACCTCCGAATCCTCCAAGATTATCTTCTGATCCAGGATCCGCTCTGTGGAGCAGGATGAGACATGCTCACATTTCTTCTTCCAAAAGGTGCACAGGGGGAGCTCTGTGATCCACAGCCTTAAGGAAGAGGACAGCTCAGTAACATCCTCGCAGACGGACATATTAAGGATCTGCAGATCCTTCTATGCCAGTCTGTATGACAAAAAGGCCACAGACAGCACAGCCTCCCAGAACTTCCTGTCCTCTATCACAGAGGTTTTAGATGACAGCAAGCGGGAGGGTCTGGACCAGCCACTGACCCTGATGAAGCTGACTGGCTCCATCCGTTCCCTTGATTCGAATAAAACTCCCAGAAGCAACGGTTTACCGGCAGAGTTGTACTCCGCTCTGTGGGACTGGATGGGCCTGGACCTGATGGAAGTGTACAACGCTATGCTTCTGTCTGGCAGCATGTCAGAATCCATGAGAAAGGGCACCATTACCCTCATCTACAAGCAGAAGGGTGAGAGGGGGGACATCAGAAATTGGAGACCCACCTTACTGTTGAATGTGGATTATAAGATCCTGTCCAAGGCCATCGCCAACAGGGTCAAGTCTGCTCTGGGACAGGTGATCCACCCAGACCAAACCTGTGCTGTACCTGGCAGGAAGATCTTTGACAGCCTTGTGCTGCTTAGGGATACCATCGCCTTCGTGCAGGACAGAGGGGTGGACACTTGCCTGGTCAGCTTGGACCGGAGAAGGCATTCGACAGGATATGCCACACGTACATGTTGGACATGCTCTCCAAAATGGGCTTTGGGGAGGGAATCAGAAATTGAATCCAACTGCTCTATACAGACATTAGTAGTGCAGTCCAAATCAATGGGTGGGAAACAGACAGCTTCCCTATTAAGTCTGGAGTCAGGCAGGGCTGCCCCCTCTCCCGTTTTGTTCTCCCCATACATGGACGATGTCGCTGTCTTCTGCTCGGACCCAAGGTCAGTTCGCAGATTGACCAGCATCTACGACCAGTTTGAGTTGGCATCAGGAGCCAGAGTTAACTGCACAAAGAGTGAGGCCATGCTCTTTGGCAACTGGCCTGACTGATCCAATGTCCCCTTCACCGTCAGGCCTGACTACCTGAAGGTGCTGGGGATCTGGTTCGGAGGGGCCGGGGTGTGCAACAAAAAATTGGTGGGAGCGGATTGGGAAGGTGAAGCAGAAACTGGGATTGTGGGAACGGCGCTCCCTCTCAATAACTGGGTAGAACTTGGTCATCAGGTGTGAGGTGCTCTCAGGGCTGCTGTACTTGGCGCAGGTGTGGCCTGTTCCTTGCTCCTCTGGCTTGGGAATCACTCATGCTGTCTTCAGGTTCATCTGGGGATCCAAGATGGAGCGGGTCTGATGGATCGCCATGCACAAGTCTCTGGACAAGGGGGGCAAAAGTGTCCCCATTGTTGCCCTCATCCTGATGACCACCTTTGTCTGTGGCTGCATCAGGCTGTGTGTGGAACCAAAGTACGTGGGCACCAAGTGTCACTACGTGCTGAGGTTCTACCTGTCCCTGGTGTTGCGAAGGATGGGCCTGGCCCCGTTGCCGCGCAACGCCCCAGTCAGCTGGACGTTGCCGCACTACCTGTCCTTTGTGGAAAAGTTCCTCCAGACCAACACCTTTGACCACAAGTCCATCAGACAGTGGTCAGCATGGAACATCCTGCAGACACTGCAGGAGAAGGACTTGATGGATCCTGTGGGGTGGTTCCTGGTGCAGACTGTCCAAACCATCTGACAGAATACCTCATCGCCAGAACTCACCAACAAGCACCAAAACCTCGCTTCGCTGGCAGTGAGAGGGGCCCTCCCTGTCAGATCCTTCCTGTATGGTCGAAACATCACTCCCAGTATGCACTGGCCCCGGGAGGGCTGCTCTGGGGACGAGGTGGTCATCCACCTTTTTGTGGACTGTAGGTTTGCGAGGAGGGTGTGGCGAAAGATGCAAGGGTCCTTGTCACGTTTCAACCCCAGCAGCTGTGTAACACAGGATTCTCTGATCTAACGGCTGTTCCCAGGCCACACACAGGAACAGACATCAACTGCCGCTGGAAGGTCATCAACGCGGTGAAAGACACCCTTTGGTCTGCCCGAAACTTGTTGGTCTCCCAGAACTGTGAGACATCCGTAGGGGAATGCTGCCGACTGGCACATTCCAGGCTGCAGGAGTACGTGCTGAGGGACGCACTGAAGCTGGGTGCAGCCAACGCAGGGGCTCAGTGGGGAAGGACTACAGTTTAGAGTTCTTCTGCCACTGGAGAGGGAGGGGTGGGGTCAGGCGAGGAAGCCCCTTAAATATTGTAAATGTGGGATTGGGGTAGCATCCCAAGGACCCACACGAGTAGCATCAGTGCTGTGTTTTCTTATATAAAACAGTAACACTAATGATTGATCTGTACATGAATGTAAAGGTTTGCACTGTTTTATTGTTGTATATAGTTTGTTTTTATGATGAATACAGTTTATTTTGGAATAAAAAAAAGGTTTTCTAAAATAAGTGAGGTGAGAGAGTCTGGGTTGATACATTGGTTACAGATTATTAATTACATTTTGAATAATGCACGGAAGGTGCTGCTTCCAGTATAACTAGTAAAGAGCAGCAATCATTTCCCCCTTGCCTCAACAATGGAGTCCACAGAGTCAACCATAACAGTGGATAGATCTCGGTAGCCATACCAGTTCTGCTTTGTGCTCTGCTATCATTGCCTATCATGCAGTAAGTTATTGGGTAGAGGCACCGTGCCAGCAATCTGTAATGTTTCAGCTTTCACCCAGTGATGTCATGAATAGGACAGTGGATTGTGGTCAAATTCTATGTCAATAAATGGGCACTGCACCATGTCAAAGTGGTGGGCCTTCAGTAAAAATGGCTGCCTCAGCCTGTAGCTGAAGAATATGAAACAGGAATACAGAAGGCAGCAAAGAACCATGAATTAGTGCTCTTCTTATGTTCACTTTATAAGTAAAAGGTAATAGCCAGGTCTTTCCTTTAATATTTTTACAACCTTATCAGAAAGAATTTTTTAAAAAACAAGTTGCTGATAAATATATAGATTTTAGATAACAATTTCCATTTGAACTGGCCATAATGGGCAAGCAGTCAGCTGCTACCATTATTTGGACAGATCTTTTGAGGGTTACTGCTTTATCTTGTGAGTTTTTAAAAAAATGTGCGTGGGCAAAGTCACCACAGCTTGATTAGAATAAACAGTACATTCCTATTTTTAAATGGATCAGTCCCTATTTTTAAATAGCATTCATGGAAAAATACTTTTATCAACCTTGTGCTGGTTATAAAATGAAAATTAAATCCCAATCTAAAGTTATCAAAGAAGATTACACTGTATGAATTTGATGCAACATTCAAGAAGTCAAGTTAAACACACATGTGACCTATCATGCCTTGCTGCCTTTCATAACAGAGACATGAGAGACTGCAGGTACTAGGATCTGGAGCAAATAAGACACTGAGTCCTGATGCAGGGCCTCAAACTGAAACATTGACCATCCTTTTGCTTCTACAGATGCTGCTTGACCCACAGAGTTCCTCCAGCAGTGTGTTTTTCTGCTCGCTTTCATAATAGATTCTTGTGAACTGGGACAAGAAAATTTCTAGCAAAAATGCAAGACACACTTTCCAGGGGAATTAAAAGGTCCATAGAAGAATTATATCTTCAGAATAATTTCTGAAGTTCCCACTCATTATTTCTCCACTTTGGTCACTGAGAAGATACTGTTGTAGGTGCATACCCAAGGCCACATTTCCGAGTGCCTCTCACTCCCACTGTAGATGCTTGACTGCTGCGATCATGCTTCAGGAATTTTTGGTGCTGACCACTCACCTCTCCTTCTCTTTTCTTGTTGCGTGCTTCTGGCTGCTGAGACTCTTCAACAGGAGCAACCATCAGCATCTAACCTAGTTGGACTGAGAATCCTAAGAGCTAACAGTTATATAACTAATGCCATAAAGACCAGGTGACTGGGAAAGCAAAAGTTTGGAAGGGAGGGGTAGGGCTGAAGACAATGAGATACTACAGCCAGCCAGAAATCAGGGTCTCCACTGCTGCTTCCAAGCCAGTGACTTGTTCTTGGAAATGCCCTTGTGAGGACACTGGTAAGTAAAGGAACAACACACACCTTTCCCTCCAATTGATGAGCTTGTTAATTTTCCCCAGGCTACTTTTTCTCCTGAATAAATGCCCTTGTATTTGAGGAAGCATGAGCAATAAATTCAGAGAAAAAGGTTCAATGTGACATCTTCAAGGAAGGAAGACAATACAAAAGAGAGAAAAGTAGACTTAACTTTTATAAAAAGTCAATCTAATTTTGTCTCCTGCTTGATTTTGATACTAGCTCTTAACTTGTTCATCCTTTCAGTTCAATTTAATGCGCCCCTGTGGCATTTGAATCTGTTTGCAAATCATGGCTGCATCCCTTCCTAGATTTTCACTGTTTGTGATGGTGGCAGAAATCATTGCAGTGTACAGGATTAGACTGGGCAGAGAGAAGGAGAAATGTTTGAACTGGGTGAGAAAAACAGGATTGGAACTATTTGCCCTCATCAGGTATAAAACTGACACAGTCTGATTGGGTAGATTACCAAGTTACATGGTAGATATTCTTTATATAATTGTGTTACAATTTTTTTTTAAAGTACACACACACACATACATATATATATATATATATATATATATATATATATATACATACACACACACACACACACACATATATATTAGTCATATTGTCATATGATGGAGTATATATATATGCTCCATCAAATAATGATTCTCTCTCCTCTCTATGGCCCAATGATAAGCACATCAGCTTCACTTATCAGACTAGTCCCAAAGGTTATAGGCCTCCTGTTCCTTTTTACCTCAACATTCTTCAGTTGCTGAAACTTTTCTCATTGCCTTCTTGAAGTTCATTGAATTCTCCGACTGGACTACCTTGAAGGCTGCATTCTTTATGTTCATCACACTCTCTGTGAAGACATGTAATAGTTTTATGTGCTGGCATATTTTATACTAGGTTGAAAATTCCTGTGTCTACATATTTAAGCTGTTACTGTTATCACATGTTTTTAATAATTGCAATGATCTTCCATTTCTGTAAACATCATGACCCATAAATACTTCCTTTCTGAGATGACACCAAGGGCTCACCACTGCAAGTTCCTATTGTGTATCATGTTTAACAGAGCAGGCACATTTAAAGCTCATAAAGGCCTTGCCTCCATCCACTCTATAGCAACTGAATTCAAGTAGATCAAAGATCCTGGGCTGCAGGAGACTGTGGAGGAGAGGGGAGAGTTGTTGTTGGGATGTTGGGATACACTGGAGGAACTCAGCAGGTCAGGCAGCATCTGTAGAGGGAAATGGACAGTTGACGTTTTGTGTTGAGACCCTTCATCAGGACTGAAAGATAGAAGGGAGTTAGCCAGTAATAAGGAGATGAGGGGAAGGGATGGAGCAAGAGCTGACAAGAATAGGTGGATCCAGGTGAGGGGTGATAGGCAGATGGAGGAGGGAAGAGTGGAAATAGCAACAGGCTGGGAGGCAATAGGTGGAGGCAACAAAGGAATGTGCATGATGGAATATGATAGGAAGGTGGAGACAAAGCCGGTATTCAATGTGCTTTAATATAATCCAATAAACTTGCTAGCTACTGCAGAAAGAAGCTAAAAAGAAAGAAGCAGAAAATGCTGGAAACACTCAGCAGGTCAGGAAGCATCTGTGGAACAACAGAGTTAATGTTTCAGGTCAAAGATCTTTCATCGGTACCAACTTTAGGTGTTGATTGAAGGATGAATATTGCCATGACTCCACTGAGAGTTCCCTGAGCATGGATTTTACATTCACTGGCAGGATAGACAGGGCCTTGCTGTGATATTTCTTCAGAAAGTAGGTACTCTGAGAGTGATGCACTCCCATCTTGATGCTTCTTGATGTGGGGTTGGAGTCACATATAAGCTAGATGGTGTGCAAACAGGTTTCCTTCTAATTGAACTAGCGTTCTCCATTTTCCACAAATTCAGCTGTTGAAGCCATTACCTTTGGAACATTTGGCTATATCAGTAGGTTCATGTTCAACCTCTTCGTGCAGGGACTCAAGCACAAGATCAGTCCCAGTGCCATACTGATGGGAGTGCATCATTCTCAGAGCACCTACTTTCTAAAGAAATATCACAGCAAGGCCCTGTCTATCCTGCCAGTGAATGTAAAATCCATGCTCAGGGAACTCTCAGTGGAGTTATGGCAATATTCATCCTTCAATCAACACCTAAAGTTGGTACTGATGGAAGACCTTTGACCTGAAACATTAACTCTGTTTTTTGTTCCACAGATGCTTCCTGACCTGCTGAGTGTTTCCAGGATTTTCTGCTTTCATTTCAAATTCCCAGCATCTGCAGGTTTTTGCTCTTCATTTCCTAAAAGCAGTTTTGTCAGATCTTATTGCTTTCTGTGTGGGACCGTCTGCTGTAACTTCACTGCCACATTTCATGCTGTGACTACACTACAAATTTCACTGGCTAGGAAGCAGTCCAAGCCAACCTGTGAATGTTAAAGGTGGCATACAAATCAAAATGTTTTTTTTTCTTAAGGCCACTCTGGGATCTCCATGATCAGTTCTTCCAAAGCTGTGTGTTTGTTTCTCCTGTTGCTCTACCATTCTAAATGAGGTTCCTTCCTGGATTACCCCTTGTAATACATTCCACAGACTCACAACCTACTGTGCTAACAAGTTGCTGCACCTGATGTCAACAACACAAGAAAGACCAAGTTAGAAAATCATGGGGCTTTAAAAACATTTATTATGGTAATCACTGATGAGGCTGGTATTTATCACCCATCCCAATGATTTAAGAGGTTCTGGAAGATAGTGGGTACTGGGCAGGGTTTACTGATCTGTTCCTAGAGTCCAAGGGTATAGATGAGCACAAAGTGTGGGATGTGAAGCAGGTCAATGAAGATCAAGCAGGCTGAATGGGAGAATCTATGAAGGAAGAGAATGGATCCATTGAGATTACTGCTCACTAAAGGGAAGTGGACGGTCTTGCTCCCTGCTACAACCTAAAACGTTAATTCTGTTTCTCCTTCCACAGATGCTACCAGACTTGCTGAGTGCTCCCAGCACTTCAGGTTTCTATTTTAGATTTCCAGCACTGGCAAGTTTTTGATTTTGTTTTTTGGCTGGCCTGCTTTGAAGCTTCCTGTGAGCAGTTCAGTCACAAGCTCCCACCCAGTCCCTTCTCCTTACATATGGGATTGAGGAGGTTGGGTTCTGGTTTGCTGAGAGTTGCTGATTAAAAATGGGGGGGGGGGGGGGGGGGGGGGGGGGGTGGTAAATGCCAAAGGGTTTTGGCCTGACTTCAGGCCTTTTCCACAAGCCGGTTCCTCCTAGGTATGGGTGCATTAATGGGCGTGCCTCCTGGGGTGGAGCTTGACTGAGAAGGTGGGGAGAGTGGGCTGAAGGATGACAATGGGTAAAGTGCTCTTATATGAGCCCATAATTGACACTGAATGCTCTGGGTGGATTCTTCTATCAAAAAGCAAATGGGAAACAGCCATTTTTGAATTTTGCCACCTGTTACATGTGTTGAGATCTCCCTCAGGTGCAGCTGGAAATAATAGCAACATCTTGCAATTTGCCATATAGAGAGGAAGTCTTTGAAGCTCTCTATCCAAAGCTAACAAAGTTTCTTCGTCACTTGCCAGAGAATAAAATATTTTGTTAGGAGTACTTTGTAGCTGAATGCTATCGACTTTACCCACATCATTTATAGGGATGACATGTCAAGATTAATGCAACCAAAACTGATTCCATTCTCTCGATTTGCAGCTGCTGAGCACAAAACAAATAATGCAGGACAATTCCCAGTGTCCTGGTAACAGTCACGGTACCTTCATTCTGTGGCAATCTATTGTGCCATCGTATTCCATAGTGATAGAAACATAGAAAACCTGCAGCACAATTCAGGCCCTTTGGCCCACACAGCTGTGCCGAACATGTCCCTACCTTAGGGATTACTAGGCTTACCCATAGCCCTCTATTTTTCTCAGCTCCATGTACCTATCCAAAAGTCTCTTAAAAGACCCTATCGTATCCGCTTCCACCACTGTTGCCGGCAGCCCATTCCACGCACTCACCACTCTCTGAGTAAAAAACTTACCCCTGACATCTCCTCTATACCTACTCGCCAGCACCTTAAACCTATGCCCTCTTGTGGCCACCATTTCAGCCCTGGGAAAAAACTTCTGACTATCTACCCGATCAATGCCTCTCATCATCTTATATACCTCTATCAGGTCCCCCCTCATCCTCCGTTGCTCCAAGGAGAAAAAGACCGAGTCCCCTCAACGTGCTTTCATAAGGCATGCTCCACAGTCCAGGCAGCATCCTTGTAAATCTCCTCTGCACCCCTTCTATGGCTTCCACATCCTTCCTGTAGTGAGGTGACCAGAAATGAGCACAGTACTCCAAGTGGGGTCTGACCAGGGTGCTATATAGCTGCAACAATACCTCTTGGCTCCTAAATTCAATTCCCCATTTGATGAAGGACAATACACCATATGCCTTCTTAACCACAGTGTCAACCTGTGCAGCTGCTTTGAGTGTCCTATGGACTCGGACACCAAGATCCCTCTGATCCTCCACACTGCCAAGAGTCCTACCATCAATACTATACTCTGCCATCATATTTGACCTACCAAAATGAACCACTTCACGCTTATCTGGGTTGAACTGCATCTGCCACTTCTCAGCCCAACTTTGCATCCTATCTATGTCCCTCTGTAACCTCTGACAGCCCTCTATACTATCCACAACACCTTCAACCTTTGTGTCATCCTCAAACTTACTAACCCACCCCTCCACTTCCTCATCCAGGCCGTTTATAAAAATCACAGAGTAAGGGTCCCAGTACAGACCCGAGGTACACCACTGGTCACCGACCTCCATGCGGAATATGACCCTTCAACAACCACTCTTTTCCTTCTGTGGGCCAGCCAGTTCTGGATCCACACTGCAATGTCCCTTTGGATCCCATGTCTCCTCACCTTCTCCATAAGCCTTGCATGGGGTACCTTATCAAACACCTTGCTGAAATCCATATACACTACATCTACTACTCTCCCTTCATCGATGTGCTTAGTCACATCCTCAAGGTGTTCAATCAGGCTCGTAAGGCAGGACCTGCCCTTGACAAAGCCATGCTGACTATTCCTAATCATATTATGGAGAGGTGTTCATAGATCCTGCCTCTCAGGATCTTCTCCATCAGCTTACCAACCACTGAGGTAAGACTCACTGGTCTATAATTTCCTGGGCTATCTCTACTCCCTTTCTTGAATAAGAGAACAACATCCGCAACCCTCCAATATTCTGGAACCTCTCCTGTCTCCATTGATGATGCAAAGATCATTGTCAGAGGCTCCACAATCTCCTCCCTTGCCTCCCACAGCAGCCTGGGGTACACCTCATCCGGTCCCGGAATCATGAAGATGTGTTTCATGATTCCTGAGCACAATAAGCCACCTTTGATGAACACCCACTGCATATGAACACACAGTCACAGAAAATGTGACGCAGCAGACCACTGGCATTTGGAAAGAGTGCTTCTGCTGTCTGCACAGCCCTGGTGAAGTCTTGCAGAACTTGACAGAGTGGGCGTGGTCGTCTGCCATGTGCTCTCCAACCACATTGTCATGAGGCACAGTGCTTGCAACAGTTACACAACATGCAGCTTTGGAACAAAACTGAGGAGTGGCAGGACAAGGAGGAGGAAATGAGTGGGCATCTGGAGAGCTGTTTCTGGCTGGGAAGTCTACAACCCACTCAAACAGCTGTTATAGCAATATACACAACCCCAATTCCCCATTCATCGGCTTACATTCCATCATTATGTCTATTATCCTACAACGTAAATATGGAGCCAATATATACTATAAAAAGAATCAACAGCAAACTTGTGGGTCAATGTATACGAAATTGAAAAATACTGCAATCATCTATGTATATTCTTGGTGCCCGTCTTTGCCTGCTCTAGTGCTCCAAAGCAATGCTATCCCAGTGAATACAGTGCAATGACTAGAAGGCTGCTGATATATAGTGCAGGGCGTTACATTCTTCGCCTTCAGTGCCGGACTCCAGAAAGCACTTTCTTGACATGAGAAGCTACAGTCTGAGCTGCAGGGCTGACAGGCAACAGCAAGGGCAGGAGGGGTGACACGGGGGGGGGGGGGGGGGAGTTAACTTTCACCATCATGAGAGAGGTCAACAATCCACAGGGCAATTTTTACATGCCTGGTAATGATGCCTCTCCAAACTAGAAGTGTTTAGAAGGACAAATTGCCAGAGCTTTGCAAGACTCTTCAAGCCCTCTAGAGTCCAACCAAATGCAAGAGGGAAGAACTTGCATGTCAGCAACCTGATTTTGTATGAAGTCTCTCTGAACTTCCACTGCAGCACCCAATCATCAAATGGCTTTTGCCTGTGCTGCAGTGGAAGTTCAGTGTGCCCACCAGCCATGTTAGAAAGTTTGGCTTCCAATCTCTGTGCAAGGCTATCCCAGACTCCTCTAGGTTTCTTGATATTGCACCACCTGTGCTGTCTCTGACTGGGTGTGTACCAGCCTTTGGACTGTTGCATAACACTGTGCCAACTGCTGCATGGAGCTTTTGGTGATGTGCAAGGACCAAAGTTCCTCTTGAATTACAGATCCACAGCTCACTGTTCTTGGTGCCTGACATCTCCATATAAATATGCAGACCTGACAAATCACTGGGGGGCACTGAAGGGACTAACAGTGTCAAACATTCAGCAAAATGATCTGTGCACAGAAGGATTGCTGGTAAAAGATGTCAAGATCATCTGAGACTAAATGAGCTGATTAACAGAACAGTGAACCGATATGTAATAGAGAAATGTTCTGGCTGTATTGCCATATTAGTCTTAGTCCTAAATGTGGGAGCTCTTTTCTCCAAAACTCAACTCTCATTAACTTCTCCAGAAGCCTCCTCCCCCTGTAGGATTCTCTTTGCATCCCACCTCTGACCAACCTTTTTACCCGTTCTTACATCTGGCACAGAGGAAAATGTTTTCTGATTACATTTCTCTGATCACTTTTGATTTCCCCACCTGGTTTAATTCCATTCTCCTGCCCTCTCCCAATACCTTTGTAGCTCCCACCAGTGGACTTCCACACTCCCGCTCACCTTCTGTCCCCTTTAATATCCTGCCAAACAGAATGCAATTGCTGACCAAAATTCACTATGACTGTTGAGTACATGTGCTGCAGCTAAGGAGAAACTTCCCAGTTCTTTACAGACCTAAAGGATTGGAAAAAAACCACAGATATCCATATTAGAAATTAGGAAGTTACATTGTTTTGATTATTCCTTCTCCTAAATCCTCCAGTCTAATTGAGCTTGTGATCTTCAGATGATCTTGCTAGTTCTACTTCTGGATGTAATGCTGCCCTCTGAGCACAAGAGACAAGTATTGCAAACATGCATGATGCAGAATTTGTGAACATTTCACAATCACCTCCTCCACTTAGCAGAATTTATTCCTTATAGTGATCCCTTTTGAACCAATGACTTTATATCTTGCTGTTTCTGAACAGTGGATTCTGAGTGTGAAATTTCTAAGGCTATGTGGTAATCTGCTTTGATAACAGTCTAATCCATCAGTTTACTGACCCACTTTATGCCAGTCAGTTACATCATTTCTTATTCACCAGCAGGGTGCTAATTAGATATTTCTTTGTTGGGCCTGCTTGAATTGCTGAAGTCCATGTGGTGAAATGCCTGAGATACTTACTAAGCCGTTTCATAAAGTAGTGAAAAATCAAATCACACCAGCATGGGATTGAAATCAAACATTATACAAAGTGCTTAGAAACCATCAACAGGCCATTCATCCCAAATGCAATATGCTTCCTTCCACTATCCATATATCCTATGTCTTATTCTTTTCTGGCTCTTGTGTTTGTTTACCATTCCTTTAAATACAAGTGTACCCCTTACCCAAACAATGCCACGATGTAGCAAGTTCCACATTCTATCATCTTGGTAAAGTCATTTCTCCTGAACATAGCAGACGTAATAGTTATCAACTTATATTTAAGATAGTCTGCAAATGAAAAAATCTGCTCTATTTTCACCCAGTCAAGCCCTTTTATAATCTTCAAAACCTCAATCAGGTCACCTCCTAATCTTATTTTGAGAGAAAATACCTCTAGTCTATTTAAGCTTTCCTGCTAGTTCCAGTAACATTTTAGCCAATCTCTTTGTTCTTTCCCAATGTTTTCTTGTGATTTCCATAATACAGAGACCAGAACTGTTCACAATACACCACATGTGGTCCAACCAATGTCACTTTAAAATAACAAAACTACCGCTACTGCTTTTTAATTCTAACCCATTAGAAATTACCTCATTGCCTTGTTTACTTTATTTATTGCTTAACTAACCAGCAGCACCACATTAGTGGCTCGTATAAATAAGCCAGACCAAGTGGAGTTTTTGCAAGTTTGGCAGCTTTGTGCCATGTTGGGGATTGCGTTCATATTTTTTTTAAACTATTATTCAAACCTTTGGATTACTAGAGTACCAAAGGATATTGAATTAAAAACTATTACTTTGGAAAGTTGAATTCATTGACCAACATCACAAACAGATTTAGCTGCATTTTGCAGAAAAATAAAGCAATAGCCAACAAGGGCCAGGTGACTTGAGGATGTGCTTAGATGATGGTCACAGTAAAAGAAAATGAAAAAAGTCAAGAGTTGGGTATTTGGGGGATGGAGGTGGGGCCAAGAACTCATCTGCAATTCTAAATAACATTTTACTGTCTAGGAATTGTAATATACCCTAATCATCACACTATATATTCCTTATACAGGGCTTGAGGCAGATCAGGTCAAGAATCAAGTTGGCATTAGTGGGAGAAAGAAGGTTTGGGTCAGGTTAACAATCAAAATAGGGGCACCGTTTGGGAGACGATTAGAGATACGATAAGGGGTCTGAGGTCAGGGCATAGGGTCAACAATCAGGTAGGGGCTGAAAGATGGTGATTGGGAACTCCATCAGGGCCATAGGTAATTGGAGGGATTTGGGGAGATGGACAGTTGGGGGAAGAAAAAAAATCAGACCAACGCTTACAACCACCAGCTCAGATACCAACACTGCCACACCAACTGAGATTGCTGTTATCATGGGTCTGGATAACAGTGATCGAAGGTGCTAGAAGGGCATCATAACAGTCCACCAACACACTACTCAGACTGATGAGGCACAGCCCAAGGGAATGGTAGTATCCCTGCTGTCACCTCACTGGCTGACACATTTATGATTACATCAGTGTTACTCTGCTATTGACCTTGCGGTTGCCCGCCAGCCAACAAGCCCAGACATCTGAAGCTGATGCAGAGATGGTTCTGTCTATCACCAGCAGACCATCTTCACTCAGAGGTGCTTGAGACTGTGCTCAAGGCCATCTATAATCTCCTTGACTTAATGTCAGCAGGTTTCCACCACCATGCTACAGTCACTGGGGATGCAGTACGTCAAGAACTAAAACAAAGACACAAGGAAAGCAGGCACCAAGGGCAGTTGTGGAAATGTTTAGTTACTGTTTGTATGGTGTTTGACATGCTTTGATTTATAAATTTGCTGTGAAACCTGAGCATTAGCAAGTTGGGATTAGCGTTCCCAATGATCACATAAGTCACTTCAGATCAATCTGTTCCTTGTGTTTTCTGTCACTATGATTCAAAAACTGAACAAATGAATTTCTTCATGACATAGGTATGTGCACACGTCTATATTTGGTACTTTAGCACACAGTAGAGTTTGATGAAAAGGGAAACACAATAGGTGTCATTTGTAGAGAGCTTGCTCATACCTATACTGAGCACTGCATTTTGTTTGAGTCACTACATCTCAGGAAGGATATATTGGCCTAGATACACACAAGAGTCATACAGCACAGAAATGGGTCCTTCAGCCCACTGTGTCCATGCCAATCATTTTTGCCCATGTACACTAATCCCATTTGCCCTCATTAGCTCCGTATCCATCTATGCTTTGCCTATTCAAGTGCATGTCCAAATGTTCTTTAAACATAGTGATCATATCCAATTCCACCACCTCCTCTGGCAGCGAGTTCCAGATATCAACCACTCGCTGTGTAAGAAATCATCCCCCTCAAATCCCCTTTAGAATTCTTTCCTCTCACTTTAAACCCATGCCCTCTTGTTTTCGACACCTCTACTGTGGGGAAAAAGATTCTAACTGACTGCCCTATCTATGCCTCTTATATATCTCCATCAGGTCACCCCTCAGCCCTCCCCCACTCCAGGCTATCCAACCTCTTCCAATAACTAAAGTCTTCCAATCCAGGAAACATCCTGGTGAATCTCCTTTGTACTCTCTCCAGAGTAAGCACATCCTTTCCACAATATAGTGAGCAAAACTGCATACAATACTCCAAGTGTGGCCTAACCAGTGTTTTGTAAAGTTACAACATAACATCCCAACATTTATATTCTATACTTGATGTTTGAAGGCACCAGAATAATATTGAGGTGGAAAGGGTTAAACCGTAAGGACATAAACAAGGTCAGTCAAATTTGATTGATTCCCTCGGTGCAGAAGATTGCATGAAAATCTAATCAAAGTCTTCATAGAAACTTTAGTTGGAGGATGTAGAACAAATGGGCATGATCTTAAGATTAATCATAGAACCAGGCCATTCGTGACAGAAATCAAGACAGAATTTTCACATAAACCGTAGGGATAGTTATGGATCCTGAATCAACAAATTTTCAAGACCTAGATCAACACATTTTTGTTGGGTGAGGGTATAAAGGGAAATTAACCAGATGGAGTTGAGGTGAACTTCAGGCGACCAGTATTCCAATAGTACTCCTTGGGAACAGAGTCAAGAGGTGAGACTTGCATCAGATTGTCCTACTTTGCCTTAACCCAGTCCATTTCCCTGTGGCAAGGCTCATTAAATTTGCCTGGTAGCCACAATATTTATGTAGCTAGCTAGGAGAAGTTTCTGAATAATGGTGATGCATCCAAATGCTGATGGTGGGGGATTTGATGATAATATTGCCATTAAGTACTACTGTGAGTTAGACAGACTCTGTTGGTGGAGATGGTCATTGCCTGGTACTTGTGTGGTGTATAATTTATCACCCAAATTTAAATGTTGTCAAAGACTGTACTAGGGCAGTAATTGCATCAACTTCAGGAGTTTTGTCTTTATTGAACATGCAGGCAAGAATGGCCTCCCAACCAGAGCAAACAAATGTTTAACATGCTTACACACCATTTCATGTACCACTGTTTCCCATCTTGGCTTCATTGGCATCTTTGCCACCTTTATTTAAAACTTTGGTACTAACACTGCTCACATGTCATTGGGGAACGATACATTGGCCTGGAAATCGTATGTGCCATGTAAATGCAGTTTGATCAGGGGATCTAGGGCTTACATTTCAAAAGACACATTCCACAAATTCCTGGTTAAGAGCAAGTTCAAGGCACCAGTTAGTGGGGAAGTAGTTTTTTTTGGGAGAAAGATATGGTCATTGGTCAGAAGATCACAATAGGCTTTGGGGTCCTCAGGAAGTGTTGGGGGGGCAGTGGTGGGAGTGAAGAAGTAGATCAGTGGGTGGAGGGTCAAGTAAGTGTTGGTCAGCGGATTGGAGGTGGTGGGGGATGCTGGTGAGAGATCAGTAGGGCAGAAGGGTGGAAAATCAATGGTGGGAGCATCTATCAAGGATTGGATGGGAGATTGGTGCTGGGTTAGGGATGTTCTGGAGATCAATGGATAGGGGGCGTGAGCTGCACTCGGACTGGTGGGGTGGCGAGAGGGAGAGTTACTGCAACATGCAAGTATGTTACATAGGACCCATCTGGGATGTGTTGCCTGCACCAGACCCCATAGTTTGGGAACCATTCAGGTGGGTCCCCATAGTAACAAAGGAACAGTTCTCAAATGCTGTGAAGACCTATTTCTGCATAAGTGGCCCACACTATCTTCAGGACTAGCATTGTGGAGGCACCTTGGAGTGTATTGCCTGCCACTGGATGTCACTGCATGTGTCAAGGCTCCTACAGCTGCATGGAGAACCCAGAAAATTGTGGAACTCATGCTATCCATAGTTTTCCTTAGTAATTGATATTCTTTTATTGAAATTGAATTGCATTGTGCATAAAAATGAATGTGATCCAATTCCTCAACTATCGACTTTGGGATGCAATTTTAACCTAAGGTTCCATCCGTCTATTCAGGGGGATGTAAAGGTTCCCAATAACAAGTAAATATCATCTTAACCAACATCAATGAAACAGCTTAACCAGGCATCATCTTGTTCACTTATTGTGAATCCTTCTGTGCCTAAATTGACTATCGTGTTTGCCTGTATATCACGAGTGTACGCAAATGGAAATTAATCTACTGCTCAAAGACTGCTTTTGAAGGTGCTGAGAACATTACAGGCAAATCCCATTTTACCAGACGCATTAACCAGTTTGCAGTTTCAAATACCATGCTCTTTATTATGAGGCAGTGTTTATCTTGAAGCTGCACTATCTTTTTTGCAAGTCTTTGAAAAACCATCTATTTGGTCCAGAATTTTGTCAACTGTTTCTTTTTCCACAAACCATCAGTCCACACCCATAATTGCTGACACCTACCAATCTAAAACTTCCTGTCACAAAACCTGTGGCTTTCTGATGCTGTTCCACTAAGACACACTTCACGCTATCACTATAATCAGCAAAAAGGGAAGGACACTATCCATAATTGTACACATTTCTTTTTAAAATAGGTCTTCATACAAAAGATTATACATTATCTGGGTAATGAAACTGATTAGTCATTGTTTCAAAAATATTGCCTAGGTGACTAACATAGAGGGGAACCACATCCAAGCTTCAAAAGTTTAGTAATATTGCGATTTTTAGTCCAGCCATAAGAATGCATTTTCACTTTTGTACTTGAAACTACACTGGAATCTCCAGGTACCCAAAGGCATAACTTCATCACTTTCAGGTTCTCACCAAATTGCACAGCATCCTGGTGTGGAAATACATTGCCTTCCTTCATCGTCATAGTGTATCAGCACTGTGAGAGGACTTTCAACTGTGCAAGAAAGCCCTTCATTTGGTCTCAAGAAGTGGGGTTAAAAAAAAAATCAGAAAAAAGTTGGGAAATGGGTGTGTGTGCAGTGAGATGGAACAGAGGAGAAGGTGGGAATGAAAGGTGGTGATAGTGGTGAGCTAGCTTGTCCATTTTAACTTGATGCACAGACATTTGAGTGTATTCAGGCAGAGACAGAGTTTAGGGCAATGGAAGTGTGAACAGATATACTGAAAATGTAGATGATCCATGATAATGAATGGCGGAGCAGCCTCAAGAGATCACATGTTTTTGTTCCAATTTCTTTTGTTATTCATTTCCCATGTAGATGTGTAGTTTGCATTACAATATGTACTAACATTATTTTAGAGTGTGCATGTGTGCTGCAGCCTCACTTACCATAGCAAACTTTGAGAGAGCACAAATTAAATAATTAAACAATTTCATTTCATAGCAGGTCAACTATACAGAATGTGACCAAATGCACTTAATTCAATCCATGTGAACCTTCTTCGCAATGAATCAAAATGAAGAACAGATCATGGTAACCCTCAATAGTAGGTCATCTTACTTAACATAACAAACCAGTTGAATTTCTAATTTCTTTGGTTTAGCAAAGTTTTTCAAAGCACAGCCTTTCAAAAAAAACTGGCTGATCTTACAGCCTTTCTACTTCTAGCAGTTAGTGCCGCTGCCTCACAGCTCCAGGGACCCCAGTTCAATCCCAGCCTTGGGCATCATTGATCCAGAGTTTGCTTATTCTGTCAGTAACACTGCTGGTTTCCCCAGGTATTCTGGTTTACTCCCCAATCCCAAAAATGTGCAAGTAGATTAATTGGGTACAGTAAATTACTCCCAGTGTAGCTAAGTGGCAAAAAAAAGTCAGAAGAGTTGATGGGCATATGTGAGAAATAATCAATTGCAGGGACGGGGAAATAAGGAGAGGAGGAATGCATAGCAACACTATGACCACTTTGCACTACAATGGACTTTGTTCTTTTTGTTCTAGTTGTGTTCTTTCTTGTATATAAATTATGTATAATTTATGGTTAATTCAATTTTTTCTTGTGAATGTTGTGTATCTGATGCCATGTGCCCGTGATGCTGCTGCAAGTAAGTTTTTCATTGCTCCTCTGCATATGACAATAAACTCAACTTTGAATGGGACTGATGGGATTGCTCCCTGGGAACCAACATGGACCCAATGGGCCAAAAGGCCTCTGTGTCATTATATAAAAAGTGATAACAAAAGATACGAAAAGTAATAAAACAGGGGCTGCACATTGAGACAGCTAGTAGAGCTGCAGCCTCACAGCTCCAATGACCCAATCCTAACCTCCAATATTGTCTTTGTGGAGCTTGCATGTTCTCCCTGTGACCACATGGGGGTACTCCAGCTTCCTCCCACATTGCGAAAATATGCAGGTTAGTAGATTGATTGCCAATATAGATTGCCCCTAGCATGTAGAATCAAGGAGGAGTTGATGGGAATGTGGGGAAAATAAATTGGGTTGGGATAGGATTAATGTAAATGAGTACTTGATGGTTGGCTCAGACTGCTTCCATGCTGTTTCTCCAAGACTTTAACAGAACTTATTGAAACAATTGGTTGAGCTATTGAATTGATTGTTTAGAGAATAATAACTTTTTGTCTAGGTGCCTTTTAAAGTTAGCAAAAATACACTTAAAAAGGAGCAATTTTTCCCCCCTATATTTTTATTTTAAAAAAAGGAAAAAAGTTAATAACTCAGTCACTCAAACACAATTAGCCAAGCAAACCCTATTAGGGCACTCCCTTTTTTAAAGTGGGCACCCTGGTGTAGCACTATAATATGTCTGGAGTGTTTACCCGACCCTTCACATACATCTTGCTTGAATTTTCGTGCACTAGTTGGGTTGGGTCACAATTAGTTTGTTAAAAGTCAACTTTGCTATACTTTCAATGTGTTCCTCAGAAAGACCCAACAATGGAGCCTTAACATAGAACATTACAGCACGGTACAGGCCCTTTGGCCCACAATGTTGTGCCGACATTTTATCCTGCTCTAAGATCTATCTAACCCTTCCCTCCCACATAGCCCCCTATTACTCTATCATTCACGTGTCTATCCAAGAGTCTCTTAAATGTCCCCAATGTATCTGCCCCCACAACCTTTACTGGCAGTGCATTCCATGCACCCACCACTCTGTGTAAAGAACTTGCCCCTGACATCCTCCTTATACCTTCCTCCAATCATCTTAAAGTTATGTCCTCTCATGTTGGCCCTGGGAAAAAGTCTCTGACTGTCCACTTGATCTGTGCCTCTTATCTTGTAGACCTCTATCAAGTCACCTCTCATCCTCCTCCTCTCCAAAGAGAAAAGCCCTAGCTCACTCAACCTATCCTCACAAGACATGGTCTCCAATCCAGGCAGCATCCTGGTAAATCTCCTCTGCACCCTTTCAAAGCTTCCACATCGCTTCTATAATGAGACCAGAACTGGACACAATACTCCAAGTGTGGTCTAACCTTAAAAGGATAATCAGCAGTTCTCTGTTGGGCAGTGACTAATGGCAACAAAGAAGATGAATAACAACAACAGGATGCATGCCAATTTACATCAGACTCAGTGACTGCTGGGTGCAATTCCTTTTGCAGTGGTTAACAAATTTTTCATTGTACATTTATTCTTAGTAATGGAAACATTCAATAGATCACAGGGAATCATATCTAATGATCAGTATTACTGGATGAAGTAATATTCATCAAATTTCACCTATTTATCATGTGCCAAGTGTCTTTTGATCTAGTTGAGTATCTACCTTGATCACACTTAAATATTTGCAATACATTAACAACTAGCATCCATCTGGTACTTTACAGAGAAAGTGACCCAAGATGCTTCACTGAGGCACAATCAGCAATAAATGGACTTGTGTCAAAGGAAAAGTTATCAGCAGAGGTGACTAAAAGCTGGACAAAGTATTGAGAAAGGAAGGGCATTCCAAAATGCAAGACCAGGACATGGACATTAATTGTGATTAAAAAAAAAGAGAGAGGATGCACAAGAAGTTAGACTTAGAGGAATGGAGAATACAGAGTTGTGTGGTTATAAATTTGTCTGTAGTTAGAAAAGGTAGGAGGACCAAAACCATGAATGGATTGTATTTAAAGGTAGATAACAAGGAGCCTAAAGAACTCGGCAGGGTAGGACTGATAGCATCATAGCCACAGTATGTTACAGCACTTTTAGTCCTTGGAACCCAAACTGGGTTTTTGCAAGGGCAATCCAGTTTGTTCTATTCCCTGACTCTTATCCTATTATCTTGGATCAAATCCAATTACTCCTGGAAGCAAACCATCCAGTAAACTAGACACCAGCATATTTTGTTTTTAAATGAGTTCAAAGTGTTCACTTGAGATAAACAATGGATGCCTTTGAGATGCAAACAGGGGTCTCAACATCCATTGGAGGTGATGCTCCTGAACACTGGCTAGTGCTAATGTGGGGAAAACAATAGCCAAAGCTTTTAGATTTTGTAGGTTAAAGCCAGGTACAAATTCAATATAATGACCAACAAGCTGGAAACCACCCATGGCATCGTCCACATGATATATTGGAGGATTCACCTATCTGTCAAAGTGATAGAAACATTGTTGTTCCATCCATCCATGCTACCGTGGCATATGACTCGATGGAGATCTTGCAAGTGGTGGTGTTCCCACCCATCTGTTCTCCTTGTCCTTCTTGGTAGCAGTGGCTATGAGCATGGAAAGTGCTGCTGAAGACGACTTGGTGAGTAGCTGTAGAGCATCTTGTAAATGAGGCAAACTACAGACAAGATGGATCAGTAGTGCAGGGAGTACGGTTGTTACTTGTCTCATGGAGTCTACCCCACTTACAAGATACACTACAGCTAATCACCAAGACTCGGTTAACAGTGGCTTCAAAGCTCACAACCTCTACAGCCAAGGACAGCACTCTCTCACTGATGCTGAAAGTGGTCGATAATTCAAACTAGCAACAGTATTTTATTAAATAAAAGAAAAGCTTATAGTATGAAGACAGCATTCTTCTCACTGTTGTTTAACCAATCAATATTACAAAATATATTATGATATTATTTTAAAAACAGGAGGTGGCACCATATACAGAAGATTTGTAATTAGGTAACAAGTTACACTTATAAGTGAGTGAAGCATGCCTGCTTCATATGCTAACATGGCACATCCAATATATTAAGATGTATACTATAAAGATTTAGATACAAAACACAGGGCAGAGAGATGGAGTGTGAGAAGGCTCCTCAGTCACAAAGGGCACTACAGTTTGATTTGATCTTGTTCACATTTACTGCATTGGATGGGAAATAGTTGAATGTAGATTATGGATTTTATTTGCTGTGACCTCAATTTCAATGCTTACAATATCTCGTGAAATACCTGGAGGTGGCATCATTACCTCTGGCATAAATTAGTGTCTTCTACAAGAAGTCCTGGACTTGCCACAAATGTGGCAGTGATAAACTTTTAGTCACATGCACTAATCTTAAAGAATAAGGATTGCACACAGATAAATGTACTTCACACTTGTATGTTTACTTAACAAACACTGAGCAACAATCAGTAACCTAGGAGTGAAGCAGTCACAGCAATCTCACATTCTGTTTTTGGATTTACCATTTTACCACAACAAAATGCACAACTAGGGCCTGTGCATGTGAGCATGAAGGTTGTGTGCAGAAAAAAAATGACTGTTTTTAAAAAAGTTATACAGTAATCAGAAACCACCTCCATCTGGATTTCTCGTTAGACATGTATGGCAGATTCCCACAGTATTGGACCATATTAATATAAATAAAGGCCTAGAAATGTTGTCACATAGCACAAATGGAATTCTATCCAAAACTCCTTGAATATAAAGCTTACTTCCAGAAATTGTAGTGCAGTTCTGTGTACACGCAGGGCTTACATGTGTATACAAGCATGGCATCAGTTGGCTTGCAATGCATGATCTTGCAATATTGTACTGCAAATACATGGTTTGCTACCAGCTTCAATTGCAACTGAAGGAGCAGACTTGAAAGTCACTTCCACATTAAAGGGTTTATGAAATCTTAAAATAAAAATACAACTTTATGCCTCCAGGTATTCCTGAAGTTGACCTCCTTCAGGTGAAGTTCTATTTCACTTATCAGGGGGCGGGTGGCAGGAGGGGGTGGGGGGTGGTGGTGTGAGTGGATCCTGACTACCCTGACTCCAGCTGCCCAGATCCAGCAGCACAATATGCCATTACAATGGAGGTGGATGGTACCTGTTCCTATAATTGATAACCCACCTGCTGGCACCACCCCCACTCCAAGCCTTTCCACCATCTATAGGACGCAAAGCAGAAGTTAGGTGTGCAATGGATGAGTGCAGCTTTAACAATATTCAAGAAAAGCTTGGCACCATCTAGAACAAAGCCACTAGTTTAAATGGCATCCCATCCAGTACACAAACTATTCACTTCCTGCACCACTGATCTATCATGACTGTGGTTTGTCCCATTTACAAGATGCACTGCAGCTACTCACCAAGTCTTCCTCCAGCATCCTAGAAGCTCACAGCCTCTCCCACCAAGGAGGAGAAAGGCAGCAGGTTCAAGCAAAAAATACAAGCCACTGGAGGAATTCTGCAGGTCAGGCAGCATCTTTGGAGGGAATAGGACAGCTAACATTTCAGCTCAAGACCTTTCAACTGGATTGAATGAGTAGAGGGAAGAAAGCCAATTTAAAGAGGTGAGGGGAAGGGGAGAAGAAATAGCTGGCAAGTGATAGGTGGATCCAGGTGAAGAAGGATTGATTGGCAGATGGAGTCAGGTAGGGAAGGGAAGGGTAGATTAGAGATAGTGACAGAGACTGGGAGGTGTGGAGTGGACACAACAAAGGGCTGCAAATGACAGGATCTGGTAAGAAAGGAAGATGAGTAGAACCAAATGACAGAGGGATGGTGGGCAGATAGGAACTGGGGGAGGGGGAGGTGGGGTGGTTGGGGGGGGGGGGGATGGGAGGGAAAGAGGGGACCCAATGTAAGGTTGAGCATATGGGTGAAGGACATATGGAGTAGGTGGGGGAAGAGAAACAAACTGCATGATAAAGGACTGTGGGTGGGGTGGTTGGGGGGGTGGGGAATGGATTTGAAAGAAGTGGCTATATGGGCAGGCACAGTAGTGTAGGGGTTAGCATAATGCTATTACAGTGCCAGCGACCCAGGTTCAATTCTGGCCACTGTCTGTAAGGAGTTTGTACGTCCTCCCCGTGTCTGCGTGGGTCTTCTCCGGGTGTTCCGCTTTCCTCCCACATTCCAAAGATGGATGGGTCCGGAAGTTGTGGGCATGCTATGTTGGCGCCAGAAGTGTGGCGACACTTGCGGGCTGCCCCCAGAACACCCTAGGCAAAAGGTGCATTTCACTGTGTTGCGATGTACATGCGACTAAAAGACTATGGGACGATCCGGGTAGATCAGAATGAAAGAAAGGGACAGAGGGGGAGTGGGTTACCTCATATTGGAGAATTCGATGTTCATGCTGTTGGGTTGTAAACCACTCAAGTGGAATAGGTGCTCCCATCAGGTCAGTGTGGGAATAGGAAGGGGAATTAAAATTGCTTGCAACAGGGAGCTCCAGATGGCCATGGCAGACAGAGCCAGCAGTGCTTGGCCAAGCAGTCATCTAGTCTGAGCTTGGCCTCATCAATATTGAAGAATGATGTGCTGGATGCAGAGGCTGGTGGGGTAAAAGGCAAGAACCAAGGGAACTCTATCCCTGTTCTGCCCTGGTTGGGGGAGGGGGAGGGGTGGAAATAAAAAAAAAAGAGAGGAAGAAAGCAGGGTGAGAACAGAAGTCCCGGAAATGGAGGAGATGCAGGGGAGGTCTCCATCAACCAGTGGCGGGGAAGCCACGTTTCCCAGAAAAAGGAGGACATCTCCCAGAGTGGAAAGCCTCATTGAGAACAGATGTGGCACAGACAGAAACAGAGAAAGGATGGAGTCCTTACAAGCAACAGGGTGGGAGAAGGTGTAGCCTAGGTTGCTGTGAGAATCAATGCGTTTATAGTAAATGTTAGTGGGTAGTTTGTCTCGAGATGGAGACAGATCAAGAAAGGGGAGAGGGGTGTTGGAAATAGTATGCAAATTTGAGGGCAGGGAGGAAGTTAGTAGTGAGGTTAATGACAAGTTCTACATGGGTGCAGGAGGCAGCACCAATGCAGTCATTGATGTAGTGGAGAAAGAGTTGGGGAGAGGTGCCAGACTAGGTTTGGAAGGTCAGAGGGCATAGGATCCAGGGAAGCTTGGTTGTGTGGATTCAGAATTAGCTTGCCTGTAGAAAGCAGAGGGTTGTGGTGGAGGGAGTGCATTCAGATTGGAGGGCTGTGACTAGCAGTGTCCCACAGGATCGGTTCTGTGACCCCTACTTTTCGTAACATTTATTAATGACTTGGATGAGGGGGTAGAAGGGTGGGTTAGCAAGTTTGCAGACGACACAAAGATTGGTGGTGTTGTGGATAGTGTGGAGGACTGTCGAAGCTTGCAGAGCGATATTGATAGGATGTAGAGCTGGTCTGAGAAGTGGCAGATGGAGTTCAATCCAAAGAAGTGTGAGGTGGTACACTTTGGAAGGACAAACTCCAAGGCGGAGTACAAGGTTAATGGCTGGATTCTGGGTAGTGTGGAGGAGCAGAGGGATCTGGGGGTTCATATCCACAGATCACTGAAAGTTGCCTCACAGGTAGGTAGGTTAGTTAAGAAAGCTTATGGGATGTTAGCTTTCATAAGTCATAGGATCGAGTTTAAGAGCCACAAGGTAATGATGCAGCTCTACAAAACTCTGGTTAAACCACACTTAGAGTACTGTGTCCATTTCTGGTCACCTCATTATAGAAAGGATGTGGAAGCGTTGGAAAGGGTGCAGAGGAGATTTACAAGGATGCTGCCTGGTTTGGAGAGTACGAATTATGAGGAGAGACTAAGGGAGCTAGGGCTTTACTCTTTGGAGAGAAGGACGATGAGAGGAAATATGATAGAGGTGTACAAAATATTCAGAGGAATATGTAGAGTGGACAGCCAGCGCCTCTTTCCCAGGGTACCAATGCTCAATACAAGAGGGCATGGCTTTAAAGTAATGGGTGGGAAGTTCAAGGGAGATGTCAGAGGGAGGTTTTTTTTTTACCCAGAGAGTGGTTGGTGCATGGAATGCACTGCCTGGGGTGGTGGTGGAGGAGGCAGGTACATTGGTCAAATTCAAGAGATTGTTAGATAAGCATATGGAGGAATTTAAAATAGGGGGATATGTGGGAGGAATGGGTTAGATAGTCTTAGGTGTGGTTTAAAGGTCAGCACAACATGGTGGGCTGAAGGGCCTGTATTGTGCTGTATTGTTCTATGGAACATGGACTGCTCAACATAGCCAGCATTCAGCACATCATTCTTCGACATTTCTGCCAGATACATGATTGCACCACCCACCAGTTGTATCTTCCCCTCCCCTCCCCCTTCTGCAAGGACCACACTCTGTGACTCTGTGGTTTGCTTATCCATCCCCCTCCCCAGGCATTTTCACCTCCAACTATAGGAGGTGTAACACCCATCCCTACACCACCTCCCTCACCTCCATCCGGGGAGGCTACAGCCCTTCCAGGTGAGGCAGAGAGTTACACGCACTTCCTCCAACCTTGTTCATTATATTTAGTGCTCTTGCTGTGGCCAAGCACAGACCAGGTGACCTCTGGGCCAAGCACCTGCACTGTTCGCAATGGCCATCTAGAGCTTCTGGTTACAAACCATTTAAATTCCACTCTCCATATTGACCTGCCTTTTCTCTGCCTCCTCCACTGGCAGGAGCGAAGCCAAACACGAGAACCACACCTCATATTCTGCCTGGATGGTCTACAACCCAAGGGTTGGAACATTGACTTCTCTAATTTCAGGTAACCTGCTTCCCCTGACCCTTTCTTTCTTCCGATCTACCCAGGTCCTCTTACACAACCCCTTCTTTCCAACACTTCCCCCCACCCCTCCCAGCCCACTATCACCCAGTTATTTTTCCCCCTCTACTCTTCTCACTGCTGAAGACCCACATTTCAAAGTTTCCCCTCTGCCTTGAACTGACCTGAAAAATCCTAACATTGTTTTGGACTATACTTCTTTTCTCTCTCAACTTGTGCTGGTGCCATTATGTTAATTTTGTCATGCAAGTTATGTATAATTTACAACAATTTCATTTTATATTAACTTATGTTTTTAAATATACAGCGCTACTGCAGCAAAAAGCTAATTTTCATGGTATTTAGACCCTGTGTATGCATGCCTATGACAATTACTTTGAACTTCCCCACCTAGTCCATCTGCCCCTCATCCTCACACTGCTATTGGGTCCACTATTCCTTCCCCCCCACTGTGCCCACCTGCCCGCTATCACCATCCTTCTCTTATTTGGTTCCACTCATCACCTTCCTTATCAGGTTCCACAATCTGCAGCCTTTTGTTGTCTCCAATCATCACCCCCCAGCCTCTGTTGCTATCGCCACCCAACTCCATCTGTCAATCAACCCCTCCTCAGCTGGATCCACCCATCACGTGCCAGGTCTTGCTCCACCACTCCTCACCTCTTTATACTTGCTCCATATCCCCTCTAATCTTAATCCAGATGACCCCTCAATGTGAAACGCAAACTGTCCATTTCCTTCCACAGATGCTATTTGACCCAATGAGTTCCTCCAGCAGCTCTTTTTTTTTAAACTCCAGATTCCAGCATCTGCAGTCTTGTATCTCCTCTGAGTCACACACCACCCTGACACTATCATCGCTGCTTCCTTGGAACCCTGCTGAACGATCCTTTGGGAGTATCTTCACTGGATGGACAGTGGTCACTATGTTCTCACGAGCAACGAAGGCTCACCCTGCCACACTGCAAAAGGACAAAACAATTCATAGTAAAGGAATGGACATCACAAAACCTAGTAAAATAAAACAGGCTGTGCTTTGGAATTGGATTCTTAAAGACCGAGCTATTCATTACACAACCTTCACGATTTAAGTCCAAACCAATATTACACATTTTACTCTATTTCCCAAAGACAAGTTGTCCCTTAAATGTATCCAAGTCCTCACTACCAGCATGATCTTTATTTAGTCCTTTGGATAGGGTTGGCTTATACAAGTTGTTAAAATTAACATCCACAACCTGAAGCACAAAGAAACGCAATAAGTAGACTCTGAAAGTGAGTTTCCATAGCAGTGCTTTATGTACAAGGTGCTGGAGGACTGGAGGGTAGTTCATGTTGTTCAGTTGTTTAAAAAAAAGGCTCTAAAAGTAAACAAGGTAATTACAGGCTGGTGAGCCTGACACTGGTAGTAGGTAAATTATTGTAAGGTGTTCTGAGAGATCAGATATACAAGTATTTGGACAGCCAAGGGCTGATTAAGGATCGTCAGCATGGCTTTAGAAACAGAAAAACTACAGCACAATTCAGGCCCTTTGGCCCACAAAGCTTTACCGAACATGTCCCTACCCTAGAAATTACTAGCCTTACCCATAACCCTCTATTTTGTTCAGCTCCATGTACCTATCCAACAGTCTCTTGAAAGACCCTATCATATCTGCCTCCACCACCGTTTCCGGCAGCCCATTCCACGCACTCACCACTCTCTGAGTAAAAAACTTACCCCTGACATCTCCTCTATATCTACTCCCCAGCACCTTAAACCTATGTCCTCTTGTGGCCACCAATTCAGCCCTGGGGAAAAGCCTCTGACTATCTACCCGATCAATACCTCTCACCATCTTATACACTTCTATCAGGTCCCCCCTCATCCTCCATCTCTCCAAGGAGAAAAGGCAGAGCTCCCTCAGCCTGCTTTCATAAGGCATGCTCCGCATTCCAGGCAGCATCTTTGTAAATCTCCTCTGTACACTCTCTATTGCTTCCACATCTTTCCTGTAGTGAGGCGATCAGAACTGAGCACAGTACTCCAAGTGGGGTCTGACCAGGGACCTATATAGCTGCAATAATACCTCTCGACTCCTAAATTCAATTCCCCGATTGATGAAGGACAATACACCATATGCCTTCTTAACCAGAGTCAACCTGCACAGCTGCTTTGAGTGTCCTATGGACTTGGACCCCAAGATCCCTCTGATCCTCCACACTGCCAAGAGTCCTACCATTAATACTATATTCTGCCATCATATTTGACCTACCAAAATGAACCACTTCACACTTATCTGGGTTGAACTGCATCTGCCACTTCTCAGCCCAACTTTGCATCCTATCTATGTCCCTCTGTAGCCTCTGACAGCCCTCCAAACTATCCACAACACCCCCAACCTTTGTGTCATCCTCAAACTTACTAACCCACCCCTCCACTTCCTCATCCAGGCCGTTTATAAAAATCACTGAGTAAGGGTCCCAGTACAGACCCGAGGTACACCACTGGTCACCGACCTCCATGCAGAATACGACCCTTCAACAACCACTCTTTTCCTTCTGTGGGCCAGCCAGTTCTGGATCCACACTGCAATGTCCCTTTGGATCCCATGTCTCCTCACCTTCTCCATAAGCCTTGCACGGGGTACCTTATCAAACGCCTTGCTGAAATCCATATACACTACATCTACTGCTCTCCCTTCATCCATGTGTTTAGTCACATCCTCAAAAAATTCAATCAGGCTCGTAAGGCAGGACCTGCCCTTGACAAAGCCATGCTGACTATTCTTAATCATATTATACCTCTCCAAATGTTCATAAATCCTGCCTCTCAGGATCTTCTCCATCAGCTTAGCAACCACTGAGGTAAGACTCACTGGTCTATAATTCCCTGGGCCATCTCTACTCCCCTTCTTGAATAAGGGAACAACATCCGCAACCCTCCAATCTTCCAGAACCTCTCATCTCCATCAACGACGCAAAGATCATCGTCAGAGCCTCTGCAATCTCCTCCCTCACCTCCCACAGCAACCTGGGGTACATCCCATCTAGTCCCTGCGACTTATCTAACTTGATGCTTTCCAAAAGTTTCAGCACCACTAATATCTAGATGCTCAAGCTTTTCAGGCTGCTGCACGTCCCCACTACAATCCCCTAGATCTTTTTCCGTAGTGAATACTGATGTAAAGTATTCATTAAGTACCTCCGCTATTTCTTCCGGATCCATACACACTTTCCCACTGCTGCACTTGATAGGCCCTATCCTTTCGCATCTCATCTTCTTACTCTTCACATACTTGTAGGGCGCCTTGGGATTTTCCTTAATCCTGCCCGCCAAGGTCTTCTCATGTCCCCTTCTGGCTCTCCTAATCTCTTTCTTAAGTTCCTTCCTTTTAGCCTTGTACTCTTCCAGATCTCTAACATTACCTAGCTCTCTGTACCTTTTGTATGCTTTTCTTTTCCTTTTGACGAGATTTATTATAGCCTTCGTATACCACGGTTCCTGTATCCTCTCGTGACTCCCTTGTCTCATCGGGACATGTTTATGCAGAACTCCATACAAATACCCCCTGAATATTTGCCACATATCTTCCGTACTTTTCCCAGAGAACATCTGTTCCCAATTTAATCTTCCAATTTCTTCCCTGAGTGCCTCATAATTCCCTTTACTCCAAGTAAACGCCTTTCTAGTCTGTCTGTTCTTATCTCTCTCCAGTGAGAACGTAAAGGAGATAGAATTATGATCACTATCACCAAAATATTCACCAACTGAGAGATCTGACACCTGACCAGGTTCATTGCCCAATATCAAATCAAGCACAGCCTCTCCTCTTGTAGGTCTATCTACATACTGTGTCAAGAACCCTTCCTGAACACACCTAACAAACTCCACCCCATCTAAACCCCTCACTGTCTGGAGATGCCAGTCGATGTTTGGGAAATTAAAATCTCCCATCACAACAACTCTGTTATTATCACACCTTTTATAGGATCTTCTTCCCCATCTGCTCCTCAATAACCTTGTCACTATTGGGCGGCCTATAAAAAACACCCAGTAAAGTTATCGACCCCTTCCTGTTCCTAACCTCCACCCAGAGACTCCGTAGACAATCCCTCCACAATGTCCACCTTTTCTGCAGCCGTGACACTCTCTGATCAACAGTGTCACTCCCCCACCTCATTTCCCTCCCTCCCTGAAACATTTAAAACCCGGCACTTGAATCAACCATTCCAGCCCTGGAGCCATCCAAGTCCCTGTAATGGCCACCACATCATAGCTCCAAGTATCGATCCAAGTTCTAAGCTCATCCGCCTTGTTCACAATACTCCTTGCATTAAAATAGACATATCTCAAGCCTGTCTGAACACTTCCCTTCTCTATCACCTGCCTATGGTACTTACTCCTAGCTTCCTCTATTTGAGAGCCAAACACCTCTTCCCCAGTCTCTCCAGTACAGATCCCACCCCCCAACAATTCTAGTTTAAACTCTCCTCAGTAGCCTTAGCAAACCTCCCCACCAGTATGTTAGTCCCCCTGGGATTCAAGTGCAACCCGTCCTCTTTGAACAGGTCATACCTGCCCCAAAAGAAGCCCCAATGATCCAGAAAACTGAATCCCTGTTCCTTACTCCAATCCCTCAACCACGCATTTAACCGCCTCCACATTCTGTTCCTATACCCACTGTCACTTAGTATAGGCAGTAATCCGGAAATTACTACCTTTGAGGTCCTGCTTCTCAACTTCCTTCCTAATTCTCTATAGTCTTTTTTCAGGACCTCATTCCTTTCCCTACCTACGTCGTTGGTACCAATATGTACTATGACCTCTGGCTGTTCTCCCTCTCCCTTCAGGATATCTTGGACGTGATCCGAAACATCCCGGACCCTGGCACCTGGGAGGCAAACTACCTTCTGAGTTTCTTTCCTGTGTCCACAGAATCACTTGTCTGCCCACCTAACTATAGAGTCCCCCATCACTAGTGCCCTCCTCACTCCTTCCCTACCCATCTGAGCCACAGGCCCGAGCTCTGTGCCAGAGACACTGCCACTGTTGCATCCCCCAGGTAGGCTGTCTCCCCCAACAGTACTCAAACAGGAGTACTTATTGTCAAAGGGTACAGCCACAGGGGTACTCTCTAGCACCTGACTCTTCCCCTTCCTGACTGTGACCCAATTGCCTGATTCCGATGGTCCCAGTGTGACCACCTGCTTATAACTCCTCTCTATCACCTCTTCACTCTCATCAAGCTGCATCTCCAGCTCCCTAACACGGTCCCTCAGGAGCTGCAGCTCGACACACTGGGTGCAGACGTAGCCTTCCCAAAGGCAGGGAGACTCTGCGAACTCCCACATCTGACACTGAGTACAGGAAACCGCACTCATACTCCTTCCTTAACTCAAGTCACCTACCTTTCCTCGCCCCTTTACGCCAAAGCCCCTTGAGCCAAAGGCCAAAACACTCTGCTTCCTCTCACTCCACTGCCCGCTCCGACGTTGCCCACTGTATAGTTTGTTTGCTTTTTAAACTGCCCGCGCCGTGCCTGCGCAGTCCAGCCCCCACTCTACCGCTTAAAACTTTTAAAACACTTATAAAAGTACCTTATAAAAAAACTAACCCTAGTAATTACAACCCTATTAAAAACTAACCCTTATAATTAATACTCTAATAAAAATGATAAAAAAGAAAAATTTATCTGCTCCGAAGCAAAACCCACGAAGCCTCCGAAGTTTTGTGCGTGGTAGATTGTGTCTAGCGAATCTTGTAGAGTTTTTCGAGGAGGTTACCAAGAAAGTAGATGAAGGAAAGGCTGTGGATGTTGTCTACATGGACTTTAGTAAGGCCCTTGACAAGGTCCCACATGGGAGGTTAGTTCAGAAGGTTCAGACACTAGGTATCCATGGAAAGGTTGTAAACTGGATTTGAAATTGGCTGTGTGGGAGAAGACAGAGAGTGGTAGTGGATGATCATTTCTCAGACTGGAGGCCTGTGACTAGTGGTGTGCCTCAGGGATCTGTGCTGGGGCCATTGTGGTTTGTTGTCTGTATCAATGATCTAGATGATAATGTGATAAATTGGATCAGCAAGTTTGCTGATGACACCAAGATTGGAGGCGTTGTGGACAGCAAGGAAGGCTTTCAAAGCTTGCAGAGGGATCTGAACCAACTGGAAAAATGGGCCAGAAAATGGCAGATGGAATTTAATGCAGACAAGTGTGAGGTGTTGCATTTTGGAAGGACTAATCAAGGTAGGACGTACACAGTAAATGGTAGGGCACTAAGGAGTGCAGAGGAACAAAGGGATCTGGGAGTTCAGATACACAATTCCCTGAAAGTAGCATCACAGGTAGACAGGGTTGTAAAAAGGTTTCTGGCATCCTGGTATTCAGACATTCATAAATCAAAGTATTGAGTATAGGAGTTGGGATGTTATGGTGAGGTTGTATAAGACATTGGTGAGGCCAAATTTGGAGTATTGTGTGCAGTTCTGGTCACCTAACTATAGGAAGGACATCAGTAAGATTGAAAGAGTACAGAGGAGATTTACTAGAATGTTGCCAGGTCTTCAGGAGTTGAGTTACAGGGAAAGGTTGAACAGGTTAGGACTTTATTCCTTGGAGCGTAGAAGAATGAGAGGAGATTTGATAGACGTTTACAAAATTATGAGGGGTATAGACAGAGTTAATGCAAGTAGGCTCTTTCCACCTAGATTAGGAGAGATAAGTAAGAGAGGACATGGTTTTAGGGTGAAAGGGGAAAGGTTTAGGGGATCATTAGGGGGAACTTCTTCACTCAGAGTGATGGGAGTGTGGAATGGACTACTATCTGATGTAGTAAATGCAGGCTCACTCTTAAGTTTTAAGAATAAATTGGATAGATACATGGACGGGAGAGGTCTGGAGGGTTATGGACTGGGTGCAGGTAAATAGGACTAGCGGAATAAAGTTTCGGCACAGACTAGAAAGGACGAATGGCCTATTTTCTGTGCTGCAGTGTTCAATGGTTCTATTAATAAATATACTTCGATTATTACAAGAGGCAACTGTTGCAGTCCTCACAGATTCCCTCAGTGTTTACAGGACTCCACCGATCTTTAATTGCATAGTCCTCTTTCGGACATTTTTTGAATCTCTCAATTATATTACTGCATGATGACTCACTTCCAGCCATCTATAATAACCCATCTATAAATAAATTCTATTTTGAAACAATGAACCACTGAGAAAAGGCTTTGAGAAAGCTATTGTCTGTTGCAATTTTCCCCACAGTGAGATATCGTCATGGTTCCAATTCAAAAGCATCTAAAAATCCTCTCCAACGCCATCCCAACTATGTGGTTAACCTACAAAACTAGCCCATCACCAAAGATCAGCATCCTTCTTGCTTAGGGTTACCTACCCTCCAAGAATGTTGTGGAGTCTCCAGGAATTGAAGACTCTCTTGGACTCTTCACCCTAGCTGAACAATCATGGAAGTAAAAAAAAATTACACGTTTCTTTTCATTTAACACATTAATTTATTAGTTATAAAGTGTACTGGAGGGATGGGAAAACCTGCCTGACTGGATGATGCAAACATGTCAGCTTATCAACATAACCTGCAGAGTTGCCAACTCTGTTCCTGTTCTTGGAATTGTGTAAGGTAATCACCAATGACAACAAAATGAAGAAATTTGTCTTCCTATGGCACTGATGGAAGAGGCAACTTTGAGGGCTGGGTCTTATTAACGTGTAGGCAGCTTGCTGGACCAGTGGCTGTTAAAGTTGGCCTGGCCTTTTCCAAGCCCAGAAAAATTATGTCCAAGGCCAGTGGTGAAGAGGGAAATTGGTAGGGGCATTCAAGTGGTTGATGCCTGTTGTCTGGAAGGGTGAACAAAATTGTTTTTGTAGAGGTTCAGTTCCTCTCCACACTGTAGAAACTAATTGAAACTTTCCCTCTGGAATCCTCCTAAATTGAACTAGCAGCTGAAACCACAAAGACTGCATTGTGTATGTTTTGACCAATTCTGTCCTAAATTGGTAGTCAGAATCCTTGTCATTGTTTAAAAGTAGACTCAGACAATAGGAGGTATCTGACAATACAACCCTTATCCCCAGTTGGTATACAGGAGCAGTATATTATACCTCATCACCAGTGGAACACTTCTGCCTTGTCCCCCCACTCTATCTCCCCTTCCTTGTGTCCCAACTCACCTATTAGCCTGTTGGGAGCCTAAAAATCTCACTCCCAAAAAAAACCTGCTACTACAGAATTTTACAGTCCAGAAGGAAACAGGTCGGTCACCAGCTCCATGAAGAAAATAGATGTTGGAATGAATCACCTGTTTCATGTACAGTTGCCAACTTGCCAACTTGCCAGGACATTTTTTTTTATTTATTCATTTACAAGATGTGGGTGTCGCTGACAAGGTCAATGGCATTTCTCAGCTCTAAATGGCCCTGGACTGACTTGGAAATTCAATTGAATAGCAAATACTTTTTAAGCACTATGGGATTGTATTATGTGAAATTAATCAGCTCATAGTACATAATGAGACTGTTGATGGGATGATTTTATGTACATAACATATATAGACCTGAAGTACGACATAGCACAAACATAATTTCTCTTGCAATGCACAAATGATCGGCCCACTCTGACACTGAATCAAGCAAATGTAATTACCACACAGTGTGGGCCAGGTTCCAAAAATCAGGCCAGAAAAGCAGGGAAGGACATTGCACAACAATATTTGAAGGGATCATGTGGATGTCAACTAGAGCAGGAATTTAATAAAGTCAGGTATAGAGAAGATTGGAGCAGTTGAGCACTTCTAAGATGATGCTGAGTGGTTATTAATTAAAAATTGGACACTTTACTTGTGGCCCCACTGGAGCTCCTGCAAGACTAGGAGCAGGCGAAGACGGGCCAAAGGCAAATGGAAGACTTTTATCAGGAAACACTGTCCACCATGAGTCTTCCACGAGCCACACTCCCTCCTTAAGCAGTTAGAGGAATAATACTCAGGTTAAGATTTCCTAAGTCAGTAAAAACAGAGACCAGTCATTGGCAGACAAAGTTCCAGCAATTCACCCCAGTCCTTCCAGCCTCCAGATCGGGCTAGGTGATGGTTGGTGAAATATACAATTCCTTCCAAGCACATCATTGATATGACACCTCATGAATGCTCTCTACTCTAAGAGAGCAATTTTTGCTTGAGTAGACTGTATCAGTTGGTGTGGCTATGTGGATGTTCCCCGATCGCTGGTCTCCCACAGGTCAGGGAGAGAGAGGTTGCAACCTTGAAGTGTTTTGGGGCTCCACATGCCAACTGGAACTCATTATCAAACTGGAAAGCTGCCAATCCCTGAAAGTGCAGAATGATCAAGGACATGCATCGGGAAAAATCAGGGCTATACATCTCTGGCCTTCATCTCTTAGCCACCATGCTGCAAAAATGGATGGCTCTCATGGAACAAAGACTGGATCCATATCCTTGGCTCCTCCTATCTTGGATCCAATTCATGCTGGAAATTACAATTATAACATAACCACAAGGCTCATTGAGCAGAATGGAGACTGCCACTAGGATCTTCAAGTCACGATTCTTCTGACTGAACTATTCAGCGAGTGTACTGGGGTGGTCTTAGTGGAAAAATCTCATACTTCATTAACATCTGCTGAACACAGCATAATAAATGAACAATGAGGGTGCAGAGGGGCAGTAGCTGGAGAAAGAAAGAAAGAAAACCAGGCAGATGGTTACAAAAAAAGGAACTCTTTGGACGTGTTGTCAGGGCAGGTCTTGTAGCATACAGATTCACCTTCTACTAGCTCAAAATCCTCACAGAGGTAGTTTGTGCCTAAAGATGACAAGGCCTTCTCATCGAATGACTATTGACAAGTTGCCAATCCACCTACAATGCCTGGCATTGACCATCTGAATTATAGGAGTCATCATTTTCACTGGATATTAAATGGCATCACTATATCAGCCATGTCCTGAGGATTACCAGCAACCAAAAAATGAGCTATATTGGATACTTCATATACTGCAACAACGCACTCAATTTTCTGCTTCACAACCAAAGCACAGGTTTTGTTTGAGAGAGAAGTATTCAACAATCCAAAGGCACTGAAAAATGTTCTCAGCTTACCTCTGCAAGTCCAACTCCACAGATAACAAATAATGCTCACTAACACGTCTCCAAGAGTGCAGCTCCAATGAAGAAAGCTCTACTGTATTTAGTACCTGACAGCCGACTGGAATGCCACACCATAATCTAACCCGAGCCATTACAACAGCCAAAAGCTAGAGGAATGACTCCAGTGTGAGGCATGTAACAAGATGATAGCTAGTGCCACATCTTTAATTGAGAATACACTTCCCCTAACTTGTTTGCTTGCTCAGTTGTTACATTTGGGTTCTCCACATAACAGCAGCACAGGGTAGGGGAAATCTTTTAACACAAACACTGTAGAGGATCAGGAGGGTGCTAACTTCCCATTACACCCCACAATCCAGGAGTGGTAACAGAATCCTTAAAGGTTGACACAAATACAAAGAATAGTGGAAGTTGGGGACTTTCCTTCACAAATGCAACTACTGCTAGGTCAATTGTTAATATTAACTCTTGAGGTTGATCGGTTTTTGTTAACCAAGGGGATGTGGAGCTGGATCACAAAGGTCATTGACTGGCAGAATAGGCTCAAGTGACTAAGTGGCCTTACTGCTTTCCACACACAGCAAAGTGATATTCCATAAATCTGTCACTTACTCTTCACACAGCAAATCTCAACTATGTTGTAAATATATTAGATTTGGTTTAAAATGATCTCAAAAGGTACAACTGCAAATAGATTTTGGACTATTAAGTGACTCTTAAAAGTAATTAGTTACTAGATTAATGATATTATTTGTAAGTTAATAGCAGTATTAAGCAATTTTGTTTTTAATATTGTATAGTCTATGCAAAATAGCTTCATGACCAAAAATTATGTAATTTAAAATTCCCATACTTGTGTTCAGGTACATTCATGGTCATTAACCCTTCCTAGTTCTACAATATCCTAAATCTTAGCATTCCTGTAATTCCCATCCCTTACACATAGGCCCTTCACCCCACCACTGAGGATCACACCCTATAGCTAGATTACACACACAGGCAGAGTATCCCTTGCAAATAGGCAAAGAACCCAGATAACTAGTTTAATTGCAGCCATTATCCTGGACTCTTCCACCCTTGACTCCTCAACAAACAGTAGTCAGGAGGTACTTACTCCAACAGAAGCCAATCCAGAATGCAATGGTTGAGACTTCAATCTAAGTAAACAAAATACCGGTCCTTCAAATTCTAATCCACATGGTTCAATTGTTTAATAATTGATTTACAGAATTTAGTACATATTTGATTCTTAAATTTAGCTTGAAATGCATGTAGATTAGTTGATGTACATCTTTTTAAAATGGATGGAATTAAGATGCTACTCAAATAAATTGACTGTACCTGTGGAGTTAACTGAAAGACTACTAACAATTCCTAAATGGATGATTACCTATAAACTCACATCTGGTACTGACACATCTGATTTAAAATCTCTGATACAATGATACAGCTATTTAAATTGATTTTTAATGTTATTATCACACAATGAATGGCAGGTTTCTTGCCTATAAATTATTTTTCATAGTGCCTGAAATTTCATAACAGACTGTAACTGGAACCAAACTGGTATCACAATAGTCTGTGGTTCATGAGGCTAGAGGCTACCCTGAGTTTGTAAGCAGTGGCAGAATGGAGTTCCCCAAGAGATAGCAATAGGTAGACTAATCCCCAGAATTCAAGGAGAGGGGACAGAGCCTAGGCAGCACTACCTACAGTCTGAGAACCAGAGTGAGGAAGCCAGGGAGAGGAGTGAGGAGTCTAGGAAGATGGGTCCATGTGCAGGTGTACTCTAGCTTTGACTGCACTTTGCCTTTTACCCTGCACTGAGCTTGGGGCTGAGTCAAATTCAGCTGAACCAGAGTTGGATTTAGTGTCATGCATTGAAATTGAGTCAACAGTGGATCAAATTTGGATCTGGGCAGAGCTGCAGACCCAGTATGAAAGTGATTTCCACCTGTCCCTGTACTAGGGAAATTGTCTCAGAACTTAGAGCTGCTTCAAGCTAATGATTGAGACCAGTCAGCAAATCAGATGGGGCCCTGGATTTTAAACAAAAAAGCGATCTGGGTATTTGATTCAGACCCCGTGCTAGGGAGCAGTCTGGTCTTTATTGCATCTCCCTTTCCCCCTGTATGTCTCTCATTTTCTCTTCCTTTCTCTCAATAGCCACTGGATTTAAAATCTAATCTTTGGCTATCGTGAGTCTGACCATGATGCTAAAGAGTTTAAAATATTGGTTATTATTTGAGATAAAGGTGAGAGATCAATTGAGAGTTGTGGGAATATCCTGGGATTTTTAAATTGAGAGGATCAATCATCCCTTCCATTGATCACTGCTGTTTAACATCTTGTACAGAGAATTGAGATACTGGAATCAAGATTGATCAGAAGATGTGACACCTTCCACAGCCAACTATCTGTCAAGGTTTACAGGACATGGATGATCACTTTTCAGATGCTCCTGCTGCCAACAGATTTTGTGGCAGCAAAGAGGTGAATGGATCTGTGGCCAAATGCCTGAACCTATCTTTTCCAGCAGCTCAGCACTGCATTATGTGTTCACCGTGTTGCAGACTTCACTCTGGCACCTCATCAGCACCCCAAGACTCGTACGCATGGGCAACTTCCTCTACACCACTGGAGGCAGCGTGTAGAGCTTTCATTTCAATTTTTTTAATACTCTTTTTCTGGTGTTAGCATGCACCATTAATATAGATGAATTATTTTCATGAATCTTACCAGAAGTACAATAATTTTCAGATTTTCTTACATGTATCATGTTGATTTATTGTGATATTCTAAGAAAAAGAATTGTGGACCACATATAGTCAATTATCCCGCTCACTGCAGCAGCTCTCATATCTTGGGAGCCAGTTGTGAGGGCAGACGATATTAGTGATGACATTCACCAATGCTTTCAGTGCATCAGTGCAACATTTGATCAGTTGGAGAATGTTTGGAAAGCAGGGCCTCAAACCTGGTGCAAACCTCCTGCACTACCTGTCAGTAGTGAACCTTGGTCTCCTGTATGCTTCTGGGACCTGGACTATCTGCAACAGGTATCTCAAAGTGCTGGAAAAATACCAACACTGCAAAATCCTCCAAATTCACTGGAGGATTAAGCAAACCAATCTCAGCGTCCTCTCCCAGGCCAACATCCGCAGGACTCAGGCCCTACTTACTCTCAGTCACCTGTGTTAGGCGGGCCACATTGTTTGCATGCTCAACACCTGACTCCCAAAATAGACACTCCATTCCAGTCTCTGCCATGGGAAGAGATTACCAGGTTGACAGGGGAAAGAATCAAGGATATGATCAAAGCCTGCTTGATAAAATACAACATCCCCACTGATTCCTGGGAATTCCTGGCTTGAGATTACTCAAAAGTAGTGAAGGAGCATTTGGACCCATATTAAGCACCTCAGGCCCAAGATTTGGGAGACACAGAGGCCCTGTATAAGTGAAAGGAGTGCATCACCTCACAAATTACCCACTGAAGGCACCTCCTGCTCCACCAGTGCTAGAATTTGCAGTTTTCACATCAGCTTCATCAGTTACCTCAGCACTCACTGAACTGATGTGGAAGCACCTCATTCCTGAGGGACTGCTTTGCAATGTACCTGTGTGGGGCTTGCTGCTATCAACACCCTGAGGTGACCATTACCAGTTTTGTTTCTGATAGTAATGTTACTCTCCTGTTTAATTCCTCTGGGCTAAGAGATTTTGTCTGGCAACTTGAAAGGGGATCTGTTCCTAAGCAGTCATGAATAGCCCTTCTGTTTTAACCAGCAGGAGGCAGCAGTGAACAGTTCTAGGAAAGCCCCCCACGACTCCCCCTGAACCTCTGGAATTCCCTGCTCCAAAGAGCTGTGAAGGCTCAATCACTGACTACATTCAAGGCTGAAACAGACAGCTTTTTGTCTCTAGGAAGTCTAAGAAAATGAGGAACAGGCAAAAACGTAGACCTGAGGTCAAGATTAGATCAATGATCATCCCATTGAATGACAAAGCAGGCTTGAGAGACCACATGGCCTACTCTTCCTCCTATTTCGTTCATTCTTATGTCTGTGTCCTTCGTAATTTAAGGGTGTGGAAGTTGGGATTCATACTCAAAGCAAGAGTCCTTCATCTTTCATCTTCACTGTCCTTGGTGTAACTTGGGATCAACATATCTTTGAGCCCTTTATCGTACAGTCTGAGTCCAAGCAGACAATCTTAGATGCTCTAAGGCTTTGCTGGTTAGGGCATATTGAGTGAATACCTCAAAACCACATCTCCAGGCTGAACTTCATAGTCAACTCAAGAACTAGCCTTTGCACAGGGAAGATCAAAGTTTTGCTTTGCTGAAGGTTGACTTCCCTCTTGATGTCTGGAGTAAATGTGTCCAAGCCCTGTTCTGGAGGAACAGAATCAAAACTAGTGCTCTCACCAGTGAGACAAACCAGGAAATGGATTGTGTCCTTCCCTGTTAGGCAAATGGACATCTATTCATTGTGAAAAAGCCTGAATCAGCCTCTTCTCTCACATCACAGTTTGACATTCCTGACCATCAAGGTGTTGATTGGCCTTTGGAGTGTAGGGTGATCATTCTCTGCTAACTGCTTCTGTGCATGAGCACAGCCGAGAAGGTGAACTGATGTTTGGGATCCATCCCTCCATTATGTCACAGGCTTTACTGGTGTTTTCCCACCCAGAGGTTTTTAGACATGCTCATGCAGGTAATTGTGGGATATGTTATCATCTTCTAAGGCAGAAGATGATAACATATCCCATAATTATCTGCAAGATTGAAGATGACTTGCTTCCAATCCCATTCTGTGGGTTCTGGGGTGTCTGTTGAGGCCAATTGAGACTGGCAGAATCTACCACAGGTAGATGGGATAGACGATTGGGTATCTTGGGAGGTAGAGCGTTCCTTATGCTACTTACACTGGGCTCCCAATGTTCCCAATACATGGTCTCCAGCTTCTCAGTGCCATCCCCAAAAATCTGAGTTGTCATTGGCCAGAGATTTGATAGGAATTTATTTTCAGGGAGGTCTTGTCCACCTGTAATCTATTGCCATGACAGAGCTCAGAATAGAGTGTCTGTTTCAAGAGTCTGGCATTGGGCATGTGAACAACATGGCCTGCTGAACAGAGGTGACTAAGTGTAGTTGGAGACTCAATACTGGGATGTTGTCCAGGGCGAAGACACTGATGTTGGTGTGCTTATTCTGCCTGTGGAATTGGAGGATTTTGTGAAGATACTATTGGCAGTTCCTCTCCAGTACTTTGAGATACCTGCTGCAGGTACTCCAGAAGTGTACAGAAGAGCAGGGATAAACAAATAATCTGCTGGAGGAACTCAGTGGGGTGAGCAGTATCCGTGGGGAAAAGGAATTGTTGACGTTTAAAGAAGAGGGGGGGTATGGCTGAGACAGGGGCTCAGAGGTAGTTGGTGGACTGGAGTGGGTGAAGGGTGATGGCCAGATGGAGCCATGCGGCGTGGGAGGGAGGGGCTGGAGTTGGGACACAGAGGCAGGTGGGTGATCGATGGAACCAGACAAGGAGAAAAAAAGAGGCAGATACAATCAGGGGAGGGGAGGGAGAAGGAGGAGATAACTTCTGGAGGGTGATGAGCGGGTACAGGAAGACTACCAGTGCTGGAATCTGCTATGTAAGCTATTAATGGGAACCATTAGGGGAGAGATAAAGGGCAGGTGGAACTAGAAGGGAGGGTGTGTGAAATGTGTGGATAGTAGATAGATGGAACCAGGAAGGGGGGGGGAGACAAAAATGGGTGATGGGGGTCTGAAGGGGGGGTATGGGAGAGTGAACAAAAATTGGAGGACTGGAGGTGGATTGGGGGTGTGGGGGGCGGGGGAAACAGAGGAGGGAAGGGTTACCTGAAATTGGAAAATTCTATGTTCATACCTGTATTGTGAAGGGTCATGGCTGTCACGTGACACCATTGAGCACATGGTTGAAAGCCACACCACTGTCAATCAAGGTCTGGCTCCACCCACCCATTAGTGCACACCTTTGACCATTGGCTCCAGTACACACCTTTGTACCTGGTCTTGAATCATTAGATTGTTTGAATTACCTGGGCTGGACCACCCACCCCTCCAGCACTATAAAGAATGCCACATGTGTGTGGTTCGCTCTCTTTTTTGATTGCTCCAGGAATCGTGAAACAACGCTGAAGAGACCATTGGTAAGAGTGTGCACTTCCATGAGGGTTAGAAGCGTCCTAAGTAGATTCCTGGGAGCATAGAGCCGATGCTTGCACTGAGTCAGGGGGTCAGGCATTGTATTGTTTCTTCCTTGATCATTTGTAACCAGCTTGGTGTGTGTGCGTGTGTGCGTGTGTGTGCGTGCGTTTGTGTGTGTGTGTGTGTGCATCTCACCCTTTTTGCGATTTCCCCCACGTTCGCGATCACCTCTGTGTGTGTGTGTGTGTGTGTGTGTGTGTGTGTGTGTGTGTGTGTGTGTAAGTGTGCATCCATTCCCGTTCATTCTGTCCCGTGTTTGCCTTTGTGAACAAATCAGTTTCTTACTCCAAAGACTGTATCGAGAGTCCTTGCCCTTTGAGACCTTAAAGAACTTGTCTTACAACAATACCATTGGGTTGTACACTACTCAGGTGGAATATGAATGTTGGAGACACAAGAAATTGCAGATGCTGGAATCTGGAGCAACAAACAATCTGCTGGAGGAACTCAGTGGGTCGAGCAGCATCTGTGGGGGAAAGGAATTGTCAACATTTCGGATCAGAACCCAGCATCAGGTGTTGTTCCTGATATGAGGTGTTGTTCCTCTAGTTTGTATTGAGCCTCATCTTGGCAGTGGAGAAGGCCAAGGATGGACGGCTCGGTGTGGAAAATGGGAAGGGGAGTTGAAATGGCAGACAGGGATGAGAGCAGGGACGACTGTTCTCTGATAGACCATGAATTTTGTGCTGGGTCTGAGGTCTTAATCTTCAATTACCCTTCTCCTGAGCTGGATAAAGTCTGTACTGGTGCACTGAAGGTTTTGGTCAATTTTATTATCAAAACCTGTCTTTATTGCCACTGTCAAGATATGGTAAGTAGCTCACATTTTCCAGGGTATAGACACATTGTACCATGGTGGGCAAGGGTTAATGTTTGATCATCCATTGCCTACACTGCACCCTCCCGCCCCCCCCCCCAACCCCCACCCCAGCACTTATAGCCTTATACCACAACCCAGGATTTAGATTCTACATCCTAGGAATCAGTTTGTGGAGGACAATAGGTTGTTGTGGGAGGTGGGGCACACTGAAAACATGCAGCAGATCTTGTCAGAGCTGTTAGCATCTCATAATTGTGTTGCACACCATTTACAATTGTTCAGATGTACAGCCCACACAATGAAAATATTCACTTGTGCAAATCCAAGATTGGAGTTGATACAGGGATTCTATTTAAGGACAGTTTAGAAGAAGGGTATGCTATAATAAGTACAGTACCCTCCCAACTTTTTTCTCCCTCTACAAGACACATGTCAGGAGTATGATAGAATATTTTCCACTAGCTATTCCAACAAAACTCTAAAACATGACAAAATCTAGAATAAAACAGTTCATTTGATTGGCTCCTTATCCATCCATCACCTTACACATATACTCCACCTCGTGCACCATAACTGCAGTGTGTACCATTTGCAAAATGTACTGCTGTAACACAGTAAGACTTCTTTAGCAGCACCTATCAAACCCTGACCTCTTCCACCTCGAAGGATGTTAGCAATCACATGGAAACACCCCCGCTTACTGTTTCCCCTCAAAATAACATACCACCTTGATTTGGAAAGTCATCACAATTATCTCATTGTCACTGGGTCAAAATGTTGCCAATCCCCGTTCAACTTTAGGTTAGAAATACAGAGACTGCAGTGATTCAAGAAGACAGCTCACCACCCACTTCAACACCAGCAGATCTGACAAGGTCATTAATTATTGTCCATCCCTACCTATCGCCTGAACTGAGTTAATTGTCATTTCTGAACAGTGTCAACTATTGGTAGGATGGAGTCACACCAAGGTCTGACAGAGTGGGCATGGCAGATTTCCTTCCTGAAGGACATTAATAGATTTCTTCAACAATCTGGGAGTTTTATGGCCACCATTACTGATACCAACCTTTTATTCCAAATTGTATTTAAGTACTAACATTTTGATTTGTCAGATGTTACAGTGAGTTTAGAACTCTTTTGTATGGCTTCACCTCAGACCCAAAACCTAGCTTTGCCAATAGCTAAGATTATTTTGAATTCATTTGGGCTATATGGCTGTGTCTGCTGGCTCAGAGTTTATTGTCCTTTCCTAAATTGCCCTTGCACTGAATGGCTACAGGACCATTCCAAAGAGCAGTTAAGAGTTACCAGATTGGTTTTGCTCTGTAGTTGCAAATACACGACACCAATTTTCTACAATTCATGGATCTGTACTATACTGGCACCAACATTTTAATTAACTGAGTTTAAATTCGATTGTTTCTGTGACAGGATTTGAACTGGTGGGATTACTGCATGTGTTTCCCCGGGTGCTTCCAACATCCCAAAGACTTGCTGATTGATAGGTTAATAGACTACTCCTAGCACATGTGGGTGGTAGGAGAATGAGGAGGAGTTGAAGGGCATGTGAGAGAGAATGGGTTACAGGGTACTAGGAGGAGACTGGAGTGGATGAGGACCGACATCTACTTGGTGAGACAAATGGCCTCCTTTTATGTCATGAGGAAACATTGAAATATGAACTCATGTCTCTGCTTATTATAATTTTCTTGTCAGTAGTGTGACTACTTCAATCCTTAACTGACGTAGTTTTAGCACTGTTTAAAACTGACTATAGTTTGGATTTCATTTCATGAACAGAGCCAAAAAATGACTGGCAGAGAGATACTAAAAGGCTCTGCTTCACTCAGTGATTTGGATGACATCTTTAAACTACTTGAATTCATTACAGGGGTTTATAAAAACATTCAAGTTTAGAAGTAATGTTGTCGTTTGCTGGCTAGCTCCTGACAATGCAGGAATCTAAAAACAGCATACTCTAATTCAAGCTGATCTAATACTTTGTAAGAAGTTTCCTGGTATTACTTTACTTAGAAGCTACCACATTCAGTTCAAGATTATCCATGTCATTGAGTAATGAACTGGCTGAGTGAGTAGGAACAAGAATTCGTAGCAAAGTAAGCGAGTTGGTGGTTGCAGATGAAGTTGCAACACTTTATTTCAAAAAGCAGACAGAACAGCCTCACAGGAAACCAAGGACCACAATTCTAATCTTGGCACAGGGTCATTCACTGATTCCAAATGCTGAGTTACTCCTTGGCGGAAACTAATCTTGTCAGTAGCGAAAGAAACGCCGTTCTGGAACAGCACTTACGGCTATAAATTTGCTAATCCTTCAATTTAGTTGCAGCTCTGGGTGATCTGTGGTGGAGCCAGTATCACACATTCAGATGTTAAGGCAGTAGTTATGACAGAATCACATGACAGGAAGAGCAGGTTTTTCATTGAGAAATAATTTTGCAATACCCCTTCTTATAATTCTGGCACTAATCATAATAATTCTGGTGAAAGTAGAATACTTTGCATTGGTTGACACCCAGTTGTGAGGAGTGATGCAGAATCCCATGGCCCTGACAGTACTTCCCTGCTAAAAGATACACTGATTTACATGCAGACTGACGAGAGGGCCATGATGGCTGTACAAAGCCGCCACGTGGCCTGTAATGGAAGCAATCGATGTCAATTTCTGGTGGTTATTAAATCTTGCTCTGCCAATTTTTATGTCACAGTCCATTTATTCCAGTGAAAACCAGGGTAGTTCAGTAAATCTGAAAAACGGATGCCACAGATTTCAGTTCCATAGTCCTTGTTGTTTCGGTTTTACCAAAACTGAATTGCTTCCCAGACAGTGTCTGCTTCCTACACCCATATCTGTGGCACAGCTCACATCAGACACCATCTTGTTTAACACATGCCGGACAATCAGGATGTAATGCCCTGGAGATCAATGCTGCAACTAACATCTTCTCCTAACTTTACATAACAAAACATGCATTGATAGCAGATTGGAGTCTCTTCTTCCATATTTAAAGAGATCATCAGCTAAGGTTATATATGCACATATGAATTAGAGCAGGAGTAGGTTGACCATGGCTAATCTGACTGGAACCTCCACTCCTCACTCCTTCCTTGCTTATTATCTATCTGTGCCTTCAAAATATTCAAAGATTCTATTTCCACCACCCTTTGAAGGAAGAGGTTTCCAAAGATTAACAGCATTGCCACCCAGGATGAAGCAATCTGCTTGATTAGTTCCTCCATCGGCATCTTATGCATTCATTCCGTCCACCAGCTGTGCGAGGTGTACCAAGCACAAAGTGCTCTGCGTTTTCTCACCTAGGCTATTCTCACAGCACCTCGCAAACCTGCGGTCTTTACCACCAATATGGACAAGGGTCTTAGCACTCAGGGACACGTCCTGACTTGGAAGTGTTTTGTTGTTCTTTCCTTGTCGCTGGGTCTAAATCCTGGTATTCCCCACACACCAGCATTATGAGAGTACTTTCTCCAAAATTCTGCAGAAGTTCAAGACAGCAGCTCCTCTCCACCTTCTCAAGGGCAACTAGATATTTCATGAGATCATGGCTGATCTGATTGTAATGTCAGCTCTGCATTCCCACCTATGCACAGAAGTGTTTCAGCCCCTTGCTTCTCTCTCTCTCCCTTAGAAATATTCAGACTCTTGTGAGTGTTGTGCATCTGATACTATGTGCCCAAGATGCTGCTGCAAGTAAGTTTTTCATTGCACCTGTGCATACATGTACGTTCATATGACAATAAACTCGATTTTGACTTTGACTCTGCTTTCACTGCCCTCCTGAGGAAGAGCATTCCAAAAAAAATGTTGCTTCATCTCTGTCTTAAATTAGTGACCCCATATTTTTAAACAATGACCCCAAATTCTAGATTCTCCCACAAAAGGAAACATTCTCTCCAGATAATTTCATCTCACCTCTGTCTTAAACAGGTGACCTCGTATTTTGAAACAACGACCTTAGTTCTAATTTAGGGAAGTAGATTTGAGTAAACATCCTCTCCACATCTATCCTGTCAAGACTTCTCTGAATTTTATATGATTCAATCGTCACTTTTAATTCTTCTAAACTACAGTAGATACAAACCTAGCTTGTCCGACGTTTGCCCATAAAGCAACCAGCCTATACCATGAATAAGTTTCATAAACCTTCTCTGGACTGTTTCTAATGTATTAATGTCCTTATCAAATAAGGAGACCAATATTACATTCAATGTTGCTTCAATTGCAAATTCTGTGCAAGGCAGGACTTTATTGTCAATGGTTGCTGAGGTGGCTTTAATGCATCGGGTCTTTCTTGGCTTAAGCTGGAGATATTTACAACACTCATCAGTTTGCCATCTTTTCTTGCATAGGGGAACATCCTGACCTCATCTCTACACAAAGAAAACAGATTTTGTTTCATTCTCACTTGACAGAGAGCAAGGGGCAGCACAATCAGCAGCTTTGCAAGGATTACTGGCTTGCTCTAACGCAGGATGTCACTGACTGCACGTATACACTGCTTTGTGGTCAACAAATGGGCTGAGATATACTGCAAATGGAAAAAATTTCACCCCCTCCAACTTTCAGCTGGTCTGTGACCACATACAGTGAATCATTCAATGCCTGGTAGCCTAGTAATGATCCAGATACTGCTCCTGTGTTTGCTGCATTTGAGCCACATGACAACAAAAGGGTAGCTACTCAGCAGCCAGGACAATGCAGAATGCACCCATATCTCTGGTACACCACATCTAGGCAGCATCTATACAACTAAACCATCCAACCACAAGAAACACAAACCACTGGTGTGCTCATACACCAGTTCCACTGACTGCATTATTCTGCGGAACCCTGCAATCCAAGCAGACCAGGTCCAAGAATTGCACTGATGTGCTGTATGCAACACTTCCCTCCCCAAGTTGAGACAACACTTAGCACCAGCCAATCTGAGAAGCAGGAGAAAGTGAAGAGCAACTTGTACAACCTACGTCTAGCTGTGCTGACCATGAACAATGGTATCATCCCAAGTATTGGAACTAAAACCCCAACTTCTCAACCTACTATTCTATAGCTGAAAATGCTGCCTTTTGACCCAACTGAAGTTTAAAGTAAAATCTGCAACTGGGTAACTGAGTTTATAAAAAATTCACAAGCTGTCCATCATATTTCACCATATTCCAGAGACAACCCTTCTATATCCTACCCTGGTAGGGTCCTTATTATACTGGTGAGTCAGAACCCAGTACTTCTAGTTCAATACACAGGGTCTCTAGTATTTATCGCCATCCATTTGACAATTATGTTCCAATGATACTGACATTCTCTGGACACATGAGGAGACGTTGATGAAGGCAGGGCAAAAAGATCTGCTATGTTTACTCATCATGAAGAGCAGCATCACCACGCACACTTTCAAACTCATTTCAATTTTCTTGGTATGATTTTGGCATGAATTTGGTAGGCTGAAGAGTCTTTTTTGTGCTATATGTCTCCATGATTCTCTGTACTCTCGCATTGTTCAAGAAGACAAACTCCTATTTGGTCCTTAATCTTCAGTACCATGCCTGTGGATATTAAATTACATTTACCATTGTTCAGTTAATTTCTTTTTTGTGGAAGCTTACTAATTTTTTACTAATGTCACAATTCCTCCAAGTCTGTTGCACCTACCTTGTGGAGAGTCCTAAACCACCTTGCTCCCTGTGAGTCACCTTCTAATACCTTCCCTCTTTAGTTAGATGCTAATTCATATCCTTATCTCACTCAATGGTACTCACTGATCTTTGATTGTGAGGGAAGGTCTCCTATGCTACATATCAAAGATGACTTTCAGAATATGGCAGTTTGAGATGTCACCTTGTAAAGTCAAGGAAGCAGACATTTTAAAGCCACACAGTTCTCGTGTTTTTCTCTCTACACCGCTCTACCATTCTGTATCTGATAATTTAAATGTGAAATTATAAAACTCAATCAGAAATATCATTGAACTCTAGTAAAATTGTCATTGAACATGTGGATGTTTGATTTCTTCTGTTGAAGGAGATAACACATATTAAACTGATAAGTTTGGAAGTCTTCATTCAAGTGAGCTAACAAAACAAACACTGTGGTCAATGCATTATCAAACTTTGATCTAGTAAATTAACATTGAGGCTTTAAACTTGTAAGTGTTGCAAATAACATGTTTTTCATTCCAGCGTTACGATATAATAAAATTACTAATTTACCCCCCATCTTTAGTTTAATGTCTAAAGGGAACCAACTTGAGGCATGATCTGTAATGATTCTGTTAAGAACCATGAGGATTCATTAGAATGAATGACCTTTAGTCCGACACTTAAAACACTTGCCGCAAAATAAACATGCTGGTTACAAGCAACTAGTTCTCCATCTAATGTTTATTTAAAAATTGGAGCAATAAAATCGCAGGTCCCAGAAGACAACATTGATCAGCTTCCTAAAAGATTTTGACTTTTGTTCCCCTTGTATTATAAGCCAAAGCCTTCTTAGTGTCTGTATAATGAAACCTGCATTCCAATTCTGTTTTATCCAGAGAAGGATAAAAATGAACAGTAATTTACTGCTACAAATGAAATGAAAATGATATTTTAAAGTGATAGGATTCTTTAGCAAGACGAATTTACTTCTTATTTAGGCAAATTTTATAGTTCAGTTTGTCCATGTGCAACCTTGTGTAATGAATCTGTAAATTACAAATTTGGGCAATGCTGAGTGTTTCAATACATCACCTAAACATCCATCCATTAAAATTTACCTATCATAAAAGAAGTATGTTGTACAGTACAGATTGTTTTTTTCAGAGTCATTTAGGGCTCCATTTCTGGAATGAATGTTCATGAATTATTTAATTAACTGATTATATTTGGAAGTGACTGCCTTGTTTCAGTGATAACACTGGCATCAGCACATAATAAATTCAATTTCCATTTCATTGAGGATATAATCTGGTTCTACTCTTCAGTGCAGCACTGATAATGTGCTACATTGTCAGAGATGTTGTTTGAATGAGACAAACCTATTTCCCAATTTACAGGCATGTCATAGATTACCGGGCATTCCTAAAAGGAGGGAAGAAAAACTATCCTCGACCAAGAGTTTATTTCTCAACACTTTTTACAACAGATAAAAAGGGTCATCATTGTTTATTGGATGTTGCTGAGCACGATTGGTGAGTGCAGTAAAATATGACATTTTATATGTGCTTCATTGACTGAACACAAGTTCAATCCCTCATTACTATAATCTTTCATTCCAAAGTCGTAACAATTTTAGGACTTCCCAGGATTACACAGTTTCAAAACACATTGGGCTATGTGCTTATGTTCTAAGTGATTCGTTGGCCTTAGGTTTACTCTGGTACTGACACATGAGAGGATTGTGTGTAGTCACAGCAGAAGTGAGAAGCAGTTAGTACTGGTCTTACCCTATCAGAAATAATCCCTTTGTCCAACCCATCCTTCCCACACCCTCTCTGCATCTTAAAACTATCTTGTTTTCTTCTTCCCCAGTTTTGAGGAAGGGTCATCAACTTGAAACTTTAACGCTGTTTCTCTGTCACAGATGCTGCCTGACCTGCTGAGTATTTTTATTGCCATTTGTACTAATGTGTGATGTTGGAAAAATCCAGAGAAAGAGGAGGTCTTAAAGATAACGAAAGGTTTGCAGGAGGGAGTTGGTATTAAAAACAACACATCTGCCAGTAATGTAAACTAAACTTATATAAATGAAAGCACTAAGTTTACCAAATTGCTTATTGGAAATACAATGTACTGCAAGGGATATGTCTGTGAACAGCAGGGTCCCACTCAGTGAGGAAAAATGAGCAGATAATTTGAGTTATGGGATAAATTTTGATTGGAACAATAGTGAAAATTCCCAGTTCATCTTCATAAAGTGTTGTGAGGTCTGCACCCACCTGAGAGAAAGCAGGAGCAAACTTCAAGACATTCCCTTTTCGGATCTGGATAAAGGTTTAATGATTGTGTTACCAAGGTGACTGTGATCACTTAAATTAGCATAACCTACCATTCGCACCACTAGCCTCAACCATTACTCAGTTCACTAATCCCCATCAGCCAGTGACCAGCAACCAGCCCTGACCCTCATGCACCAAGTAACTCACAACTCTCGTACATATAAGGCAAAGAACAGGAAAGGACAAACTGGCTTACATGTTGATGGTATGGGAAGGAGGACTGGGAAGTTGTGGCCATTGGTATTACTGAAGCAACTGATGATGAAGGTCCCAGTGTGTCTAATCCTCCTTCCCTCATCCCACTTCTCCCTCATCTCTCAATTCTCTTCTGCATGTGAGGCAACTCGCTGTGCACTTCCTTACCCAGTCTTGCTTGTCATTCCATGAATCCAAGGACTGGAATCTTCCCAGTCAATGAAGTAAATGAAGAAGGCAGTGAGGATTTGGTTCCACTGAGGAAGTGAAGGGTTAAGAATTGCAACCATACCTATAACTGGCAAACAAAATATATATATATGCATTTATATTTCTTTAGCAAGGACTAGCAAGCTGCTGACCCACTGGTTAGGTTGGAATGTTAAGTATGTTAACTGCCTTTGTTTCGGGTAACGAACCATTCCAATATGTCAGATGGTGGCGATACTGATTGTAAATAACATTGAGGTGAAGACTTGGTCTGAACAATGAAGGGTGATACCTGCCTTTGAAAGCCTTGATTATAACTCAATTATACTAAGACAAAAGGTGTGATAGCTGTCTCGGGATCTCTATAGCTTGACCGAAACTCGCGGCACTGTTTGCATGGAATGTGTGTGACAATTCCTGTATAAATGTCTGTCTGCCCTTTGTTCGGGGAGGACTCGGGAAGCGACTCTTAGTGAGTGCTGAAGAGAATTCTCCTAGCGGTGCACTGCTAATAAAGGTATTTGTTCGTATCGACCTTGTGGCACTGTGTTACTTACAGCGGATGGAAAGAGAAAATTGATTTCGGGACGACACCACCAGCTCAGAGACAGACACTGCCTAGCACAGAGAAGGGATCAGCATCTGGTGAGGAACCGGGATGTGACCAGCAACCAAGACTGGTGGGAAGGGAAAGGACTTCCGTGTTGCCAGGACTAGAGGGCCTGAGTTATAGGGAGAGGTTGGCCAGGATAGGTCTTTATTCCTTGGAATGTAGGAGAATGAGGGCTGACCTTACAGAAGTGCTTAAAATAATGAAGGGCATAGATAAGATGGATAGTAAGAATCTTTTCCCCAGGGTAGGGGAGTCCAAAACTAGGGGGAATAGATTTAAGGTGAGAGGGGAAAGATTTGAAAGGGACCTGAGGGGCAACATTTTCACTCAGAGGGTGTTGAGTATATGGAACGAGCTGCCAGAGGAAATAGTTGAGGCTGGTACAATGGTATCATTTAAGAAGCACTTTGATAGGTACATGGAGGGGCGGGGCTTGGAGGGATATGGGCCAAACGCAGGAAATTGGGACTAGCTGAGTGGGCACCTTAGTCGGCATGGACTGGTTGGGCCAAAGGGCCTGTATCCATGCTGTATTGCTCTATGACTCTATGACCGAGTGTGGTTGCTGTTCGCTGCTGAATACCATATACTAATTTGTTCCAGAAGATCAGGGTGCAAGCTTCAATTGGCCAGGCAACAGAAGAAGGCTGATGTGTGCAGATACTGAGATACTTGATGTACCACCTTGGCACAGAGCTTTGTCCAGAACTTTTCAGCCTAAAGGGGGCAAACACTTCCACTTACAACTGTGACACTGCCCAATTTACTATGTTATCATCTTCTTTTGCAACACAAGCAGCTTTCACCAAAGCTCTTTTCAAGCATGAGGGCAGAAGCTCAGACAACTATCATGATGAAAGGGAGATCTGGACTTCCAAGCAATTCATCAATCTGATGATTAGGATTGGCGAGACACAACCCTCCTGCTACCACAGCCCCATGCCACTCTGCCAGTGCCCTTGCTGTTGCCTATCAGCTTGCCACACCAGTTTGCTGCCACCCAGAGCAAGTTGGTGTAGGCCCTAAGTTGGCACCAACCTCAGAGGATACCTGCAGTCTCCTCATTCGAAGATCAGCAGCTTTACAGAAGCAATGTGCAGCCTCTTGGAAAGCAAGTCCTAGAAGGACAGGACAATACAAACAGAAGAGGCACCAGAAGTTGATTTTTTCTATGTTTTTATAAATTTCAATCAGAAAATCTATTTTCACATGTTTTTATTTTTGTGCTGGCAAGCGGATAATCCAATTATTAGTGATAGAGGAAAGGTAAGGAGCATGGGACTGTCAGTGAATGGGGAGGTGTGATTGAGTTGAGTGGTATTGGTCGTGAATGATTTGTTCAGAAATGCACTGTATTCTTTGTTACCTTCCCTCCTCTTCACCTTGGCACGTTTGCTCTTTCAGCTTTTCCTTCTCCACTCCCTACCCCTCACCCTCCTTCCCACACTGCTGCTCCTCAGTCTCATGTCAGATGATGGACTATTTCCTCACGGTGACCAGACTATTCCCTCACCATACTATCAGATGGGAGAATTATTATTTAAGAATGCCAGTGGTGTGCTCAATGATGTTCCTGTGGCAGTGTGGCTATCACTGTAAGCATGTATCCATAGGTTCCATCCAGGAGTAGAAGCCGGGCTCTGAGTGGATGAATAATATTGACCGACATTAAGATTTTTGATTTGTTGTAGTGGGTCAAATGCTAACATAGAGGATTACCACAAAATGAAGGAATCACTCCTAGATAAAGGACAGCGAATGGCTGCACAGCAGTGACACCTTGAGTGATTGCAACCTCTTTTGCTTTAGGAAAATGGTAGGGTTGCCTGAGACCCATGCAGTGCAATGTGCATACAACTTGGGCAAACCCTCGTTCTGAGTGTACTTCTTAACTCTGGCAAGATGGAAGCAGATGGAATTGACTCTCATTGTATCGAGACACTTAGTGACTTGCCTTATAAAGCAATGCATTAGCAACTTTAAGGTGTTGCTCTTATCCCCTACAACAGCCAGGAAGGAGCCAAACATAGAAGTCAAATTCACAGCTACAGGAAATGTAATCTTAGTCCTGTTTAGGTAGTGATGTTGTAAAGGAAGTGAAGACATCTCAAACAGTGAAAATCACAAAGATTGTAATAAGCAGTAGCTCCCAAAGACCTCAACATATTTAACCTTCTGCTGAGGGCTCTTCTCCCACTTCCCCTTTTTTCAAGTAGTTTGTCCTGCTCTTTTATTCACCAAGCCAAGTTAAATTCTAAGTGGAATATACACTAGCCCAGCAATGTATGAAAGAATTTTGTATCAACCCAACAACCAAAATTCACATCAGCACCAATCAGACCACTTATTGAAGAATAAAACTTTAGTAAAACACCAAATATGCAAAGAATTTAAATGCCAACTAGAAGTAATAATCCAGATACCAATCAATGAGCAGGTCATGATCTTTTATAATAGCACTGTTGGGGTAAGTGGAGGTTCTTAATGGCACTTAGTGCCATTTTCAGATGCGTGAGTTTAAGAGAGGATGTCGGTTTAAGCATGGAGCTCCAAAGTGGTGGCAATGCCATTGTATCAGCATTTCGCACAGACTGACATCATCCCCCTGACCTGATACCTCTGACAGTCAATAAATGCACATTCATCTGGCAAACACCTCATCAAAAGTATCCACACAATATCTAACCTTAAGAGGCTGATTAATGCTTGAAAAGATTGGATCCACTTGCCAGATTTCTGCTCCAGTATCTCCAGAAATGCAGGACCCTGTTAAAACTGCAAGGTAGTGTCAGCCAGAATGGTGTGTGCAAGTTTTTGAACTGGAGCCAGAACCTTCTGACTCAGAGGTGAGAATTCTACAAACAAGATGGAGCCTGAGGCAATAGAAGATCGAACATAGAACACTACAGTCCCTTCGGCCCAAAATGTTGTGCCGACATTTTATCCTGCTCTAAGATCGATCTAACTCTTCCCTTCCACGTAGCCCCCTATTTTTCTATCATTCATATATAATTAGTGAATTTGTGAGAACGGGCATAATTGATAATTATTTAATGACAAGTATTTAAAGTCACAGTAATTTTATGCATTCCACAAAACAGACTTAGATCTGAACAATTCCAGACTAAGAATTTTCCACTTCCTCATTAACATCATCACAAAATGCTGGAGGAACTCAGCAGATCAGGCAGCATCTATGGAGGAAAACAGTCGACATTTCAGGTTAAGACTCTTCATCAGGACTCAAAGACATGTCAGTACGTGAGTGGGACATGGAATTGAAATGGCTGGCCACTGGGAGATCCTTGCTTTTGCAGAGCGAAGGTGCTCGACGAAGAGGTCACCCAATCTGCATCGGGTCTCACCAATGTAGAGGAGGCCGCACCAGGAGCACCGGACACTATAAATGACACCCTCAGATTCATAGGTGAAGCGCTACCTCAACTGGAAGAGCTGTCTAGGGCCCTGAATGGTGGTGAGGGAGGAGGTGTAGGGACAAGTGTAACACTTTGTGCAATTGCAGGGATAAGTGCTGGGAGGGTCATCAGTGATGAGGGACGAGTGAACAAGGGAGTTGCGGAGGGAGCGATCCCTGCAGAAAGCGGGGGGGGGGGGGGGGGGGGGAGGGGAAGATGTCCCTGGTGGTGGGATCCTGTTGGAGGTGGCGGAAGTTGCAGAGAATGATGTGTTGGATGCAGAGGTTCATGGGGTGGTAAGTGAGAACAAGGGGAACCCTGTCCCTGTTATGTCGGGGGGGAGGGGCTGAGGGCAGACGTGTGGGAAATGGAGGGGATGCGGGTGAGGGCAGCATTGATGGCGGTGGAAGGGAAACCCCGTTTACTGAAAAAAGAGGACATCTCAGATGTCCTGGAGTGGAAAGCCTCATCATGAGAACAGATGCGGCGGAGGTGGGGGAACTGGGAGAAGGGGATGGCTTCCTTGCAAGTGACTGGGTGGGAAGAGGTGTAGTCAAGGTAACTGTGGGAGTCGGTGGTTTTGTAAAATATGTCTGTGGTTAATCTGTCTCCGGAGATGGAGACAGAGAGATCCAGAAAGGAGAGAGAGGTGTCGGAGATGGACCAAGTGAATCTGAGGGCAGGGTGGAAGTTGGAGGCAAAGTTGATGAAATTGATGAGCTCAGCACGGGTGCAGGAAGCAGCCCCAGTGCAGTCGTCAATGTAACAGAGAAAGAGTTGGGGGGTGTTAAGTGTAGGCTTGGAACATGGACTGTTCCACATAACCAACGAAAAGGCAGGCATAGCTGGGGCCCATGCGAGTGCCCATGGCTACACCTTTGATTTGGAGAAAGTGGGAGAAGCTGAAAGAGCAGTTGTTGAGGGTGAGTATCAGTTCTGCCAGATGGAGGAGTGTGGCAGTGGAGGGGAACTGGTTGGGTCTGTTGTCGAGAAAGAAGCAGAGATTCTTAAGGCCTTCCTGATGGGGGATGGAAGTGTACAGGGACTCGACGTCCATGGTGAAAATGAGGCGGTCAGAACTGGGGAACTGAAAGTTGTTGAAGTGATGGAGGGCATGCAAAGTGTCACAGACATAGGTGGGAAGGGACTGGACCAAAGGGGATAAAATGGAGTCAAGATATGAGGTCACGAGCTCAGTGGGGAAGGAACAGGCAGAAACAATGGGCCTATCGCGGCAGTTGGGTTTGTGGATCTTGGGTAGGAGGTAGAACCAGGCAGTGCAGGGTAGGGGAATTATGAGCTTGGTGGCTGTAGAGGGGAGGTCTCTAGAGGTGATGAAATCAGTGGTAGTGTGGGAGACAATGGCCTGCTGCTCCTTGGTGGGGTCTAGGTTCAGGTATCCGAGAGTTGATGTCTGGCCTCAGCAAGGTAAAGGTCAGTCCATCAGACTACCACAGCACCACCCTTGTCTGTGGGTTTGATAGTAAGATTAGGACTAGTACGGAGAGAGTGGAGGGCAGTGCGTTCAGAGAGGGTGAGGTTGGAATAGGTGAGGGGAGTGGTGAAGTTGAGATGATTAATACCTGTCAGCAGTTTGAGATGAAGAGATCCAGAGCGGGCAGAAGGCCAGGACAAGGTGTCCAAGAAGAGGAAGAGGGCTTCAGGCAGGAGAAGGGGTCATCGGTGGGGGGTGGGGAATCCTTGCCAAAGAAGTAGGCCCAGGGACAGAGGCGACAGAAGAAGAGTTCAGTGTCATGGCGGGCGTGGAACTCGTCGAGGTTCAGGCGCAGGGGGACAAAGGTAAGGTCCCTGCTGAGGACAGAACGTTCCGCATCAGAGAGGGGAAGGTCAGAGGGGATAGTGAAGACATGGCAGGGGCTGGGGGTGGGGTCAGAGGAGGGAGGAGAGTTGGGGGTGGTCAGGGAATGTGGGGTGGGAGGAAGATAGGGGCTCAGAGAAGTGAAGGGGGAACGAGGGGTAGGGGGATGAGTCCTGATTAAGGGTCTTGACCCGAAATGTTGACTGTTTATTTCCCTCCATAGATGCTCCCTGACCTACTGAGTTTCTCCAGCATTTTGTGTATGTTGCTCTGGATTCCAGCATCTGCAGAATCTCTTGTGTCTCACTAACATCATTCCTGGGCATTTCCAACAGCAGAAATTTCCAGGCCATTTCAAAGTCAGTGTCCCAAGTGGTTGGTTGTCTTCGTGTTGCCTCTACACCCTCCACAACAGTGTGCCAGGCCAATGAAAGCCATTCCTTTTTACTTCCGTTTGCCTTACACCTGCCTCCTCTGTTGCTCCGGTCTGAGAAAAGCTGTGCCCTGTACAAAGCCGACAGCCAGGTTTTTGTGCCTTGCTTCCTACCAGCCTCAAGCTAAACCCAGAAGAAATTGTTGGCTTTGAACAGCCTGTTCCCCGTTTATCAATTCTTCCCTTTGCTCGCACTTACCACTCGTACATACATTCCATCAGATCCTTGCCAAGTCTCACCCTGAAATGCAAGGATAGTACAAGAGTTGGAAACTTGGAATCAAAATCTCCATCATTAAACTTGGAGCTGATAGTTCTTTAGGTGCATTGGAAATGCAATGTACGCCCTGTTAACTCTGTCACTTTGATAACGATTAAATTTTTGCTTGCCTGTACACTGTCACATTAATTAGGAAGCGATTCAATATTTCCAAGAATAAAAATCTCAGATCTCAACAGAATGAATGCAATGAATGCTGTGAAATGTCAAGGTCCCTGAGAACAATGAATCATGGTCAATATTCTAAAGTCTCGCCCAGCTATGTGTAACTGTGAGTTGTCACTGGAAAATATTATTCGTTGCCACAGCCTATTACAGAGCCTGCCTGCTGTGACTGCAGCACACATGGGATAATACCGTGCACCAGATATGTCACCATTGCCACCTGCTGGATCCTTCAGGTTTTTATCTCCAGGTTGGGCGACTCTGGTTATGCTTCTCTGCCTTGCAGGGTTTATATCATTACCAAAAGGGACATGCACTCTCATGGGGCCCACTGATGTATCTTTTTCCATTATAAAGACAAATTTCCTTGAAGAAAAATTTAAATTCATCCAAAACAGCAAACAGTCCAATGAAAATTAATTCAAGAAGGTCTTCAAATCATTTTTCTCACATCTTTAAAATTAGGTCTCCTGTCATTTCAAGTGGGTCCACCCATTCAATATTAAGGAAGAAAAGCTTGCCAACTGGATGTTGCTTTCTCTACACACTGAGGATTAGTGTTTAGTACAGAGGATTGATTAACATTGAGCTTTTGGCTTCATTGGCACCCCAGTGCTCTGGATGTCTCATTGTTTCCAATATGAGAACAAATATATGCACATAGTTGTACCACAACTCAGGCCAGCTGCCATATTGGTAAGGATGTTTATGGGTTAAATGCTAACAAGAATTTTTAAAATTCATTCAAGAGTTGTGGTTATCCCTGGCAAAGGCAGAACATTTATTGCCCATCCCTAATTGCCCTTGAACCTAGTGCCTTCCTTGCCCACTTTTGTGGACTGTTAAAAGTCAACCACATTTCTATGGGTTTGAAATCACATAGAGACCAGATAAGCTATAAGTATTTTCTATATAAAGGAGGTTATGTGAATTAAATGGGCTTTTATCACAATCCCATAACTACATGGGTACCGTTTCAAATATCAGTTTTTTGTTCTGAATCTTATTCAATGAATTAAAATGAGATTCAAAGTCGCATCTCTGGATCACCATCCAGACTTATGGATGAGTAAACCATTAAGAAATCATGTCAACGTATCGTCAAGAAGTAGACGAACAGGTAGTGGCATCAATGATTTGATGCCATCACAACTACGTTAGAGCTCAACACTCCAGCCAATGCTGCTCTCAACCTCACACAGCTGAACACGCATTAAGCAACAAGAAAGACTCCCAACCGGCTTCACCACCTCGTTTCCATGTAATCCTGTGCAAAAGCACATTGCTTCAAGATGGCTTTTATCAGGCCTTCACAACCATAAAAATGAGCCTTCTCCCTTGCCTTTCACAGCTTACACAGAACACAGCCTGTGGGCAGAGCAAGGCCACAAAGAGCCTGCATCTATGTAGGAATATCACATTCCAAACTGCGTCAAAGGCAAAGAATTTCTTTGAAATTTTGTCATCTTTATGGAAATTAATTTTCTCAAATAGAAATCCCAGTTTGAATATTCACATAAATGGCAGGTTTTTATGACATTGGTTGAGACAGGTATGTGAGCCAGGTCACTGGGAGAATTCAGCTTTTCTCGGCGTGGTGCCACAGGAATTGTTTATAGTCATGTCAGTTCACTTTGAAATGCAGTGTCAGCTTAGATTATATGCAGTGGACCTTACACCCACAGTTTCCTGACTCAAAGGTGAGAATGCTCTGAACCGAAGCAAACAGAACAAGAACACCAAAAGCACGGTTCATCGGGTCGTGTCACTTAGTCAGCTCAGCTCAATGTAAAATCAATCTTACCTCTCCAATTAATTCTCGGTTCCTTGGTTACCACCAGCTTCAAATATCTTTCAAGACAGTCAATGTTACAACTCACAAGCAGGTATTTTCTAAAAACAGAATTGCTAAAAAGAACAAAGCCACAAAGGGGAAAAAGGTTGTCAATAATATCATTCTAACTTTTCAGTGTGGAAGTAGGATTGAATCTTGCTTGCTAAAACTCAGTGCTTCAGTAACTAGTTTTCATTTGCAACTCTATGGATTGGTTCTTCATAAAGAAAGACTCCTCAGATGCAACTTCCGAGCATTTCAGAGCTCAAGCTTGTAAATTGTTCTCATTGTGCAGGAGGCTGCTGACCGCTTTCTTAGAACCACAGTTGCAGTAAGTATTTGATGGATGGAGGCACCATAGCATCTGCACAGAGTCCAATCCTAATGACATTAGCCAGGCTCCCTGAGGTTATTTTTGGTCAACTGTCTGTGTAGAGTGTCTACTGGTTGTGATGAAACATGGGGACCAGGAATAATTTCACAAGAAAAGCTTTGTAAATAATGAATGGCTGCATTTCAAAGGAGGCTTAATTTGCACAATTGCTGTTAGAATCACTGAAAAAAACTTCATTAAAATTCTAACAAGTAGAATATTCAGACATTATTTTGTATTGGTATGCTCATCTTTAATTAGTATTGAAAGCAAATAAAAAATACATTAAAGCAAGGCCTCAATTAATGCACACTAATTGGGCTTGTTCCTTCTCTGGAGGAATTTTGAAAGCTACCGGTGCAAAGGAAGTCCTCCCTACAAGTGGGTGGAGTGGGAAACGGCAAGGAGTGTGCTGGGTATAGTGGTGAAAATTTCTTGTATGGTAATATGCATTAATGAGCTTCCTGCCACAATTCCAGCAAAGTAACACTGGTGAAAAGAAAGCTGATTCAAGGAATTTCTTCGCTGACAAATTCGAAGGAATTAAGCCAGTAGTTTGAAGGAACAGAATTAAAACAGTCAAAGTGACAAATCAGCTGCAGTACTTTGAACTACCAGTGATGTTAAGGGCAGGACAGTGGTATCACAGGTAGTGCTGCTGCCTCATGGTTCATGACCCTGGTTTGCTTTTTAGACCTCGGGTGCAGTTTCCCTGTCAAAGTATGGTTTCTTCCCACATCCTAAAGATATGCTGACGGGTTTAATATTAGGCTGCTGTAAATTACCCACAGTGGAAGGAGAATCAGGACGGTAAGATTGAGAATAAATTGTAGGGAATGGACTGATGGGATTGCTAGTAATAACAATCGTCATAGAGCTGATGAGCCAAGTGGCCTCCTTCTATGTTGTAAGAAAGTATGAGAAAAATATATTACACAAACATTATTTATGCATAAATTTATTTCCTTTAAAGATTTGCTGGGACTACACTGTCCAAGGCACATGAATCTTTGAAGCTGTCAGGGAGGAGGAGACTGAACAAACAGGAATCTATTAAATAGCTGCACGTTTGAACACTCTCAGCACATATGATAACTCACCTCATGGAGACTGAGTCGGACTATTGGTGGGCCAGCAGTTATGTCAGAGCTGCCAGTTCAATATAGTCACTTGCTACTGACTCGGGGTTTGTATTATCATCAGTCTCCAAGACCAACCAAACAATATGAGTAGGGGAAAGGGATATAATGGGCTTGCTAACCTGCCTCTCCAGTTAACATAAAGAAATATAATGTTGGCAGATTTGAAGGCACCTTAAGAGCTCGCAACGTTAATGGGAGTTCACCTCAGATGCACATGATCTGACCAGATACCAATGCAGGCTATTACTGATGATATAAGGGTGATGACCATAGTGAAGTACATAATCCAAGCTGATCATTCAATGCAGTATTGAAGGATACTGTAGGAGCTGCCACCTTTTGGATAAGTCAAACCAGGGCCATGGCCACCCTCTCAGATGGACTTGGAAGATCCCACAGGATACTTCAAAGGGACTTCTTGGTGATCTGACCAACATTTAGTCCTCAACCATGTATCTCATTGTTTTTTGTGGAGTCTAACTATGTGTAAAATAGATGGCATATTTCGCATAATAATCCTCTGACCACCATAAAGTGTTTTGGATGATAATATTAACACAAGTCACTGGTACTATACTAAGGTTTCCAAAGTGGGACACAAGAGGCGATAGTGCTACTAAGTCTGCTGATAAAAGTCATTCTACTCCACCACTTCATTAGTATATATACAATAATTGAGTTGCCCTAGTTTGACTTGGTTCTTTGCTGATCCGGAGCACCATTCAAATCTCTGCTGCAGGGTTAACACAATAGAGGTCTGTTGCTCAGTGAAGCAAAACGCATCCTGTGGAGTGCCTGCCTTTCCAACACAATAGATTGATCTTGGTTGAACTGGCAGTAGCAAAGGAATGTTTAAATTGTGAAAAAGGAGTGATGAAGACTATAATTGATGAAGATTGGTTGAGAACAAATGCACTTTATGTACTTGAAAATGATTTAGGAAACAATGAGGCAAACTGGCGGAGACAGAAGGGGGACCCCATGTTGCTTATTGCCCGCACACCTAGTTCAGGGCCAGGTAGGAAAATCAGGGTCGGGCACTTAAAAGCAGCCAGCACAATGCAAGGTGACTGCAAGGGTTTCAAAGAGACCCCAGGTTGTCCTGATTATCCCAAGGCTCCAATTAGCAAATACTATGATTGAGTTTGTGATTTGGGGATATATTTAAAACATTTACAAATGTAACTGTTGTAGTTTGGTGCTAAAGTTGAGGTTTAGAAAATAAATGGTACAATGTGTTTGTGGCTATGCATAGTCATGGTAACAATAGTAGTATAAGATGTGAGACTAATGTACAAAGTTTACTTGAGAAGTAATTTGTGTGAAACATCTGTCCTTGAAATGGATACACCTAAGATATACACCTGCAGTTTAGCTTATTGGATAGAGTTTTACGTGAAGAGGATTGAAGAAATAGTAAATATATGTTTAGTCAAATATAAGAACTATACATGTTTGTGGATTTGTAAATAGTTAATTGTGAAGTTTAATATATTTGCAAATTGTTAACAGCTGATTTAATTTAATATATTTTCATAGTTGTAGCAGTTTGTTACCTTTTTGAACATGAAGCATATTTCCGGTATTTTCTGTTTTTATTTCAGATTGCTGGCTTCTACAGTATTTTGAGTTTGTTTTATTATAAATGAATGTGAGTGTACTTTTAAGAACTGCGTGGGCCACGTGGTATGACTTTTGATGCATCGATGCACCAGCCACTGCAATAATTTGGGCGTTGACCACTTCAGACAGGGTTATTTGGTGCATAGCTCTATCCTGTTCCTTCCCTCAATGAGCTGTAATACAAACATGCCTAGGGACACTACATGCGTGGGCACCTGGAATGCATGTTCAACATGTTGAAGGCTCTCTATGTCACGTCTGATAGTACTAAATTATGGAGTAATAAGGTTTGGAGCCAGCTTCCTGCCGGCTGACCCTTCCCCTATCCTCCCAGCAGCTCCCAAACCCACCAGTCTTGCCTAATGCAACCCAGCCTGACATCTCATAACTACAACAGTTTTACATGGAAACACAACTCAAAAGAAGTCTAAAATGGGCTGCTGGTGGTTATCTGTATTGACTATCAGATATAGTCAAAATTGCTCCCATTGACCACTGCCCTGCACCAAATCTGGCATCACCTACACATCAGGACAGGATGACGAAGATGCCTATTAATGAATTGATGAGCTTTGTCACCATCAACAATTTCAAGTTTTTCTGCATTGTGTATTTAAGTTGCAGTTGCCCATTTCCAGACACTTCTGAAAAATCAAAAGTTCATCCAGAGCCCTGCCCCCATCTCCCCTGGTAGCTGCTAAAAGACAGTATTGGCCAAACCCTGGGAATGGTGTTTGTGCAAGAAGATTTTATAAAACGTGGAGGAAGTAACTGAAAATATGCAGGGTGTATGTAGCCAAAGAAATAGAGCAGCAATGTTTCCACCCAGCTGCTGCTGCTGATGTCTGCCACATCTCAGTTTGTTGCTCACTGCTACATTAGGGAGCTCACCCAAATTCTAAAACTCAGGGAGAGACATCATCCACTTCTCCTTCAGCCCACAGTGCAGTCAAATGCCCACTCCCATCTGTTGTACTACATGGCGTACTACGTAGGTACTACATACCACAAGAACTTGCAACACCTCATTAGGGAGCACCATGCTGAGCAGCAATGAACTTCTCACTCTTTACCCAACGTTCACATTAGGTTGACCCACAAAACTGTTTACTTCCAAAAAAAAATGTTGTATAGGCCAAAGAGTAATTTCCAAATAGCAGACTAGTAATCCAGATTGGGTAATCGCTTTGTGGAGCACCTGCTTTCAGTCCACTGGGGCAACCCTGAGTTTCCTATTGCCTGCCCCTTTAATTGTCCATCCCACTCCCAGTCTGATATCTTGGTCTGTGGCTTCCTGTACTGTTACAATGCAAGCTTGAGGAACAGCACCTCATCCTCCATCTGGGCACATTGTAGCCTTCTAGACTTAATATTGAACTCAGCAACTTCAGGTAACTGGATTTCAGTCCATGTCAGTTGTCCATCGGTAATTCTTTTTTTTCCCTCGGAGAATGAAGGACATGTCCAGCGTGACCTGCCGGGCATGTCCTCCTGCTCTGCATTTTGCAACTCCCACATTCTTTTGTCTGTGTTCTTTTCTCTATGTTCTCACTCTCTAACTGCTCCCATTCACTTGTTGCCCAGATAACCTTGTTCACAACTTATCCCCATGGTCATCCTGGTTTGACCCAATCAGAGACACCCCCCGCCGCTTTACAAACCACCTTTTGTCTCCTTTTCAGTTCTGATGACGTGAAACATTAGCTTTGTTTTTCTTCCTACAGATGCAGCCTGATCTACTGACTATTCCAAGCATTTTCCGTTTTTATGAGTAATCCAGAGGCCTAGACTAGCAATCCAGAGACATGGGTTCAAATCCCACCATAACAGCTGTAGAATTTAAATTCAATTGATAAGTTGATGTTTTAAAAACAAAACCAATCATGAGTAGAAATGACCACCTAAATTGCAGGAACATTTTCGCTGTTGCATGTCCACATCAGCAACCTAGCTAAATGTTAACCTCTGTCCAGGTAGCATTCCTGAAAAGAGTCATTCCACTTTGTTTGAACAAAATTATTCTACCTTGTTGTACAAACATGGTCTCAATAAAATGGCAATCGGCATACAAGTGAAGTATATTTACTTTTATTTTCTAAACTGTATGTCTGGGGACAGTGTCTGTGAGTTTGAGAGAATGCAATTAGATCCGGAGGTTAATGAAAGGGACTGGGGTTTAACAAGCATTGTGGGATTACACAAGGTGGGATATGACTGGGAAGGTGAAAATAGCTGGATGCAATATTATTGGGAACATAGAGAGAACAGGATTAGACAAAATATTACTGGGAATTTGAAGAGACCAGGTGAATAGGATCTCAACCTGGAACATCAGTAATTACTTTCCCCCACAGATACTGCTTGACCCACTGAGTTCCTCCAGCAGTTTGTTTTTTGTGGAGAATGGGATTAGATTACCCGGGATATTGAAGGGGTGTGGGATTGTTAAAAGGAGAGGACAATTGGACTGGGTGGGATTTTCCTGGGTTGGACTGTGAACTAGATTGTGAGTTAGATAAATTAGAATATTTAAGTATATGTAGTGCAGTCAAGAGCAGAGATTAGAGCAGGAGCCTTAAGCAATGAAATGCAACAGCAGAAATTTGACAGTCCCCTTGGGCATTGTGCCGCAACCAGCTGAAATTATACTGTATGCTTCAGTTGTGCAGAACTTGCATCATTCCCAGTAGGAATACTGTATTCAGTTTTAGACGCCACACTTCAGGAATGATACATTGGCCTTAGAGGAGGCCAGAACATATTCTCCAGATTACAGCAGCAAAAGGCTTAAATACTGAGAACCCTCTGATTCCTGTATTCCTAGTATTCCTATAACACAGAGGATTGACTGGTGATTATAAAATAATTTGTGCAGGGAAACAATTTCTCCTGGTGGGGAAATAAATGACAAAGAGGCATTCAGAAACAAGATCAGGAGGCACTCCTTCCACACAATGGGAAGTAGAATCTGAAATTAATGAACAGCAGAATGGTCAATTTGTTCCTACTATCCTGTCGAGTTACTTTAATTCTTTAGGTGGCGCTGTTTGCAAGCCCATGAAATGCACTGGTGCATCAAGTACTGTATCAGGGAATGGGAGTGGGGGGAGGAAGTGGTGGAAAGGGTAAGGAAAGGCAGTTGAAGGCATTTGTCCCAGCTTCACCAACTAGGGTCATGACGAGTGGTGCCACAGCGAGATAGTGGTGATAGTTTAATGCTTGAAAGTTGAAAAGCAGGTGGTCAGCTCATTATCATCTCAAATCTCTGCTGATGCAGCAGTGATTCTTATTCACACTCCAATCTTCTAAAATGGTTGTGCTAGAGACAGTAAATACTTCCTCCCCTATGGACCTGCCATATCTCTGCTTGTTACCTGATTGTATTAGAGACGCTCAGAAGGGAAGGGGAGAGAAGAGGCAAGCAGTGATAGGGGATTCATTGGTTAGGGGGGCAGACAGGAGGTTCTGTGGATGAGAATGAGACTTTCAGATGGTATGTTGCCTCCCAGGTGCCAGGGTCCGAGATGTCTCAGATTGAGTCTATAGTGTTCTTAAGGGAGAGGTGAGCAGCCAGAGGTTGCAGTACATGTTGGTGCCAATGACATAGGCAGGAAAAGTGATGAGGTCCTGCAAAATGAATTCAGGGAGTTAGGTTCTAGGTAAAAGACAGGACCTCCAGGGTGGTGATCTCAGGATTGTTACCTGTGCCACGTGCTAGTGAGGCAAGAAGTAGAAAGATAGTGCAGTTTAATACATGGCTAAGCAGATGGTGCAGGAGGGAGGGCTTCTGATTTTTAGGTCATTGGGCTCTCTTCCAGGGCAGGCGGGATCTGTACAAACAGGATGATTTGTGCCTGAACTGGAAGGGGACCAATATCCTTGGGGGAAGGTTTGCTAGTGCTGCTCGGGGGCGGGGGGGGGGGGGTGGTTTAAACTAGAGTTGCAGGGTGGGGGAGGGGGAACCAGAGTGGCAGGACAGCAAGTGGTGAGGCTGTGGGGAAAGTAGATGTGAAGACTACAAGCAAAGATGGAAACTGAAAGGTTGAGCATGGTGGGACTAATGTTCTAAGTTGTGCCTATTTCAATGCAAGGAGTATTGTAAGTAAGGCAGATGAACTTAGAGCTTGGATCCGTACGTGGAATTATGATGTTGCAGCCATTAGTGAGACTTGGTTGCAGAAGGGGCAGGACCGGCAGCTCAATGTTCCGGGGTTCTGATGTTTTAGACATGAGAGAGGGGGAGGTATTAAAGGGGGAGGGGTAGCATTAGTCATCAGGGCAAATGTCATGGCAATGCTCAGAGAGGACACACTGGAGGGCTCGACTACTGGGGCAACTTGGGTGGAAATGAGAAATAAAAAAGGGATGACCACATTAATGGGACAAAATTATCAACCTCCCAATAGTCAGCGGGATTTAGAGGAGCAAATTTGTAGAGAGATACCAGACAGTTGCAGGAAATATAACGTTGTGATTGTAGGTGATTTTAACTTGCCACATATTGACTGGGACTCCCATACTGTAAAAGGACTGGATGGGATCGAGTTTGTCAAATGTGTTAAGGAAGGTTTCCTTAATCAATATGTAGAGGTCCCAACTAGAGAGAATGCGATACTGGATATCCTCATAAGGAATGAAACAGGGCAGGTGACAGAAGAGAGTTAGAGGAACACTTTGGATCTAGTGATCATAATTCCATTAGTTTCAAGATAATTACTGGCCCTAGGGTTAAGATCCTAAACTGGAGGAAAGCCAATTTTGATGGCATCAGAAGGGATCTGGTGGCCGTGGATTGAAATAGGTTGTTTTCCGGCAAAGAGATGCTTGGAGTTCTGTGCTCAGTTCTGGTCACCTCACTACAGGAAGGATGTGGAAGCCATAGAAAGGGTGCAGAAGAGATTTTTAAGGATGTTGCCTGGATTGGGGAGCATGCCTTATGAAAACAGGTTGAGTGAACTCGGCCTTTTCTCCTTGGAGCGATGGAGGATGAGAGGTGACCTGATAGAGGTGTATAAGATGATAAGAGGCATTGATCATGTGGATAGTCAGAGGCTTTTTCCCAGGGCTGAAATGGTTGCCACAAGAGGACACAGATTTAAGGTGCTGGGGAGTAGGTACAGAGGAGATGTCAGGGGTAAGTTTTTACTCAGAGAGTGGTGAGTGCGTGGAATGGGCTACTGGCAACAGTGGTGGAGGTGGATACGATAGTGTCTTTTAAGAGACTTTTGGATAGGTACATGGAGCTTGGAAAAATAGAGGGCTATGGGTAAGCCTAGTAATTTCTAAGGTAGGGACATGTTCGGCACAACTTTGTGGGCCAAAGAGCCTGTATTATGCTGTAGGTTTTCTATGTTTCTATGTAAGTGGGAGGCCTTCAAGAATGAAATATTGAGAGTAGAGAATCTGTATGATCCTATTAGAATAAAAGGCAAGGCTAATAGGTTTAGGGAACCTTGGTTATCGAGGGATATTGAAGCCCTGGTAAAGAAAAAGAAGGAGGCGCATATCAGGTATAGGTAGTTAGGATCAAATAAGATGCTTGAGGAGTATAAGAAATTCAAGAAAACACTTAAGAGAGAAATCAGGAGGGCTAAGTAGAAAGGTGGATGGGCTAGAGTGCATTTACTTAAATGCAAGAAGTATCAGGAATAAGGGTGATGAACTAAGAGCTTGGGTAAATACGTTGGACTACGATATTGTGGCTCTTGCAGAGACTTGGCTGTCACCAGGGCAGGAATGGTTACTGAATATTCCTGGATTTTAGTGTTTTAAAAGTGATTGGTGGGGGGGGGGGGGGGGGGAGAAGAGGAGGAAGGGTTGCGTTACTGGTCAGTGATACTATTACAGCTGTAGAAAGGGTGGATCATGTAGCAGGATCCTCTGAAGAGTCAATATGGGTGGAAGTTAGGAACAGGAAAGGAGCAGTTACTCTACCGGGAGTATTCTATAGGCTCCCCGGTAACAGCAGGGATACTGAGGAGCAGATTTTGGAAAGGTACAAAAATAACAGGGTTGTTATCATGGGAGACTTCAACTTCCCAAATATTGATTGGCACCTACTTAGTACCAAAGGTTTAGATGGGGCAGAATTTGTAAAGTGTGTTCAGGACGGATTCCTGTCACAGTATGTTGACAAGCTAACTAGTGGGGATGCCATATTAGATCTAGTATTAGGTAATGAACCGGGTCAGGTGGCAGATCTCTCAGTGGGTGAGCATTTGAGGCACAGTGACCACCGCTCCATAACCTTTAGCATTGTCATGGACAAGGATAGGAGCAAAGAGGATAGGAAGATATTTAATTGGGGAAGGGCAAATTATGAGGCTATAAGGCTAGAACTTGCGAGTGTGAATTGGGATGGCATTTTTGAAAGGATATGTACCATGGAGGTGTAGTCATTGTTCAGGGATCTCTTGCAGGATGGTAGGGATAAATTTGTCCCGGTGAGGCAGAGAAGGAATGGCAGGGTGAAGGAACCATGGGTGACGAGAGAGGTGGAACAACTAGTTAGGAAGAAGAAGGCAGCATGCATAAGGTTTAGGCAGCAAGGATCAGATAGGTCTCTTGAGGAATATAGGGTAGCAAGGAAGGAACTTAAGAATTGGCTGAGGAGAGCAAGAAGGGGACATGGAAAGGCCTCGGTGAGTAGGGTTAAGGAGAATTCCATGGCTTTTTTCACTTACGTGAAGAGCAGAAGGATGACGAGAGTGAAGGTAGGACTGATTAGAGACAAAGGTGGGAACATGTGCCTGGAAGCTGTGGAAGTGGGTGAGGTCCTCAATGAATGCTTCTCTTCAGTATTCACCAAGGAGAGGGGCCTTGATGATGCTGAGGATAGTGTTGGCAAGGGTAATGTTCTCGAGCATGTAGATTTCAAGAGAGAGGATGTGTTGGAGCTGTTAGAAGATATTAGGACAGATAAGTCCCCGGGGCCTGACGGAATATTCCCCAGGCTGCTCCGCGAGGCGAGGGAGGAGATTGCTGAACCATTGGCTAGAATCCTTGCATCCTCATTGTCCACAGGAATGGTACCGGAGGATATTGCTCCTTTCCTGTTCCTAACTTCCACCCATACTGACTCTAGAAAGGATGCTTCTACATTATCCACCCTTCCTGCAGCTGTAATAGTATCCCTGACCAGTAACGCCACCCCTCCTCCTCTTCTCCCCCCCATCCCTTTTAAAACACCAAAATCCAGGAATATTCAGTAACCGGAGGCAAATGTTGTCCCCATATTCAAAAAAGGTAGTAGGGATAGTCCAGGGAATTATAGACCAGTGAGCCTTACGTCTGTGGTGGGCAAGCTGTTGGAAAAGATTCTTAGAGATAGGATCTATGGACATTTAGAGAATCATGGTCTGATCAGGGACAGCCAGCATAGCTTTGTGAAGGGCAGATCATGTCTCACAAGCCTGATAGGGTTCTTTGAGGAGGTGACCAGGAAGATTGATGAGGGTAGTGCTGTAGATGTGAACATGGATTTTAGTAAGGCATTTGACAAGGTTCCACATGGTAGGCTTCTTCAGAAGGTCAGAGGGCATGGGATCCAGGGAGGCTTTCCGTGTGGATTCAGAATTGGCTTGCCTGTAGAAAGCAGAGGGTTGTGGTGGAGGGAGTGCATTCGGATTGGAGGCCTGTGACTATGGTGTCCCACAAGGATCGGTTCTGGGACCTCTACTTTTCATGATTTTTATTAATGACTTGGATGAGGGGGTAGAAGGGTGGGTTGGCAAATTTGCAGATGACACAAAGGTTGGTGGTGTTGTGGATAGTGTGCAGGACTGTCAAAGATTGCAGGGGGATATTGATAGGACGCAGAGCTGGGCTGAGAAGTGGCAGATGGAGTTCAATCCGGAGAAGTGTGAGGTGGTACACTTTGGAAGGACAAACTCCAAGGCGGAGGACAAGGTTAATGGCAGGATTCTGGGTAGTGTGGAGGAGCAGAAGGATCTGGGAGTTCATATCCACAGATCCCTGAAAGTTGCCTCACAGGTGGATAGGGTAGTTAAGGAAGCTTATGGGATGTTAGCTTTCATAAATCGTGGGATTGAGTTTAAGAGCTGCGAGGTAATGATGCAGCTTTACAAAACTCTGGTTAGACCACACTTAGAGTACTTTGTCCAGTTCTGGTCGCCTCATAATAGGAAGGACGTCGAAGCATTGGAAAGGGTGCAGAGGAGATTTACCAGGATGTTGCCTGGTTTAGAGAGTATGGATTATGAGGAGAGACTAAGGGAGCTAGGGCTTTACTCTTTGGAGAGAAAGGAGGATGATAGGAGACATGGTAGAGGTATACAAAATATTAAGAGGAATAGATAGAGTGGACAGCCAGCGCCTCTTTCCCAGGGCACCAATGCTCAATACAAGAGGGCATGGCTTTAAGGTAATGGGTGGGAAGTTCAAGGGAGACGTCAGAGGGAGGTTTTTTACCCAGAGAGTGGTTGGGGCATGGAATGCGCTGCCTGGGGCGGTGGTGGAGGCAGGTACATTGGTCAAATTCAAGAGATTGCTAGATAAACATATGGAGGAATATAAAATAGAGGGATATGTGGGAGGAAGGGGTTAGATAGTCTTAGGCGAGGTTTAAAGGTGGCACAACATTATGGGCTGAAGGGCCTGTATTGTGCTGTAATTTCTATGATCCTATGATTTAAAAGAGGACATGAGGTTGCTCTGGCAGACCAGGTGAAAGAGAATCCAAAGGGTTTCTATAGCTATATTAAGAGCAAAAGGATAGCAAGGGACAAAATTGGTCCTCTTGAAGATTAGCATGGTCATCTAAGTGTGGAGCTGAAAGAGATGGAAGAGATTTTAAATAGAGTTTTTGCATCTGTGCTTACTCTGGAGACAGACACAGAGACTATAGAACTGAGAATAAAGTGTAGTGAGGTCATGGACTGTATCTGGATTACGGAAGAGGAGGTACTTGCTGTCTTGAAGCGAATTATGGTGGATAAATCCCCAGGGCCTGATGAGGTATCCCCTTGGACCATCTGGGAGGCTAGTGCAGAAATTGCAGGGGCCCTGGCAGAGATATTTAGAACGTCTTAGCCATGGATGAGGTGCCAGAGGACTGGAGGATAGCTAATGTTGTTCCATTGTTTAAGAAAGGTTCTAAGAACAAGCCAGAAAATTATAGGCCAGTGATCCTGATGTCAGCCATGGGTAAATTATTGGAAGGTATTCTGAGGGACAGAATATATATTAAGGATAATCATCATGGCTTTGTGCGTGGCAGGTCATGTCAAACCAATCTTGTGGAGTTTTTTGAGGAGGTTACCAGGAAGGTTGATGAAGGGAAGGCTGGGGACGTTGTCTACATGGACTTTACTGAGGCCTTTGACAAAGTCCCGCTTGGGAGGCTGCTCCATAAGGTTAAGTCACTTGGCATTCAGGATGAAGTAGTCAACTAGATTCAAAGTTGGCTTAGTGGGAGAAGCCAGAGAGTGAGAGTAGATGGTTGTCTCTCTGATTGGAGGCCTATGACTAGTGGTGTGCTGTTGTTGTTTATTATCTATATTAATGATTTAGATGATAATGTGGTGAACTGGATCAGCAAATGTGCGGATGACACCAAGATTGGGGACGTAGTGGACAGTGAGGAAGGCTATCAAAGCTTGCAAAGTGATCTGGACCAGCTGGGAAAATGGGCTGAAAAATGGCAGATGGAATTTAATGCAGACAAGTGTGAGGTGTTGCACTTTGGGAGGACAAACTAGGGTAAGATTTACTCAGTGAATGGCAGGGCTCTGAGGTGTGCAGCAGAACAAAGGGTCCTGGGAATATAGATCATAGTTCCTTGAAAGTGGCATCACAGGTAGATAGGGTCATAAAGAGAGCTTTTGGCACATTTGCCTTCATAAATCAGGGCATTGAGTACAGGAGTTAGGATATTATGTTGAAGTTGTATAAGATGTTGGTGAGGACAAACAGAGTATTGAGTGCAGTTCTGGTCAACTACCTACTGGAAAGATATCAATAAGCTTGAAAGAGGGCAGAGAAAATTTACAAGGATGTTGCCAGGACTTGAGGACCTGAGTTACAAGGATAGGTTGAATGAGTTTGGACTTTATTCCCTGGAGCGCAGGAGAATGAGGGGAGATCTTATAGAGGTATACAAAACTCTGAGGGATATAGAAAAGGTGAATGCATGCAGGCTTTTTCCCCTCAGGTTGGGTGAGACTAGAACTAGAGGTCATAGGTTTAGGGTGAAAGGTGAAATATTTAAGGGGAATCTAAGGCAGAACTACTTCACTCAGAGGGTGGTGCGAGTGTGGAACGAGCTGCCGGCAAAAGTGGTGGATGGCGGTTCAATTGTAACATTTAAGAGAAGTTTGGATAGGTACGTGGATGAGAGAGGTATGGAGGGCTATGGTCTATGGTGCAGGTAGATGGGAATAAGCAGAAAACCAGGCCAGCATGGACTAGATGGGCCAAAGGGCCTGCTTCTGTGCTGTAGTGTTCTATGACTCTCAGGTAGGAAAGAGTTTACTGTTGACCTTCTGACACAGAGATCCTTAAATCCTGACAACAAAAAAAAGGGTGGAGGCAAAGGAACAGTTGACATTTTGGGTTGAGATCCTGCATCAGGACTGAGACTGTAGAAGGGAGATAACCAGCAGAAGAGGTGAGAGGGGGTGTTGAGGCAGAGGCTGGTAGGTGATAGGTGGAACCAGGTGAGAAGTGGAATGATTGACAGAGGGAGCCAGGTGGAGGAGGGAGAGAATGATGGAGTTGGGAGACAGCGGCTGGTGGGTAATGGGTAGAGACAGAGACAGGAAAAATAATATGGTCTAATCAGACAAATGGGATGAGTGTAGAATGGCTGAAGGGTGGGCATGGAGGGGGTGAGCCAGGGGGCCTGTTTCTGTGCTGTATCACTCTATGATTCCCTGCTATGATTTTATTCATCTTTGGGATCTGGACTTCACTGGCAAAGCTAGGACCTTTCGCCCCTCCCTAATTGCACCTGGGAAGGTGGTGGTGAGCCACCTTTTTGAAAGTGGATGGTGAAGATACTCCCATAGTGTGGCTAGAGAGAGAATTCCTCAATCTAGACTGAGTGACAATGAAGGACTAGCAACAGATTTCCAAGTCAGATTGGTGGGGAACCTGCTGGCAGTGATGTTCTCATGCAACTGCTGCTCTTGGCTTTTTCAGTAGTAGAGGTGGCAGCTTTGAGAGGTGTTGCTGGAGTAGCCTAGGGAAGTAACTGCAGTGCATTTTGTAGATGGTACACACTGCAGCCACTGTGCACTGGTGGTGGAGGGAAGGAACATTAAGGGTGGTTGGTAGGGTGCCATTCAAGTAGCTGTTTTGTCCTGGATAGTGCTGAACTTCTTGGGATTTGTTACCACCACACTCATCCAGGTATTCTATCCCACTCTGGACTTGTGCCAAGTAGATGGTGGAAACACCTTGGGATGTTAGGAGGTGAGTCCACAGATTCCACAGATTCCACAGATTCACCACCGTCTGGCTGAAGAAATTCCTCCTCATCTCTGTTCTAAAGGACGTCAGATGTCCTTCTATTCTGAGGCTGTGCCCTCTGGTCCTAGACTCTCCCACTACTGGAAACATCCTCTTCATGTCCACTCTATCCAGGCCTTTCAATATTCGGTAGCTTTCAATGAGAACCACTCTCATCCTTCTAAACTCCAGGAAGTACAGGCCTGATTGTTGCTCTGTACTAGTTGGCCATATTCAGTAACGACAGGTTTACATTCTGTCATTCCTTGGACTATTCAAAACTAATTGATAGAGATTTATTGGTGTGATTAATCAATAAGTCTATCTTTGTACCAGGTAACTAGGTGCACCCAGGTCTTTCCCCATCCAACAATTCCTATTTCCCTAATCAACTAAGACTCTCAGATCTCTTTCTTACCTGTGTAATTACTATCATTACTGTGTATAATGAGTGCCACATACCATTGTCTTTCTTATCTGCTTAGATATCTTGACCAACATTCAGTGCATTCAAAGCCACCTTCACTAATTCCACTGTGCTTCCTTGTTTTGTATCATTAGTCTGTTTGATCATTTCGCAATGTGTTTTGAATTCAGGTTAATTAACACTAGTGGTTCCAGCACTGAATCCAGAGCTAAGGCAATGAGAATATTTTCAATGCTGTATTCCCCCTCCTAACCCCAACTCAAGCACAGTTCATTCAACAAGTATTTTCCGTTTTCTGTGCTCCAATCCTCTTTAAAAATATATATGCTCAGAATTTATCCCAAGACTCTGTGAAAGCCATCCAGAAGCTAAGGAACCACATGACAGGGCCTAGCAATGTTTATTCAGGCAGTTACTCCTTGAAAGAGAGCTCAAGAGGGCACATAATTTTTCACTCCTATAAAGCATCAATTCTAATTAAGTAGCAAACACTTCCAGGTTGATATAAACAGATCTGATTTTGGACTGTCTACTAATGAAGCAAGAGCACCAAGAAAAGTCCTTGCCATACCTCCAGGCATACTAACTGTGAACACAATAAACCAGGGAATGAAATCTAACCAAAAATAACACTGAACTGTTTGAGGGCTGCCAGTTGAGCACCCCTGGACAAAGATCCAACAACTGATAGAAAAACAAGGACCAGGCTCCACATCATTCATCTCCTACTATCCTGGTCATCACAGAGTATAATGGTGGGGGTTGTTGTGTAATAACAATCAGTTTCTGTCAACTAGCTAATAACAGATCATTGAGAAAGGTGAAGAAAACACCAGTGCTGAAGGTCGAGACTCACCCGCTCGTCCCTATCATGCAACACTTTCTCTGCTCTTATATCTTAATTTTCTTAAACAGTGGGTTCCAGAGTGTAATTGCCTGCAACAAATCTAATTTGCAGTTGAATTAATCAATACCAACTGCTTCTGCCATCGTCCTAGGGAGGTTGTTCAATAGCTCAATCACTCACTAAATGAAATTAAGTTTCAATAGATTAGTTTCAATACAGGCCTTGTCTTCTAGTTCTCCTGTTCCAGACAGAAAAAATGGCAGCTTCTCATGGTCTAGGTTATATCATCTCTTTAGAACTTCAAACACTTGAAATCAAACCATTTGTCCCCCTTTTCCTTTCCTTGAGAATATAGCCATTTTACACAACCCCTTCATCGGCTCAATCATTCTCCTGTATCATTTCAGGAGCTGTAATGTCCTCTCAGTATTGCAACAATTAGAACTAGAGAGGGTTGTGAATCTCTGGAATCCTCTGTGGTTGTGTGTGGATGTTTAGTTGTTAAATACATTCAAGCCTGAGGTCATCAGATTTCTGGAAATTCCTAGAACATGGGGAATATGCAGGAAACAGGATGAGGTGGAAGATCAGTTACAATTTTACTGTATGGTGGAGAAGGCTCAAGGAGATGAAGGGGCAACCTCTGCTCTTATTTCTCATGGGTTTTTACTCACTTACAGGTGGGTACAGTGACAAGGCAGCCATTGGTTGCCCATCACTCTATGTAAGAACAATCCAGCTTGAGAGCTACTTATCCTCCTTGAGCCATTGCAACCCTCCAGCTGATTTGGAGGGATTGTGGTGTTCCTGCTGCCCTTGTCCTTCTTGGTGGTACTAGTCACTGGTTTGGGAGGTGCCGAGATGAGTCACTTCAGTATGGTTTGTAGACAGTGCACTCTGCAGTTACAGCGTGCTAACAGTGGAGGCAGTGAATGTTTAAGGTGGTAGCTGTCAGTTAAACGGCTGCTCTGATGTGGATGTAGTCAAGTTTCTTGACTGTTGCTGGAGCTGCACTCATTCAGCCAAGTGCAGATTATTCCACCAGACTCCTGACATGTACCTTACAGGTTTGGGGACTCAGGAGGTGAGTAATTTACTGCAGGAGACCTGTTCTTTTAGCCATGATATTTATGTGACTGGTCCCATTAATTTTTGGCTAGTGCTGACATCCCCAAGATGTTAATGGTGGTGGATTCTGTAATGGTGTTGCCATTGAATGTCAAAGATATGTAGTTAGATCCTCTTTCTGGTTCAACAGGGTTATTGCTTCGGCATGTCCTCTTTGACACTCAGCAATTTTTATTGATGCACCATAGAAAGCATCCTATCTGGACGCATCACAGCTTGGTACAGCAACTGCTCTGCCCGTGACCGCAAGAAACTATAGAGAGTTATGGACAGAGCTCAGCACATCATGGAAACCAGCCTCCCCTCCATGGACTCTGTCTGTACCTGCCTCAGTGAAGCAGCCAGCATAATCAAAATCCCCACCCACCCCAGATATTCCCTCTTCTCCCCCCTTCCTTGGGCAGAAGATACAAAAGCCTGAAAGCAAGTACCATCAGGCTCAAGGACAGCTTCTATCTCGCTTTTATAAGACTATTGAATGATCCCCTAGTACGATAAGATGAACTCTTGACCTCAGCATTTACTTTGTTATGACCTTGCACCTTACTGTCTGCCTGCACTGCACTTTCTCTGTAACTGTAACACTATATTCTGCATTCTGTTATTGTTTTACCTTGTACTACCTCAATGCACTGTCCAATGAATTGATCTGTATTATTGGTATGTAAGATGTGTTTTTCACTGTACCTCAGTACATGTGACAATAATAGACCAATTTACCAATTTGTGTGGCACATGCGTTATTTGTCACATATCAACCCCTGGCAGACTGTTACTGCACATGACGATCTGTTTCATTTTCTGCGGAGTTGCAAACAGAATTGAACATTATGCAACCAGGAGTGAACATCTACATTCTGAGCTTATAATGAAACATCTGGTAACAGTTGAGTCTGCTTAGTATTCCAAATGCAGTGCCAATGATTTATTAAGTGGGAGGATGACCTTGTTATTTGAATTCAATGTGGACAGTTTATGCTATCATTATAGTTTTAGTAAGTCATCCCTTCAGTTTTTTTTCTTATAGTTTAAGCACAGTACTTCATTACACAAATAGAAATTCCTTCAGGCATAAGAGCATAAATTCTTCAAGGTGCGCATTAGTACTAAAGAAGCAGCAGTGATGTACTGTTCCCATTGGTGGATAGGTCAAGAGCAAAAGGGGATCGAATGAAGGTGATTAGCAAAAGAACCAGAAGTGAAATTAAGAAAACTCTTTTCTGAGCAGTAAGTGGTTAGGGTTGAATTAAATGTAGTATTCATGAGGGAGCTGGAAACGTATCTGAAAGGAAAGTATTTGCAGGACATTGAGGAGAGATGAATGAGGGGGACAAGTTGGATCGTTCTTACATTGAGCCAGTGTGGACTTGAAAGGCTGAGTGGCTTCCTTCTGTGCTATAACCTATGCTCTGTGATTCTGAGGCAAGAAGCAGGTAAAAAGGAAAAATGAAGCAAAGCACTGCAAAAACTGGATATCTGAAATAAAGGCATAAATGTCAGAAATGTTCAGTAGGTCAGGCAGCATCTGTGGAGACAGAAATAGAGTTGACATTTCAGATCAAAGACTTGCCATCAGAACTGCTTTAAATTTTGCTTTTATCAATCACTTCTTTAAATGAATGTTCACCCTTAGGAAGTTATGCAATTCTCTCCATTGGAATTTCTGTTTTTTTCTCTTTTATGTTTTGGTTCCCTTCTTGTTTTTAATCAGGTATTTACCAAAACTCCCTTCCACAGCCATGTCTTCCCTCAGCAGATGTCTCCCGGGCAGATCTGAACCACATGGAATTCAACTGAAATTCCACCCTGCAGTTTGCATTCAACGATGATTAGAGATATCTCCAAAATATTCAGCATCCCACCAGTCACTCCTCTCATTACATCTTCATAAAAATGGATAAAAATGAGGGGTTACATTTATATTGTGCCTTTTACATCCTTTCAAAATGACCCAAAGCATTTTATAGCCAATTAAGTATTTTATGTGTAATTTACTGATGTTATGTGGAACTTGACAGTAAATTTTCACACAGAAAGCTACCATAAACAGCAATATGTTGATAATCAGATGACAAGATGTAATGATATTGAATGAGGGATATTTCTTCAAAATAGTACCATGGAATCTTTAAAATTCACCAGAGAGGGTGGGTTGGGCCTTGAATTAATATCTTATCCAAGATACACTGGAGTTTTAGTTGGAGGGTCACATCCAGCTAAAAAATGCACCCATGCTGCTGCACTGGAGGTCATGTTCAAGGACCCCTCTGACATCAGAACATCACCTTAAGACTGCACTTGTGGCAGAGCATCTGGACAGTAAAGACACCTACGTTAGACTATTGTTTATTGACTACAGCTCTGCCTTCAATACAATAATCCCAAGCAAGCTTGTCACAAAACTCCAAGACGTAGGACTCAACACCTCCCTCTGTGACTGGATCCTTGACTTTCTAACCAACACACTGCAGTCAGTGAGGATAGGCAGCAATACCTCCGGCACTATTATTCTCAACACTGGTGCCCCACAAGGCTGCATTCTCAGCCCTCTACTCTACTCCCTATAGACTCATGACTGTGTGGCCAGATTCTGCTCTAACTCCATCTACAAGTTTGCAGATGATACCACCGTTGTAGGCCGGATCTCAAACAATGATGAGTCAGAGTAGGAAGGAGATCACAGGAAGGAGATAGAGAGCTTAGTGGAATGGTGTCATAACAACAACCTTGCCCTCAATGTCAACAAAACAAAAGAGCTGGTCATTGACTTCAGGAAAGGGAGCGGTGTATATGCACCTGTCTACATCAATGTTGCTGAGGTCGAGAGGGTTGAGAGCTTCAAGTTCCTGGGAGTGAACATCACCAACAGCCTGTCCCGGTCAAATGACATAGATGCCACGGCCAAGAAAGCTCACCAGCAGCTCTACTTCCTCAGGAGGCTAAAGAAATTCAGTTTGTCCCCTTTGACTCTCACCAACTTTTACTGATGCACCATAGAAAGCATCCTATCTGGATGTATCACGGCTTGGTATGGCAACTGCTCTGCCCAGGACCGCAAGAAACTGCAGAGAGTTGTGGACACAGCCCTGCGCATCACGGACATCAGCCTCCCCTCCCTGAACTATGTCTTTACCTCTCGTTGTCTTGGTGAAGCAGCCAGTATAATCAAAGACCCCACCCACCTGGGTCATTCTCTCTTCTATCCTCTTCCATCGGGTAGAAGATACAGGAGCCTGAAGGCACATACTACCAGACTCAAGGGACAGCTTCTACAACACTGTGATAAGACTATTGAATGGTTCCCTTATACAATGAAATGGACTTTGACCTCACGATCTACCTTGTTGTGACCTTGCACCTTATTGTACTGCACTTTCTCTGTAGCTGTGACACTTTACTCTGTACTGTTATTGTTTTTACCTGTACTACATTCATGGACTCTGTACTAACTCAATGTAACTGCACTGTGTAATGAATTGACCTGTACGATCGGTATGCAAGACAGGTTTTTCACTGTACCTCGGTACAAGTGATAATAATAAACCAATACCAATAATAAACCAATACCAATCTGTGATTGCAGAAAACTCTCCATGCACTGGACTGAAGAGTTGGCCTAACTTTTGGTGCTCAGGTCTCTGGGATAGACTTCAAGAAAGATTTTTTGATTCACTTACCAAATAAGTCCCAGGACAATTACATCCACAACAACAGCAAAGTCACCACTTGGTATTAAAACGGTCCTAAGCCCAGACAGATTATTGTGCTCAGTTTTAAAATACCTGTATATTCAAAAATGCAATATTTGATGTGATTACTTGCTTCCCTCGTGAGTGCTACGCAAATTTGAAACTTTCATTTCAAACACAAGCTAACAACATGACCTTATCTGTATGTGAGCTTCAGATTGGAGGAAGCAAAACCTGAAGCCAGTTGATGGAAATTTAGATTTAATGCAAGGTTGTCTGTGGAATATGGGATCTCAAATCTAGCAAAACAGACGATATTTGGGGATAAAGAATCACCAGATCCACATCGCCCTTCTTTTACTGGTTCTGAATTACTCCGAGTTCATGTCTGCATGGATATCATTTTGCATACCAGATGCACCTTTATTGCCCAACATCTTTCTCGTATACAATATGGTCACCACAGGTGTAACAAGAGGACCTCTTATCATCTGAGCTTTCCACAGTGACTCCTGCCCATGTCTTCACTCTTGCCTTTCTGTCTTTCTTAATGCACAGTAAAAAAACACATTAAGTGATTCACCAAGGTGTTGCCTGGAATGGAAGGCTGGAGTTAACTTTTTCAAACAGAGGGTGGTGAATATCTGGAATGAGCTGCCAGAGGAGGTGGTAGAGGAAGATACAATGACAATGTTTAAAAGGCTTTTGGACAGCTACTTGAATAAGTAAGGTGTAGAGGGATACTGGTCTAATGTGGGCATATGGTATTGTAGATAGGCATCATAGTTGGCATGATGAAGGGTGCCAAAAGGGCTCGACTCTGTGCTGTACGATTCTATGATTGAAGTCAGAAAGCATTGGGTATGTAGAGCAATGGATCCTGGAAGTCCCTATCCCAACAGAATTGTGAGAGTACATTCACCAGAAGGATGCAGCAGTTTAAGAAGGGAGGGGCCTTGCCAACAATACCTGGATCCTAAAAGATAAACTTAAAGAAAGCATAAGTTCAGAGTGTAAAAGAATATTTCATGAGCAATGGCTCCAATCAAACCTCACTTACTTCATTCAATTTTCTTTCTTTCTTTAAAGCATAAAAATTAAAAGCAGGAAGCCTTTCTTTCCTGGATTCACTTTCATCCCTCTTGGGATTTTACCAATCTTTCTGAACTACTTCTATGTACAAAAACTATTTTAGCTTCAGGCCCACACATTCATTTCACAATCTCTATTCGACAACCTGCCTGTCTGTGTGTTACTCCTAATCTCTCTGTTTCACAGCTGATTGTCACCATGCCCATTTTACAAGCATGAAGAGTGCACCAGAGCATTCCAGAAGGCAAAGACAGAACAAGATTACACTTTGTATGTGCAAATAAGCAGTCAACTTGAAAATACTTTCCCAGTTTGATTTTATCTACACACTGCCAATATGGGCGCAACTGCATTCAACAAAACATGGCCAACAAACAGCTTAACCAACTGTGCTTAAAGGGATCACTCCAGGCCATCACCACCGCAGAGGTACGTCTGTGATGCAGAGCTATGAGGGTCATGTTGCTGGTACTCTCAGGCCACTGCAGTGCTGAAGATCTCCAATGGCTCTAGTTTGTTCCCTCCTTCTCCCAATTATTCCCACCTTCTTGATTTTTCCTCCCAACCTCTCGAGGCTGCAGCCACACTCATTCAGGCACATATGAAACATTCTTTTTACACTCTGAACTTACGCTTTCTTTAAGTTTATTTTGTAGGATCCAGGTATTGTGGGCAAGGCCCCTCCCTTCTTAAACTTCTGCATCCTTCTGGTGAAGGTACTCTTATAACTCTGTTGGGATAGGGACTTCCAGGATTTAGACCCAGCAACAATGAAGTCCAGATGAAGGGTCTTCACCCGAAACATCGACTGTCCACTTCCCTCTACAATTGCTGCCTGATCCACTGAGTTCCACCAGTGGATTATTTTTGCTCTAGGTTCCAGCATCTGCAATCTCTTGTATCTCAGTGAAGCAACACTGATATGTTTTCAACTCAGGATGTTGCATGATGGTGAAAACTCTCCACGAGATTAGGAGTTCAGTCCTTCACTAATGCTCTTGCATTCAGAATAATGAAGTACCTAGTCCAGGTCTCTTCAACAGAATAGTCAGCACCTTCCTCTTTCTCTCCCTCTAAGTATACCTGTGCCACACACAAGGGATGCACCAGATAATGGAGACTGCAGCAGGGTCTTCACCCAATGGCGGTCTCATGATGCTTTCAGCAACTCCATGACTCCGTGCCTCTTATTGTCAGCCCTTGGCAGCAGTTGCTGGTGAATTGACTGTTGTGGGCTCAAGAGACAGTCCTTGTCCCTAACTGTTGGTCCTGTGTGGTGGCTGAAATATACAGGAAAAGTAGATTGAGAAAGGACAAGTCATCTAAGATATCACCAGCATGACAATTACAGACAATTTACATATTTAGGGAGTGACAGTCCTTTCAAACAGGCCAAGGTTGTTATGTGGGTATGGTAACATCATCTGGGTTTAGTCTATCATCCTTGAATCATTCAACAGATCACTATCTCGGCAAATTCACTGAATTCTCTTCTCTCCAAGCATTCATTTCCTCCACCATTGATGCATAGTGGCTGGAGTTGCAACCATCTATAAAATGCATAATATTAGTCACCCAGGATACTCTAACAGCACCTCACAGACCTGCAATCTCTGTCGCCAAGAGGGCGAAGGGCAGCAGGTGAATGGAAACACCACCACCTGCAGGTCCTCCTCCAAGAAGTACACTATCCTTGAGAATATGTTGCCAGTCCTTCATCATCATTGGTCTAAATCGAAAACTCCTTGCGCAACAACACTGTGCGAGTATCTTCAGAAGGACTGCAGTGGTTCAAGAAGGTGGCTCAGCATTACCTTCTCAAGGGCAATATAGGATGGGAAATAAATGCTGGACTTACCACTGAATCAGAATCAGAATCAGGTTTATTATCACTAACATATGGCGTGAAAATTGTTGTTTTGCGGGCAGCAGTACAGTGTAAGACATAAAAATTACTATAAGTTACAAAACTAAATAAATAGTGCGGAAGAGGAATAATGAGGTAGTGTTCATGGGTTCATGGACCGGTCAGAAATCTGATGGCGGAGTGGGAGAAGCTGTTCCTGAAACATTGATTGTGGGTCTTCAGGCTCCTGCATCTCTTCCCCGATAGTAGTAACAAGAAGTGCGCATGTCCCGGATCGTGAGGGTCTTAATGATGGATACCATCTTCTTGAGGCACCGCCTCTTGAAGATATCCTCGATGGTGAGGAGGGTTGTGCCCATGATGGAGCTGGCTGAATCTACAATCCTCTGCAGCCTCTTTCGATCCTGCGCATTGGAGCCTCCATACTCGGCGATGATGCAACCAGTCAGAATGCTCTCCACTGTATAATCCCTTTAAGTGTGTTTTCCCCAGGTGATCAAGTTTTGGGTCTCTAAAGTGCAATTTAAGTTGGTAGCTGTCCAGAAACCACACAAAGCATGTTCATTCAGGTAAGCAGGGTACAGACATATGACAGTTTTGTCTGTTTGCGACATTTGACCAGAGTGGTCCCTATGAGTTTCTTCTCTTTCTCAGGGAAGGGTGCCATCATACCTCATCCATATCCCTCCTGGATAAACCAAATGTTTTTGACTTCAAGGACTTTTAACCCATCTCTGTTACTGGGGACTGCTAGAATCCCTATCACCAAGCCCAATGCTTCGCCACTGGATCCTTTGCAGCTCTGATTAAATCATACCTTGGTTAGCTGCCTCAGCTGACAACTAGCAATGTTGGCATGTTTCTTTCCTTGAAATAAATTCTCCAACTGCTCATGACTGATCCAGGATAGAACCTCTTCCTCGCTAACTTGACTGAGTTCCTCTGTCAACTGCTCAATCATCCATTGTCCATAGATACTTCACCAGGTTCTATTCTGCTGCCAGCCATCATCCAGGGCCTTCTAACATCACCACCAAATGATTGCTAACTGGGTTCCCAGTTAATTTTCCCAAGGCATCCTGCCAGTTGTCCTCATTGGTTCCTTCCAAAGCCTGCTTAATGTTGGGTTAAAATCCTGAGTTTGTTGTCCAGATTCGCCAAATCAAGGATATCAGCCGTGGGCAACATGCCCAGTACACTGTGGCCAGATCATTAATTAAGTCCCTTACTCAATGGGTCAGGTGTAAGTATAACTTCTTTAACTGGAGAGGGCACTACACTGGTAACTGGATTCCCATTATGCCCACCACCACAGGTACCATTTCATGTATAGGGTCTTGCCTATGTTTCTCAGAACCGGTCTGTTTCGTGGTCCTGAGCACTTTCAAGGCAGGTTGGGAGGAGTGCATTCAGTGCCGGTTTTGATCTGGCATGATGGAAACCAATAGCTTGAGCGTGGTGAGACTAATGTTCTGAATTGCATCTATTTCAATGCAAGGAGTATTGTAGGTGTGGCAGATGAACTTAGAGCGTGGATTGGTAAATGGAGTTCTGATGTTGTAGCCATTAGTGAGACTTGGTTGCAGGAGGGGCAGGACCAGTAGCTCGATGTTCCGGGGTTCTGATGATTTAGGCATGATAGAGGGGGAGGTATTAAAGGGGGAGGGGTGGCATTAGTCATCAAGGGAAATGTCACGGCAGTGCTCAGAGAGGACACACTGGAGGGCCTGACTAACAAGGCAATTTGGGTGGAACTGAGGAATAAAAAAGGGATGACCACATTAATGGGACTATATTATAGACCTCCCAATAGTTAGTGGGATTTAGAGGAGCAAATCTGTAGAGAGATAGCAGACAGTTGCAGGAAATATAAAGTTGTGACAGTAGGTGATTTTAACTTGCCACATATTGACTGGGAGTTCCATACTGTAAAAGGACTGGATGAGATTGAGTTTGTCAAATGTGTTCAGGAAAGTTTCCTTAAGCAATATGTCGAGGTCCCAACTAGAGAGAATGCGATACTGGATCTCTTCTTAGGGAATGAGATAGGGCAGGTGACAGTAGTGAGTGTAGGGGAACACTTTGGATCTAGTGATCATAATTCCATTAGTTTCAAGATAATTATGAAGAAGGATAGGACTGGTCCTTGGGTTAAGATTCTAAACAGGAGGAAGGCCAATTCTGAGGACATCAGAAGGGATCCGGCAGGTGTGAGTTAGGATAGGTTGTTTTCTGGCAAAGAGATGCTTGGTAAGTGGGAGGCCTTCAAAAGTGAAACATTGAGAGCAGAGAATCTATATATTCCTGTTAGAATAAAAGGCAAGGCTAATAGGTTTAGGGAACCTTGGTTATCGAGGGATATTGAGGCCCTTGTAAAGAAAAAGAAAGAGGTCATCTCAGGTATTGATATTGGTATTGGTTTATTATTGTTACTTGTACCGAGGTACAGTGAAAAACTTGTCTTGTATACCGTTCATACAGATCAATTTATTACACAGTGCATTGAGGTAGTACAGGGTAAAAACAATAACAGAATACAGAGTAAAATGTCACAGCTACAGAGAAGTGCATTGCAGGTAGACAATAAGGTGCAAGGTCATAACAAGGTAGATTTTGAGGTCAAGAGTCCATCTCATCATATAAGAGAACTGTTCAATAATCTTATCACAGTGGGATAGAAGCTGTCCTTGAGCCTGGTGGTATGTGCCCTCAGGCTCCTGTATCTTCTGCCTGATGGGAGAGGGGAGAAGGGAGAATGACCTGTGTGGGCAGGGTCTTTGATTATGCTGGCAAGACAATGAGAAGTAAAGATAGAGTCCAAGGAGGGGAGGCTGGTGTCCGTGATGCACTGGGCTGTGTCGACAACTCTCTGCAGTTTCTTGCGGTCCAGGGCAGAGCAGTTGCCATAGAGTGATGCATCCAGATAGGATGCTTTCTATGGTGCATCGGTAAAAGTTGGTGAGTGTCAAAGGGCACATGCCAAATTTCTTTAGCCTCCTGAGGAAGTGGAGGCTCAAGTGAGCTTTCTTGGTCGTGGCATCTACGTGGTTGGACCAGGACAGGCTATTGGTGATGTTCACTCCTAGGAACTTGAAGCTCTCAACCCTCTCGACTTCAGCACCATTGATGTAGACAGGTGCATGTACACTGCCCCTTTTTTGAAGTCAATGACCAGCTCTATTGTTTTGCTGACGTTGAGGGAAAGGTTGTTGTCATGACACCATGCCACTAGGCTCTCTATCCCCTTCCTGTACTCCGACTCATTATTTGAGATATGGCCCACTACAGTGGTATCATCTGCAAACTAGTAGATGGAGTGAGAGCAGAATCTGGCCACACAGTCATGAGTATGTAGGGGGTAGAGTAGAGGGCAGAGGACGCAACCTTGTGGGGCACCAGTGTTGAGAATAATCATGCTGGAGGTATTGCTGCCTATCCTCACTGATTGTGGTCTGTTGGTCAGAAAGTCAAGGGTCCAATCGCAGAGGGAGGTGTTGAGTCCCAGGTCTCAGATTTTTGTGATGAGTTTGTTTGGTACTATAATATTGAAGGCGGAGTTGTAGTCAATAAACAACAGTCTAACGTAGGTGTCTTTACTGTCTAGATGCTCCAGAGATGAGTGTAGGGCCAGGAAGATGATGTCCACTGTAGACCTGTTACAGAGGTAGGCGAATTGTAGTGGTCTAGGTTGTCTGGGAGGCTGGAGTTGATGTGTGCCATGACCAGCCTCTTGAAGCACTTCATGATGGTGGATGTCAGAGCCACTGGTCAGTAGTCATTGAGGCACGTTACCTCTTTTTTCTTAGGATTTAGTGGTCTCCTTGAAACAGGTGGGAACCGCAGATTGAAGCAGGGAGAGGTTAAAATATGTCTGCAAATACCCCCGCCAGCTGATCAGCACAATATCTGAGCACATGGCCAGGGATACCATCTGGGCCAGATGCTATCCTCGGGTTCACTCTCCAGAAGACTGATCTTACGTCCTCGATGGTAACCGCAAGTTCGGTTGCATTGGAGGCTGTCAGGGTGAGTGGTGACATTCTGTTCAAAACATGCATAGATTGTGTTAAGTTCATCAGGAAGGGAGATGCTGTTGTTAACTATGCAGCCTGACTTCATTTTGTAGCCAGTTATAGCGTGTAAGCCCTGCCGCAACTGACAGCTGGTCTGGGACTCGATTTTGAACCGGTATTGTCTCTTGGGATTCCTTATAGCTTTACGGAGGTCATATCTCGATCTCTTGTGAAGGTCAGGGTCACCTGATGGGAATGCAGCAGTCCTCAACTTCAGTAAGGAGTGGATCTCCTGGTTCATCCATGGTTTCTGGTTTGTGAACACCCGTATTGTCCTCTTTGGTACACAGTCCCCAACACTTGCTGATAAAGTCCATGATGGTGGTGACATACTCATCTAGGCTGACAGCTGAGTCTTTAAAGATGGACCAGTCCACTGACTCAAAGCAGTCGTGTAGAAACTCATCTATTTCCTCAGACCAGCACTGCACAACTCTCTGTACTGGATCTAGGATCAAATAAGGTGCATGAGGAGTATAAGAAATGCAAAGAACACTTAAGAGAGAAATTAGGAGGGCTAAAAGAGGACATGAGGTTGTTCTGGCAGACAAGGTGAAGGAGAATCCTAAGGGTTTCTATTGCTATATTAAGAGCAAAAGGATAGCAAGGGACAAAATTGGTCCTCTTAAAGATCAGCGTGGTCATCTATGCATGGAGTTGAAAGTGATGGAGGAGATCTTTAATGAAATTTTTGCATTTGTATTTACTTGAGAGACAGACACAGAGTCTATAGAACTGAGGAAAAAAGAGCAGTGAGGTCATGGACCATATCCTGATTACGGAAGAGGAGGTCTTGGGGCGAATTAGGGTGGATAAATCTCCAGGACCTAACAAGGTGTCCCGTTGGACCTTGTGGGGGGCTAGTGCAGAAATTACAGGGGCCCTGGCAGAGATATTTAAATGTCCTTAGCCACAGGTGAGATGCCGGAGGACTGGAGGATAGCTAATGTTGTTCCACTGTTTAAGAAAGTTTCTAAGAATAAGCCAGGAAATTATAGGCCAGTGAGCCTGATATCAGTTATGGATATAGTATTGGAAAGTATTCTGAGGGACAGGATATATAACTATTCGAATAGACAGGGCCTGATTAAGGATAGTCAACATGGCTTTGTGTGTGGCAAATCATGTCTAACCAATCTTATTGATTTTTTTGTGGAGGTTACCAGGAAGGTTGATGAAGGCAAGCCGGTGGACGTTGTCTACATGGACTTTAGCAAGGCCTTTGACAAAGTCCTACGTGGGACACTGGACCAGAAGGTTAAGTCACTTGGCATTCAGGATGAAGTAGTTCATTAGATTCAGCATTGGCTTCGCGGAGAAGCCAGAGAATGGTAGTAGATGGCTGTGTCTCTGATTGGAGGCCTGTAACTAGTGGTGTGCCACAGGGATCGGTGCTGGGTCAGTTGTTGTTTATCATCTATATTAATGATTTAGATGATAATGCGGTAAACTGGATCAGCAAATGTGCGGATGACACCAAGATTGGGGGCGTAGTGGACAGTGAGGAAGGCTATCAAAGCTTGCAAAGTGATCTGGACCAGCTGGGAAAATGGGCTGAAAAATGGCAGATAGAATTTAATGCAGACAAGTGTGTCGTGTTGCACTTTGGAAGGACAAACTAGGGTAAGATTTACACAGTGAATGATAGGGCACTGAGGTGTGCAGTAGAACAAAGGGACCTGGGAATACTAATCCATAATTCCTTGAAAGTGGCATCACAGGTTGATAGGGTTGTAAAGAGAGCTTTTGGCACATTGGCCTTCATAAATCAGGGCATTGAGTACAGGAGTTAGGATATTATGTTGAAGTTGTATAAGATGTTGGTGAGGACAAACTTAGATTATTGTGTACAGTTCTGGTCACCTACCTACAGGAAAAATATGCATAAGTTTGAAAGAGTGCAGAGAAAATTTACACGCATGTTGCCGGGACTTGAGTTATAGGGAAAGGTTGAATAGGTTTGGACTTTATTCCCTGGAGCTGAGGAGAATGAGGGGAGATCTTGTAGAGGTATACAAAATCATGAGGGGCAAAGATAGGGTGAATGTATGCAGGTGTTTTCCCCTCAGGTTGGGTGAAACTAGAACCAGCGGTCATAGGTTTTGGGTGAAAGGTGAAATATTTAAGGGGAATCTAAGGCAGAACTACTTCACTCAGAGGGTGGTGCGAGTGTGGAATGAGCTGCTAGTGGAAGTGGTAGATGCAGGTTCAGTTGTAACATTTAAAAGAAGTTTGGATAGGTACATGGATGAGAGAGGTATGGAGAGCTATGGTCTGGGTGCAGGTGGATGGGACCAGGCAGAAAACCTGGGCAGCATGGACTAGGTGGGCTGAAGGGCTGGGTTCTGTGCTGTTCTATGACTCTATGGTCCATTCCTAATCTCATAATTTAGGAATTCTCCATGATTTAGTCTTCCCGGGCTACCTTTGCCCTAACTCCAACCCTGTCTCTGGTCCGGTGGCTAGGCACCTTACTTCTGAACACCTGTGTGTGGGAAATCCCCACCAATCATCCGCAATCTCCATGCTCACATAACAAAGAGTGGAACTGAGAGTCGGTTGTTACAACCGAAAATTATCATTTTCTCTGGATGATCCCAGAGGATTCCAATGTCACACTCCGCCACATCAGACGAGTCAAACCACAAATATTTAAGGTATCTACATATTACACACTGGGTGAGGACCATAAAAGTGTACAACAACAAAAAACAAATTTGTCGCCATGCCCCTGCTCATTCCCATCCATGACTCCTGGGGAAATATCAAGATAGTTTCTGTTAGTGTCTTGGCCTAATATCTGTTTTTACCTCTTAATAATCTGTTATTTTTTAATGTCTTTTCCCCCCATTTTTTCTATTCTCCCAGCACCCCCCAACCCTGTTGCAAGGTGGGGTGTGACATAGTCCATTTGTAAATCAGTCCATTGTCCCTCACGTGCATTTTATGAGACAAGATTACTCTGCGGTTGTTCAAAACTCTCTCCCAAATTCTCAATTTAAGGATACACTAATCACCAATTTCCTCAAATACTAACTTCTCTCTGAAATGTGGGAATCTCATATCTGGAATAGAGACATTCACATTTCTAACACCTCAACCTGGATTCCACTTGGCCGGTGTGGACTCCAGGCTTTTTGCTCTCTCTCTCTCTCTCTCTCTCTCTCTCTCTCCCCCACATCAATTCCAAAGAAAAGAAATAAAAGAACTCAACGTGGAGTCGTGTTTCTCTATCTCTTTGTGAGTGTCCTCCCAACACTCTTGCCCAGTGGGTCCCAGACACAATGCAGGTTTGTTGCAGAAATTGACCCACATGAGCCATGTCTTATGCAGGTGCTTCCTCAGGGTTTCCTCAGACAGCCTGCTATCTCTCTGACTTCTAGGTGTTGTTCAGGGAATACAGAAAACGACCAGGTTAAGTGTCTGGCTTGTACCAATTTCCCACCCAGTATCCTCCAATCCGCTACCCACAAGCTGCACCTAACACCCCTCGAGGTTGACTTCCAGAACTTACCCTTATGCCCCAACTATCCTGGCTTCAACCTGTGGATTTGTTCATCCTGATTTCAAAACACCTGGTTTATGGCCTAATTATTAGTCGGTCACTTCTGCCCCTGTGCACGCACTTAATACTGGCTGTCACAGGGGGACACTGCCCTGTTAATTCAGGCTCAAGCTGGGGGTTCAAGAACATGAGGCTGGTGGGGGTTCAACTTCAGAGCACCTTATGGCAACATCTTATCAAAGCCCACCCTGTGTCTATATATTTTAATATCTTGTTGTGAGGGAAGTGCTTAAGGGTTTCTCACATTCATTCTTTCCATCAGTTCTGAGCAAGGGCTTAAAAATGCAGTAGAACTCTTTGCTGTTCATAAAGTAAACAAATTTTGGATATTAAGAAATGTTGCTCCTGCTCTTCCTGAGCTTTTTGACCAATATCCCCTTAAGTGTGTTGTACCCAGGTGTTTTAAACTTTTGAGGCAAAAAAAAGGACACAAGTAGGATCCTGGTGCAAATGCAGTTTTACTCACAGACACACACAATACTTAAACTCTAACTATCTGTCCAAGTCCCAATCACTGTCCGCATCACGCTTGGGGATGATCACAGGTGTCTTCGCTGGGCTCCAGGAGCCCAGGATTCTCTGCTCTTCACCAAGTTTGGTCTCCTGCCTCAGATGATGCTGGTGCCGTCTTCACTCCCTTGGTTCGAGCCCTCAAAGTAGGCCTTCGCTGGCTGTGGTCTTCGCTGGCTTCGCCGGCTGCTGACAAGGTTCTTCACAGCCGACCACCAGCAGTTATCACTGCTCTGGCTTCCTGATGGGGGTTAGTTATACCCCTGCTGTGGCCTTCCAGAAACCTCTGTTGGCTTGATCAATTGGATTGCATGGCCACTGCTGGTCACTTCAAAGGATAATGAGCTTGGGGGAGGCTTAGAGTGCAACCTTCCAAATAAGGTAGAGGCAGGAAACTGAGGTCCATTCAGTCTGCCGCTCTGTTGTTTCTCTTTCCCTGGACTGACACTTATGTTAAATATTCAATCACTAATCAATAGCTCCACATGTGGTCAGTGCATCCATTATTGCCATAATATCACTAACATGTGAGCTCAGACTGTAAGTCTGGCCCAGCTAGTTTTGTGGATTTGGCCAAGCTTCCCATGATTCCAGCCACTTGACCACACTCCCTCCTGGATTCCACAGTGCATCATAGGACTTCGATATACATGTTAATTGGCCCATATTGTCCGCAGTAGACAGTAGGCCTAATTAACAGTAGACCCACAGCAACAGTCTTCAAAGCACCACTTTCCATTGGTTCAAGGGGCTGAAAATTCACCTAGTCTTGCAATTATTGTTGAGACTAGGGAGAAAGCACTGACCATAGATCAATAAACCCCATGACTCATTACACCTGAATTGCACACTACATGCATTACTGACTGAGCCTTGAGGGAACTCTGCCTACTTATCCTAAAGAAAATAAGTCAAGTGCAGTACTCTATTAATATTATCTTAGCTCAGGGAGTAACACTGGAGCCTTTGAATTAGTAGGATGTATGTTCACACAGAACAATAGCCTTGTGAATATTATTTAGGCATATTATTTACTGCATCTATAGTACTGAGGGAATGCTGTGTTGTCAAAGCAATATTTTTTGGATGAAATGTGAAACTGAAGCCTTATTGGCCCGTTCAAATGAGCATCAAAGATCACAAGGCATTATCTGAAAGTACAGCAGGAAATTCTCTTTAAGTGCTGCATACTATTTGCCCTGAGTAAACATTATCAAAGACAGACTTAACTGCTGTTTATTGTTAATGGGATCTTGTAATGTTAATTAGTTTCAAGTCAGGTCCACATAGTAATAGGGAATACATTTGTAAAATGAATGCTTTAGGGTGTGCTTTGTACAGGATATGATTTTGTAAATTTAAATTTATTCCTTGATATCCAAAATTTGTTTACTTTATGAATAGCAGAGAATTCTGCTGCATTTTTAAGCCCTTGCTGCAGAACTGATGGAAAGAATGAATGTGAGAAACCCTTAAGCACTTCCCTCATAACAAGATATTGAAATATATAGACACAGCACAGAGCTGCTGTCTCACAGCTCCAGTGAACCAGTTCAATCCCGACCTGAGGAGCTGTCTGCATGAAGTTTGCATATTCTCCATGTAACTTCATGAGTTTCCTCTGGGTACTCCAGTCTCCTCCCACAGCCCAAAGACATGCAGGTTGTAGATTAGCGGGCCACTGCAAAGGTGAGTGATAGAATATGAGTGAGTTGATGGGAATGTGGGGAGAATAAAATAGGATCAGTATTGGATGAGTGTAAATCGGTACTTTGTGGTCAGCGCAGACTTGGTGGGCCAAAGGGCTGTTTCTGTGCTGTATTACTCTATGATCTATAATAATCATCCAGAAATCATGTGTATTTTATACTGAACTATTATCTACCAATTGAACAGTTAAACTAATGTCACACTGCTCAAAAGCCTGTGGGTGTGCTGAGTTATAATGTGATCTTCAGCACAAAGAGCAAACACAACTCCATGCCATATAGACAGAATAAAGAGTATAATGGGGACTTTAGATAACAAATAACATATTGAATTTTTAATCAACATGTAATGCATGCAGGCTACTATAGCAACATTGGCTACTTTAATGAGGTCCGCTTATGTGAGTTATCACCCTCATTGGCAATGTGCCAAAGTGCTCTTGGTACCAGGGTTCTTAACTGGGTTGTGTCTGAGTAAATTTTGCCTAGTTCAGATTAGGTGTAATGTCTGAAAGTACAGGATTAGTAGCAGACAAACCATCACTGAATTTACAAACTGATCAGCTTTCAATTGCAATGAGAAAAGTGTGGTGTGATAAGGTAATAGCAATTGATGAATTATACTGCTGTCATGAGCCAAATTGTGGAAAGATGTAAATTTGTTAGTTTCAACTGAAGCCAACTTCTTAACCATTATGCAAGATCCCACAAGCAATAAAAGCAATTAAAGTGTTGTTGGTGAATTTTAATGCAAGCAGGAAGGAAATTATCAATCCTGGACAAAATATGGACAGATCCTTCAAAATGGTGAAAGACTGGAAACTTGGCAATCAATTAATATAGGGATCCACTTACACAAAAAATGTCTTAATAAATATTAGGCTTTATAACTTAGAGGGCTAGAATATAAAGGGGCTGAAATTTTGCTACCGTATTTGGAGTATCGTGTACATATTGTTCTGGGTATTTCACATTGCAACATTGCACTTAATTAGAATAGTACTACAGCACAAAGGGTTAAATTATGAGTGATCATATAAATTAAACTTGTATTCTCTGCAATAGAGAGGTAGGAAGTAAATTGGCTGAGGTTTTTTTTTAAAAGATTTGAAAAGAATTGATAGGCCGGGTGGAGAAAATATTAGATGCTGGTAGAGATTCTAAGATGTAAAACCAACACTAGGAGAGGAGGAATCAATGTGCAATGAACTGTGCAACTCTCCATTAAAACAAGCAATAAGGGCTTGCTCAATTAATGTTTAAAAATGAGATTGAAAGATTTTTGCTAACCAGGAGTACCAAGGGCATTAGGGGTCCAGTGGTTGCGTATTGGTTAAAGTAACTCAAAGACCTGGACTAACAAATTTAAGAAATATATTTAAAGACTACATCTGCAGTACTGAAGTCATGTACCTAAAATCAGCCAAGCAGGTAGACTTACAACATTGGCATCTACCCAACGATGAGGAAAGTTGTGCAGATATGTCAAAAGGCAGGACAAATCCAATCCAGCCAATTACCATCCAATCAGTCTACTTTCAATCATCAGCTAAGTAACTGAATGTGTCATCAACAATGCTATCCAATGATACCTCCTTGCCAATAACCGGTTCGCCAATGCACAGTTTCATTTGAACAGTGACCAAAGAGCTGAGTTCTAGAGGTGAGATGGGGTGAGTATGACTGCCTTTGACCAAGGCAGCATTTGACAGGAGTCCTGGTCAACAAAGTGTCAATGGGCATCCAGGGTAAAACACACCAATGGTTGGAGGCATATCTCACACAGAGTAAGATGGCTGTAGTTATTGGTAGTCAATCATCCCAGCCCCAGGTCATCACCGCAGGAGTTCTACAGGGTAGTGCTCCAAACCCAACCATATTCAACAACGCTTCAATAGCCTTCTTTCCATCATAAGGTGAGAAGTGAGTACCAGGCAGCAAACACATGGGAACGTCACCACTTGCAGGTGACCCTTCAAGATGCACACCATCCTGATCTGGATATATATCACCACTCCTTCATTGTCATTGAATTTCAGTCCTGGAACTTCTTACCCAAAAGCGTTGTGGAAGTGCCTTCACAAGAAGGAATGCAGTGGTTCAATTAAGCAGTCCACTACTGCCTTCTTAAGAGCAATTAAAAATACCACCCGCCCAGAACATTCTCTCTTCTCTCCTCTTCCATCAGGTAGAAGATACAGGTGCCTGAGGGCACATACCACCAGACTTAAGGACAGCTTCTACCCCACTGTGATAAGACTATTGAACAGTTCCCTTATACAATGAGATGGACTATGACCTCATGATCTACCTTGTTGTGACCTTGCACCATATTGCACTGCACTTTCTCTGTAGCTGTGACACTTTACTCAGTACTGTTACTGTTTTTACCTGTACTACGTCAATGCACTTTGTACTAACTCAATGTAACTGCACTGTATAATGAATTGACCTGTACGATCGGTTTGTAAGACAAGCTTTTCACTGTACCTCGGTACAAGTGACAATAATAAACCAATATCAATACCAATACCGATACCAAGAATATGGGTTGCACTGTCATAAGAAGTAGCTGGGACAAATTACACAGATGATTTGGGGGAAGTTAGATAATTGAAAGGTATGTTGATACAATTTGATCACCAGGGCAGTAGAAGACACATGTGGACCATCTTATCTTTCTTCTACTTAGACAGTCCCTTAGTATCAAGAACGATTTGCTTCCAATCTGGTTCTGTGTGGGAAGTTTGTGAGGTGGTGAGCTCCTTCTGCTGTTTATTCAGGGTTTCTGTGTGCTCCTTCTGCATGGATTCAAGGTTCTCAATGTCATCCAGATGCTTCTTCTCCACTTTCAGCAGTCATGGGCCAGAGGTCAATGGCAATATTATACTTTTTCATGGAGACTTTCAGAATGTCTTTGAATAATTTTCTATGTCCACCTGGTGATATCTTCCCATGACAGTATAAAGTGTCCAAGCAAATTTGCCTGCCCAACTGAGCCAGCTGTGTGTAACTGAGGCCTCAGTGCTGGGGACGTTGGCCTGGGAAGAGATGCTAATATTTATTTACCTTCCAGTGGATTTGGAGAATTTTATAGAGACATTGTTGATGGCGTCTCTCCAGCCCTTCGAGGTGTCTACAAACTCCTTTGAGAGTTAAACTGAACGCTACAATTCTTTTCTCTAAATTCTGTGGAAATCGATGTCTAAATTATGAATAAGACCTTAGAGGGAATTGTGAGTGCTTCAATCTTTAGAGGGATTGCATGTTCCACAGGGCTTTTAACTTTTCCTTCATTCTCTGATTCCTATGGGTTCAGCTTCACTGGTCATTTTAATTATCTGTAATTGTTCTGCTTACATTGAACCTTTACTTCCTAGATTTGGTTGCCAAAACTTGTACTAGCCCTTGGCATCTAATCTATTATATTCTTCAGAATGAAAGGAATCCATTCCCTTATTAATGTTCTAGTAATTTTTTTTACACCCCTCTTCCCATGGTACTAATTACTGTAATTTAACTAAGCAACCCCTTAGCTCTATGTAACATTAATGCCAATTGGCACATTTACTTAATAACCTGGAATTGCCTTATCTTAGGGTACAATGTCTTTGCCTCTGAAATGTCTCTTTCTCCAATGAAATAGGATTTGCAAGAACAACATGTTACAATAAATGACCCACCTTTGTTCTGTATCAGAACAGTGAGAATCAAAACTTGCATATTATATTCCAAAACTATTAAATATTCAGCGTCTCAGTTTCCCCAACAGAGCATCTTGTCCTGAAAAACTGAATCACAAACTGGACTCCTTTAACAAAATTCCCAGCAGAAAGGCCATATCCTTGGTGAGAAACGACTAGTTTACAGAGGGAATAAAATCTTCACAAAGTATGCCTTCTACAACAAAGGGGCACGGCGAGACGGTGAATGATTGATGACGGACGGTAAGTGCTTTTTATCCGTCGCAGTCCGGAGTGGAATTTCAATTTCCAAAACTAGTTGCTGTAATTCACTGTCTTTAGTTTTTGCCGTCATCAACCAAAACCGAGCGGCCGATTATAACTTGAAATGGATCAATTATGGTCACAAATTAATAATATAACTTAAAAAATGTAAGTCACAACAGGAAAGGGGTAAAATATACCAGGTAAAAATAACTGATTATTTGAATGGAGGGAAGGTGTTCTTGTAATTTCCAGCTGATCCCTTTCAGTGGGACACACTGGGATCAGCTGGGTGCCTCCGCCCAGACGAGCGACCCTGGGCGTCTATTCCCCACGGGTCGGGCTGCTCTTTGTTCCGGCCGGAGAGCAGGGATCTGCGGAGGGGCGGCGGCTCCTCCTGGGGTACGGAGCCCGACCTGACGCGCTCTTCTATTGGCTGCCGGCGGAGAGGCGGAGTTTGGAGCTCTCAGCCCCGGGCAGACAGCGGCGGGCGGGTAGGCAGCCTGAGGGGGCTCGGCTTCCCTCCGCTCTCACCCCCGTCAATGGCTCCCGGGGTTGGGAGGCGGCGGGCGCCCGGGACACTTGGAGCGGCGGAGGCGGAGACTGCCGGGGCTTGCGGCTGACCATGTAGAGGGAGCAGCGCCATGGCCGAGAGCAGTGGCAGCGTGCAGGCGGTGAAAGTGTGGCGGGAGGCGGCGCTGCGCTGCAGGAAACTCCGCCGCAACCTCCGGCAGCTGAGCCTGTGCAGCGCCGGCGAGCAGCGCCTGGCGCTCCCGGACAACATCGGCCAGGTGCAGATCCTCGACCTGGCCAACAACTCGCTGCGGGAACTGCCCGACGGCCTGGACGCCTCCCTCACCCGACTGCGGGCGCTGATCCTGCGGAGGAACCGGCTGTGCCGCCTGCCCGCTCCCGTCTGCGCCCTGGATCAGCTGGCCGAGCTCGACCTGGCTCACAACTGCCTGGCCCAGCTCCCCGGCGAGCTGGGGCGGCTGCAGCGCCTCCAGAAACTGTGCCTGAGCCACAACAAGCTGCAGCTGCTGCCGCCGCAGATCGGAGCCTTGCACTGCCTGGAGGAGCTCGACATCAGCTTCAATGAGCTGAGCCAGCTGCCGCCCAGCTTCGGGCAGCTGCAGAGGCTGCGGACGCTGGACCTGGATCACAACCGGCTGACCACCTTCCCCCAGCAGATCCTGCGCCTCGGAGACCTGGAGGAGCTCGACTTCTCCGGCAACAAGATCGACGCCCTGCCCCACGATATTCTGCAGCTGCGCTCCATGAAGATCCTGTGGCTGAGCAGCCTGCGGCTCTCCGACTTGCCGGACACCTTCTGCCAACTCACCGAGCTGGAGAGCCTGATGTTGGACAACAACGCCTTGCATTCCTTACCCGAGAGTTTCGGCCGCCTGGACAAGCTCAAGATGATCAACCTGTCCTCTAACCTCTTCGAGAACTTCCCGAGCGCCCTGTTGGAGCTGGTTAATCTGGAGGAGCTGTATTTGAGCAGGAACAGGCTGTCCGTGATCCCCCAGAAGATCTCCAACATCTCCAAGCTGGCCACGCTGTGGCTGGACAACAACAAGGTGCGCTACCTGCCCGACTCTATCGTCAGCCTGTGTCACCTGGAGGAGCTGGTGCTGCAGGGCAACCAGATCGCCATCCTCCCCGACTCGTTCGGCAAGCTCTCCAAGGTCAGCTTGTGGAAAATCAAGGACAACCCTCTGATCCAGCCGCCCTACGAAGTCTGCATGAAGGGCATCCCCTACATAGCCGCCTACCAGAAGGAGCTGGCGCTATCGCAGCCAGCGCTCAAACCCAGGCTCAAACTGGTGCTCATGGGTGCCAGGGGCTCGGGGAAGACCTCGCTGAGGCAGTGCCTGGTCGGAAGCAACCCCACTCCCCCGACCATGCACAGTAACGGCATCGAGGTGACCCAGTGGGTGGCTGATGCCGAGAACAACCTGACCTTCATTGTCTACGATCTAGCGGGGGATCCCAATTACGACCCCATCCGCCCGTTCTTCCTCTCTCCCGGCGCTCTCTATGTCTTGGTGGTCAGTCTAAAAGCCTACGAGCCCTGCCGCTTCTACGAGCAGGTCGGTTATTACCTGCACTTGCTCGGGGCCAGGGTCCCCCACGGGGTGGTGTGCGTGGTGGGGGCACATGTGGACGAATGCAGCGAGAGGGAGGTGGAGGAGAAATGCCTGGACATCCACCAGCAGATTTCGGTGCAGGAGAAGCGCGACGTGGAGTGCATGCAGGCTGTGGCCGAGAAGGTGGACGGGGCTCTCGGCCAGGGCCAGGGGCTGGATCTGCGGGCTGCTAGCCCGCACGCCCCTTTCTACGGCGTGTCCGACAAGAACTTGCGGAGGAGGAAGGCTCACGTCCAGTACCTGCTCAACAACCGCCTGCAGATCTTGTCTCCGGTCATCCCGGTGAGCTGCCCAGGACACCTGGGCGGCATCGGCCGCCTGAAGGACAAGCTGCTGTCGGTGGCCGAGCACCGGGAGATCTTCCCCAACCTGCACAGGGTGCTGCCCAGGTCCTGGCAGAGGTTGGAAGAGCTGCACTTTAAGCCTCAGCAGCTGTGGCTGTCCTGGTGGGACTCTGCGCGCCTGGGGCTGCAGGCCGGCCTCACCGAGGACCGCCTGCAGAGCGCCCTGTCCTACCTGCACGAAAGCGGCAAGCTGCTGTACTTCGAGGACAGCCTGACCCTCAAGGAGTGCGTCTTCCACAACCTGACCAAGCTGATCGACATCCTCAACGTGTTCTTCCAGCGCGACGCGTCGGTGCTGCTGCGGAAGGTGCTGCCGGACGGCCGGGTGGACGAGCTGAGGGCGGCTCAGCTCCAGCACTTCGTGGAGGGTTTCCTGCTGCACGGCCTCCTCCCGCTGCACGTCGTCCGGCTGCTGCTGAAGCCGCACATCCAGACGCAGCAGGACCTGCACCTGATCCTGGAGCTGCTGGAGAAGATGGGGCTCTGCTACTGCCTCAACAAGCCCAAGATGACGCCTGTGAACGGGGCGGCGGTGTGGTTTAAGTTCCCGTGCTATGTGAAAAATGAGGTGCCCCACGCTGAAGCGTGGATCAACGGGTTTAACCTCTCGGGGCAGCCCATTGCAGTCGAGCAGCTGCAGGTGGAGTACAGTTTCCCCTTTCTGTTCCCGCCAGGGCTGTTTGCCAGGTACAGCGTCCAGATCAACTCTCATGTCGTGCACCGATCGGATGGTAAATACCAGATCTTTGCTTACCGGGGCAAGGTTCCCGTGGTCATCAGCTACAAACCATCCCAAAGCTGCTTGCAAGCGGACACCTTATCTATTGCCAGCCACGCCACCTTGCCAAATATTTGGACTGCATGGCAAGCCATAATCCCTTTGGTGGAAGAACTAAACGTGCTGCTCCAGGAATGGCCGGGGTTATACTTTTCTGTGCATGTCCTGTGTTCCAAGTGCCTTAAAAGAGGGTCGTCAAATCCTCACACCTTCCCAGGTAAGATTCTGTTTCCTAACTGCCTCAGCACCTCTTGTCTGTGTGATTTAATAAGCCTGTGCACCTGCTTTGTGTGTGTTACATTCTTAATAGCTGAGAATAAGATTGGTTCAAATGAGGAACTTCACACTTGTACTTGCTGATTTGATGACCATATGCCTGCACTTGCTGTCCACATTAAGTGGGACCAAGGGGAATACAAGCAGAAAGTTGCAAAGGGACATTGGTAGATGAACTGGATAAAATTATGGCAGGCTGGTTCAGACTTTTTCTGAAAAGACTAGACAAGAGTTTCTTCTACTTTGTAGGAAGCTGGGGACTGTGGAGGATCAGAGGGGCCCATGGTCCATGTACAGCTGAGAATTTTTCTCCCAGCTTTCTTTCAGTTTTCAGGAAGTTCACCAGGAGGACAAACTAGGAGAATTGGTGACCCAAGTGGTGCGCCTGCTGTGAATTTCCACTTCCGGTAAATCCAGGGACTTCCCTGTAGGGAAGGAAGACTGGTGAGTGACTCATGCTTGTCAGTCTTGGTGGGCAGATAAAGAGCATGCTACATATTTAAAGCAGGTTGGATTCTAGCCCGCAGTGATAAGGTGGGTGATAATAGTAGCACAATGTAATAATTGACTCATCTGTGGGCTGCTTGTTTTGTAGCCAAAAATATTCTTATGATTCCACATGGTTTTATAAGGAACATCTAATTTAGTTACAGACTTGTTGAACCCAACGTACCGTTCATGTAATTCATATTCACCGAGGGTCTCTGCTGACTAAGGCTATTGGGAATTCTCGCGGTTTATAGAGGAGGTTAAAATTAACTGGATTGTGAAATATTTTGCAATGATTCCGAGAAGACAGAGTGTCACTTCTATCTCTGTGGGCAAGGCACATCAGTAAGAACTTTGAAATGAGGGACCTCTATATTGTTAACAAGGTAGGAATTTATAACTTAAAGGGTGTTTGGCTCACTGTGCCTATTTTGGATTTTGCTGAAGCAATCTAGAACTAATCCTAAAACCCCACACTATCCCTGCACTCCATTTCAACTTTTTAATCCAGTTTTCCACCAAGATTCAATGGTCCTCAGCTTTAATCATTCCCTGTTACGAAACATTCCATTGACTAACATCCCACAAAGTAATTTCCCATGACGCTATTTCTCATTGATTCCTTGTAATTTTAAATTGATTCCAGAAGTAAATCTTTTCTGACTTCCATCAAAGGTCTTCACAATCTCTGTCAAATCTTCTCGTGGCCTTCCTTACCCAAGTGGAAATAGTCCCAATGTCATTTAATTTAATTTCAGTGGTGGCCCATCCCTGGTTACATCTGGTGAATCCTCTTTCTGACAGATGCCCTTTCCATAAGAGGCATCAACAGTTACAATTAGCAGAGATTTAGTGTGTGTCATTTCAGCAGCAAGTATGCAACTCTGTTTTCCAATTAAACTTTAACAGTAAAATGTGTGATAAAGTTTAATTGGAAAGCAGAGTTGTGGTAAAATGTGTGATTAGATTTGTCAGCTTCTCCGATGCACTAAGTATATCAGCCTGTATTAATGGCACAAGACTCGCCTTTCTTATTCAGTTATTGTGCAGGTTAAAATAATTTTGAATGGATTATTTGGTAGAGATTTTGCTTTTCATCTCTTTTGGTTTCGAAAGGTAAGAAAGTGCAATTAATGCAAATCCGACAATTTGATTCAACATCCCTTGCTGATGCCATCATTTCATCAAGTCATGCTGAACCATAAGATTCCTGATTTGGTCCAGCTTGTGCTAAGGTCACTAACATCAGCATGTGATTGGGGGATACCTCAGTTCCCACAGAGAGAAGGGAGTTGCTTTGGATTACGTTCCTGAAAAGATATTTAAGTCATCCCTACTGAAAGTGTGGAGAAGAGCTTTTCACTTAGCACCCCTTCTAACTCCTGTGTTCCATATCCCCCCTAAAAACAAAATATTGGTTGAGGAGAAGTGATGGAGTTAAACCCAGTGGTAGGAATTAGTGCACTTCCCATCACTGACCACCACTGAAGCACTGGTGCAATAGTGTCAGCACAGTGGGCCTTTGAGGCTCACGGATAAAGGAACATTCATTGCGTGTCTGGGGAACCAGGCCCTGCCCTGCTTCAGAGATAAGGGAAGAAAATTGGCAACGGTGTTAGATGAAATCTATACTTGAGGAATTATTTATGCACTTCTCCGAAGTTACTTGGACTGCCTTAGATACTGCCTCAAACACTGATCCCCTGGAAGAGATGGCTTTTCTCTTCTGTTTATGTCATTGAAGCAGGAGTAGGCTGTGGAAACAGCCTCTCAGTGTCTTCCCTGTCAGTCTATTTCAGAATTTTGTATGTCTTGATGAGATATCTTTCCCTCTTCTGAACTCCAGTGAGTGTAGGCCAATTATCCTTAGTCTGTCCTCATAGGACAACCTAATGTTTCTAGTCAATTTAAGCTATACTGATTCCAAGCTAAGTGCAGTGCCTTGGGTATGAGGAGCAAAACTCTGCAGAATACTCTCGGTAAGGTCTAACCAAAGCCCTAAATAAATGTGCAAGACCTCCTACTCTTGTACTCCAATCTCTTTTCAATAGGCCAACATTTTAACCTCTATCTATACAACATGGTAACAGGCCTTTCCGGGCCCAACAAGCCTGCGCTGCCCAATTACACCGATGTGAACCTACTAACCCATATGTCTTGGAATGTGGGAGGAAACCTGAGCACCCAGAGGAAACCCACACCGTCACGGGGAGAACGTACAAACTCCTTACAGACCGTGGCGGGAATTGAACCGTGATTGCTGGCACTGTAATAGTGTTATACTAACTGCTATGCTACCGTGTCGCCCCTCCCTATTTTCTTCCCTATTTGCTGACTGAACCTGCATGTTTATTTTCTGCGTCTGATAAACCAACACCAAAGGTTGCTCTGAACACTAAATGCTCTAAATGTTTAAAAAATTGTTTTTCTATTTTTCCTACCAAACTTTTCTGCATAATCTAATATTTTCCCACATTATATCTAACATTTCTTGCCCGCTCAATTAACCTTGGTAAATCCACAGAGTTTTATTGTATCCTCCTCTGAAGTTAATTTCCTACTTCGTGTAGTACCATTGGCAAACCTGCGAGTCTTTCATTTAAACAAATAAATTGTGGTTAAGTGAGAGCCCAGTTCAGATCCCTGTACCACCCCTCTATTAGCAGAATCCCAACATGAGAAGACATATTCAGTCCTACTCTGATTCTTTCCTTTAATCAGTCCTCTATTATCTGTTAACAGCTGTGGGTTTCTTTTTCAGAGGATGCACCAATCCGTGCAATGAATTTTTGTGACAAACCATCCTCGTATTAAAAGCAATTCAATTTTACAGCTAATATGGAGACAGGGTGGGCTGAGGAGTTGAGGTCAAATATCAGCCAGGATTTTATTGATAGACAGAGCAGACCCACAGGGGCTCCTGGTGCTCTTATTTTGTGCTCTTGTAGCTCTGTCCGTGAAATGTCCTGAAGTACTTCACAGTGAATGAATTATTGTGCAGTGCACCCACTGTTATTTTAGGAAAGACACACTCACAGCAAGATCCCATAAACCGCAATGAGATCTGTTTTGATGCTGTTGCTTCAGGGAGGAATGTGGCCTTGGACATCAGGCATATGCTGTTCTCCAGACCTTGTAACTGGTACCTCTGGACCTGCCTGAACTGGCAGATGGAACTCTGCTTGTCAAACAGAAGACAGCACCATTGCCGGTGCAGTGCATTCTCAACACTTCAATGAAGGTTGCATGATTGAGCCCTGGGATGGGGCTTGAACCTATGACCTTCTGACTTGGGCAAATGTATTATCAAGAGGGAAGACTGTGAGGCTACATAAGATCCAGAAATTGCAGGATGTAGGCACATGCCACGGAGTCTCTTTCTTATTAAGTTAGTTGCTCCCTCCTCATCCTTCAAAAACTAACTTGCATCACACTCAGAAGAGCATGGAAAATAAACTGTGGTGTTATCCAAGTCAGACTTTTCTAGCTTCAGCATGTATTAATGCAAACGACAGCTAGTAGAGCTGCTGCCTCACAGTTCCAGTGACCTGGGTTCAGTCCTGACCACCGGTGATGTCTGAGAGTTTGCACATTCTCCCTGTGGTTCTGTGGGGTTCCCCCGGGTGCTCTGGTTAACTCCCACATCTAAACACTTGCAGGATGGTAGGTTAATTCACCATTGTAATTTCCCTGTGGGGGAGAATCCGGGGGAATTGATGGGAAAGTGGGGAGGATAAAATGGGATTGGGGAGGATAAAATGGGATTAGGTCAGATTTGAATGGGTGTTCGAAGGTTGGTGCTGAGTCAGTGGGCTGAAGGGCCTGTACAACTCTGTGGCTGTTTAAGTGGCAGAAGGTTTGAAGGTGGTACTAAACTCGATCACTGTGCTAGCAGAATGGTATAAAGCCCATACAGCTTCTGTAGGAATAAGAAAGCCAGCATGAAAGTCTAAGTATTCCCTGACTTAAACCTGCACTCTCAACATGCAGTGAGTAGTCCTATCCCGAAACCAGAACTTTCCCACCTTATTCCATTCCAGTTTACGGAATCCTTCCCGACCAGTATTACCTGTCCCCATTGTTCCTGTACCCTTGTCTAGCTAATCCCAGCCCTCACCATCTCACACTATGCACCCATGATTCCTGAATCTCTCTACAAGTCACTCCAGGTTTTAGCATTGGCTCTTAAAATTAAGTGTGTGCAAATCTTTCAATATTTACTGTAAATACTCGCTACACACGTTCATTGCCTCAGTGGCAGTACACTAACTTTACACAGTTCTACACGAATACCTGCTGTACTGCAGTGCACTCGTATGCCTGCATTGCTTGGTCTGATGTAAATGACTGCAGATCATGGCAGTGAAAGGTCAAAGCTGTCTACCTGACTGGAGCCCAGGTACCCTGCCATGTGTGTCTGGGATTGGCTCAGGAGTTTATTCTGAATTGGTTTGGGTTGGCCTTTCCAGCTTGGCTCGGTAGTTTATCAAGGTCAGGATGATTGACTTAGTATTACCGCATGTGTCCCGTGTTCTTGATCAATACGTGGTGTTTTATCCATGTTGAGGGCCTGTTTGAGATTGTTATCTTTGCAGTGATGGCCAGGTTAGATATGGCAAACAAAATTGTCAGCACCTGTGCATAGATTGTGTTTGGCTTGGCTGAGGCTGGTCAGGTGTGAGTTGGGTTTCAATTTTCCATCCCAGCAGTCCTCCAATGAGAAAATTATTGACCAGTTTGTATTTGTATTCTGATCAGGCAGAGTTGGTCTATTTCCTTCACCCCATGACTTCAATTTATGGGCTAACTGATCCAGAAAAGCCCTGCACAGGTCTGTGGTGGTTTTCAGACACATTTTATTTCCTTATTTAGTGACAGTGAGTGTTGTGATTATGTGCTCAACACGGGGGGGGGGGCTGTTGACCACAGCGATTTTCAGTGCTCATCCTTGTCATTGTGCATTGCAGTGGGTGTTTGTAGACACCCATTCTCTACAAGAATGAGCACTTGGGTAATGCGATGCAGAAGTATTAGAGAGTATCCTTGCTGCAGAAATCTGTCTGTGCTACACTTCACTTGGTGTCCCTCCTTGCACTGCCTCAGATTGCAAACATACTTTGTTCTTGAGCTGTACAGCCAAGGTTCCATTTTTCCCCTCCCCCCCCCCCCCCCGCCCCCTCCTCCCCACCTTCCCTCCACAGCACTGCTGCTGATGTCCATTAGTTTGCCACATTGCTCTATTTGGTGTCTGGCTTCGTTTTCTCGCAAGGAATTTATTAGGGAGGCACCACTCAGACAGACATTCCTTTGGAAAAATGATCAGGGACCTCAGTTTAAGTATCAGTAGAATATTCTGACAAAATTTGGATATGTGTTGAAAGCTTTGAGCAGGAATTCACTCTTTGTGGTCACAAGTCAGAACCAGGTGCATAGTTACAGGGCTTTTAAACAGCCTGCAGAGTACAATGGCATTTCAGAGTTCAGGCTTCACTCAGACTTGAACACATTGCCAGATCTTGCTGAAAATTTAATGATGTCTGAGCAATGCGTGTTGTTATTAGTGCATGAATTGGCCAGCAGCCTGTACTGAGGAAGAGAGATCCTGTGAATTGTGAATCACCATAAGTTTCTGGTGGCTTTGTGCTGTTCTATGGAAATGGCAGCTTGTGTTTAACCTCTCCGAGTTAAAACTTTACTTATACAGCACGGTAACAGGCCCTTCCGGCCCAACAAACCCACACCACCCAATTACACCTATGTTAACCTGCTAACCCATACGTCTTTGGAATGTGGGAGGAAACCCACACAGTTACGAGGAGAACGTATAAAGTTCTTACAGCAGCAGGAATTGAACCCCGATCGCTGGCGCTATAAGCGTTATGCTAACTGCTACGCTACTGTGCCGCCCCTACCATTTCTTGTGAATTTGCAGCATTAGAACATTCTCTGCTAAACCTGCCACTAAGTTAATTCTTGTAATTAGATGTAACTACCCTCTCAACACCATAATTGTTAATGTTCTAGTCTACCTAGCTTGCCAAGAGAGTCAACAGATTACTGGGGAGACTTTCCTCGGGTTCTGAAGTGTTTGGAGATGTTGGATATACCTGGGAATTCTTTCACATTTGCAGACAGATGTCAGTGTTGTAACTGAACTGCAACAGGTTGGTCAAAGATGCAGGTAGTTCTGGAGTGCAGATCTGCAGCACTGTGTTCAGGTTGTGCTCAGGGCCTATGCTGGTGCTAGGTATTGCACGTAGTGAAAAAGAATTGGCTGAAGACTTGGTTCTTTGATGGTGGGGACCTCTGGAAGAGGCCAAGATGGATTATATGCAGACCCTTTCTGGCCTACAGATGTTTTCCGCCTTGTCTTCTCAAGTCACAATCCCTCAATACTGAGGATGAGGATATTAACAGAGTTGCCTCTTCCATTTGCTTCATTAGTTTTTAGTTGTCTATTACCATTCATGACTGAAGGTAAAATGAGTTAGTGCTGTTGACTGTGGCTCTACCTCTGTATTCAATATTGAATACAGACGGGTTTGGCAACAAAGCACAGGTGATAATAGTTCCTCGGTATATCCTGTTCTTAAAAATGGGACAAATCCACTCCAGTAATTTACATTCTTGCCGGCGGGCATTCAATTGTCGATAAAGTCACAGAGAATTGGACACTGGTGATCAATGGGATGATTGGCACCCTATCCACCATCTTGAACATTTGCTTCCTTCAACACTGGCACACTATAGCTGCAGATTGTACCATCTATCAGGCGCAGAAGTTACCAAGGCTTCTTTGACAGAACCTCCCATACTCATGAAATGCATTGAGAAAAAGACAGCAGATTATATAGGAATATCACAACCTGCCAGTTCTCCTCCAAGTTGGAAAGCATCGTGACTTGGAAATATGACTTTGTTCCTTCATCAATCTACATCTAAACACTGGAGCTCCCTGCATAACAACACCAGTGATGCAAGGTGGCGGCTCACGGCTACTATTTTCGGGGATAATTTGAGGTGGGCAGTGAATGATGCCTTGTCACCGATGACCAGATCCTGTGAATAAAATTTTACATTTTACAAAGAATATGTTTGCAAATTCTTTTGTTTGGGACTCAGTTGGACTGTTGTGTCCATCCCTGGGTGTCACACTTCAGGAAGGATGTTAAGACCTTGGAAAATTTTGGAGATTTACCTGCTTGCAACCAGGAATGAGCAATTTCAGTTTTGTGGTGAAGTTGGAGAAGCCCCTTAAAACAGTAGGTTAGGAACATGAAAGCGGTGTTTAAAATCATGATGAGTTTTGATCACGCAAGGAGATATTAATTCCACTGGAAAAGCACTGGGAATCAGAAGACAGCAATTTAAAAGAACAAGAGGAGATCCCTTTGAAAGTGACAAAATTCTTAAAAGGGCTTGACAGGCTAGGTACAGAGAGGGTGTTTCCCCAGGCTGAGGAATCCAGGACCTTGGGTCACAGTTTGAGAATGGGGCTAGGATGTTTAGGACTGAAATGAGGAGAAACTTTACTCTGGCAGTGGAGAACATAGAATGGTACAGCACAGGACAAGCGCTTCGGCTCACGACGTGTGTGCCGACCATGGAGAAAATGGAGGTAGCATCCGTGGAGAAAAGCAGGCAGTCAACGTTTCGGGTCAGGACCCTTCTCCAGGACTGAAGAAGTGCCAAACTGCAGATGCTGGAAATCTGAAATAAAAACAGAAAATGCAGGTCAGTGTCCTGAAGAAGGGTCCTTACCTGAAACGTTGACTGCCTGCTTTTCTCCACGGATGCTGCCTGGCCTGCTGAGTTCCTCCAGCAGCATCATGTTTTTCATCTAGATTCCAGCTTCTGCAGTCCTTTGTTTCTCTACCACATCATTCTTGAATCAACATGCTGAGAATATCAACATACCCCTTCCTGATCTCGCTATCCACCACGTCCTTCTCCTTGGTGAAAACCTTCAGAATACTCTAGCTCAGAGTATGATGGAGGCATGGTTGTTTAGACATCAATAGGGTTTTGGGCTAAGGGATATGGGGATAGGGCTGGAAAATGGTCCTGACATAGAAGTTCAGCCATGGTCTTGTTGAATGGTGGAGGAGGCTCAGGAGCCAGATAGGCTATTCCTGTGGCTATAGGATAATTGACAGAGGAGCCATAAGTGAAATCAGAATGTATTATGATCTGGAATGCATTGACCTAATTTGTGAAAGCAGATTCAGTAATAAATAGTAAATTGGATAAACACTTAAAAAGAAGAGACACGAGAGACTGTAGATGATGGAATCTGGAGCATTAAAACAAACTGCTGGAGGAACTCAGCAGGGCGAGCAGCATCTGTGGAGGGGAAAGGAATTGCTGACGTTTTGTGTTGAGACCCTGCATCAGGACTGAGCATGGAGGGGGAAGGTAGCCAATATAATGAGGGGAGCGTGGGACAGGGGGCCAGTGGGTGATAGGTGGACCAAAGAAGGGTGAGGAATGATGGGCAGGTGGGGGATGAGTGGAGTTGGGAGACAGAGGCAAGTGGGTGATGTAAGAGCAGACGGGGGGGTGGGGGGGGGAGGAAGATGGAGTCAGGTGGGGGAAGGGGGGAGTGAAGGTGGGTGATAAGCAGGGACACAAAGGCTACAAGTGCTGGAATCTGAAAGATAAAGGTGATAATGGGAACCATTAAGGGAGAGATGAAGAGCAGAAGGAACCAGATCGGGGAGAGGATCCAATGGGTGAAGTGTGTGGGTCGTAGGTGAATACAGTCTAGAGGGGGATGATGATAAGTGATGGGGGGCTAGAAAGGCCTTGAAAAGGAGAGCTTTGTTCTGCTTGAGAAATGAGCAGGGCAGTGAGACTAATTGAATAGTTCTTCCATAGGATAAGCACAGTCATGATGCACCAAATGTTCTCCTGTGGTGTGTTATTTTATCATTCTACTTTTTTAAAGGCTATACAGAGTTTTGTCTTTGCACGCAGAGGTTATTGTATCCAAGTAGGGTCACTAAATGGAACCAAGCTGTCATTTCCTTTCCAAAATTCCTAGCGTGCATTCTGTTGAACTGTAAAGATTACTTTTTTTTAATCTTTTAAGTCTCTTGCACTATAATTGCTGTCTCTACGAACAAGAATTTCAGGAGTCTTCAAAGGAAAATTACACTGTAGGTGCTCTTTTGTCAGAAATGTGCTGTCTTTTTGGTCTGATTGGTGTTTTTCCCACTGCTTGAATTCTTAAGGTCAATGAGTTTGCAGTTTGTTCTTGCCACGTAGCACTTGTGACAGTGTTTAACAATTTGGTTCTTGCTGTTGTGAGAATCCTGTTCTTTATTAAACTTTATTGAGAGAATGTTTGATAACTATGTGGGAGGATTTTAGCATTGACTTATGCAGCTGTACAAGGTCAAGATGGCCCAAAGAGCTTTGTAGCTGTGAAATACTTGCTTTGTATACAATTGCAAATTAGCAGAAACACAGCAGCCTATTTCCACAGAGCTAGATCTCACAGATACCAGTAAGGTTAATGACCAGTAATCTTTTTCTCTTTTTTATTGAGAGATAAATATTCTCCATGATGTCTAGAGAGTATCTTCTCAAAATATACCATGGGCCCTATGACATCCACCAGAGGACAGATGATGCCTCAATTTAAAGTCTTATCCAAGAGAATGGCAGTGCTGCCTCTCTACTGCCTTAATGTGTTGGGGTTATTTGTTCAAGTTTCTGGAATGGGACTTGAATCTCCAACCTATTCAGTCAAGAGATGACGCCCACAGTGATGGTCATTCCATTGTCATTGTGGTCAGGTGTGCTATCAAGTCAAATTTATCTGTGTCAGGTTGTGGACGAATTACATTTCCTGCTCATTGGGCAATCTGCTCTCTTGCTCTGCTCTCTCGCACTCACTCTCACCTGTGCAGCTAGCTGAGAACTAGCCATAAATCTATCAGTAAATGAAAATCAGACAAAATGCCAAACTACAGATGCTGAAAATCTGAAATAAAAACTGAAAATGCAGGTCAGGCAGCATCTGTGGAGAGCGAGATGAGGTTAACATTTCCAATCCAAGGCACCTTGTCAGAACTGGGAAGGAGAGAGCAGTTTTGTGGGCTTCTATAAATAGACATAGAGAATATAAGAGAAAATAAGTAATAAACTTGTGCTCGGCACCAATTAGGCAATTGTCAAGTTGCTTGCCTTAGGTTTGGGTAGCCCATTATAGGATATTGGTGCTTTACTGGGGCAAATGCCATTGGTGGGAAACTATAGTTATTAGGAAAGATGAGATTCTGGGAGTGTTGCTACTTTAACAGAAAATGTTAGTGTTTAAAAAGCAAAAGGCTTATTTTCACAGATTAGGGAGTCCATGACAAGGAGCCATTAATTCAAAATTGTGCTGCACTCTGTCAGCTGGTGTCTGAAAACTCTTCTTATTCCCACTTTGTGCCAAACAGCGAGGGAGTATCACGTTTCAGTACAAACACAATCTGAGCTGAAAGTATCAGAATCTGGTTTATTATCACTGACTTGTATGTCATATGTGATGTGTGATAACTTCACATTTTGGTTCTTGATGGTGGTATAACAGTGAGGTTTTTTGGAATCTCTTGGTTCCTCCAATTTTGAAATACAGATGGGGAGACCTGTGTTTTTAAAGCCCCTGTCACTGCCTCAGGGTGACCTATGCCTTTACAGCCAATTATGCTCTTCGTGCAGAAGTAGGTAAATTGAGCTCCTTTTTTCAACATGCTGATGCTGCCAGACTTTTGGTGAAGAGGTTGGCAATGACCTGTTTCTTCCCATTCCACCTCAAACCCAAGATCAAATGGTCTGTGTACAACTCCTACTGGTGGTTCAGGATAGAGTTATTTATTCTGAACACAGGACGCAGAATTTTCTATTGATCACCTGCAGGCTTACATTTTTTGTTGTTTAAAAATGTTGATTGTTTAAAAAATGGATGAATACATTGACGTAAAAGCTGACCCAAGTATGGAGAAATCTCCTGCATAAACTGAAAAGCCTCAGGCATTTCCAACATTTTTTTTATCTTCCTTTTGGTTTTCCAGTATCCAGTATTTTGATTTTTGAGATAAATGAGTAGATTTTCCATATATCAAGACTGTTTACAAATTTTGCAAAAGGAGTTTAACTGCCCCTCAACACCTACATTATTTGAGCAGGCATGGTAGTGTAGTGGTTAGCGTAATGCTATTACAGTGCCAGGGGCCTGGGTTCAATTCCAGCCACTGTCTGTAAGGAGTTTGTACGTTCTCCCAGTGTCTGTGTGGGTTTCCTCCGGGTGCTCCAGTTTCCTCCCACATTCCAAAGACGTACGGGTTAGGAAGTTATGGGCATGCTATGTTGGCACCAGAAGTGTGGTGACACTTGCAGGCTGCCCCCAGAACATACTACTCAAAGATGCATTTCACTGTGTGTTTCGATGTACATGTGACTAATAAAGAAATCTTATCTTATTTCACCCTTTCACAGAAATTTCCATTGTTCCACCCTGACCTTCCCTGCTACCTAGTTTGACTTGTTTTCTCTCTTTCTCAGTTCTGATGAAGGGTCTTTGACCGAAACGTTAAGCTTCTCTTTCAATAGACACTGCCAGATGAGTTTTCTCACATTTTCTGTTTTTCTTTCAGATTTCCAGCATCTGCAGTTTTTTTTATTTAGATTTTGATCAGAGCAATAATTATAAAAATAACTATCTATATATAAATTACCTCCTGCAGCATCTTTGTAAGAAGCCAGTATATATTCTTTTTAAATGATTGCTCTCTGCAATTTTCTGCATTCATCCTTGCACGCACTTGAGAAAGCAGCTACAGCTTCAACTTATTGTCTCATGTGAAAGACATTACTCTGATTATCAGCCTGGAATTTGTGCTAGTCTCCCTGGTGGAACGTGAACCTCCCCAGCCTTCTGACAGAGGTGGGAAATGGCTGACTCCTGTGGTATCAGTTTGGTACCTGCCGGATGTCCGGTCATGACACAGGACTGTACTTGCCTGCTCGTCCTGTGATGGCTGGGCCTTGTGTTAGTTGCCCTTTCACCTCACTGAGTGAATCCAAGAGCCTTGGTCTAATGTGGTGGATGGATAGCAATATTAGCGTTCTTCTTGCCACTCAACAGCATTCATTGCAAGAAAACAAAATTTTTGAACAAAGTGCTTCTCTGCTGTAAATTGACTTTTTTTATTATTGTGCTCACAAGTTTTAAAAAAATTAATTTAATTTGCTTGGGGTCCAGGCTGACAGGGACATTTTTCAGGCAAGTGCGGTAACCCTGGACTGGCAAGGATTGCCCTTAGCAACTGAGGCACAGTGGCTGCAAGAGCAATTGTGCTCAGTGGGCACATGAGAGACTTTGGGGACCTTTTTAATGGGTCTGACTTTGTGCAAATAGATTAGTGGCATGAGAAAGCCAGGTCAACAGCTTTATTCAAAATAAGCAAAGCTGCACAAATTACACAGCAATGACCTCCAGGCAATCACATAAGGGAACCTCTTTCTGTCTTACCCTCTCACCTTTGCTGTTGTTTCTATTGAATTACACAGCTATCATTTGTCACACACACAATGACTGCTTCCATTAAATGTATCAGCCATAGCTTATTGATGCCACCCTTGCCTCTGAAACAGGTGGTCATGAGTTAGTCCCACTCCAGATACACAAGAAATAATCTACACTGACACTTCAGTGCATTGTTGATGTTGTCAGGGGAGTCTGAATTACAGTTGAGATATTAATTTGCGGTCTTGTGTAGTCTCTTGTGTGGATGTGAAGAAAAGCATTTGGTTCTGCAGAGTCCCAGCCAGTATCTGACATTGCTAAAACAAATGGATGACTCATTGGTGGTTGTGGGAGCTTTGTGTGTTCAAATTGGCTGCTGTATTTCCTTGGTTACTGCGAAGCATACAGGAGGTGAGGATGTTTGCTGTCCAGTAGACAATGAACTTTGTGCCAGGCTTGGGGTCTTGATCTTCGAACGTTCTTTTCCTCAGGCTGACGGCAATGGTGAATTGCATCATTGATATTTGACTTCCTTGAGCGGTGGTTCCTGAAGTATGGGAAGAAGTCCACATTTTCCACGGTCTCATTGAGGACCTTTTGTTGCTGGAGGGTGGTGTAATACAGTGGGAGCAGATTGGTGAAGGACCTTTGTTGAGCAGATGTTGAGTGTAAGGCCTATTCTCAGGCAAGCTTCAATAATGCCTTGGAATCCACCTTGCGAACCATTGCACGTGTAAGCATCATTTGTGTACTTCATAGCACCTTGGTTCTGGAATGGATGTGATGTAGGGTGAACAGTTTCCTATTTGTCCATAGATTAGCTCCACTCCAGTGGAAAGCTTGTTAAACGTGAAATGCAGCATTGCAGTGAGAAAATTGAGAAAAGTGTTGTGGCAATAACACGGCCTTGCTTGACACTTGTCTGCACTGAGATTGGGTATGTTGTGGACGTGTAGATATAAGATCATGGCTTGTAAGATTTTCTGCAGGAGCCAAATTTGAGAACAACGGTACAAAGGATGCACCCCAAAACATTTGAAAGGTCCCACCGTCACCATCTCCACAAAATCCTCCAAATCCACTGGAAGAATCAGGAAGCCAACATTGGGGTCCTAGCCCAGTCCTACATCCCCCAGCACTGGGGCCCTAATTGCATTGTTCACACTGCCCAAGTCAGAGTGCTGAAACAGAAACTCTACTCCAAGGTTACCAAGTGGATAGAAGTGCCATTCAAGGGTGTTTTCAGAACCTTTGTGAAGAAAATGTAACATCCCCACTGATTTGTGAGAGTTCCTGGCCTTGACTGTTCAAAATAGAAGAGCACTAGGAACCTTGACAACCAGCCTGTACAACCACCCACTCCATCAAGCATCTGCCCCACCAGTGGCAGACTGTTGGGACACAGTTGTCTTCATCAGTTACCTCAGAACCCAATGAAATGGAGTGGAAGAAAGTCATCCTTGCCCCAGAAGGACTACCTAAAATTGAGAGTCATAGAGCAATACAGCATGGATACAGGCCCTTCAGCCCAATCAGTCCATGCTGACCATGTTGTCTAACTAGCTAGTCCCAATTTCCTGCATTTGACCCATACTCCACAAAGCTCTGCCCCTCCATGTGCTTCTTAAATGATACTATTGTACCTGCTTCAACCATTTCCTCTAGCAGCTTGTTCCATATACTCACCACCCTTGTGCATGAAAAGGTTGCCCCTCAGGTTCCTTTTAAATCTTTCTCATCTGACCCTAAATCTATGCCCCCTAGTTTTGGACTCCCCAAACCTGGGGAAAAGACTGTCACCATCTACCTTATCTCTGCCTCTCATAATTTTAAACACTTCTACAAGGCTGCCCCTCATTCTCCTACATTCCAAGGAATAAAGACCTAGCCTGTCCAACCTCTCCCTATAACTCGGGTCCTCTAGTCCTGGCAACATCCTCATATATCTTTTCTGCACTCTTTCCAGTTTAACCACGTCTTTCCTATAACAGCATGACCAAAACTGTACACAGTACTCCTGGTGCAGCCTCGCCAATGACTTGTACACTACAACATAATGTCCCAATTCCTATACTCAATACCCTAATTGATGAAGGTCCATGTGCTAAATGCCTTTTTTGCCTGTGACACCATTTTCAACAAACTATGCATTTTTACTCCTAGGTCCCTCTGTTCCATTCCACTCCCTAGTGCCCAACCCTTCATCATACGAGTCCTACCTGGTTTGACTTTCCAAAATGCATCACCTCAGATAAGACACAGACAGACAAGGGTGACCTTATTTCAAAGGTATTTCATTGGCTGTAAAGCTCTTGGAAATTCTGTGATTGTGAAAAGTGATAAATGAATTGATTTTTTTTTGTTTCTATCTCCTTGGTACTACTTTATACAAGAATGTCTAAATTGAACTAATCCCAATTTCCAGAAAACCACCGTTAATGCTAATAGCAGAAGGAAAAGGCCCAATCAAACTCCAGGCAGCTTGAGTAGGATCTGGGAGCACTGAGAAGACTAACAAGAGTGCAAAATTTCTCTTTCTGTTGTAATCTGATTTAGAATTTCATTATTAAACTTTTTTGCTTGTTATTTGGGACTACTTGTTCCCACAGTTTGACATGGTCACTCTCATGTGTACAAGAAGTACTTCACTTCTGGAATTGGTTTGTAATGCTTTTCTCTTCTGCTTTCAATACAGAACAAAGTAATGGCTTCCCACATAATCACTCTTTTGTTTCTTGTTGTTCTGCCTGTCTCTTTTACTTTTAATCTCATGTGCCTCTGTGCTTCCCCCTCTTTTTTCTCTTTCCCTTTTTGCATATTTCATTCTCCCCTGTTCATTCTTTAATTTGGTCTCTTTTTCTCTCTTGTTCTGTGTATCTCTAGCTTTCTTTACCTTTCTTCTTTTGTCTCGATCTCTTTCTTACTCTGCATCTCTCTGTAAGCTCTACCCTTTGCATGACATGATAATGTGGGGCTATTAATTTAAATATTTTGCTGTCAATGCCAAATAGTTTAGCATGGGCATTGATTTGTAGACCTAAGTACAGGATTTCTGCATATGAGGGGAAGGTTCATCAAATAAGACATTGATGACTTAATTGATTTTTAAAAATATGAATAATGTATAAATGGAAGTCTGTAGGTGAGCCCCTGGGGCTGATTCCAGTTGCTCTGACTGTTGAGACACTAAGTATTGCTTTAGGGCAAATGAAAATATCTCCCCATCAGATTGAGCCTTCCTGCTGTATGATGACTTCATTTCATCCTGCTACCCTCCCCTCCTCCTTCACTCTTCCATCCTACCCCATGTTGAAGCCTGTTGGAAGAGGGCTGTGGATTTCTACACCTGGTTCCAACTAGACCTTTTGCTTCCTGGATGAAATAAAGGAATTATTGTCCTAGTGCATTACTCCTTGTCCTCGGATCCAACATAAGCTTTTCACTGAATTGTATTAAAACTGCTTCAGCAAGAGTCAAGCCCCTTTGACTTTTTAAAATCCTACCAGGTCCAAGAATGCCTTGCAACCTTAGTTGTTCAGCAGTTCTTTTAACTCCTGTAATCCTGCTTTTTCAAATAGCCAGCACAAACATGGGCCAAATGACATCCTTCTGTCCTTCATATTTCTGTTTGAGAAAATGACAAGTTCCGCATAGAATATCTAAGGTTTGTTGCAGCTTTTAAACTAAAGGTAGACTTGCATTGGTATAGAACCTTTCACTAACTTGGGAAGGCCCAAAATATCTTAGAAGCAATTGCACGCTAGAACATAGTGACTATAATGTAGGAAATGTAGCAGACAATTTGGCAACGTCTCGTGCAACAATGTGAATAGCATCAGATACTTTTAGATGCTGATTGAAGGAAACACGTCTAAAGGATCTGAGGAGAAGCTTCATCGTCTCTGAACAGTGCCCGGGATCTTTTGCATCTACCCAAGATGGAGCCTTAATTAAATTTCCACTGAATTACACCTCGTTTTCAATATATCCCTTTATCTCACCTTTTCAAAGGAATAAGCCTAATTTTAGAATTATTGACTATTTTCTGGGCATCTTCTCAAATTTATTGGGCATTAGCTAGAGGAGTTAAATCAGCATCATAGACCAAGTACCAGCACAGGTTTGAGGATGGATCTGCAAACATTCCTTCCCCCTTTTCAGTGTGTAAATGTGTAATTGGTTTTGTACATTTTCCAGTTTTTGTTTTGCAATGACATTAGTTTATGAAAGGGTGACGTTCTCATCAGTCGATTGCCTTGGTGATGACTACAACACTGCATCTTATGGGAGAGCAGAGAACCACTGTCAGCAGCTTCTGGATTTCCAAGTTGAGTTGTAAATGCTACAGAAGTTACTGTCAGATTTCTTCTGTTGAAAGAGCAAGTACTCATACTTCTACCATTATATTTCATCACCAATTCTGGGCTAGTAAATTCCAGCATCCTTGTCTATTCTCTGTTTATAATCTTAGTAATCCATATGCTTTTTGTAAACATCACATCAAACTATCTCGCAAACTTTAAGGATAACCGTATGCGGACACCAGTATTCCCATTGCTGCACATTTCAAGATCAGGCTATTTATGGTAAGCTCCTTATTCTTCCAAATATAACATTTCACAGCAAATCTCCATTAATCTCCATGCCTGTTTCTCATTCTGTTTGTTATGTGAAGTTTATAACTTCTCTCATCACTACCTGTTACTTAACCAAGTTTTGTATTATCTGCAAACTTTATAATGCAGCTTCCTACACCACTGTCCAAACATACCAAAGACCAATGGGCCCAAACTAAACCCCAGAAACCAGCTCCCACTCTGGGGGGAAGAAATATCTGTGCACCATCGGCCCTCTTTAGTTCCTGTCACAAGGCTAGTTTAGTATCCATACTAATGTTACCTGTCAGTCATGTCTTGTCACCACTTTGCCTCCTACATTGAACATCTTAATTGTCTTCTGTTCTTTCTTTAATCTTCTGGTTGCATGGAACCTTGCTCCTGACATTTGACGTGAACTTCCCATTTCTGATTTAATTTTTATTTTCTTTATTATTGCAGGCACATTCCAGGAATATGCCTGGTTTGTATTTTTCAGTCTCTTCTCCGAGTGCCCTTTATTATTCTGTTGCTAATTTAACCTGTATTCACCTCTTCCAGTCTACTTAAGTCACAGAAATTAGCTTTCACTGTTAAGCATTATTGATATTTCTGCTATCTTTCCATAATTCCTTTGACTGAATAACCTTCTACCATTACATACTCCATGCCCTACTACTTCTAGAAATGCATTTAATTCTCTTTCCTCCACCCTTTTAAGTCTGGAGACAGTTTATTGAAAAAGTTCTCCCCACACACACCAGAATTTCCCCTCCCTGCCTTTCTTGAGCAGTATTTTTTGTTAGAGTATTGAAAGTCCCCTAAATATAACTATTCTATTTTTGTTACATACCATTCAAATTTGCCAAAATATTTGCTCATTTCTCTCTTCATTATTTGGGACTGCACAAAAGTCTCCCAACAATGTAACAGCGTCTTGCCGTTCAACCAAAGCCAAAATATTCAATCCTAGAAGCATCTCGTAACATTATCAATCAGCTAATAAACTAGTACAGCCCCAGCTATTTATCCTTGACTACTCTCCTGGGGAACATTAAGAGCCCATTCTTGGTCTTGTTTGAGGAAAGTCCCTGTTAATAAGATAAGTCATTACAAATCCTAAGTAATATAAACAGGAAATGCTAGAAGTACTCACCAGGTGAAAGAAACAGAATTAACATTTTGGGGTGAAAACCCTTTATCAGATCTGGAAAAGTGAGCCAATGTTTCCGGCATGTTCTGTTTTTATTTCACATTTCCAGCATCTGCAGGTTTTATGATTTTCATAATCTTAATTGGCAGTCAGTGCTTGCAGCTCCTCAACTTCTTCAGTAATACAATGGCGTACAATTTCATACCTCCATCACCTATTTTCTTCAATCAGCTCACTGTACATTTTAGGCTATTTCTATTTTTACTGCTGTTTATACACTGCCCTCTGATCTAAAAGCTGCCATTTTTGGGTTTCCCCTCCCACTGCCAAATTAGTTCTGTTTGTTTATGAAACACTGGAGATAGTACTGTCACTTGGAATTATTACATAGCATTATTTACTGATTGCATTGCATTGTTTTTGACCCAATTACAGTGACTCAGTTTACACAGAGTTGATCACTGCTTGTAAAAACATATTTTGCACGTTTTAGTTTTCTTGGCACAGAAAGTAAATGAAAGCATCTGGCTTCACACCATGGGGTGTATTTACCACAGTAGTAGTTTGCTTGCTCACCACATATTCTGGCATAGCCAGTTTCAGTGTGTGCGAGCATTGTTAATAGGCATGGATGTGGAGTGAGAGCTGCTATAGGGAAACTCCGGAATCTGGGTTTCAACCCGGCAGTGGTGAAAGCCTGCTGGATATTACGGCCCTTCAAGGTATCTCAACCCACTTCCTAATAGATGTTAATGTGCAGCACAAACTTAATGATACCTTGGTAATTCCGTAGCTGACTGTACCTTATTCTTTAGAAATTCCTTCCTACAATTCCCTCCCTAAAAATGCTGTGGAGCTTAATCTGGAGTAGAGCAATGGTGCAGTCACTAAAAGCAACATTAGAGATTGTTTTTGCTCTTGTAGAGGTTCTGATTTGGATGGCTAGGTTCATATAGTGCAGTCCCTCAATGAGGAAATGAATCAGAGTTTGTGGGGATAGAGTGAAAAAGTTGGGGGAGGGGGGCAATCCTTTGAAATAGCCAGCACAGACTCTAAACTCATTGGCCTGAATGGTTTCCTTTTGTTCTGTAGTAGTATTCAGGCACGTTATCAGGGCCAAGGAAATGGAATTAGTTCCAATTCTCCCTCTATACTCCCCCTCTGCCCCCCACCAAGCTTGGAGGTCTTGCTTAATGCCTGAAATGATAAATTCACCCCATTATTGTTTCTCTCCATCTGGATGAATGGGGTAAAATTCAGGACTTCAACCAACAACATTAAAATTTGGGAGAGAAACCTATTGGGACTGTCTGAAATCAAATACCATCTGTATTCAGGCCTGTTCCCCATATAAGTTGGGCTGAAGGATAATATGACATGAAACTCTTACTTGTTTATTATAGAGCTCAATGTTTTATTTACTCCACCTTGGGTTTTTTTTTCCACTGAAGGTAAGGAAAATCCAAATGTAAGTGAGCTGTTGTTGTGGATTTAAGCACTTTCACCATAGCAAGAGAAACAGGGAATTCCACCCTTTGAGCCTATACTGTCCCTCACTGGGATCACAGCTGAGCCTTTGCTTCATTTCCCTTCACGCTTGTCACTAGCACAAACCTGTCACCCCACTGTGAATGTTTCAATTGACACAGAGACCTTTTAGAAAGAAGAAATCTTTGAATTTCAGTGACCCTTTGGTGCTTCCTAATTTTGCTGCTAATTGGATTTTGAAATTATGCCCACTTTGTTCTGGAGTTTCTGAGCAGATTTTCTCTTTAACTAGTTTATTAAAGACCTCATCATTGTAAAGGCCTTGATTATACACTTCATCTACAGTCTGTGCATTGCTAATTGATGATTGGTTTTAAATTCTGTGTTGACTGTGAAAGAATTATGTTTATTCTTTTCTCCAAATGAAAAACAATTACGTTTTGCTTCAAATTCCTCAATAAGGCAAGCAATGCAAGCTTCGATCTGGAGCCTTACTAAATTTGGTTGTGTTATGGCCGTGTTTATTTGATCAGTGATGACTGATGCCTTCATGTGGAAGTTTTTGTTAACGCAGTGTGTAGTGATAATATTGGCAGGTTATTCCAGGGATTGTGTTTTAACCATTTTTGGTGATTTTCTGGAGATTTATGCACAGATATTCTGGCTGCATTACAGGTGCAGGGTGCACTGGAGCCCTGTGCCTCTAGTCACCTCTGAACATTGCTTTGAATAGATTCCAGATTGCTGTCAGTGATCAATAAATACTTTGGAACTGCAGCAGCCTGCTTCCACTTTCCACCTCTGGCAAGTTCAATTAAACATAGTAGACTAAAAATTCCTCCTTTCTTCTTGTGTTGAAGAGGCATTGTGGTGGGGAACCTGCATCAGTTGGTAAAGGGTGCAAAATTTATTGAACTGATTGATTCTGGGCCTTCCACATGCATCTGCTTATGAACCGTGGGGTAAGACATGTCTCGGAGATCTCCCACTTTGGGGGAGGGGATGGTGAGAAGACTGTGATCATATCCACCCCCTTGCCACTTCCCTCCACCAGAGTTCTGAGAGAACATGGAACAGTACAGCACAGGAACAGGCCCTTCAGCCCACGATGTTGTGCCAAACCAATTAAGCTAATAACACCTAATCCCTTCTGCCTGCACATGATCCATATCCCTTCATCTTCTGCACATTCATGTGCCTATCTAAGAGCCTCTTAAATGCCTCTATTGTATCTGCCTCCATCACCACTCCTGGCAGTGCATTCTCAGCACCCACCACTCTCTCTGTAAAAGAAAAAAAGAACACAAAGTGGTTGATTGACTTGGAGAGGTGATCAGGATTGTGGGGGGCAGATTGCAGAAAGGACAAACTGACAGTAAAATGATTGGAATATGGGAAATAATTGCATTTTTTGGGAGAAAGTCAGAGTGAGCTGGAGAGGTTGGGGAGATATTGGAATGGGCCTGGATGGGGCTTGCAGGTGCAAGGAGAAATCTGAAGGGAGGGTGGGTTGGAGATCAGACTGGGGGTGGGTGTAAAGTTCGGTGAGAGGCAGCAGAATCAAGATGGGGGAGAGGCTGGGAAGTTGGGAGAGATCAGGGATTCAGAGAGTACGTTGGAAGTATCAGGGAAATGGGGATGAGCAATTATCAATGGGGTGGAAAGCAGATAGGAAAGTAGTTGGGTTTGGGGGAAGATCAGGAGGGCGACAGACATTGAAAGGGAGTGGAGATGGATCACGTTTGACAGCAAGCAAGGTTGTGGGCCTGGGTTGTTTGGGATGATTATGGAGGATGGTAAGAACAGTCAGGAACATACCTGAATGGAAAACCATGCATCCTGTAAGACTCTTCACTGCAGGAGTCTGCAGTAGTGGCTCAGGGAGGAGAGGGCTCCTCAGGTAATGCAGGGGCAGGTCTCTAACCTGTGCTTCTGCATCCGAGGCTCGCACTGTTATGATCTGTGTATGTGCTGTGTGTATGTATATGTTATAAAAAGATCACACAAGAGTCATCAACAGTGCATCGGCATAGCTACACACATCTAGTGGCCTTTGTACAATGCACCTTGAATCCACTGCGAACCACACTGCTTTCATCCATTGGGCTTCTGATAAAGTTCTATTGTGTGTGGGTAAAAGCAGTGTTGTACACTTTAGAAATCTGGAGCCAATCACTTGTATGTTTCTCTCAATAATAAACATTAACCTGCTGATTGAATAACATATGGGAATGTAGGGGACTTGTCATCAGAGGTCAGATGTTCAAATCCCAATACAGCTGGATGTGAGATGGAATTCAATAATCTGATCATTTGCCAGCTGGCAAGAGGGTAAAATGATATTCGATGTTATCGGATTGTCATTAAAACCCCCACTGGTTCCTGATATTCTTAGGGGATCTTCATCCCCGTCTGTGACTCCAACCCCACCAGGTTGGGTATCATTCCCCCAGGACATTAAAAGTCAAAACTACATCCCAAGAAACAAATTTTAAAAATCTGCAGTGTAGACAGCTGAGAACTTGGTTGCGTTTACGTGGAGAAATCATGACTCTATCACTTCAGCGTGGTCATGGATCAGAATGGCGATCACAATGCACGGTGAGAGGATGGACAGGGGAGGCCACTCTGTATCACTGAGTTTGCTGGCTGGTGATGGGTGAGGACCTGCACATCATGGGCAGGAGAGGCACTGACACTTGCTCCATGGACAAGACCTTTCTAGACACGCACATTCCCAACAGCCTGTATTCCAAGGGGCAGACTTCAGTGTTAAGCTGCACAAGAATCCGCTGTCCTCTGTGCACATGGATACACACAACCAGCCTTCCATTGCACCAAGGTACAGATCTCCCCTGCCCAGGGAATGCAAGGAGGGAGGAAGGCTGCAGCACCCACTATGCAGTTGAGATGAAACCATGTGAGAAGGGGCAAACATTCTTCTGTTGCATGTAGACCAATTGCTCTCAATTCTGACAAACCTTGAGAATTCGATTATAGCTAATGACCTTTGCACATGGCAGAGGCAATTCTTCATGTGACAATGGGACTGACGTGCTCTGCACTCTGCCTGATCATGCAGAGTAATGCCACACCTCCTCTATTACTGCCCCTGATGTACACGATCCACCCTGGTGATATAGCTAATGCAGGTCATGTTTATTGACCTTGGGCAGGGTCAATCAAGCTTGGAATTTTGTTGCTCAAATTTCTGGTTCTTGGAACTATAACAAGGAGGAGAATCCTTTCCTGGGTAGTGATCCACAAAAGTTTACACAGTCACACTGAAAAGTCAAGGAGGAGGTATGAGATATCTTTTCGTAATCCTGCAGATAAGTGTATTTTTTTTCCAAAGGAAAAGCAAACAAGGTGTTTATGTCTTGGGCAAATAGTGACTGCGCGGTTTGAGGTTGAGCAAAATAAATGTTGAATGTGAATGATTGAGAGCCAGAGGATTTGAGTATCTCCTCTTTTGGCTCAATGTTATTATTTTTGTTATCTTCAAGATTTACTCTCAAGGACACAAGCTTGTAGCCTAGAAATTAGATCACATAGTACATTACGTTTAATAATAAGCAGTTAAAAATGAGCTTCTGTGATATGAAATGTGCTAATGACCATTTCCAGAGTGCTTCATGTCACTTTGGAAATTCAGCCAGACATGTCCCAGTGTGAAAGGTTCTTGCAAGCAGTGCAGGGGAAATTAATCCAGATGACCCCAGGGGAATTTTTCTTGAACAGTCCATGGAAAAGAAGGTCTTAATGTCACAGTGCTGGATTTCATTGATCTTTATTCCTTTGAAACACCCCATACCCTCTCCTTCCTTCCCTCGACCCCCAGCCTCGATCAACCACACTCACCAGCTCCCCAACCATTTAACCCGATGGCTAACCTCCCTCCAGGCCTCATTCAGGTTCTGACCACTACAGCCCTCTTCCTCCTCCAGCCTGACAGCACATTTTTTTTATTAACAAATGGGTACCTTCAGTGCTACTGAAGTTTGCAGTGGCTGCTTCACAACGGAGGCAGACATCAACACACTTATTAGCCTACACTGGAACTTTACGTCATTGTTCTTAAGTAATGGTTGCCAAATTAGAGGGGTGTTTCTACGGTTGGCAAGTTAATAAAATATCTTGCCCTTTTATGAATAATATACCTAACCGATGGGACCAGATCAGGAACTAATCCTGCTTTTTGAGGGATGGTTGCTAGATCTGAGGGGTGATTACCAGGTGAGATAAAGCTGCCAGTTCTTTCCACTTGCACAACCTCGCACTGCTCTGCTTCCAGCTGGCCACTACCATAAGTGCACTATCCCCGAGGAATGGAGAACAGTGGTTGATGGAGGTGCATTTTGGGGCTGCTTTTACACAGATCATTTCAAACCATGGATCAAGAAAGAGAATGAGCACAGAAGAGAAATTTGAGAAGCAGGAACCAGAAGGGAGACATAAAGGAACCGTTACAAAAGCAGATGGATTGAGCCATGCATTTTAACACCAGCAAAACACTCTGCCTTGGCAGTCTAAGATCATGTATTAGCAACGGAAAGCATCTGCTGCTGTTTGCAATACATATCAAAAAACAGCAGAAAAATAATACATTTGCCCTGGCTTTCTCTTTGAATTAAGTTTTTTTTTCTAGGGGATCTGGCATATTGTCGCAATGCAGTTATTGGCTGTGTTTTACAGCTCTCTGTGATGTGTTACAGACCAAGTTATTTCTTCCTTTTATAGGAAGTTCCAGGGTTTGAGTTCCTATTAACCTCTCCAACCTGATGAGATTTTCTGCTTGTAAGCATTGGCAGCATTAGAAGGCTAAATATAAACCCAACACTGGCTGTCGGCAGTCTCAATTCCAGAATCATTTTTATTTAGTCTGTGGATGGAGGCCCAATGTATCAAATCAATACATATCATTTAAAATAACATATGCATAAGTATTCAGTGTACAGTATATACCATATAATTTATTAAAAACATTGCATCACTGTGCACCCCCTGCACTATAAATTCCTTTATTCCTTTGGTAATAATTGACTTTTTTTTGGGCAGTATCTGGATTTGTTTGCACACTGCTGATGTCAACTTGTCATGCTGTAACTATCTGCTTCTGCCAAGAGAGGTGCCATAGCGTTACCACTGGTGGGAGGACGTCATTACAATATGACCATTTTATGTGGGCAGTTCAGGATTATAAATGAGAAAATAGAAACTCCGGATGGAAATATAATATCAAACATGAATTTACAATAACTTGTGTTTGGGAGGCCTGAGTCCTTCTTTAACTCGTACCATCTACGAACATCACTTAGGTCTTGACTCTCCATTTACATTACCAAGGAATATTAGTGAATATGATTCGATACTCAAACTGAATCAAAATATTTTGTGTGTCAGTTGTGGCTCAGTGGCATCTGATTCAGAAATAAGCCCTTCACAAGTGGCGCATCCTGGGAATGCTGTGCTGTCTGGATCTCAACACTGGCACAAAATTGTGGAAAAACACACATCAGTAGCATTGGGCAGTTGCAACTCAAAGATGAACCACTTCCCTTTCAAATTAAATGGTCTATGGTTTAAGGCCATCTCTACAACTTAATGAGGTACAGAGGTTTCTTACAGGTGTCCTGCTGATATTTATCACTTTGCTATTTACCTCATTGTTAATTGCATCACCTTGCTTTGAATAAATTAGCTGTGTGTTTCCATATGTGACAACAATGATATCACTACAAAAGAGTCTAACTAACTGTAAACTATTATGAGGATGGGAAGGGTTCAAAATAAATGCAAGTTCATTCCTTGCTAATAATACTATAGATTAATCAGTGTTTACCCTAACTATATATCTGGGTGCTATTCTTATTGCTCTTCTGCAAAGAAACATGGATTTGGCACTCCTTAAATGTTACATTTCTAAAACTATACTATCTTCATCTTAGAGTGGGTGTTTGGATCTTGGATTGACTAAGGCAAAAAAGGCTCTCATTAGAGAAAACAAAGCACAAGAATTGTGACTAACTTGAACACTAGTTGGAATCATTTTATGTTAAATGTTTTTTTGAAGGAAGTTATTGGCTGGAAATGTTGACTTATTTTCCCCAGTGTGAAGAAGTCTCATCAGTATTAACCTGATACCGGGACTGAGCTAAGGCTGCTACAGCTGTTGCTGTGTGAGGGATCTTGAGCTCAGTTATCCACCTGCCATTTCCAAGTCAGTTTAAGAGCTGTGGTGTTTTATCTAAATAAAAACATGCTGACAAATAGATGTAACAAGACAGTTAATATTAATTGGAATTCTTGCATCTCTGGTACCTGTAAGGGCCAGCATGGCAACAATTGTATTTTCCGGTGTCTGTCTGTTTTGCAGAAGTGCTCAGTTTCTTTCCTGACAGAACATGGTGATGAATTTCTGGCAGTGCCCGTTTATCATTGATTGACCCAAGTAAATATAATTGACAAGATAAAGCAACTCAGATCCTTTACAAGGCATTTTTGATGCAATGTTTTATGCCTTTGGAAAATCTGACAGGAAATTGCAATTCCATTTGTAAGTGACACCAGCAGCAAGGCTCTGACTGAGAGTCTAGTTTCTTATGTAATCTAATAGGTTGCTTGCTTAATGGCTTTTGGAACTGGTTATCAGAGAAGATCCCCTTCTTGAGAGCTCAAGCCTTGTGTATTACACTGCATAGGTGAAGTCTCCTGTTGGTTAATCTCTCCTTAGCCATTTATTTCTATCAGGCTTTGTTAGGATGGTTATACTTGTATGTTTCTAATGTCATGTACATTATGGGAATGATTTAGTTTTCATCTGAAAAGGAATTATTTTTCATTGATTTCCTTTTTATTGACTTGCAATTTCACACATTCTAGTGATATATCACTTCACTTGAGCAGAAGGGAATCTTTTTTCCTTTCTGTGCATCTATAACTTTTAAGAAAGGCTGTTTGGCTGGAAACATTCCCACTTACCCATCTATCATTGGGCAAGTTGACTTAGAAGGTGGATAACCTACTGTCTTAATAGATGGTGAAGGTGCTGGGAGGATAAAATCCAGGAGAGGTTACATGTGTTCAAGTTTAGAAGTTGCTTTTAAAAAAATTTTCATAGCAACAAATAAACTCATAAATAATGAAGGGTGTTTGGCCCGTCAACGTTCATACTCCCCCCACCCACCACCACCACAGGGAGCCCCCATTTTCCTGTCAGTGCAGCATCCAGTTCTTAAATTAGGAGAATCAGGGAATTGCCTATGTTCCTCTCCACTCATCCTGCTGTTGTCTGGTACCAGGAAGATGTGGTCTGTGAGAATCCTTTACATAGTCTGCTCTGTGATAACAGTCTTTGATGCCCGCTTGCACAAAGTGAGGTCCCACTGGGACTCAAGTTCTTTCACAAACTTCCCTTCATGCTAATTCTGGGTGGTTCATTCCAGCAGGTTTCCTCACTTCCAGGAACTCTGTTTTTCCTCCTCTTCACCAAGCTACCTTCTTTTCTCATCGATATTTATGTATCCAGCGGGGCACAAGGAAATGGGCTAGGTCATGATGGAGCCCCAGTGACATATTGCTCAGATTACTTGCATCAGTGTCCTGCAGATTAATTCCAGGGAGCCTCTGGGCAATCCTAGAAGGTTGTTTATTAATAGAGTCACCTTCCACTACAAGATCAAAGGATAATGTTCTGTAACATTAAAAGCCTTTCCTCGCCCTACAGTCGGCAGTCGTGGGGTGTTGATTTCTCTTGAGGTATTGATTTTGTACCTCGATGTATTCCCAGAGGGGTTGTGGGAAGGATTAATATGTGGGTGATGAACTGACAAACTTCCATGGCCAAAAGCATCTCTAAATCACCCCATGAGGTGATTATTCTTAAAAGATGGGGGGGGGGAGGGGGGAGGTTTATAGAATGTCACAACCCAGTGAGGGAGGCCACTCACCAGATGCAGGAGTCCTGCTGGATGTGAATGCAGAATTCCATGCTAGAAGTTTGATCTTCATTCACTAGGATGGTCTGGAGTGAGGTTTGAATGCCACATGCTCTAACTCGGGCAGGAATGGCCAGTGCCACAGCAAAGGCATGCTCCTCTTAATGCTGTAAAAGGAGAAATCATTGAGGAGCCTGTATAGAAATGAAAATTAGCTTGCCACCAGCTTTCTACATGGAGTATGATATTGGTATAACAAACTAGTTAGTGTTAGATTCCTTTACACTGCAGTAATATAGATTGTATTGCAGCCTGTATCTTGGCGGCTTTAGGTCTGTGCCTCATAGTGTGGCTGGGTGTGGCAGGTTCCTTTCTGCAAAGGACATTGGTGAACCAGACTGGTGGATTTTAACATCCACTTTATGGGAATGAGTATTTATAAATCCTGTGTATTTATAAAAGTAAAAGTTCACTGCTTTCTGGTCATTGTTTCATTCAGTCAGACTGCTGGTTTTCATGTGTGTGCCAGACTGCACACTAAAGGTAATTCAATAAATGGCTGGGATTTTGCTGTAATTCACCATTTCCAATGGCTTTTTGTACCTGGAATCAGATGTATGGAGCACAATCTCACTACTTCTCATGCCCTTGGATTACTACTGTAACTGTTACCCAAATAAAATACCACATCCAACATAAGCATTATTACTGCCCTTCTCTTTCGACTAAAGGTTCAAAAAGACATAAAAAGCATACTCTATTTGTACGTCAGTATAACTTCCAGTTTATAAAACTGACCATCTGTCCTAGTGCCTTGGCTCATCTGATCGTATATCCTCTCTCTGGGACCATCAGCAGTGGAGATTTCCTCAGTTCTGTGTTAATATAGCATAAATTGGCAATCGGAGTCTCATCGACCTGTTGTACAGTCATATTAAAATAATGTGACTTCTTGCCTATATTCCTGGTTAGTGTTCCCTATTCAGTCTCAATCTCAGACATAGAAATTTCCAGTTGTTCTCATCAAGGCAGTATAGTTGAGATTTAAGTTCACATCTCTTCTTCCTGCAGTTCCTAGAACTGCTGGTTTGTTTTTTTTTCTTTCAAGGTGTTATTTTAATATGAGAGGAAAGTATGTGTGTATAATCCCTTTCATGGCCACAGGATATCCGCAAGTACAACACTGACAGTAACAATGAATTGTGGCCATTATTTGGATGTTGTAGCAAGGTGAATCGCCAGAGGACTGTAGTGAGCAACCTGGAAAATAAATCAAAAGTTTTTTCTTTATAAAGGAGAAGTTCCTTTTTCCAATTTCTTTGAACACTTATTGTCTAGAAATTCTTGTAGATCATAATGATGTGCTAGAGGCCAATGCAGCTGCACTGCTGAAAATGGATGTGGTTTCCAAGATTGTAAATGGGCTTTGGACATTTTTACAAATGAAGATGTACCTCCTGGGTGGAAGTTAGGGTGGGGTTGATGGGAGTGATAGGAGGAAGGGTAGGGCAGCATTCAGAGGCCTAATCGAGAGCTGGACTGATTCAGTGTCTGAGGATGGGTTGAGGGAGATCGGGTGCCTCAGAAAGCAGTTGGGTCAGGGGCCTGGGCCAGAAGATGCAGGAATATTGGAAAAGGCCAGGCACGGGCCTCTGTAGCAGGCTCTAACCAAGTGTCTAGCAAAGATAAATGCTCTCTTTTGGCTGGTGATGGGCCAACGATGTTTCTGGGCCATTGAATTACAGCTGAAGGCTATAGTAATAAACCTTTCCATCAGGGAGTGTTGTAGGTCAATGACAAGTCATTGTGAAAGCAACAACGTGGCAGGATTGTTAGTGCAAGGAGCTCAAAGGCTGCTTCTCCTTCCCTGAGGCTCATCTGCTTAGTTGGGAGGCCTGCCTCTGTAATGTCTTTTGGGACTATTAGCTGTTTCTCCTGCCTCTGGGATTATCCCACTGTCCAGGATGTTGATGGCCAGTTGAACAAATCGCAATTTTCTATTGATGTACTGATTGTTGAGGAATTCTGGTTAGATGCCATCAATCCAGTGCATGCCAATATATTATCCAGGTGGTGATGCCTGCTGGTGTGCAGAGTAGCATTTTTCAGGTGAACTGCAGCAGTCCATCCGCCCTGTGTTTGTTTTCAGTGGTAGTCCTTGCCTTTTGGGTTGTTTTGGAGACAGGTTACAATGGTATCTGCACCGATCATAAGTGCTTGTGGGGGCACTTAGGCCATGTCCAATCCCAGGTTTCCCTGCTGGAACATGAGATATCCAAATATTCAGCGAATTCTCTCCATTGAGATATTCTGTCTTTTGAAATGGTGGCTATGAGTGCAATTGCTGTATTTGAGCAATATTAAATCCTGCCAGAAATTCTCTACTGGGACCAACAAGGTACATATTCTCTTCCAAAGCACAAGGTGATCCTTCTATCCATCCACACAACAGCCAATGCCCTTTCCACAGTCAAACTGTCACACTTGCTTGGAGTCAGTGGTGTTTTCTGAATTATAGTGTTGACAATGCTTGCAGGCCTTACAGAATTTCATCTTAGTTTCAGGACTGAATTAACTATTGCAACTTCAATCCCTATGTATAGGGTACTGGCTGAAAGCTTCTGAGCATGTTCTGGGAAGCCATGAGTAGCATTCCTCATGAAACAGAAGTCACATGAATATTTCTACCAGCAGACCAAAGAAAAGGTAGTGTCTGGCTGTTAGGTCTCAGAGATGAGGTGGATATCAGAGGCCGTCACCCAGTCTGCTAATTATTCACCACTCAGTCTACAAAAAAAATTTTCTCCTCAGACTCGTCTATTCTTGTTGAAACTATTTGGGAGACTGCATTAGCAGTTGTTGGATCTATCTTGAGGAATGTTTGAACAGTTCCCCTTCTAATTATCCCTTCCCAAAAATCAGTAATTATCACAAAATTAGTTAAGAGCTGCTTCTGCCAGTTTTTGATCACATGTGACCTTTGCCCTCCAAGGAATATGCTTCAATAACATGGGTTTGTTTATTCAGTCCAAAAGCAGATAAAAATTTTCAAGAGACTTTCAAGAGACTGTTAGATCGGTATATGGAGCTGAGTAAAATAGAGGGCTATGGGCAAGCCTAGTAATTTCTAGGGTAGGGACATGTTCGGCACAGCTTTGTGGGCCGAAGGGCCTGAATTGTGCTATAATTGTTCTATGTTCTAAAATAACTGCCAGTGAGTCTATCCCCGGTAATTCATTGTTGTGGCGAGCTGTATAGGTAAGCCTCTTTATTTAGCATTACTTTGCTATTTTGAAAACAGTCCTTGTATGTTGTTTAATACAGTATCCAAATCCTGTACAGATTATGGTAATATTTTAACATAGTCCTCATTGTATATGAATACAGTGCCCATGTACAGCATGTGTTACGTATGTACACGGCCCCCTTTTCATGTTTTCAGTACCTTGCACAATAGTCCTGTGTGGGATATGTGATATGATTTATGAAGCAAATTAAAATTGTTATACTTGTCTTAAATATTGTGTGTGTGGGTGTGTGTTTAAGCACACATTACACACAGGCTATATGGGTGGGGAGGCTGTTTGGCTGGACAAACTCCTAAGTCCTTCCAACTGGGCTGTTTGGCTTTGAAGTACAACACCCAACAAGTTGCAGACTGACAGATAAGCAGATGAAACAAGAGCACTGACTTGTATTGTAACAGTTAACTAACCAGGGATGAAGACCATCGTCTTGTTTATAATAATCAACTGAACAGGTAAAAACCTTTCCTTTATATATAAAAAACACAAAAGAGAAATTATGCACTAGTTTTCACACACTGGTGTAGTAAAGACACACATTCAACAAGTATCCCTTAAAGAAGCTATGGTGACAGTGAGTCTCTGCAGGTATTTAACATAATGATGCGTTGTGCCAAGCACTTTCTCTGGGATATTTATTTTTATTGGATTGGAGTGTTTCTCTGCGGAGTTTCTTCATGTTCTCATTGATCTAGTGTAACATCTTGATTCCTCTCAAGACAGATGGTTTGTTCCACTGTCTGTTTGCAGGTGTGCTAAGTTTTTGACACCTTGTTAGACAATGGGCCACTATTCTGCAACTATTACCTGGATGCTACCAGTACAGCTTTTAGCAAGTGGTAAAATGAATTAAGAGGTGTTTGTTGCTTTAATAGCTCTGTGCTCTTGCAATGCATCATTAGATTTAAATGTTCGATGGGAATTGGCAGAAGGCAGTGGAACAATTATCTAGGAGAAAGGGAGCTGATGAAGCACAGAGCATTTTAAGATTTATGTTACATTTATAGATAGCCTGGTTGTGGAAAGTAGAAAGATAAAATACACTAATTATAAGAATCAGTGTTGTAAGAAGTTTAAATTTTCCCACATGTATACCTAGTTGAAGCTCTTTAGTTGACTTTAACTTTGTGGTAGGATTAACTCCCATTTTCTCAGGAAATGCAGAATACAGACAGAGATAAATTGAGAAATTTGGACAGATCAGGAGAATTGTGATGAATTGGATTATAATTATAAATGGTTGTGAAGTGTGAGACTTTCCAGAAGTGCACGCTTGGACCACTTTCAGTTATGTTGCAGACTGATCTCCTGTAGCAATTGTAAGGAGAGGCATAAATGGACCAGCTGTGCAAGATGCAAGGCAGGCTCCATTTTAAAGTTGGGATGTGTTGGATTTATTTGTCCCTGAGACCTGTACATGCAGTGTCTTGCATGCTGTATAGCTTAGGTACACATGAGAAGTCCTAGCCTGTCAGAGGACACGTGGGAAACCAATAGAGGTGGCACTAGCACATCCCCTGTTAGTTTGCTGAAACAGTGGGCAGTCCTGATACAAACAGAATGAAAGTGAGTTAACTGAAGTTGGAGAACTCCATATTGAACCCTGCAGGCTACAACATGCCCAGACAAAAAATGAGATGCTGTTCCTTGAGCTTGTGTGGGACCTCATTTGTAACGATGCAGGAGGCCACAGATGGGTCAGAGCGGGATGGTGAATTAAGGTGACAGGCAAACCAAAAGGTCAGGGTTGCTCCTGCGGACTGAGTGCAGATGTTCCATAAAGTGATCATGCTGTATTTGGTTTCTCCAAAGTAGAGGAAGCCACTTTGTTTTCCCGTCAAAACCTTGCCTTTTAACTTCAATGCAAGGTTGTATCAGACCAACTCAAGGGACAGCCCAACTCAGGTTCTTGAGAGCAATTACAAACGGACATTAAACCCCAGGCTTGACAGGGCATCGGCGACCCAATGATGATTTTTAAAATGTCTGTGAATCTGGTTCCATGGAAATCGCGGATTATTTCTGTTAGTAATCTTAATTTTAAAAGTTGCACGGCTTTTGGAAAGAAAAGTCTACTTTATAGCTGCACACGTAAACCCACTGCATTTTTATGGATTTGTTATAATTAGAAACCCAACATGCAGGGAACCAAGTCCCGTATGTTTACAGTAAAGGCACAAAAAGCTTCCAAAACATTCCTGCATATTTTGAATTTTTTGGCAGAATTCCCAGGCAAAGCAGGATGTGAGTGGAGCCCTGGTTATGGTAAGGAAGCAAAAGATCATATCTGGAGTAAACGCGATTATAGTGAATTATCATTTAAACGATCTGTACTGTTTTCATCTCCACTATCAAAACATTCTCAACAGCTATCATTTTTCCCCAACCTTCTCATCACCCCTCTCAATCTTTCCCGTAGCCTGTTCTACTTTGGAATTTAAAAGGTCATGAAGCTCATTGCTCTTTATAGTAAATGAATGTAACATTACCAGGAAATTGAGGTATATGATGGATGGCTCCTCCCTGTACAGCAACTTAAGTCATTTTATCCCTTCCATGAAATATTTGGCTCCTCCCTCCTATGCTTAAAGCAATATATAATGTTGCTGTCTCCGTTGTATCTTTTAGCACCTAATGGTGATTGGAAGAGGTGCAAACTCATTAACTGCTGGAAGAACTCAGTGGGTTAAGCAGAATCCATGGAGGCAAAGGGATGGTCAACGTTCTGGGTTGAGTGTTTCTGATGTAGGGTCTCGACGTGAAACATCGACCATTCCTTTGCCTCCTTGGATGCTGCTTGACCCATTGAGTTCTTCCTGCAGTTTATTTTTTGCTTCAGATTCCAGCATTTGCATTCTGTTATGTCTTTTATTTAGCTCCAGCTCCGTTTTCTGAACCCAGCTGTCCAGATTTTGACATTGACATTTAGTTTTGGCCTAGGGCAAAGAAGAGCTTGTGGTGATGCATTGTAGAAAATAAGATTGTGGCTGGTTCCATTGGGTTATCGCTCAAAGATTGCTCTGGAAATTCCAAAGATTAATCCCAAGGTCACTACTGGAGAAAAACAAGGAAATTTTAAAAAATTTTGTTTGTTTTTCTTTTGTGATCTGTAGAATGTCGATTCCAGACAAGGGTGAGAGTTATTGGTTATAGTAAGAGTAATGAGTAGATCGGTAGATGAGTGCTATCATCTACTCATCAGTAAATGAGTAGATGAGTAGTAGAGAGCAGCTTGCAACGAGTTGCCATGCTCCAGCGCCGCAGTTCTACGATGTTGCTCAGTGAGCAAGAAATGACTTTGCTGGACCTCTTCTGGAGATCTATAGTGTTTATGTGCTGGCCATCAGGCACCCATTTACACTAATCCCATTTTGTTCACCCCATATTCCCTTCAACCCCTCATAGATTCTACCACTGACCTATGCACAAGGGGCAATTAACTGAACAACCTCCATACATTTGGGCTGAGAGGAAACAGGAGCACCTGAAGGAAAACCTATGCAGTCATGAGGAAACCATGCAAACTTCATACAGATAGCACCAGAGGTTAGGATTGAACCCAGGGTGCTGGAGCTGTGAGGCCACCCATAGATTGAGGCCCCATTTATCCTCTCATTAAAATGGACCACCCACCTTTGCTTTTTATGGGATCTTACAATGTACCCATTTACTGATACATTTGCCTGCCAAACATCAATAATTCGATTGGAAAAATTCCCATTAGCCATGAAGCAATTTGGGACTTCCCAGCAACGTGAAAATCACTGCAGTTATGTAACTTGCAATCCAATTGGTTTTTATACCTTGTGTTTCTGGGCAAGATGATAAGGTTCATGATATCATTTTAATTCTGATGTATGCCTGATTTAACTGATACCAATTATGGATCGCAGTGCTTAAACCTAAATTGAGGCTTTCCTGACTGGTTCAAATGCCCATTGCCTCAGTGGCCAGCCAGCAGCAGTAAACCAACAGACTGACAACAGTCATTTCACTTACTTCTGAGCTGTAAACATTCAAGTATATAAAAACGGGATTTGTATAGACCTCGAGAAGACAAGTCCAGCCCCTGCCCAGTGCTTTATCTTTTGTCTTCCATGAATTACATTGAACGTTGCTGATCCTATGATCAGTCCTTGATTGCTTTCTGATGTATTCTAATGTAATGTTTATATCTGCAGTGCTTGCTGTTTAGGCCGCAACCAATTTGACATTCAACATCTTACTTTAGGAAGACTAACGAAGCCATGGGAAGAATATGACCACAGTGTCTTCCAAAGTAATACCAGGGACTGAGAGGCTTTATTTACAGGGACAGATTGAGAAATTTGGTTTATTAGAACAGAAGACCAAAAGGAGATCTGATAATGTTCAGAATCTTAAGGGATTCTGATGAGATAACTTGAGGAAAAATGTGTTACTGATCTGCAAGTTAATGACCAGAGCGCATCAGCGTGGCATTGCCAGAGGAACGAAGTTTTGAATACCTTTCTGCACCAGGGTTGTAGAGGCAGAACCAGTGGTAGAGTAGACTCCATGTTTAAAAGGGAATGACTGCTGCATATTCTGGAGAATTTTGGGTTTGATAGGAAAGGGGATCTTAATGAAATTCCATTGTAAGGGCATTCATATTACAGCACAAGATTAAAAACATTTGCTATCAGGAGGAAAGCCAGCAAAAGGTCAGGAGATTTTTCAGCACTCTGAAAGGACTAGAAAAGAAAACTTGCTGTTGCCCTCAGACACAGCACAAATGATTTGCTACTAATCAGCAAATGGAGGAGAACTTAGGAGCCACGTGGCCTAGGAAGAATCTTTCTAGCATTATTCTGCTAAAATTACAAGGAGCCAGTGTTGAAGTAGGGCGCATGTGCATGTATGTATAGAATTGGAAATGTTGGAATCTGGAATCGTGGATTTGGACTGAAGTCAGAGCATGCAGTCTGAGACATGCTGAACAGTGATCAGCAGATAGTTGGCAGTTTGCGACAGAACCAGAAGATTAATGCAGTCTGCAATCTGTTCATAGTTAACAAATTTATTGGCATTTAGCAACCATTTGCGCAATTGAATCTCCTGGACCTGAAGAAAGGAAACTCTGAATCTGGTGTTGGCCTTGGATTCTCCAGGTGGATACATCTTAAACTTAAGCGCAGTTGTATACAAAATAAACCATGTTTTAACTCAACCATAGCTAATTCAAACCCAACATGAGCCTAAGAATACCCGACCTGATCCAACACAAATAGTCTGCTCACAGTGGGACTCAGGCCAAGTAACCAGACTCGTTTATTTTTTTAAAAAATCCTAAGCCTTTGTGCATTTATTTACAGAGAGCCATACAGGCCTGATGTGACCCAAGGTGAGGGCATCATTTTTTTGGTGCCCAGTTTGATCTGAACCCTACTCGCATTTTCAAGTTCCATTGGGCTCATACCAGGTAGCCAGGCTCCATACTTCCTCTCTTTCTGCTCTCTCCCTCCATTCTTCCATCTCTGCAGGGAAATTCGTGAAGAGTCGATGACACAACTGTCAACATCAGCAAAGCCTCCGCAAGCATTGCTGGGAAAGATCGGGCCTCTGACTGCAGAGATTGACTGAAGTGTAAAGTCACAGCACCAGGTACAGCCGCAACAATTGACTCAGTACAACACATGAGGCCCATTCCCCTGTCCCTACAGGATGTTGGAACTGTGGTTTATTTTTAAGTTTGGTTTGTTTTAGTTAAGTTTCATGCACAATGTGGGGAGTGCAGATGGCTGTGGGTCACTTTGTTTTTTTTTTTAACTCTGATAACCCCCTGAAAAGATGAAGGATATGTTTGTGAATGAAGCCACGTTCCACAGGCTTGAGCTGTGTGGTCTGCGAGAGTCATCCCCTAACTAACAGAGGAACTGACCGAGTCACCTCTGATTCACAAATATTATTTTGAGTTAATTGATGATTTGAAGAGAGATTTTGATTTGGTTTGAAGATCACAAGTATTTGGCTACATTAATAAAGTGCTTTTATGTCATATTTTTCCAAAGGTCACAAATGCAGAGTGTTAATATCTTCCAAAACATGCATTAAACTGCAGGAATAAGGAGTCAGGAAAAGAGACTCTTGATTTTCACCTGAGCTGCAAGTTAAAGGCGCTTCAGATTGAGACTTTGAAGTTGTGAGGGGTTTTGTTGAAGTAAATTATGAAAGATAGTTTCCACTACTTGCTGAGGCTGTGATAGGAGTGAATGTATTTTAGATGTCCCCAAGAGGAATTAAAGAAGATAGAAAATATTTCTTTACATGCAAGGTGTTTAAACTTGTTTTCTGTGGCATCAGTTGTTATGGAAAGAGACTCAATAATTAAGAATGAAACAAGGTAGTTTGAAAGTGCGGAATATTCAACAGTAACAACAGTGAGGAGGAGGATAGGATTAGCCTATGAGAAACATTAAGGATAATGGAATCGGGAATGTGGGATTGGACTAGATGAGATGTTACAAGGGTCCAAGAAGTGAGGAGGAGAGTGGAATTAAACAAGAGGAGTAACACAGAATATGGGAAGTGAGTGGAATTTGACTTGTTTGGATATTAAAGAACAAGGTGGTGAGGAAGAGAATGGCAGTGGGTTAAGGGAGATTTTAAAGGTGTAGGGAGTAGGGAAAAGAGTGGAGTTAGGGCACTGGGAGAATAACTTTGGTTCAATCTAACATTTCTCCAAACCCTTTAAAGGAACAAGACAGATTGAGAATGGGATTCAACCAGGTGATGCACATTACCAGGATAGGTAATAACGTGAAAAGGAAAGTTGACATGTCGTAGTCTCAGGATTATTATCCAAACGTGCTAATTGACATATAGGCAAACAAAGTGGGACAATAAATGTGTGTGCATTATTCAAGAATAATTGAATGATCTGGGGGCAATCATTTCTGGAAAGAATTCAGATTTAATCAGATTGACTGGGTATATGGAAAAAATACAGGTGACTAAATATTTGAAGGAAGGAGTTGAAGTTGCTGTACTTCTTATGGGATGAAAGGTTGTAATTAGCAGAAAGGTAAATATAAAATCCATATCAAATGAGTGACAGGTAGAGGATGAAATCTGTAAGCAAATCAACAAGGTAACAATCAGGCTTAGACGAATAAAAAGGGGAAATTTCAACTGCTTCCAAGTAAACTCTCAGGAAGAAGAAACAAAAGGAGAAGAGAGAATTTAGTTTTTGCAACATGTACACCTTGTTATTCAGTACACAAAGTAAAAAGAGAATTGTTGCTGGATCTTTCTATTGGTAATGAACCAGAACAGATAGACGTAACAGGATATAGGTACTAGATATTGCAATGTTGTAAGGTTCAAAAACATAAAATCTGGAAATAGGTTAACTAGGAGAGGCTGTTAGCAGGTAAAAAGATGTCTGGCAAGTGGGAGGCTTTTAAAAGTGAGATAAGGAGAGTTCAGGGCCAACATGTTCCTGTTCGAGCAAAGGGCAAAGCTGGCAAGATTAGGGAAACCTGGCTGACAAGTAACATTGAAGCTCTGGGCTGGAAAAAGGAGGCATATGTCAGGTATAGGCAGATGGGATCAAGTGAATCCCTTGAGGAGTATAAGGGATGTAGGAATACACTTAAGAAAGAAATCAGGAAGGCAAAAGGGGACATGAGATATCCTGAGCAGATAAGATAAAGGAGAATCTCGAGATTCTGTAAGTATATTAAGAGCAAAATGATAACAAGGGAAAGAATAAGTCCCCCTGAGGATCATTGTGTTCATCTATGTGTGGAGCCACGGGAGATGGTCGAAGTCTTAAATGAATACCTCGCCTATATTTACTGTGAAGAAGGTCATGGAAGCTAGTGAGTTCAAGGAAGAGAACAGTGATGTCTTGAAACGTATCGACATTACAAAAGAGGAAATATTGGCAGTCTTGAAGGGCATAAAGGCAGATAAGTCACCAGAGCCTGACTGTCTGTATCCTAGAATGTTGTGGGAAGCAACAGAAGAAATAGCTGGGGCCCTGGCAGAGATTTTTGTATCTTCTTTAACCATGGGTGAGGTACCAGAAGACTGGAGGGTGGCTAATGTTGCCTTTATTTAAGAAGGGCTGCAAGGACAAGCCAGGGAATGATAGGCTGACATCAGTGGTGGGAAAATTACTGGAGGGGATTCTGAGAGACTGGATCTACCTGTATTTAGAAAGGCAAGTGCTGATAAGGGGTAGTCAGCATAGCTTTGTGGGAAATCGTGTGTCTCGAATTTAATTGAGTTCTTTGAAGAGGTGACCAAGAAGATAGGCAAGGTAGTACATGGATTATAGGAAGGTTTTTGACAAGGTTCCTCACAGTAGGTGGTCCGGAAAGTTAGATCACATGAGATCCAGGGTGACCCAGCCAATTGGATACAAAATTGGCCTGGTGTAGGAGGCAGAGGGTGGTAATGGAGGGTTGCTTTTCAGATTGGAGACCCGTGACCAGGGGTGTGCTGCAGAGATTGGTGCTGAGTTCAAGTTCAAGTTACTTTATTGTCATTCATCCATGCTATAAAAACACATGGCGGAACGAAATGTTGTTTCCCCCAGGCTCTCACAATAGAGGACGTGCATAGAACAGAAGACATACAATAAACACAAACAAAAAACAAAAAAAAATAGTGCAAGTACAAATAGTGCAAAAAAAAGTATATACAAAATACAAATTTAGTGCAGAGTTAGTGCAAAACCGAGTTGGACAAGAGAAATACAAGCTCAGTGTGTTGTACTCATTGTATAAACATGTTCAGCAGCAGCCAAAGTTCTTATACGCCATTGTGCAAACCAGGGCTTTTGACGTGGCATTTATCTACCAGGATAGTCAGGAGCCTGACAGCCTGGGGGGAAAAGGCTGTTGTGCAATCTAGTAGTTCTGGCCTGGATGCTCCGGTACCGCTTGCCAGATGGCAGTGGGACAAATAGGTCGTGGGAGGGATGAGAAGGGTCGTCTATGATTCTATAAACCTTACGTGTGCATCGTGTATTGTAAATATCCGAGATGGAGGGAATAGGTGCTCCAATGATCTTTTTCGCTGTACTTGCAATTCTCTGCAAAGACTTATGGTCAGAGATGTTACATTTGCCGTACCAGGTAGAGATGCAGCTGGTCAGGACACTCTCAATGGTACCCCTGTAGAATGTGGTGAGGGTGGGGGAGGGCAGGTTTGCTCTTCTCAGCTGCCGTAAAAAGTGGAGACGCTGCTGTGCCCTCTTGGCGAGGGAAGAGATGTTAGTTGACCAGGACAGGTCGTCTGCTATACGTATTCCCAAGAATTTATAACAGCTGACTCTCTGTACAATGATGCCATTGATGCACAGGGGTAAGTGGTCAGCCTGAGCCTTTCTAAAATCCACAATCTTGTTTTGTCCACGTTCAAGGAGAGATTGTTGACTGAGCACCAATCTGCTAGCCTCGCCACCTCCTCTGTTGTTTGTCATATGTATTAATAATTCGTATGAGACTGTGGGTAGCACAATTAATAAGTTTGCAGATGACACCAAAATTGGTGGCGTAGTGGACAGTGTAGAATGTTGTCTAAGGTTACAACAGGATCTAGACCAAGTGGGAAAGTGGACCAAGGAATGGCAGATGGAATATAACTTGGACAAGTGCAAAGTGATGCATTTTGGGAAGTTAAACCAGGGCAAGATGTACACAGTGAATTGCAAGGCCCTGGGGACTGTTGTAGAACAGAGGAACTTCTGAGTACAAGTGCATGCACATCAAAGAAGGTTGTGTAAGGATACAATGGGACATAGATCAGCTGAAAAGTTGGGTGGAGCAGTGGCAGATGGAATTTAATCCAGGCAAGTGTGAAGTAATGCACTTTGGTAAGTCAGATACTAGTAGGACACGTGCAGCAAATGGCAGGGACCTTGGGAGCGATGATGTACAGTGAGACCTTGGCGTGCAAGTCAATACTGCCCTAAAAGTGGTGACACAGGTAGACAGAGTGGTGAAGAAGGCATACGGCATGCTTGCCTTCATTGGACAGGGATTCGATACAAGAATTGGGACATCATTTTACAGCTGTACCAGATGTTGGTAACCAAGAGGATTGACAAGGCAGTACAATACTGTGTGCAGTTCTTGGGGGTTGCAATACTATAGGAAGGATGTAATTAAGCTAGAGAGGGTGCAGAAAAGATTCACAAGGATTTTGCTGGGACTTTTGCTGTGGCCTTGAGTTACAAGGAGTGACTTAGGCTGGGACTGTTTTCCCTGGAATCTGAGGGGTGTCCTTTTAAAATTATGTGGGGCATAGATAAGATGAATTGTAAGTGTTTTTCCCAGGTAAAACTACAGGACATAACTTTAAGGTGAGAGGGGAAAGACTTAAAGGAGACCCAAGAGGCAAGTTTTTCCACATAGAGGGTGGTGGGTATATGGAACGAGCTGCCAGAGGAAGTAGTAGAGGCAGTTGGAATTTCAATTTTAAACATTTGGACAGGTGCATGGATAGGAAAGACTTAGAGGGATGTGGGCCAAATGCTGGCAAATGTGACATACTCAGGCACTTTGGTTGGCATGGACGAGTTGGGCCGAAGGGCCAGTTTCCATACCATATAACTCTGACTCTATGACACTCAGCAGGTCAGGCAGCATCAAGTTTTTTTTCCCCCATAAGGTTCATGGTTGGGATTGAGAGTAACTGTAAGATGGACAAAGAGTGGGGAAAAATGCAGGCTTGAGGATGAATGGGGAAAAGAACAGGTTGAAGCTGTTTTTCTTCAGGATAAAGAAGACTTGACTGAGATCTTTAAAGGTATAAGTGGGTTGGGCATCGTACGTGGGGAATGAATATTTCCACTTTTAAGGGAATCTAAAATTATGGTCTCTAAGTTCAAGGTAGTTGCTAAAGGTCCTGCAGGAAAATGAAGATAAATTTCTTCACTTAGATTAGAATCTGGAAATCACTGCACAGGAACTGGTTGAGATGAAAAGTTTAAACATTTTCAATAGTACAAGAAAGAAATGGGAACAGAACAATAAGTTGAAAGGCACAGAATGGAGTTGGTGGAACATGGAGTCCTGAGCAGAGTATCTGCTTAGGTAGTCCTCAAGACAAGATGACATGCATCTGCTCTGGTTTTATCAGTTGATGATGAAATCGCATGGGAACTGTAGACGCTTCCATAGATGGGGCAGGAGCCTGATTTAGTTGAAGGTGATGCATTTCATCCAGCATTTCACACAGTGCTTCTATGCGGTCCCGGTCCGGACACTATGTTCTTAATATCATCCTGAATGCTTCTTCTCCAATTGTCACGGGCCAGGGATTTCCAGGAGTCGGTGGGGATACTATACTTTTTCTGAGGAAGCTTTGAGCACATCCTTGAATCTTTTCTTCTGTGTGCCTAGTAATCTCTTTCCATGACAGATCTCAGAAGAGTGTATCTATGTCTGGTGTCAGACATTTGAGCAACATGACCTGCCCAGGTTTAATTAAGGCCACAATTGCTGGGGACATTGAATTGGGAGAAACCCTGATACTGGTACACTTATCCTTCCAGTGAATGGAGGTTTTGCAGAGACAGTGTTGGTGTTATCTCTCCAGTACATTCAGGTGCCTTCTGCAGATTGCCCAGGTCAGAACCACACAGGAGGCAGGGATCACTGTTTCCCAGTAGACCATGAATTTTGTGCCTGGTCTGAGGTCTTGATGCTCAAACATCCTTTTCCTCAATTGACCAAAGGATGTGCTGAAGATGAATTTAATGATTGATGTCTGCCATTACTGATTCATGTGAGAGGTAGCCCACATTTTCCAGGGTCATTGTGATTCTGAGGTATTGTACAGTGAGTATTGGAAGAGGACCTTTGCTTCACAGATGTTAAGTGTAAGGCCCATCCTCTGTGTGTTTCAGTGAATGTATTATATGTTTAATGCCATTCCATGTAATGCAAGAAGTGAGGAGGAATGTGTGACTCAACTGGATAACATGCAAAACAAAGCCCCAGTCAAAACAAGATAGGTCCCATAGGCTGATTTCACAATGATGCAAGGAGCCACACAGACTTAAGGGTGTGGTGTCCTTTACGTCAAAATCAGGAGTTCATCTCTTTTTCACTCCTTATTTGATTTGTATGAGAAACCTTGGAAATGGGCTTCAATTGATGGAAAACAGCAGATGATAAAGGTGCTGCCTGATGTCCTGAGTGTTTGCAGCACTTTGTTTATATTCTCAGTTTACCCTCAGGATGGGTTAGTATTGGAGTGACCCTTGGATTGTCTGAAGTGGTGAAGCTGAAGCTCTGGGTTGTTGCCTCAAGAGAACTTTACCTGGTGTTCATTAGTCCTGATGAAGGGTTTTGACCCGAAACGTCGACTGTTTATTTCCCTCCATTGATTCTGCCTGACCTGCTGAATTCCTCCAGTATTTTGTGTGTGTTGCTCCAGATTCCAGCATCTGCAGAATCTCTTGTGTCAAGGGATCTTTACCTGGAATCTCTGTGGTACCTGATTAAACTATTGAGTATTTTCTTATTATTTAATTCTTCAAGAAAACCATGAAGTACTCACTTTGGACTTCCTCACTTTGGACTTCCTCGTTCAAGAATTGACCTTGCCTGTCTCTAATTGTAGGACTTGATTTTGATTTGTTACGAATTTCATATAAATCTTAGCCTGATACTTAAGATGATACAATTATAAAGATTAAACATCAAAGCTCCTCCATATTGAGGGCTGTGGACACATACTCAGCACAAGGCTATCGTACCTTTTTGTTACCTCTTTAATGTAAAAAAAAGCAAGCTTTTCTCTGCAATTATGTTAAACATAGTATGATGCTGCATAAATTATATTAAACAGACAGGAAATGAGGTTCACATTTAATAAATGTCATGGGTGTGGCGACTCACCGTCTAGTTGGGCGAACCGGCTCGGCAGTCGGGTCGCGCGGCGTCGGAGCGACGAGGCCCAAGATGACGGCGGGCCTCGTCTTTCGGAGCGACGGGGAGAACCCGCGCGCGGGAAAGTCCTGATAACGTAGGACTTACGTCATTACAGGTTGTTTTGGGCGGGAACATTCTCCCTTAAAGGGCCCGCGCAAGGCAGGAAAATAAACCAGTTCTGTTTGGCAATCCTCCGAGTAGAGTCTTGTTTTATTCCGCGGTAGCAACCGCTACATTGGTGACCCCGACGGTCCAAACGGCTTTTGGACCCGCGAAATGAACGACAGCGCAGCAGCCAACGCAGTGGCCCTCAAGCTGCCCACCTTTTGGACACTTCGGCCCAGCGTCTGGTTTGACCAGGCCGAAGTGCAATTCCACCTTCGGCAGATCACCTCCGACTCCACGAAGTACTACCATGTGGTTAGCTCTCTGGACCAGGAGACAGCCGCCCAGGTTGGAGACTTCATCCAGTCACCTCCGGAGGAAGATAAGTACCCGGCTTTCAAAGACCTTTTGATCCGGACCTTCGGCCTCTCCCGTCGTGAGCGCGCCGCCCGCCTGCTTCATCTGGATGGCCTGGGGGACAGATCCCCATCCGCCCTAATGAATGAGATGCTGGCATTGGCCGAGGGTCACAAGCCATGCCTGATGTTCGAACAGGCCTTCCTCAAATAGCTCCCCGATGACATCCACTTGTTGTTAGCCGACGCCGACTTCAGTAACCCCCGTGAGGTGGCCGCCCGGGCAGATGTTCTGTGGAGGGCCAAGCACGAGAGCGGTTCGTCCGTCAGTCAAATCACCAGGCCGCGAGCCCAACGCCCGCCTCGCCCAGCCCCAGCAACCGAGCAACCACGCCCCAGGGACGCAGACGACGGCACGGGTGACCAGCTGTGCTTCTACCATCAGAGGTGGGGTGCGGAGGCCCGTCAATACAGCCCACCCTGCAAGTTTCAGGGAAACGCCAGGGCCAGCCGCCGCTGATGGCTACGGCGGCTGGCTGCCTACAGAGCCTCCTATTCGTTCAGGACAAGAAATCTGGACGGCGTTTCCTCGTTGATACTGGAGCGGAGGTCAGTATTTTGCCCCCGACAGGCCGCGACACTCGTGACAGGCCACCAGGTCCTCTACTCAATGCCGCCAACGGTACAACAATACGGTTTTTCGGCACCCGTACGCTTCAATTACACTTTGGCGGCAGCCGTTTTACCTGGACCTTTACCCTTGCCACCGTCGCCCGACCACTCCTAGGAGCCGATTTCCTTCGGGCCCACGACCTGTTAGTCGACCTGCGAAGGAAGCGGTTAGTCCACTCTAGCACTCTCTGGACCTATCCCCTGGGAGAAATCAGCCCACCAGCCCCGCGCCTGGACTCCATTTCCCTTTCTGGCGACGATTTCACCAAGCTCCTAGCCGAATTCCCATCGATTTTGGCACCTTCGTTTACAAACTCTAGGCCCACACACGGGGTACGACACCACATCATTACCACAGGGCCACCCCTTCATGCCCGAGCACGACGATTACCTCCAGACAAGCTCCGCCTGGCAAAGGAAGAGTTCCGTCACATGGAGGAGCTGGGGATTGTTCGCAGGTCAGACAGCCCCTGGGCCTCCCCCCTGCACATGGTCCTCAAAGCCACTGGAGGGTGGAGGCCCTGCGGCGACTACCGCAGGCTGAATGACGCCACCACCCCGGACCGCTATCCCATCCCTTACATCCAGGACTTCGCAGCGAACTTACACGGGGCCCGCATCTTTTCCAAAGTGGACCTTGTTAGGGGATACCACCAAATCCCGGTTCATCCGGATGACGTCCCCAAAACTGCGATTATCACCCCATTCGGCCTGTTCAAATTCCTTCGGATGCCATTCGGCCTTAAGGACGCCGCGCAGACCTTCCAGCGGCTGATGGACGCGGTAGGCCGAGACCTGGACTTCGTGTTCATTTACTTGGACGACATACTGATCGCCAGCCGTAACCGCCAGGAACACCTTTCCCACGTCCGCCAGCTGTATTCCCGCCTCCGCGATTTCGGCCTCACGATCAACCCATCCAAGTGCCAATTCGGACTTGACTCTATCGATTTCCTCGGCCACAAAATCACCAGCGACAGGGCAACACCCCTACCCGCCAAGGTGGATGCTATCCGCCATTTTGCCCGCCCCGTCACAGTCAAAGGCCTACAGGAATTCCTTGGGATGGTCAACTTTTACCATCGTTTCATCCCTGCAGCAGCCCGTATCATGCACCCTCTGTTCTCGCTGCTGGCTGGTAAGGGCAAGGACATCACCTGGACTGACGAGGCTGCGGCTGCTTTCGTTAAGGCCAAAGACGCCCTGGCAGACGCCACGATGCTGGTACACCCCAGGACTGACGTCCCAACTGCCCTCACGGTAGACGCGTCCAACACCGCGGTGGGTGGGGTACTGGAACAGCTACTCGAAGGCCGCTGGCAACCCTTGGCATTTTTCAGCAAGCACCTTAGACCGCCCGAACTGAAGTACAGCGCTTTTGATCGGGAACTTCTAGCGCTGTATCTGGCGGTCCGGCATTTCCGATACTTTCTAGAAGGCAGGCCTTTCACCGCTTTCACCGATCATAAGCCTCTGTCCTTTGCCTTCTCCAAAGTCTCTGATCCCTGGTCAGCTCGTCAGCAGAGACATTTATCCTACATTTCCGAGTTCACAACTGACATCCAACATGTCTCCGGAAAGGATAATGTTGTTGCTGATGCACTTTCCAGACCAACCATCCACAACCTATCCTTGGGTGTCGACTACATGGCCCTAGCTGGCGCACAGCAAGCTGACGACGAACTGCCCAGCTACAGAACCGCAGTCTCGGGTCTGCAGCTCCGAGATTTCTTGGTTGGTCCAGGTCAGCGGACCCTACTTTGCGATGTTGCGACTGGTCAGCCCCGCCCTATAGTCCCTGCAGCCTGGCGGAGACGCGTTTTTGACTCGGAACATGGGTTGGCGCACCCGTCCATCAGATCTACTGTCCGACTGGTCGCCAGCAAGTTTGTCTGGCATGGTCTGCGCAAACAGGTCAGTGAGTGGGCCAGGACTTGTCCGCACTGCCAGACGTCAAAAATCCAACGACACACCAAGGTCCCACCACAGCAGTTCGAGCCTACCCGTAGGAGGTTCGACCACATACACGTCGACCTCGTGGGCCCTCTGCCGGTTTCAAGAGGAGCCCGGTACCTCCTTACCATCGTGGACCGGTTCACGAGGTGGCCTGAGGCAACCCCCCTGACTGACATCACCACTGATTCCTGCGCCCGGGTGCTGCTCACAACTTGGGTCTCACGTTTTGGCGTTCCGGCCCACATCACTTCAGACAGAGGCACCCAATTCACTTCCAGTCTCTGGGCTTAATTAGCGAACCTGCTAGGGACGCAGCTGCACACCACCACGGCCTACCATCCTCAATCAAACGGGTTGGTGGAACGTTTTCACCGCCATCTGAAATTGGCCTTGATGGCCTGCCTGAAGGGTCCTAACTGGGTTGACGAGCTGCCTTGGGTCCTGCTCGGCATACGCACTGCCCCCAAAGAAGACCTCCGCACTTCGTCAGTTGAGCTTGTATACGGGGCGCCACTAGTTGTCCCCGGGGATTTCATACCTGCCCTTCGGGACCAAGGGGAACAACCCCCAGCAGTCCTACAAAGACTGCGCGAGAAGCTTGGCGACTTGGCCCCGATTCCCACCTCACGGCACGGTCAAGCCCCATCCTGCCAGCCCAAGGAACTACGGGACTGTAAGTTTGTTTTCATTCACAGGGGCACACCTCGGGCGCCATTGCAACGACCATACGAGGGACCGTTCCGAGTCCTACGGAATAACGGATCCACTTTTATTTTGGACATTGGAGGCAGGGAACAGGTTTTCATGGCGGACTGCCTCAAACCGGCCCATTTGGATCTGCAACAGCCTGTCGAGGTTGCCACGCCGCGACGCAGAGGCCGCCCCCCTAAGCGGCAGCTGGCACAGCCCACGGACCTTGGGGACTGTCTCGCCGGTTCTGGGGGGGGTTGTGTGGCGACTCACTGTCTAGTCGGGCGAACCAGCTCGGCAGTCGGGTCGCGCGGCGTCGGAGCGACGAGGCCCAAGATGGCGGCGGGCCTCGTCTTTCCGAGCGACGGGGAGAACCCGTGCGCGGGAAAGTCCTGATGACGTAGGACTTACGTCATTACCGGTTGTTTTGGGCGGGAACATTCTCCCTTAAAGGGCCCGCGCAAAGCGGGAAAATAAACCAGTTCTGTTTGGCAATCCTCCGAGTAGAGTCTTGTTTTATTCCGCGGTAGCAACCGCTACATGGGCATAGTTACCTGCCACTCCTGCATTTCATGGAATAAGTGTTAATGCTGTGATAAGTGAGTTCATAGGGTGAGCGCTGGGAGGCATTGAATGGTCAGCTGCCACAGAATTTTGTATTCTCTTGAGAGTGTGATTATCACATGGCAAAGGGGATCTCCCCTGTCTTTCTGCATTGGATCAGTAGTTTGACAGCTGTGATCCTTTTGAGTTGTGGCTCCCTTTACATTGCACTCCCACCTGCAAAAGGGCAGAATCAGGTTTATTATCACTGACGTATGTTGTGAAATTTGTTGTGCTGCAGCAGCAGTACAGTGCAAGACATAAAAATTACTGTAAATTACAAAAATAAATAGTGCAAAAGAGGTTATTTTTCGACGTTCAGTAGCCCAAGACTCATTTTCCGATCAGCAGAATGTGAACCAGTGTTCTGCCCCAAGGTCTCAGCTTTTCATCATATGTAAATTGCCCCTGGTGTGTTGGTGAGAGGTAAAATCTAGGGATGGGAATGTGGGGAGAATGAAAAATGGAATTAATGTAGGATTGGTGTAAGTGGGTGCTTAATGGTTGACATGGACTTGGTAGGCTAAAGGGCTTGTTTCCATGCTGTATGTCTCTGTGACTCTATGACTCTACGCAATTAACATTCCTGGAAACTTTTAAGATTTGACAGGAGTTTCTGATAATCTGGATCTTTTGATAAACTGTTTGAACATGTGGGTATTAGGTTTGCACATGGCTACCCACAGCTGGGCCTCTGGGTCCCTGAACTCAGGACTGTGCTTGGGCCTTGGCACCAGTAATTGGCCACATGTGGTCAGCCAAACCTGGGCCTTGCTCTGGGCTTCTGGACTCATACTTGACAATGAACACCTGAACTTAGTTACTCAGTTGAACTCTGACCTGTGCATGGGCACCTGAACTCTGGGCTCTCTGTGCACCTAAATTTTGGCATTGCAGGCTCCAGTTACTGTGTGCACACTGAATATTGGGGCCACAAATGTGCCAGCTTGGGGTTGTGGCCCTCATTCCGAAAGGTCTCCATTCCAAGATACAGTAATGATTGAGAGGGAGAATGGAATGGGAAGTCATATGTCTAACTTTGCAGAACTTATGCTGTTAGAAGCATGCGGTTGCAAGGAGACGTAGACTGAGTGCATGGGCAGAGCAGTGATACATGAGGTACAGTGTGAGATCTTCCATTTTGTCTTGAGAAATACTAATATTTTCTTAATGGTGAAAAAATCAGAAGCTGTGAAGGAGCAAAGGATTTTCCATAGAACCATAGAATAATACGGCACAATACAAGCCCTTCGGCCCACCATATTGTGCTGCCCTTCAAACCACACCTAAGACTATCTAACCCCTTCCTCCCACATATCCCTCTAACTTGAATTCCTCCATATGCTTATCTAACAATCTCTTGAACTTATCCAATGTATCAGCCTCCACCACCACCCCAGGCAGCGCATTCCATGCACCAACCACTTTCTGGGTGAAGAACCTCGCTCTGACATCACCCTTGAATTTACCACCCAATACTTTAAAGCTACGTCCCCTTGTTTTGAGCATTGGTGCCCTGGGAAAGAGGCGCTGGCTGTCCACTCTATTTATTCCTCTCAATATCTTGTAGGCCTCTATCATGTCTCCCCTCATCCTCCTCCTCCTCCAATGAGAACAGCCCCAGCTCCTTTAGTCTCTCATAATCCATACTCTCTAATCCAGGCAGCATCCTGGTAAATCTCCTCTGCACCCTTTCCAATGCCTCCACATCCTTCCTATAACGAGGTGACCAGAACTAGACACAGTACTCTAACTGTGGCCTAACCAGAGTTTTGTAAAGCTGCATCTGGTTACACTTCAGTGCAAGTGTAGATAAATTCACTAAAAATCAGTGCACAAGTACAAAAATAATCCAAAAGGTTTAATAGTTTGTTGGCACTTATTTCGAAGGGATTAGAAAACAAAAGTGGGGAATTGATGCTTTATTTTTTCAGATTAGAGCAGAATCACCAGAATTATGCCAGAGAAGGGGTTAACATGAGGACAAGTTGTATAAATTTTGCTTGTTTTCCCTTGACTTTAGGAGACTGAAGTGCGTGATCAAGGCCTTTCACTACTGAAGTGATTCAACAGCTTAGATCCAGAGAAAAATCTTCCACTGACGTGGAAAGTTCAGAAAAATATTTCTAAAATTAAAGCCAGGCCATGTAGTGGTGAAATCTGAGACTACCTTTCCTGCACAGTGATATGTTGAACAATATGAGTCAGTCGGGGTTTCCCAGACCTAGGTGGTTACCCCAGAACATGTAGGGTCAAAATATTTGGGAAAAGTTTTATTTGAGATATTAGAATAGAGGAAGATGGAAGTGACTGCAGCTCGCATTCATGGCACTGCTGTTAGCCAACTACAGCATGCTGTCTAAACTACAGCTAAAGATAGTTGAAAAGCTTTGTGAGTACAGGGGCTCCGTGTGTTATGGAAGGCCTGACTTATGGAAATCTATAAGTTTCCAAGGAACTTGATACGTTTCTAAGGAAGATTGAATGGTCTATATCTTCCACAACTCCATAATCTTCCACCTCCTCAGCTCCCTCTTTATTTCTTGAGTTTTCTATTGTAATCTCTTTATTTAACACAATTACAATTTGATTGCTTACAATCTCAACCGACATTCTGAAGTGAATGCTTTAACGAATAATATTAAAGTGTTTCACAGTATTCATTAACTGGATGCAGTATATGTTCCATTAGTTTAAATGTGGTTAGTTTAAGGTAAACAGAAGATGTTTGATGAAGTGCAAGAGTTATAGAAAGTGTATGCAGAGCGATACGCTATGGGTAGCTACAGAAAACGGACAACAGTGTGATGTATACTGAGAGAACGTGAGATAGTACATCAGGAAGAAGAGGCTCAACCATTTTGTGCAATGGTTTTTATCATGGTTTGGGGGAAAATTATTTGTTTCTGACTTGTGGCTTATAGATCGTTCTCAAGAACAGAACCCTTACATAACCCAGGGAATTCCTGTACTTGTTTTACAATTCAAAGTTTTTTTTTAGAAAAGGTCCCAAGCATCTGATTGTCTTAACAATCCAGGCTCTTGAGTTTCACTATTTTGTTTTAAAAATCAATTTTTAAAATCAAAGCATTGTTTCAGTTTACTTCCAACCTGGCTATATAACATTTATAATCTCAACTCCTCTGGAGGAAAGAAAGATTCATGATGTCAGAGATAGAAACATAGAAAACCTACAGCACAATTCAGGCCCTTCGGCCCACAAAGCTGTGCCAAACATGTCCCTACCTTAGAAGTTACTAGGCTTACCCAAAGCCCTCTTTTTCTCAACTCCATGTACCTATCCAAAAGTCTCTTAAAAGACCCTGTTGCATCCACCTCCACCACTGTTGCCGGCAGCCTGTTCCACACACTCACCACTCTCTGAGTAAAAAAAACTTACCCCTGACATCTCCTCTATACCAACTCCCCAGCACCTTTAAACCTATGTCCTCTTGTGGCCACCATTTCAGCCCTGGGGAAAAGCCTCTGACTATCTACCCGATCAATGCCTTTCATCATCTTATATATCTCAGAGAAGGTTTACTGGACTAACACTGGCAATGGGCCTGTTGTCTGATGAGGAAAGGTTGGACAGTCTGGGCTTGTATCTGCTGCAGTTTAGAAGAGGGAGAGGAGACTTGATTAAAACAGGCAAAGGTCCTGAGGGGTCCTGACAGGCCACGTGTGGTGAGGATGTTTTCACCTTTGGTATTGGTTTATTATTGTAAGTTGTACCATGGTACAGTGAAAAGCTTGTCTTACAAACCAATCGTACAGGTCAATTCATTACACAGTGCAGCTACCTGTGGGAGAATCTAGAACCAGGGACTGCTGTTTAATGATAAGGGGTCTCTCATTTGAGACACAGATTATTTTCGATATTTTTAAAGATGACATTTTTTTGCAAGTATGTTTTTTTTTGCCTCAGGTTGTTGAGACTTTGCAATGCTCTTCCCCAAAGGGTGTTGGGAGTAGAGTCTTTGAACCTTTCTAAGTGAGAGGTATTGAGATACGTTATAAGAAAGGGGGTGAAATGTTACTGTGCTCAGACAGGAACCTGGAGTTTGATGTTAAACTGAGACCAGCTGTGAGCTCATTAAATGACAGAGCAGGTAGGAGGGGCTGAGTGGGGACTCCTGCTCCTAATTCGGATGTTGGTGTGTCTGTGTGTCCCTGTGGGGTGGTGACCAGGACTGGACACAGCGCTCCAGCTGTGGCCCAACTTGTGTTTCTACAGTTCCAGCAGTGCTCCCTGCTCTGGCATTCTGTGCCTTCAGCCAACAAAGGCAGGTCTCCCATCTGCCTCTTTAACCCACTGACCCACTTGTCCCCCTACCTTCAGGGACCTGCCCACATGCTCTCCAGGGCACCTCTGCCCCTCCACACTTCTCCACATTCCCCCCCCCATGTACTGTGTGTCCCCCGGCCGGGTTTGGGCTCCCCACCTGCATCACCTCACTTCCCCGGATTAAATTCCATTTGCCACCTGTCTGCCTACCTGCCCAGCCCACTGATAACTTCCTGCAGCCTTCAGTTTCCCTCCTCACTGTCAGCCACACGACCAATTATTGTAACATCTGCAAACTCCTCCATCAGCTCCTCACACTGACAGCAGAGTTGTCCCTTCCCATCAAACGCATGGGCCCCGGCCCTGGTCCCCAGGGAGTCCCATTGCAGGCAGCCTTCAGGCACTGAGGCCCTTGTCAACAGTTCCCCTCACTTCCTGACACTCTCACAGTCTGGCATCCAATTTGTCACTTTGCCTTGGAAGATCCTGGAACAAGATCCTCAGGTTCACTGTACCAGAGGTTATCTGATTAGAGCTTTCACTGGCACAACTCAGTTACCTCAGTTTAAACAACAAACCCACCCAACAATGTCACTGAAATATTTTCCACCATGGATGCTGTCTGACCCGCTGTGATCCTCCAGCATTTCATGTGTCGCTGAACATGCTTCCAAAGGTGGTATCTTAATTGGGACCGTCAGAGAACATCTTGCTTCTCTTCAATTTCTTAAAAGTACTGCTTGACAAACAACCAAAGATCTTAGAACTTTACAACACAAGAAGGTAGCCATTCAGCCCATCATGCGTGTGGTAGCACTTTGGGAGAGTTGGTCCAGAGAGCGAGATGATTCACAATAGTGCAAGGATCCCACATGTTCATAGAATGGCAGATGTTCCAACATGTTTAATGGCCTCATGGGATGTGCTCATAGTGAGATAGATGGCAAGATAATCTGTTCTGTGGTGTTAATTGAAGTGCACCTCAAGGATGTGTATTTAGCCCACTGCTCTGCTCTCTCTACACTCATGGACTGTGTGGCCAAGCACAGCTCAAATGCCATCTATAAATTGACCGATGACACTACTGTTGTTGGTAGAATCTCAGATGGTGACAAGGAGGCATACAGAAGGGAGATAGATTGGCTGGTTGAGTGGTGTCACATCAACAACCTCCAAGACCAAGGAATTGATTGTGGACTTCAGGAAGGGGAAGTTGAGAGAACACACACCAGTCTCATTGGAGGGTCAGCGGTAGAAAGGGTGAGCAGCTTCAAGTTCCTGGGCATTAGCATCTTGGAGGATCTATCCTAGGCCCAACATATCAATGCAATCATGAAAAAAGCATGCCAGCAGCTCTGCTTTGTTAGGAGTTTGAGGAGATTTGGTATGTCACCAAAGACTCTTGCAAATTCTATAAATGTACATTGGAGAGCATTCTGACTGGTTGCATCACAGCCTGGTATGGAGGCTCCAATGCACAGGATTTCAAGAGGCTGCAGAAGGTTGTAGATTCAGCCAGCTCCATCACGGGCACAACCTTCCCCACCATTGAGGACATCTTCAAGAGGTGGTGCCTCAAGAAGGCAGCATCCATCACTAAGGACCCTCACCATCTGAGATGTGCCCTCTTCTCTTTACTACCATGGGGAGGAGGTACGAGAGCCTGAAGACCCACACTCAACAATTTAGGAACAGCTTCTTCCTCTCTGCCATCAGATTTCCGAATGGTCCATGAGCACTACCTTGTTATTCCTTTTTTTCACTATTTATTTATATTGTAATTTCTAGTAAGTTTATGTCTTTGCACTGTACTGCTGCTGCAAAACAACAAATTTCACGTTATATATAATAATAAACCTGATGCTGATTCTGATTAATAATGGCCATGACCAAGAAGAGAACCACCTTGCTCTTCTTTGAAATAATGCAATACTTTTTCTTTACATCCTCCGAAGGAAGTAGGACACAATCAAATCTAGGAGAGACATCCTAACTTGTATTAAGTCCTGTGCACCCTATAACCCCTGGTCACTGCCTTACATTACTTCTCAATCCTAGCAAAGCCTCAAACTTAATTTTAAATTGGGATTGAAATCTCTCTATCCTTGTGTGTCTATGACTATAATATCCAGCTGACAACTATCTGAATCTTGGTGTTCTTCCCATTCTTGTGTCCTTCCCATGCCCTAAGCTCTGGAATTCCACTTCCACTCCCACCCACCATTAACCTGCTTATTGTTCTTGTAGAGAAGCAAAGATCAATTTTACATGGTACAGATTGTAACTCAATTTAATAGGTTATATTGATCAATATGCTTGACATATTACTGGATTGTGGCCACCAACTTTGCAAACGTCAATAAAAACCATGGCAGTGCCTGGGGTAAGACAGACCACACACGCGTTAATTGAGCTAAACAAGCCCTAGCTTGCTCAGGTTCTGTATTTTTCCAGTAAATGTGCTGATACCTTGTTAATAAATAGAATAAATAAAAGGATTTGGCAAGCTTCTAACCTGCCTTACTGGAGTCCGGAGCTGAAAGCTGGGATTTAAAGGGGCAATCACAAATCTAGCAAGCTGTTTAATTCTCTGTGGTGTGCTGGTGAGCAAACCATTGACACTGCAGCACTCCCTTATCACCGTATTGGAGTCTGGACCTACATTTCCATCACAAATAATAGGACAAGACTGTTCCCTGTTAAACTTTCATGAGGTTCAGACGTGAAGAGATCAGTTTAAGTATGTTCTGTTGCTCGGTAGAATGTGGGGTATGACTGTAGGATTAAATTTTGAGCATCCACTGCTCTTGGATGCCCCACCTGATCTCTTGGTAGATGGGCGTAGTGTATTAACGTTATGGAGGTACTGTTCCCAACTCGGGATTTCCTGGCAATTTCATCACATAACCTCCCACCCTGTCACTCCCAACATTGCCCCATCCACTAGGCACAGTGCTTTCAAGCAGCAGGTAGAAACTTCCCACTATCCAGATGGATCGATCTTGACTATTGGTGAAATTATCTTATCTCCCCTTCAACAATATTTTAATGACAAATTGAAGAACTTCAAAGACAACACAAGTTTTGTTCAGTGCCCCTTCTAACTTTTTTTTGTCAAAAAAGACATCTATCAAATTATACTGATAACAGAGGAATTGCTGAAAGAATTAAATTATATTAAATGAGCCTTACGTGTGCAGGATTTATATTGACACCAGTCCCTAAAAGTTATTACAGGATGTAGCAACTATTTTCATACAGGAAAGGGATTCCCATTTGAGAATAGCTCGAGGCTTAGTGTAGGAGTTTGAAGTCAGCTTTCTGATTGTTCTGAACTTCAATGATTGGCTGTTGGTGTTTATCTACACTGATACTTTGATCTTCTCTCTGGGGATCCGTGACTCACCTCGCCATACAGCTTCAAAGGTAACTGCACTATTTCCTGTTGGCTTGAATAATCAGTGGTCAGATTAATTCTGGAATGATGGATCTCCTGAGAATGTCCCTGGTGCTGATTTCCTTTTGAGATGAAATGATTTTTGCACGACGTAGCTCTTCCAATCAGATGGTACAAATTAATAGTTGCTGAGTCCTCATTTTGGTGCATCCCTTTCTTAGAGACTGCTGGAATGTGCTTTGAGTTGGAATGATCTGGCTGGATTGTTCATTGTCCATAGCGGCACTTAATTAACATTCTGCAGATGCTGGAATCTGGAGCAAAAACCAAACTGCTGATGCAGGGTCTTGACCTGAAATGTCAGCTATCCCTCTATCCACAGAGGTTGCCTGGCCCACTGAATTATTCCAGCAGTTTGTTTTTGCTAACATTCTGGATAATCTAATGGCTCCTTTTGAACTAGTTCCTGAAATAATCGAGTTGGTATTCCAACTATCCACTTAGGACTGGAAGTGATTAGCGGGCTCTCCTTTGACAGTCCTGTTCATTCTTCCCATGCAACAGCACTGTGGAGCTGCCTCCACTGGAAGGGCATGCATTGGTTCAAGGCAGTGGCTCACCACCAACTTCTCAAGGACAACTGGGGGGCTGGGCTGGGGTGGGGGGGGGGAAAGCAATAAATGTCAGCCTTACCAAAAATTAATTAATTAATTTTGTGAATAGTCTTGTGGTTACTTTTTGAACTTGCTCTCTTTAAATCTGGAAGTAATTTTGTTTTCTAAATCATCAAGCAGCTTTTCTTTGACAAACTTTATACCTTTAAGAATATTCAAGCAGGAGAAACTACTGGTGACAACAAACATAACACAACTAATCAGGCTTTGTGAGACAGAGTTAAAAGCGTCTTCAGCCAGAAGTGTCTGGTAGCTGATCCTCAACCTCCTGAAGTTGGTACCATCACAGAAGCCAGTTTTCAGCCCATTCATTTCACTCCATGTGATACTAAGCAATCACTGAGAGTCCTGAATACAGCAAAGGTCTATGTGCCTGACAGCATTGTGGCTGTAATACTGAGCACTTGTGCACCAATAGTAGTCACTACCCAACCTGTTCCAGGACAACTACAACAATGGTGTCCACCCAACAATGTGAAAAACTACCTAGGTAGGTCCTGACCATTAGAAGCAGTATGAAACCAAACTATGTGATTACTACACCACCAATCTACTCAACTATCAGCAAAGTGTTGATGCTGATGCCATCAACTGATATGCAGCTAATCCGTTTAACTGATGCTTCAAGTTTCACTGGGCAACTCGACTGCATTACAGCCATGATTTAAATGTGAACAGAAAAGCTGAATTCCATTTAAGAGGTGTTGACGTAAGGAAGTTCTTGTCTGAATGTGGCATCAAGCAGCCCTGATAAAAGTTTTACCAAGCACAAAAGATGCCAGATAGTTGTGGTTGCTGGAGGCAGTCATTCTCTGCTTCAGTTTATCACTACAAGAGTTCCTCAGGATAGAGTCCTAGGGCTGACTACTTTCATCATTAAACTTTCTTCCACCATAAGGTTAGAACAGAAATATTGACTGTTTCAGTTCTGTCTTTAGTAAATGGAGTTGTTATAATTGTGTGCAGCAAGACATGGGCAACATCCAGGGGTGGGTTGATGTATGGACTTCACTCAAGTGCCAGACTTTCTTTAACGCAAGAGATTCTAACCATCTTTCCTTGATAATCAACATCCTGGGAGAGTCAGTGTGTTGTGGATACCTTTATTGGGAGGAAGCGGAGTGGCTGTTTGAAATACACTGAACTTAATTGTATATTCTTAACCATCAAGTAAAATATTGTGTAAAATAAATGGCTCTTACATTCAATTAATGCAACATGTTCAGTTTGTTGGCCTACGTTTAATATGTCAGATTTTTGTTTTTGTTCTTTTGATAATTGAAGTGTCCTTGTTTATTTGATCAGTAATAAATTTCTGTCCTTTGCTAACTGCACTGAAATAATTCAAGGAATGTGAATTGCTCTGTTTCTGATAACATGATGAAGCATTCATTCCACGTAGCTGTAGGTGACGTAACATATTTATTGGTAAGTGTGGGCTGAGGCAGCAGATGTTTGCCACAGCTCAGTGGAGGCAGTCTCAGCTTTGAGTCAGAAGGTTGCAGGTCCCAGATGCTTAAAGTCATAATCCAGACTGGCAGTTGAATGCTATGGGAGTGCTGCATAGTTGGAGGTGCTGTCTTTTAGACAAGACATTAATCAAGTGAAGTCTTTCTAATGAACAGAAAATGTCTCTCAGAAAACAGAGCTGGGAACTTCACTCTAGTGTCCTAGTTAATACTCATAGCACCTAAACAGCTTGTTTTTTATGAAATCACTTAGGCAAATTGGGCCTTATTGCACTGCACTTTCTCTGTAGCTGTGACACTTTACTCTGTACTGTTATTGTTTTTACCCGTACTACATCAATGCACTCTGTACTGACTGAGTGTAACTGCACTGTGTAATGAATTGACCTGTACGATCGGTTTGTAAGACAAGCTTTTCACTGTACCTCGGTACAAGTGATAATAATATACCAACACCAAATTGGTTAGATTTCCTACTAATGGCCACACTTCAAAAGGTTTGTTCAATGGCTCTAAAGATCCTAAGGTTAGAAATGTGACAATGGAAATGATGTTCTTAGAGAATCTGTTTTTAATGACATTGAAGGATTGTTAATGGTCAGGGTACCTGGAGAACTTTCCTATTCTTCTTTGAACAGTATCCTGAGATCACATTCACCTGAGAGGGCAGATGGATTCTCTGTTTAATGTCTCATTCAGAGGAGAACTCTTCTAACAATGCAGTACTGGACTGAAGTGTCAGCCTTGATATGTGTTCATGTCTGCAGTTTCAATTGATGCCCTTATTTAACTGACACTTCTGCATTTAGCCATAGATTATATGAGTGCTTGTCGTTTTAATCAATTCCATCATAGTCAATATATTTATGCTTGGGTTTGGAAAAAATGCCAGGGTTAGATGCTGTACCACAACTAGTTTGAACTTGTCCTCACATTTTCTAGCAAGTCCGTATGCGTAGCAAAGCATTTCTGTCAACTCTGAGCTTTGTTGATAATCTAAGGCATGTTTGAAGTTTTCATGCATTGAACCCTTGGTGTCTGTCTCTCTGTTTGCAAATGTAAAGGCATAACAAGTTCTCTGAAACATACATCGTTAGAAGACAATCTAAAACAGCATGCTTCTGAAACACTGGTTTATGATATTCTTTGACTGGAAAAGAAGTCTAGGTGGGCGAAACCTTCTAAAGGCTCCATGGAGAAATTCTGCACACAGACATCTGGCTGTATCAGGAGACACTGTTCATTGTATGAAGCTGAATTTGCAATTTTGCACCTTGATGCCAGTCAAACCAAGGAAGAAGTTCAGTGAGGATGTTTGGGGTGTGGCTCTTGCTGGTCTTGAACTTTCCTTGTACCAGGATTAGGAAGTTTTGGTCCCAAACTTCAGCTGTGGCTTTTGGGACAAGCTCCCAATCTGGACAAAGGTCAGGGCTGACATAAGGCAAGGTTAAAGCTTTAGTCTACAGTTTAGCCAAATGCAGGCCTAGGTTGGAATTCTGTCATATTGTTGGACCAGTGATGGATATTTTCTTTGCTGCAATGTCAGAAGTGTCATATTTCAGAAGAGACATACAAAAAGAACCTTGTCTGCTCTCGGTGATTTTGAAGAAGTGTAAAAGAGAACCTCTAGCATCCTGGTCAAAATTTATCCCTCAATCAACAACACTAAAATAGATTATTTTTCTTGTGGGACCTTACTCTGAGAACATTGGTTGCTGTATTTCCTGACCTTAACCATACTTTAGAAATATTTATTTGTCTGTGAAATGCTTTGGGAGGCCCTTGGGTTATGAAAAGCTCTGTTTAATTTTCAATTTCTTTTATCAGAGTAGTAGGAGCATCATTCTGGTGGACTCTCATCGAAGAGGAACCCTTCCTCTCTGAGTGTCTAAATACTTGAGTTAAAATTGTTATTTTCTCTTTAGAAATTGAAATTCTGTTCCTTGTGTTTAGCTTCAGAGAAGAAAACCTGGCATCCTTAGCTGGTCTGGTCTGTAGGAAATTCTAATCCCAGTGTTTGATTCTTAACCACTTAGTAGCATGAAATCAGAAGTTACCTGCAGTGAATGTTTAGATTAAAAGGACTTTTGCACTTTTTGCATTTTCCTAATAACAATCATAAGGACTTCATAAATCAGTGTTTTCAAGTTCTGTTAGAACACACAGGGTTAAGCAAGTGCAGTCTCTAATGGGTGGAGATAGCTTGTAAAGGCGTGAAATTTTGTACGCTTTACTAGACTGTATGAAAAGCATCGGCTGGTATCCTGATCTAATCGGAGAACGTCATTGCTTTGTATGAGAGTGATGCCCCACCTCTGAAGTCTGATTTATTATTTATTGTGTAGGAAATTGTTAATCTTCCAGTAATGTAAGTTGTACGTTTTCAATGCAGCACCAGCTCTGCTTCAGTCTGTTTGCCCTGTTGGGAATTATTCGTTTTCATTTACATACAAATCCACATGAATAATTTGGGTCCATCAACAAACTCCTTTTGCTGAAGGTTGACATTTCTAATTGACTGCCCCAGCTGCTGAGTAGGTTGCATGAGGAAGCTAATTAGTGACATCCAACCACATTTGAATTCTCAACTCTCAGCCCCTTGTTTTCTATCTAGTTGGTTACTCCTCTCGAGGGAGTGCATATTACCTCATTGACCATGATCTCAGTCATTTCATGAAATCCATATTCGCAACTTGTCAAAATCATTCAGCCTATATATGCTTTCAATTCCTTTTCACACATTCCACTTTCAGGACTACATACCATGTGTGTATTTAAAATATAAACTGCAAATATAAAGAGATCTACAGGAAAATATGTTATAAGGGATAGTTTTCTTCAAAAATAGTTTCTGGATTAGTATGATATTTCTATTGGCATCACTGACTAGGTCTATAGTTAATTTGCAACACTGATTAGATCCACAGTTTTATAATACTGGGTTCCTACAGTTATTCCTTGCTATGTTTAAACTAGCATTGTAAGGTATGGGACCATTGCCATGAGTCATGGCCATAGCAGACTTTTAGAAATTGGTACACTTTGCTGCACTAGTTTTGGACCTACATCATTCAATGGGCATTGGTTAGCTTGATAAAATAATTACTGGTTGCAAATGTTGTGATTCATGTGTTTGTGAACCCTACGATCTGTCCAGAAAGGAGACTGCTCATTAATGAGGATACTTCCCAGAAAAAGTCAAAATATTAAAACAACTGATTAAACATTGGGATAATGCTGTATTTAGTGATAAATACAGTGAATTGTCATCGTAAAGATGACAGATTATATCCTACAATTTTAAACTGTCAACTACTTCCCAAAGCCTGGATAAACACAATCTGCTGACCAGTTTTTAAGCTTTCATCATGACAAAGAAGCAGATCAAAATGAAAGAAATAAAGTGATCCAGCAATGCAGCTCGCTTTGTTTATGTCTCGTTAAAATGGGAATTTTTGGGAGTGGAAAAGGCTTTAAATTTAAATGGCCTGTCCCAATAATCACAGTCACCCATCCAGTCACCATATTCCAGAATCCTTTACTCTACAAAGATAACTGCTTCGTCGTCTGTTTCCCATATTCCTATTTTAATTTTCTCAAATTTAACCTTGTCCTTCCAGCCTGAACTTTATTTCCAGTTTGCATGTTATCTTTTTGGGAGAGTTTTTCTTTATTCACCTATGGCATGTGGAAATGCATAAATATACAAATTAGGAGTCGTAGTGGGCCACTGAGCCCCTCAGGCATTCAATAAATCATGGCTGATTTGGTTCCAGCCTCAATCCACATTGCCATCTACCTGCAGTATCTTTTCACCCCCACAATCAAGCATCTACCTACACCTACCTGCCTTAAAAATATTTAAATACTCTGCTTCCACTCACTGCCCTTCGATGAAGAGAGTTCCAAGAACATTTTGCCTCACCTCTGCCTTAACTGACATCTCCCTTATTTTTAAACAATGACCCCCCTTGCTCCAGATTCTCCTACAGGAGGAAACATCTTCTCCATATCCCCTGGTGGGGCAGGCACAGTAGTGTAGCAGTTAGTGTAATGCTATTACAGTGCCAGCGGCCCGGGTTCAATTCCGGCCACTGCCTGTAAGGAGTTTGTACGTTCTCCCCGTGTCTGCGTGGGTTTCCTCCGGGTGCTCCAGTTTCCTCCCACATTCCAAAGACGTACAGGTTAGGAAGTTGTGGGCATGCTATGTTGGCGCCAGAAGCATGTGACACTTGTGGGCTGCCCCCAGAACACTCAATACAAAGATGCATTTCACTGTGTGTTTCAATGTACATGTGACTAATAAAGACATCTTATCTGAAGTCCCCCAAGATATCACGTGTTTTAATCAAGTCCCTTCTCGCTCTTCCAAACTCCAGCAGAAAGCATCTGTCCCATCCAACCTTTCCTTAGACAAAACACTCATTCCAGTAAACCTTTTCTCAATTTCTTCTAATCCATTACAATGCTCCCTGAAATAAGACTGATATTGGACACACTACTCCAGATGTGGTCTCAACAGTGCTCAAGCAACTCAAGAGCAGCTTCACTACTACTTTTATTTAATTCACAAATAAAGGATAACATTCCCTTAGCTTTCCTAACGACTCGCTGTACCTACCTATAAGCCATTTGTGAAGCATGCACGAGGGCACCCCAAACTCTTTGCATCTCAGAGCTCTGCAATCTCTCGCCAATATAGGCAATTTCACGTCATCCTGCATTATATTCCACTTGTCAATCTTGGACCATTCATTTAGCTTATCTATATATCCCGATGTAGTGTGCTAATTTCTTCTTCGTAATTTCTTATCTATCTTTCTGTCATCAATAAATTTAGTAAGGATGCCTTCATCCAAGTTATTTATACAAACTGTAAAAAGTTGAGGCCCAGCACTAATCCCTGTGGCATACTACTTGATACATTTTACTAACCAGACAAAGATCCATTTATGCCTACTGTATTGAGTAGGTGCTATAATTTTACAATTTTATCATGTTATAGGTTCTTGGTTTGAGTGTGATTTTGAGATGTGTTTGTTTATTCCATGATTATTCATGACTAAATCATCTATATTCTGCATCTTTGGCTTATCTGGAATCTGTAAATATTGAAGGTGCATTTCTGGTACTTGCCATTTGTCAATGAGAAACCACTAAGTGTGATGATATCCACCTGGGTCACATTGGGCTAGATTTTTGACAGTTTCCAATAACAAAAACTGTCATATTTAAACATTTATTTCCCTCTTGTCCATCCATCCAACTCAGGTTTGCAAAGTGAAGGGTGGACATTTTTCAGAATTTACTTGCAAATAAAAGCACATGAGTACCACTATAATGCTGGCAGTAACTTAGGAAGTTAAATAATAACTTAGGGAATCATTACCTGTACTTTCTGAGCAATAATTCAGGAAGAATGTTCTGTAACCAGGACAACAGAACAACCAATTTACCTTGATGTGAAACAGAACTGACACTTCAGGTCAAGGATCATTTTCTGGTTCTGGTAAAAGGTCATTGACCTGAATTTTGACTGTTTTCCTCACCCTACCAATGCTGTCCTGCATTGTGTCTTTGAACTGAATTACCAGTTTCTGCAGTGTTTTATTCAAATTATTTCATGAGTGTCTCCAGTCTTCTTAAGACCATAATTTCTCTGTTCCCCACTGTCAACAGTGGTGGGAATGGGCAGCAGTCTGTTCCTCTGAATTCAATGACAAGGAAAATTAAGTATAATGTGGTTGGGGGGATGGGGGGAGGGGAGTGAATCCAATATTATTAACTTTGACAAACATCATTTGGAATTTGAGTTTTTTCTCAAGATGGTAAGTGCATTCTACATTCAGAAACACTGCTTCAGTGCTTCATAGGCTAACTGGTAAAAAGGAAGGGAATTTCTCGAGCTGACAGGGAAGAGAGCTTGGCTCAAGGTACTTTGATTTTATCAATAGTGTTTTCCGTTGTACATGTGTGCCATATACAGTAATCGTCCAAATCACCATCAGGCTTGCAAATTATTTTATTTCATTAGATCTTCAGGTGAATGCTACTGGTAAAGGAATTTAATTACACTTTATGAATCTCTCTCTTTCTCTTTCAACAGGGGAGCTATTGACCCAACCCAGGCCTGAAGGAGTGACTGAGATTATCTGCCCCAAAAATGGGAGTGAGCGTGTGGATGTGGCCCTGGTTTATCCCCCGACCCCCACTGTGATCAGTCCCTGCTGTAAGTGAGCAGTGGGCCACCCTGCTAGTCTTCCTCAGAAAAGATACCTTTAAAATTCTGTTCAAATATTTGGCAGACAACAAGTTTTTTTAGCAAGAATAAGGTAAGGTAGAGGGTGTGTGCTTGCTTAAAATTAATGCTTTGACCAATTACCCATCAAGAATTAATGTGGGCTCTCCCTATGGAATAAATAACACAGAATGGATTTGTGTTGTATTTGAATGGATCTTCCAAACCCGAGCACAGATCGATGGTTTGACTTTTCGTGCCCAGCTACTAGACGAGATTGGTACAAATGGAAGCTGGAGAAAGCACAGGGAAAGAGAGGCTGATGCACTATGTCATCCTGTAATATAAGCACCAACAATGGTCCCTAATCTCACAGACACTCAGAATCATTGGACAGGCAAAAAACAATAAAAGACCCAATTAAATAAAAGCCCAATTCAAATAAAACTTTCTGATATGTTCCTCTTTTGTTCGCCAGATGAGAACAAGAATTCATGAGTGGGCAGTTATAGTTTGCACAAGTACATGTCAGCTCACCCAGTTTCTGCAACATGAACAAATTGGAACAAGTTTAGATAAGGTAGACCAAGGAAAGCTGATCACGTTGTGCCTGGTGCAAGAACACAGATAAAAGGTTTTGCGCAAGATATTAAATAGAAATGTGAGGAATGAGGGTAGTGACTTGGAACTGGCTGGTGGAGCCACATATAATCAATGATTTCGATAAGAAATTACACAAGCATTTGAGGGGAAAAAACTTAAGAACTACAGGGAGTAAGGAATGGACTGCCTAGGATTGCTCTGCAGAGAGCTGGCATAGACTCGATGTGCCAAATGGGTGCCTCCTGTGCCAATAATATCCTGTAACTTGAGCTGTGTTCCACCTGTAGAAGATTCCTTTAAGTCTATAGTGGTGTTTGATGGGAACTTGTGATTAACTGTCAACAGAAGTACTCCCTGACTTCTAATTAAACTTTCTACTTTTACTGATGCTCTCAGCTCTCCACTTCCAACCCAGCCCAAATAAACCGCACTTTTTTTTATAAAAATGTATTCTCCCCATTCTCCTCATTACCAATTTTCTTTCACGATCTTACAAGAAATCCATCTTCAAAATCATATTTTTAGTAAAGGTAGAAGGAAAGGTTATTAAGCCTTTTTTTGGGGGGGGGGGGGGGGAGAAAACACAAACAAAATACCAGAAAGCTGGATTTAACAAGCAGAGAATTTCTGTTAAGTTTGAATGAATCCTTTGTGAGACCACACTTGGGAGTACTGTAAAGGGTAATGAGGCACTCTACCAAAACCAAAAAAAATTATCTCCAGGGATGATTGAACAGGCTTTTTGTCTTTTTAAAAAAAAAGACTGAGAGATGAACTGATGTTAGTCTTTAAGGTTATGAAATAATTTAATAGGGTAGACAGAACATCTAACTCCATTGGGGAATTCCCAAGAGAGACTTTTTCCCAACAGTGGTTAGAATGATACCACAAGGAGTAATTGTGGTGAATAGCAGAGGGAAACCAGTTGAGCTCAGAAGGAAGAAAGGACTGGTAGGATGTGACAAGAGTTAGGCGGAGAAGAGATGGAGAATGCTTATGGGGGGGGCTTAAACACCTGCATGGGCCTATCTGGCTGACTGGGCTGTTTCTGTGCTGTGGGTATATTGTAATACTTGGTAATGCATCAGGAATCAAGGTAAGAAAATTGACTCCTGTTTAAAAAGTTGTAAGCAGTTAGATCTGTTTGCTTTTTAACAGAAATTTCATTCTTAGTTTTTGGTTTAATATTATTCAAGTTATGCATCCTAGAATCATAAAATTGTTAAGGCACAGAGCAGACAATGTACATATTCAATCCATGTCCTCTCATTGTACAACAATCAAGTAATTTACCACTCTTTTCCCAAGTCCTGTCAAATTATTTTTCCTCAAATGCCATTCCATTTCTCAATTGAAAGTCTTGATTGACTGCTTCAACCATCCTTACAGGCTTTGAATCCCAGATCATAAACACCCTCAGGTGAAATAAGGATTTCCTCTCATCCTCCCCGTTATCTTTTCCTCATTATTTTAAATCTGAGTCTTCTGGTCCTGGAACTATCTGTTAATGAAAATAATTTATCTCTACTCTCTATCACACCCTAACCTTGTTGCTGAAATACCTTATCCCTGCAACCTTTCAAGTTAATCTCTCTGCTTGCTCGAGGACTTTCACTTCTTTCCTGAAGTGTGGTGACCAGAAGTGGATGCAATCCTCCCATTGCAGTCTAAATGGTGTTTTGTGATGGTTCAACATAGTCTGCTGGCTTTAACACTCTGATTTGTATTAGAGAAGCCCAGGATCTTATACGCTTTACAAATTATGTTTTCAATATATTCTGCACCTTCAAAGATCAATGTACATAAGCCCTCAAGAAGCTCTATTTCTGCACCCCTGTTATTACACTGCCTGTCTATATTATCACTCCTCCATTCTGCTAAAATGCATTACTTCTTTGTTCTCTGTATTGTATTTAATATGCCACTTGTCTGCTCATTCTGCCAGCCTATCTGCTTTCTTGGAATCTGTTACCATCCTCCCAACTGTTCACCACACTTTCAAGTGTAGTACCCTATTGGTTTTCAATAGCTTCACACTACATAGAACAGTACAGCACAGGAACAGGCCCTTCAGCCCATGACGTCCGTGCCGAGCATGATGCCAATTTAAACTATCCCATCTGTCTGCATATGATCCCTATCCCTCCATTCCCTGCCTGGTCATGTGCTTGTCTAAATGCCTCTTAAACATTGCTTACGTATTTGTTTCCACTACCTCCCCGGCAGTGTATTCCAGGCATCTACTACACTCTGTTGTACTCTCTCGCTTCATAACTCTTCTTTAAACTTTCCCCCTCTCACCTTAACCCTATGGCCTCTAGTATTTGACATTTCCACCCTGGGAAAAAGACTATCTACACTATCAATGCCACTCGTATGCCTTTTATCAGGTTGCCCCTCAGCCTCCAACACCCTAGAGAAAACAATCCCAGTGTGTCCATGCTCCCCTTATAGCTAATACTCTCTAATCCATGCAACGTCTTGGTGAACCTCGTCTGCACCTTCTCCAAAGCCTCCACGCCCTTCCAGCAACCAGAAGAGCACACAATACATCAAATGTGGCTTAAACAAAATTTTATGCATTGCAACGTGACTTTCTGACTTTTATATTCAATGCCCTGGCCGATGAAGGCAAGGATACTGTATACCTTTACCACCCCATCTACTTGTGATGTCACATTCAGGGAGCTACAGACATGCACCCCAAGACCTCTTTGTACATCAATGCTCCTAAGGGTCCTGCCATTTATTGAATACATTTACTTGTGACCTCCCAAAGTGCAACAACTTACTTATCCAGATTAAACTCTTTCTGCCATTTCTCTGCCCACATTTCCATTTTGTCTACATTCTGCTGAATCCTTTGATAATCTTCCTCACTGTCCACAACTCTGCCAATTTTATGTCATCTACAAACCTACTAATCAGCCCACTTACATTTTATCCAAATCGTATCACAAACAGGTCCCAGCACTGATCCTTGTTGAACACCACTGGTCACAGACCTCCAATCAGAATAACACCCCTCCACTACTATCCTCTGTCTTCAGTGGCCAGGCTAATTTTGAATCTAATCTACCAAGTCTACTGGTCATAGACTATGAGCCCTTCTGGAAACTTGCCCATAACTGAAGCTTAATTGACAAACCTATAGTTTCATCCTAAAAACAGACAGTATCTGTAGATAGGGAAGCAGTTAACATTTCAGGCTGGTGACTTTTCATCACAATGCATTTGCTAGAAATCTCATGTTTTCTGTTCTTTACACCAAGGAACTACATGAACCTTCCTACAGTCTATATACCCACATCTCCGACTGTTTGTTTAATATGTCATCAGTTTCTGTAACAATGCCTCTTTTCTTTCAGCTTGTCACAGCTTGCCAAGTACATTATTACTATATAAAAGTCAAGGCTGCTCTTAGTTATTCTATGGATTTTCTGGACTTCAATAGCAGTTACCCACTGATGGGGATTTCATTGGATTGGGCTTTATATTATGGGTATGTGTGAGTAGAAAGGCTGCACTTTGGGTAAGGCCACACCACCACCTTGTCCCACCATGGTTCATGTATGTGTCCTATAGACCCATATAGTTGTAAATTAGTGAGACATATTCAGTGATCTAGATTTTGCATCTATGGATGTACTGAGATTGACTGTGGTTTGGAGTTTGATCTTAGCCTGCCGATCATACTTCAATGACACACAATACATCCATAAGAACTAAATTCACTGCTGTGACATTCCACATGTATGAATTTATAAATGTGAGTTGGAAGAACTCTTTCTATAAATTGTGCACAGAAAGTACACAATGATCAACCGTGGTGTGATGTTTATTTTTAATTATTTTTTAGGGATGTATGTCCTTTGGTCAAGCCAGCATTTTATTGCCCACACCATAATGTTCAAGTATAATACCTATGCAACAAAGGTTTTACAATTTCAATTTAAACAAAATGCATGAAGAGCAGGGCTGTCAATGAAACATCATCAACACATCCAGTTAAGAAGATAAAGGTGCTAATTGCCCTACTGAATTAATTGTGCTTGCTAGTGGGAAAATATTTGACCAGAGATTTAACTGCCAGCATGGTGCCTTCCACTCCTTCCTAGGCAGCATGCCTGGCTCTCGGGCCATGAGCACTCCAACATCCACCACGTGGTTGAAACCAGACTGTCATGGCATGGACCACCACCCTCGTGCAGTCAGGTGCCACATTGCCCCTGCTCCCTCCCTTCCAAAGCTGGATCAAGGAGCACCACCAACACCACAACACTCTCAGATACAGACCCTTCCCCACTGCTGCCAGACCCATCCCCACACCCTCATGTGTAATCTCTTCCTCTCACTTATATTTCCTGTACATCTCTCCAACACCCCTTCTCTGAAACTGACTCGGGATCATCTCAGTCATCAGTTCCCAGACCCAGACCAATTGGGAGGGTGAGGGATATCAAACCTTAAACCCATCAACTTTTGCTTCTTCCCCTATAGGCCCTTAACTTCTCTTGTTCCACAATTCAGCCCAAAAAAGTATCTTATTTTGTGAGGGGAGCAATGAGTATAATTAGGTTATTTGCTAACAGGCCACAGAGCTGTCAATGGAACAGCATAGAATATAGAACACAGAACCGTACAGCACTGGAACAGCCTTCGGCCCGCAGTGTCTACACCAACCAGGCTGAAAACTAATCCCATCTGCCTGCAAAAAGGTCCCTATCCCTATTATTCCACCTGCCTGTTCGTGTGCCAATCCAAATGCCTCTTTAACCATTATTCTCATATCTGCTTCTACCACAACTCCCCGGCAGTGCATTCCAGAGACCTATCACTCTCTGTTTAAAAAATGTTGCCTTGTAAATCTCCTTTTAAACTACCCCCTCTCACCTAAAGCTATGCCCTCTAGTATTTGGCGTTTCCACCCTGGAAAAATCTACCTTACATATGCCTCTCATAATTTAATATACTTCTCAGGTTGGCCCCTCAGCCTCTGATGCTCCAGAGGAAACGATCCAAATTTGTCTAGTCGTTCATAATAACTCATACTTTGTAATCCAGGCAACATCCTGGTGAACCTCTTCTATATTCACTCAAAGTTTCCTGAAGGGGGCAAAGGAAATTGTACAAGAATCTAAAATTGGAAGAGGTTGGGATCTGAGCATTATGGGACGGAGGAAATTACAGAAATGATGGGGATTTCATTGGATTGTTTCTTTTATTATGGGTATGTGTGAGTAGAAGGCTGCACTTTGGGTAAAGCTACACCACCACCCTGTCCACCATGGGTCATGTATGTGCCGTAGAGACACATATAATTGTAAATTACTGAGACAAAGTCAATACTCTAGATTTTGCATCTATGGACCTACTTGGATTGACCGTGAGTTTGGAGTTTGATATTCGCCTGTCGATCATACCTCAATAACACATAATACATTCCTGAACTAAATTCACTGCTGTGTCATTCAAAATGTATGTTTATAAATGTGAACTGGAGAAATCTTACTGTAAACTGGGCACAGTAAGTACACCAATGATTAACAATGGAGTGATGTGTATTTAATTATTTTTTGGAATCTTTGTCCTTTGGTAAAGCCAGTATTTATTGCCCATAGTTGGGATCTGAGGCATTACTGGAGGAAATTGCAGGAATAAGGGCAATTCCACAGAGAGAATTTTAAATGATATAATTACAGGTTATTAGGAAAGATTTTTCTCTTGTATCATACAAATATATTGGCATCTAATAAGTTCATACTACAACTGTATTTGAGGAATTGATTTTCAGAATCCCATAAACCAAGGTACCATGTTTTGACTCAAACTTCTCTGCACTGTGCATTGTGGTTACATCTCAGTCATTTAGCCAAAGCTATACTCTTCCAGTGGAGAATGTAGGCTGGTTGGTGGTTGAGTGTCCTGTACCTTGCAGGATGTCATGGATTATATACCTTCAAGTTTACACTTGAAAGTCAAATCCCTATTCCAACTTTCTTATAATAGTTTTGTGTTACAGATTGTAGATCTGTGCACCAATCTGGCAATTGCACTGAGCACCAGCCCTTTCTAACTTCTGAGTGTATGATCTTTACAGGGCAGACTAATGAGCAGGGAACATAGGTGTGCCAACTCACTGGGGCTCCTTGTAGACCACAGAATGCACTTTGGGCATCCCCACTTTACAAGACTGACCAATACCCTAAAGGGAGAAGGGAGTGTAAGTTCAAAGGGAAAGTTATTACATAGAACTACAACCTGTGAACAGGATTGTGGCCAGCTCTCAGGCCAACGATACTAAGCTGATCGTAATGTCTCACAGCACACATGGAGGACATTGGTTCATTAAGCCTTTGCCAGCTGTTTGAAAGAGCTCTCCGTTTTGTCCCACCCCACCCCCTATGATCCTCCCCTACATATCTGCAAATTTTCCCACTTCAAGAAAAAATAACTGCATAACTGTTTATCTTTTTCATTGCTGTAGTTCAACCGTGCTGAGCTTAAATTGATAAACTTCCTATTTACTAATTTTAAATTAGCTGTCATGGTCACAATAAGCAACAGCTACATTTCAAACAGTTTTCACAGAGATTCAGGTGCTTTGGAACATTCTGAGGATGTGGAAAATGTTTTTAAATGTAGCTGAATTTATTTTTGCCTTCAAGGCTGTAATATCCCATTGACTTGAGTCAGGAAAGAGGAGAAACCTCCAAGTTCTGCATTCCACTGTATTTCTGGATTGGAAATCTATCCACTGTGGAAAGGGTCTGAATTTTGGTGTGAAATTCTTGGAACAAATGGATGCATTTGAATGAGATCAAAATATTTTAATAATGTGTAAAGCTTATTTATGTATCCAGCAGAATATTACAACAAACTGCATTAGTCTTGCATATGTTAACAGAATAAATTTAATAATTATTAATAAAGAACCCTAAAAGAGTGATGACTAGCCTGCATGCAAACATATAATTTGAATAATTCAGGTTACCTCCATTGCGTTAGATTAAGAAATGGACTTTCTGTCCGGGGAGGAGACTGGACAGATGAAAATTTCCTCTCTCCCTGTTAGTTATGTAAATGGCTCCCACATTACAGCAATAACTACACTTCAAAAAAAAAGTACTTAATTCACTGCAAAGTTTGCAGACGACACAAAGGTCGGGTGGTGTTGTGATAGTGTGGAGGGCTTGTCCGAAGCTTGCGGAGGGATATTGATAGGAACGCAGAGCTGGACTGACAAGTGGCAGATGGAGTTCAATCCGGAGAAGTGTGAGGTGGTACACTTTGGAAGGACAAACTCCAAGGCGGAGGACAAGGTTAATGGCAGGATTCTGGGGGGGTGTGGAGGAGCAGAGGGATCTGGGAGTTCATATCCACAGATCACTGAAAGTTGCCTCACAGGTGGATAGGGTAGTTAAGGAAGCTATGGGGATGTTAGCTTTTCATAAGTCGTGGGATCGAGTTTAGAGCCGCAAGGTAATGATGCAGCTCTACAAAACTCTGGTTAGACTACACTTGGAGTACTGTGTCCAATTCTGGTCACATCATTATAGGAAGGATGTGAAGGCGTTGAAAAGGGTGCAGAGGAGATTTACCAGGATGCTGCCTGGATTGGAGAGTATGCATTATGAGGAGAGACTAAGGGAGGTAGGGCTTTACTCATTGGAGAGTAGGAAGATGAGAGGAGACATGATAGAGGTATACAAAATATTAAGAAGAATAGATAGAGTGGACAGCCAGCGCCTGTTTCCCAGGGCACCAATGCTCAATACAAGAGGGCATGGCTTTAAGGTGATGGGTGGGAAGTTCAAGGGTGATGTCAGAGGGAGGTTTTTTAACCCAGAGAGTGGTTGGTGCATGGAATGCGCTGCCTGGGGTGTGGTGGAGGCTGATCCATTGGTCAAGGTTCAAGAGATTGTTAGATAAGCATATGGGAGGAATTTAAAATAGAGGGATATGTGGGAGGAAGAGGTTAGATAGTTCCTTAAGGTGTGGTTTGAAGGGTTGGCACAACAGTGGTGGGCCGAAGGGGCCTGTATTGTGCTGTATTGTTCTATGGTTCTATGTTTTGATAGCTGGTGAGAAATACTGCGCTTGGGATAAATGAGTCCTAATAGTCATAATATAAATGTCGTTGGTCTTTATCTGCAGTACTTGATTATTTGATATGACACTTATTACAGTAAATTTAATATTTATTAGCAACTTTAAAGGTTTCACCTTGTACAAATTTGTGGGAAGTTGATGTGCTTTTGAGAGAGAATGAGTTATGGGGAAATTAGTGGGGGGATGGGAATGCCCCAAGGTTCATCAGAGATTATTCATAGACTCTAATGTCAAAAGAAAATAGAAAAAAAATGAAAAGTTCTGGATTGGGTATTGGTTCATTATTGTCACATCTACGCAAATACAGTGAAAAAGCTTTTGTTTCTATGCCAGACAGACAGATCATTCCATAACGAGTACATTGAGGTATTAAAAAAGAAAAACACTATGCAGAATATAGTGTTACAGTTACAGAGGCAGGTACAGTGCAGGTAGATAAATAAAGTGAGAAGGGCCATGACAAGATAGATTGGGGAGATCAAGAGTTCATCTTTTAGCTTATGAGTGCTCCATTCAAGAGTCTGATAGCACCTGACCAATGACTGTGTCTCTATCAAACAAAGCTTAGAAAAGAGGGCTTTTCAATCCACTTCAAACTGGATGAGGAATAGTGGATTTTTTATCACTTAAAAGCAGATTGACCCACTAAATAAATGCAGTATCTCAGAGTCTGATAGAAGCTTCCCTCGAGCCTGGTGGTGTGTGCTCTGCCAGAGAGGAGAGCAGAGAATGACCAGGGTGGGAGGGGTCCTTGATCGTGTTGGCTGCTTTCCTGAGACACACCTAATATTAGAGCATGGTTTCCTCCTACAATCTTACACTGGTGTGAGTCAGTGCAGATGGTTATCAAACTGTACCATAGATTCAGAGTAATTGGTAGTAGAGAGGAGATGAAACACTTTTCACCTAGTGGCTAGGGGAGAGATGGGGTTTTCTCTTCACCAGTGGTATGTATGGAATTCATTGCATGAAAAATTCATCACAATTAAAATGTGCTTGGATATGTGCTTGAAGAGCCAGACCTGCAGTGCTAGAAGGTGGGATTGGTAGGGAGTTCTTTTTTGACTGGCACAAACACACAAAGGGACAAATCACTGCCTCCCTATGTTGTAACTTTTGTATGATTTCATGATTCTATGCTGTGGTCAGACACAGTATAAGCCCTGTACCTAGTTCACATCACTGAGGCAATCAAGCACTAGGGACAAGGTAGTTCAACAAAGAGGTGCTTGGATCATACACATGGAGCCAAAAACCCAGGAACCATTTTAGTGATGTTGAGGGGCTTTAGGTTATTTCTGTATGAGTGAACTATGAGAAAGCTCTTCCATAATTAGTCTGTTGTTAAGCTGGAAGTCACTTTCCACCAGTGGTACATTTGTAGTATTTGTACATGCCCAAGAACTAATAACATCTTGTTTTAGATGCAAGGCTGCCCTATGGTGAGGTGATTCATCTCTTTGTTCTTTTTAATAGGTTGATGTTCAGCTGAGGCATTTGTGAACAGTTGAGGAATGTCTATTCGTCCTTGGATATGTGAAGAGAAGAATTGATGCTCTACACATGGATGCTCTTTTACAATGGATTCAAAGCAGCTCCACAATAGGCACAAGTCATTGAGGATCTTGCACCCGACCAACTGACTGTCGCTATACACAAAGCTTAGAAAGCTTTCTCGTCCACTTTGAACTGTCCTCCTTTGGAAGGGGAACAGTGGATTTTTATCATTTGAAAGCAGATTGACCCACTCAATCAATTCTTTTGATGGATAAATGCAGTGTATACAATCTACAAAATGCACAGGAGTTATTCACTTAGGCTATTCCAACAGCATTTCCCAAATCTGTGATTGCTACCAGCAAGGAGGACAAGGGCAGCAGGCACATAGGAAAACCACCACCTGCAGGCTCCACTTACAAGTCGCAGACCATCCTGACTTGGAAGTAAATCGCTATTCCTTCATCATCGCTGGATGCAAATCCTTGAACTCCCTATCCAACAGCACTGTGGGAGTTCCTTCACCAGAAAGATGGCACTGTTTCAAGGAGGTGGCTCATTTGAGGGCAATTAGGGATGGGCAATAAATCTTAGTGTCGCCAGCAATGCCCACATTCCTTAAAAATGAATAAATAATAAGAAAGACACACAGAGTTCCACCAACTATTTCTGGAACAAGTGGCTCCTCAGGGATTTTCTTTTGCAGTGTTTAATGAAAGCCATACTTAGTGTTGTCTAAAGTGTTGTAGGAATAAAATGCCAAAAGTAATTTATCTTTTCTTGAGTGGGCTCAGATCAGAGTCTGCAAAAGCGTATCATCACCATTTTATTTTCTAAACTTACTGAAATGTTTAATTTAGAGTCTGCTTCATTTAAAAAAAATGTGTTTGTGCAATACTCAATGTGACAAAACAGTCTTTTCACATTTGCTTTCTTCCGCCTTTATTGGAACCAGTTTTAAGAAAGGCTCTTAATAGACCCTGATCAATCTCATCAATCTGCCTGGGCATGAAAAGTTGGATAAAATTATCAATGCCAAATCATCTATATATATTTGTTTCGAGGTATTCATTAAAATATAATTCTGGGGAACAATTATTTACAAGTTGCATTTTTGTAAACAAAACTATATCTCAAAATCTCAAAATTTTCATTGGCAACACCCCTTCCCAAAGCACCCTGTTGCGGTGTGGGTTCTTCATGTTCGGTTCATCTCAGTGATAGCATTCTCATCCCAAAGTCAGAAGCTTGTGAGTTCAAGTTCCACTTCCAAGACCTGAGCTCATGTACCAGGCCGACACTACAGGGCAGTATTGGGCAGAGCCATGCCACTGGAGCTGCCTTTTGCCAAATGAGATATTAAACCCTCTTGGATGATTGGAGACAATCCCATGGTGTTACTTGAAGAGCAGGGGAGTTTCCTTGGTGTGCTGAACAACATTTATCCCTTCCACCAAAAGAAAATTATCTAATTGTTCATTCATTTGCTGTTTGTGGAATTTTGCTGTGTGAACAATGTTGGGCAAGGTTGCCTACAAAAGACTAATAACACTTCAGGAGTTGATCTGTTGAATGTGAAGCGTGTTGGGACATCCTGAGGGCATGATAAGGTAGTACATAAAGACAAGCTTTTTCTGCTCCGAAGGAAATTGTAGAACTGTGTATTGTCAAATAAAAGTGTTTTTCTTTATATCAATTAATCCAAAAGGAAGAAGAGAGAATCAGTGCAGCCTACAAATATCTTATTTTTTACGTCTTGTTAATAAAACATGTATTGCAATGGAACTGAAACATTTGCACATCAGTCACCTTGGATATTTAACACTAATTAAAAGAATCATTGGAAAATGTTTATGTTTTCATTTTCTAACCCTTGTACAGAGTCTGACAATAATGTTTGAAGATTGAATATAGTTTTAGAATTTAATTATACAGGTCCTCCCCAATTTACAACTGCCCTATTTGCATACAACGAGTGTTTGGGAGACAGGCAGGATAGATTTACCAGCTGCTGTGGGGCTGCAGACATCTTCTGTTGTGTGGGAACTTGGTTCATGGCCACATTTCCCACTTGCAAACTGTTCAGGTTACAGGACTGGAACTCTGTCGTAACCTGGGAAGGACCTGTATTCGAAACTTTGATAAGACATTTCCCTAGAAATTTGATTGCACAGTGCTAATGTTTTGACCAAGAAATAGTCAGAAACTTGATTTACTTCAAGCTAAATTGATTTTCAGTAAAAATCTACTTTTGGGAGCACCTGTTGTAGGGCACCATCCAGACAACATGATCTTAATCCCACTGTACCATTCTGAGAACTGGGACAAATGTGCCTATATCGTCATCCCTTTCACACTGAGTTCCTTTGATTCCTGTGCATTGTGTCCTTGGTGTGGAGTCTAGACTTAGTCTCCATAAAAACTGGTCACTCCCAACAATGCTGTCATAGAAAAATGCGTCAGCAACAGGTAGATTAATGAGGATGAATTGGTAAAGTCACTAGGTGCCCACCTGGAGAAAGAATAGCAAGGGCACAGAATGTATTCCATGCAGTGCCACGGTACTAGGATAGCTCTGATCAAAGTTGTTAGCATCGTATGTGTCTGTGACAAAGGCAGTGTGTTCCTCCTTGTCCTTTTCAATCTGTCTGCACTACCCTTTTGGCATGGTTGACTGCATTACAATCCTTTAACTAACTCGCCTTCATTCAATTTGTAACTATCCAGTTCATTGCCAGAGTATCGCTAATAATTTGTTATTTTCCTGTGCCCACTCCATTGCTTCTGGTGTCCTTTAAGGATCTACCTTTGATCCTTCCCATTTCTCATTCAGCATCATTTTCTATTAGTACATTGACCTCACCAGCTATACCTCACTACCCTCTCAACCCTTCCACTTGCTGTCTCTTTATAGTCAGATTGTTTACCTGTCATCCATAACTGAATCAACAGAAAAAAAATACTGCATTGGGAAGACATTGTCTTCAGCTCCCGTCACACACTTGTACCCTAGCCACCAACTCCATTCCTGTGTCAGCAGTTTGCAATTGAACTAGAGAGTTTGCAATGGAGACACAAGAGACTGTAGATGCTGGAAACTGGAGCAACAAACAATCTGCTGGAGGAACTCAGCGGGTCAAGCAGCATCTGTGGGAGGAAAAGGAATTATTGACGTTTTGGGTCCTGATGCAGGGTTTCAACCTGAAACATCAACAATTCCTTTCCCCCTGCAGATGCTGCGCGACCCACTGAGTTCCAGTGGATTGTTACTAGAAAGTTTGCAGCCTCAGTGTCACATTTGAGTTGTATTTTAGACTTCATAGCCATGCTAACTGTAAGACTGGCTTTTTCCACCTTCATTGCTTAGTTCAGCTCTTCAGCAACTGAAACTCTCTAGATTTGACTATTCCAAAACCCTTCTGGCTGACCTCCTTCATTGAATTCTCCATGCATTTGACATCACTAGGAGAGAGCATAATTAGGCAAACAGACACAGAGTCCCAAAAGCTGTGTTGCTGGCCTGGTGCTGGAGTTAAAGACATCTCTGCTGGACTGGAGAAGAACTTGGAATGGGAGGGGAGGATCCAGTGGTTAAGGTCCACGTAGGTGCTAACGACATAGGTAGGGTGAGGATTTGAGGAGCTTGGGGCAAAATTGAAAAGCAGAACCACAAGGATGCTAATCTATGGATTATTACCTGGGCCACGTGCAAATTGGCAAAGGGTAAATAGGATTAGAGAGAGAAATGTATGGCTCAAAGTGTAGTGTGTGAGAAATGGGTTCTGATTCCTGAGACACTGGCACCGGTACTGGGGAAGGAGAGAGCTGTTCCGTCGTTGAGAATGGACTCCACCTGAACTGTGCTGGGACTGGTGTCCTGGTGAATCACATAACCAGGAGTAGACTTCATTTTAAACTAACTAGGAGGAAGGAGAACTCTAAGAACAGATGGTTTGATAAATCAGGAGGGAACTGAAAAAGCAGTGGCACAGGATAGTGAGGGGAAAACTGACAGTCATCATGTGATAGGCCAGGCCAGAAGATGTAATTGAAAATATGCAAAACACAGCAAATCCAGAGTCATTAGTAACTAAAAAATCAAAGCTTAATATTTATTTGAGTAGACATAGCATTTGCAACAAGTTAGAAGAGTTGATAACAGAGATAGCAACATATGAGTATGATGTAATAGCTGTCACAGAAAGGTGGTTGTAGGGTGACCAGAACTTGGTGCTCAATATTCCAGGTTGTACACTGTTCCTAAAGAACAGGCCAGAGGTGAAAGGAAATGGGGCTGGTGCATTAATCAAGGAAGGTAACAGAGCAGTGCTGAGTTGTGATATAAAGGCAGTGGATAGTGATGTGGAGTCAGTTTGAGTTGAAATCATGAATAGCAGGGGAAAGAAGACATGGGTGGGAGTAATCTATAGACCCACAAAATGTAACCTCTCAATAGGTCAGAGCATAAATAGGGAAATATCAAGGACGTGTTTGAAGGGAACTGCAATAATTGTGGGAGAGTTTGATCTATATATTGATTGGATAAAGCAAACTGGCAAGGATATCATCCAAGAAAAATTTGTGGAATGTGTCAGGGATTGCTTTTTAGAGTAATACATTGCAGAGCCTACCCTGGAACAAAGTTATTTTAGATTTGGTCTTATGTGAAGAGGAAGGATTAATAAGGGATCTTGTGATTAAAGTGGGTAGTGACCACAATATGATAGAATTCCAAATGCAGTGTGAGCATGAACACCATAGGTCCATAACCAGTGTTTTCAATTTAAGTAAGGGCAATTATAATGGTGTGAGGGAGGAGTTGTCCAAGGTGGGCTGGGTAAACAAGCTAAGAGACAGGTCAGTAGGGGAACAGTGACAAGTATTGAAACAGCCGATCTAGAATGCTCAGCAAAAGTTTATTCCAATCAAAAAGAGGGAGTCCGTGAGAAAGGCACAATCCATGGTTAACAAAGGAGGTCAAGGATATACAAAGTAGCAAGGACTAGTGGTTGTCCAGAGGACTGGGAAGTTCTTAGGATCCAGCAAAAGGAGACTTAGAAGTTCATAAGAAGGGACAAAATGAATGTTGAGAGAAAACTTGCGTGTAGCATAAGAACAAACAGTAAAGGTTTCATTGGATGTAAGTAGGAAGGTGGGTAGCTAAGGTAAGATATGTTAAATGAATTTTTGCATCAGTCTTCACAGTTGAAGACTTTACTAGTATCCATAAGATATCAGATGGGCTAATTTCATATAACGTGGCAGAACTTCATAAATCCCAATTATAAGGAATAAAGTATTGGAGAAACAAGGAACGGGTGGGGGTGGGGTGGGGTGGGTTTGGCTAAAGGTGGACAAGTCACCAGCATCCAATGGACTGCATGTTAGGGTTTAATGGAAGTGGCTGCAGAGATAGTGGACCCATTGGTTGAAAGTTTTCAAAACTCACTAAACAGTAGGGTACCAGATGATTAGAAACCAGCCAATGTGACTCCCTTGTTCATAAAAGCAGAAGGCAGAGAACCAGTTAGTTTAACATTTATTATTGACAAGATGCTAGAGTCACTAATCAAAGAGGCAATAACTAATCATTTAGGAAAGCTGAATATAATTAAACCAAGTCAACATGGTTTTATGAAAGGTAAATTATATTTGACAAATTTGCTCCAATTCTTTGTGGATGTAAGAGGGAGAGTTGATAGGGGGAGCTTGTGGATGTAGCAAAGGTACATTTCCAAAAGGCATTTGACAAGGTGCCACATAAGAAGCACAAGTTAAAAGCCCATGGTATTAGAGGAAGTGTGTTAAAGTGGATTGAAAACTGGCTGTCACATAGAAAACAGAGAGCTGGAATAAATGGGTCCTTTTCAGGCTGGAAGGAGATAACTGGTGGAGTACCACTGGGATTAGTTCTTGACCTACAATGGTTAACTATTTATATTAAAGACCTGAAGGAAGGAACAGTACGTAAGGTTTTCAAATTTGATACAAAAATAGATGGAAGGGCATATGATAAGGTTACTGTGATTCTGCAATGGGATAAAGATAGTTTGAGTGAGTTGGCAAAATACTGGAAAATGAAGTTTAATGTGGGGAAGTATGAGGTCATACACTTTGGTAAGAGAAATCAAAAAGCAAACTATGATCTAAATGGAGAGAAACTGAAAATGAGTTAAGTACAAGAGGGATCTAGTGCGTGAATCATAAAAAGCTAGCAGGCAAGTCCAACAAGTAGTTTGTTGGCAAAAAGCATTTTGGCCTTCATTGCAAAGGGATTGGAGTTTGACAAATCGGGAGGTTTTGTTGCAATTGTACAGTCTGCTGGTGAGTCCTCACCTGGAGTACTGCATACAGTTTGGGTCCCCTTATCTGAAAAAAGATATAGTAACATTGGAGGCAGTCCAAAGGGGATTCATCTGGCTAATTCCTGGGATGGGATGGTTGTCCTACCAAGAGAGACTAAATAGCTTGAGCCTGTATTCCTTGGAGTTTAGAATAATAAGGGGTTTCTTCAAACATATAAGATCCTAAGGGGACTTGATGGGGTAGATGTTAGGCTCTAGTGGGAGAGTCTGACCAAAGGGACAGAACTACAAGATAACGTTCCGACCATTTAGAACTGAGGTGTGTAGAAATTGCTTCTTGCAGATATAAAGACAAGAATTTTAAAATTGAGGCATTGCTTAAATTGGTAGCAAACACAGTGGTAACAAGTAAAAGGAACAATGTTTTGGAGGATGGTGACACTCTGGAACTCTCTGCCCTAGAGGGTGGTGGAAGCTAGATCTTTAGAAGTATTTAAAGTGAAGGTGGATAAATATTTGATAGATCAAGGAATAGAGGGGTATTGGAAAAGTGGCACAGAAGAGGAGTTGAGGCCGGCATAGATCAGCCATGATCATATTAAATGGTGGGGCAGGCTGATGGCCTACTCCTGCTCTGATTTTCTTGTGCATGTGCCCTAACCAGCACTAAATCCCTTTTACCTGTTACCACTGTGCTTGTTCCCATTTAAGCAATGCCTCAATTTTAAAATTCTCATCCTTGTATCATTGTTTTCAAGTACCACGTCTTATCCCTCCCTATCTCTGTAATCACTTCCAAACATATGGCCACAGTCCTGTCATCCTGAGCATCCCCACACCTTTTGTTTTTCCAAATGTGTTCAAGAGAGATCATTTCATTAATTAGGGCAGGACAGTAGGTGGTGATCAGCAGGAGTTTTCCTTGCCCTTATTTGATCTGATGCCATGGGAGTCTGGGTTCAACTTTTAGAATTTCCAGGGTCATACCCTCCTGACTGTGTGCCAACACCTATGGTGGATTTGATCTTCCAGTGGGCCATGGATAACCAGAGATCAAACAGATATCTGAGACATTAACTGAACAGAAGGATTCAATGAGTGTGACAAAGACCTCGGGTATTTCTCCCAATTTACTCACAGTCCTGAGATGTTTATAAAATGGCAGCTTCAACCTGGCCCAGGGGTGCTTTTGTCACATCTGATTAATAACAAATGGCCATCTGGCTTTATTCATTTTGTACTTTAATGAAGCAACAGTACACACTGTCCATGGCATTTGGTGACATCCAGTGAGTCTGTTAACTGAGTTGGTAACTCTCTATGGAGCAGACAGACCTTCACAGTACAGAGCAGCAACATCCCTACCTGGACAGAAGCTCTACATGGGGTCCAAACTGAGCTAACAATGGTAGAAGGGGTTGACGAATGCACCCTCAGACAGGGAGGAGTCCAAAAATTGGTAATGTTTTCAGTGTGAGAACTCGGTTTCAATTTGAATTAATTCTCCTGATTTAGGAAAATTGACAAGTCTCAATTCCAGAGGAATGAAAAAGAAACTGAAATCTGCAGCCCTGTGGTGAGGAAAGTACAAAAACAGAAAATGCTGGCAGTACTCAGCCAGTAAGGCAACATGTGTGGACAGAGAAACCAACCCAGTATACTTCTTAAATTTTGCACTCATTTTAAGGGAATTCCCCTTGAATGTAGAAAATCTTATGGAAATTAAATCACCAACTACTATCCAAATTCAGAACTACTAGACTTTTGGACTAGACATGCCCTTTATGTTGAGTAATAACCTCAGTCTTGCTGAGTTAAAGGTATGTATCTTTAACTCAGCAAAACTGCCCTTTGGCTGTTTACAGGACTGTGATTATATAAAAACAAGGTGCTAAGCCAAGTAAGGAAATATTAGGTCAGATAATCAAAAACTTAACAAACAGCATTTTTAAGCAGGGGAAAGGAGATTAAAAGGCAGAAAGATTTTAGAGGGAATTGCAGAAATTAAGGTCTTTGCAGCTGAAAGTGCAGCTACCAATTAAATTTAGGGATAATTAAGAGGCCAATTTCAAAGAAGCATAGATAATTTGAATGGTTTCAGGTCTCGAGAAAATTTGAAGGGGCAGGTTTAAAAACAAAGTTGAGAATTTTAAAATTGTGGTGTGATCTGGGAGCCAGTGTAGGTGAATGGGACCTGATGTAACTTTGGACATGAGGAACAGAGTATTGGATAATAGCAAGTTTATGAGAACAACCAGTAATACATTGGGATTGTCATCAGAATGATGATTACACTGCACTGTACTTGCAAGTCATAAAGTCTCAAAGTTTAAAAGTTCAAAGTTCAAAGTTGAGTTTATTGTCACATGCACAAGTACAATGTTTGCACAGGTGCAATAAAAAACTAACTTGCAGCAGTATCACAGGCACATCGCATCATACAAGCAGCATTCACAAGAAGAACATAAATTATACAAAATTTTTACAAGAAAGAACATAATAAGAACAATAAAAACAAAGTCCATCAAAGTGATCAAAGCGGTCATAACATTGCTAAACTGTAGTGATTAGGGTTTTGCCGGTTGGTTCAAAAACCAAATGGTTGAAGGGAAGTATCTGTTCTTGAACCCAGTGGTGTGGGACCTCAGGCTTCTGTATCTCCTGCCCCAAGGTAGCTGTGAGAAGACGGCATGGCCCAGATGGTGGAGATCTTTGATAATAGATGTTCCTTCTTGAGGCAGCACCTCCTGTAGATACTACCAATGGTGGTGGGGGGATGCGCCCATGATGTATTGGGCAGAGTCCAAATTGCCATACCAGACCATGATGCAACCAGTCAGGACACTTAGGATACTTTCAACAGTACATCTGTAGAAGTTTGTTAGTTTGACAAGCCAAACCTCCTTAACCTTTAACTCTTTACCCATCTCTCTTTTCTTCTAATTCCCCTTCCTCCCACTACAAACATGGCTCAATTATCCAGTAACCCAGTGCAAGGTGCATTTCTAAAATATCTCACAGTAATTAAAATGTAAACTCAGTTGTAGCTGATAAAACAAACCTTCATTGTTTACCTCAGTTTTAATTAACATTTGTTGAAAGAAGTGGGTGTAGAGATTTTGGCTGGATTTGACTCATTACAACTGTAACACACTGTGGCAAGTGAGTGATTCAGAAAGCTGCTGCCTTGACAACCAAAACAAACCAGTGTAAGGCTCTCATCAGAAGGTCCCACATTCTGAATGAGTACACACTTTGCAGGAACTCTGGAAATCTGCTGTAGTGCAGAAGTGTTTGTTCACATTGACTATATAGCTTGAAATATAGACACTTGATGATTTCATACACGTTAATATTTTAGTTAACTGGAGATGCCGATCTCCTCAGGAGCTGAAGGACACATTGGAGTGGGAGTTGACACTTCCATAAAATGGCTGCCTGATGCAGGAGAAGTTGTGGTTCACTTTCCCAGAAGAAGGAACTATTCATACTTGCAGAGGTAAGAATCCAAACCAGAGCTGCACCGTAAACTTTAGAGAAGAGCAAACCCTGTCATTTGCCTTTACAGAAAACACTGTTGGTCTGGAAAATTTCTCCAAAACTGGTTGTGACTGTCCATTTCTGCCCTGGCTCTCTCCTCACATTGAAAACATGTAAAACTCCTTTGGTTATTGTTGATTTTCAATATCTTTGTTTAAATATCTTTGAATTAATGGAACATTAGAAGTTTGGCTTGAATTTAATCACTATTTGAACCACATTTATATATAAACAAAATTTTTATTGATTGTAAAGCAGTGGAAGCAGATTCAATAGTCATTTACCAAAGGCAATGGGATAAATTCTTAGAAAGGAAAAAAACCTACAGCTAGGGAGAAAGAGTAGGGGAGTGGCACTAATCAATTGGCCTCTTTTCATGCTCTAAGATTCTTCAGCAGTGTTTCCATCCAGCCTACCTTGATGGCTCTACAGGTTATTAATGGTTTACTATTCATTGTTGCTTGGTCAGCAGAAAGGTCTTTTTGTGAATAGTCCAATCAGGAGTGTTGTAAACTGGAACACAACATAGCATGATGATTTCCTATTTAATTACTGATTGGATAGTTTCTCCTGGTCAACCAGAAGGAAGCTCAAGTTTTTAAAAAGAACAAGAGAGACATCAAGGTTATCAGTAAAATCGGAAGGGTTGCATAAGACAGGAAGAAAGCAACAAGATCAGACCTGCTCATGTTTCTTTTTCCAAAAGTTTCACAGGGGGAGCTCTGTGATCCATGGCCTTAAGGAAGAGGATGGCTCAGTAACATTCTCATAGCCAGACATATTGAGGATCTGCAAATTCTTCTACATTTGCCTGTGTGACAGAAAGGCCACAGAGAGCGCAGGCTCCTGAACTTCCGGACCTCTATCTTGAAGGTCTTATACGATAGGTAGCAAGTGGGAGAGTCAGGACCAGCCACTGAAACTGGAGGACCTGACAGGCTCCACCCATGCCCTTGTGGCAAATAAAACTCCTGGAAGCGACTGGTTTGTTAGACGTGGATGTGTCCCAACCTGCTGGAAGTGTACAGCGTTATGCTTCTAGATTGCAGCATGTCAGAATCCACGAGGAAGATCATCATCACCCTCATCTACATGCAGAAGGAGAAAAAGGCTGGATATCAGCAATTGGCAACCCATATCATTGTTCAATGTGGATTAGAAGCTCCAGTCCAAGGTCATCACCAATCAAGTCAAGTCTGCTCTGGGATGGGTGATCCACCCAGACAAGTTCTGTGCTGTACTGGCAGAAATATCTCTGACAGCCTTGTGTTGCTCAGGGATACCATCACCTATGTGAGGGACAGGGGGTGGACATTCAGATCAAAGCCCCCCTTGTGCATAGAAAATGTTACTGCCTTCTGCCCAGATGCAAGGTCAGTCTGCAGACTGATTGACATCTGGGACCGGTTTGAGCCAGCCTTGGGGGCCAGTCAATCAGCAGGAAGAGCAAGACCATGATCTTCGGTAACTGACCCGACTGATCCTCTGTACCCTTCACCATATCTGAAGGTTCCAGGGATCTGGTTTGGATGAGCCAGGGTGTGCGGCAAAAATTGGTTGGAGCAGATAGCCAAGGTACAACAAAAATAATACTGTGGGAGCGAAGCTCCTTCTTAATGGCAGGCAAGAACCTATTGGGTCGTGATGCACAAGTCTCCAGAAAACAAGGGAAAAAGCATACCCAGCATTGCCCTTGTCCTGATGGCTACCTTTGTGTGTGGCTGCATCAAGCTGTGTGTAGGACTGAAGTACACAGGCACCAAGTGTCACTAAGTACTGAGGTTCTACCTGTCCCCAGTGTTGTGAAGGACCTGGACTTGTTGCCATGCATTGTTCCATTCTGTTGGGCTTACCCCAGTACCTATCCTCTGTAGAAAAATTTCTGCAGAAAAGCACCTTTGACCGCAAGTCTATCAGGCAGTGATCACTACAGGAGAAGGACACCATGGATCCTGTGGGATGGTTTCCTGAGCAGACAGTCCAAGCCATTTGGCAGACTGTCTCATCGCCAGAACTCAGCAATAAGCACAATGACCTCACTTGGTTGCCATGAGAGTGGCCCTCCTCATCAGATCCTTCCTGCATGGTTAGAGCCTCACACCCAACACATGCTGCCCTCAAGATGGCTGCAATAAAGATGAGACAATCGTTCACCTCTTTGTGGACTGCACATTTGCCAGGAAGGTGTGGAAAAGGATACATGGGTCCTGGTCAAGGTTCATCCTGAGCAGATGCATAACAGAGGACTTTCTGGCCTAGGGGCTGTTTGAGGGACACATGCCAGACAAATGTCAACTGCTGCTGGAAGATCATCAACTTCGTGAAAGACACACCTTGGTCTGGCTGAAACTTGGTCTTCCAGTGCATCGAGGTGTCTGTAAGTGAATGCCGTGACTGATATGTTCCAGGCTGCAGGAGTACGTGCTGAGGGACACACTGATGTACAGTCAACACAGAGGCTCTGTGGGAAGGACTGCAGTCTAAGGTCCTGCCACCACTGGACACTGAGGGGCTGGGCCCTGTGTAACATCCCCTCAGACACTTGATGGATGTATTGTTCAAAGAAGTCACATGCGTGGCATTCGTGCCTTGTAAACAGAATGTATTGATCTAAGAGCACAATGAATGTATTGATTTGATGACACTGTGAAACGTAAAAAAAAACATGTATTGATTATATTGTATTTCCCCCATATATATTAATGAATAAAGTTTATTCTTAAAAAAAGAAAGCAGCAAAGTAATAGGGATTGCCAGAGACAGTGAAGAGCAAGGAGGCAGCAAACAATTGTGTGGAACCAAGGAAACAAAGAGAGAGCAGTTGAGTCAGCAAATAAACAGAGAAAGAAACAGTAGAGACAGCAAGGAGCAAGAAAGCAGCAGGAAACAGCAAAGCTGTGAGGTTGCACCAGAGCTGGTGAAGGGGCAGCAGAGGGAGGAACTAAGGTAACCATGAGAGAGCAACAGAGCCAGTAGGGGAAGAGTAGATATAGTGAAGAGGCAGGAAACAGCAGGAGGCACTAGAGCACTGAAGAAGCAGCAGTGGCAGCAAGTATAGAGCGGAGACAGTGAGGAACAAAGAAGCACTGAGGGAGCAACAGAAAGAGCAAAGGAGTGAAGCAGCAGAGACAGTAAGAAATGAGGCAACAGCAGAAAGTGAGGAAGCAGCTTGGTACCATCTCTCACTCCAACCTCTGATACATGTGCTGAACTTTGCGAGCTACATTAGCAACGTACCCAAGTAGTGACAGATGTAGCATGCACATTTTGTAGAAAAGATGAGGAGCCATATTGGCCACTGCTAGATCGTTGGTCCAGGGAACTAGAAGCACTCCACCTCTCACCCATCGTGCTCACCCACCAGCTAACTACTGCACCACTCCTTCCCTTTAGCCAGAGTTACTTCCTTGCTTCTTAACGTTAGTCTACTCTGCACTTGAGGGTAGGGCTCTATGGCTGAAACCAAAGGACATCAGCCAGAAGTGTCTCAGCAATCAGAGCAAGTATGTGAGCATTCAGCCTACCTCTGCACTGAAGCCACAAAGGATGCATAAACATTTGGTAAAGAAATTTTAATTGTCCATGAGCTAAAGGACAAAGTAGCCCACTTGATTGACATCACAGCCACCACCTTGAATACTTAACACAATCCCCAGCACTGGTACATTATGGCTATAGTGTCTACCATCTGCAAAATGCATTCCAGTAGTGTACCAAAACTTTTTTACAGAACGTCTATCACCTGGAGAGACAAGTGTAACCAGCATGTGGGAATGTCACCACTTGTAGATTCCCCTTCAAGTCACACACCCTCCTTGTTGGAAAAGATCACCAATCCCTCATGTTTGAAGCTCCCTATCTATAGCATGTGGGAATACCTTCACTACAGACACACCAGTATGAAAAGGAGGTTTAGCATCACCTTCTCAAGGGAAATTTAAAATGGGCAATAAACACTGGTCTTGCAATTAATGTCCAAATCCCATAAATAAATAAATGAGGGTTGTTTGAGCAAAGCAACAGATGCAGAAGTGCAATGATTAATGGAGAACAAAAGATGAGGAAGCTGGTCATCTAATTTACAGTAGAGATTAAGTCTGAATGTAGAATGAAGTAGGGTAGGAAGGGGATTGCTGCTCATAATTGCTGTGAGTTTATTCAAGCCTGCTTTAACTGTTGCAATAGACGATGAGGTGAAAGCCAAAGGGGAATGTTGGGCTGGGATGAAGTCTGAGCTAAACAATGCACCAAAGAGAAAGGAAATGGAAGTTGACACAATTGGATTACAGGATGTGGATGGGCAGGAATGAAAGTCTTTATGGTTTAAAGAGGTGGAAGTAATGAGCTTGGGTTCAACACAGCAGCCAAACTGCAGACGTACACAGAGGAAGTTTAGGTTACAACCGCAAGCGTCATCGCTGTCCAAAGAAGGAAACCTCAAAGACCTGCTGCAGTGACAAGCATGTAACATGGGCAGGTGGCCCAATGCAGTACTGAGGGAATGCTGCACTTTAGAGGCACTGACTCCACTGAGGTGAATTGCAAAAGATTCCCCGTCACTTTTCAAGGCAGTGCAGGAGATTTCTCCCGATGTCATGGTCAATATTTATCCCTTCAACTAACATCAAATGACATTAAATATTACAATGATTGGGTTATTTATTTAATTGGTGTGTGTTGGAGCTTACTGTGTACCTATGCCAGCCACACTAATTTGAACTATGAGTATTCTTCAACAGATTTACAAGGATGCTGCCTGGGATGTGGAGCATGCCTTATGAAAGCAGGCTGAGGGAACTCGGCCTTTTCTGCTTGGAGAGACGGAGGATGAGGGGGGGACCTGATAGAGGTGTATAAAATAATGAGAGGTATTGATAGGGTAGATAGTCAGAGGCCTTTCCCCAGGGCTGAATTGATGGCCACAAGAGGACATAGGTTTAAGGTGCTGGGGAGTAGATATGGAGGAGATGTCAGGGGTAAGTCTTTTACTCAGAGAGTGGTGAGTGCGTGGAATGGGCTGCCAGAAATTGTGGTGAAGGCTGATATGTTAGGGTCTTTCAAGAGACTGTTAGATCGGTATATGGAGCTGAGTAAAATAGAGAGCTATGGGTAAGCCTAGTAATTTCTAGGGTAGGGACATGTTCGGCACAGCTTTGTGGGCAGAAGGACCTGAATTGTGCTGTAATTGTTCTATGTTCTATGTTTAAATTAGCTCAGAAGAATTTTTGAATGCCATATGTTGCAATAAAGTGCTATATAAACAACAGTCCTTTCCTTACAATGGTGGGGTAGAGATTAGGAGCAGCATGTAAAGGTTATAAATGCAGGACTTTTTCCTTTATGCTTTGTATCAGACTCAGTAACTGACTGATACACAGATGTTACAATATCTAAGTGAACACTGTCAGTTCCCAGCTGTCAGACCTGATCAATGATCTAGCCAAATGCTAAAGCATTTGAGGCTGGAAGATGGGAGGCCAACCAAGGCACAATGGAGCAGTCAGGTCTGGCAACAATGGTGTGGATGAGAGTTTCAAATGAAAAGCAGAGGTAGAATCAGGCAGTGGTGGTGGAGGTGGGGGAAATCTTGGGATGTAGCTGTTATGTGATCATTCGTTCATTTCCTGGTCAAATAAACGTCACAGTGAGGTTCAGCCTTGGGCTTATCAGGGACAGGGACGAAGTCAACAACTAAGAAATAGAATTTTGTGGTGGAGACAAATGGCTTTGATCTTTCTAATATTTAGGTGGTGAGCTTCTGTTCATTTGGTTCTGGAGGTCAGACAAGCCATCTGATGATTTACAGACTGAAGAATAGGAAGAGACTGTGGTGAGCGAGCTGGGATCTTGTCACCAATTGCAACAAATTTCAGATTAGTTCAGCATCCATAGCTTGATTGGTTGCTGCTTTGCATTGGTTGGATGCGTCATCTTGTACAATTTACACTGACAGATTGTGGGCAGGGGGTTAGTTGTGGAAAGTAAAGTGGTTTTTAAGAGTGCATACAGTATTTTCACAGAGCCTCATTGTTCAAACTAGGAATTAAATTCAAAGAAGAATAAAAACTACAATTTCATCCTTGTCTTAAGGTCCGACCAGTATTAGAACCATAGAACCATACAGCACAATACAGGCCCTTCAGCCCACCATGTTGTGCCGACCTATAAACCACCCCTAAGACTATCTAACCCCTTCCTCCCACATATCCCCCTATTTTAAATTCCTCCATTTGCTTATCTAGCAATCTCTTGAACTTGACCAACGTATCTGCCTCCACCACCACCCCACGCAGTGCATTTTCCTAGACTGCTAATATATTCAGGCAGGTAGGAAACATGCACCCTTGCCAAGTTTGATCTACATTTGACTCTAGTCCTGCCATACCTTTTTGCTGTCACTCTGAGGTGGCAACTCAGAACAGGCAATTAATGTTGGTCCAGCCATCAACATCCAGACCTAGAATGAGGAAGAATTAAAACTTGGGCTGTTTTCTCTGGAGTGGTGGAGGCTGAGGGGAGACCTAATAGGTGTAAATTGTCCAAAATGACATGTCCAATCAATGCAAAGCAGCAACCAATAGTAGTTTATAAGATTATGAGAAGCTTAGATAGAGTAGACAGCCAGTATCTTTGTCCCAGGGTTGAAATGTCTAATACTAGAGGGCATGCATTTAAGGTGAGAGGGGATAAGTATGTGTGGGGCACGTTTTTTTCCCCACAGAGAGTAGTGGGTGGCTGGACTGTGCTGCTAGAAGTGGTGGTTGAGGCAAATATGATAGACGTTTAAGAGGCTCTTAGATAGGCACATGAATGTGCAGAGAATGGAGGGATATGAACATTGTGTAGACAGAAGGGATTAGTTTAGTTAGGCATTTAATTACTAGTTTAAATAGTCTGGCACAATATCATGGGCCGAAGGGCCTGTTCCTGTGCTGTACAGTTCTATGTTCTATGTATGTTCTGTGGTTTTTGGTAGGAGAATAGAGAAGGATTTGAGTCTCTGGAATCCAGCTCCAGTGGTCCTTTGCCTCTGTGTTGGAGTGAACTTCATTCTTAAAAGTCTCTTTCCACACTGGTGTAAGGGAGATTGCCTGTTGAACTCCAGAGTTATGGAATAACCTGTTGATTCAGTAGTCCCACCTCTAAGGTAGAAGGTGTGGGTTGGATCCCATTCCACATGGTCACAGCAAGTAACCAGACCTCTGGATCTGAATTCAATAGCAATGTATGGGCCACTCCCTTGTCCATGAGATCATGACAGCCCATTAAAGCCTCCCTGATATGTAAGTTGAACCACCCACTGGACATAACTACCTTTGTACCAGGCAGTGACAAAGCACTCATATTGTGGCCTCTTCACTGCAGCACTAGGGGATGTTTGCAATCTTAATGGTTGGCTGAAAATGCAGTTTGGGTTTTTAAACAACAAAAATAAGTAAATAAAAACAATTTATAAATGTCACAAATTTGAAGCAGAAATTAAATTGCCAAAATCATTTAGGAAGTCTGTCAGTATCTGTGAAAGGAACAGGTCTGCCTGAGCAGAGCTATCCCTCTGTTTTGAAGATGGATCAATATCGGTACATGCTGACTGACTTGTTGAGAGTTCACAGCATTAAATTTTCTTTGTGGCTTTTATGTTCTGTTGCCCACTTCAGCATTGGTGGAACTTTCCAGCCACCTTTGCAATGGGCTGGATGGAGTCAGACTGTATATTCTGGAGCTCCACAGCAGGGAACAGAGCCATAGCTTCAGCTTCTCCCTTTAGTAAAGAGCCCCACCTCATGGTTCAGTTGAGTGCTCACAGAAAGACTCAAATACTAGATCGCCAGCTGCTTAACAGCTGAATTGTGGAACAATTCAACAGGCAAGACCTGCTCTTAATCATTCAACCTGCATCCCAGCCACATCCACAGATCATTAACAATTCAACCAATAGATAACTGGTGAGTTTTGTATGCTTTGTATAAGCTGTTAATTGTTACTGCTATATAAAAGGTGAGTAATGAAAATATTTCATTGCTTATTAAACTCTGCATTACAAAATAAATTTTATTGATGTCAAGTCATAACCAGTCATTCAACTGGTGACCCTCCCTGGGTGGGTAAATACAAGTTCTGTGACCATACGTTCTGTGACCATACTGGCCCATAGTGCTCTTTAATCTAGGAGAAATTTTTTGCCTCCATGATACTTTCATAATCTTTCACAGTCAATAATAAGTTGCACAATGATCCCATTGCTTTGCATGTATTTCTACAAATTACAACAGCTGGATAGAAGTAGGTCAGTTAAAGACAGTCATGGTAAATTTAGTTGAGGAAATAATGATACAAACATATGAAACAGGAGCAGGAGTGTCACTTGGCCATACAAGCCTGCTCCAACATTTAATAAGATAGTGGCTGACCTGATTACATCTTCAACTTCTAACCTTCCAGCACTTTGTTCATCAAAAATCAAAAAAGATGTTTTAATAAAGGACAGAATAACACTACACAGGAGGAGGCTATTCTGCCCAATATGCTAATGCTAATTCTTTGAATCAGTCTCAGTTCCCTGCTATTTCATTGAAGCCCTACAATTTATTCAATTTAAAATTAACATTGGACCTATTTTGCCCATTTTTTTCAAGCTCTGAGAGTCACATTGCTGGCTTTTTAAGAAAAAGCTTTTTTGACATTCTTACTAGTTCCTATAAATCGATGGTCATTGGGTTGTTGATCTTTCTGCCACAGGAAACAGTTATTTGTTTACTTACCCTTCATAATTTTGAACTCCTATCAAATCTCTTCTTACATGAGATATTTTGTATATTAACTTGGAAAGTAACAAACTGTATGTGAGATTTCTTGACAAAATTAAAGAATTTAGTATTAAATGGGAAGTGGTAGAATAGATTGGAAGTTAAGACACAGAAATATTAATGGTTATTTTTCAAACAGTCCATGCTGTTTTCAGTTTTGTATGATGATTTTGACTTTAGTATTGGGTCTTAATATCAAATTTTCCAAATTACAAAAATGAAGACCATTCTTAACTGTGAAGTAAGCATATATTTCCCTAATTATTCTTGATGGGCCACATTCTAAACTGCTGTACTTTGTATAGTCAAGGTGCTTCCATAGTGCTATTAGGTGGAGTTTTCCAGGATGTGGCTGTGATAAAGAATCAGTAATACATTTCCAATGTGTTCTAATGCTAATCACAGTCTTACTTACAGATGGTAGAGATTATGGCTTAGAAATAAAACCATGACACTAGAAGTGCACAAAACGTGAGGTGAAGCAATGGCCATTTCAGTCATGGGTGTGCCAGGGCAAATATCTACTGATCAGCCATTACATGTAGTACAACAAGCAAGGCATCTGAGACCAGGAGTATCATGGAAACAGGGTTAGTGGCCAAAAGCCTAGGTGGGTCCCAGGAAGGGAGGCTTCAGCCTTCATTGGATGCTTATTGCAGCAAGCAGGGTGGGTGGACAGGATTGTTCTAGGGACCTGCATCAGATGCTGGTTAGGTATTGGGGATGAGGCAGAGTAGATGGTCATCAAGGGCTGGGCAGGGCATTAGCTTGGGGGTGGGCTGCTGCATTAGAGGCTGATCAGAACATCGGAGGCTGGTCAGGACACTGGTGGTGGGGCGGGAGCTGGATACTCGCAGGAGATTGGGAAAGTAGATTGTGGTCTCCATTGAGGAATTTGAGTATTGGAGAATGCAGTTATTGGGGAGGTCAAGAACCAGGGACAACTGATGCAGTCAAGTACCAGGTGATTGGGGAAAGGCACAGATGGGTGGGGAGGTTGAGGGATGGTCCTCGAAGAATAGAAACCAAATAAACTCACTTGCATTGGAGAAGTCCCTGTCCTGTGCAGATCTACTGAACTAGGAATCTTGTATGGGAGTAGCTAACAAGAGACCAGCATGGTCATATGGACTAACTTCTTTATCAGTGCTCCAAAAAGACAAGTTAATTTCCAACTGTGCATCACCAAAATAAATAGACTACGCAACTTAGTTTCAAGGCAGATGATTTTGGGAGGTGCTAATGTGATCCCAGAGCTGAGAGTCTCAGGATAGACTTGAGCAGCTAGGGTAAGATAATAAGGTAGGAAGAGGGTCCCATGGAGTGCAAACACTTGACTTGGGACCATTTCAGGTTGAAGATTTTTATCTATGCTGCTGTATTGATCTATTTCCATAAACCTGGGCATCGTAACCATGTCTTGACACTAAACAATTGTAAGTACTTTAGAGGGTCAAAAGAGATTTACAGAATGGTGCCAGGCTAGGTATGAAAGAATCTGATCACCTGAAAAGTCAAGTCAAATGTGTGGTCTTATCCATAAAGAAATGTGAAGACAAATTTGATGAAGATATTCAGACTATTAAATACATAAGAAATAACTGCTTCCACTAACAGGGGCATCCTTAAACATAAAGCATATATATGCAAGGGAATGCTGCTGATTGGCGCAGTCCAGACTGCAGGAGGACATGCTGAGGGATGCACTGAAGCTCAGTGCAGCCAATGCAAAGCTATGTGGGGAAGGACCACAGTCTGGGCTCCTTCCTCTACAGGACATGGAGGGGCAGAGTCGGGTGGGGAAGCCCCTCAGACAATGAAAGGGTGTATCACCCCTGGGGACCACATAAGGGGCAAAGGTGCTATGGTTTTAAAAGAATAAATTTACACTACAGAATGTAATGACCATGAATGTAAAAGTTTTGCACTGTTTTCTTCCTTTGTATAATTTTTATTATTATGAATAAAGTTTATCTTTGAAATATAAAAAAAACCAAGCATACAGTATATTTAGAGGCACTGTGTGGGAAAAAGTTTCCACAACAAGTTGCTATGATCTGGAATGCTCTGTCTGAAAATATGGCTGAGGTAGATTCAGCAGAGACTTACAAAAAGGAATTGGATAAATACTTGAAATACTTGAAAATACTGATCAAATAGCTAAAGAGCTGCTCCAGGCAAGGTGAGCCAAGTGACTTCTTCTTGTTGTATAAAATTCCAAGAGCCTATTATTATTATTACTGAACACAACATATTGGTAAAAGCTTGAAAGACAGCACATTTGATGTTTTAACTGGGGCATTTTCCACAATCCTTCTGTTAAATTACACTATTAAAATGCAAAATAAACTGCAATAAATAATGCACCTTGTAATAGTAATCAAGACTTTTGTTTCTTTGTTAGATATTTGGACACCCGTCTGATTGCCAGAAGGAAATGGACATCGACATCAGGCAATGAGCTGGTCAGTGATTTCCTTGAAGCAATCATTCACTTTGACAGGAAATGACCGATCTAAAAATGTTATTTTTTTTTAAATGCACCTCTATATAATGATATGTTAATTCACACAATCATTTCCTTTGCCACTCAGAAAGGTGATTTACCATGGGATGCCAATTCAGAGACATGCAACATAAATTTGTAGTTAAGTCAGCCACAGTATAGGCTGGTTGTGTGACCAAGGCCCTTCTGATCCCCTGGCCAATTTTTCAATTACTCATTGCCCTAAGTAACTTTGATGTCACAGGCTAACCCATCATAATCAGCAAAAAATGGGGGGAACTAGAAAGTCCAGTTTATTACAATTACTGTCTGAATGATAGTTGTACAATCACTTAGCATTTCTTTTCGGTTTGAGTATTTATTGTATGTCTATTGACTCACATGTTGTAGAATGAAAGGCCATGGCTGTCAGGTGACAGTGACAACACTGACCCATCTGGTCGGATGATAGCATTGCTCATTGGGTCGGAAGTGACACCATTGTCAAAGGTTTGGCTCCACCCCACCCATCAGGTGCAAGCATAGGGACTGGCCTTGGAGATCACCTTTGTTCCTGGGTTTGTCTGACCATTGGCCTTGGTAAACACCTTTGTCTTTGATCCCCAAACCATTGGCCTGTGTGAATTACCTGAGTTAGATCCACCCAGCTCTCCAGCCCTATAAAAGATGCTGCATGTGTGTAACTCTTTCTCTTTGCCGATTGCTGCTGGGGTTGAGACCACAGGTGAAAGAGTGCACTTCCACAGGGGTCTAGGAGCATCCTAAGTAGATTCCAAGTAGCTTAGAGCCATTGTTTGTCCAGATTCAGGGGGTTCCAGGTTGTTTGTCCAGATTCAGGGGGTTCAGACAACATATTTGTTCATTCCCTGATCATTTGTACTAGTCCATTGCACGTGTGTGTGTGTGCACGCACTTCACCCCCCGTTGCGACTCCCCTCATGTTTCACGATCACCCGAGTGCGAGTGTGCATTTGTTCCTTTCCATTCTGTTCCTGCGTCTGTCTTTGTAAATAAAATTCTCCTTTTTAAAGTATAAAGACTGTGTGTCCAGATACCTCTATCTTTGAGATCCAGAAAAATCTTTCTCGTAACAGTTGGCGCTGCGAACAGGGTCTTAGGGGTATTGGCTGGACACAGACATGGGTAGGTGTTGTGTGAAAAGGTTCTTTTGGAATCTTAAAGATTGAGGGCTCTGGACACAGGCTTTGGATTTTAAAAGTAGTTTAATCACAAAGGCAAACGCAGGGACAGAATGAATGGGAACAGATGCACACTCGCACACACACACACGCAGGAGACCACGAACGTGAGGGGGAATCGCAACGAGGATGAGATACACACACACACACACACACATAAAATAAACAAGGTACAGCTTATCAAGGGATAAATACTTCAATGCCTGAATACTTTGACCTAGACAAGCATTGGCTCTACCACTCCCTGGAATCAGACTAAGATGCTCCCGAACCACATGGTGGTGCACACTCTTACCAGTGGTCTCTGCAGCATGGTTTCACTACTCCTGGGGCAGTCAAAAAAGGAAGGGCTAGGGCAGTGCAACACTCTTTTATAGTGCTGGGTGGAGCCTGGCCAGGTGGTCAGGCAGGTTCAGGAAAAAAGGTGCTCTCCAGGGCCAATCCCTATGCCCACAACTGATGGGTGGGGTGGAGCCCCACCTTGATTGACAGTGGTGTCACTTCCGATCCGAGGAGCAATGCTGTCCTCCGACCAGAGGGGTCAGTGTTGTTACTGTCACGTGACAGCCATGTGCTCTCCTACTACAGTAGGATGTTCTGGAACAAAGGAAAGAAGGAAAGTGTAGGCACTGAGGAGAGGATCCCCGGATGGACAGACAAGAGCGAGGGATTTGGGAGCCTGGCCAGTCTGCTGGCAGACCATGGGAAGCCAATGGACTGGGCTGGGCAGTTAGATCCACGTGGTAAGAAACTGGGACACCACGTTGTGGCCCTCCTCCAGAAGTCAGGGTTCCCCAGAGTCAAAGGGAGTCAAAGGGGTACCTTCTGGCTCCTGGCATCCCTCTTGAGGCGCCAGGTTGTGATCACTGACCAGTTACCGGATACCTGCTCACAGACGGAAAAAGAGATAGAAACGCTTTGTCAGCGATGTTGCACGCTGAAAGAGGCAGTTCAAACTGCCCAGACTCAGGCCAACGACCTCAAGGCCAGGAGTACCAAGGTCATCTGCCAGCTGATTCAGGTCCAGCAGGCACAAGCCGCTCTCAGGTCTGGCTGGCAACCAGACCTGTTTAAATCCATGCCTTGGTCCAGCGCGGCGACAAGCTGACACATGGCTGGGGGATGGGGACATATGGATGGACAATGATGAGGAGGGTGTACCTGAGGAGCCCAAGCGTCATCATACTCGCGCCCCCCCCCCCCATGCACCCGAGCCCCTGCATGCCCAACCTGTCACCACGCGGTCCCAGGTCCACCACAGAAGGGAAGGGAGTCAGGATGGGGCCCCTGCAGGGGAAGGTGCCCGTGGCCCCTCTGAGACCACGGAGACCTGGGACTTCTCCGTTAAAGAGCTCACCCAGCTGGTGGATTGGTACCGCCAGTGGCCGGGCGAACCACTGGCTGCGTGGCTGCTCCGACTGTGGGATGAGGGGGGCCCCCAACGTGAGGCTCTCTCACCAGGAAGTGAGTGCCCTGGGGAGCTTGTCGGACCAACAGAGCATTAATAATGGTTTGCGGGCGCCACCGGCAGGGATCGGGGACACGACTACCCTGTGGGATCGGGTAGTGGCCGCCGTGAGGGTCCGATACCCTACCCTCCTCGAATGGGATCTATACGGGCGACCACAGTGGAGCACATTCAGTGAGGGCACCAGGGTCATCCGGGAATGGGCACTAGTGACCGGCATATACGCAGGGACAGGCGACCTTGGGCTGTTAGAAAATACCATCGCGACCAGTGAACTAGCAGGGTACCTGGCCACCACCGCGCGCCCCAACCTGCCCCTCATGGGACCTGCCAGCGGGAGGACCGTACAGGAAGCTACGACCCTCCTGGAGGGGTTAGAATACATGCAGCAGGGGGCACCCACACTGGTCCGTAGAGCAGAGATGAGGGCTGGGGACACCACCTCCCGTCTCATTTGCAAGCAGCTGTACCTGGACCTGTTGCACGCAGGGGTGGACTGCGCTACCATAGATGAGATCCCAACCCCTGCTCTCCACGCACGATGGAAGGAGCTCTGTGGGGGTAAACCTGGCCGAGGACGAACCCGCGAACACCCCAGGGCCAAGTCTGACACAGGGGGCGCCCCCAACCGCTGGACCACGTGGGCTGCCCCTGCAGACCCTGATGCTGCCTCCGCACCTCCCCCATCTGAAACAGCTTTCCCTGCCCTCCGGGCTCAGCTCCGGGACCTGCTGCAACAGGAAATGTCCCACTTCCGCCAGCAGGAATCCTTGTCCATGGGGTGGCAGCCCCCCACCCCGCTCCAATAGGATGAAGGCCAGGGTCCCCAGCGCATCTGTTCTGTCACCCTTCCACGCCCGGGGGACCTGAGGCCACACATACCGGTAGCAGTGCACTGGGGAAAGGGAATGTCCAGAGGTGGATGGCACTCGTCGACATGGGTGCCCAGCACACCATCGTCCCGGGGAACTCTGCTGCGTGGAAGGGGGCACAAATACAGATAGAGGGGTTGGGGGGTTCCCACTTGCCTGCGAAGGAGGTTAGGGTCAGCATGGCCATAGGGAATCAACCTCCTCGGACTTTGCCTGTGTTAATTGCAGACTCGGTGGAATGCATACTGGGGATCAACGTCTTAAAGGGACGGTCCCTGCACACCAACCAGGGCAAGTTTACCTTTGGAATTGCCTGTGCTACAGTGGTAGTCGGGGCAGCCAAGTGGGAGCCGGTCATTGTCCCCCCTCCCTCCAAGGTCATTTGCAGTAAACAATATAGGGTGCCGGGGGGACACCGAGACATCACAGAGGCCGTCCAAGCCCTGCTGCGGGAGAGAGTCATTAGACCAGCAGCATCCCCTTTTAATAGCCCCGGCTGGCCAGTCTGCAAAAAGAACAGGAAGTGGCGCATGACGGTAGACTACTGACACTTAAACAAGGCTGTCCCCACCCTCACGTCCGTAGTACCTGACATCGTCACTTTAGTGGAAGATATTGCAGGGCACCCAGACATGGTACGCTGTTGTGGATTTGGCCAACACATTCTTCTCCATCCCCCTCCACAACACGTCCCAGGACCAATTTGCATTCACCTGGGACGGGAGATAATATACATTCAAACGTCTACCACAAGGGTACATCCATAGTCCAACAATCTGTCATAAGCCATTCACCTTCCCTCCGGAGCGTCAGTCATCCATTATATAGACAACATACTCTACAGGGGCCTTCAGATGCTACTGTCTCAGAGGCTCTTGGTATGCTAATATCCTCCCTCAGAGAGCGGGGATGGGACATTAATATGGAAAAGATACAAGGCCCAGCCCAGAATGTATTGTTCCTGGGTATACAGTGGCACGCAGGCTGGAGAGAAATTCCTGACGCTGCCAAGAACAAGATTTTAAATTGCGCTGTCCCCGCCAACAAGACGGACACCCAGAGTTTCGTAGGCCTCCTGGGCTACTGGCGGCAACATATCCCTCACCTAACCATACTCCTCAGGCCCCTCTATAAGATCTCCCACAAGAAAGCCACATTCTCGTGGGGGCCTGAACAGCAGGCCGCCTTTGAAGCAGCCAAACAGGCGGTGGAGCAAGCCCCTGTCCCTCTCCCCGTGACAGGAAGGGGTCCCCTTCGAGTTATAAGTCTCCGCTGGCGAGTCGGTGGCCGAGTGGAGCCCCGGCGGAAGGTTCAGGGGCGCAGAGTCCCTCTCGGCTTCTGGACCAAATCACTGCCTGAGGCCGCCACCCGCTACAGCACCTACAAGCGCCAGCTGCTGGCCTGCTACCTGGCGCTCCTCGCTACTGAGAACCAAACCGGTTCTGACCCCGTGGTCCTTCGCCCCCATCTGCCCATAACGCGTTGGGTCAAATCCCCCAACTCCACACACAAAGAGGGGCAGAGCCCAGATGTCCTCAATAGTGAAGTGGAAGTAGTACATCACAGACCAGGCAGAACCCAGTCCGGAAGGGGTCAGCCGCCTCCACAAACAGGTTATGTCCTTTCCCCAGTCCCAAGACCCACCCCCGGACATACCCAAGATCAAGCCCTCCCCTGTATCTTGGGGCCAACCCTTCGACTCCCTCGACCATGAACAGAAACTGCATGCCTGGTTCACAGACGGCTCAGGCCGCTGGAAAAACGGGAAACAACATTGGAAAGCGGCAGCACTCCGTCCCGCCACAGGGAAAACAGTAAAACAAGAGGGAGCGAGAGGGTCCAGTCAATTGGCCAAGCTAGCAGCGGAGGCGGGGATCTCATGGCTGCTCCATATCCCCTACCATCCACAGGCATCGGGCCTGATAGAAAGAATGAATGACCTGCTGAAAGAGATCATACGCACGCTGATGTCTTCCCACACATTGCAGGGGTGGTCATCCTTATGACTTCTTGGGACAGTCGAGCCATGCCATACATGGGAAAGGCAATCATCCAGAACCTTTCCGCCTCCGTGATGGCTCTTTTGTGCCGGTGGCCGCTGTATGCTGGGTGGTCCCCAAGGTTGTTGAGTGCGTGGATGTAGGGCACCACAAACGCTGGGAAGCAGCAACCGTACCAGCTCGTGGGGAGTCATGGCAGTCGACCAGCTCAACAGGCCGTCAACCAGCTCAACACACGGCCCACTGGCCAAGGGGGATCCCCATTACCCTGCCATCTGGCTCACTCCCCACCACCCAACTTGCGAGACCCCGAACCCCCCGAGACCGAGGACTCTGGGAGGGTCTGGGTGCGACAGCCACAAGGCCCCCCTCAGAAGGGAGAAGTCATTGCGCACGGTCCTAGGGACACCCGTTGGGTCATGATCCCGGGTCAAACTAACCTCTCCTGCCTTCACACCCAAAACCTGACCCACCAAGAATGAGTTTGTTCCTTCCCCCCCCGCCCCCCCACCCTACAGGACGATGGCGTCACTCCAGCTATTCCTCCTCCTCACTGTGATGATCGGCATCGGGGAGCCTACGAACACCTTCCTCTGCGTTGCGTACGGATTTGCCAATACCTCCAACCAGTCAGACTGCTAGATTTGCCTCCGAACCCCAGCACACGCTGGTGAAGCTCTCTCACTTTCAGCGCTTCCCCTTGACGATCCCCAAATGAAATGCTTACACAGACTTCTTGCGCCTGTCGGGTTTGGTATATCAGTATGGGGGGGGGGGGCCCGATGGTAGTCCCCCACCACTCCCCTCACCATTTCAGAATGTTTCTTCCAGTGATTCCCGATGGGGTGGGTGCTTCAGGAGCTGGTATTTCCCTTCTTACAATTTGACCTCAACCCCAGTCCCCACCCTCAGAGTCACCCCGCAGCCATCCAGTCGGCTGAGAGAATGTTGGTGCAGACTCCAAAACGACCACACTTCCACCTTTCCAGTCGGCTACAGTGACTGCGAGACCAACTGGTACCCAGGGACCACAGTGACCACCGTCAGCGGCGCCGCTAAGCTGGGAGCTCCCTGGAACTTGAACAGCACCCACTGGGTCTGTGGGCACTGTGCCTACCAGTGGCTCCCCACGAGCTGGTATGGTTGCTGCTTCCCAGCGTTTGTGGTGCCCTACATCCACGCACTCGACAACCTTGGGGACCACCCAGCATACAGCGGCCACCGGCACAAAAGAGCCATCACGGAGGCAGAAAGGTTCTGGATGATTGCCTTTCCCATGTATGGCATGGCTCGACTGTCCCGAGAAGTCATAAGGATGACCAACGTGCTCCAGACTGTGGCTGACAAAACCAAAATGTCACTGCAACGTACCAGGTATGCCCTGATACAGACGACAGCAGAGCTGGCTGCCGTCAGGCTGATGGCCCTTCAGAATCGGATGGCCCCGAACTACCTACTCGTTGCAGAAGGTGAAACCTGTGCAGTGGTTGGGAAGGAGTGCTGCACCTTTATCCCAGATGCGTCCAGCAACATCATGGACCTGGCTGCTCACATCGGGGACTCGGTGACTAAAATCCAAAATGCAAGGGATCAGCTCCTCCAGCAAGACACCTCATGGGGAAACTCGTGGCTGTTTGGGTCTCTGGGGGGACGGTGGGCAACTATCGTCCACTGGGCCACCGCCCTCGTTTTAGTTGTAATAGCGGTTTGCATTTTGTGCTGTGCATGCCAAATTATTAGAGCCACTTCTGCCCTCCATTAAGGACCGCACACTGACACATATTTGTTAGCTTAATTATAGCTACTCCCATGATTGTCAAGTGGTGTAACTTCCGAGGGGTGGAATGTAGTATGAAAGGTCATGGCTCTCAGGTGACAGTAACAACACTGACCCCTCTGGTCGGATGATAGCATTGCTCATTGGTTCAGAAGTGACACCACTGTCAATCAAAGGTTTGGCTCCACCCCACCCATCAGGTGCAAGTATAGGGATTGGCCTTGGAGAGCACCTTTGTTCCTGGGTCTGCCTGACTATTGGCCTTGGTAAACACCTTTGTCTTTGACCCCCAAACCATTGGCCTGTTTGAATTACCTGAGTTAGATCCCCCCAGCTCTCCAGCCCTATAAAAGATGCTGCATATGTGTAATTCTTTCTTTTTGCTGATTGCTGCCAAGGTCGAGACCACAGTTGAGAGGGTACACTTCCACAGGCATCTAGGAGCATCCTAAGTAGATTCTTAGTAGCATAGAGCTGTTGTTTGTCCAGATTCAGGGGGTTCAGACAACGTATGTGTTCGTTCCCTGACCATTTGTACTAGTTTGTTGCGTGTGTGTGTGTGTGCGTGTGTGTGTGTGTGTGTGTGTGTGTGTGTGCGCGCGCGCGCACTTCACCCCTGTTGCGACTCCCCTCATGTTTCGCGATCACCCGAGTGCGAGTGTGCATTTGTTCCTTTCCATTCTGTTCCTGCATCTGTCTTTGTAAATAAAATTCTCCTCTTTAAAGTACAAAGACTGTGTGTCCAGATACCTCTATCTTTGAGATCCAAAAGAACCTTTCTCATAAAACATGTCAAAAATGAGTCATTATTCACAATTTTTATTTGCACCCACCCAAAGCACAAATGAAGGTGGGTAAATGTTTCTCTTGGTTTCTGCTTTTCTATGGCTGTGCAAGTGTTAAAAAACCTTAAAGCATGGATGCCCTTGACTTTCCTTCCTTCTTTTGAGAACATGTTTTCCCAGGCAACTCATTTGTGATTAGGAACTCATCAAGCGATGTTACCGGTGCCTGAACTCATAGCGTACTACTCCTATTCTGTGATCATTGTTCTCCCTATATCAGTGACTATGTCTTTCCAAATTGGCCTTCACTTACTCCCTACACTGGTTACTTACAGGTACTTGGCATGTACACGCTCCTTTCTCGCACCTACATCATTCACACAGCAAATTGCTAATCCCTGCTCAACAACATTCAGAAACAGACCTGTACGCTACACCTGCTAAAGATTTAGTGCTGTTGTACGTGCATCTGCTCTAAAAGCCAGCTAATCATCCTCAGTGTTTTTTTTCAGCAATGCAGGATTCCCTTATATTGTACATAATTAAGAAAGCAAATGTTATGTTAACCTTTATTGCTCAAGGATATAAGCACAAGAGTAAAGATATCTTCCTACAGTTTTGTAAGACCTTGGTGAGACCACACACATGTACAGTTTTAGTCACTTAACCTAAAAATTAATATACTTAGTGTAGAGGGAGTGAGAAAAGATTTTTTAGACTGTTTTCTGAGATGACGGATCTGTCAAAAATGGGGAGAGATTGAGTAGGCTAGGCTGCTATTCTCTAGAGTTCAGGAGAATAAGAGATGACCTCATTGAAATATATTCTTTGAAAGCCTGACAGAGTAGATACAGGGAGGATGTTTCCCCTGGCTGAGGAGTCTAGAACTAAGGATAACAGTCTCAAAGTAAGGATTAGGCCATATGGGTCTGCAATAAGGAGACATTTCTTCACTTAGAGGATAGTGCTTCTTTGGAATTCTCTAGTAGAGAGGCTGGGAGGCCCAGTCATTGATTGCATTCCATACACAGATCAATATATTTCTGGATATTAGATAAATCTAAGATGGGCATAGGGCTGGAAAATGGTGTCAAGGTAGATCAGCCATGACCTTGTTTAATGGTGGAGCACGCTTGAAGGACCAAATCCTGCTCCTATTTTGCTCTTGTAAATAGAATTGCTGTTTTAGAAATGCAGGCTTTCTTGTTCCTTTTTGATACAGAAAGTAACACCAGAGAAACATTCAATACAATCCACAAGCATCCCAAAAGCAGCATATAAAGGAAACAAGATCGAAAACAGCAGTGAACAAAAGATAGATGAAGGTACGAGACAATCATTCAATGCATTGAAAAGGCAGCTGCACACTGCTATATTATCACAGTCTCTGGTCTTCTGTGCACCATCATGTTACTTTTATTCAGGAAGTTAATCATAAAACTCACCCATGGGACCAAAGAGAAAAACTGATGATGCCTGGAGTTGTTTATTTCCTGACCTTTAGAAATGTGTCACAAAATCTTTTATGAGCATTTATATTACAAATTTTGTAACTACTGGTGCTTCTAGAAAACATGGCAATGAGATAAATGAATAGAATCTATTTTTGCTGATATTGGTTGAGAGGGAAATACTGGCCAGAACACAGATGAACTCACATGTAGTTCTTTTAGTTTACTATGGGATCTTGAGAAGGCAAAGTCCAGGTTTATTCTAGATGAAATATCGGAACTGCAACAATGCAGCGCTCCCTTAGTATTGAAAAGGAATGTCAGCCTAGAATAGGGGTTGGGAATCTAAATAACCAGAGCAGTTTTATCCACAGTGAGTCAAAAACACCAGATCTTAAAAGCCACAAGGCACACAGTCTTCACTGTAATAATTGAATACGGGGAGACATATACATTGACTTGTGATACAATACATGTTTACTGATGTTTGCAAACATCACATAATGTGTGCATGTGTAATGTGTGTGCTGGAGTTGCCAACATTGCATTAAATATTAATATGATAATATTATGCAGAACCTGTCAGTTACCTGCTGCTGATACACGACCACAACATTCTTAACACTCAAACCCATTCAGAAAAAGATACATAAAACACCAAGTTTTTCAAAAAGCTATCTACTCTAACATTAAGAGGAAAATATTTTCCACTCCTCCAAGTCAGGAAGTTGGACACATTTCCTCTGGGACAGAAAAATTCCCTTTCAGACAGGAAAAATTTTGTACAATACACTACAGTTGTGTGTAAAATTAATTTGTTTCATCAGTTAGAGTTGGGAGTTTGTCCTTAAGGAGGTACCGGCAGCTCTGGAGCTGCAGGCTGCTTATCCCAGTCTGTACTCCAGTCTCTTTAATAAAGTGTGTTCCCAGAACTTCCTGATTTGGAGTTCCCAGAACTTCCTGATTTGGAGATGAGAGTTCCACTGCTGAGAGACTTGAGGATAAGACAGCGTTATCCTGATTTCTGAAGCAGACAAGCAAAGAGATTTATTGGGGCACTGACAACAATCACATTTTTGATGTATCCCGGTTTGAAAAATGTAGCAAATTTTCACTGCTACATAAAACAATGAAAACCAGCTCATTGAACAGGTCTTACTCCATGAAGGTTACGAGGGACAAATTTAATGAGGCTATGCCACTGCAGAATCTCGCTTGACAGGAATAGGAAGCAAACATAGATTTTGATCAGCAAAGTGCATACTGAGGTCAATTATAAGAGGAAAGTATACAGTAGATGGCAGGATTCTTCGGAGCAGTGATGTACAGAGGAATTTTGGGATGCAAGTCCATAGCTCCCTGAAACTGGCAACTCATAGGGTGGTAAAGAATGTGCATAGCATGCTTACTTTCATCGGTTGGGGCAGTGAGTATAAAAGTTAGGAAGAAATATTGCAGCTGTATAAAGCTTTAATTAGGCCACATTTGGAGTGTTGTGTGCAGTTCTGGTTGCCACACTCGAGGAAGGATGTGAAGGCTTTGGAGAGGGTGCAGATGAGGTTCACCAGGATGTTGCCTGGATTGGATTTCATTAGCTACAAGGAGAGGATGGACAAACTTGGAATGTTTTCACTAGAGTATCAGAGGCTGAGGGGCGACCTGGTAGAAGTATATAAAAATATGAGAGGCATAGATAGGGTAGATAGTCAAAAACTTTTTCCCCAGAATGGAAAGGACAAATATAGAGGGCATAATTTTAAGGTGAGAGGAAGAAAGTTTAAAGGAGACCTGCAAGGCAAGGCTTTTTTTGTTTACCCACAGAGAGTGGTAGGTGCCTGCAGCTCACTGCCAGGGGAGGTGGTAGAAGCAAATAGAGGTATTTGGACAGACACATGAATGGCCAGGGAATAGAGGGATACAGAACATGGTCAATGCAGACATACTGGCTGAATGGCCTGTTCCTGTGCTGTACTATGTTCAAATTTAGATAGCAGCACAGTAGCATAGCGGTTAGTGTGATGCTATTACAGCACCAGCGATCGCGATTCAATTCCTGCTGTCTGTAAGGAGTTTGTACATTCTCCCTTTGTCTGCGTGGGACACCTCCCACATTCCAAAGACATACGGATAGGTTAACATGGGCTTAAATAGGCGGCGTGGACACATTGGGCTGGAAGGGCCTGTTAACGTGCTGTAAGTAAAGATTTAAATTTTATAATCTGAAATTGCCATCTCACTAAACTTACAGTAGATGTCTTTGCTTTTGATTCATTACAATGGCAGTCTGCTGTTAATCAGTTTTTGTGAATCTGCAAGTACCAAAGTGAAATTAACTCGAGGTGGTAAAGATCTAAAATATTACATTGCCTCTTTAAGATTCATAGTTCTGGATTAACCCAACAAAGCAAGCGTGCACAAGATCCCTGTTGTCTCACGCAACTGACATTTCTAAAAATGTCTCATTATCTTGACTGCTGTATCTATGCTCGCTGATAAACATGATCCTATGTTGACTGAATGGGTGCAACTAAGGTTTAATATTAACTTTGGAGACACAAGAGACTACAGATGCTGGAATCCAGAGCAACAAGTAATGTGCTGGAGGAACTCAATGGGCCGAGCAGCATCTGTGGGGGTGGAAGAAATTGTGGATGTTTAGGGTCGAAACCCTGCATCAGGACTGAGAGTGGAGAGGCCAGATGGCCAGTGTAAAGCAGAGAAAGGCAGCGACGAGGAAGGATTCCCAGGTGATTGGTGGACTGAGGAGGGTGTAAGATGACAGGCGGGTAAGCGCCAGGTAGGGGGAGGTGAGTGGAGGTGGAGTTGGAACACGTGGCAGGTGAATGATAGATGGAGGCAGACAGAGAGAGAGGAAAAAGAAATAAAACAGATGGAGCAAGGTAGGGGGAGGGGGGTGGGGTGGGGGGAAGGGAATGTGAACATAGGAGACAGCTGCTGGAGGCAGATAAGCAGGAACACAAAGCACTACCAGAGCCGGATTCAGATGTGAGAATGGGAACCATTAGAGGAGAGGTGAACAACAGTTGGAACCAGATGGGGGGTAGGGGGGAAATAACCTGTGTGTGAAGTGGGTGGATAGTGGGAAAGGGGACAAAAGATGGGAGGACCAGAGGATGGGGGGGGGGGGTGGGGGGGGAAATAATAAGGAAAAAGGGGGGGAGGGTACCTTAAATTTTAAAACTCAATATTCATGCCATTGGATTGTAGACTACCCAGGCAGAATACAAATCGTTGCTACTGGTTTGCATTAGGCTTCATCCTGGCAGTATAGAGAAGGCCAAGGATGGCCAAGGTCAGTGTGGGTATGGGAAAGGGAGTTGAAATGGTCTGCAGCTGGGAGCTGGGGGTGGCCATTGCGGACTGAGCATAGGTGTTCTGCGAAACAGTCACCAAGTCTGCACTTGGTCTTGCCAATGTAGAGGACACTACATCAGGAGCACTGCAGTGGACATGGTTGGAGGAGATGCACGTGAACCTTTGCCTTACCTGGAAGGACTGTTTAGGTCCCTGGATGGTGGTGAGGGAGGACGTGTAAGGGCAAGTGTTACATCTACTGCAAGGGCAGGGGAAAGGGAGAGATGGGTGTGGAGGGATGAGCAGACCAGGGAGTCACGAAGGGAGTAGTCCCTGCAGAGGTGGAAAGGGATGGGGAGAAGATGTGGCTGGTGGTGGGATCTCATTGCAGCTGTGGAAATGATGAACGATGACGTGGTGGATGTGGAGGCTCATAGTGTGAAAGGTAAGGACCAGGGGAGCTCTCTCCCTCTGTTCTGTCTGGGAGGAGGCGGCGTGAGAGCAGGAGTACAAGAAACAGAGGAGATGTGAGGTTGTGCTCCATCAACCACAGCAGAAGGGAAGCCACACTTCCTGAAAAAGGAGGACATTTCAGGTGTCCTGGAACAGAAAGTCTCATCTTGAGAGCAGATGTTCCAGAGACAGCAAAACTGGGAGAAAGGAATGGCATCCTTACAAGGGACAGGGTGGGAAGAGGTGTAGTCTAAGTACCTGTGGGGGTCAGTAAGTTTATAGTAAATATCAGTGGATAGTTTGTCTCCTGAGATGGAGATGGGGGGACCTAGAAAAGGGAAAGAAGAAGTGTCAGAAACAATCCACATGAATTTGGGAGCAGGGTAAAAGTTGGTGGCGAAGGTGATAGGTGGATGCAAGAAGCAGCACTAAAGCAGTCATCAATGTAATGGAGAAAGAGTTGGGGAGTGGTACCGGAGAAGGTTTGGAACAGGGACTGCTCCACATAGCCAACAAAATGACAGGCATAGCTGGGGCCCATGCGAGTGCCCATGGCTACACCCCCCTTTTCCTTTTATTTCCTCCTTCTTCCTCTGGTCCCCCCATCTTTGTCCCCTTTCCCACCCTCCTCCCAGATCCCTTCACCCATCTTAATTCCCTTCCCCCTCCTGGCTCTATCCACCCGCTTCTTCCCTCTGACCCCCTATTTGGTTCCAACTGTCGTTCACCTCTTCCCTAATGGTTCCCATTCTCACCTCCTTTACTCATCCAAATCCAGCACCAGTAGTGCTTTGTGTTCCTGCTTATCTCCTGCCAGCAGCTGTCTCCCATCTTCACACTCCCCTCCCCTCTTTGTCTGCCTCCATCTGTAATTCACCTGCCACTGACTTCCAACGCCACCCCTACCCGTCATCTCACAACCCTCCTCAGTCCACCAATCGCCTCAGAATCCTTTCGCCACTCCCCTTTTCTTTATACTGGCCACCTCAACTCTCCACGCTCCGTCCTCTTGCAGGGTTTCAACAGTTCCTTTCCACCCACAGATACTGCTCAACCCACTGAGTTCCTCCTGCACAGTGTTTGTTGCTTAATAGTAACTTCTCTGTTTACATTTGTTGATAGATAGATGATCTTTTACTTTTTCCTCTCACAGGTGAAAATTCTGATCACTTTGAAGTCCAGGATAAAACTGGATCAGTCACAGTAGTGAACAAATGCAACACCCAAAACACATTCTCAAATTCATCCCTCTGTGCGGTCCTGTAGAGTATTGGAGCTAACGGGTTGAATACAAGTGGCTTTCACTTCAAATCAGAGTTGAACAGGTTCAATTACAAGGAATATCTGCTGGCACATTTTCATGATGATCTGATATTGATGTGGTGGTTCTTAAATTAACGTTACAAATGGAAACCAGTGAACCCAAAGCGTGGGCTGACAGCTAAATCCATTACAGTATTTTATCAGCAAATAGCAGTAATATTACTATGTAATAGACCTCAACACAAATGATTGGTATATTCAACAATGAGCAAATCCTACATCAGGGCCTAGGATGCCAAGAACAAACTATGGGCACATTATATCCAGCATTTGGTCCCAGTTTTATACTTCATTTTGCTCTTAACCAGAAAATGCTGATCTACATTCAATTTTAAATTTTCTTTACCAAGAATAAAAAAAATCGGCATCAACATGTAGAAGCACCAAATGATGCTTGATGACTTTCCATAATGGATGGAATCAGTCAGACCCAGTGTAAGTGTCATTTGAAAAATTCTAAACCAGAGCTTTACCTGTGATTGTAACTTGTCTTCTGTTTGTATTCCCAATATTTAATTGTTTAGGGTTTTATAATCAATAAATTTAATCCAAATTTGATCCAATTCTCTGTCTTGCTTTCACTAAGTGTTTGCAGGGAGATTTCCATTCTTATTGGGACATGATTAATCTGTTCCCCCAACCCCCCCCCAAATTTAGATCATGGATTGAGATCTTCTGCAAATAACAAATAACTGCCTCACAGGAATTGATCACGTCTGTGTGAGATTGAAAACTTTAGTGTCAATGTAGATGAACTGATGGCCTATTTGATCAAGAACCAATGAACAAATTTTGTTCCTTTCAGTAGGTTGAAGAGTATTCTCTATTTACATCAACTGTTATAAAAATATCCAATTTACAAACCTGCTGAGCTATTTCTTAATGTCTTGTATTTTTTCTGAAAGAGCTTTAATCGTTTTCTTTTACTGACCGCTTTGTGCAACTAAACACATGTTATAAGTACAAAAGGTAGCAAGGTTGAGTCTGCAACGTGTACAGACAACCCTGGTTATAAAAGGATCATCATTAATTTCACAAGGTTGGGGTCTCTTGTTTTCTGCTTTGATATTGGGATGATTTGAGAGCAAATAATTGGTTCAAACATTCCTCATTACTCTCTATAGTGATACCGAGTAAAGAAGTGTATGATTAAGAATGAGCAACTCCTACATCAGAAGCTTTTTAACTAAGAATAGTGGAGCCCAAGATACCAAAAACAAACTGTGGGTACATTATATCCAGCAGTTGCTGCCAGTCACCTTGAGTTTAACCAGACTTCTACCCCACTGTGATAAGACTATTGAATAGTTCCTCTATACAATGAGATGGACTCTGACCTCACGATCTACCTTGTTGTGACCTTGCACCTTATTGCACTGCACTTTCTCTGTAGCTGTGACACTTCACTCTGTACTGTTATTGTTTTTACCTGTACTACCTCAATGCACTCTGTACTAACTCAATATAACTGCACTGCGTAATGAATTGCCCTGTATGATCGGTATGCAAGACAAGTTTTTCACTGTACCTCAGTACAAGTGACAATAATAAACCAAAACCAAATGCGAAGATAGCAAACAGCCCATAGATCAAAACCCCCCATTTTCCATTTGATATAATTAACAAACCTCCTTAGGTGCACCTTCTTTTCCAAGCTTCATGAAAAATACCAACATAAACCAGGAGCTAAGGAGTGTGTAGATAACTTTCTTGCAGCATTCAGGCTAAGCAAGTGACCATGAGGAAACTATGATTTTTTTTTAAATATAAGTCAATTTATTCAGCCTCTTGATTCTCCACATGTTGGCACTGGTACTTGATGTAGATAATCCAACTATTTCACCCCACAGAATTCCTTCTAGAAAATATTGTTAGCCAGGTTAAAACTTCACCTGCAGTAGAATCATCATTACAAAGAAGCATCTCTGTAATAGCCAGCCTAATGGAAATAGTAAAAGGTTCACATCCAGTTTATCTCTATACACATCATTTCTTGCATCAAGGCAAAATGTAAAGTGCTCCCTTTTAATAGGTTTGATAAGGGCTTCAGAATTCTGGTGCAAAAGCATTGTAAAGATTAGAAATGGGATTAAAATAAAACTTCCGAGGCTTTGTGGGTTTCACTTCGGAAGACGTCAGGACTTCGGAGCAGATAAGTTTTTTCTTTTATTTTTAATAAGGTTTTTATTATAAGGGTTAGATTTTATAAGGCTCTTTTTTAAGTTGTTTTATAAGTTTTTAATCGGGAATAGTGAGGGCTGGACTGCGCAGGCGCGTGACGTCGGCAGGTAAGGCGCGGGCAGTTTAAAAAGCAAACCACCATATCCAGCGGGCAGCGTCGGAGTGGGCAGTGGAGTGAGAGGGAGCAGAGTGGTCGGGCTTTGGCTCAAGGGGCTTCGGCTTAAAGGGGCAAGGCAGGTGAGTAGCTGGTAGGTAAGTAAAGGTAAGGTTTACCTGTTATCTGTTATAAATTTTTAAGAGAAAAACTAGGGGGAGAAAAGAATTAGTTCTGATGGAGGACATGGTAGTGTGCTGCAGCTGCTTGATGTGGGAACTCGTGGACCTTGCTGCGGTCCACGATGGCCTCATCTGCAGTAAGTGCTTAAGGCTGGAGGAACTTCGGCTCACAATCGATGAGCTGGAGTTGCAGCTTCAAACACTGCGCAGCATCAGGGAGGGGGAGAGTTTTGTAGATACTGTTCATAAGGAGACGGTCACCCCCCCCCCCCCCCTAGAGCAGGTACTACTGGAGTCCAGGAAGTAGATAGAAGGGTGACTGTCAGGGGAGGGAAAAGGAAAAAGAAAACAAACAGGCAGATAGAGCAGAGGACCCCGGAGGCTGTTCCCCTCAGTAACAGGTTTTCCACTTTGGAGGCTGTTGAGGGAGATGACCTGCCGGGGCCTAGCAGCAGTAGCCAGGTCTATGGCACTGGGACCAGTCCTGCTGCTCAGAAGGGAAGGGAGGAGAAGAGGAGGGCAGTAGTGATAGGGGACTCGATAGTCAGGGAAACAGATAGGAGGTTCTGTGGCAGTGAGCATGAATCACAGATGGTATGTTGCCTCCCAGGTGCCAGGGTCCGGGATGTAAGTGATCGGGTCCACAGAATTCTAGAGCGGGAGGGAGAACAGCCAGAAGTCGTGGTTCATATTGGTACCAACGACATAGGTGGGAAGAGGGATGAGGTCCTGAAAAGTGAGTTTAGCGAACTAGGCAGAAGGCTGAAGAACAGGACCTCACATGATAGAGGTATATAAAATATTGAGAGGAATAGATAGAGTAGACAGTCAGCGCCTCCTTTCCAGGGCACTAATGCTCAAGACGAGAGGGCATGGCTTTAAGGTTATGGGTGGGAGGTTCAGGGGAGATGTCAGGGGGAGGTTTTTCACCCAGAGAGTGGTTGGTGCATGGAATGCACTGCCTGGGGTGGTGGTGGAGGCAGATACATTGGACAGGTTCAAAAGCTTGTTGGATAGGCATATGGAGGAATGTGAGATGGAGGGATATGTGGGAGGAAGGGGTTAGGTAGTGTGAGGGTGGTTTGATGGACAGCACAACATGGTGGGCCGAAGGGCCTGTTTTGTGCTGTATGTGTAACAAACCAGCAACAAAAGAAACACACTGAGCATGATTTAGTGTTAAAAACTATTTTATTAATCACTACTTATGATAATACGTAAAATAAAAGTAAAAATGTTAGTATGTTAGAATCAAAATGTTTAAACCTTGAACTGTTAATCCCCAAAACTAAACTCGTCGGTGTGTGTGTGTGTGACAAGTCAAAACTCCCAGTTCCGGAATGGTTCTTAAAGTTCAGTTCCGCAAGCCATAAGGTGAAACATGAGCAAGGGCTTTCTTCAACAACCACCGTTGTCTGAAGATAAGATGTAGATGTAGAAAACATAGAGAGAGTACATACGAAATCCAAATGTTCCACGATGGAACCCAAACGACACTCAGTGTTTACTCGGTAGTGACTCCTCACCCCGAAAAGCATCACGAACCGTGGTCGTCCACACACAAATACCTGTTTCCTTCTACAGGTCAGCAACAAAGTGAACTCCACCGGATTACTTCCAACTTCCATACATGGATTTCAGTGGCAAACACAGTTATTGTTTCTCATCCATCGATAGAGAAACAAGCAGGCTGGTGTCTCTCTCCCTTCTCTCTCTCTCTTTCTCTTCTTCTTCTGACTTCTTCAACAACGTCATTACGTCCTTTATCTTCTATTGACGTAAGCACGCCCCACACACACATACACACACACTCTCTATCTTAAAGGGACTTTCACTGAGTCCGTAACACCTCCCACCTAAAAAAAAAATTTCCCAATAAAATTTAACCGCGCATACAGTTAGTAATGTTAATAATATCATGCTACACAACTACAGACTATCAGATTAGTACAGATACATGTTTCCCATTTAACATCTAGAAAGACAATCAGCAATCACATTATTCTTTGCCTTTAATGTGAGTTATCATGAGATCAAACTCTTGCAAAATTAAACTCCAGTTTAACAGCCTTCTGTTCTTGTTTTTGACTCGGCTCAGAAACACCAATGGGTTATGATCTGTATATACAGTCAATGGTTTTCTGAGCCGAGCAAACATATACACTGAAATGTTGCAAGGCTAAAACAAGCGACAGTAATTCTTTCTCTATGGTGGAATAATTCTTTTGATGCTCATTAAATTTCTTTGAAAAGTAAGCTACAGGATGGTCAATATCATCAAGGTCACCCTTCTGCAACAACACAGCTCCTGCAGCTTCATCACTGGCATCTACTGCTAATGAAATGGCTTTTCAAAGTCAGGTGTTTGAGCACAGGGATGGTAGCATAAAATGGCTTTCAGCTTCTCAAATGCTTCTTGACAAGAATCTGTCCAAACAAACTTTACTCCCTTCTTCAGAAGATTAGTTAGGGGAAGAGCAATATCAGCAAACTTTTTACAAAATTTGCGGAAAATATCCAACCATTCCCAAAAATATTCTAACAGTCTCGCTACCTGTGGGAATAGGGGAACTCAGATATTGCTTGAACTTTTGCCTGAACGAGGAGCTTGCTTGCCTTGACCTACAACATAACAAGATACGTCACAGTGGCATGGCCAAATTCACTTTTAGCAAGTTAAACTGTAAGGGTTCAGCCTTGGAAAGTCTTCAAACAACCTTTCTAACGCAGAGATGTGATCTTCCCAAGTATCATTCCCAGTCACTAAGTCGTCAATGTAGGCATCTGTATGTTTTAACCCATGAATCACTGAATTAATCATTCTTTGAAATGTTGCCGGAGCATTTTTCATTCCAAATGGCAAAACATTGTATTCATACAATCCAGAAGGGGTTACAAAGGCTGAAATCTCCCTTCCTCTATCTGTTAATGGAACACACCAGTACCCTTTTAATAGGTCAATCTTTGTAAGAAATTTTGCCTTTCCCACTCTGTCTATGCAATCATCCACCCTAGGAATAGGGTAAGCATCTGACTTCGTTACAGCATTCACTTTCCTGTAATCTGTGCAAAATCTAACAGTTCCATCAGGTTTAGGTACAATAACACAGGGCGAACTCCAATTTGAAGTAGAATGTCTAATAATATCATTTTCCAACATGTATTTTATTTCCTGATCAACAAGTTTACTTTTTTCCACATTCATTCGATATGGGTGTTGTTTGATTGGTTTTGCATCCCAACATCACATCATGGGTAATTATCGATGTTCTGTTTGGAACATCTGGGAACAGATTTTTAAATTTTAAAATTAATTCTCTCATCTGTTGTTTTTGTGAAACTTGTAAATGGTCCAACTTCGTTTCAAGGTTCTCCATGATATTTTGTTTTTTTAGTTTCGATGGAACAATATTTGGTCTAAATTGGCCTTCCTCAACATCAACATCAGGCATTCTAGAAACAACCTTTACACCATCCACCAAGACCACAACTGAATCCCTCTCATAATAAGGCTTTAGCATGTTTACATGACAGAGTTGTGTTTTCTTGCGTCTATCTGGTGTTTTGATTATATATGTTAAATCAGTCACTCGAGATTCAATAACATAGGGTCCAGAAAAACGAGACTGCAAAGGATTATTTTGGCTCGGGAAAAATACCAACACCTTTTGCCCCACTGCGAATGTCCTAGGCCGAGCACGTCCATCAAAATATGTCTTCATTCTTATCTGGCTTGTTTTCAAATTCTCTCTCGCTAGCTGGCAGACTCTCTCCAACCGAGTTTCAAATTTTTGGACATAGTCCAGCAGACTCAAGTGCACTTCCTCATTAACCCATTGCTCTCTTCAACAACTCCAAAGGTCCTCTCACCCTATGTCCAAATACAAGCTCAAACGGACTAAATCCTATTGACTCCTGGATTGATTCTCTAACGGCAAACAAAAGTAAATGGATACTTCGTCCCAATCCTTGGTGTTTTCAAAGCAATAAGTCTTCAGCATATTTTTGAGAGTAGAATGAAATCTCTCCAGAGCTCCTTGAGATTCTGGGTGATATGCAGATGATACAATCTGCTTTGCTCCCAGCTCATAGACTATTTGTTGAAAAATTTTTTGACATAAAATTACTACCTTGATCAGATTGGATTTCTTTTGGCAAACCAAACAAGGTAAAAAATTTTACAAGAGCCTTTGACACCGTCTTGGCCTTAATATTTCTAAGGGGTATTGCCTCTGGAAATCTAGAAGTGGCACACATGATGGTTAACAAATACTGATTTCCAGTCTTAGACTTTGGTAAGGGGCCAACAGAGTCCACAATCACCTTCGAAAAGGGCTCACCAAAAGCAGGAATTGGCTTCAAAGGAGCCACAGGGGGTTTTTGATTTGGTTTACCTACCATCTGACATGTGTGGCAGGTTTCGACAAAACAATCACCACATCTTTTCTCAAACCAGGCCAATAGAATTGTTTCAAGATCTTCCCTACAGTTTTATTCACACCAAAATGACCACCCAAAGGCATACTATGGGCCAGGTTTAAAATTTCATCCCTATAAACTTTGGAACAACAACCTGATGAATAACTTCCCATTCCTCAGTAACAGGAACATGAGGAGGTCTCCATTCCTCATTAACACTCCATTTTTGACATAGTATCCAGTTGGCACTTTTTCAATCTCCTCACATGAGAGAGCTTTTTCTTTCAATTCTGTCAACTCAGGGTCCTTTGTCTGTTCCACCATAAAATCCTTCCTCGACAAAGACAAATCTTTAAATTCAGGCTCACTATCAAGGATGTTGATCCTCCAGTGAAGACAGAAAAGTCTCAGATAAGGCATCATAATTTTCTTCCTGTTTAGGACTGTCACAAGGAACCAAATCAGACTGCACCGGACTGTCTGTCTTGGCTAATTCTCTAGCTCTAGCTCGAGTCACCGCACATGATGGGTAAACATCTGGATCATTCTCAGACTCATCAATCCTTGGTTTGGTTGTTAACCGTACCACAGGAACAATTTCTCCATCTGCAAGGTCATTTCCCAATAACAAAGAAACTCCTTCCACTGGCAACTAGGTCTTATCCCTATCTCGACTGGTCCTTCTACGAACTTTGACTTTAAAATCACCCTGTGTAAAGGGACAGACATGGTGTCATCTGTAACGCCTCGTACTAGATTTACTTCACCAGTGTCACTTTCTTCACCAAAATTTAAAAACACTGTCCAGCAAGAGAGATTGACTAGCCCCAGTATCTCTAAGAATTTTCACTGGCACCCTGGGGTGACTCATCATTCAGTGAAACAAAACCCTCTGATACATAAGAACGGAATTCCTTTTCTCACCTCCTCCAACCTTTTCCGCTTTTTCCCTCTTGCAAGGACTGTCTTTAACAGCATCTCCTAAACCTTTTTGATTTTTAATTGCCTGAAAGCAAGCATTGGGCACAGCTTCCTTCTTTTTCTTCAAAAGGGCACAATTAGATATCACATGGCCAGGTTTCTTACAGTAATAACAAGTACGCTCAACAGGTTTCTCCAGCCCTGGCTTCTTTTCATCCTTTCCTTTTTGATTACCTCCCAATTTAATCTCCGGTTTACCTGGATTGTCTTTGTAACTCTTTTGAAAGGTTTTAGGTTGTCCGCATTTGGATTTATGGGTTAAAGCATAATCATCTGCCAACCTAGCAGTTTCTTGTAAAGTTTCCACTGCCTTTTCATTTAAATATGTTGTTAATTCAGCTGGAACACATCTTTTAAAGTATTCCACTAGTATCAATTCTGTCAATTTATCAAAATCCCCATCTACATTTTTAGCCAGGCACCATCGTTCAAAACATATTCTCTTTCCATTGGCAAATTCCATATAAGTCTGATCTGCAGATTTCCTCAAGTCTCTGAATTTTTGTCTATAAGCCTCAGGGACCAATTCATAGGCCTTCAATATAGCTTGTTTTACCTTGGTATAATCAGCTGCATCCTCAGCAGACAAAGCAGAATAAGCTTTTTGAGCTTTACCTTTAATCACACTCTGTACCATAAGAGCCCATCCTTTCCTTGGCCAGTTTAAACTCACAGCAACCTTTTCAAAATGTTGGAAATACTGATCAACCTGATCTTCCTCAAAAGGAGGGACTAATCGAACCTCCCTGCTGGCTGAAAAACCATCATCAGAATCAGATTCCAAACTCCTACGCTTCATTTGTAACTCATGCTGCCTCTGTTTCTCCTTCTCCTCACTATCCAGCTCCATCCTCTTTAATTCCATCTGCTTCATTGCTAGATCAGCCTCTATCTTCATCTGAGTTATCTTTGTTCGGCTCTACTTTCTTGCTCTCGTATCTTCTAACTCTTTTGCTTCTCGTTCAGCCTCTAATCTTACTGGTTTGTTCTCGTTCAGCCTCTATCTTTAACTGGGTTTGCTCTCGTTCAGCCTCTATCTTTGCCAGCTGCACCTGTGCCTCAGAATTGCTATTTCACTCGCCAGGAAACTGTTTTAAACACTTCCTTCTCAAACACCTTCTTTTCCACATATGGCCAGCTATCAGTCTCTGAATATCTGCCTTTCTCATAGACTGTTTACTTCTGTAAGGTTTAGCCTTGTAGCAATCTTTATCAGATTCATCCTTTTTCGCCACCTCCAATCCCTTTGGGTTGGTGACTCCAAAAATGCCTTAATATCCATTGCTGCTGGTTTCCACACACACAAAGCCAATTAAAAAGAATTATCAGACCTCCCTCAAAAATCTTTGGATTGAATCCCGAACAAATCTCGTCAATCTGGGGAACGATCCCAGACGACACTCGTTATCTTTGGATTGGATCCCAGACGAATCTCGTTAACCTTGGAACTATCCCGGACGAGCCCCCAATTTTGTCACAAACCAGCAACAAAAGAAACACACTGAGCATGATTCAGTGTTAAAAACTATTTTATTAATCACTACTTATGATAATACGTAAAATAAAGTAAAAATGTTAGTATGTTAGAATTCAAAAATGTTAAACCTCGAACGTTAACCCCAAAACTAAACTCGTCGTGTGTGTGTGTGACAAAGTCCAAAACTCCCAGTTCCGGAATGGTTCTTAAAGTTCAGTTCCGCAAGCCATAAGGTGAAACATGAGCAAGGGCTTCTTCAACAACCACCGTTGTCTGAAGATATGATGTAGATGTAGAAAAACATAGAGAGAGTACATACGAAATCCAAATGTTCCATGATGGAACCCAAACGACACTTCAGTGTTTACTCGGTAGTGACTTCCTCACCCCGAAAGCATCCGAACCGTGGTCATCCACACACAAATACCTGTTTCCCTCTACAGGTCAGCAACAAAGTGAACTCCACCGGATTACTTCCAACTTCCATACATGGATTTCAGTGGCAAACACAGTTATTGTTTCTCATCCATCGATAGAGAAAACAAGCAGGCTGGTGTCTCTCTCCCTTCTCTCTCTCTCTCTCTTCTTCATCTTCTGACTTCTTCAACAACGTCATTACGTCCTTTATCTTCTATTGACATAAGCACGCCCCACACACACATACACACACACTCTCTATCTTAAAGGGACTTTCACTGAGTCCGTAACATATGGTTCTATTGTTCTATGGAGGGTAGCGATCTCGGGATTGCTGCCAGTGCCACGTGATAGTGAAGGTAGGAATAGGAGGAGGTGGCAAATAAATGCGTGGCTGAGAAGTTGGTGCAGGAGGGAGTGTTTTAGATTTTTGGATCATTGGGATCTCTTCTGGGGAAGGTGAGACCTGTGCAGAGAGGACGGGTTACACCCAAACCTGAGAGGGGCCAATATCCTCGCGGCCAGGTTTGCTAGGGTGGTTCGGGAGGGTTTAAACTAGATTGCGAGGGGGAAGAGAACCGGAGGAGTAGGTCAGAGGAAGAAGGGGATGGGGAAAAGTCAGATCTGACAGGTAGAGAGGCTTTGAGGAAGGAGAAGCAGAGTACAGGCTATAAAAGTAGGAAGGTGGATGGGCTAAAGTGCATTTACTTAAATGCGAGAAGTATCAGGAATAAGGGAGATGAACTGAGAGCCTGGATAAGTACATGGGACTATGATATTGTGGCTATTGCAGAGACATGGCTGACATCAGGGCAGGAATGGATATTGAATATTCCTGGTTTTCAGTGTTTTAAAAGGGATAGGGAGGGGGGGAGAAGAGGAGGAGGGGTGGCGATACTGGTCAGGGACACTGTTACAGCTGCAGAAAAGATAGATAATGTAGAAGGACCCTCTCAAGTCAATATGGGTGGAAGTTAGGAACAAAAAAGGGGCAGTTACCCTCCTAGGAGTATTCTATAGGCCCCCGAGTAGCAGTAGGGATACTGAGGAGCAGATTGGGAGGCAGTTTTTGGAAAGATGAGAAAATGACAGGGTTATTATAATGGGAGACTTCAACTTTCCAAATATTGATTGGCACTTACTTAGATCCAAGGGTTTAGACAGGGCTCAGTTTGTTAGGTGTGGCCAGGACAGATTCCTGACACAGTTTGTTGGCAGGCTGACTAGAGGTAATGTCATATTAGATCTAGTTTTAGGTAATGAACTGGGACAGGTGACAGATCTATCGGTGGGTGAGCATTTGGGGGACAGTGACCATTGCTCCATAACCTTCAGGTTTGTCATGGACAGGGATAAGAGCAAAGAGGATGAGAAGATATTTAATTGGGGAAAGGCAAATTATGAGGCTATAAGGCGAGAACTTGGGAGTGTAAATTGGGGTGACATTTTTGAAGAGAAATGTACTATGGAGATGTGGTCGATGTTCAAAGATCTTTTGCAGGATGTTTAGGATAAATTTGTCCCGGTGAGGCAGAGAAGGAATGGCAGGGTGAAGGAACCGTGTGTGACGAGAGAGGTGGAACAACTAGTTAGGAAGAAGAGGGCAGCATACATAAGGTGTAAGCAGCAAGGATCGGACAGGGCTCGTGAGGAATATAGAGTAGCAAGGTAGGAACTTAAGAAAGGGCTGAGGACACTGAGAAGGGGACATGAAAAGGCTTTGGCAAGTACGGTTAAGGAGAATCCCAAGGCTTTTTTCTCGTACGTGAAGAGCAGAAGGATGGCTAGGGTAAAGGTAGGTCTGATTAAAGACAAAGGTGGGAGGATGTGCCTGGAAACTGTGGAAGTGGGTGAGGTTCTCAATGAATACTTCTCTTCAGTATTCACCAAGGAGAGGGGTCTTGATGATGCTGAGGACAGTGTTGGTGAGGGTAATGTTCTAGAGTATGTGGATATTAAGAGAGAGGATGTGTTGGAGCTGTAGAAAATATTAGGACAGATAAGTCCCCGGGGTCTAATGGAATATTCCCAGGCTGCTTCGTGAGGCGAGGGAGGAGATTGCTGAACCGTTGGTTAGGATCTTTGAGTCCTCGTTGTCCACGGGGATGGTACCAGAGGATTGGATGGTGGTGAATGTTGTCCCCTTATTCAGAAAAGGTAGTAGGGATAGTCCAGGGAATTACAGGCTGGTGATCCTTACATCTGTGGTGGGTAAGCTGTTAGAAAGGATTCTAAGAGATAGGATCTATGAGCATTTAGAGAATCATGGACTGATTAGGGACAGCCAGCATGGATTTGTGAAGGGAAGATCTTGCCTCACAAGCCTGATAGGGTTCTTTGAGGAGGTGACCAGGAAGATTGATGAGGGTAGTGCTGTGGATGTGGTCTGATTAGATTTTAGTAAGGTGTTTGACAAGGTTCCGCATGATAGGCTTCTTCAGAAGGTCAGAGGCCAAGGGATCCAGGGAGGCTTGGCTTTGTGATTCAGAATTGGCTTGCCTGTAGAAAGCAGAGGGTTGTGGTGGAGGGAGTGCATTCAGATTGGAGGGCTGTGACTAGTGGTGCCCCACAGGGATCGGTTCTGGGACCTCTACTTTTTGTGATATTTATTAACGACTTAGATGAGGGGGTGGAAGGCTGTGTTAGCAAGTTTGCAGATGACACAAAGATTGGTGGTGTTGTGGAGGGCTGTCGAAGCTTGCAGAGGGATATTGATAGGATGCAGAGCTGGGCTGACAAGTGGCAGATGGAGTTCAATCCAGAGAAGTATAAGGTGGTACACTTTGGAAGGACAGACTCCAAGGTGAAGTACAAGGTAAATTGCAGGATTCTGGGCAGTGTGGAGGAGCAGAGGGATCTGGGGGTTCATATCCACAGATCACTGAAAGTCACCTCACAGGTAGATAGGGTAGTTAAGAAAGCTTATGGGATGTTAGCTTTCATAAGTCGGGGGATCGAGTTTAAGAGCCACAAAGTGATGATGCAGCTTTACAAAACTCTGCTTAGGTCACACTTAGAGTACTGTGTCCAGTTCTGGTTGCCTCATTATAGGAAGGATGTGGAGGCATTGGAAAGGGTGCAGAGGAGATTTACCAGAATGCTGCCTGGATTAGAGAGTATGGATTATGAGGAGAGACTAAAGGAGCTAGGGCTGTTCTGATTGGAGAGGAGGAGGATGAGGGGAGACATGATAGAGGTATACAAGATATTGAGAGGAATAGAGTGGACAGCCAACACCTCTTTCCCAAGGCACCAATGCTCAAAACAAGACAACATGGCTTTAAGGTATTGGGTGGGAAGTTCAAGGGAGATGTCAGAGGGAGGATTTTCACCCAGAGAGTGGTTGGTGCATGGAATGCACTGACTGGGGTGGTGGTGGAGGCAGATACATTGGACAAATTCAAGAGATTGTTAGATAAGCATATGGAGGAATTTAAGATAGAGGGATATGTGGGAGGAAGGGGTTAGATAGTCTTAGGTGTGGTTTGAAGGGCAGCACAATATGGTGGGCCGAAGGGCCTGTATTGTGCTGTATTGTTCTATGGGATCACCCATAATTAATTAAAAAATAACTTTTAAAAGCCCATTGGATAGGTTCATGCATAGGAAAGATCTAGGATGTGGGCCATACGGGACTAGCTTGGAGGAGCAGTGGTATTGGTATTGGTTTATTATTGTCACTTGTACCGAGGTACAGAGAAAAGCTTGTCTTACAAACCGATCTTACAGGTCAATTCATTACACAGTGCAGTTACATTGAGTTAGTACAAAGTGCATTGATGTAGTACAGGTAAAAACAGTAACAGTACAGAGTAAAGTGTCACAGCTACAGAGAAAGTGCAGTGCAATAAGGTGCAAGGTCACAACAAAGTAGATCGTGAGGTCAGAGTCCATCTCATTGTATAGAGGAACCGTTCAATAGTCTTATCACAGTGGGGCAGAAGCTGTCCTTAAGTCTGGTGGTACTTTCCTTCAGGCTCCTGTATCTTCTACCCGATGGAAGAAGAGAGAAGAGAGACTTTTCCAGGTGGGTGGGGTCTTTGATTATGCTGGCTGCTTCACCAAGACAGCGAGAGGTAAAGACAGAGTCCAAGGAGGGGAGGCTGGTGTCCGTATTGTGCTGGGCTGCGTCCACAATTCTCTGCAGTTTCTTGCGGTCCTGGGCAGAGCAGTTGCTGTACCAAACCGTGATACATCCAGATAGGATGCTTTCTATGGTGCATCTGTAAAAGTTGGTGAGCGTCAAAGGGGACAAACCAAATTTCTTAAGCCTCCTGAGGAAGTAGAGGCACTGGTGAGCTTTCTTGGCCATGGCTTCTACGTGATTTGACCAGGACAGGCTGTTGGTGATATTCACTCTCAGGAACTTGAAGCTCTCAACCCTCTTGACCTAAGCACCATTTATGTAGACAGGTACATGTACACAGCCCCCTTTCCTGAAGTCAGTGACCATCTCTTTTGTTTTGTTGACATCGAGAGCAAGGTTGTTGTCATCACACCATTCCACTAAGCTCTCTATCTCCTTCCTGTACTCTGACTCATCGCTGTTTGAGATACGGCCTACAACGGTGGTATCATCTGCAAACTTGTAGATGGAGTTAGAGCAGAATCTGGCCACACAGCCGTGAGTGTATAGGGAGTAGAGTAGAGGGCTGAGGACGCAGCCTTGTGGGGCACCAGTGTTGAGAATAATTGTGCTGGAGGAATTGCTGCCTATCCTCAATGATTGTGGTCTGTTTGTTAGAAAGACAAGGATCCAGTTACAGAGGGAGGTGTTGAGTTCTAGGTCTCGGAGTCTGGTGGCAAGCTTACTTGGGATTATTGTATTTAAGGCAGAGCTGTAGTCAATAAACAATATTGGCATCTTGGTTGGCATGGACCAAGTTGGGCCAAAGGGCCTGTTTCCATACTGTACAACTGTAAACAGGCTCAAGGCATTGAATAACCTACTCATTCCTTTGTTTCTTTTAACTGAAAGTTCCCAGGAGGAACAAAATGGAGTTTTCAAATAATTAAAAGGTTCAGTCAGTAAATATTATATTCCGATTACAGCACAGATACGAGCCCAGCTGGTCCTTGCTAGTGTTTATGTTTGACATTGGTCTCCTCACTACAAATTTTTCCCAACACGACTGTCCCAATTGTCTTCACCCCTTCTGTATACATTAAGTCTTCCCTCACGTGCAGTCTGCTTCAATCAATCCACGTGGAAGTTACACTTTATCACCAATGTTTAAGATATTTCCCCTACATTCATCACTTGATCTGAGTAACTGTTTTATACTAATGCCCTTTATTCAAGAATCACCCACAAATGCAGTTTCCATACATCCATGCTATTGAACGCCTTCAGAATTTTAAAGACCACTGCCAAATTTCATCTTATTACTCTTTGCCAGAGCAAGTTCCAGCCGGTTTACTCTTTTCTGCCATGCCACTCCCATCCACATACATCTTTTCTGCTTTCTTGTGCTTCAATATCATGTCTCACAAGGCTGATAGGGTTCTTTGAGGAGACCAGGCAGATTGATGAGGGCAGTGCAGTAGATGTGGTCTACATGGATTTTAGTAAGGCATTTGATAAGGTTCCACATGGTTGGCTTCTTCAGGTCAGAGGGCCTGGGATCCAGGGTAGCTTGGCCAAATGGATTCAGAATTGGCTTGCCTGTAGAAAGCAGAGGGTCATGGTGGAGGAAGTGCATTCATATTGAAGGGCTGTGACTAATGGTGTCCACAAGGATCGGTTCTAGGACCTCCGCTTTTCGTGATTTGTATTAATTACTTGGATGAGGGGGTAGAAGGGTGGGTTGGCAAGTTTGCAGACGACACAAAGGTCGGTGGTGTTGTGGATAGTGTAGAGGACTGTCAAAGATTGCAGAGGGACATTGATAGGATGCAGAGCTGGACTGAGAAGTGGCAGACAGAGTTCAATCTGGAGAAGTATAAGGAGGTACACTTTGGAAGAACAAACTCCAAGGCAGAGTACAAAGTTAATGGCAGGATTCTTGGTAGCATGGAGGAGCAGAGGGATCTGGGGGTTCATATCCACAGATCCCTGAAAGTTGCCTCACAGGTGGAGAGGGTAGTTATGAAAGCTAACACCCCATAAGCTTTCTTAAGTCAATGGATCGAGTTTAAGAGGTGTGAGGTAATGATGCAGCTCTATAAAACTCTGGTTAGACCACACTTGGAGTACTGTGCCCAGTTCTGGTCACCTCATTACAGAAGGATGTGGAAGCATTGGAAAGGGTGCAGAGGACATTTACCAAGATGCTGGCTGGTTTAGAGATTATGGATGATGAGGAGAGACTAAGAGAGCTAGGGCTTTGCTCTTTGGAGAGAAGGAGGATGAGAGGAGATATGACAGGTGCACAAAATATTAAGAGGAATAGATAGAGTGGACAGCCAGTGCCTCTTTCCCAGGGCACCACTGCTCAATACAAGAGGGCATGGCTTTAAAGTAATGGGTGGGAAGTTCAAGGGAGATATCAGAGGGAGGTTTTTTTTTATCCAGAGTGTGATTGGGGCATGAAATGCACTGCCTGGGGCAGTGGTGGAGGCAGGTACATTGGTCAAATTCAAGCAGTTACTAGATAGGCATATAGAGGAATTTAAAATAGAGGAATATGTGGGAGGAAGGGGTTAGATAGTCTTAGGAGTGGTTTAAAGGACAGCACAACATTGTGGGCCAAAGGGCCTGTGTTGTGCTGTACTGTTCTATGTTCCAATATCTTTGTAATAGGATGGAGTCCATAAATGCACATAATACTGTTATGATTTACACCCAATGCGAAACGTAGCTAATTATTGTAGGAGTGCATAAAATTGTTTTACTAACCACCCTGTTGACATGTATAAAAGTGGTCATGGTAAGGGAAAAGTGCTGGGCCAGGACCTGCCAGAGTGTTAATCAGTTTGTGAACCCTTCAACTGCTCTCCAATACAAATTGTGAAGTTAGAACAAATGCTGTTTAACAAAGATATATCTAGAAAGATCTCTATTAGTAGGATGCATTTGGCAGTTTTGCAAACCATAAAAACAATAAAGATTTTCCAGATAGAGGCCAAGTTAGTCTATTCATGTAGCAGCTTGTGTTTTTCTAAAGCTTTACTCAAAAATGTACCATTGCCCTACAAATCCCATACAACACTGATTTTTGGTTATCACTAACTAATAAACCGAATGCCCCCATAACAGATCTCTGCACCTAAACAATCTCAGAGAAAGGAGTAGCTATGTTCCTTAGGTTGAGGTCCAGAAAGATTAGCCAAGAGCCATCTCCGAAAGCAGCAGATTCTTCAAAACTTAAGATTAGTGCAGAACCATAGCTAGGGAACAGCAAGAGGAGATAAACCTGAATTACCCTGCTTTGGTTTGTAAACAAAAAACAGGTGTTGTTTGCTCTATCCACCCAAAAGAAATGAACTTGCAGAACTAGTTAATCCACAATTTTTACAACAGAACCTACAGAATTCATTTTTTACATATCCGTGTATATAAATGGGCTATATAGCAAAAAAAAACTGGACAGTTTTAAAATCAGGGAGAATTACAAGTGTTTACAACACTAGAAAAAGGTCATTTAGCCAATTGTATACGAGGCAGAGTATTCCACTCCCAATTCCACTACTCCAATATCTTACTAGCTTTTCTGCTCAAAATAGTAACCTACTTTTTTTAAAATCTTAAAAGGCAATTGCTTCTACCTCAACCACAGGAAAAAAAATCATTCCAGCTTCAACAATCCTTGGCATTCAGACCTTTCAATGAAATGCAATCCTTATTTGGTAGAAAATTTAAAATTGATAGCTCTTGACACTGACTCACTTGGAAAAAAAGCCTTCTGTATCAGGCATCAAAACAGAGGATACCCGTTTCCCTTCTTTTTGGTGGAAATACCTTCAGTAACTCAAGTCCCATCCTCAATAACATTGTTATATCACCTTGGCCTTCTCTAAAAACCCAAGCTCCAGAGAAACCTGGTTTCAGATAAAAAAAACTCACTTTGTGCCCCTTAGAATGTTAATACAGTATTTAAGTCTAGTAACATGTTTTCTATGGTACCCAAGGTGACACAGAAACATTACTTTCCATAAATCATGTTCCGAAATTCTCCACTAACAAAGACCTTTTTTTGAGCAGTCATCTGTCTGCTTTGCACACCGTCAGGAACAGCAGTGATGCTTTACAGGAGCAGAGTACCAATAATAATTGGGAATACTCAGCTGAAAGTCCTGCAGCAAGAAACAGGTTACATTTCAAATCAATAACCTTTGAAAGATCACCAATATGGAATGTTATTTCAGTTTCTGCTTGACCTGCTGAAAATGTCCGTATTTATTTCTATCATCCATGTATCTTGTTATGGCATTGGAGTACAGATGCTTTAAGTAGAGCAGAGCATAAGCCCAATTTTCTGTAATGTTGATGTTTTACATAGCATACATTAATTTATACTGTTGCAGTATCAATGCTTATGAAAAGTTTTTAATAAATGATTAAGAATAAAGGAGACATTTAAAACAATGGCAAGCACATAGAACTCATTAGCAACAAACTGCATTAGTACAGCACCTTTAATTTATTAAAAAAGGTCTTAAGGTGCTTAACAGGAACCATATCAAACAAAATTTGACATCCATCCACATGGAAAGATCAAGGCAGAAGCATCATAAAGAGCACCTTAGAGGAAGGAGAGGTTTAATGAGCTCCAGACCTTACGAGTCGGGTAATTGAAAACACGGCTGCCAGTGATAAAGAAATTAAATGTGGATAGGCTGAAGAGGTCAGAATTAGAGACATGCTGGTATCTCAAAAGGTTGAGAGACTAATAGGGATACGGAAGACCAAGGCTATTGGAAGATTGTTTAAATAGAATGAGGATTTTTATACTGTGGTGATTCTTAGCGAGAAGTTGATATAGATCAGCAAACACAAGATCAACAGGAAATTGGAATCGATGCAAACTAGAACTGAGGAAGTAGTAATGATCAGATCAAAAATATGTTATTTGGAGCCAATTCCAAAAGTGCATTGAAATATTCAAATCTAGATATAACAAAGACAACAGATTAGAGTTTCCACTTGCAGATGAGCTAACGCAAAGATGCAGTTGGGCAAAATTGGAGTCTTAGTGATACACAGATGTAGCTGACAGATCATCTTGGAATAAAATATAGTACCAAAAGTGAACAGTTGGGTTTGATTTAAACATTCAAAGGGACAGTCAGAGCTGGTGGCTAGGGAGCAGAGTTTGTGGCAGAGATTGCAGATAATGGCTTTAGTCTCCTCAAAATTAGGAGAAAATTTCTGCTCATCCAGAACCATATCCAACATGCAGTGTGATTGTTTGAAGACAGTGGCAAAATTGAGAGGAAGGGGCATAGTCAGTGAAACTGATTCTGTTTGAAGGCGTTGTCACTGACAGCAGCAAATTGACAAAAACAGGTCGTCCAACAACAGACGTTTGTTTGGTATAACAATATTTCGTAGAATATCAAACTATTACTCCAGGATAAAGACCACAGAACCATAGGAGGTATAAAGATACTATACAAATGTACCTGGCTGGATTATCCTTAAACTTTTCTTTTAAAAAAAAGCACAATGCAGTTCAATGAATCACAATGGAGCAGATGGTGGCAAATGAGAATATTATTTTATCTGAACATCAACACAATGCTCCTCTATAACTACTGAACATGCAAAGCATTTCCATAAACCAGTTGTCAAAGTGAGTAAAAAAATGTTGTTGTAAAAATTAGCCTTTAATGAACAAAACCAACAAAGGCACTGAACAGGTGTAACAAGTTTTGATCTTTTCAAACTTTCACAGAGAAATTAGTAGATTTTAAAGTGTAAATTCTGCACTTCCCATAGGGAGTGGTGCTTGGAAGGTACATGGATTGCAGAAAGTGGTCTTTGAAAATGATAAATAGCTGAATTAGCCTTCATAGTAATTCAGGTACAAGTGAAATGTTGTGCACCTGTACCATGGTACAGATTCTCTTGCACCATCGTTCTCAATGTAGCAAGTTCAAAAGGCACATCAAACTACTCTGCTCTTGTGCATATAAGCAACTGGGTAATGGGAAATTCACTCACTTTAAAAAAGTTAGTTGAGATCTATAGCAGCTGGGCAAAATATTAAAATGTGGTTGTGAAGGGAAATAAATAGTGTACAAGTAATAAAAACATCTAATATCAAAATTGTTCATCTAAATCTCTCCAACATTTGCAGTATTAATATTTCAGTCACGTGCAATTGTTTAAACAAACATTTGAAAATTAAATCATAGAACTTAAATTAATACCAGGAGCATTCTCTTTTGTGGAAAACAAAATACATCACAGGTGTGGGAGAGCGAAGTTCCTTTATGATAGGCAGTAAGCAAAATGATCGTGCAATATGCAAGGTTCTATCCCATTAAGTTGGCCAAGCTATATTGAGCTATGGCATAGATTATGAGTTGGTACAGCAGAGAGAAAATAAAAACAGGCTTGAACTAAACTGGGTTCAACTGCCCAAAGCAAGGTGAATAATACGGTGGTTCATAATAAAAGGTGAAACTACACATTGTTGATACCTGGCTTCTTTTAGATTATGGAGACTTGGTGTGGCACATGGATACTTGAGACAAACTGCTCAATAAGGAACATAATGTTTTCTTTAAGAGATCACATAAGCATTTGATTATAGGTGCCAGTTGCACAATACAAGATACAAAAAGGCAAAGCTGAACCAATATAAAAATGCTTTTGTTGGTGGGTTTGTATAGTTCAATTAAGTGAAATTTGACCAATTCTCACTTCCCTGACTTGCAGCATTTCACACTGTATACTAAGCATTTTAGTACAAGCTGGAAGATAACAGACAACCTTGTGACTCAGAATTAAAAAAGAAAAGCACAAAATCTTGGTGGTGCTCCTGAACATGACAATTTCTTAAAAATGAATCCTTTGCAGCTGCCAACAAAGTCTGAATGTTGCGCTCCTTCAAACCAACTGGGCGCACTGTATTCTCCATTTGAGTACCTATATTTTCTGCCATGGTGAATAAGGAGGAGGAGCACTCTCCAATGGAGAGGTATTGGGCACATTCACCAGTTGTCCTGCATGCAGGCACTCATTTACTCGTAATTCACATCCATCCTGGAGCATCCGGATAGCAATCCGAGCAATATTTCGGGAATCGTCCAATCCAGAGTGAGGCCGTCCTTCATAGATCATTCCGAGGTTTTCCAGCATGGAGGCAAGTTTGGTCTGAGCCCTAGGAACCTGATGGTTACAGCAAGTGTCAAAACCAGTTCAAATTAAACAGCAAAACACTGTGTGCAATATCAGTCAAACTTTTGAGGGTTCGTTGGGGGGGGGGGTGGGGGGGGGTGTTGTGGGAGTGGAGAGAAGAGACAGTAATTATGCAGTCAAGCACAAGAGGGTTTTCTTTAACTAAATTCTTGAGAAATACAAACTGAAAGAATGAGCTGTATCCCATCACTCAGATCAACTCTGCACAAAGAAATACTGGAGCTTTTGATGCACAATCTGCTTTGAGGTAAAGTACAGTTTGTATCTGCAAAATTGTAAGTTCATTTGCCAAAAATTTCTGAACTGACAATGCTTCCAAGTCAATAAATGCAGATAGAACATCTGAATTCTGACAAAAATTCTTATTTCACCCTATCTCAACACCACTGATTTTTAATAAAATGCATCTCATTAGAAATAGGGGACATACCATAATATAGGATGTGCAGAATTAATGGGCCAGTATAGCACAAAGGCTACACTGATAAATCAGAAAATCATTCAAATCCCAAGAAATATGATAAAGAATTTAAATTCAGCTAAAACTTCAGTCAAAAAAACTGTACAAGTGTCTACGCAGTTGTAAAAATCCAACTACATTACAAACAGCATTTTGGGAAGGAAATCTGTAAGCCTTATCCTTGGACTTGACGATTCCAATCCCATATCAATGAAGACTGATATGGGATTGGAATCGTGAAGTCCAAGGATAAGGCTCTCTGACCTGCCCTAGCATCATAAATACTAGTCTTGCCAGCAATATTAATTGCCAAGAAGCAGACCTTGCAGTGAAATTCAAGCAGCAGAACTAGAGAGCTATGTGCCACTTTTTTCCTAATTATTAGCATAACACATTCTCATAGTAGGATTTATGGGCCTGGAAATGAGTTCTTCACACACTAAACAACCCAAACCTTCAGTACTACTGGAAAGGCACCATCACATTGGTAAAGAAAACATAGATGTCCATAAAATGCTGATTAAAAAAAAAGCACACCGAGCTGGATGTGGACCCAAGAGGAGCAGAAACACCTTCAGTTCCCACATTCATACAATGCTCAACATCACTTCTCCACCCACTTCCATCATTGCCATTCCCCTAAACCAGGTGTCCACGTCCCAACTCTGTGGTCCTCTTTCTTAAATACCACTGGGCTTGATCTTTCACCATGCTGCCCCTTTCTTGTCAGTAATATATAAATGAGGTGCAATGTCCATACCGAGCAATTTGGGGTTCACCATTCAGACACAGGGATTTTATGCATCTCCCATTTGACTAAGACTAGGCAAACTCGAATATCCATGTTAATGCCTTCAAGTTGGATCATTACAGTTTAATGAGCACCCTGGAACCTAGCAACTTTGATTGTACTTACAAAACCTGCAATACAAATACAGACCAGCAATATTGATCCATGCAAGACTATATAATGATTCAGGCAGTTAAAAAACAAATTCAACATTTTTCTAATATTGAGCACAAAACTGCCATAGTTTAACCACACTGGATGATTCCAATAGGTCCATACTTCCCATTTCCTATTTGCTTCTACTATTTATTACCTAAATGGTAAACTACCTCATTCACAGTGTAAATAATAGTGAACTTTCTCATGGCTGACCCACAACCAATTTATTAATCCAATATCTTATTTTTCAAGACCTAGTTCTTATCATTGTTTTAAATTAGGGTCAATGGATTAGTTCAGTATCAGAATCCACTTCTTCACACCCAAAAGACAATCAGCTCAAGTGGCTAATGTTAGCTGCACTACCACGATGCACAAATGATAGTTTAATGGAGACACAAGAGAATGCAGATGCTAAAATCTGGAGCAAAAACCTGCTAGAGGAACTCAGCAGGTCAGACAGCACCCGCTGAGAAAAAGGAATGGTTGAGGTTTCGGATTAAGGCCCTACATCAGGATAGATAAATGCTTGTTTTGATTTAGGATTGTTCCACCAATAGGATTAGAATAGCCTCTTCCACATTTTCAAGTAGACAAATTGGTAAAAAGGAAATATAAACAGAATTAGGACTGAACTGTCTGAACTCTAGGAACTTATGTTATTGGTCACATTCAATGTATAATACAATGAAAACCTGGACTCTTTGTTTCTGTTGCATTGTTCACAGCTAAATCACATCACAAACCTTGTAAAAGTTGCCATAACTTTTTCGGATGTTAATCCATTTCTTTGCAAACCGTGGATATTCAATACTGCTAAGGTGACACTGAACATTTAGGAACTTGCTCATATCCCAGGACCTGAGATTAGGGAAAAAAGTTTTCCATATTAAATTATCCATCACCACATAGAGATAATGGTAGAATTTACCGATGTCTTTGTAATTGAGTTACTTGGCCAGTTAAAGCACAATTTCTATGCCATAAAAAATGTAGTTAAATTATTAAACCAAATCAATTCCGTAATAAACGCAAGCTCTTTTTTTTAAATAAAGAAAATCATGTACCCGTCAGTTAATACTGCATATCTGCACTTGGTTCCTAGCTCTCTCTCTCTCATCCAATCAACTACTCGTTGAAGAACATCTGGGAAACTCCCAGCTTTGTCCACCATATCCTAGAATAAACAACATTAAAAGAAGGGTTAAAAGGATGACCGGCACCTCAAATACTTGCCACTTTAGCCTTCACTACTGATTATTTACTTTCTCCTTTTGTATACATTTAGTTCATATTAGCAGATCTCCACAGTTCTGTTCAAGTCACAGGACACAGTTTTCAAACAATAGGGCTGGAAATTGCAGTTATCAGCAAGCATGCTACCTGAGAATTGCATACTATTTGCAAGGTTTACAATATATTAATCTTCAATGTATTGTACTGCTCCATCTAGGAAGTCAGGCAGAGTTTTCAAATGAAGCGTATGGTCAGGGGGGGAGAGGGTGTGATGAAGGGAATACTGGATGGTACCGACCCAAATCAATACAAATTATTTTGTGGTTAGATTAATACACGGCATTTTGAAAAGCAGAAAAAGTAATGTTTGGAGTCCACTACTGAGAAAGAGTGAGATGGGAAGACTATGATCAAATTATGTCCTATTTGCTGAGACAATTTCTAATTGTGGCTCAAGGAAGCATATGATGGGTAAAGTTTATATTTATATTGAAACTTTCCCTTGGAGTTCCATTTAGATATAGGAAGGACATACAAGTTCTGTTTGTAACTATAAATAATAAAGCCCAATTTTCTTAATCAACGTGCAACACAGATTTTTCAGTATTGAATAATGTAGCAAGCCTTTGATGAAGGTACTATTCAGTATTAGTCTCAGACTCAAACTCTTCAAGTTTGTTCTCCAGTAAATATATGTTTTGATTTTCTATGCTACACCAAGTTAAAGGGATCATTTTTAGATAACAGCAGAAAGCATGTAATTTAAAAGCGGGTTTCTCTTTCTGTTTAATTACTGCATATTTTCAACTTCAATTGGCTACTCTCACCTTATCATTCTTACTTGGCCACACTTAGCCAGTTTACAGAGTATCTAACATGGGGAAAAAAGTTGAAGCAAAAAAAAAATCAGACACTAGGTTTCTATTTTTTAATTACCATTTCAAATCATATTGAAGCAAGTTATAACCATTCATTAGATAAAAATTACCTGCGTGATGCCTGTGAGTTTGGTACAGAATTCTGTAAGGGTGGGCTTCTGTTCCGGTTTAACGTACTCCTGGAATGTATCCTCCTTGAAAGGTAACAATTATTTGTTATTACTTTCTCAGTACTGTGGGCTGGAAAAATCTTTCCTTCAATAGTCTGACTGTTAAAGAATGATCTGTTTTACATGGCCCCTTCTACCTCCTCAGGATTTGCCAAAGTCCCTTTTTATAGTAATATAGGCAAATACAGGAGCTTATTTCTGCATGACAAAGGTCCAAAAAAAAAGATGAATAATAGTGATGATTAATGAAAGAGAATATGAAAATTAGATGTGGTGCAAAAGTCAGAAAGAACACTCCCCAAAAAAGTTATGGCTACAACCCTCATTGGTGGCGTCAACTCTGTAGGCATTTGGCTTCATTTTCAACACAGCTCTTTCCTGTGAAGTCTCCTTAATAACATCTACAAGATGTTATTAAGGAGACTTCACAGGAAAGAGCTACTTTTAATTTATGCTAACCTGGTATTAGACAGGCACAGAATATGGCAAAGTAATGTTTTACATAGGAAACCTCCAAGCAAAATAAAATTTATAGCAAAATCTAATTTAAAAACAGATCAAGTATCACCTTGCCTGATAACATTCCAAGTCAAAAGAATAAAAATTCTGCCTGCAGAAGTTGAAAATATCTAGGTTTATTTCCAGTACTGCTGCACCAGTTGTAAATCTGATTGCCACATCTGAGCTTGCTGTGTTCCTTTCAATACTAGTAACTGCATTTAAATTTAATTTCCAAACCAAGATTCTTGTGATCCAAGAATCTCATAGCTCTACAATAGGTGGTAAGATGCAGCTTGGTGACTCAGGTCTACTACTTTAAGTGAGCACTGGGCTTTCCTCAAAATTTGGCTTGTTCAAACAGATCTATAATATTTTTTGTCTCCTGACTGGCATCCTCACAAGGGCCCATCAAAGCACTACTGCAATCATACAAGGGGCAATCCCAAATACCCCATTCTACATTTTAAACAACCTCCCCATACGGTTCACCTGAGGCGAGGGACATACAGTTCTAACCCTCTCTCGGAATCACCTTTCATGCCCCTCTGCCTTGCCCTCAGAAGGTCCATTCAATTGTTAGCAATGCCATGTGCTTATAATCTCCAGCTGATAAAGGAAAATATCTGCATGTCTTGTTTAACTGCTTATCTGTGTCCTCCTTCCATCAGGGCCTATGGGCATGCAGTCCCAAGTTTCTTCTTCTGAACTCTTCAGTGTCCTACCATTTACACATGTATTCTCTTGCCTTATTTGTTTTTCCCAAATATTTTGCTTCAAACTTCTCAAAATGAATTCCACCTGGCACTTTTTTGACTAAGATCTACGTGAACAGTCCATTGACATCTTCCAGAGTCAACAGTAAACTTCCTCACCATTTCCAAACTTCTTAATCATTGCTTATACACACACAGTACAGTGCACCACAATAGAAAGCCACTGGAAACAGCTCCTTAATCACATTAATGCCAGATCATTATACTTTGCTTCCTGTCACTGAGCTAATTTCAGACATAAAACTTTATGGGAACAGAAGTATCCCACTATAGTACTGAAGACATTCTCCAGTATGATGAACTTCTAGCCAGGTTGTTCTGGTACAGTTACTACACTAGTATCTCTGTCTCCATTACAAAAATCAGCCTCCCCTTCATGGACTCTCTCTACACTTCCTGCTGCTTTGGGAAAGCAGCCAACATAATCAAAGACCCCTTCCACTCCAGACATTCTTTTTTTCTCCCCCTTTCATCAGGCAAAGGATACAAAAGCTTGAAAACACGCACCACCAGGCTCAAGGGCAGCTTCTACCTGCCGTTATAAGACGATCGAACAGACCTCGTATGATAAAGATGAATTCTTGACCGCAACCTACTGTATCATAGCCCTTGCAGATTATCGTCTACCCGCAATGCACTCTGTAACCATAACACTACATTTTGCATTTGTGTTATGGTTTTCCCTTTGTACCACCTCAACATATTTATGGTTTGAAATGATGTATGAATGGCATGCAAATCAAAGTTTTTCCACTGCATCTCAATACATGACAACAATAAACCAATTACCAATATAGAAAATTGCAAATCTACCCTCTGCTCACTAAAAGCAATTAATGTTTCTGATGAAAGGTCACTGACGTGATTCGCTGTTTTTTCCTCCAGGGATACTGCTTGACCTGCCCAATATTTTCAACATTGTCTATTTCATCTCAACCTCAATTTATCCCAGAGACATTGATACAGCACAGAAACAGGCCCTTTTGGCCCAGAGTCCACGCTGACGATCTACACACATCCTATATTAATCCCATTTTATCCGCCCCACATCCTTGTCAACTCGTCTCAGATTCTATCACACCTATACACAAGGGGCAATTTACAGTGGCCAATTAAACGTACAAACTTGCATGTCTTTGGGATGCAGAAGGAAACTGGAGAACCCAGAGGAAACCCACAGAGTCATGGGGAGAACATGAAAACTCCACAGTCATCACGATTCAACCCAGATCTCTCGTGCTTTCAGCCAGTGACTCCATTAGCAGCACCACTGTGGAACCCTGTGTAAATCTGTCATCTAGAACTCAACTGCTTTGGCCAATACAGATACTAAGACTTAATTATCCATCACCCTCCTACTTGTCGTCTCCACGGTCATGACCACCCCCATCTTTAAACTCCACCCTTACAACCCTCAGATTTCTGTGCTTGTCCAATTCTGATACTCGCCGATACTGAGCATTCTTAGGTTTAATTGTTACACAGATAGACAACTTGCTTTGGCTACCAAACCTTAAGCTTTGGAATTCATCTCCATATTTCTTTCCTCCTGTAAAATGTACCATTAAAGCTACTTCTTTGACTAAACTTCTCATCATCTGATTCTAATACATTCTTGGCTTGAATCTGGAGTTGAATGCTTTGGTATATGACAAAGCATGAGAATTTAAATTTCATCCAAGATGTACAAAACACAATTACTCACAATTTCTAGTGTTCGAGTATTCACAAGAGCAATAGGAAACTCAATAATTTCGTGCAAGTATTCTGGTGGATTGTTCTCCTCACACGTTGCTTCAAAATCAATAACGCAGATGTAATCGTAGTACATATCTGAACATTCTGGCTTGATTAGCAAGGTCTGAGTCAGTTTCTGCTTCTTGTAGTAGTTTTTTAATCGCTTTCTCAACACATCCTTCACTCCCCTAAAGTAGGTCAGGAAGACAGGAAGGCAGAGTCAATTATGGCCATAGTGCAAATGTGAGCAAGAAGTTCTGAGAAAGTGCAACTCAAAACAAATGATACAGGCAGTGAGTCTCACACTGGAAAAATAGATGTATATAAAATATGATGGATAAACAAAAAAAGAATAAAAACAAAAATATTGTCACCATAGAAGGAATATTAAAATCAATGGAGGTTGAACAATATACACAGCCCCAGCTGAACTTCTGTGACAAAGAGCAAACTGTATGGAATACTTTACATGATAACACTTCAATTTTATAGAAATGAAATCCGTTAGCTAAAAATTTTAGCCAGTCTTCAATTCATTATATTGGATTGAAAATGGAGCATCTTTTCTAGCAGCCAGAGTTTACCAGTTAGTAAATTGTTACTAAATGATAAAGAAAATCTGCACATAGATTTAAACTGTATGTAACATTTTGCTCACCTTCAAAAAAAAACTAAATTTGGATTTCAGGCCTCCACCCACTATCACCTACTCCTCACCATCTAGACTTTTCCCCTACCAATCTGGTCTCCCACACCCCACTAGATTAATGTGCAGCCATAATAACTTATCTTTAACATTGTAAACTTTCTAACAACAATTAACAGGAATAGGAATACCAATCTAACAGGATTAAATTCTCTCCATGGCTTCTGTTGGGCAGAATAATACCCACCTGGTTTCTAAATGGAGCTCTGCAAGCTTCGTGCGGAGCTCCTCGCGAGTCATTCTGTTGATGTGACCATTTGTGACAGCAATTTCTTTGTAGACTGGGTCACTGAAGTCTCTTATAAAGGCAGCAGGGGTAGCTTTCATTGGATGTTCTTGTCCATCAAGTCTGCAACGCTGCTTCAACTGAAGACAAATGGACATCAGAACAAATCAGTGACCAACCTGTAACTTATAATGAGCACCTACTTAACAGATCAAGCCAGTTTCATTTACACAATAGATGAAAGACATATACAGCAAATAAAGAGCTAGGTGTAAAATTTATGCAAATCGTGAAACAATTTACACAAGTTATTGACAAGAGTGAAAGGAGAGAAACATTTCTTTATCAGAGAAGTAATGATGTGAGGTGGCAGGCATCAGGGTAGTAAACGATAATATAATCACACAGATTTTCAATATCTACTGACATCTTTTACAAACCCATTGACACCCACAGCTACCTCAATCACAGCTCCTCCCACTCTGTCTCTTGCAACGACGCTATCCTCTTTTCTTAATTTCTCCGCCTCATCTGCTCCCATGATGAGGCTTTCCACTCCAGGACATCTGAGATGTCCAACTGTGGTCAAGAGAGCTCACAGCCACATCTCTGCTATTTCCCACACCTCTGCTCTCACCCCCACCCCTCACAGACCTAACAGGGATGATAGGGATAGGGATAGGGATAGGGATAGGGATAGGGCCCCCCCCCCCCCCACATTTCATCCTACCAGCCTACATCTTCAACACATCATTCTCCGCCACTTCCGCCATCTCCAACAGGACCCCACTAACAAACATATCTTCTCTTCACCATTCCTTTCTGCCTTACACAGGGACCACACTCCGCGCGATTCGCTTATTCACTCTTTCCCCCCACCCACCCCTGTGGAACCACTGTCCCTACACCACCTGCATCCAGGAACCCAAACAGTCCTTTCAGATGAGAAGAGATTTACCTACACCCCCCTTAATATCATCTACTGCGTTCAATGTTCCAAGTGTGGCCTCCTCTACATTGGCGAGACCAAATGCAGACTAGGTGACTGTTTCACAGAACACTTGTGCTCCGTCCGTAACCATGATCTGCATCTCCCTGTTGCCAGTCACTTCAACTCCCCCTCTATCACAGAAATGTCAGTCCTCGGCCTCCTCCACTGCCTATGAGAATTCCAAGCACAAACTGGAGGAACAACATCTCATTTTCCATCTTGGAACCTTGCAGCCTAACGGCATGAACATTGAAGTCTCCCACTTTAAATAATCCCCACACCTACCCCCCAACCACACCTTTTTTCTTCCCTTTCCTCTCTCTCTTTTTTCTACCCTCCTTTTTTCCCTCACACCTTTGACCCATCCCCCAGTGGATCTGCTCACCCCTTCTCCCCCACACCTGCCTATCACTGTCTCTTACCTGCATCTACCTATCACCACCTTGTGCCCACCCTGCCTCCTCTCTTTTGTCCACCTATCACTGCTCTGCTTTTCCCTCGTATATATTAGGCTTCCCCTTTTCCTATCTTCAGTATTGAAGAAAGGTCCTGACCCAAAACGTTAACCGCCTGCTTTTCTCCACCGATGCTGCCTGGCCTGCTGAGTTTCTCCAGCATCAGAGTGTTTTTCATCTAGATTCCAGCATCTGCAGCCCTTTGTCTCTCTAGACTTCCTTTACTCACACCCACCTCACCCAAAAAATTATCAGTTTTAGTGTATTCTGCCCGGTTGATAAGAACACAGCTTGTGCAAAAAAAGGATTGTGGCTACTATAATGACATTTCCCCTTCAAGGTTTAGATTTAAGGCCTTGCCCAAACTGCCACACAAATCCCTTTGCTGGCGGGGATGGGACGGGAGGTGGGGTTGCCCACGGTGAAGACAAACAAAAGCTACACCAAGTGAAGACCCATCGCCCGGGGGCAGGAACCCCCCAGTAATTGGGAACAAGGGGAGGCCTGTCCTATCCCTCCCCATCACGGCTCCCCTTCCCTCAGCACCGGCGCCTGACCTGAGCAGCGCCGAGGCCTGGGCCGCCCTCCGCAGCCCGCGGGACGTTCTCCTTCTGCTCCTCCTCCATCTTTGTACCAGCCGCCGCGCAAACAAGCCCCGTCACTTCCGCCCCGCCGCGATAACAAACGCAGGGCCGCCGGAGAGGAACCCTTTGACGTCAGCTCCGCTCGCTGAGGCGGGAGTCGGCGCGTGCGCAGTGAGGAGCGGCGGGCGGTGGGCAGTGGGCAGTGGGCAGGAGCTGCTGCAGGGCCGCCGGTCCGGCGCCATCCGGACTGTTCCGACCAGTGACCCCGCTGCACACTTTAACAAAAAATGTTACCCAGTATCGTAATAATTTTCTCCGTGGGCCCGGGAAGTGTCCAGACAGGCTGGGAACCCCAGTGAGTGTCCGGGCAGCGCAGGAAAAGTCACCTGAGGACTGGATGCCGAACCATCGGGATTTCCGAGTAATCAGACGGCGGTTGACAGGAATTTTACTCCAGCGTTTGGAATATCTGGGACCGAAATAGGCAACTGGATGCGAATGTTCTACTTCAACCTCTCCCTTACTTTTCTCTTCAGGCTTTATCAACAACCTTTCTAATCACTTGGTCACTCAGTTGTCTGCAATGTTTTGCCTGCTTCAACATCCTCTTCACGTCTCACTTTCCCACTTCACACTGGGTCGCTGTACAACCAGGATTCATGATAAATCACCCCTTGTTTTAAGTAACAAATATCAACTGTAAATATCTGAGCTCCCTGAATTGATCCTTGTATCAAGCCATCTTGAAAATGATCCATATATTCCTACTGTTTTCTGCTAGTTTTCCAATTCTCAACCCATGTCAAAAGATCCTAACCTCAAGAGTCTTTGTTTCACGTGACATCTTACTACATTTTCCACATCCACTGGTTCAAGCTTAATTTCACCCACATATTACATCCTCAAGAGATGTTGTAAACTCAATTTCTCTTATTTGTACTATTTGATTATATCAAATCATCATTTTTCTAAGTGCCACTTACTTGAACATGAAAATTTTCATGATGTTCTGGATAAAGAATTTTTTTCCCAGTGGAGATACAGGAGACTGCAAATGCTGGAATCTGGAGCAAAAAACAATCCTAATTCTTAATTCCCTATTTGACTTCTTGAATAACTCAGGAAAGAAAATGGATTCAAGGAAAACAGGAACGGGCATGGGATTATTAACCCAACAAGCCTGTTCTGCTTTTTATAGCTGATATCTGCACCTGTCTCGGCACTGTGGCTTTTATCTTGCCAAGATTGATTCATCTTCAAGTTAAAAATGATTAATTGTGGTACAACTTACTCCTTTTTGTGGGAGAAAATTCCATATTTCTACCATCCTCTATATTAACAGATGTTTTCTAAGTTACCTCCTGAATGAAAATAAAAAAACCCTGCAAATGCTGGAAATCTGAAATAAAAATAGAAAATACTGGAAAAACTCAACAGATCAGGAGGAATCTGGAAAGAGTGAACATTTCTGCTCTCTGACTTTTGCATGACAACTGTTAATTAATGGTAGGAGTTCTGTCCCTTTCACTTAAAAGAATTCACGCATTGGTATCTTCCACTCCTCAGAACTGGAGTGGATGCAAGCCGATTTTGATTTCAGGGCACAGTCTAAGAATGGCAGCAGCATAAATATAAAATGGTAAAACTTAAAACAAGACAGTTCTCAGTTCATAATCTACATTATGACTGTGGCTTGACTTCATCTGCACTGCCCTGCTTTAAAATGCTTATTGTATTACAAAATCAAGCACTATTGTTTGTGAACTCTACCACGTCTTGGAAGTTTAAGTCATTTCCTTTTTTATAATCATCAGGTTTTATTTCAAGGCGAGTTTATCTGGCTCCCAATCAGTTATCTTTGTTTTGCTGTCCATTCACTTGAGAAATACAAACTGTTAAGCCAATTCTACTTTGTATTAGATCCAACATTGTGATGAATCTACACCACATTCCTTCTCAGATGAATATATTCTTTCTAAGGTGGAGTGCCCTGATTCATTCATATCTAATCAATCCTTAATCATAAATAATTATAAATTCCAATAGCTTTCCTGCAACAAGTGTTAATCAGACATATCCATAATTTCCCAGCTTTTCTGTCTCATATTTCGTAAATAATGGGTTGCTTCTGCTTGGTGGAGTCTGTTGGAGGAGACAGAAAAGTAAAAGAAATGCATGTATGGAACTAAGCCAGGGGCATATTCCACAGCCTTGAATCAAGGCAATGTGTCAAATATTGACGGTATCTGTTCTGGAATTTTCATACACTAACTTTGCTTTGAATTGTTAAAACCTTAAATGATACTAATTGTCAATTTATTATGTCCAAAATGGGAAATAATTATTTTATCATCTATGTGCCTATGGTGGTGATTACACACTTTTAAAATAATAAAGTTTTATGTGCTTTTATATAGCCATTTTACCTCAAAACATCCTGATCTACTTTTAGGTCAGTGAAAAACTTAAGTGTAATAACTATTATAACCTGAGAAATGAGACAGACAATTTGCAGTCAGAAAACTTCCACAAACAGTAATAAGAAAATGACCAAATTACTTCTTAGGTGTTGGCTGAGGGAAACTATTAGCCAGGGAAATGGAAGAACACCTCCACGCAAAGTGTTGTGAGATCTACAATGTTTACCTGAGGCAGTAATTTAACATCTCTACTGAAAGACGTCATCTCCTACAGCACTCTTGCAATACTACACTGAATTGCCAGCCTAAATTATGTCGATTACGCCTGGGTAGGTTAAAATAATTTTTGTGTTAAGTCTTGGAAGTCTTTTGGAGGAAAGCTTGAAAAGTCAGTTATTTTGTAGTAAAACTTTAATGGAGATCTATTACACATGGATATATTGAACATTATGAAAAATTTAGGAAGGTTAATATTTACAAAATGGTCTCTCATGGTTGGTAAATCAGTCGCCGTACAGCAGAAATTCAGAATTACCTCATGAAGAACAGGGGAGTGTTAGAAATGTATTTGTACAACAGGTTATTAGGAGATATGGCTATTAAAGTACAGATTATCTTTTCAGTGGGAACCACTAATTATTTGAAAAGCAGAGCTCTGATGGTTCTAAGGAAGAAGTCAAGAAAGTTGATTCCTGCAGTCAGAGGATAAAATGTCTTCCTGTTTTGTAATTTCTACTGTGGGCTTATCACTTCTGTTATACCAGTTTGAGAGCATCAATGAGATGTATAATTCATTTCTACATTTAGTACACAGATATAGCCCATGAAATTAATATTAAATTCTCGTGTACTTCAAATCCCATAAGCACATTGCCTTATTTAAACAGACCAGGTAAAAGGGGCTTTGGTGCATTTCAATTTTATTGCATTATTACATCTCACTAATGTAACGTCATTATGTTCATGCATTCCTTCTATGTGCAATTAATGTGAGCAGATTTATGTCTTCATATCAAGTGATGTATTAGTCCTTTTCTCTCAAACAGATTCATCGCAATATCTTCATTATTGACCATAGCTGTCAAAATGGCTTTCACTTATCTGTTTATTTTCTTTAAATATAATACAAAATCTATCTTCTGCTGTCCATTTAATCCAGATTGTCTGACAACATTCCTGCTCATCCACATTCCTTCCTTATACCTTCACCCAATATTCACTGACCTCTTTTTGTCTTATTACTGAAGCATTTATGTCCTTCACATTAACTCTTGATGTAGAACAGAGCTAGTTTACTGTAGATGTGTCTGTGGCTATTCAGCGTAGTGATCTATTTCTATATTTTATTATTCACATTGTGATCACACTAGTAATGAAAAATGGGAAGATTACTGTTTGTATGGTTTTTTTCATTCACAAACAAAATAAATTGCAAACTACAGAGTATTAAAACACTTTAGCCTGGAAACTCTATCACAGAGTACTTGCTTACTTAACACAGCATGATTAAAAATCTCATCATTTGCACATGCATCGTTGAAAAATGGTAAATTAGCTCAGCAGCTGGAATTGTCACCAATACTTTGTGCATGACATGTTGCAAGCAACATATTGAGCTGCCTAGATGATGCAATTCACCATACAATGCTCCTTCTGAACCATTTAAATTATGCTGTATTTTTCTGATTAAGAAATAATATGGGCCATGCACAGGAAAGGAGGTTTTAAACACATGCCTATACACTGCACTTGTGCTATTTAAGGGAGGTAATAAACCACCATTAGGGTCCCCAGAATGAGATTCTAGTGCTTGGCCCTCCACCACACGCCAGAGAAAGTCTCACATCTCATCAACATTGTGCTCTGCTCCACACATGGTCATTATGAGGGCTCAGCCCTAAACTGGTGAACTAGAACAGAGGGTCCCTCTGAACATGTTGTCATGGCATACCTCATAGCCTGAACTTTCTCTTTGTGGACTCTATTTCTCTGACTCTAAACATGAGCAGGGAAGCAAGAGTTCAGGCAGTGACACCTGATTTTGACACCATGTGCTTTCAGGATTTCCAGTGACAAGGCAAAGAGATATCATTTCAGGCAACGATGCATGATGTTGGTCAAAGCTGGATGTCACCTCTACTGTTGCAGACACAAAGCCCATGTCAATAAGTAAATCCTTATTCGCTGGCACTGATCTAAGCTTCCACTACAACAGTAAATTTTGTGCTGCCATTAAAGTTGAAATCAGCTGCTATAGCATGGGTGAGTTTACACCTGCCAGCACGCAGATGCCCATTTCTCTTCAGCAGGCTCATTTTAAAACCTGAAAAGAAGGACTCCCCTACAGGCCAGTCTAGAAAATGTTGAAAGCACAATTGTATGCACCTGCATTAGCCTTTACGTCTAGGATGCCCTCTTGCACGCCTTATCTGACTCCTTATGAACAGAACTCCACGTGACTTCACTCTGCACAGCTGACACACCTGCGGCCCTGGTCCCTGATTTTGGTGTGGTCAGCCAGTGCCAAGGATCTCATGAAATATGTACTGCTTCAGCGTCCTCTATATGCTATGAGGTGGCAAGATTGGATCTGGTGCTTGGAGGTTCCAGACATTTTAATGCAGCCCTCACCTTCACCATTGGTCTTTCTCCTCAGCAGTGGGCTGGGGGTTTGCCTGATGAGGTGGGATCTCCTACAAATCAGCAGTGATAAAGGAAAAAGAAACATAGTAACGATGACGGGAAGGCACTAGTAAGAGGGGCACTGATGAACATATTTGGACTGCAGTGAAAGATAAAGTGATTTGGGGGGAGAAGGGATCTGAAAAGATGACTGAGATATCTACATACCATATCCCACCATCAATTTGCATCTTCCATGGGTTATTGGCTCCAGCACAACAGAGACCATAAGTGTCAGCACCATCTCCTGCAAATGAGTCGGATGGTTTGCTCAGAAGATGCCTCTCCCATTTGTTGAGCCAGATGGCAATTCCTCAACGCCTCATCCTTCAAGAGAGAGGAAACGGTGTTCATCAATAAGTTTAAAGAAGTTGGCTGCCATGGTGGAAGAGCTATATGGGTGTGCACCGTGCATGTTTATGGGTGTGTTTTGCTGCAGTGGTAAATGTGTTAGAAAAGTGCAAGATAAGACTGCCACGGTGGAACAATGTCTGTATGTGTGTGTTTCACCAGGGTCTAGGCCAATTTCTATCCCTCTGCGAATGTAACTGAAGTGGATGATCAAATTATGAATCTCACTAGCTACTCCTGGGATCCTGCTGAATACAAATTGGCTGCATAAACTGACTCCAAGAGTAAGTGTACATCATTGGCTGTGAAATGATCTTTAACAGCCTGAGAGCCTATGAAAAACAGTGTATGAAATGCTTTCTCTGGATTACAAAATGTCTGAAGCAGGCTTTAATATTCAAATACATAAACAAATGAGACATAGATTGAGCAGTAGTAACTAAATATCAGATTTAAAGCATGGTCTGTGAACATTCATGGGCTCATCACTATCCAATCAATTTCATATTTTATACTTCCAAGTATTACAAAACAGAAGGAGGCCATTCAGCCCATTGGGTTCATGTCAGCTCCTAGGGAAGCTAACTCATTATTTCCATTCCCCCCTCTTTTTTCTGTCTAAGCCTGCAACTCATTCTCTCTCACACATGCCCATCAGTTGCCCTTTGATTCATTTCTCCTAATTAACCTACCAGCATATTGTTGGGATGTGAGAGAAAACTAGAGTACCCAGGGGAAACCCACATGGTCAGAGGGAAGCATTTAGCTGTGCAGGGACAGCACCCAAGGTCAGTATCGAATCCAGGCATCTGCAGCTGTGAGGCAGCAGCATTAACTGTGCTGTATTTTACTTCCTTGTTGATTGAGGCTCTCAGCTAATCACTCACTCACCCACTAACACCATTAAATATCAATATTTGTTCTGCAGCCTGTAAATGACAGAGCACCCAGTACTTTGGAACAAGGCAAGCTAGAACCTCAGGTGCCAATATGTGGAGAGAGAGAGTAGAGACGCCACTTCTAATTTACAGCAATAGTCAAGTATCAGCTAAGCATTTGGTGACAAGGACAATCTGCTATTGTTTAACAAAATTTGAAGGCAATGGTGGAGTACAAATACTGATCAAGAATTAGTTGGCATTGCTGTGTGTCACCACAGTAACAGAATACAAAACACACTGAATGTTTACTTTATGGTATCCAATACATTTCACTCCTCCAATCCCCTCCCAGGCTAGAGTATGCTCCCATAATAAATGCATCCAGTTACATGCTGCTGAATGTCACTTCAAAAGAGCAGAATTACATTGGTTCTTTCTGAAGACAGATGGAGCAAAGCACTTTTGTAACTATTAGGTCAGGCTGTGAAAAGAAGCACTGGCAATGCCAAGTTTAGATCAGGAGAAGAACAGTGAACATTAATAACAGAGATTTACAGAAAAGAGGGCACATTAATTTTCAATTCACCAAGGAAGGGGAGAGGTTTGCAAAAATTCCTTTATGCAATGTGTTGTTGGAGTATGAAATACATCATAAGGACTGATTGAGACTGAAACCTTCAGGCCTTTAAACGAAAAGAAGAGATAATTAAATCAGAAAAAAATACCTGCTGTGGGGTGGGGCAGGTGGTGGGAGGGCTCTGGGCATGTGGATTAGGCTTGGATTGCTCCAACAAAGTGCTGGTACAGATGTGGTCAGCCAGATAGTTTAGAACAGTGAAGGAGACTATCATAGTTCCATATTCTAAGTCCCTCCCCAGGTCACATGATCAGATGACCACTGTATTTACAGATTACTGGAAGAATAAGTGGATAGATAGTTGAAAGAATGCCAGCTAAAGCTTAAAAAAGGTATTACCTTCCACAGATCAAATGAATTTATTCTGGTCCAGAAATTTTAAATATGTCCAATAGATTGAATGGAAAACTGCAGATATTTAACCATTATTTGAAATTTCAAATGATCAAGCTCAAACAAATACTGGGATCAAACAGTTAACCATGGGCAAACAATTCACCTTAAGAATTAAATAAAACTCTAAGAATGGGATTGAAAATTATATGGATAAGGAGACACAGAACAAACCCTCAATAGAGGTGAAGTGAGGTGAAGTTCATGTAGCCATTTGCTGAAGCCAAGAACTAGGAATGACTAAGCATTCCTTCTTCATTTGTTCTATCCACTTTTCACAGGGACTACAGAACTTTGTGTGGTTGGATTAAGCATTTGCAGGAGCAGGAGTAGGCCAGCTGGCCTCTCAAGCCTGCCCTACCATTCAATATGATCATGACTGATCTACCCCAGGCCCCAACTCTTGTGGTAGTTCCCCATAGCCCTCAATTACCCGATCTTTCAAAAATTTATTTACCTCCTTTTTAAATACCTCCACTGATCTAGTCTCCACAACCCTTTGGGGGCAAAGAAATCACTCTCTGGTGTTTTACTCAGCTGAGCTCAAAATTTACTCTGGGGAAAACCAGTGTCAATGCAGAAGGATTAAAACACTTCTGTGCTTTGTCTGCTGAACAAGTCAAACCAACTCTGCATGCATTTCACTCAGGTCATGACTGGATTTTATACAGTATAACATGGGACACATGGCATGGGCTCAGCATCAATAGTCAGATTGTCTTGATGGATCTACCAGCAGCTGGGACAATCCCTTCCATGTAAACATGGGTAATATTTTAAATAGATGGAATCAGGTTAATCATTCACCATTAAATATGAACCCGAGTTTTCACATTTACTGTAGCAGACATCTCACTCTTCTCCTTGAAAGCAAGCCTTTGATTTCTTCCCATCCTAAAGTCCGTAACCTCACCTTAATATAGGAAAAATAGCACACTGCCTTCATCTAATTCCTTCAGAACACATGGCCACAAGTGCTCATCCTACAGGGTTTGACAGAGTAGATGTGGAAATGTTTTGTTTGGCCAGGATGTCCAAATCAGGAGTCACACTGTTAAAATAAGGGATTGGCCAGTCATAACAGAGGAGAAATTTATTTAGCCAGGGAACAGCTCTACTTCATTAGGAGTTTGAGGAGATTCAGTGTGTCACCAAAGACTCTTGCAAATTTCTACAGATGTACAGTGGAGAGCATTCTGGCTGGTTGCATCACCACCTGGTGTGGAAGGTCCAGTGTGCAGGATTGAAAGATGCTGCAGAGGGTTGTAGACTCAGCCAGCTCCATCACGGGAACAATCCTCTCCGCCATCCAGGACATCTTCAAGAGGCAGTCCGTCAAGGCGGCGGCTTCCATCACTAAGGATCCTCACCATCCTGGATATGCCCTCTACTCATTACTACCATTGCGGAAGAGGTACAGGACCCTGAAGACTCTCATTCAACATTTCAGGAACAGCTTCTTCCCCTCTGCCATCAGATTTCTGAACAGTCCACAAACACTACCTCATTATTCCTCTTTTGTACTATTTATTTAGTTTTGTAACTTAGTCATTTTTATGTCTTGCACTGTACTGCTGCCGCAAAACAAATTTCACAACATGTCAGTGTTAACAAACCTGATTCTGATCTTTGGAATTCTCTACCCAAGGTGGCTGTGGAGGCTCAGTTGCTCAGTATATTTGAGATCAATAGATTTTTAGATATTAATAGAATCCAGGAGTATAGGCTTAGTATTGGAAAATGGTGCTGAGGCAAGAGATCAGTCATGAACTCATTGAGTCGTGGAGCAGCACATGGGGCTGAATGACCTAATTCTATTTATGTTCATCATGTTCTATTGTAATTGATTCTGACACATTAATTCCCAATTGTTTATCAAATTTCTCACAGTTCCTAAGGCTCAAATTCCAAGTCTGGTATTGCTATTCATAACTGATTTATTTTCAAAGCTAGTATTCATTTGCAACCTTGATGTCCTGCATTATTTGAGCTCATCCCTCCCTACCTATTTGGTTAAAAAAAATTGACAGGAAGAGCACAAGCAAAAAGTAGGTTAGGGAGGGAACTGCTTCTGAAAGCTAAATGTGCTAAACTGGCTGCTGGTCAAGAATTCATCCTTCCATTCAATCAAGTGGTCTTGCAAATTTTTGTTTTGTGATGATACCAGGACTAGTTTTGCTTACTGTAATTTTAAAATTCTATCTTAATGTTACATACAGTTCTCCTCACTATAGTCTCCTACCCATATTTAATCCTTTTTCAAAACAAAATTCTCAGTCTAATCTGTAACCAAAGCATGAATCTCATAGTCACATGCTTTTTTTTGAAGGGGCTGGGGACATGGGGCTGAAGGAGAGGGATGCACTGATTATGCTGAACGTCATTAGTTTTAAACATGTCACTTCCATCTTGTTAGAAGGTAATAAGAAGTTTCCAACTCCTGACAGCACAGCATTGAAGATAAAGATCAAAGAGGAACTGCACTATCCAAGTCTGTGAGGTTGCGGGGATGGGAGTGTCTAACAGTGTCTATACCAAAAGATAAGGTGCAGGACGACACCAGAACAATATCAAAAGGTTCAAAACAATTGCTGAATTGGCTAAAATTGAGACACTTGAGAAATGTTGTTCCCAATGAGACACGGGCATATTTCTAATAGTTTCAGAAAGATGATGATCAAACTAACAGCAACTCATGCCCATAAAAGACATTTTTTTCTGTGCCCCAGCTGGACAGAAGACAAATATTAAGAAAATCTTATGCAAGTCTAATCCCATGCCTATGTGATCAAACAGTGAAGAGGGAATAAATAGTTTGCATTATCATACAAGCAATCAATCAAACATTTGGTGCAACATGTGCCAGAAAAGACATTTCTTGTGTTCGATTACTGCAATTACAGGCTGGGTTCTTGCGTCAGCTTTGCCTTGTTTGTACTCCTCTCCATCTCCCTGCCATCCCAGTTCCCAATACACTTGAGGTAGTGGTTACTAGATAAAACTTGCTCAGCCAGGTAAGAAACCTGGTTTAAAAGATCATTTTGAGCCACAAAAAACTCAGTGAAGAATTTGACTTGAAGACAATCTTTATTGTATAAAGCATAAACACAATATTGTTCATAGGTCAGTGATCAGCAGAAATTGTACAACAGCCACAAAGTACATTTATCAATGGGTATCAGAAGCCATTCTGTCCTTTGGGCCAGCTCACCAATCAACTGGATTGTAGTCCATTTGCAACTTGACTCAATGTCTCCTGTAACTCACTAAACAAAAAAAGTATGACATGTTCATCTGTGGAAGGTTTGTCAGATTTTTGTTCAATTTCACAGGACTCCTTGTGAAATTGAACTAAAATAAAACACTAGACCTTGAGAGACTCCTTTAAAACTAAATGAATGCAAGTCTCTCCAGATGGTTGGCCAAACCAACATGCCAAAACAAAAAAATTAGAAAACTTCTCTGCCCACCATAGCTGCAGTTAGGCTTTGCTGCAAATACCAACTCTGCAGGGACAGGGGGTTAGAATTGAGATCTACAGTTGAAGGCTGGGCAGCATAGAGGATATTTACATAAATCTGTGCCTATGGAAGTGCATATAGGATCCATAGAAGCAGTACAATGGTAGGGATATTATGTGAAACTTGCACAAAAAAAAATGGGACAGGCCACAGCTAAAATATTGCACTCAATTCTGGTCATTCTTTAGGAAGGATATGAAGATCCCAGAGAAGGCATAGAAAGGAATTGTTCCAGGATAGAGGGATTTCAGTTATTAGATTTAACTTGAGAAGCTAGGGTTGTTGTTTTTGGAGCAAAAGTGGGTGAGAGGAAATTTAATCAAAGTGACTGGTTTGCAGAGAGGGCAAGCTATTTTGGTTCGTGAAAGGTTCGACAGCCAGGGGAATGGAAGACAACACTTGGAGAGGTGAAGGAAACAGAATCAAAAGCGAATTGGATAGGTACTTGAGATAGGTACTTGGGGAAGAGAGCAGGAAATGAAATGGATAGTATTACTCCACTCAAGCTGGCACAAACTTTATGGGCTGAATGGTGTCCTCTTCTGCGTTAATAATATTATAACTAAGATCTTATGACTTAACACTGGAAAAGATAAGTAAGGCCATAATTTCTGAAATTCTCAGCCAAAGCAAATGATTTTGCAGCTTTAGGAAGTATGAAGGAAAGACTTGTGTAACACATTCCCTAAAGCAGTAGCTAACTGCCTAGAATGTCACACATAAAAACAGAACTTTTCTTTTGTTGTTTTGAGACATGTTCAAGGATTATGTGCTTTATGCAGGTGAAGAAGGAAGATCAGCAAACTTTGTGTGGCTAATACGTGCTCAATGGCCCTCACTGTAGGAAACCATGAACTGTAATGGACAATCACTGCAATAAATTGTATTGAAATCATATTGCATTTAACGTGTTTCAGAAGTCGTGGGATTGGGACCAAAAAAAAAGAATCTTTGGAACCAAAAATGCTGGAAATACTCAGTAAGGTCAGGTGATATTTGTGGAGCAAGCAATGATTAGTGATTCAGATCAATGACCTATCAAAAATGGAAAAAGAAAAAAAAGTTACAGAGAAAGAAGGGAGAAGAGGAAAGACCAAGAGGGAAGGCCTGTAGGGTGGAAGGTAGAAGAGATTAAATGGCAAATAGAGCTGATGCAGTAAAGCAGAAGTGGGCAGTAAAAGACAAAAGACTGGTCTAGTTTATATGCAAAATGGGATAGTAGAATCATATTGAACTGAGCTGAACTCAGAGACTGTAATGAAGCCAAAAGAAAGACGAAGTGCTGATACCATAAGGCCATAAGATATAGGAGCAGAATTAGACTATTCAGCCCATTGGTCTGTTCCACCATTCAATCATGGCTGATTTTTGTTTAAACCCCATTCTCCTGCCTTCTCCCCATAACCCCCTTATCAAGAACCTGTTAGTCTCTGCCTTAAATACACCCAATGACTTGGCCTCCACAGCCCTCTTTGGCAACAAATTCCACAGATTCACCACTCTCTGGCTGAAGAAATTCCTCCTCATCTCAGTTTTGAAGGGACAACCCTTTATTCTGAGGCTGTGCCCTAAGATCCTAGACTAAAAATATCCTCTCCACATCTACTCTATCCAGGCCCTTTCAGTATCCAGTAGATTTCGATGAGATTCCCCCCTCCCATCCTTCTGAACTCCATTGAGTACAGGCCCAGAAAACATCAAGCTCACTTTGAGCGGCAATAAAAACAGAAATTGCTGGAAACACTCAGCAGATCAGACAACATCTCCAGAGAAAGAGAAATAGAGTAATGTTTCAGGTCAAAGATCCTTCTTCAGAACTCTAGCATCAGAACTTCAGATTTGCAGCATCTACAATTTTTTAAAAATTATTTACACTGAGCTATATTGAACATTGGAGGTGGTTAAGGAAGGAGTGGGATTGGAATGGAGAATTAAAGTGCTGGAGACTAGAGCTCAATGTTCTGCTGCAGACTGAACTTTAAGTCAATTACCTGAGAAGCACTTGTTGGGGCTCTTGGACAGCTTACTCATTGACAGCATTACTGGGCAAAGGCAGCAATTCCCCAGCTCCATCACTGATTCTTGCCTTTGGGGCTAGCAATGGGAGTGGTTGTCATGGACAGCACCCATTCAGAAACTACAACATTAATCTTCCTGTGATTCAGCATATCCTTACATCCATCCAAGTGGAATAGTTTAACCACTTTATTTGTTTGCTATGATAGAAATAGTTACTCGGGTGTGAAACTGGAGGGGTGCAAACCTGAGGAGCTGTGTCTTAGCCAACAGTCCCTACAGGTCATCAACAGATGATGCTTATTCTTGCTTGCTCATAATGATTCAGTTTCAAAGGCAGAGTTATATAGGCTCAGTTTTGGCAAGTAGCTTAATTGATCCATAACAAAAACAGTCACTGGTGCACATTTTGCAAGCTCCTCTCCAGATGAGGAGGGTGACTCTCAATTCAAAATAAGCCACTAATTAGAATTGCACTGAAGCAGCAGTCAATAAAACATTTCTACACAAGATCTTCAGCTATAATGTGCAGAACTTTAAGGAAGTCCAGTTTAGATTTTTTTGTGATAACTAATGTACAAGTGAGAAATAATTAATGCAATTATCTGTGGCAAAATTTCTACGTGACTGAATATGAATGTGTTCAACTTTTTCCAGAGAGTTAAAACTGATCAAACTAGTTTGCTATCAAGTCTGTTGACCAGAATCAACACAGCTCTGCAGTGGTTTGCATTTGCAAATGTAGAAGTCTACGTAGCCATAAGACTGATAACAGGATCTTTGTTCAAACAGTAAACCTGCAATCAATTTTAAACAAGCCAAGCTTTTTCTGTAAAAAAAAAGTTGAGAAAGATTATTCGCTTATTCATCTAGACATGGCTTGTAGTGACCGCCATTACAATACCCACAAGTTCATTCCAGCTGTTGATAACTGCACAATAAGAGCTTCCTGAAATACTTTGGAGGCAGTTGGGAAGAGTCAGAAAGCCTGGAACATTTCAGAACTGATTGAAGGGCATCCTCAAATTGATCAGTATCTCAGAACAATTATAAAACTTACTGAAAATCAACTTGCCACACAGCATCCAAAAGTTGGGCACTCTGTATTCTAGGTGAAGCAGCACTGTGATCTTCAGAAGGCACTTGTATTCTGATTTACAACACAAGCTTGCATACTGACACAACAGATTTAATAAATGACCAAGATTCTGACATGCTGGCAAAGCCCATGTTGATGTTTATAACCTGCACCTGCTTTACTATGCTTGAGGCTACTATAAACCAGCAGATGTGCATTGAAAAACAAATTTAAAACCAAGTAGTTCCCAAATAATCTGCTCAGTAATATGGTCCAATCTTGTCATAACCAGCATAGCTGGGCCATTCAGGGAACAGACCATAGGAACATTTGAGTCCTCCATAGCGATCAAACTCAATCCCATACCCTGACACTTGGTCAGAATCAGTCAATAAAGCATCCAGTGGCTGATTTGTTTTGCCTATTTCCGGAGTGTGTTTCAGCTCCGATCTGATTAACCTGTAATTTTGCCCTTTGTTACTATCCCAAAAGGTCTTCCCTCCACTTTCGTAACAGATGGCAAACTCTATTCTTTCATGTGGGGCAATGTATTCTGGCAAACGGATCTCAAACGTAAAAGTATCTCTATCCGAGCCACCGTAGGGATCGTGGACGTAGCAGCATTCGTGGTCCTGCAACGTTTTCCAAGTGTCAAATGTTATTCTAACTTTCAAAGACTTCTCAAATGCAATATTTTTCACTTTGATAGTCCCCATAATCTTATCCTCCTGTAACAAGCAATTTTCAAGACAGACAGAGTCAGTTTCCAAACGGTTCTTGAAATCCAGGAAATCAGAAGTAGGCTGTGCAAAATCTAAGAGCAGGCTGTTTTTGTCTGCTGTCTTTAGGTCTACTAAACTACTGATCAACTCATCGATACCGAGGGAAAAATCTAAACTGTGCAAATCAAAGAACTTAACTGCAGTCAAGGGCAAGCCCTTACTGTCAGCAAAGGAAACACGTTTCTGCTCCTTGGTTCTGTGCTTATTAGCCGGTGTATCTTCACCAAGATGAAGGTGGATGCATGGCCGTAGTGGTTGGGTTACTTTCAGCGCTCTCTTTCGGGTGTAGCTCAATTGCTTGAATGGAGGAGGAAGGTAGAGCTGCATAGTGATGTCAATTGGCATGGTAGATGTAGGAGATAAGATCTCAAGCATGCTGGAGGAAACAAAGAAACAACATTAAACTGGGGAAAAGGAGTTGGTTGTTACATCCAAGACACAAGTGAGGATGAATTTTTCCACAGCCATTTACCAAGCAAAGTATAGCAATTTTTCCACTCATTTAATGCTAATCTTTTCCTTCCATTTCATTCAACCAGTTACATGCCATTTGTAACAGGAAGAGGAGTCCCAGCATGTTTTGCAGAGAAAATGAATGCTAAGATACCAAGGGAAGATTACACGATCTAAAGGTAGTGGGAGATGTGATGAGACAGAAGGTTGGGGGGTGTTCCAGACAGCAGGTGCTTGTATACTCTGCTACCAGTGGTAGAGCCATAGAGCACAGAAGCAGGCCCTTCGGCCCACCGGAGTCCCCGCTGACTGGAGGCCACCCATTAACTAGAATCCTACATTAATCCTTTTCTTTTATAAAACAAAGGGTTCTTGCCACATTCTCATCAATTCCCCTTAGATTCTACCAGTCACCTACCCACTAGGGACATCCAGAGGAAACTCATGCAGTCACAGGAGAACATGCAAAGTCCACACAGACAGCACCCAAAATCAGAATCAAACCCACGTCTCTGGCACTGCAAAGCAGCAGCTCTACTATCTGCGCCACCCCATGGATTGATGGGTGATATGAAAGAAGATCAGAGTTAGAGGAACAAATGGGTTAGGTTACAGAGGTTAGGTGGAAGAACTGGAAGAGGGCATGATCTGGGGACAAGCAGCCAGTGTAGATCAGCAAGGATCGAGTGATAGGCAAAGAGCAAGATGGAATAATTGATCCCGAGTTTATAGAAGTGGTGGTAATAAGAAAACTGTGTAGATAAGAGTGCAGAAGGTATAGAAAGCATCGATGAGATTTTCAGCAGCAGTGGTAATGAATTTTAAACAAGCTTGCAAACATAATTCACACTCAGAATTATGGGCTCCACAGTACACATTCAATTTAATAGTGTATATCACTGCAACCAGTGCAGGGCAGCATTCCACAATGCACAGCAAAAATAAAGACACAGGCCACACCTGGAATATTGTATACAGTTCTGGTCACCACACTATAGGAAGGACGTGACTGCACTGGAGAGGGTGCAGAGAAGGATTCACCAGGATGTTGCCTGGAATGGAGCATTTCAGCTGCAGAGAGACTGGATAGATGGGTTTGCTCTCCTTAGAGTGGAGGAGGCTGTGGGGGACCTGACAGAGGAATACAAAATTATGATGGGCACACACAGAGCAAACAGAAGGAAACATTCCCCATAACAGAGGTGTCCAAAACTAGAGAGCATATAGGATAAAGAGCAGAGGATTGAGGGAATCTGACAAAGAATTTAATTTTCCACCCAGAGGATGGTCGGAATCTGGAATGCATTTACCTGAGTGGGTGACAGAGGAAGATACTCTTATAATGTTTAAGTATCAAGATGAGCACTTGAATTGCCAAGCCATAGAAGTCTATGGACAGAGTACTGGTAAATAAGCACTTGATAATCAGCATGGTGGGCTAAGGGCCTCTTTCTGTGCCATGTGACTCCATGATACACAATAACATGCAATAGGAAGCAAACCCTATAATGTTGCTGGACTGTGCAAACCAAAGCACATAGACCAACCTACCTCTGCTATTCCCTATCCAGAGTTTCTGTTTGGTGGCTTTGGGTTTTACCATCAGGAGAAGCCAACAGGGGATGAGGAGAGTTTAAAAAAAAATTAACTGCATCATGCTTCAGTCACTTATTGACAAAAGACCACAAACTTGGACAAACTGTTGTTGGATTAGGGTCCAGATTGTTGTTTTTTTAAATTGTGTTTTTCTTTGTAGTTTTAGCCTTCTTTACACTTACTTACATGTCTGTATAATTACTTGTCTGTAAACTTTTAGTAATTTGTAGTACATTTGGTTCTATTATTCTGTAGTTTCTTTGTCTGCAAAGCTGAAGTGTGACTCAGTCAGTACCTGTTCACAGGTTTCTTATCTGAAACTGGTTTAGACAGTTGACAGTACAAAAGGAAAGCATGTGCTCAAATTCCTTTGTTACTTCTTTACTTGCTGGTACAGGCTGACCCTGTCTGAACTGCACTATGATGAACACCTGATAAAATAGCTGTAACCATAAAATTTGCACCTCATTCTTGACTTCCAAAGAATCTTCTGGACAACATCTCCAGATCTAACACCGTTAAATAGTTCCAGTGGTTGAACTACATTACATTCCTACTTAATGCTAATTAGATATTTTCCACTGCATTTTTATTCCAAGTTATTTGAGTCAATTAATCCGTTGCCTTCTCTGAAATAATAACTTGATGACAATTTGGACACTGAGACCGACATTCTGGACAGTAAGTAATATGCAGTCAATTCTACTATTCATCACCACTGCGTCAGCTGTGGCTCAGTTGGCACCACTCATCATAGTCAGAAGGTTGGCAATTCAAGTCCTATTCCAGAGACTCGAGCCCAAACATCTACAATGGCTCTCAAGTGCAGTACAGGAGTGCTGAACTCTCAGAGGTGCCACCTTTTCAATGAAAGATAAATAGAGGTCCAAGTAACTACTGGTGAATGCAAAAGTTCCAAGATTGTTTCTCTTGGTAAATATTCAAAGAAAGCAGGTGATCCAGAAAAATGTTAGTCCCTTAACAAAAACAGTCCATTCCCTCTTTGCACTGTTTGTAGGATTCTGCTCTGTCCAAATTAGTTGCCACAATTCCTATATTACAATAATGACAACACTTAAAAAAACTTAATTGGCTGCAAAATATTTTTGCTTGTCCTATTGCATTATAGAAAGTCAAGTTTTGCGCTTCACCACTACTTTTCTTTAGGACACTCCACCCTCTGAATAACTGCATCAAACGGCATAAAGCTTGTGGGCTTTGATTATTTTGGTCAATGAGCAAGGAAGAAATTTGTAAATAACAATTCTGGAATGAAGAACCCCCAGACCCCAGAAGAATTTTCAAATGCTTGGATGTTGGGCATGGTCAATATCAGACTCAACAAATTTTCCTCCTCCCATCCCAATCTTTCCTGACAATGGGATAAAAAGTGCCTTTGAGGACGTATTGCAACTACATCGAATGTCACTTATGCATAACAATATAAGTAAATTATAATCCAGTTGTTACTTTAAAATAAGTTCAGCAAAATAAAACACTGATGTTCTTGATTTCAGGGACAGGGCCAAGGTGTACTGGGAGTTAGGTCAGAACAAATTTACACTTGCATTATAGCTCATTATTCCTCAGCATTGGTTTGAAATCAGCAACTTAGACTGAGGTGCACTCTAGTACTTCAGCAAATGCAAAAGCCAGCAGGCAGGCTATTCACAGCCTCGGTGCATTACTTGTCACTGAGGCAAACCTCTGACCACACAACAGCATCAGCAAAACTACTCGCTTCACCTTTGTAACATTGTTCATCTCTGTTCCTGCCTCTGCACATACACTGCTGAAATCTCTTCACCTATCGTTTCCAACTTTAACTTTATCAATGCATTCATTACCAGCCTCCATAGTCTGAGCTCAGTGACTACTGGCTGTGAACTAAATTACACACGTCACCTCTGACTTACACCGATTTCTTGCCCTGCAAGGCCTTCATTTGGAAAATGTTCTTAGCCTTGGTTATATCATCTCCCCCTCTCCATCTCCCTTTCCAACTTCTCTAGCCCATAATTCATAACTTTAATTGCTTCACCAATGACCTTCAGTTCCATGCTCCACATATCTATCCTCAACCCACTCCCATTTTCTAAGACAATCCTCAAGTCTTTAACCAAACCTTTCATCACCAGTCCACATATCAGTTCTGGCATCATGGTATTTTTGCTAAACTCTTGTGAAGTGCCTTGGATGCAGGGAAGATGCAAAGAATCACCAAAAGGATGTAAACTGGTTAAATGTGAGGAGGTAGAGGTTAATGTGGGAAAATGTGAGCTCATTCATTTTGGTGGGTAGAGCAGAAAATTGAGTCTTTTTTAAACAATCAGGGCTTCTGGGATGCTTGTACATGCAGAAAGTTAACAGAAAGGACTGTGAATGATGAAGGAAGTAAATGGCATGAAGACTTTTTTACTGATGGAGATGGAATATTAAATTAGGAGACTTTGCTGCAAACAGCACTTTGGTAAGACCGCATCGGAAGTATCATGGGCAGCTTTTGTCTCCATATCAAAGGAAGAGTATCCTTGGGGACAGTGAAATGTAGATTCCCTAGTCTGATTCCTGAGATGAGGAGGTAATTCTGTGAGGAGAGACTGAAGAGAAAGGGGGTTACAATCGGTGGAGATTAGATGAGAAATTATCTAACAGAAACAGCAAAGATTGAAAGGGGATGAAAGAATTGATGCAGAGAGGCCACTTCGTCTCAAACTGGGGAAGGGAGGGGTGGGGGATAGAGGGGTGTAGCATCTAGATAAAGGATTGAGCTAAGAATTTCTCTCAATCTTAAGAAGACATTCTTGAATCTTTTCTACCCCAGAGACCTGTTGATGCACAGTTGCAGCATAAATTCCAAACTGAGACGAGTAGCTTTTTGACTCATTAGGAACAAGTGATATGAGGATAGGGTGGAAACATGGACTCCAGGTGAAGGATCAGCCATGAACATTAAATGGTGAAGCAGGTTAAAGAAAAGAGAAGCAAAGGTGAATCCTTTTACATTTATATAGTATATTTTTCAACATTAAAGATATGTTCTTTCATTCTACAACTTTGTTGGTGTGTAACTCACTCCTTGGAACCGATGGGTTATCAACAAGAAAGCACCCCACCCCCACGGAAAGATTACTTCAGAATGAAACCTGATACTATCAGCTGCGCCACAGAGCAAATGGCATGACACATCCATACAACCTTGAGATAAACCCACTAATGGCCAATTTAAAAACCAATTTACTTTTTACAAATTTGCCCATCACCACAAATCGATGGTGCTGCTTTTCAAAACCAAGGCCAGAGTAGTGGATCAAAGATTTTAGTTGTATACATTAACATACAACTGTTTCTAGGGGCTTTACTTAGTTTCAGAACACCAATGTAATTTCACATAATGAAATTCAATCCACTTGTTTAATCACACAGTTTGTATACACAGGAGAAACAGAAACCTTCAGCAGTTCATGCTCATTATTAAGTTTACCATCCCCAGATGAAAAAAAATTTAAGGCAATATGCCTAATCTAAACAAAAACCCATTTAAAACTACAGTTAACTACAAAACTCCCAAGGTCAGAGAAGTGCAAATACACAAGGCTTCTCTTCTTTTCTCTTTCCAATCCATCCTGCTCCCCCTCCCCCAACACGTCAGGAATTTAAGAAAATATTTGAACAAAAAGACATCTGTCACGGCACACCAAAAGCAATCTGCAGGTAACAGCACCAATTAATGAACCGATTAGCTGCAGTAATCAAAAAAAATTAATTTGGATAAACTGAAAGCTTTGGTAAGCTATATAAAAGTGAACAGCTGAGTAAATAAGTTACCACATTGATCAAAATGCCCTTCATTATCAACTAAAATCTATTTTTAAAAACTTCTATGACTGTCTGTAAGGAGTTTGTACGTTCTCCTCGTATCTGCGTGGGTTTCCTCCGGGTGCTCCAGTTTCCTCCCACATTCCAAAGACGTATGGGTTAGGACGTTGTGGGTATGCTATGTTGGCACCGGAAACATGGCGACACTTGCAGGCTGCCCCCAGAACACTCTACGCAAAAGATGCATTTCACTGTGTGTTTCGATGTACACGTGACTAATAAAAATACCTTATTTAGATTTCCGGTCTCAACTAATGCTTGACAAATGAACATTCATTAATATTCTAGATTTACAATCCAGGAAAGGCGAGTTCAAATCCACTGTGGCATTGTGATTATCTGAATTTGATTTAAGGAGGAAAATAATGGAAATTTAAAAAAAACTGGTCAAGAATGAACTGTGAATAAGCTCACCTGATTCACAAAGTATACTGAAATATTAACCTAGATTATATTCTCAAATTTCAGAGCTGGGACTTGAACTCAAAGCCTACTGGAGAAAGGGATGTTACCAATGAATCAGGGCTGACTAAAACTGAAAACCAAGTAGAATAATGAGCCCCTACAGTGAATTGGAGTATGTGAAACAATGTCAATATACAGTGTCAAAAGTAATCTTTAACCTGAGAACCAATAACAATTCAGTAAATTTCCATGAACAATGACCGTCCTACAATATCTCCACATAGACAGAATAGAGAAGGATTAAAGGGACAGATCAGAATGAGCACAGCCACATCTGCACAGGAAAATAACAGTGTGACACCCAGTGAACACTCCTATCATTATAGAGCCACAGATTGCTTCCACCCTCCATAAACTTCAACCTGTCCAAAGCTCAGCTGCACGTATGCAGACTCACATCATCGCTTCACCCATCACACCCACATTCACTGGCCTTCATTGATTTCTGATTTACCAATGCACCAATTGGTAATTCTCATTCATGTTCAAACCCATCGATGGCATTATCCCTCCCCAACATTAATTTCCATTACCACCTCCAAACTCTAGCTCTATGTCCATTCTCAACATCACTCACCCTACCAAAGGCTTACCAAGTTTCTTCTCTCAGAGGGTAATGAATCTCTGGACTTCTCTTCCCCAGAGGGTGGTGGAGGCCAGATTAATAAATGTATTTAAGGTGGAGATTGATAAATATTTGAAAGATTGGAGAATTGAGGGTTATGGGGAGCTGGAACAGAAGAGGAGTTGAGGCCAGCATGCATCAGTCACGTTCATATTGAATGGCAGAGCATACTCAAGGGGCCTGGTTGCCTACTCCTGCTCCTATTTTGTGTTGTTATGTCTGGGTCCCAAGGTACTGAATGACCTCCCTTAATTTCTTCTCCTCTTCTTTGTTCTTTAAGTTTTTTTTAAAAGCTTACTTCTCTAACCGAGATGGTGTTAGCTGCCCTAACATTCCCTTCGTTGATCCAATGTCAGATTAGGCTTCTGCAAGGCATTTTGGGACAATGCTAAAAGGCACAATATAAATGAAAGTAATTTTTATAATTAATATTTCTAGTTTTTTTTGAATGCTCAACTAAACAGGATATAGCTAAGGGCCAAACACGTTTGGTACTGTTCACACAAAAATTAAAAGCAAAAACTAATCAATGCGTTTTTCTCATCTAATGTAGACAAATAAATTCATCCTTCAAACATTAGTAAAATCTATCGTCTACCAATGCTGGGCTCATGGCATGGGATTAGCTGCCAACTTCTTGACACTCTAAATGTTCAGAAGTTTGTGTTTTACTTTGTTTTGATGCTTTCACATAAAGTAAAAGGTTAATCTGCAGTCCTAATGAGGGTCTTGATGTTGAGTCATCAAGCTTTTCCAGTCATCGGACAGCGGGGTCATGGGGTGTAAAAGTGGCTAAGCCCCAATGTTCTGTACGTATCCCATTTATAAATTCTTCATGGTGATTAAGTTAATTCAAATCATAAAGGAGCGTCTGAAGCAGCATTCCAAGAGCTGCAACCTGACACCACGTTGCATCTATAAATAGAATTAAAAAGATACATTCTTGGGGTGTGAGTTTTGCCAGTAAAGCCCATTGATTAGCCTCTCCCAGCTGGTGTTAAGCCCGTATCTTAAATTGCTGCAATCCTTCTATGAGTGTTCCTCTGGTATACTTTAGCAACAGTGCACAATTATTAGGGTGTTTGTGCAACAAGTATAGACTTGAAGATTCATCCAACACCTTGCTCCTCAGCTAAAGGGAGATATGTTCATTCAGCTGGCTCTAGGAAACCCCAGACTCATGACCCAAGTAGCTTGGAAGTGAACATTATGAGAATTCATATTTCCTAAATAAGTTTTATCAAAAAGAAAATGGGGTAGCTTAATCGCTTTTTAAAGCACACCCTGGACTCAGTTTTTTTTAGTTGTAATTCTGATTTCTGTTAATTAGGACATTGCACACTTTTGTGATCAGTTGAGATTTATGAAAGTAATAGTTCGGGTATAGCAAGTTTGACAATTGCAAGACAGAAGACATTGATAAGGTGACGGCTGTGGGTCAATTGTCACTCTCTCCATGAAATCAGAAAATCATAAACTCAACTCCTCCTCTTGAAATCCGACTGTATAATCCAATCTAATATTTCAATGCAGCACCATTTAGATGCGACGTTGACCTGGCATGTGGATACTGAAGATTCCCTGTCCCCATGTCAAAGTAAAACAGATGTATTCTCCCGTTATGATGGCCATTAATTATCCTCAACCCGTATTAATGAAATGGGTTATTCGCTCACTTATCAGACTATCGTTGGTAACTTTTCCTGTGTACACTTGTAATGCAAGAATTGAAGCTGCGAGTGACGACACGTCAGCAATATCGTCTAATTTGTCGAACACTCCGGAACATCAAGGATTTGAAAGACTCTATACAAGTTTTCTTTCTTCATCAATAATTTTTGTGTTTGGGCAACTGTAAATCTGAATTAAGCCACAGAGACCTCAATATATATGTGAAAATGAAAAAGGAATGTCAAGGTCGGCCATCGATCCCTCAAGAACTTTAAAACTACAAGCTGGTTCAACGTCTCAAAATTTACTGGTTTTATAAGAGGCTGCAACTAATTCGATCCGCCAACATTTGTCCCCAGGATGTTTTAAATCACTAAGTCTATGCATCCAAACTAACTTCTAATTGACAATGGGCACAACCACCAGGATTTTTCTGGGGGTAAAAAAGTGTCTTTAGACAGTTCTCCCCGCCCCCTCAACATCGGTCTCAGTCTGCAGCCCTGTGTTTCAATCATGATTGTCAAGATCCTTTCTGGTAATGGGACGAGGGTGCATTCGTAACTTGCGGGCAGAGTGAGCAAACGTCACACCGACATACACCGAAATGCACAAGAAGCTGGATCCAGAAAACTGCATGAAAGATCAATGTAAATATCTTGCTTTTTTTTAATCCCATGCTCTGAACTAGATAAAGTTGTAATTTCTATTTTAAGATACACCACAGACTCTAAATGTTAAAGCTGTTGCATTTCCGCCGTTCAGTTCCCCAAACTCTTGCAATGAAGTCATTATTTAATGCAAGTGGTGCCTACAATCTTCTCCCGGGTTGGAAGCTCCCCCTTATCCTCAGCTCCACCCCAACATGCAGTGGAGAATCTCGGAGATCAACACTTGTCCACGTCCCTTATGGACGGGAGTTCGGGGTCCGAATAGTCAGGAGACCCAAATAACGAGGAATTACTTTCACATGATCTACCTCGTAATGTATAACAATGGGATGTTGGAAGTTGAGAAAGTACCCACTACCTCTCCAAAATGCAACCAGTTCTAACTTCCATAAATAATCTGTCGCCGACCCTCCCAATGAAGACACAGTAACCGAGTTGTTGCCATTTACCGTCTGTAATAACCTAACCCTTCGCTCTGCTCGCTAGCTACCAGCCGGAATTTCCTCCTCTCTCACTTACCTGGTGTAATTCATAGGGCTGGGGAAATAGCTGGCAGCCCCGCCGTGCCTGTGGAGACGGCTGGCTGCCCAAGCGGCCAATACCCAAACTCCCCGCTCCGCTCCCCCTTCCTCCTCGTCCCTTTGTCAGGACTGCCACCACAAACCAGTCTCCACTTCAGCCCCGCCTCACCCAAAACGTCATGGGTCTCCTCGGCCAATTAGCGCGCGGTCTTCCGCAACATTTCCCCCCCCCTCCCCCAATAGGAATCCGGGCCGCTGTCTAGAAGCCACCAGCTCATGCCTAACGACAGAGGGCGCAGTTCAGTGCCTGCGGGCCAAAGTACAGGTGTCCCGACGACAGAGGCAATTGCTGGAGCAACCCGACACATTCCAGTAAGGCGAAAAGACTTGCATTTATAGAGCATAGTATTTTTTTTCCAAATGTAATTACTGTTGCAACATAGAAAAAGACAAAAGTTAATTTCAGCACAGCAAGATCGCATGATCATGACTAAGTAACCTCTTCTAGAGTGATGCTGGTTGAGGAATAAATAAAGCAAAGAAATAGCATGCTCCTCAAATAATGGAGTCACTTACATCCACCTGTGAGGGCTGAAGTTTATCGTCTCGTCCAGAGGACAATGCTTCTGACTGCACAGCACTTCACCAGCGTACCAGCATGTATTTAGTGATCCAGTCTTTGGTTTGGGATTTGAGCCCACAATCTGTAACTCAGAACGAAGGCTTGAGACAATCAGTGCAGTGAAATCGTTATAGGAAAATGTTTGGAACTAAATGTAATGAAATGTGACCGCTTCTGCTTTTCACAAATGTTGACCAACATTCTTTTGTTTTCATTCAGAGATTGGCTATTATTTTTGAATCCAAACTGAATTTCGTCTGTTGGGAAGAAGACAACATTTATTCTTTCATGAAGTATAGTATATGAGATGTTAATTGATCAAACTGTCCAGAACCTACTGTCTCATTGTTCAGAAATACATTTATTTATTTATTGGGTTTCATACCATAGTAGGTTATTTAGCCCTTTGAGGCTCTTTTGCTATTCATTTAGATCATGTTATGCCAAATCTCAGACCAGGGTGTGTAAATTAATAGTTGCATTTGCCACATAAGCACAACCATTGCACTTCAGAAATTTTTAATTGGTTATTGAAGCACTTTGGGAGCTCATTTACTATCTTCCCACAATTAAGTTCAGATACCATTAGAAAAAATAAGTTAACAACTCCAATCATTTTTAATAATTAGCTCACCATCTTTAGCCTTTGCAAATCCACTCATCACAATTTAGCACACTCCCTTCAAAAGATAATTCAGACAATTCCACATCATTTGGCTATGACTTTATACAGAGAGGTTAATTGACAGACATTATCAGTAATTTCACTTTTAATAAATTCCTTTTCCTTAAGTTGATATACCTCCCCTACTTTGTGTCCTATTGATACTTTCACTCTTGTTACATAAAATTGATATTCCATCATGTGAAACTTTTAATTAGAAGTCTGTCTTTGATTTAGTATCTCTCCAGACAAATCTCCTGCTTTTGAAAAGGATGATGTATTCTCAAATTTTCTTTTACAGAAATAATTACTTTTCTTGCATGCTGTCAACTAATTAAATGTCATTATGCAATGATATGCCTTTAATTAGGTTAACTGGAATGACTAAAGAGATTATTTCTTAAAATTCAGTCTCAGTTCAACAGTTCAGTAGTTACTGATTTGACCTGACTTCTGTATCTCCATTGAACAGGTAAATGCCAAAGATTACAATTGTTTCAATAAAAATGAAATCAATAGCAGACTAATATTAGCAGGGTTATGGGCAACCCATTCTTTAAAATTAATATAATCTGAAACCCTTACTACATAGGACAATAGGCAATTGATATTATCGTCCAACTTCGTTGTCCTGTCTCTGACTTGTACCTGTACCAAGGTCAGTTCTATTGTGGGAGTAGAAAATTTTCAAATTACCATGAATATGCAGAGCTAGAACAAGAATTCTTAGAGTTCTAAATATTTACAAGGTTCTTTACACCCCTACCCCAATGGCATTGCAGAGCAACCATCCCATTTCAATTTACTAAATCACAAGAAAAGTAAAGTGCGTGAAAGAAATGACCAAAAATGCCCACTGCATTAACAATAAACGAAACTGTATCACATTATATTGTACTTAAATGAAACTGGTGCAAGGGGTGTATAGTTTCTCTACATCACAGTAAATTTTACTAAGGCATTATCCTCCTTGTATGAAACTCAACTTCCAATGTAATGGGAATATCACTCTGGGTATGAATGAGCTATTGATCAAACAGTACTGTTTTTTTTACAACATAGCAAAGTTAACTTTCACTCCACATGTCTTCTTGAAGGCCAGACGTTACAAAAAGACCAGGTCCATGCAAGAAAAGACCAGCTCATCCATCACACTCATGATAGCTGGAGTATTATGATGAGACACTTTCTACCCTGCTATACATGCCTTCTGCTCGACATACCCAGCACACAGCCACGTAATCACCAGGGAAAGGCAAAAGCAAACAGAAAAACCCAAGACCAGTAAGGCAAAAAATAATCTGGAACATACCCCTCTGGCAGCAGTCTCAGATAATCAAAGCCAATTGACTCATGAATGCAAACAAAGAAGCAGTCCTCAGTGCAGATTTTGAATTCAAAATCAGTTATTTTGAAAGATTTTGAAATTTCAACCCAGTGTGTTTCCTGAAGCCCAGTATGTATCAGGCAAGAAGGTATGAATTAACTAGACCCCCATATTGAAAGTCATTTTATTTTTTGCAATCAAATAATATGTCAGATCAGCCCCCATTCTGACCTCTTCCTGATCTTTCTTTTCACTGGAGCCAGCAGAAATAGGGCAGGATGAATAATGAGCACCAGTCACGTTCACATGAAAGTTCGCCCACCTCCATGGATTGTGGATGGGGAGAGGAGGTGGTGGAAGAGGAGACTCAGAAACACAAGAAACATAAGAAAATGAGAACAAGAGTAGGCTTGTGTCACAATATCATTCTGGATGAGGTTGACTGCTTGGCCTGACCTAGTTCATCCATCCAAAGTAGCCGAACTCATCTCTCCTTTGCAACATCCAATTGTTTCTTGAATATCTCTAAAGTTTCCATCCACTGCTCTATCTGAGGGCTAAATCCAAATGGTAATCATTCTTTGCATGGAGAAAAATCTCCTGACGTCTGTTCTAAAGGGTTTGTATCTTCCCTTTTTTTAACACAGCAGTTTAATGTTGTTGCTTAACTTTCTCCAACATTTTAAAATCTTCCATTTAAAACATGTAACATCATTCTTCTGATGCCTCTTATCCAGATTGAAAAGTACAAATGTTTACCAGCCTTTCCTCATAACTCAGGTCTCCAGCACAAGGGAATTGGCCAGCTCCCTTAGTTGAATGAATCAATAATTAGCTTTCAAAGTCGCACTGTTCAGTTCAGAAGTTAGTTGGATTTTTGCTTTCCACATTTCCTACAGTGACACAATCAGACCTGTTGTGTTTATGTTGATCAGAATTTTAGGCTGAAGAAGGATTCACGTGGGAGAAGTTAGACTAATGAGGCGTGCTGTGGAGGCCTGACATTACAACATAAACTTTACAGTTGCTTTCTTTAAACATAGATTACAATGTTTTGGTACATTGTGCTCACAGACGACCAGTTAGCAAAGTGTACAGCAGACAGGCAGCTTAGAATGAAAGGTCATTCTCACAATGATATTAAACACTTAGCATCGGAATGTAGGGGTTGTCAATACAAATGCTTTCAACACAACAGGGTACTCTGTAAATAGCCTCTCTCGGAGCTTATGAAACCCACTTGTGTTTTGCCATACCCAGCATAAGCCAGGTAGAATCAACCTAAATTAAGCACACTGCTTTACCATTCCAGCCACTGAGCTTCAAGTTCAGTCTAGGGAAGAGTGATTGCAAGAGGTAATTTTCTCAGTTTACGCTGTGCAGATGTCTGACTCATTAGACCCAGAACACGGGCCAAAGGGCTGTAATTTTCTGGAGTGTGCAGCTGACAAAGAATATGAGGTCAAATTAATTATTCCAAGAATAAACTCCTAAATGAAACATTTGAATTTTAAGCATAGTAACAAGCCATTCAGCCCAACATTTCTGCAATTCAGCTCTACAGGAATCGCCACTCTCCCCTCTTTATCTGACTCTATCAATGTATCCTTACATCTCTCTCCCTTCTGTTTGCTTATCCACCTTCCCTTAAACATATCCATACCATTCACGTCAATTACTCCATCTCAATGTAATTTTGAATACAGTATAATTTAGTGTGTATTTCACTGCTAAGGTCACAGTGTTGCTGACTCTTAACTGAAATACTCCAGGAAACCAGTCAGTTCAGGGGCAAGTACGATTCATGATAAATGCCAGTGACATCCATACATTGTAAACAAAAAGGCATGCTTCCCTGACCAAATACCAGAATTAAATTGATAGAGTCCTCAATTATGCTTTATAGAAAATGCATTGTATTTCAGATTGGATTTCTGATGTGGGATCTTTTATCAATAGGACCCTGATTGTACTTTCACTGAATATGAATGAAGAAGAAAGTGAAAAAGCAAGTCAGCAGCTAGTTTGCATGGAGCCTTCTGTTTTCCTTTGTGAAATACGGAGGGACTGAGGTGTCTGCTGTATTTTGGTGGTAGCACACTTGCCTCTGAATCTGAAGGTTGTTGGTTCAAGTCGCTCTCCAGACACTAGAGCAGTGATCTATACTGGTAATCCCAGACAATGCTGAGGGAGTGTCGGAGGCTGCAGTTTTCAGATGGAATGTTGAACCAAAGCTCCACCTGTTCCACACCTGTTTTAAACTCGAGCAGGATGCCCCTGGCAAATATTTATCCATCAATCAACATAGCTAAAACAAATTATATGTTCATTTGAACTTGCTGCTTGTGGAATTTTGCTGTGTGCTGGGGTTGTGAAAGTTCTGAGATCAAGCAAAGGCACGATGTAAATGCCATTCCTTTCTTGCTCCACACCGAAAGTTACTACTTTCTCTGATTCTACTCTCATCTAACCAAACTCTTTAACTTCTCATCCCAAGTCCCTCTCACAGATCCTGTACTACCATTTCACTGCAATCTGGCAGGCTGCCAGGAATCACCTACTTCCTGTCCACCACCAGCCTTAAAGTCACTTAAGGTTCTAAATTCAGCCCACCTCATTTACCCCACCCTCTTTTTGTCGAGGCACAGCCCATATAGAGTTAAAATTAATCCTTATTTACTCAAATCTCTGAAGATGTATTTAAAGCCACAACCCATTGACTCAAGGGGTGAGAGTGCCACAGATCCCCATCCTGTGACAGGCAATAGCATTGTGAATTGTCCATACCTGACCTGAAATTGGAATTACCGAGCAATGTGGGAGAATCTATATTTACCTCCTACACTCAGCACCGTGATAAACTGAGCTGCAGTGAAGTGTGCATGGTGTCGAGGGGAAGGGTTGCGATGATAGTGCTGGTGGAAACTCCAGTGGGACGTTATCACACACTTACTCTTGAAATGAATACTATTTACATGCATATTTTGCCATTATCTCCTTAAACCCAAATTTCCCAATATCTCAAGATGCTGGCATGTAAAAATGGGCGTAAACAAATGAAAATTGATACAACTAATCAGAAAACAGGAAAATTATTAAATTCACACCAGATCACCCATTTTAATTGTAAATACTGAAGTTTTGTGCCACAATAGCCTTTGAATTCAATGACACCTCAGCCATTTATATGCATTACATAGGTAACTAAGGCTCCAATATGGTAGCCAGGAAATAAATGATAATTATGAATCTTGAATTCGTTGTCTGTTTTGTTAGTATAGGCACAAAATGAGACATTTGGGGATGGTGCCTGAAGCAGCTGCTGAGCCCTTTGCAAGTCTAAACAAAGACCATTCATGTTTGAGGACACTACTTTTCCTTTCTCTGTCCTGAAGCAGCACCGATCAGCTTCAAAAAGAAAATCAAGCCAACCTGAGCATGTTCAGTGCTCTTCAAAATGACCATTGGAGGTTTTCACCAAAAAAGTGAGCACTTTATTAAATGTGGAGCTGGGAGATGCTGGGGATCATCTCCCAGCTCCAGTGCAACCCCCCGCACTGCTGTCAGTCATTCACCCTCGCCACCTCACTCTCTGCCTCTGTGGACATTGGGTGTATCATGTTCAAGTAGGATGGGGTTGTGTGGGCTTCAAAGGCTGATTCCAAGGTTCAGAGGCCTGATGATGGCAGTGTAAGATCCTGGTATAGGAAGAAGCAAGAGGAAGGCAAGAAAAAAATGGGAACCTCCATACTATTATTAGCAATTGGTACAAGATACATGAAGAGCTGAGAGAATGCATGAGAAAATAGTCAGTTTCAAATCTTCCATACACTATCATGAAGATCACTAAAGAATATAGAATGCATTTTTAGGGTTCTTACTGACACTGTCAAGCAAAATCACATGGTCATTGTTTCAGCTCGTTTCTAGCCTGTAATATTGCAAGCCCATAGTTTTGAAGTAGAATTCCTGATTCTGAAATTGCAGTACTTGAACCCCACGACAACTGCTTCTAAATTCTGAATTCACATGCAGCAAGATATCTGTGTGTCAGTGTTCGCTCTCATTACAGTCATTTTCCTGCGAGATTGAATCACACCACCTGTCAGATAGTATCCAATGGTTACAAACATTGGTACTCATGTTAAGGTCCATCAGACTGTTAATTAGCCTGTGAACTCTTCCATTATATCAAATTATTCTCAAAGGAAAGATATAAAAACAACAATTCTTTGTACCTATCACTTTAGCACCAAGTTTGCATTTTTAATCTTACATTTGGTACAAAGCCATCAATCCCACTGATCTGTATTCATTCATTGATCTCCCAAGGTGATCTTTGTCCAATAGCTGTCCCATTGATCAGCCTTAGTTCCTTCCTCTGTGAAATGCCTTGGGATGTCCTGTATGGTAATAGTGTGAGGTTGCTGTTGATAGGATCTGTCAAAAGCCATTAGTTTAATGGCTGCGACAGTGAATCTCAATCTGAAATCACAGCAACATTGTCAGTTCCTTAGAGAAAACATGTGACTGTAATAAGGAGGATGTGAACAAAACTGCCTGAGTCATTCCCAGGTAGAGATTGTAAAACAGTGATACTTTTGAAACACATGACTGGTTAGGGGAGGAGAAAAAACAGCAAGAGACCACAATGGTTCCATGTCAGCAGGAATCAGTCATCCATGGTTCCTAGTCCGATTGAGAACTCCTACTTTGTTGTGTTAATGTGCGGGTATTACAAGTGAACTGAGAACACTCATCCAACTTTACAGAATATGTTACAACCACTCCTTATTTGTGACTAACCCATGAGTATCTGTGCATGTAAAGCAAGTCATGAGGCCGTCTTGATCAGGGCTTTAGCACAGGCACACTGAACCCGAGTATACAGATTAGACATTATTTGGCATTAAAATTACAATTTTAGAACTCAATACTCCAGTTACAGTCATGCTGGACATGCTTCAGCTACAGTATGAGCACTTAGTCAGCGAGAGCATGAATTGCTGGTTTATTTCGTCTGGCAGTTGCTACAGTTCTACAGGTACCTGGTCATAGAGTCTTAGAGAGATAGAGCACAGAAACAGGCCCTTCATCCCATGTTGTCCATGCTGACTATCAACCACCCATTTACACTAATCTAACATTAATCCCATTTTTTCATTCTTTTCACATTCCCTTTAATTCCCCCCCCTCCCCCCCCCCCCCCCCCCAAATCCTACCACTTACTGACACACTAGGGACAATTTACAATGGCCAATTAACCTACCAGCTCGTATGTCTTGGAGATGTGGATGGAAACCAGAACTTTTGGAGGGAACCCACACAATCACGGGGAAAATGTGCAAACTCCACAGAGACAACACCTAAGTCAGGATTGAAACTGGGTCTATGGCTCTGTCAGCTGCTCCACTGTGCCATATGGTGTTGTTCAGAGTCATGGCAAATTGCAAAATTATATTGGAAGTGGTTTGGCAAATGATAAAATACTTTCTCCTGACTTCAAGCTTCTGTAAAAACGATGGCTCTGAGACATGGGTCCATGAACACAAATTCCCCTTGGATTACAGCATGACAGAGAGAATGAGAGTGTATACTAAGGAGCTGAGTGTTGGAAAACTAAGGAGGACAACAAGTAGAAGACCACATCACCCCAGGGTATCCCAGGAGCATTTCTCCAGTCTAAATGTGAAAGATGTCTAGGTTTTACTGAGATGATCCTTACTGAAATCGTTCATGTTTTGCAAGCACGGATGCAATGTCAGAGCAAAACATTTGTTGTCAAGGTAACCATGACAATGAATTTCTATAACACCTTTTCCGAGCTGGAGCTAGAGATATTGGCAATATTGTACAGTTTTTCATTCACTGGTGAATAAAGGAGGCCTCTGATATATCAAGGACAACCAGTTCCATTTCATTTTCTCTTACCAGGGACCAACCAGAAGAGTGGGCACCTGGCTTTCTGAGGCGTTCATGCCCTGCCATTGCCATTGTGGAGGATACTTGTGGTTGGAAGTGTGATATCAAGTCCATGGTGTAATTCAATGTGACAACAATATGACTGATGAGAAGCTATGTAAATAATTTTAGGAGACAGGGAACTCTTCGGAACATGCGCATGCACGATTACACTGCACATACAATTATATTAAATGTCTCACATGCACATGTCTCATTTACATATACATATTTAAATATACCACAGAGCCACGATGCATTTTCTCATCTCTCTTTTCTCCCTTCATTGTTCAACTGGGTTGCATTTCTTGGTTACCTGAGATCAAAAAGGGACAAGAGTAGGTTGAGGTGTGAGGAAGGTTCAGGAGCATGTTTACGCCATCTGTAGCTTCTAAATCAAAATAGTGGAAGTTGAAGTAGAGGAGTGTATAAGACGAGAATTAGGTATGAGAACAGGGGTGGGTATAAATGGTGGGGGAGTGTAAGCAGCGGTATGGGACACTCCAATAATCATCGAAAACACAGATCCTCTGTAATGGGAGTACAGACACATATCTGTCCCATAAATACCTAAAGAACAGAAGCAGGAGGGGGCCATTCAGCCCTTTGTGTCAGCTCTGCAATTCTATAAAATCATGGCTGATCTTTTATCGTGGCATCACTTTCCTGCACTAACCTTATATCCCCTATTCCATTATTACATAAAAAATAAATCCATCTCTGTCTTGGATATACTCAGCGATTGAGTCTCCACAGTCTTCCTGGGTAGAGAATTCCAAGGATTCTTTACCCACTGGGTGTTTATTTTTCTCATCGCTGTCTTGAATGGCCAAAACATGTCTAAATCTGTGCTTTGAAGGCAACTACAGTCTGTTCTGCTACAGCACGACTTTCTATAACGTGAGGTTTCTTAGGAGCATAACTATCACGTTATAGCAGAACCACCTGTCTGTTATCTCCAATATGTTTACACTGATTTTGTTTAATAATCTTTCCTGTGGCATTTTATTGAAGGCCTTCCAAAAATCCAAATACACTGCATCAATAGGTTCATTCTTATCTATTCTGCTAGTTCAACCTCAAAAATTTCTAACAGATTCGTTAAACATGATTTTCATAAATCCATGTTGATTCTGTCCAAACCTATTATTACCTTGTTAAGTGCACTGTTACCACTTCCTTAATAATAAATTTCAGCATTTTTCCCTGTTACTGTCAAGGATGTGTGCACATGCCCTTCCAAAAGCTGGCAATTTCAATTACAAGCACTCCTGGATGATAAGTCATTAAGCCAGTGACTGTGGTATCAGGGCAAGTGTCCCATTAATGACCATTGTCATCTCCTTTCTAGGGGTAAGGATGTATAATGCCATATATACCCCCACAGAGGTGAGAAAATGTTTTCATATGTCTCACAGTAATCCCTTGCCAATGTTGTAGACAGGTTTACTACAGGCAATAGTATTATCAATGTAAGCAGTGCCAAAGTATCTGTGCTTTATAAATAATTAAGTATCCAGAAAAATGTCAGTGAACAATCATAAGGAGTTAATTTCTGAACTGCTAAGACTACTATACAGGACTTTGAATACACAAGGCAGAAGAACAATCCAGAAGTAAGAAAACAAGGCACCATAATAGAGTAAAAGTACTGCAACAAAGCTGCCACCCCAGAGTTTGCTCAAACACAGACTTTGCTCTTACTTTTCACTTCTCAGCCATGCAGGGAGAATAACAGCCCCAACAATGAAAATTAATATGTTTGAACTCAGTAAAGAAATTTCCCATTATAATTATAAAGTGGTTTAATGAAGTGTCATTTTTAACCGCTCTATTGAGGCTACTGGCAGAAATGTCACATGCTCTTGGGCCGACTCCCAATGCTGTTAGCTTGAAAGACAGCCTTGCTAATCTGCTGAAAGGCTGTGCTATTGGCCAGTTGCCCTTGCTATGTGAAGAACTGCAAGAGCTACTAGTTGATCCAGTAAATGGTGTGTCCCAGTTGTCCCATCTATGTGATGCTATATTCATGTATTAACTATGCAGCTGGTCAATTCAAAATTATAGAACACTTTGTGTTATTGACACATAAAAATTTAAGAACTGGAAGCAGAAGTCAGCCATTTGGCTCTTTGTGTCTGCTTCAATCAAATCATAGCTGATCTATTGTCCCATTTCCACTTTCTTGAACTAACCCTATATCTCTTGATTCCCTCAACATCCACGAAGCTTTTGAAATGCTCAGGAAGAATGGGGTTGTTACACTACAGTGTTATTTTGAATCATTTCCTCTTAGTGGTTAGCACCCTTCCTTCCAGCTCAAGCATGTAACCTAGCTCGACCTTTGAAGCAGAACCACAGAGGTCTTGCATTGATAAAGGTACCATGTTCGGGTGAATTATTTTTCTGACAAGAAACTTAGACATAATTCAGGTTATCAGAACGATTGGGAGGTGGGGGGGGGGATGGTAGAGAGGGATTAGCAAATGAGGGGGACTATTAAAAGCCGGGCATATTCTCCTTGGAAACTAGAAGCAGGAGTAGGTCATTTGCTCCCTCAAACCTGCTCCCAGCTGTCAATGTAGCATGGCTGAATTTTTACCTCATACCACTTTCCTGCACTATCCCCATATCCCTCTATTTCCTTAGCATTCAGAAACCCATCAAAATGTAAGGGTTATTACTTCTGGGAGTCCAATGTGGTACAGTTGGTAGAGCTGCTACCTCACAGCTCCTGACCCCTGTGTGGTATTTGCTCATTCTCCCTGTAACTACATGGGTTTCTTCCCACAGCCAAAGACATGTGGGTTGGTAGGTTACCTGGCATCTGTAATTACCCCTAGTGTAGGTGAGTAGTAGAATCTGGGGAGAATTGATGGGAATGTGGAGAGAATAAAATAGGAGTAATGTAAAATGGGTGTTTGGTGGTTAGCATGGCTCGGGGGGCGGGGGAGGGGGGGAGGTGGGCAAGGGCCTGTTTCCTATGACTAAAGTATTTTGTACTGTCTGTAAGAGTAGAAATAGAGTTCAAAGGTGTAAATTCAAGACTAATCTTTGGGATAAATTTTAAAGTAATCCTTTGAGTGGGAAAGTGGCATGTTCTAAAGTCTGCATAATGTCATTTTAATTAAGTGTAAAATGGTCATCTGACCTAATCAACCAGGATCCTGCCAGTGGAGTGGTTAAAATTACCCTTATTATTTGCCTTTTTTATTTTATTGAACAGTCAGGCTCCAGAGGGGCACAATGGAAATAGATGTGCCAGAAATTGGACAGTGCTTCTGAAGGCACATTAGATGGTTTGTAGTGGGTCAATGAACATTTTGTTCATGGGCCTTCCATTCAGAGACTCAAGCCATCATGGAGCATGCTAAGAAACCTGGGAGGTCCAGGATTAGGGCTGGGAACTAGTGTGCTAGGATCACAAGGGACAGAGACTGATTTTGAGTTGGAGTGTTGTGGGATTGTGTTCTTCCCCTCTGCCATCAGATTTCTGAATGGTCCATCCTTCATTTTTTTGCTCGCTCTATCTATCTATCTATCTATCTATCTATCTATCTATCTATCTATCTATCTATCTATCTATCTATCTATCTATCTATCTATCTATCTATCTATCTATCTATCTATCTATCTATCTATCTATCTATCTATCTATCTATCTATCTATCTATCTATCTATCTATCTGTTTATTTTGTAATTTATAGTAATTTTATGTCTTTGCACTGTACTGCTGCCACAAAACAACAAATTTCATGACATATGTCAATGATAATAAGCCTGATTCTAATTCTGACTTTCATTAAAAAGAGATCATGTAACAGACAATAACATGGCATGAGGTGATCCAACTTCAAACCAACAGTATTGTTTTACTCAAATCCAAATTAGATAATTAGATTAATTTCAGTAGATAACATTGTTAGGGATACAGTATATTAATCTGAAACTTGACATGTGGAATGTTTCCAAAGCTCTCCATCTCCTTCTTCTAAAGCAATCCCATTGGACTGAGGATGACATGCTTCCACTCCAGTTCTGTGGGTTTTGAGGCTGGTGATGAGGCCTATGTAGGAACCACAGACTCTTCCACAGATAGAGCAGGAAGTGCCTCGTTGGGTAGGTGGGTGTGTAGTTTGTGAGGTCTTCTGTCTGCTCCCTCAGACTGAGATTCTCAATACCATCCCAAATCCTCTTTCTTCACTTTAAACAGTCATGGGCCAGGGATTCGCAGGAGTCAAGGATGTTTCTTCAAGACTGCTTTGAGCACACCCTTGAATTATTTTCTCTGTCTGCTTGGTAATCTCTTTCAGTGACAGAACTTGGAATATAAGTGTCTATTTTGGGAGTCTGGGGAGTTGGGGATGTGAGCAAGTACCCCTGCCCAATATGGCCAACAGATTGTAATTAGTGCCTGAATGCTGGGCATGTTGTCCTGGGAGAGGACATTACCGTTGTTTCGCTTATCCTTCCAGTGAATTTGGAGGATTTTGCAGTGAGCGTGTTGGTTGTATTTTCCAGTGCCTTGAGGTTCCTGCTGTAGGTAATCCAGACCTCAGACAGAAAGGCAGGGCTAATGCTGCCCAGCAGACCTTGTTTTATTCCAGGTCCGAGATCTCACTCTTCAGATATTCTTTATCTAAATTGACCAAAGGCAATGCTAGCACATTAAAGATGATGTTGAATTTCATCAGCATGACTGCCTTGCCAGAGAGATCTTGCCTCACTTTATATGTGGATGTAGTGTAGATTAATTGATAGTGAATAGTCATCACACATCATGGGCTTGATCATCATTGTATCCTGTGATTACCGGTATAGTTGGTATTTTTATCCAGTAGCTTCAATACTCAGATAGGCTTGACAGGATGTTGTAGTTATATCGAGAGCTTATCCAGCTACTCTGACTAATTTTCTGCTCCAACAATCAAACTATACCAGACTATCAAACTAGTTGTCCTACATGGGTTGTCCTACTTTTGGATTTGTTTGTTCGTTTGACAAAGAAAACTGTGCCTGTAATCCAGAAACAAAATGTTCATCAGTTGCTAGTGCTTGAGAGTGTAAGGTGTAACATAACCATAAACCTTGCCTTTTAAAGGTCCATTGAGCAATTCATAATGAATGATTCAGCTCCTTAAAGTACATTGCAAAAAATTTGTTTATGTTCACAGTGCATCATAAATTTTCCAAGTCCCACAGTGTCATTAATACACTGACGCTTGGTAATTGCGTCTCAGATTGACGTGCCTTTGGGAGTAGTATAAAATGCATGTGATTGGTTTGGCTGCTCTTTAACGATCTCTCCATTGAGTCATAGAAGTGAAATAGGAGAGATGTTTAGTTGGCAGCTGGTACAATGTTGCCTGTCATATACTATTAGCCAAAATCAAAGAAGCTTCCATTTATGCAGCAGCCATTCTATTTCATTAGTTATTGGACTTCACTACTTTACCAAATTCAACTTTATTTTTCTTAATTTAGGGGAAAGAAAGTGGTGTAGCCTCTTTTTTAGGAACTTGAAAGGCACATAAGGATCAAAAATGAGAAATAGGATGTGTGAGCGTATTTCCAATTGTTTAAATGGAATGTAAGAGCCTCCAGTTGTGCTAATTAAAGAAAATGGGAATTATTTACAGTTTAGTTGCTGTGCTATTTGCTCTGGCTCCTGGTGTAATTCAATGAGCTTATGGAGCATTCCTATATTTTTAATTGTCCTCAGGCAAATAGATTTGGCTTGTGTTAAAGTGTTCTTTTCTTGACTGTAGAGCTTTTGCTGAATTAAATTGCCTCTCAAGAGGGGAGGCCTTTTAAGGCTTCCTCTGGGAACTGAGCATAACCTCGAGAGTGAAGACTGACCACACCAAGTAGGACAAGCTGACAGAAGAGTGGGAATGGAGGAGAAGGGTTCCCACCAGAGGCCATGTCCATCAAGGGTCATTAAGGCAATCCTCCCCTCACAACCTTAGTTAGGACCAATTCTTTCATGGTCTCTACCTCAAAACCTCATGGACTCTGCCAGCTGCTACAACCACAACTGCTTCAAACAAGAAAAAGCACTGCCAGGGCGATTGTGGTTCTTATTGTATGCAGCTGTTTCCTTATAGGTACTTACCATTTGTGTAACTGACAGCTCATGGTTTGTAGCATATTACAGGGTCAGGGAGGTCACTGAGGCTTGCTTGGTACAGAGAAACACTTTCATCTCGCTCTCTTTTGCAAGAAGGCAACAGATAGAGAGAACACAAGAATGACATCCATGAATAGATTGGGATTCTTCTCTATCACAGTGCAGCTGGATGCACATCAGGCTGGTGAGTGCTAATAATTCTGGGGGCAATTATGATTCGTATCATGTATATCTCTTCTGCAAGAAAAGGGGAAATGTGTCAGTGAGTAATACATAAACATTTAGATGATGGGGCTGCCATGGTTAAATAGCTGTGAGTTGTGACAATGCCAACTGTCACAGGTTGAGGCAAACTCCTAGCAAGCCAAGACATGAGAAATTTTGATTCTTGAATGTAGTAATTTTCTTAGTGCGAGCATGATCTCTTTCACTTTTTGTCAATGTATGTGACACAATGTAATTGCATCTGTTTGGCCATCATCCATTATGTGAAGAAACACATGCACGTTTCAACATACAAGACTTGTCATTTTCACTTCCCTTGTCATATTCTTATCACTGCAAGCCATCAGACTTTTTCTGTTCCTTTCTCCATTCTGCTTTCTCATTGATTTTCTGTAACTGATGTCATGGTGTCAGTATTGATGTAAGGTCAAGCAGAAATCAAATGTAGTTATTGCATCATGCGTAGAAAGAATTTAAGTTCTTCAGAATTCATTTGACTTGCTGTTTCTGGAACCTGTCTTCAAATCAGTTGCTGTGGTGTCTAACTGATAGCTATGAATGGGAAAATACATTGAGGTTTGATAAGGAGCTGTATTTTTTGCTGAGTTATGTTGATGTAAGTATGGTAATAGATTTGAGCGAGAACACATTCTAAATGCCGCCTCAATTTTCTCTAAACCTGATCAACCTGGTGTTCTTCCCCAATATCCAAAGTTTTTTTCATTTTTATTTGAGTTACAAATAATCTAGTCTATACCAGATCCATTAGCACTCAGTGTGCTCACTTAATTATTTGTTCTGTTACGTAATGTAAAGATTAAGAAATAGTGTCAAGGCTGATGTGTTACTTTCATGTAAATTTGGACATTTGCTTGCCCTTTTTTTTAACTAACACATGAAGGTCGAAAACAGATTTTAGATAAAAATTCCAATTGGTTAATGTCTTGTAATAATTATAAAAAATATATTTAGTGTAAACTGCTGCAATATACAAAAAGTGCTCAACAGGTCAGGCAGCACCTATGGAGGGAAACAAACAGTCAATGTTTCAGGCCGAGACCCTTCATCAGGAAGGAAGAGGGCAGAAGCCAGAAAGAGAAGGTGGGGGGAGGGGGAGGAGCACATGAGCTCAGATGATAGGTGAGTCCAAGTGAGAGGGGGAAGGTAGGTGGGTAGGTGGCTACTAAAGAAGAATATGCATTGAAATATAGTCATTGCAGTAATGGAGGAAGTGCAGCAGCCAACTTGAGTATAACTAAGTTCATATCCACCAATAAATTAATCACCAGAAAAATCTGTTTTCATGATGTTGCTTGAGAACATAATAAGTAGGAGCAAGTGTAGGCCAAACACCATACAGTCCAATGAGCCTGCTCTGTCATTCAATAACATGGCTGAATTTCTACATCCATCTCACTTTTCCTGCCCAGAGCCCATATCCCTAAACTCCCTTAGGGTTAAAGAAGTGTAGCAACTGTGATTATACAATTTGAGCATTCAGAGTCTTCTTAGAGAATTCTAAAGATTTGGAAGCCTTTAAATGTCAAGGTTTCTTCTCAGTCAGTATTGAATGGCTGAGCCTTATCCGTAGACTACATCCTCCCAGTTCCAGACACTCCAGCAGTGTAATCAACCTCTCATTATCTCTAAGAAAGAAATGTATTTAACCTCATTCTACGATTTATCCAGCTGTTCCAACTCTCACCACCTTCGAATACACTGTAGGTTATTTTATTTCTTATATTTACATTGAATACCAATGTGTCTCTTGAAACAGTTGAACATCTGAGGTTAAGTTGACAAACCGCTTGTATGTGTTTATTGATGATTATCCTTTTTGTTGGGTGCTGGTTTTCCAATGTGTTGATATGTAAACATCACTGCAGTATATGGGACGTTAGAGAAGGCTGCTGTATTCCTCATTCAGCACCGATAAAACCGAAGGCTCTTGCACGTTAGGGAGAGCTAAAATTCATATTTGGTTGGGTCTAAGTGGCATTGACCCCACTGCCTACCACATTATTGGTGAGATATGTTGACAACTGAGACACAATAAAATTTCATAACTTTGCAACACACTTTGTAGATTTTTTGAACTGTCTGATTTCACGTGGTTGCAGTGAGTGAAAAGCCCATGAGATCGAAATAGGTTGTGAACTGCAGTATGTCCTGCAGTGGCTCCTTCAATACCAATACTCACTCCACAAAATCAAGAGCCAATGTTCTTTCTTTTGAAACCTGTGAGAATTTCTTTTGTTTGGAACATTACCTTGAAAATTATCATTTAATCCTAAAATAAAATCAGGAAATGCTGGAAATACTCAGCAGATCAGGTAGCATCTGTGGAAAGAGATCTGAAATGTTCAGAACAGATTTTTGACAAAGGGTCTCTGACCTAAAACATTATTTTTTTTCTTTTTCTGCAGATGCTACCTGACCCGCTGCATATTTCCAGCATTTTCTGTTTCTATCTTAGATATTCCAGCCCACTTTCTTTTTATTTTCAACCCTTAAACCTTTCCCAGAAAGAAAAAAAATGATCAAGAACCCAAAATACGAAGCCTGTTGAAATTTAGTATTTAACAATAATGTGAGAGATAGAGTATCCATTATTTAATGATAATTATTGGTCTCCATCTTATGAGTACAATAAAAAAATACAAGTGTGAAATTATTCTGTGCAACAATTCTGGCTGTAGGTTAAGGTGAAGGGGTTTTGTTTTAGAATTTGTAATTGTCCCGTTTCCAATGCCTGTTTCATATTTCATATTTTCACACAACATGGGAAGCCATTGAGTCTATGCCAGCTCACAGTGCAGTCCCATTCCCCCACATACTTTCCCTCTCTCACATCAAATTCACCCTGACACTCCTACCTCTTACCTACATTAAAGAATAATTTACAACATATCTCTGGGACGTGAAAGAAAACCAGACCACTGGGAGTAAAGCCATGTGGTCATAGGGAGAGCTTGCATACTCCACACAGACAGCACCCAAGGTCAGGATTGAACCTGGGTCCCTAGAGCTGTGAGACAGTGGTGCAAACTGCTGCACCATAGTGCTGCTCCATTTGTGCATGGATATTTCACCTTTTACTGGGCACTAAATGGGATTACGTTGGAACAGCATAAGTATTGGGGCTGGAATTTGCTATGTAAAATGGTGCAAATTTTAGTTCATTTTACATTGGAAAATGAAAAAAAAAAGACAGACTTATATATCATCATTCACTCAGAATGCCCCCAAATACTTGAAAATCAGATAAGCACTTCTGGATGTGGAGCCTGTTGTGGGCAGTCGATTTGCACAGATGAAAGTCCAACAATCAGCAATTAAATCAATACCTGGATAATCTGTGTGGGTATACAGTATTTGATGAGTAAACAAATCAGAGAATTGCCCTGTTCCCTAATATGGTGCCATGAAATATCTTACATCTGTCTGATGGGACCTTGGTTTAAAAGTAGCAAACAAATAAATGGGAGCGAGTTAGGAGAGGCAATACAATCCCTACTGAAGGAAGTGGAATTTAAGGTTAGGTAGACTAGGTGCAGAGGCAGAAGAGTTAGAGGAACTCAGAGAAAAAAGGAACTGAGACAACTGCAGACACTGTCACCACTGGTGGAGCACTAGGAAAAGGCAGGTGCACAAAAGACCAGGGTCAGGCAAGCTGGGATGCATGGGACAGGACATAAGATTGGGAAAAGCTACAGAGAAGTGGAGGGTGAAGCTATGTGTAAATCTGTAGATGGGGGAAATGATTCTCCTCTTTGTTGCTTTGACATTGAGGCAGTAAGCCCCTGTGTGGACAGCAGGGGGAGAAAATTGGAACTTAGTGTAGATGGGGGATTTTGAATAATTTTGAGTTGATGAAGGGGGTATAGGAGGAATGGGGTGAAGAGGGTAACAAAGAAAGAGACATGGATTTCAGTCATTGTGATGGGTAGAATCAGTCTGGCTGCATGAAGCTTGAAACTTATCTTTGTTTGAAACAGTTGCATTCAGACTAGTTCAGCTTCCACCACCAACCCCAGGGCAAAGATCTCAATAGTGAGGGGATAAAGACAGCTTTAGTCTTCTGGGTTTTGGTTGTTCTATGATCCAGTGTTCATATTCCATATTCATATTTCCTTACAACATAGAATGAATCTATTCAGCTCATTGAGTCTATGCTAGCTCCCAGAGCAATCCCATTCCCCCACTAATTTTCCAGTAACCCATTCACATCAATTCTGCCACTCACCTACATTAGAATAATTTTATATTGGCCAATTAACCTCCCAACCAGAGCACCCAGAGAAACCCACGTGGTCACAGGGAGAATGTAGAAACTCCATCTAGATATCACCAGAGGTCAGGATTGAACCTGGGTCACAGGAGCCAGGAGACACTAGCTCTACTACCTCTGCCATTTTGTCACCCAACAACTCCGCACTGCACATTCAAATTGAACCTGGGTTACTGGAGCTGTAAGGCAGCAGCTCCACTAGCTGCATCAGAGTGTCAGACAAAGACTCTGGCCACAGGAACATGGAACAGGAATATTAGGATTGTGTCTGGGAGAGCAATGCGGGGAGGTAGAGTTGGGAGACGAGGACAGATATAACCCAGAAGAGGCCCTCAAGACCAACTGCCCAAAGGCAGCAGGTACGGATTGCCACCCAGGTCAATGCCAGGAATGCTGCACTAATGATCTGATTATAATGCCAAAAACATGAAATGATTTTGCAGGAGCAGGCAAGATCAGTGAATGCACCTTCAAATCCACATCACGTGTTGCACTATCAACCTCAATATTGTTCAAGGCACCATGCCCTCATCAGTCACGTAATCTGATAGCATCTGTCACAGTGCAGCATTCAAAACCATACCAAAATGTCAGCCAACATTTTCCATTAAAGAATCTGGAATGAGACTTCAATCCACATCCATTTAACTCGGAGTATCGCTAACAGAACCACAAGTAATGCACAAAGACTCCTTCAGAAACTAGGAGATATTTTAAAAAATCATTGAGGACTGATCAAAATTCCTGACCTCTGTTCCTGTGCTTAAAATGTCCTCCTTGAGCAACTTTTAATAAACCTTTTATTTCAAGGCTTAGTAGACATGAATGCAAACCTCACACAACCTGTTTTCTGTCACTGGCCCTTCAAACTGATAAATGGTCCATTGTGTCACAGAATTCTAACCACTTGCTTCTCCTACCTGCTCAAATACAGTCAGGCAAGAATGCATGGTAGCTATCATGGCCAGCATAGTAAGTTCTGGTTGCTCTAATACTGAGAGAAGGGCAGAAATCAAGAGAAACAAAGAGACAGAGAATTGAATTTCTTTTAAAAAAAAGTGTATTTACTTAAGCAGACACAGAGTAAAACTTTTGGGACTGAAATGATGGAAAATAGATTTATCAAATCATCTGCCCATTCTTCAGTGGCTCCTCTTTGGACAAAAGTTGGACAGGGCTTACCAATCGTGGTAACCTATTGTGCACTGACACCCTAAACCAATGCATAGAAGGCTACAGACCAAGTGCCGTTATGTAAATAGGATCAGGATATGATGGTCTGCATGGATGTGGCGAGCTAAAGGGCCTGCTTCATTGCCGTATGGTTCTATGACTCTATGCCTCTGCAACCAGTTTCACTTCCAGTTGCTACTAAAGGAGACAGTGCTTGCAGGTGAGGCAGCGCTTCACCTGTGAGTCCGAGGGTGTCATTTATTGCATCCCGAAGCAGATTGAGTGACCGCTTCATCGAGCACCTTTGCTCCGTCCGCCGCAACAGCCAGGACCTCCCGCGGGCCACCCACTTCAATTCCAAATCCCATTCCCATACTGACGTGTCTATCCATGGCTTCCTCTACTGCCACGTTGAGGCCAGATGCAGGCTGGAGGAACAACACCTCATATTCTCCCTTGGGAGTCTCCAACCTGATGACCTCAACATCGATTTCTCCAACTTCCGGTAACCCGCCCCCCCCCCCCCAACTCCTTTGTCTTCCCTTATTCCTGTGGCTCCCTTCCCCCACCTTGATGACCTGCCCATCTCCTCTCCTCCCCTCCCCCATCCTTTATTCCATGGTCCACTGCCCTCTCCTACCGGATTCCTTCTTCTTCAGCCCTTTGCCTCTTCTACCTATCACCTCTCAGCTTCCTACATCACTCCCCCCTCTCCCACCCACTACCTTCCCCTTCTCACCTGGACTCACCTATCAGCTGCCAGCCTGTGCTCCTCCCCCTCCCCCGACCTTCTTATTCTGGCTTCTGCCCTCTTCCTTTCCAGTCCTGATGAAGGGTCTTGGCCCGAAACATCGACTCTCTTTCCCTCCATAGATGCTGCCCGACCTGTTGAGTTCCTCCAGCACTTTTTGTATATTGCTGCAGTTGACACTAAATATATTTTTTACAATTATTACAAGATATTAACCAAAGACTTTTTTGGAATCTTTATCTAAAATCTGTTTTCAATCTTCATGCTTTAGTTAAAAAATGGTCAAGCAAATGTCCAAATTTACATGAAAGTAACACATCAGCCTTGACACTATTTCTTAATCTTTACATTACATAACAGAACAAACAATTAAGTGAGCACACTGAATAGACTATAAAATATAGTCTGAATAGACTATAAAATAAAAAGGGAAAAAACTTTATATATTGGAGAAGAACACCGGGTTGATCAGCTTCTTCACAGAAAATTGAGGGGGCATTCAGAATGTGTTCTCGCTCAAATCTATTACCACTTTCACATCAACATAACTCAGCAAAATATACAGCCCCTTATCAAACCTCAACGTATTTTCCCATTCATAGTTATCAGTTAGACACTGTCAGACACCGTCACCAAAGATGGAGCACTAGCATAAAAGCAGATGCATAAAAGACCGGGGTCAGGCAAGCTGGGATGCATGGGACGGGACATAAGATTGGAAATAGCTACAAAGAAGAGGAGGGTGAAGCTGTGTGTAAATCTGGAGATGTGGGAAATGATTCTCCTCCAAATCCAGAGCAACATGCACAAAATGCTGGAGGAACTCAGCAGGTCGGGCAGCATCTATGGAGGGAAATAGAGAGTCGATGTTTCGGGCCAAGACCCTTCATCAGGACTGGAAAGGAAGAGGGCAGGAGCCAGAATAAGAAGGTCGGGGGAGGGGGAAGAGCACAGGCTGGCAGCTGATAGGCGAGTCCAGGTGAGAAGGGGAAGGTAGGTGGGTGAGGAAGGGGGGAGTGATGTAAGAAGCTGAGAGGTGATAGGTAGAAGAGGCAAAGGGTTGAAGAAGAAGGAATCCGGTAGGAGAGGGCAGTGGACCATGGAATAAAGGGAAGGAGGTGAGGAATAGATGGGCAGGTCATGAGGGCAAGGGAAGAGATAGAGAAGGAAGGAAAAGAAAAAGGGGGAGAAGAGGGGAGGGGTTATTGGAAGTTGGAGAAATCAATGTTGAGGCCATCAGGTTGGAGGCTACCAAGGCAGAATATGAGGTGTTGTTCCTCCAACTTGCATCTGGCCTCAACATGGCAGTAGAGGAGGCAGTGGACAGACATGTCAGTATGGGAGTGGAACGTGGAATTGAAGTGGGTGGCCACTGGGAGATCCTGGCTATTGAGGCGGATGGAGTGAAGGTGCTCGATGAAGCGGTCACCCAATCTGCGTCGGGTCTCACCGATGTACAGGAGGCCGCACTGGGAACGCCGGATGCAATAAATAACACCCTTGGATTCACAGGTGCCTGCCTCACCTGGAAGGACTGTCTAGGGCCCCGAAAGGTGATGAGGAAGGAGGTATAGGGGCAGGTGTAGCACTTAGTGCGGATGCAGGGATAAGTGCCAGGAGTGTCATCAGTGGGGAGGGTCAAGCAGACAAGGGAGCCACAGAGAGAGCAGTCCCTGCGGAAAGCGGAGAGAGAGGGGAGGTGAAGATGTGCTTGGCGGTAGGATGCCATTGGAGGTGGTGGAAATTGAGGAGGATTAAAACTTTGTCAGTTTTAATTCCTGATCCACACTTGAACTCCTGCAAATTAACATACAGCCCTTTGTTTCTGCTGAGACATCTTAAAACCTAACAGCTTCTACCGCATAGAGGCTCACCATCAAAGAAGAAAAACTTGTATCTGTCCAAAGCCTTTCACCACATCAGGTTGTCCTAAAGCAATACATAAAATATGCTGGAGGAACTCAGCAGGTCAGGCAGCATCCATGGAGGGAAATAAGCAGTCGACGTTTCTGGCCGAGACCCTTTGTCAGGACTGATGTCCTGATGATCAGGATCAGGATCCTGATGAAGGGTCTCGGCCTGAAATGTTGACTGTTTATTTCCCTCCATGGATGCTGCCTGACCTGCTGAGTTCCTCCAGCACTTTTTGTGCATTGTTCCAGATTCCAGCATCTGCAGAATTTCTTGTGTCCAGGTTGTCCTAAAGTCCTTTACAGTCAATTAACTGTCCTTGAACTGTGTTTATTAGTGTTGTGTAGGTAACTGAGGCAGCCAAACTACACACACTAGGCTTCCACAAACAAATACGGAATTGAGGCAAATGAGTTGTGATGTCGTGGACCATATACAAATGACCAAAAATAAGGTATATGTGGCCCTTAAGCACATTAATGTAGATAAATCCCCAGGGCCTGCCCTACTGCATCCTCGGACCTTGTGGGAAGCTAAGGAAGAAATTGCAGAGGCACTTTCAGGGATATTTCCATCACTTTTAGCCGCAGGTGAAGTTCCAGAAGAGTGGTGTGAGGTGAATGTTGTAGTGTTATTTAAGAAGGGCTGCAAGGACAAACCAGGGAACTACAGGCTGGTGAGCTTGACATCAGTGGTGGGCATATTACTGGAGGGGATTCTGAGGGATGCATCTATCAGCATTTGGATAGATAAAGACTGATTAGGGAGAGTCAGCACAGACTTGTGTGTGGGAAATCCTGTCTCACAAATCTGTTAGAATTTTTTGAAGAGATAACCTAGATGAGGGCAGGGCGGTGGACATTGTCTATATAGACTTCAGCAAGGCCTTTGACAAGGTCCTGCATGGAAGCTGAGTTTGGAAGGTTAAATTAATGGGATCTAGGGAGAGCTGGCTCAGTGGATACATAATTGGCTTGTTGGTAGGAAGCAGAGGGTGATGGTGGAAGGTTGTTTTTCAGACTGGAGGCGTATGACTAGTGGTGTGCCTCAGGGATTGGTGTGGCCCATTGCTGTTCATCATTTACATAAATGATTTAGATGAGAATGTACAAGGTATGGTTCATAAGCTTTCAGATAACACTAAAATAAGGGGTATCGTAGACAGTGAAGGAAGTTATCTGAAGTTACAAGGGGAAATTGATGAACTAGGTAAGTGGATAGAGGAAAGTGGTTTTCAATCCAGATAAGTGCGAGGTGTTATATTTTGGGAAGTCAAACAAAGGTAAGACTTTCACAGTGAATGGTGATGCCCTGGGGAGTGTTGTACAACAGAGAGACCCAGGAGTACAAGTACACAGTTCCCTGAAAGTGGCATCACAGGTAGACAGGGTGGTGAAGAAACTGTTTGGCATGCTGGCCTTCATCAGTCAGGGCACTGAATATAGGAGTTGGCACATTATGTTGTAGTTGTACAAGATATCGGTGAGGTCGCACCTGGAGAATTGTGTACCGTTTTGGTTACCCTGCTATAGGAAAGATATCATTAAACCCAAAAGAGTGCAAAAAAGATTGACAAGAAGATGGCCAGGACTTAAGGGCTTGAGTTATATGGAGAGGTTGGGCACGCTAGGACTGTATTCCTTGGAGCGTAGGAGACTAAGTGGTGATCATATAGAGGTGTATAAAATTGTGAGGGGCATGGATAGTGTGAATGCACACAGTCTTTTCCCAGGGAAATGGAATCAAAGACAAGAAGGCATTGTTTTAAGGTGATAGGGGAAAGATTTAAAAGGGACTTGAGGAGCCACTTCTTGCAGGGCGTGGTGCATAAGGAATGAGCTACCAGAGGAAGTGATTGAGACAGACACAATAACAACATTTAAAAGACACTTAGACAGGTACATCGGATAGGAAGGGCTTAGAGGATACAGGCCAAATGTGAGCAAATGGGACTAGCTTAGACCAGCAACTCGGTCGGCATGGACAGGTTGGGCCAAAGGGCACTATGACTCTACGATTCTACAAATAACCGACTAGTTTGTACAGGATTAAATTGGCTAACTGCCAAAAACAAGCTTGGGGGGGTCATCTATGCAATCAACCTACACCCATTCATTGCAATGCAGACAGTGCTTTTAATTCATGCTGTCTGCTGTAATTCAACGTATCCCTGCAGATTTCACCACATGACCTCTTGCTCCCATGCTGATGTCACTAGCCACCTGGCACTACCACACTTGCATCACACCCCATGGAAAGTGAATAGTCAAGAGTCAGTCTAGCAGCTTTCAATTCGCATCTTCCATACTTTTGACACAGTCAAATGGAAAACATTCAAAGGAAATGAAAAGAATATAGAATACTCTTTAATGCTCCAGTGATTGTTCCGTGGAAGTACCATAGAAGTTAATCTTCAGCTCTTAAAGGAGGAGTTTTGCCAGTAGGTAAAATTAATAGGAGAAAGGCAGAGATTAGTTTCAAATACGATCAGCAGTGACACTAAGGATAAAATAAGGGAAGGAACATGGAATTTATTTTAGCCGGCTTAACTGGTACGAGTCTGTATGGGACTGGTTATTATTAGTTACAGGGTTCATTCGGGTTATTGCCTGGGGGAGGGAGAGCTTGTCATGGAATGTTTGGCAAGTTTCCATTCCATGTCCATGATGTGAGGAGAATATGGTGAACATATTAAGGTCACAAAGTCTGATTATCTGTGAGCAAGAACTGGCAGTGTGAAACAAGAGAAGATTTAGAAAGGGAGGAGAAATCATCTGCAGTTGACATGGGAGATACACAAGTCAGGAATAAAGAAATATACGTTTAATAGTATGGTAATCCAAGCAGATTTAATTTAGCTAAATGGGGGCTCATTTTCAATTCAGAACGTCAATGTTTGTAACTTTCTGGAATTTCAAGCAGGTGGGAAAAGAGATAATTCTTCATTTTTCATGTTCAAGTTTATTGTTGTCATAGGCATATATACACAGGGTATAAATGCCTTCCCCTTCCCCCCTCCAAGAATTCAAGGGGTTATCTCTTTCAGATGTAGAAGGCTTGTATTTCAGCTTTGGAGTGCAACATCTGTAAGATCAAAGTCAGATATTAGACACTCCTTTCTGCCTTGACAATGATCCTATTATTTGCAAGGAGGGTGTGGGTAAATAGCTGCAGACTACAGGGAGTTAACATGCAAGTGCAGAGAGCACAAATGGTATGTTTACCTTTATCAAAAAAAAGTTGGAGCATAATTTAAGGAGATTTTACTGAGATTTCATAGACCTTTGGCAAGACTTTGTTTGGATGAGGGTGTTTAGTTTTGAACCTTGTACTAAATAAAAAAGGATATGCTTGCCTTGGAGTTAGTGGTGTAGATTTGTTGGATTAATTCCAGGGATGAGGGGTTATCCTTTGGGGAGCAATTGAGTAATATTGTCCCATATTCACTGGAGATTAGCAGAATGAGAGGTGGATCCCATTGAGACACTTGAGATTTCCAGAGGCACTGACAGGATGAATTCCAAGGGGCTGTTTCCTCGGGCTGCTGAGTCCAGAATTAGGGGATGGGCTTTGGATAAATGATCAACCACTTTGGACTGAGTTGAGCTGAAAAGTCTTTACTTAGAGGTGTAAATATTTGTAGTTCTATAACCTTGAGGAATGTGGATATTCAAGGATCTAAATGAAGGATTTTTAGTCACTGAGGTAATAAAGGGATGTGAGGAATAAAAAGTAGGCTTGAGGTAATGTGTCAGCCATTCTTAATGAATGGTAGAGAGATCTCAAAAAAGCCTCATTGAAATTTCTGCTCGTTCCTCTTTCGTTGTTTTGTTCTTTCAGAGATAGCAAAGGCATAATGACCTGATTATTTTTATATCAGTAAGTAACTTGGATCATGAAGGAACTGAAACTGAAACATAACACCCAAAGATGTTACAGTCAGTCTTAGATCAGAGGTTAAAGTTCAAAAAATCTGAAACTTAAGTCATTGAACCTGCCACTTCCATTCCTCACACAGGCAGGATGAGGAAGCAGATTGTGTGTTTAAATACTAAAATGAGGCCTTCATTTTTAAACAAGTCCATAGGTCTTCTGGGGTGGCACAGTGGTACAGCTAGTAAAGCTGCTGCCTCACAACTACAGTGACCTGGGTTCGATCCTGACCTCTAGTGCTGTCGATATGGAGTTTGCACGGTCTCCCTGTGACTTCATGGGTTACGTCCCAAAAATATGTGACGATAAGTTAATTGGCCTTTGTAAATTGTCCCTAGTGTGTAGTTAAATAGTTGAATCTGGGAAGAATTGATGGGAATGTGAAGTTAAATGGGTTGGGGTAAGATTAGTATAAACGGGTACTTGATAGTTGGCGTGGAGTCAGTGGGCCAAGGCCCTATTTCCATGCTGTATCTCTCTGTGACTATGTCTTGCGAGCCCTAATAGGTGAAAGGAGATAAGAAAGGATGAAGCTCTGAGGCTAGTGCCCAACAAGCTATGATACCCCCGCAATCTTCCTGCTTCTCTCTCCACCATCAATACCCCTTGATCATCATTGGATAGCTCAGAGCACCACCATTGGACCTCTCCTGTGATCTGGATGCCACTCCCCCATGTTATCAGGTCGCCCCACCCCCTGAGTTCACTCATCTCTCCACCTGACCTTTTTGATTTCCCCCACCATGGCCTTGTACTGTAGGCTTCCATATGACACACCCCGAGCCTGGAAGTGAGAGACAGACAGGAAAATCTAAAGAGACCACAGCTTAAAACTACAAGATGTTCAGGAAACACATTCTTCAGCTTCTCTTGCCCTCCACAGCTGCCCCAGCAGAAAGGCACCCCCAGATTAAGGCCCATGCCAATGTGTCTACCAGAGGATTTCTAGTGTTAATGGATGATTGCTTTAATATTCCATCTAAGAAAGAGTCAACAAGAGGAGATGACATTCTACATTTGATTATGCATAATAAGATTGATTATCTGTACAATGGATGGATGAGACTTGAAATACCTGTGATCATATTAAGAGAACTAACCTATTCTGCTTTGACGTCTTGTCAGATAGATCTGAAAGTTTTGAATAAGACATGGTGAGTGGAGAAACAGTGGCATTCCTTCAAAGAATTGATTGTGAAGGTAAAGGACCAGGTTTAAAGGCAACCCCACTAGATTGGACAGAATTACTAAGAAACTCATAATCAGATGAAATAGAGATTTAAGATCATGAAGGAGAATGATATGGAATTGAAAAATCAATATAAGAAAGCATGTAAAGAGTATAAGCAGAATAGCAAAGTAAGGAAATTGAATTGAACACGACAAGGGAAAGATGAACAAGCAGTGGAACGAGGCGACTGAGAGTGTGGATCAGGTGAGGTCATGCCAACTGATGCATAGGCTGCAAACTTACTAAATATATTTTTTGCCTTACCTTTCATTAAGTAGGAGACAGAAATGATCTGTTCTGGAAAGGGGAGTGTGGTGGAGAAGTAAACTGCGTCACTATTTGCATACCAATTGTAATAAATCTCAGCTGCTGAATAACATTCATTTGAGGATCATTAAGGGAAGAGGGGAAGAAACTTCAGTACTTCAGCAAGACCTTTGACAAGGTCCTGCATGGGGGACTGCTCCAAAAGGTTAGGGCCCATGGGATCCAAGGCAAGTTGGTAAATTGGATCCAAAATTGGCTTGGCAATAGGTGACAGAGGATAATAGTAGAGGGCTGGTTCTGTGATTGGATGCAAGTGACTAGTGATGTTCCACATGGATTGGTGCAAGGACCCTTGCTGTTTGTAATGAATGGCTTGAATGTGGATGTAGGATGCATGATCAGTAAGTTTGCAGACGACATGAAGATTGGTGGAGTGGTTGACAGTGTGGAGAGTAGTCTTAGGCTAAAGGGTGATAGTGATGTGTTGGTGAAATGGCTGAGAAATGGCAGATGGAGTTTAATCCTGATAAATGTGAGGTGATGCACTTTGGGAGTAATAATGAGGCTACAACATACACTGTGAATGGTAAGGTCCTAGGGAGTATTGAGGAACAAAGGGTCCTTGGAGCACAGGTTCACAGATACTTGAAGGTAACAGTACAGATAAATAATGTGATTAAGAAGGATACTGGCCTTCATTAGTTGGGGATTTGGACACAGGAGCAGGGAGGTTATGCTCCAAATTTATAAAACATTTGTCAGACCTCAGCTGAAATACCGCATGCAGTTCTGATCACCACACCATAGGAAAGATGTGATAGCACTGGAGAGGGTGCAGAGGAGATTCGCCAGGATGTTATCTGGGATGGAGCATTTCAGTGATGGGGAGAGCTTGGAGAGGCCACATCTGTTCTCCCTGGCACTGAGGAAGTTAAGAAGGGACTTGATTGAGGTGTATAAAATTATGCAAGGTATAGATAAGGTAAACTGCAGAAAACTTCTCCCCATATCAGAGGTAGATAAAACTAAAGGGTATAGATTTAGGGTAAGGGGGTAACAAATTTAAGGATATCTGAGGGGGACCTTTTTCACCCAGAGAGGGATGAGCACAGTATACCTCCATGTTATGGCCATTTGGGTTACAGAAATTCATCCTTATGGAATTCACAAATTACTACCAAAGATTTTGAGATACAGAATAAAAAATCACCCTTACAGAATAAACACAAAATGTGTGCAGAGAACTGAACTAGTTTACCAAGTGCTACGATCGCAGGCTACCGGTTAACAGCTGAAGGCCACTTAAGGGATTTGCTCCAGAAACTGACAAGTCAATCTCTTCTATTGATACTTGTACCATGATATTATATTAAACAATATAACATCCATTTCTAGTTAATTTAAACAAAAGCCTTTCTCTTCTACCTACAACACAAGAAGAATTCCCTTGCCTATGTACTGTGCACCAGCAGGGGCATTACTGTTGAGAGAAAAACTTGCCCGAGGAACACATCTCCATGGATTTAATGGGAAAAAAATGGTTCGCATTACAGAAAATCGTGATATGGATGGATTTCCAGGAACACAACCCCTTTGTAACGCGAGGGTACACTGTATCTGAAATGTACTGCCCAAGAGAGAGGTGGAAGCAGAGTCGCTGACAGCATTTAAGGAGTGTTTAGATGAGCACTTGAATCATGTAGGCAAAGAAGGCTATGGGCCATGTGCTGGAAGATGGGATTAATAAAGATTAGTACCTACTGGTTGGCGAGGACATGGTGGGCTGGATGGCCTATTTCTGTGCTGTGACTCCATGACTAAACCGCAAGAATGCCAGCACAAATCTTCTAGGTGGCACTGAATATGTAACAGGTGCACAGTGACAACAGTGGAAGTGCTGCTTGACTTTGCCCTGGGAGAATGCTACAAGTGGGCTCCCAAAGGCTTTTGGCCACTCTTGCTTAATACCTTAAATGATGTGGAGTTAGGAATCATGCACAGTGCAGATGAAGCAAAGCTAATGAAGGTGGTGGATGGTAAACCTGTACAGAGTAAATTACTGGAGGATTGAATTGATGTGGGAGCTGGTGGACTGGTGAGAGATGACATTTAATGCAGAGCAATATGTTTTCTTCACTTGTGAACAAAAATTACAAGAAGGGCCAAATACTTAAATGGAAAGAAAATGATGAAATGGATCTAGAGTCCATATTGACAATGAAATAAAACTATCATAACAATTCTTTCTGGAAGTGGTAAAGCAAATCAGATGTGGTTTGCATTGAACAGTCGGTACTGAATCAAACAGTGGGGTAATTCCTTTTTTCTCCATATCATTGGTGCAACCACATATTTGGAATAATGTGTACAGATCTGGTCTTCACAATACTAGCCAGATATTGTAACTGTGGAAAGGACAATGAAGATGCAACTGGAATGATTGAAGCTGAATTATGAGGGTAATTCATTAAATCACCGAATTATAGTACAGGAGGCTATCTGGACCTTTGAGTGTGTGCTAGCTCCTATTGGAGCATTCTCATCAGTCTCACTCCCCCAATGTATCCTACAAATTATTTTCCCTTTGGAAACAGTCAATCAGCACTTTCATTCACAGGAAATGAGTTCCAGTTTGTCATGTCTGCACACCCTGCTAGTGCATCCACGATCTTTTGAAAAGTTATGATCCGGAAACACTAACACTCCCTCACACACTGCCCGGCTGCTGAGCCTATCCTTCTCTGTTTATCAAACCTGACCGCCAAATTTTATATCTTATCAAAGAATCTGCACTGCAAATTGACTGATATTGCCATTGTATCCTTTTGCTCCTGGCCAAGTCTGAAGCATGAAAGTCTTAGACTGACATGATCTTAACAACATCTGTGTGGTGGACCTTGGCTCAGGATACAACTCTGTCCTGGTTCAGTTGAGAAGCTCCACCAAGAATGACAGCGATCAACTGATGAATCTGGTTCACTGCACTGTGGCCTGCATGTGAGGACTGGAAGGCTGTGATGATGTCATCGAGGCTTGATCTGCTCTTTTTAGGGCTGAATAGAGAAGCAGTGATTACTGCCCAGAACAAACCTGCTGATCACCGAACCATGGGTCAGAAAAGGCAAAGTAGTTTTATTGTTGGCCTGTGGGATCAGGAAAGGTCCCTGGGTTGCACAAGGGAATGTTGGACCTTGCTTGTTCTAGGCTTTCCTCTTCCTCTTTATAGTAGTTTTCCTGAAATGTTGGGAACTTTTCTGGCAAAGACCCCCTGCTGTCCTGAATCCTTGCCACCCACAGGTGAGGCAGGGTGGAAGTCAGCAGAATAATGCAGCACCATATTGTAACTCCAGTGTGGACTGTCCTCAACTGATTCTCTTTTCTATTTGGACTGTTGCAGCAAAATCTCTTTTAGCTTCACCTTTAGAGATTTAAACCCTATTCATGGAGCATGAATAGTATTTTTCCTCCTGTATACAGTACATCAGATTTATCTTTAAAGTTCGATCTTCTATCATTTTGCTTATTTAGATGCTCAGTCAAACTCATTTAGTAGGTCACTGGCTAATGTTGGGAGGCTGGGAATTGATTTTTCTTTTCACAGAGTGCTGGATAAATCGGATGAGAAAGATCATTCTATAAGGGGAAGACATATTAGGCTTCAGGCAATGTGTATGCGTCAGTCAGCACTCAAAGGCCTATGGTTATACAGTGAATGTCATCTATAACTTGATATGTAAGTGGGCTCCTGAAACAGAGCTCTGTCATGGGAGGAGATTATCAGACAAAGAAACAGAATCAAGGACGTACCCAAAGCTTCCTTGGGAATTGCAACATCACCACTGACTCTTGGAAATCTCTGACCTATGACTTCTCAAAGAGGAGAAGCATTTGGGATGACACTGAGAACCTTGAGGCCATGCAGAAGCCCTGTGTAAATAGTGGAAGGAGTGCATCACCTCATAAACTAATCAACTGGCCCATCCCATCAGCCTTCACCTGCCCAATCTGTGGAAGTGTCTGTGGCTCCTGCGTCGGCCTCTTTGGCCATCTCAGAACCCAAACCAAAATGAGTGGACAGTCAGAGACTTTTTCCCAGGGCGACAATGGCTAACACAAGGGGGCATAATTTTAAGGTGATTGGAGGAAGATATAAGGGGGATGCCAGGGGTAAGTTTTTTACACAGAGAGTGGTGGGTGTGTGGAACTTACTATCGGCAGAGGTTGTTGGGGGCAGGTACATTAGGGACATTTAGGAGACTCTTAGATAGACACATGAATGATAGAAAAATGGAGGGCTATGTGGGAGGGAAGTGTTAGATAGATCTTAGAGCAGGATAAAATGTCGGCACAACATTGTGGGCCGAAGGGCCTGTACTGTGCTGTTCTATATTCTATGTTCTAAAACAGAGTGGAAGTAGGGCATTCTCAATCCTGAAGAAAAAGATGGGAGCCGTGACTCTGTAGACCACTCCAGTGCAAAACATCAAATTCTGTCCAGTGCAGGGTTCAAAAATGAGGGACAGGTTGTTGTTGTTGGTCCTTCCTTCCTCCTCTCTTTCCATCCATCATCCCCCTTTCTTCCCTCTTGTCTTTCTCCTCAGTCATGACTCTATCCACTCTTCCTCCCTCTTCTTCCCTTCCTGCTCCATCCCAGCTCTATTCTCGCAGCAGGAGCAGCAGCTGTGAAATGGCAGTGACCAATAGTTCGGACAACCAGCCAGGTCGGGGGCTGGCTTAGCCAGCCAATCAGCCATTGGCGGGGTTGGCATAGGCGGGGCTGGCATAGGCGGGGCTTGATGTGACTTACCATGAAGGATTCTTCCAAGGGATGCCATTGTTTCTTTTGGGAGGATCCCTGTAGGGTAAATTCTGATTCGTTCAGAGGTCAGTGGTGAGCTTCCGGTGCACAAAGTCCTCAGCTGTTATGACTCCAGGACAAGTACTGCTCTGGAGCCAATTGGCTCAGGCCTGGGCAGGACTCAGTCATTATAAGTCAGGTACTCGGGTTGGACCTACTTTAATTTAGAGGGTTCCTTACTGGTGTCATCGGGGGCAATGAATTTTCCATTTAAATATGGAATTTCTGTTCAAAGTGTTGGCAATACCAGTGCAAAGGAAGCCCCTCAAATTTACAAACTGCTTGCTGGCTTGAGGTAATTAGGTCTTCTCTAAGATGGCTCCCGGGTTGAAGATTTCATCACTGAGCTGCTCTTTACTGTAATCTCCTTGGCCATCCTCTGTCCTTTCTTCCACAGACTCTTTTCTTCCATTTCCCTTGCTCTGAAGCTGGTTGCTTTCAATCTGTATTACTAGTTCAGTTGGCAAGTTAAAACAATCTATGAAGAGCCACAGTTCATCCTTTGATTTTGTCTCTTCTTTGCCTTTCATTGTGCTCTTTTCAAAAAAGTAACTGCTCAAAATGAATTTTCCAACTGTGGGATTCCTCCGCCATCAAGATTCCAGAGCACAATTAGGCGAAAACAAAATGGCAGATGCTGGAAATCTAAAACAAAAGCAGAAAATGCCTGAAATACTTAGCAGATCAGGGCGCATCTGTGGGAAGAGAAACAGGGTTAATATTTCAGGTTAGAGATCCTTTGTCAGAACTGAAATGGAGACAAAAGGAGCTCTTAAAGCTACAGGGAGGGTGGGGACGAGATGTCTCTGATAAGGTAAAACCAGAGTGATCATGGGGATAGACTGTAAACAAGGTTATCTGGTCAATGAAAGCAGTTAGAGACTGAGAAAGACAAAAGAATCTGGACAAAAGATTGTAGGCATTGCAAAATACAGAGCAGGAGGATATGTCTGGCAGGTCGGGCTGGGCACGTCCTCCACTCCCAGAGAGAGAGAATAAAACAAGCTGAGCTAATATTACAGACGGTTAACTGATATAGAGGAGAAATCAAGTTATCTGAAGTTGCAGAATTCAATTCTGAGTCTGGAAGACTGCAGTGTGCCCAGATAGTGCTGTTCCTCAAGCTTGTATTGGACCTCACTGTGACAGTACAGGAGGTCACAGACTGATAGGCCAAAGTGGGAGTGGGATGGGACCACTTTAATTCTGACTATTCCAACTTGCCAATGTGTCCATCAGGTGACTCCAGGACACTGTCCCAACAGTTGGGGATTGGTTGTGAATGGGGCTTGTCCTCTGTGGGCTTTGAGGTTGGCGTTTGCTTTGGGAGTGGATGGGAAGGGTGGGGGGAGCAGTGGCCACAGCCAGGCCCATTCTACAACAGGGAATTGTGGGAACAGCACAGGTCATGGGCCAAACTATCTCCTGTAACAATAGATATTTTATCAAATGATATTAAAGAACTAAAAGAGGAAAAGGAAAATGTGGTACAGGTTCTGCAAGTTACCAGTTCTTGAAACCTGACCATTAAATTCAAAGGGTAATAGGGTAGGACCGACTAGAGACAAAGGTGGTAAGATGTGCCTGGAAGCTGTGGAAGTGGGTGAGGTCCTCAATGAATACTTCTCTTCAGTATTCACCAAAGAGAGGGGCCTTAATGATGCTGAGGACAGTGTTGGTAAGGTTAATGTTCTAGAGCATGTTGATATCAAGAGAGAGGATGTGTTGGAGCTGTTAGAAAATATTAGGACAGATAAGTCCCCGGGGCCTGACGGAATATTACCCAGGCTGCTCCGCGAGGCGAGGGAGGAGATTGTTGAACCATTGGCTAGGATCTTTGAGTCCTCGTTGTCCATGGGAATGGTACCGGAGGATTGGAGGGTGGCAAATGTTGTCCCCTTATTCAAAAAAGGTAGTAAGGATAGTCCAGGGAATTACAGATCAGTGAGCCTTACGTCTGTGGTGGGCAAGCTGTTGGAAAGGATTCTAAGAGATAGGATCTATGAGCATTTAGAGAATCATGGACTGATTAGGGACAGCCAGCATGTCTTTGTGAAGGGAAGATCATGTCTCACAAGCCTGATAGTGTTCTTTGAGGAGGTGATCAGGAAGATTGATGAGGGTAGTGCAGTAGATGTGGTCTACATGGATTTTAGTAAGGCATTTGACAAGGTTCCACATGGTAGGCTTCTTCAGAAGGTCAGAGGGCATGGGATCCAGGGAGGCTTGACTGTGTGGATTCAAAATTGGCTTGCCTATAGAAAGCAGAGGGTTGTGGTGGAGGGAGTGCATTCCGATTGGAGGGCTGTGACTAGTGGTGTCCCACAAGGATCGGTTCTGGGACCTTTACTTCCTGTGATATTTATTGATGACTTGGATGAGGGGGTAGAAGGGTGGGTTAGCAAGTTTTCAGACGACACAAAGGTCGGTGGTGTTGTGGATGGTGTGGAGGACTGTCGAAGCTTGCAGAGGGATATTGATAGGATGCAGAGCTGGGCTGACAAGTGGCAGATAGAGTTCAGTCTGGAGAAGTGTGAGGTGGTACACTTTGGAAGGTGGAGTACAAGGTTAATGGCAGGATTCTGGGGAGTGTGGAGGAGCAGAGGGATCTGGGGGTTCATATCCACAGATCCCTGAAAGTTGCCTCACAGGTAGATAGGGTAGTTAAGAAAGCTTATGGGATGTTAGCTTTCATAAGTTGTGGGATCGAGTTTAAGAGCCGCGAGGTAATGATGCAGCTCTACAAAACTCTGGCTAGACCACACTTGGAGTATTGTGTCCAGTTCTGGTCGTCTCATTATAGGAAGGATGTGGAAGCTTCAGAAAGGGTGCAGAGGAGATTTACCAGGATGCTGCCTGGATTGGAGAGTATGGATTATGAGGAGAGACTAAGGGAGCTAGGGCTTTACTCTCTGGAGAGAAGGAGGATGAGGGGAGACATGATAGAGGTATACAAAATATTAAGAGGAATAGATAGAGTGGACAGCCAGTGCCTCTTTCTCAGGGCACCAATGCTCAATACAAGAGGGCATGGCTTTAAAGTAATGGGTGGGAAGTTCAAGGGAGATATCAGAGGGAGGTTTTTCACCCAGACTGTGGTTGGTGCATGGAATGCACTGACTGGGGTGGTGGTGGAGGCAGATACATTGGTCAAGTTCAAGAGATTGTTAGATAAGCATATGGAGGAATTTAAAATAGGGGGATATGTGGGAGGAAGGGGTTAGATAGACCTAGGCGTGGGTTAAAGGTCGGCACAACATGGTGGGCCGAAGGGCCTGTATTGTGCTGTATTGTTCTATGGTTCTTCTATGGCTCCAAGCTTCTCTGAAAAAGTGCATTAAAAAAATGAGCATTTTTTTCACACTTTAATCTCAAAAGGAAAACGTTTCCTACTCCCCTAAGAAGCTGGAGGCACTTGTGAGTAAAGCCTGGGAGGGGGACTGGCATGGGGAGAGTAATTCAAAGAATTTTATGTCATATGGTGCCAGTAACAGCTCCTTAAGAGAGCTCTTTGAAGTTGCAATGAGAGTTGGTTCTCCCTGGTGCCCAGGGCTAACACTGTGTGAAACCAGGGTCCAGCATCATCTGGGCCTGGGGAACACAGCACACAGCAGGCAGAGTCAGGTTCTTACCTCGTGTCCTCACCCAGAGCCTCCACCATGCTCCTCTGGGTGTCCAAGGTAAACTGGGTGATGATGTCACTGGTCACACCTTTTTGGGAGTTGTGGCTGTCCTGGGGAGTTCTGGCCCCATCCCTACCACCTTTGTTGGGTTTATGGGGAAAATTGGCATCCTGTTTCAATGTCAAACATTTCTTTAGCTATCAGGCATCCTGTGC